>NC_069382.1:17467500-19867500 GCF_027475565.1 Acinonyx jubatus | reverse complement strand
TTTCAGATGCCAGTTGTAATCCCAAGTCTCCACGTGCTCACACTTCTGTCTGACTTTGCTAAAAATTTGGGGGTTCCCACAAGCCCTATTTAGGTTTCATAATTTGCTGGAACAACTCATGAACTCAGAAAAGCACATTTACTTGCCTGTTATAAACGGTGCAAGTCAGGAAAAGCCAAATGAAAGAGGGCAAGGAATGGGTGGGGCATGGGGTCAGAACTTACATGTCCTCTGGGTGCGCCACCTTCCCCGCACTTCAAAGCAGCTCTTCTAAGCAGCTGTTAAGGGTTTTTTGTGGCAGTTTCATCACATAGGCACAATTGATTAAATCATTGGCCATTGCTGATTAAACTCAATCTTTAGCCCCTCCTGTCTCTCAAAGTTGAAGATGGGGCTGAAAGTTCCAACCCTGTAAACACCTAGTTGATTTTTTAGTGACTTGCCCATATCATGAAACTATCTAGTGCCTGCCAAGAGTCATTAGCTATGGTTGAATGAGTAGCAAAGACCTTCTACCTCTCAGGAGATGCCTAGGGTTTGGGAGCTCTATGCCAGGCACCTGGGATAAAGACCAAATACATTTTTTATTGTACCGTGAGAGTTTTGCCAAGGTAGATCCCAACTAGACTGGATCAAGATTCATAAGCTTTGATCTTTGCTCCTGTTTGGGGGAATTAAGCAAAACTAAAAATCATCGATGGTGACAAAGGCCTGTCAACAAAATATCCATTACATTGTTATTTCTAACAGTAAAATATGTTTCGTGAATAAAAGATGGTTAAGTAGTTCCACTTGATGGAATGTCATGTGGCTAAGTTTAAAGCATGAAGAGTGGAAACATGCTTGTAATAAAATGTTCATTTTGCAGAGTACAGGATTCTATGGACACTTCTGTGTAAAACCTAAGTAAAAAAAGAGTGAAAAAAACTTACAAATGATAATTGCACAAGGCTAGAAATCTGGCATTCCCTTTCTCCCTCCCTCAACCTCCCCCTCATTTTCTATACTTTTTGAGTCCTTTGAACTTAAACTTTGATCTTAAGAAAATACTGCTCTGTGAACCACAGTATCAGGAGTTTTTTGCCAGATTTTAAAAACCAAGTAATTACATACGATGACCTGATGCTTTAAATCTGTGTTAGGTGGAAGAACAGTCGCCCTTTTTCAGCAGATGGAAATTATCGTCCTTTAGCCAAGACAAGACAGCAGAATATCAGCATGCAGCGCCAAGAAAACCTTCGTTGGGTGTCGGAACTCTCTTATGTGGAGGAGAAAGAACAATGGCAAGAACAAATCAATCAGCTAAAGAAACAACTGGATTTCAGTGTCAATATTTGTCAGACTTTGATGCAAGACCAGCAGGTAAAGTTTTACTACAAAAGTAAATTTTTTATACCTTGCTTCTAAACCGTTGCCCATTTTTTCTCAAGTCATCAGTAACTGTTAGGACATTTTTTCTTTCCACAGACATTATCTTGTCTGCTACAAACTCTTCTCACGGGTCCCTACAGTGTCATGCCCAGCAATGTTGCGTCTCCTCAAGTACACCTTATAATGCACCAGTTGAACCAGTGCTATACTCAGCTGACGTGGCAACAGAATAACGTGCAAAGGTAATCTGTGATTAGAAGCAGTAGATCTGTATGGAAAATGCTAAAACTGAGCAGGGGTTTTCTAGTTATCTTCTGGGAGAAAAGGGCAGGAGCAAAATTGGATACTCCTACATTTTCAATTCCTGAGGATTTTATAAACAGTGACTTGCCCAATGTTCCCTTTTAATACCATAGACTTTTGGTTTTAAAAATTTGTAGGATTCAACTTTATGCTTCTATTAGGTGAGTTATATGCTATGTAAATTCTACCTCTGTGAAGCTTCCAGCATCAAAAATCTGTCAATTTCTTAGAGTTCTGCTTACTGTCTGATCGAAGTGACAAGTGCACTTCTTGTTCCAAAGGCCCAGTTACTGAAGTAAGCCTGCAGGACAAGCAGATGTTTGCTGTCACTCTCAAAACAGGCCATTTCTATTGTATGTTTTGAATCACTTTTTACATGTATTTTCTTTAAACCTACTTTAAACAGAAGATAATATAACTGACTTAGAAGTTAACTGACTTCTTAAATATTTACAGGTTGAAACAAATGCTAAATGAACTTATGCGCCAACAAACTCAGCACCCAGAAAAACCCGGAAGCCAGGAAAGAAGCAGTGGTGCATCTCACACCTCTTCTCCCAGTTTATTTTGTCCTTTCAGCTTTCCCTCACAGCCTGTAAATCTGTTTAACCTACCTGGGTTTACTAATTTTTCATCGTTTGCACCGGGTAAGTGACTGAAAACTTGAAAATAAATGCAAAGTGCTCGGGAATACTGTTTGTCTCTTGCATGGGTTTTTATCTGTCCCTTCTGATGTTGCAAAGAAAAACTTAAAATGGTTGCTAATGAAATTAAGCAAACTGCATATGAAGATTGCTTAGTCTTACACCTTTGAATTATTCAGCAACCATTTATCAAGGAGAAAGGGAATGATCCTCTCCCATGACTGCAACACACCAGGCACTGCGTAGAGCATGAGGGGAGTAAAGATGACTAAAGCAGCATTCTTCTAGAGGAGCTGCATGTCTTAGTAGGGAGATTCACAACTAGACAGAAGCTTAGCTTAGGCTTAGATTTAATTTATTTAGCTTAGGCTTTTATTCAGACCTTTTTTCTGCACCCGTTACATTTCAGATGCCAAATAAGTGACTGGGATTCAGAAGGGTAGAACTAATGTTTAAAGAAATTTAGAGTCTAGTGAGGAAGCTCAGGGTGTCAGGTGCTCAGCACAATGCTGTGGGTGCTGTAGCAGTGATGCAAGTGAGGTGAGGGGTCTGCTCTTTGTTGGGGCAAAAAATTGTCAGCAGGTTTCTTTTTTTTTTTTTTTTTTCTTCCAGAAAGCATATTATTTAAAGAATGAACACAATTTATTTCCAGGGAGATGAGAGAGGAAAGGGCTTTCTAATCAGTGTGACACGTAGAGTTACAAAGCAGTGAAACAGTAGATCATGTGGAGAATTTAGAAATGATTAAGTTTGGCTAGTGTTTAAGGCCATCACAGGGGAAGAGTAATTGATGTGGCTGGAGAGCAGCAAAGGCCTTCTGTACTGTGCAAAGAAGCTTAGACTTTCCATGGCCAACCCGAAGGGCCATTGAAGGATTTTGAGCAGGGGGTTAGCATGAGATTTCTATTTTAGGAATATTATACTAGTGATAGTGTTGCAGAGTTTTGAGAGAGGAGCTAAGAATATTGCTGGTGAAGAGAAAATTGAATGCTGCTGCAGTAATATTAGAGAAAGAATGATGGCTTGGTCCAAGGCATTGGCAGGAGGGGTACAGGACTAGGAGCAATTCAGAAGAATTCTAGAGGTAGAATACATTAGGTGATCAGTTAGATGTAGTGTGTCATGAAGGAAATGGAGTTGAAGGTGTTTGCCAGGGAATATAGGAGGAGAAAAGGGTTTGGAGAGCTGGATGGCTCTGTGAATATAAATAAAAAGAGCAGTGCATTTTCTTAGCAAGATTATAAAAGCAGTGGCATTAACAAATTTAACAAGCACTTTAGTTCTTGGGTATAAATATTGGCAACAAACGTTTTTTTGAGTAGATTTTTAAGTAACATAATATAAATAATTGCACATGTAATTCCTTTGCAGAAATATACTTCATACCAGTGTCAGCTCTGGGCGAAGACTATTCATTCTTCACAAAGTAATTTTGTGAAGACTTTTCTCACCCCTTTCTCTCCCCGAGTTGTTAGTAGCCCCCTCAAATACATCTGATATGGCACTGTATGGTAAAGGGTTAGTTTTGGTCTGTTTTCCCAGTTAAATTAGAGTGGAAAGAATAAACGCTTTGGAGTTGTGCAGACCTGAGATCTGAACTGCTCTTGCATTTACTAGCTGTTTAATCTCTGAGCCGATTTTCTCCCTGGTAAAATTAATACGATACCTGTGTCATGGCGTTGTTTTGAGCATTAAACAAAGTGACGGGTAAATGCCTACAGTAGAGTCCAGTATCCGGTCATTTGATAAAGGTCAGGTACTGTTACATCTAACTTTTAACTCTGAAGGGTGAGGATCATTATCCATTTTTGTATCACCAATGTGGAAAACCTAGTGGACTGAGCTATGTAAACAGTGATTGAACAAATGAATGCTAATGTATTTAATAGTTTTTTGTTTTGGTGGATTTCAGTGGCACATTTAATTAAAACTGTCTTTTAATTTTATATTTAGGTCTTCAGGCACTTTGTTGTTGTCTTATCCATTGCTTTTATTTATTAGGTATGAATTTCAGCCCTTTATTTCCTTCTAATTTTGGAGATTTTTCTCAGAATATTTCGACACCCACTGAACAACAGCAACCATTAGCCCAGAATTCTTCAGGGAAAACAGAATATATGGCTTTTCCAAAACCTTTTGAAAGCAATTCTTCTATTGGAGCAGAAAAACAAAGGTACTTAATTGTGAACATAATCCATTATATTCTTAAATGTCACTTTTGTGATTACATCTAATTATACATAATTTGAAAACATAATTAGGCAGGCTGCTTCTATTGTTCGGCTTGATAGCGTTGGGAATGTGAAACTGATAATCTGATCAGGTACCTCTCGGGCATACACCTACTGCTAACCCTGGTATCACAGTTTTGATCAGAGTGTCTTGTGCAGTTCATTTTGGAAGGAGAAGATGTGACCCATACAGTGTGTTTTGCCCAGGTTTGCTCTCTGTCTTTAAGTTCACTTTAGGGCTAGAAACTAATATTAACTTCTAGACGATAGTTATAAAGTGATGGCTCCTTGATTCATAGCTCCTGATTAGAGTAAATTCTTAAGGCCTATCTAAATGTGATGTGGAGTGTACTATTAGATCAGTGAAATATGGTATCAGTCAGAGTCAGGATATCTTTTTCTGTTTCTCAGTGTTATACATATACTTTTTTCTCACTGTTAATATTTTTTAATAGAATAGTCTTCCCAAATAAAACTTTTGACTCAAATAGTATAAAAGACTACTTGGTTTGAGTCCGATTAATCATTTAATATTTTTATAGCTTTTTTTCATGTGTGTGTTAATCTGGAAAATGGTTTTGATAGCCAGCTGGTAAAAATAGCCTTTTTATTGTTACTCTTATTTATTTCAGAAAAAACTTTTTAGAAGGATGAAAACTTAGACGTCAGTTCATTGTAGTATTTCTTCTGTAAGAAGTATCTCTTTGATTTTGTCTTTCCTAGCCCTTTACAAATACAGAATTCACATTACTTTTTAGTTATGGATTGGGCATGTCTTGGGCTCTTAAATAAACATTTTGACACTTTAATTATTAAATCATAGATTTTCTTACGTGATGACACAAAAACTCTTAGAATTCAACTGTTTATTAGACTCTGGGAATCCTATGGTTGACCTTCCTGACTTTTTCTTAGCTCTGCTAACCATTTTTTCCCATTAAACGCCTTATTGCTCTTTAAAATACTCCCTCGTCAGAGGCCTAACAGTGTTTAGGGCATAGTTGCCATTCAGAAATGATGGTTGAATGAATTTCCATCATAAGCAATAAACACTTATTCAAAGCTTTAGTGAATAGCTTTACTATTGGAAGGTCTTTACTTCATTGCTATCCATATTTTGTACATAATTGATAGTAAAAAAGGATGGATCTGGATATCTAGTATTACTTGAGATATTTGACCTACTTCAGATTAGACCTCCCCAAAATCTCAACTATTATTAGGTAGGTTCCCTGAATTAAATGGCTGGAGATAACAAGAGGTCACATGAAACATTGTAGTCCTGAGCTGGGGTCAGAAAACTTTTCCTACCTTAAAGGGCTTGATAATAAATACTGCAGACCATATAGTGCCTGTCATAGCCATTTATTTCTGCCATTTTTGCACAAAAGCAGCCAGAAACAATATGAACAAGTGACTGTGCTCCAGTAACACTTTGTGGGTGCTGAAATATGAATTTCATATAATTTGTGTCACAAACTGTTTCTCTTGATATTTTTTCAACCATGTAAGAATATAAGAATCAGTTTAGCTCCCAGGCCATCCAAAAACAGGCAGCAGGCTGAATTTGACCTGTAGAATATAGGTTTGCTAACTTTTGTCTTAAGTTGAATCCTATAGTTCAGTCTCCCAAATCACATTCTTCGGAACGCTGTTCGTGTCAGGTTCTATGATAAAAAGTTTTGGACATCTTGCTGACTATGTTTTCCTCTAAGACATTTATAATATCAAGCACATTGGCATGTTAAAATTTCTGAGAAATCCTGTAGACATACATATTTTTTTAAAACTTAGATGATCAGTGAATACCTATGAATATATTAAAGGATATCAGTGTTTAGCACACCATTAGAACTAAACTATATGTGTGGAGGAGTAAATTACCAGTTGCATGGACAATTGTTTTCACCAAATTCCAGTTCTTTCTGAACCGCTTTAGGTGACAACAGATCTGTGTGTGTTCCCAAACCCTCTGTTACACACAGCTCTTTCTCAGCTGTTCCTGCATGTGTTTTGGTTTTTCCTTGTATGTCCCATCCTTTTTTTATTTTTATTTTTATTTTTAATTTACTGATTTTGAGAGAGAGGGTACAAGTGAGCGAGGGGCAGAGAGAGAAGAGAGAATCCCATGAGGGGTAGGGAGAGAGAGAGAGAGAGAAAGAGAGAATCCCATGAGGGGTGAGGTGGGAAGAGGGGAGAGAGAGAGAGAGAGAAATAAAGGGGCGGGGCTCACTTGAAGGGAACTCCGGGACTTATGCTCACCCAAAGCATGATGTGGGACTTGAACTCACAAACCTTGAGATCATGATCTCAGCTGAAGTCAGATGCTTAACCAGTTCAGCCACCCAGGTGCCCTTTTTATTTTTCTTGCCCACTCTTTTGCTTCATGAATGCTAGATCTTTTGTTTGGAACTTTTGCCAATGAAAATGGTTTAATGAGAAGGATGTAATATTAAAGTTCAAAGTAATTTAGCACATTAGCATTCATAATACTTGCGTATTTAGTTTATTTCTGTAAAAATGTTTTTATATTCTGTTGATGTATTTATCTACCTAAATCTAGTAAACTGTATCTACAGTTTTCCAGTAAACATAGGAATCTGTTGTACCTATAAAAACTTCTTTTCATTGATAAGGAATCAAAAACAGCCCGAAGAGGAGGTGGAAAACAGTAGGACACCATGGTTATATGACCAGGAAGGTGAAGTAGAAAAACCATTTATCAAGACTGGATTTCCAGTGCCTGTAGAGAAAACTACAAATAGTAATCGCAAAAATCAGTTAGATACCAGCCGGAGAAGACGCCAGTTTGATGAAGAGTCTTTAGAAAGCTTTAGCAGTATGCCTGATCCAGTAGATCCAACAACAGTAACTAAAACATTCAAGGCAAGAAAAGCATCTGCACAGGCCAGCCTGGCATCTAAAGATAAAACTCCCAAGTCAAAGAATAAGAAAAGGCATTCTACCCAGCTGAAAAGCAGAGTTAAAAATATTGGTAAGTATTAAAATTTGTTGAGTATCAATCAGTGTAAATGTTAACTTTATTCTGGCATGTTGACATACTTAATTTCATTATAGCTAAATGGATAAACTATTCTAGACCTACTTGAATAAAGTAATTTTTAGTCACTTTTACAAATTTTTTAAATAAAATTTATCAAATAGTGTTGAATGTTGTAGCTATTTTAAGACATGGTATTCTTTTTTTGTGGTTTCTAAAGCTTCTTATATTTCCTGTGTATATGGTTACTATGAGCTTTGAAGATATTGTCCGTATCTTGAAGGTTATTAAAATTGCTGACGTGCCCTACTAAAAGCTGCTGAAATGCCCAAGTTTTAATGTTTCTCTTTTTTAATAGTACATCTTATCCTACATCCAGCACTTTCTGGTTACATCCTTGATTGATTCATTTAAAGAACTTTGGGCCTGTAACTACATTGCAGTCTTTGAATATCATAGATGAAACCACTTTTAAAACAAGTTTGCTCTTAGTCCTTTAGGAAATTACCCTTAGTTAATAAGGTAAAACATTTACCTAGGTTTATTGAATCTTGGCCATTGAGTATCTAATTAAAGTTCTTTTTATAGTGTTAACTGTGAGCCCCTTTAAAAAAATAGATATTCTATGATTTTTTAAAAATTTTACTCAAGTCTAGCTCTAGAATCTGGAATATTAAAGGATGCTCCTTCCAAATTTTCAGGGGATGCTTTTTGGCTGTGGCTCTGAGATGTTCTTCTGGGTTCGGGAGATAGTATTTGGTGCTTAAGAACAATGTATTGAGGGCATATAATCAGAAAAGTTTGAAAAATCACTGTGCACAGCTAACTCTTGGAAACTCACAATACATGCAAAGATATGGAGGTCCTAGGAAACCCTGTAGTAAAAATCCACTTGTAGATATTCACAGCATTCTTCTTAGCCTCTTATGGTTAATGAAACACTTGAGAACTCTGCTGAAAACTATGTATGTAAGAAAGAATAGGTGCTCCTTTATGTCGTTTCAGTTCATCATCTGTCCTTCATGTCCTTGCCTCCTACCGCTACTCCCATCTGAAGAGTCTGATTTGATTGCGAAGCAAGCAAATTTGAACAGGGATGATATTTTTCTCAGCACACACGTTACCATCCTTGAAAATATTTGCCCAGTTATATAGGTTTGGGAGGAGCTGATTTTACGTAGCAAATTAGTCACTGATTCAAATGAATGAAATCCAACGACGCTGCTTTCTCCAGGATGACTCTTGGTGCCACTGGAGGGTGTTTAAGTAGATAGATAATGAACTGTGGCCGTTTTTAGGGAGTGGTCCTTTGGGTGACCCAGTCAACGTTTTATTCTCTCTTACCTTGCTCCCACAAAAATGCTTTTTGTCATGCAAACAAATGAAGAAACACGAACATTTATTTTCTAGCATTTTCTCATTCAGCCGGTTAATATGAGTGTGCTAGGGCAGTGCTTCTTAAACTTTACTGTTTCTCCCTTGGGAATCTTGTTTAAAGGCAGATAGATTCTGTCTGGGTGGGGACCCAAAGATCTGCATTTCCATCAAGTTCCCATTTGTTGTCGATCTTGGTTTGTGGACTTCACTTTGAGCCAGCAGGTTCTTAGGGGACTCGTAAGCCAATTAATGGCCATGTCTACCTAAGCCTAGAAATAGCTGGTATATTTCTATTTTTGAAACCCACTTATTCTAAGGATTGATGGTTTTGTATATGCAATTCAGCTTTTTTGCTTCAAGGCAAAGGTTGACATTCTGATCTATGTGGTCTCTTCTAAGTATAAAAATACTTGCCAGAAACATACATACACGTTTGTTTGACAAGCATTCAAAACCATCTGTCAGTGAGAGCCCTACTTTAAGGCACACACACAAAAATAAAAGACTTGATAGCAGAATCTAATACATGTAGAGTCAAACTAATAGGGAGCAAAGTCAAATTAGTCAGCTAAACCCTTGCTATTCAAAGTGTGAACCAAGGACAGGCAGCATCAACATCATCTTGGAGCTTATAAAAATGCGCTCTTGGGTACAACCTTGTACCACCCGAATGAGTATACGTTGTTTTTCAGTGTGCATGTTAGCAAGATTCCAGATGTTTTGTTTTGTTTTTCTAATTTTTTTAATGTTTATTTTTGAGAGAGAGCGAGCGAGTGAACAGGGAGGGGTATGGAGAGAGGGAGACACAGAATCCAAAGCAGACTCCAGGCTCTGAGCTGTCATCACAGAGCCCAGTGTGGGGCCTGAACCCATGAACCGTGAGATCATGACCTGAGCCGAAGTCAGATGCTTAACCGACTGATTAAGGCACCCCAAGATTCCAGATGTTTTAATGTGAATATATGTCCATTAAAGTCTGAGAAGCACTGAGCTAGACCAGTGCTCTTTTATGGGGTAGGAATGGCCATGATTTCTTAGAAAAAAGAATATTTACTTGTCTTAAATGTAGGTAGATGAAGAGAAATATTGGAAGGCATTCCAAACTAGTAACAATGAAAAAAAAAAGTTTAGAGGCAGGATGAGGCAGGGAAAGATGAGAGGAACTGGGGAAGGAAATAGGGTATGACAAATAAATCAGCGTGGTGGGACTTAAGCTGCTGTCTTGAGAGAGAGCACAGCTGGTTATACTGTCCCTGATTTACTAGACTGAACTGCTCGTGTGTTTTGCACTTATGGACAGTTTTCAGCAGTAGCATGCTAAATCTTCACTTAGCTTTGTTTGCAATGATGGTGATGTATTTTCATCTTTAGCAGGTCTTTATATGTAAAGGTACATATTACTGCGTGTGAAGTAAGGTGGTACAAATTGAGTGATGGTGACAATTCTTTACACTTCCATCCTAATTCAGACTTTGAGTTGAGCATCATTTCTTGCTGTGCTAGATGTTTCTTGCCTGGCCGGATGCATCAGACCTGTAATTTGGCTACTCTCTAGCAGGTCCATTCCCTCTTTTGATATTGTTAGAAAACATGGGATCCTATAGTCTAGGTCTTCCCCGTTCTTGGAAAATCAGATTGAACTGTTAATGTACTATAACTGTCCCTGAGTCTTTTCATTTTTCTTCTCTTCCCTCTCCTGTTGTTTACTGATGAAGACTGAGTTGAAATGCATGTCAAGCATTGGGAAGGGCAAGGCCTGACAGATGTGGCCAGCAAAGAAACAACCCTTTTTAGAGTCACAGAGTTCATTACTTACATAGGCATAGAAATGAGAGCATCTGGGAGTCCTAGCTCCCTGTGTTCTTTGTTCTACATGCCACAAGGGGACACTGAAACAGAAGAAGCCAGATGACAGTTGCAACATGAGTGGTAGGACCCGTTACTGGGGAGCCGGTGCCGTGCTGCAGCTACAGTCCACTTTATAGTCTGGCGGTATGTCCCCAGAGCCTGAGAAAGAAAGGTCTCCTATTTCATCAGAACCCAGGAGGAGATAAAAAATACTTTCATGACAGCTTTACGAGGGGGTGGGGGGAGGCAAATAAAAAATGGCCACATAGTAGTTCCTCACAAGCCTCCCATGGTCTCATATTCTGTGCTCCAGGAGGATCATAAGGCCTTCTGTCAAGACTTAGACTCAGCTGCAGTTCAGTCCTTACCTGTGTCGCCTTTGGGGATATGTGCAAGGTCTCCAGGGTGCCATGGCTGAGCTGTGTCGCTAAAGTGGAGACACAGCTAAAAGTATGGTTTTTTTCTAGCTATGTCGCCACTCATTCTGAGTAACACAGATTGTGGGCAAGGGAAAGAGTGATGAGGTGGGTTGGGAGATCACTTATGCTAATGAACATGTGGTGGTGGTGGTGTTCTACTAGCTGGCCTAGCCAGTGGAACTCTGGAGTCTCAGTAGTCTTCCTTAATTCTCCATTTTACCTTTTCCTTTTGTCAGTCGTATACCCTTATTGCTGGACCTGTTTATGTGAAGGTCAAAAATAACCAAGAGGGCTCTTTTTCCAGTAAGTTTCATGCAGAATGAATGAGAGTGGCTAGACTTTAGTCTGAGAGACCAACGAAGAAACTAGGAACCCAAATATGAAATGATAAAGTCCTAACTTGAATGATGGCCTTAAAAATAAAAAGGGAAGGTTAATTCCAGAATGGATGTTACAGAGAATAAATCGACAGTATTTGGGGGACTTAACTTGTTATTAGCAGGGCAGCTACTGTGATCTGGAGCATATAAGTAGCAAGGCTTTCGGCTCTCTTGTCTCATTCTGAGAATGCTGGGGGCAAAGATCAGAGCTCTGTAGTCCGGGGGAAGATTCGGTTGGAGGATGGGCTTCTGTGCACCTCCTGCTATTCTTACACCCTCCTTCTTTCGAAGAATAGCAGTCTTTTGCCACTTCAGGGTACTAATGGTAAAGAGTGTCCCTGAACAAGTAGGTGCCATTGTCCCTACCTTGCCTGTGTGAGAGCATTGCCTTTGCAGCTGTGGAGACTGAGTAGAAAAGCTTCCTCTTACTGTCTTGGTGGGAGACTGACAACTTGCTGGTGAGAATGTTGCTTCACTCACTGTAGGAGTGAGGCTTCCAACTGCTGTCTGCATGCCAGTGAAGCTACCTACAGTTGGGTCCAGCCTTCAGGGTAGATAGGAGTCCTGACGTCCAGTGAACGTAACAGTGCATGCAAAAGGGACCAGCAGCTAGAGAGAAGCCACAGAAGCTGAACACTAGATAGAACAGGTAAAATCCAGTAAAAACAGTTATTGAAGGAAATACACACTTGAACAAAATCCTAAAAACACTTAAGTGTATTAAACTAATAACAAATTCTATAGAACTATAAAAAATGGTTTTCACATATAATGTTTAGATTATTCAAAAAAGAGGGTAACTGCTATTAAGTCCCAAATTATTGGCCTAGAAAATTGAGGGGACAAACCATAAGACTCTTAAATAGAACAAACTCTGGGTTGCTGGAGGGGTGTTGGGTGGGGGGGATGGGCTAAATGGGCAAGGGTCATTAAGGACTGCACTTGTTGGGATGAGCATTGGGTGTTAATATGTAAGTGATGCATCCCTGAATTCTACTCTTGAATTTAGTAGAAATGCAGCTAACTGTTGTCCAGCTGGGAGGCAAGGGAGGAAGGTATCCACATACCCCTATGTATATTCTGATAAAATTCCTTAATCCCAAGGAAAAAGTAAACATCTTCTAAGCTTCCAGACTGGAAGAACAAGTTCTGTATGATAAAAAAGGACCAAACTGACATCAGACAACACAAGAAGTAGGAAAAAGTGAAATAATGCCCATACACAGACAGAAGAGTACTGCAGCTTGGGAGTCCTGTATTCAAACTGGTCACGATGAAAAGAAGATACTGGTGTGTCCTATCTGCCGAAAACAACAGGAACAACATATGAATCAGATTAGACACCTTTAATATAGGGAAAGGTGAAAAGGAGAGGTAACAGTTCAGTAAAGAAAACAACAGATCAATCTCAGTTACTAATGTAAATTGAAAAGTGAAATATTAGCAAATTTAATCTGCCATGAATCAAAACAAATATTAGACTGTTGTCAGTAGGGTTTATTACAGAAATGTAATCATGATTCATTATCAGGAAATCTGTCAACATAATTTTGATATCAACAAATTGAAGGACAGAAGTCATATAATCATAGTGGTAGAATAGATAAACTTTAAAGTCATTCCTGGTAAAAATTTTTAATTAAAATGCACCTAAGAAGACAGATATTTAATATTTGATATAATGAAGGCTGTTAGCTAATGCCAATCACAACATTGTAAATGAAAATACTCCAAAGATAATCTGTATCAAAATTAGAAATTAAACAGGGGTTCCCTCTCCACCATCATAATTGTCTAGCATTGTTTGGAAAGCATTATCACAAAAAAGTTAAATAATTAAATAAATAAATGGAAACATTTTATATTTTTCTGAGAGAACCCAAGAGACACTGGAAAATAGCTACTAAAGTTAACAACATAAATTAGTAGAGTAGCTGGTTACAAAATAAGTGTGCAAGTATTTTTAGCTGTTGTAGTAACAGAAGAATGGAAGTTGGGGGGAAATACTCTTCCCGTGGTAGTATCCAAAGTTATAGGGGGGTAAATCCTTAGGGATAAGTTTAACAAGGAAAGTACTACATCTATAAAAATGTAAATATTTTTGAAGAACATGAAATAAGATGGAACAACCATAACTTTTTAGAAGAGAATGTGTAAAATTATTAAATATCAGTTCTCCTCAAGTTAAGAAATGCTTTTAATGTGATTCCATTTTGAATCCTCATGGACTGTGGACTGTTTTTGAAATTAGAAAAAAAAATGTCAGCACTTGTATGGAAGGACAAATGTCTAACAATAGCCAAGAAAAGAGAAGCTAGGTAGCACTTGCCTTACCAGATATTTAAGCATTCTGTAAAACTTTGGTGGCTAAAAGAATGAAAATGGCATTGGAATACGTATGCCATTTAAATAATGCTCAGAAGTAGAACTTAATAAATAGGGACATTTAATATATTGACCAAGGTTGCATTTTACTTCATTGGGAAGAGGGTAGATATAGCCAAGTATCCATATGGAACAAAATAAAGTTGAAGTCCTATCTTGTGCCATATAGCAAGGAAAATTTAGTAGGATATATAGATAACCTATGGTGGGTAAGACCTTTTAAATCAAGTCCTGTTACACACGAGTTATAATAAGAAGGCACACATATTTGACAAGTGCCCATTACTCTTCTCTCTGTTACGGACATTTTATGTAGACTGGATAGGATTCTTTCTTGTATTTCCTAACACTGAAAAATTGTTAACTTGTAGTCTAGTAGGGAATTTGGGTCATATAAGGCCTGCCATATAGTTTGAGTTGGGATGTACTCATTAAATATCAAAGGACAATGAAGTGTTAGAATATATTATTGTTACCTATGCTTCCAAAGGTTATTGCAAGACATTGTTCTACTATTTTGTATGTCTATTTATACCAGGCCTTCATATATTCTAAATTGGGTTACGTGTACTATTTCACTATGGAAATCAATTTCCCTTTCAGTTTGAGTTAGTTGCAACTGATAACAGTTGTCACTTTTTTTACTCAAGGGTATGAAAGTGCCAGTATGTCTAGCACATGTGAACCTTGCAAAAGTAGGAACAGACATTCAGCCCAGACTGAAGAGCCTGTTCAAGCAAAAGTATTCAGCAGAAAGAATCATGAGCAGCTGGAAAAAATAATAAAATATAGTAGGTCTACAGAAATATCTTCAGGTATGTTCTTTTTTGGTTTGCTTTAATCTAAGGACTTCTTCATCTTAGAGTTGAAAAGTGGTCTGTTGGAATTTTCTGTCATGCGGAAGGTGTTGTATAAGTAGGGTAGATATATTTTTGATATCAAGAGATGTAAACTGGAAATATTTTTATTGCGATACTAGCTTTCGACATTTTGATAAAATTCTAAACAAAAAGTATAGTTGGCATTAATTTGGAGCTGATTTGAAATTCTGAAAATCTTCTCTGAATAATAATTCGATATAAAATCATATCATTCCTTGCTTAAAATCTTTGGCTTTACCATACTTAATGGGAAAGTCCAAATGCTTTAATGTAACATCTGTCCAGCAGAGATTTGGCTCTTTCTTGCATCTCTAGACTCTTCTCTGCCCACCCTCTGCCTTGAACTTGTCTCTTCTTTCCAAGGCACTGACCTGAAGTTTGCCCATAGTTATCATGCCATTTCTCACCTCAGGAAGTGTCTTTTCTGCCTGAGTCCTTTTTGCTCTTTGTAAGCCTTTTTCTTTACTGGAGTCTTAAATAAAATGTTAATTCTGCATAATTTCTCTGAAATTGTATCCAGATCTAAGCTCAGATATGTTTCCCTTTCTCCTTTTTCGTTTCTGTTGTAGCCTGTGTAAATCTCTTCTGTTGCCTGTATCACATTTTATAGTAATTACCTAAGTGTCTGTCACCTTTTTGAGTCCCTTGGCAGCAGGTAATACCTTTCATATTTGTACCTTCACTGTTTCCATGATACTGGACACATGGTAGGCACTTAGTGTTGATTGAATGAATGAATGAATGAATGAATGAATGGAGTTGTATGTGTTTGTCACTGTTTTACATTAAGTACTGGTACTTTCCCAATTTATAAAGAACGAGTACATCTCAAAGAAAAATGAAGAGGGAGGCAGTAAATATAGACTCTTCTCAGGTGTCAGTAGGACCCTTGGTGAAAAACTAGAGTAGCAGCTACCATTTGTATTATGCTCTACTATTTACAAATTAAATTACTCATCTCATTTGAGCCTCATAATGCTGTGAATTGGTTTTATTTCCATTTGCAGTTGATGAAACATGGTCAGAGAGACCTGTTTTTTTCCCAGTGTCATAAAGAGCTGGTAACATAAACTGGTACAGTTTTTCTGGAAAGCTTCAAAAGTCACGCCCTTAACTCCGTAATTGTACTTCTCTATGCTAAGGGGAAAAAAAAGTGAAAACAATACTGGTAGTTAGTGTTGTCTGAACGGTATGATTCCAACTATGTTAACAAAAATATCAATGAAAAAAGACTGGAAGAAAATCCATCAAAATGTTAATAGAGATTTTATCATTTTGAAACTTTTCTGTATTTTCTAAACTTTTCATAATGAGTATTTATTGCTTTTGTAATCAGAAAAGAAACACCACATTTGTTTGTGTTTTGAACTGATTGACTTCCTCAAGGTCCTGTTGCTAGGAGATTGCATAGTGGAAGTTTCAGTCCTGGTCTTCTGCTAAGTCTAGGATCCTTTCGGCAAAACTATCAATTCTACTGACACGACCCCAGCATTTTACCAAAATTTTGTAACTTTTATCCCCTTTCACTGTCTTTATCAAATAATGGTATCTTCAAAGAGTAAACGAGTGGAGGTTGGGGAAGGGCATTAAATTGAAAGACTTAATTGGACTATTAAGTTACCTAAATAATGGATATTTGGTCATAGTTCTTCAGACCTTATTACTGTTAGAAAAATATAAGGATTGAATTTTGTTGCACTAAAAAATGCTTGAATTGTGTAAATATACACTGTGTGTATTTGCATATTCATGCTCTGAAAACACTTTGTTTTAGTCACTACCCTGAAATTCTTTATAGCATGTGCTAGTGCTTTTTGATAACATGATTACTAGAGTGTAGCACATAGGACTGCTAGTATTTAATTGTCCCGTCCTCTCCCTAAGGAGTTGGGGGAGTTCATCTTGATGTGTATGCTTCTCAGAGTGAATGGCAGAAGTGTATTATGATAGTCGTCATCAGTCACATTGTTTATATATAAGTTTATAGCAAATCTTCTTGTATTTTCCCTAATAAGATTATTTTAGAACAAAGTAAAAACCTTATCTTGTGATAACATTTCAGTTCAGGCAAACAATTTTAAAGAAATTTGCTTTTTTTTTTTTTTATTCACTTACTCATATTATAGACCCTGTCTTTACTATTCATACACGTTTTATGTTCATCCTTATGTCTGCCCTTTCCTACAGCACATGCTAGGAGAGTGCTACAGCAGTCTAACAGAAATGCATGCAATGAAGCGCCAGGTAACAATCTGCTTAGTTTTGGTGTCCAGTTTGTGTTAATTTTTTTCCATTAGTCCTAAATATCCTTAGTTTTATTGCTCTGATTATTTTTAGATTTAGCTTAGTTATATATGTCATTTGCCTTGTAAAAGTGAAAGAGACTTCATAAAATTCTGAAGGCTTTCATTTATAATTCTTGGGTGATAAAATGAGCTGCCTTTCTGGTTTTCATTTTCATTTACTGTATAGAACATAGCCAACACATTCATAAGGGTAATAGAAAATCTTTTGACAATTTAGTGTTTTATTTGAAGTTATTTATTTTGTATTTCTTAAGTGCTTAAAAGCATTGATATTTTTTGAAACAAGAATACCGTTATTTTTTCCTAGCTTTGATTTACAGTGTTTAAGTATTACATGTGACTTCTGCTGTACCTGCTTATTTTTCGTCACTAGTCAACATCTGTATTTAAAAATGAGCCAATACACCATTAAACAAAAACAATGACATGCAAAGACCTTGATAAATAAAAAGGCATGGAAAATTACAAACATTCCAAAGTGCTGTTTTGATCTTTATCGTATATATTTTCTTTAAATACGGTTCTCTGTGATTTAGAATTATAAATATTCTTTAATGGTTCCCTACACTATACATAAGTGAAAAATAAAAGTCTGTTGTGAATCTGTAGGAGAATCTAAAGAAAAAACAAGGATCTAGCACAGACTAAGCTTGACTGATATCTGTGATACTTCCTAAAGAACTATGAAAATAAGATGGAATCAGAGAAACTTGATTGAGATCAAGGATTTTCTAGCTTAAACAAATGCATTTTAGTTCAGGAGGAGAAACTGGCAAAAACTTTCTGCCTCTGTTGCAGGGCCAGAGTCGGGAGAGGGGGGTGGAGCATGTGTTCAGCATAATTCATTATTTGTGAATAATTTAATCTTTAGTGATATATAATTTAGAATGAAAATTTTATCACCTACAGAGGTATGACAGATGTCATTGAATATGCTTTGTTTTTATATCTTTGAAATGATAAACATTTTCTAAATTAACTGGCTGACTGTAGTACATAAATTGGAAGTTTGTGTATTAAAATCTATTTTCTTATCTGGATTTTTCCTTTAGAGATTTCTTAGAGAGACTTAAAATAAATATCACATGTGGACATTTTAAAACTAGTAAAAGAACATTGGTATTTTATTATTTTATTTTATTTTAATTTTATACTTAAAAATGTCTGAGGGATAGGGAAGTTGTGTATTCATTATTATTATTTTATACTTGTAGAAATTGAGACCAGAAGATGTTAAGGTTTAAGACATAAGTTAGTAGGAGGTTTTCTCATTAGGCCTCATTTGCTTTGCATATTCTTATCCTCTCTTGCAAAAAGTGAATTAAATCTTTATGATCTTTGCGTATTTATTTAAAACCACAGTATATCAAAACACTCAATATTTTAAATTCTCTGTTTTAGAATCTTGTCACTGATATTTGTGGAACTTGAATATTTAACTACCCATGTTTCTACTATTGCTCTAGAAAGGGTACTGAGTTTGATAGCTAGAAGAGCTAGAGACTTTAAAAAAAAATTTCTTTTTAATGTTTATTTATTTTTTGAGAGAGACAGAGACAGAATGCAAGTGGGTTGGGGCAGAGAGTGAGGGGGACACAGAATCCAAAGCAGGCTCCAGGCTCTGAGCTGTCGGCACAGAGCCTGATGCGGGGCTCAAACCCACGAGCTGTGAGATCATGACCTGAGCCAAAGTCGGACACTCAACCCACTGAGCCACCAAGGCGCCCTGAGGCTTTTTTTAAATAGAGAACTGAAAATGGGAACAGTTTAAAAAAAAATTATTTTTTAAGTTTATGTATTTTGAGAGAGAAAGTGGGCAGGGGAGGGGCAGTGAGAGAGGGAGAGGTGAATCCATGCCGACAGTGTGGAGCCTGACATGGGGCTCAAACTCCTGAACTGCAAGATCATGACCTGAGCAGAAACCAAAAGCTTAACTAGCTTGAGCCATCCAGGCACCAGAGGAACAGTTGTTAATTTGCACTCTTAAAAATAAAAGTATGACTGTATTCCTTTAAGGGCAATAATTCTGCGTTACCCACAAATACATATAGCAGAATTGTTGCTAAATAATAGAGTGATGCCTAGATTCTGTGTAACTGAAAACTTGAAATGGGTCATACCTGGTCCAACTTAGGCTGAGTGTGTCAGTAAGACATTAGCAAAATTGACCTATATTGTGTTGCAGTTACAAATTCAATTTTCCATCAGTATAGAATGGTAGGTGAGATTTGAGAACTGACAGACCTAACTAGATAGACCTTAAAATAGTAGTTTTTATTGGCAGCATTTAGTTTATTCTAAACCATAACTAAATAAATTTCCTTTTCTGTAACGCAGTTCGTATTAGCAAAAAAAAAAAAAAAAAAAAAAAAATCTGTTTATTTCATTCGAGTGCTGAAAGATTTCCATTGATTATTCCTACGAAATGTGTAAAATTATCCAGATCATTTTTTTTGAGAAATAAGTAGTCTGAATAATGCTAGGTAATACTATCCATACATTTAAGTATTTTTCTAATATATATCTTGATAATTTTGAGATTATCTTTATCTTGGTAGTTTTTAAGATTCTTTTTCTACTTTAAAAGCCCTGAAATAGAATTGAATATGTTCTGAGTTTTAAGTAATTTAAACCTGAGAGTACTGATACAACCCAGTAGAAATGGTCAGGAATGTATTTCATCACTATTAACTTCCTGATCTTTTATATCTTCCAGAAACTGGGAGTGATTTTTCCATGTTTGAAGCTTTGCGGGATACCATTTATTCTGAAGTAGCTACATTAATTTCTCAAAATGAATCTCGTCCACATTTTCTTATTGAACTCTTCCATGAGCTTCAGCTGCTTAATACAGACTATTTGAGACAGAGGGCTTTATATGCATTGCAGGTATGTGGTACCTAACATTCTTTTTCCTATCCTGTCTGGTAATGCTCTTCATGATTATATCTGGTTGCTTTCTTAGACTGAAGTACATCTTCTTCCATATGTATAATGATCCATTTTTCATGTGTTGTCTTACCATTTTATTTAAAGCTTCTTGCATAGCTTAAATAGCTTTTCTAAAAGTCTTTCTGAGCAATTTTTTAGTGTTTTGTCGTTAATGTTATTTCTTCCTCATAATTAACAGGTGAGGAGAATTGCATTTGTTATTTTATCTGCTTCTGCTTTTAAATTTGTGAAAAAAATTAAATGTTTTACGTAAGTAACTATTTTATTTCCTTATTTAGGACATAGTATCCAGACATATTTCTGAGAACCATGAAAAAGAAGGGGAAAATGTAAAGTCAGTGAATTCTGGTACTTGGATAGCCTCAAACTCAGAACTTACCCCCAGTGAAAGCCTTGCTACCACTGATGATGTAAGCTGATCATGATTAATGTAGACATAATTTCAGTATGCAGTAAACAAAAGTTAAATAAGTTGTTATAAATTGTGCAGATACCTGATAATTGCGTCTTTAGCTTTCTTAAAAAGCTGAGTAAAACACATCATTTTGAGGTGAGGTATACAACTCAATTAAAATATGCCAGCAGTTAAATCCCCAAAATTATCTATAAATGATACGTTATAAGGTTTAAAATAGCTGTGTTTATATCTCTGGTGCCCAACATAGGAATTGATTGATACCAGATATTTAGTAAAATGTCTTGTGTTTATTCAAGACATTCAGTAAACCAGACTGCAGTCAGATCACAGAGCCCTTAAGTACATAAATACCAGATAAATCAGGTCTTTGGGTCGGAAGAGAGAAGCCTGGACAAAAAAAAAATTATCCAGGGAAAAAAGCTAACGTACTCAAGTTATTGAAGAAAATTTTGAATAAAGTAAAAGCAACCGGGAAAAGGAAAAGAGTGGTGAGGAAAATGGTGTATTTTCAGTAAATGGTGTTCTTCAAGTAGGCCCTACCTAGCATAGAAGTGATTGAATGAGTGAATGGCAAACCACTAGGAGAGTGAGGAGATGATGTGTTAGGGGTTTGGAAATCACCTAAAAGGTTTGGACCCTGATGCTGTTATAAAAGGTAATATGTGGTCCTGGGATAGCAAATACATTTCTTTTTTCTGCCAGTTCTAGTATTTGGAAATTCACAGATAAGAGTGCCATAACTGAACAGCAAGTATCTGCTATAGAGAGTCAGAAGCAGTATTGCTGTGTTTCTGCCCATTGTTGATATTTTAACATTGTAAGTTCTTTTGAAAAGATAGTATTTTCTCAAAAGATTTCTTGTTTTTTCTTCACATGAACTAATTTCCTTACAACTATTGAGGACATTTTCTGAATTTTTGCTCTTTAACTTACATTCATGTTTGAAACAGTACTTTCCCAAGTCATCTTTTCTGCTTAAAACCTTAGGCTCCAACTCCTATACCTCTCTGAACACAAACTTGTACATGGTTTTAATTCACTTAACAGTGTCAAATATATAATGTAAGTAATTGTTACTTGGGATTGCTGTTACAACTACTTGGAAATCGTGTACTCTTTTTTTGTGGAAAATGAAGAGTGGTCCAGCTGTATACAAAAGTAGGAGATATGCAGTTACATTAAAGTTTATTAGCTACTGAAATAACTTGCTGAGAGCATGAATGATGTCTCTGTCTCCTGTACCTCCCATTGTCTCCCTTTTTATCCAGATTTCATATACATGGTATTACTTCGTTATTTTAAAATGTTTGAGCACATTGGTCTTTACCGTCAGTAGCAAGTTGAAAACTGAGCTACAGTTTATGATAAAGTTAATTTAATCTGACAAGATTTTAAAGTTAAATAAAATTTAAAGATATGTGCTTCCTGAGTAAGTGTCTTAGTTCAGGCTGGTACAACAAAGTACTGTAGACTGGGTGGCTTAAACAATAGACATTTATTTCTCACAGTTCTGTAGCCTGGGAATTCCAAGATCATGGAGCCAGCAAATTTGGTACTCAGTGAGGGCCCTCATCCTGGCTTGCAGATGACCACCTTTTCCACGTGTCCACATGTGGCTCCGATGTCTCTTTTCTTGTACGGGCACTGATGCCGCCATGGGGGCTTCGCCCTCATTACTTCATCTGAGCTTTGATTACCTCCCAAAGGTCCACCTCCTAATACATTGAGAGTTAAGGCCTCAGCATACGGATTTGGGGGGTCGACACAGAGATTCAACCCATAACCATATTGATTTGGCACAAAGAACTGTACTTAGTATTACTTTTAAATAACTGAATTGTTCTTTAATTTTTCATTCAAAACTTCATTTCGTCATTAATGTTATTAACATCCACACTTTGTTAACGCTATTTAGTCAGTAGCAGCACACCATCCAGTGTTCCAACCCACAGATCTAGAGCAGTGCTGTCCAGTGGAACTTCGTACAATGATGGAAATATTTTATATGTGCATTGTCTAATATGGTAGCTATTAGCCACATGGGGCTATCGAGCACTTGAAATGTGGGTAACAGGACTGAGGAACTAAATTTTAATATAAATAGCCACATGGCTAGTGGTTTCCATATTGGACAGATACAGACTCTCATTCTCCAAGTTTCTAAGCCAAGGTCTTTTGAGCTTCATTTATGGAGCTTGTATAGACATATTTCAGAGTATGTAAGAGTTTTCATGCCCAGGAAAGAGAGAAGTGAAAGTAGGTATCTGGGAATTATAAGTCAAAAGAGAGTTGAAGAATTGAAGTTTAGGAAGAGGAAGAAACACCTTGTATCTTCTATTCCAGGTGCCATAAAATGGCAAAAGCACTTCTACCTTCCAATCTTAATTGAAGGAGCAACAAAATGACTCCATTTCCTGAATCATATTCTGTAATGCCTGAATTTCCTATAATCAGAGACAGAGGTTTCATTTCATAACTTAAGAGAAAAATTTTAAAGATTAATAGGAGAGAGAAAATTGTGAAGTGGGTTTTAGAATGTGGGACTCTCCTTAATCACACTATACACAAAAATTATTTTGAAATTAAATCCTGAGAAGGCCAAAACTATAAGACTTCTAAAAGAAAATCTTCATGATTGAACATAAGCAAAGATTTCTTAGGGTGCACAAAGCATTAACTGTAAAGGAAAAATTTGATAAGCATCATAAAAATAAAATCATTCTGCCTTTCAAAAGACACCATTAGGAGAAAATAATTTAAGTACATATATCTGACAATGACTATGTAAATAATCCAGACTCTATAAAGAACTTTTACAATTCCCTTGTAAAACCAACAGCTCGGTAAAATATGGGCAAGATTTGAACAGGCACTGCGTGAAGGAGGATCTGTAAATGGCCAATGTCCATGTTAAAACCACATGAGGTGTTACCTCACATGCACTAGAAAGGCTGAAATTAAAAAGGTTGACAATGAGAAGTGTTGGTGTGAATATAGAGCAGTTGGAACTTTCACACTGCTTATGGGATTGTAAAATTGTGCAAACACTTGGAAAGCAGTTTGGCGGTTTCTTATAAACCTAAGCACAAACATGGCATGCAACCAAACAGTTTTTCTTCTTAGGTATTCATCCAAGAGAAATGAAAACGTATGTCCACAAAAATACTTGTATTCTTACGGTGATAGCATCGTTAGTCACGATAGCCTCAAACGAACATCAGCAGATAAATGGATATACAAAAGATGGTATGTCCTTACGCTGGAATACTGTTCAGCCATTAAGAAATAATGAACTTCTGAAACATATGACATCATGGATTAATTTCAGAAACATACGGAGCAAAAGAAAAGCCAGACACTGTAGAGTGTATATTGAATGGTTCCATTTATATGTCAAGTTCTAGAACAAGCGAAACTAATTTGGTGATAGAAATCATACCAGTGGAGTGTAGTGGAGACTGACTGCAGAGGGGACAAAGGAACATTTTGAGCTGGTGGAAATGATCTTTATCTTTAGGGAAAGTGGTTGCATAAGGTTATTTTTAGAACTCATCCAACTGTACACGTAACGAGTACATTGTTGTATGTAAATTATATTTCAATAAAGTGCATTTAAAGTGAATGATGCTGTCATGTTTTTCTTCTGGTAAAACCATATAAAGTCAAGTCCTAGGTATTGTTAGGGTTTAGAGATGGGAGAATTTCCCTGAGGGTGTAGAAATCATTTGAAGTGTTTAAATTTTCCAAGTTAAAATTAGTAGCTGGCTCTGTGAATTTTTATCTACTCAAGGACATAGGTTCTGCAAGGTTACTTAATATTTTAATGTTCTCTGTGTTCAACCTTTAATAACTTTAGTTATATCACAATTTTAAATATATAGTTTTATGCCAACACTTAGTTTCTTTGTTAAATTTTGGATATCATAAAAATTTTAAAGAAATATTAGTGATTTTTGTTTTTTTAAACTATAACTTAGGAAACTTTTGAGAAGAACTTTGAGAGAGAAACACATAAAATAAGTGAGCAAAATGATGCTGATAATGCTAGCGTCATGTCTGTATCTTCAAATTTTGAGCCATTTGCAACAGATGATCTAGGTAAGCAGAATTTTTTATAATCTTAGAACATGACTTTAATACAGTCTTTGAATTACACTAAGAACCAGAGTTCCAAAAAGGCAAGATGTGGTAGAAAGACCATGGTTAAAAGTCTGTCCATCAGTCTAAAGTCAAGAGTCTCCTGTTAATTCCTTAGCCTTTGGCAAATCATCTGATCATCTGACTGCATATCCTAAGGAAATGGGAGTCTTAACCTACCTTGCTATATGGTCTTGTGAAAAATACATACAACTTTCTAGCATGTGTAATAGGAGTTCAGGAAATGTTAATTTCCTTCCCTTCAGGGAAACGTTATCCTTTAAGGTTTCCTGGTTAATAAATGGGAAAAATTGAGAGGTATCAGGGCCTCATCCAGTCACATTTTCAATAAAAATGTTAACTTCATAATGTGAGATAAGAACTTTCTTAGCATGAATAGTCTTTAGTGAGAAACCCAGGTAACTCACAATGTGCATGACACATTGCATTTTTTTTTTCATCAGTAAAGCAAGCATAGAGAGTTGTTGTAGAACTCAAAGGTAAGAAGAAAATCTGGAGTCTTAGACTTGGAAAGGAGACTAGAGAAAAGAAAAATGTATATACAGGTACCTGATTGTTTCCCTTTCAAGAGATAACAGAGATTCAGTCATTTCAGACCTCCGGGGCATTTAGCTGATAAAATAAGGTGCTATTATTCTAGTGTTTTTTTCACATGAAGAGAAAAGATTTAGGTGATTCCAAAGGTCTCCTACAAAGCAAAGGGCCAGACCTTGCCTTATTAGATGTGCACCTTTTACCAAAGCAGTAAGTCTTCCTTGCCTTATTTTGACTATCAAGGACTCTAAGCCTAGCTCCCTTCTGAGTAAATACCTGTCAAGTCTGAACTGAAGTCCCAATATAGAGAAAAATCTCTGTGTGGCCGGGCTTTCCCCTTCAGGTCATTCCCCCTTTCTGAGTTACCAAGTGTTTTGTTTCATTTATTAATTTTTTTCTTACAGTCCTTCACCACTAGCTTTGTCTGAAGTAGACAAAGGAAAACTGGGAAATCTTTTTCTCAGGCCTTTTCCTGACCTTATTTGCTTGTGTTCAGTTAGATCATTTTCATCAGGATTTGAGTGACATTTGGGATGTATTTTCTTTGTACTGTTTACGTGAAGCAACATGATGTAGTGAAATCAGGATGGACTTCAGAGTCTAAGAGACTAACACGCCTTGTTATCCAGCTAGTGCAGTATCTAGAATTTGTTGAAGCTACGTTTCCTTACCTATGGTCAGACATTTGTTTTTTATTAATACTTTGTGAGGAATACATGACAAAGTTTGCTTTTATATTTTCTGGAAATGTTTTTATTCCATATGCAGGTAACACTGTGATTCACTTAGATCAGGCATTAGCCAGAATGAGAGAATATGAGCGCATGAAGACCGAGGCCGAGAGGAGCACAAACACAAGATGCACCTGCAGGATTGTTGAGGATGAGGACGGTGCTGCCGCCGCGGCTACCGTTCCTAACTTGGAAGGTGTGTTCCTGGTTGATTAGAAGTAAAAACCTATAGTTCATATGTACAAAAAAAAATGTATAGCCCCACCTGACGTATAATAGTAGTTTTATTACCACTCTCTTTTCATTAAGGGTGCTAAAACTACGTAGATACTCCTTTGTGTTATTTTCCCATAAAATCATGAGACTTTAATATTTAGGATTCTGAATAAATGCATATGTATAATATCATAGGCTTTATTTTGCTAATAAGTCATTTTCTTTTTAAAAAATAGAAACTCCCATTGAAAATTGTAGTTCACAACAACCTGTAAGCGAAGTTTCTACTGTCCCGTGTCCTAGAATTGATACTCAGCAGCTGGACCGGCAAATTAAAGCCATTATGAAAGAAGTCATTCCTTTTTTGAAGGTAAGCAGTAATTTCTTAAGTACTTTGTGTTTTGTTTTTTAAATCTTAAAAAAAGACTTTATTATAGTAAATTCAGAAAATACAGGTAGACCTAAGAAAGCTAAAAACATCAGTTTCATCAATCCTATAAATTTGTCTCCCATTATTTATATATACTCACATCTCCAAAAAGAATATTGATATTCCTATAAATTGTAAGAATGTGTATGTATTCTTGTAGATAGATGGGTAGGTATTTATTTAACAGTTTAAAACCATTCCTTCAGGTGAACTGACTTAAACTAAGTGATTATTTGCTTTCATCTGAAACAGATGAGTGTTGCCTTTTTTATTTTACGTTTTTGTTTTATCATGAGTGACACAAAACATACTTCTAAACATGTCTTTCTTGGTTAAATTAGGTATATTGGTAGTAATATTTAATATGTACAGTTATTGTCTAAGGGTTAAAAAGCCTGAATGATTTAGTTTTATGCTTAGGGAATGCAGGCATCTGCAGTCAGGAAATTTCATTGCTTTTACCATTTTGTTTGTGATTTAAGTGATACCCTTTCATAAATATTCACTTAATTTAGTGTTTCAAAAAGTTTTTGAGGCCAACAAATCTTGACTTTTTTGGTAAGATTGTAAGAACTTTGTTAATGTCAGTATTACACCCAGTCACCTAAGCTAGACTTCTTGACTCTCTTAACCCTCTTGTCACCAGCGAGTCCAAAACTGATTTTCCTTCCTTCTCTCCGGTAGCATAACCTTAATTCAGATGCTCGTATTTTACCTAGACTGCCTGTCATAATAGGCAAGAAATGAATGTTTACTATGCAGACTCCCCCCTCCCCAGCCTTTGAGAGATTTCATTTAGGGACCTGGTATACTTTCCCAACTTCATCTCTCCCAATTCTCCATTTGGTACACTCACTCTAAATTGCTCAAAATTTCCTATTCCTGCCATTGCTTTTTCACGCATCAGCCCTTTGTACAAGTTGTCACTATTAAAAATATGAAGCAACTTCCCTCTTTTCTGCTTGGCTGAAATGTCTTTTTCAGAGATAATTGTTGTTGTTTCTAATGAGCTTTTACAAATCCTTCTAGAACCTAGTGTGCTGCTTTTATGATATCTGTTTATCAGCCAGTAATAAGTGTCTCCTGTGAGCTGACCATTGTGCTCAGTCCTGAAAGAGAAACAGCCCCTACAGTTAAAAAGTATGATCTACTGGACAGTGCATAGCATGTAGTGATTGATCATTCATGTATCTTGACTTGACTTTTCTGGTGTTTGATTCCTTGAAGACAAGGGACTGTTATCCTTTTTTTTTTTTTTTTTTTAAGTCACCTGCTCTCACAGTGAATTTTTCAAAAGTGGCTTTAAATCCTTCAGTTTAAGAAACCTTAGAAATCATCTAGTTTAGCCACCTCACTTTACACACTTCTATAGAAAAAACAAAAAACAAAAAAACAAAGCCAAAACAGAAACTTGGCTGAGTAAAGGTTAGAAGACCTGCCTAAATGAGTTTAGTGGCAGAAGAGGGATTAGAACCTTGAGGTTACTTGGTGTGGATGTGATAGGGACTCACCTCCAAAAGTGAACCATGATTTGGATTATTAGGTGCTTGCACATGCTTCTCAAGGAAGATGAAGGAGAAGAAACTTGCCCAAAAGGGCTTGTTACAGAAGTTAGGACATTGGTTCTCAACTGAGGTGATTTTGACCCTAAAAACATTTTGTAGTGTCTACATACATTAGTTCCCAGGACTTAGAAAGGTAAAGGTACTAGCCTCTAGTGGGTAGAAGCCAGAGTGCCACTAGACATCCTCCAGGGCACAGAGTGACCACAGTGCCGACACTGAGAAAGCTGAGTTAGAAAACACGTGGAGCAAGTGGGTAGCAGGTGAGCTGTGAGGTAAGGTGTAAGAAAGGAAGTGATGAAAAATAGCCAGTTTCTTTTATTGGCTATTACCTGCTGTGGTTGGTTAAAATGTATAAACCCCTTAACATGTATAGTGTGGGAGTCTGGCTGCTCTATGAATATTTCAAAATGTGTACCTGAAAATTGAGAAGCATCTATGCAAAACAAAAGCTCACGTGAATTAGTATTTCTTAACCAGTAGGTAAGTTTATATCCTAACCAGCTTGGATTTTTCTCAGGAGCACATGGATGAAGTATGCTCTTCTCAACTTCTAACTTCAGTGAGACGCATGGTTTTGACCCTTACCCAGCAAAATGATGAGAGCAAAGAGTTTGTAAAGTTCTTTCATAAACAGCTTGGAAGTATATTACAGGTAAGAGTTGATACTTACATGACTTACAATCTATACCCTCTAGTTGAGACTTTTTTTTTTTTTTTGGCCATTTTCTGGCAATATGCAGTTTATTCAAATAAATGTCCATTCCAGCAGCATCCATTGGGTGGGGATGATTGTATTAGGGAAAAAAAATTGTGTTAGGGAGTGTGTCTTCATTTGATCCAATCATCTCTAAGGGAATTCTCTCTCTTCTCCCTCCCTCTGCCCCTTCCCGCTGTATCTATCCCCTCCCCCTCCCCAAATAAATGAATAAACTTAAAAAAGACTATAAAAAATTAATAAACTTAAAATTTTTTTAATGTTTATTTTTGAGAGAGACAGACTTTGAGTGAGGGAGGGGTAGAGAGAGAGACAGACAGAATCCGAAGCAGGCTCCAGGCTCCGTACCGTGAGCACAGAGCCCGATGCAGGGCTCTAACCCACGAACCGCGAGATCATGACCTAAGCCGAAGTCAGATCCTTAACCGACTGAGCCACCCAGGCCCTCCCAAAATAAGCAGACTTTGAAAAAAAGAATGCTGGCTCATATAAAAGGAGGAAACTTGGAACATACGCTGATATTAACATTAAAAAGGGAAGACTGTGTGTTTTCCTCAATGGGCACCTCAGCTTCTCACCGTGGTAAATATGTACCCCTGGTACTGTGTAGTAACATTTGGTGTTAGAGTTCCCTGTTTAACTCTGGTGGCCACCAATTCTAAGTAGGGACTAAATCTGTGGGTGACCTGATGTCCTTTTCCTTTCCTTCTATATACTCTTTAAGCAGAACTAGCACAATTCCTACTTAGGTTAATATCACTAAAGAATATTACTGTTGTTTCCTAGTAATATTAGCCTTTAGTTTTAACTTTTTTCATACTAAAAAGTAACAGAATTGTTTTTCCCTGGGTATTATAATTTAAACTTGTTAATCCTCTGTGTTGCTCTACCCACAGTTGAAGTTTACTGTAATCTTAAAGTTACTTGGTTTATCTTTGAATAGGATTCACTGGCAAAATTTGCTGGCAGAAAACTCAAAGACTGTGGAGAAGATCTTCTTGTAGAAATATCTGAAGTGTTGTTTAATGAATTGGCTTTCTTTAAGCTCATGCAAGATTTGGATAATAATAGTATAACTGTTAAACAGAGATGCAAAAGGAAAATAGAAGCAGCTGGAGTGATACAGTCTTATGCCAAAGAGGTAAATGATATTCACTTTGATTTAGCTTTAGGAGTAGTTATAATTAGCATATAAATATAGTTCTTGATCATTATTATCTGAAATCACACTTGACCTCAGGAAACATATTTTCGAAGTAATAGCAGTTAATCAGATTACACAAATCAGTACATATGGTAGCCACATACTGAATCTCAGTGGAATAGCAGTGGCTAAAAGATCAGGAATACAGACAGAAATTGGTGACAGGAATTGTCATATATATTACTCACATGATTGTCAGTTGCTGAAGAGAGGGGGACTGGGATCCGGGCCTCAACCAGCCAACTGCCTGCTGTAGCAGTTGCCCACCCCAGTAGATGTCCCAGGAATATCGATCACCCCAACCAACACACGTCTTGTTTACAAGTTAGGACTTTGGTTGCACATGTCTGTAGCTTCTTATGCCCTATTAAATTTGCCTTGATCACATATGAAACTGGTTGGTTTTTTTTCCCGTAAACTGGAGGCATACCAAGACCTCATACCTCCTCTTGGCTCTCTAAGCACCAGAGGGAAAGCAGGTCAGGACCCAAAACAGAAAGAGGTAACCCTTCTCCCTGCAATGTAAAGTAGATAAAGTCAAGTCATCTATTTCACACTTTTCATAATATTTTCAATCTAGACATAGATAAGTTTCAGATCATTTCAGCCACTGATTGCTAAGAGCTTGAAGAAAATAAAACAGGAAAAAAAACCCATAAGAAATGGTTGGAAGGGCTGCTTTAAGATAGGCAGTCTCTTGAGGCTGTTTGGGTGGGTGTATGAACTAAGGCATGAAAGACAAGGAGTTTATAATGAAGATGAAAGGGAAGAAGAGCATTGCAGGTAGAGAGAACTGTGAGTTTAGAGGCTGAGGCAGGACTGAGCAGTTTGGAGAACAGGAAAAAGGTTAGGGTGGCAGGAACCCATTAAATGAAGTGAGAGTGTAGATGAAGTCACCGAGGTAGGTAAGGCCAAACTGGTAAGGACCTTCTCTTTTATTTTATTCTAAGCATGATGGAAACCCATGGGAACTTTTCACATAGAGGAGTGACATAATCTCTTGTGCAATTCAAAAGGTTTGTCTAGATACCACATTGTATAGGAATTGTAAGAGAGAAGAGATAGAAGCAGGGAGACTATAGTAGTCCAGGTAGGAAATGATGTGACTTAGCTCTGAGTGTGCACCAACAGATCCGTTTTGACGACTGAGTCAGTGAGGAGTTTTAATGGTGTAGGTATGGATAATAAAACTACAGCACAGGCTGGTTTCTGTTGTCTGACTTGTTGAAGGCCCATTTACGGAGACTGGAAAGACTGGGAGGCTTCAGTTTGGGGAGTGAGTCAAGGTTTTTGTTTTAGAATTAGTAAATTTGAGATGCTGTTATATATCCAGGGAGTTGTCAGGTGGGCAGTGTTGGTTTTGTTTGCTAATTTAAAAGATTTCAGTGAAAGAGTTGAATTTACGTTTCTAAGATAGCGTTCAGTGCTTTGGATTATTTATCAAAAACTGCAGATTTGTGAAAGTTACTAAATACAAGTATAATGCGGAAAGGTTGCCCCTCATTTCTGTTTAACTTGCTCATAGGCCAAAAGGATTCTTGAAGGAGATCATGGCTCACCTGCTGGAGAAATTGATGATGAAGACAAAGTATGTGCTAATTAATTTGTGCCTAAAGACACTGCTTTTGAAAGAGAAAATTAAATAACTTTTAACAGCTTTTTAACATTTGAGATTCTGACAAAACTTCAGTTTCTTTTAAAAACAATTACTTTTTGTATTTTTTATTAGATAATGACTGATTTTTTTTTTGGCAGACTTACTGTATACGTTTTTAAAATGTATTTTAAGGAATTAATTATGTTTATTTGTGACTAGGACAAGGATGAGACCGAAACAGTTAAGCAGACTCAAACATCTGAGATGTATGATGGTGACGGTCCCAAAAACGTGAGATCTGATGTTTCTGAACAAGAGGAAGATGAAGAAAGTGAAGAATGTCCAGTGTCTATTAGTAAGTGGAAAGGCTCGTACTAGGTGTATATGCGAGTTCTTTATAGGTCACTTATTCACACAGTTGGGGGGAGTGTAATGATTACAGAGGTAGGTGTCAGCCACTCTGGATTTTTTGGTGTGGCCCTGCCTAATTATTTCCCCTTTCTGTGCCACAGTATTCTAGTGCTTACGGTTTGGAAGATTTCAGATACTAGTTGTAAAGGACTTGTGCGGTGCAGGAATGCAATATGTGGTAGCTGACACTACGATTTAGTGATGGAAATTTACTAGAAACTGTGTGTTAATCAACTTAGACTTATCCAAAGCTGAAACTCAGGCTTTGACGAATTACGGAAGTGGAGAAGATGAGAATGAAGATGAAGAGATAGAAGAATTTGAGGAGGGACCTGTAGATGTTCAGACTTCACTTCAGGCCAACACTGAAACTGCGGAAGAAACTGAACACGACGATCAGGTATTCTGGTTGGGACTAACACACCTTCCCCGAGTCATCTTCAAGTACTGAAGGCAGCTCCTTTTTAAAGGTGTCAAAATTTACAGCTTCCCTATTCTCACTCTCATGAGTAAACAGACCTCTTTACTATCCTTATTGAAATCCAAATGAAACACTAGTTTAATTTTGTATTTAGCAATGTTTACTTTTAAAGCACTTTAGTCTTTTTTTTTTTTTGTAAAAGGTCATAAAAACTGAGATTACTGCAGAAGAGCTGGATTTTTCATTTATCTTTATGTATTTCCTAGTCATACATGGAAATCGTATGTGACAAAATAAAATCATTCCATTTCTTGCCTCCACCTCATCCTGTTCCACAGGCAGTATTTTGTATGATTTCTTTGGCTCTTTAACTCTATTTCTGAATAATGTGTTTGTATTTATTTATTTATGTATTAGACATTCTCTGTTGACTTCCTGTTATAGCAGGTGAAGCCTTTTAGGTCACTTAATGATTCCTCACGTAATTATATTAATACCGTCCTCCTTGTTTAATTGTGTCTTTAGCTTACATCTGCATTTAACCATAGATGTAACCAAACTGTATAAATATTACTGCTGAACTAAGCAAATACTGTTTATTGCTTAGTCGTGTACATTTTTTTCACCTGAAATTAATACTTGTCTCAGTTTTTTTTTTTTTTGACCTAATTTCCTTTGACCACATACCCGAGTCTTTGCTCTGCCCACCAATAGCTGTATATACTTCTCAGTACAATTTTCTACATGAACCAGTCTGTCAGTTTTGTTCTTCCTGCTCCATCTTGGGTTGGCTCTTCATTAGACATGCTCACTAGCTAGCAGCCTGGGGATTCCCTTTGTCATTCTTTATTCCATCTGTTTTGAGAATTCAGTCTTGTCATTTCACCTCATTTTGGTGGAGCACATTTCACGTATCTCTCAGAGAAAGAGTGCATAAAAGAGAAATATTTTGAGGCTGTATTTATATGTCTAAGAAAATCTTAAATTCCTCCATGTTAAAAATCATTTCCCTCAGATCTTTGAGAGACAACTGCTCTGTCTTCCAACGTCTTCCAGTTTTCATTGCTGCTGTTGAGAAGGCGAGTGCCTTTTTTAGTTGTGATTCTTTGTATCTTTTCCTTCCTACACTGGAGCTTCCCCTGGACTTGTGTTGAAGTTTTACAGTGATGCACATTGTTGTGGGTCTTTTTTTAGTCACTAAACTGGGTACTCAGGGGGTCTGTGAGCAATCATTATCATGTCCTTCATTTTGGTAAATTTTCTTTTTGTGTATTTCTTCCCCACCATTTTCTCTCTTCATTCCTCCTAGAATTAATATTGTCAGACATTATTGGCCCTCATGGTTTAATTTTTTTTTTAATGTTTTATTTATTTTTGAAAGAGAGAGGGAGACAGAGTAACAGATTGTGAGCAGGGAAGGGGCAGAGAGAGAGGGAGACACAGAATCTGAAGCAGGCTCTAGGCTCCGAGCTGTCAGTACAGAGCCCGATGCGGGGCTCAAACTCAGGAACTGTAAGATCATGACCTGAGCTGAAGTCAGATGCTCAACTGACTGAGCCACCCAGGTGCCCCTGGTTTAATTTTCCAATTTCTAATCTCCTCTCTTCTTTATATTGTCCCTTTACTCTGTTTTACTTTCTGGGAGGTTTTTTGACCTTAATACTTATGTGAATGTCATATTTTTAATTTCTAAATACTTTTATTTTCTGATTACTTTTTTATAGCATGCTGCTACTTTAAGGAAGCACTCTCTTCTCTTACTCACCTGCAGGCTTTCTTCAAACGCCTGTGGTACCTTTAGTGTTTATATTAAAAAACGACTCAGCATAAAGCAGATTGGGGTTGTTCTGGGCTTCACGGGAGGGCATTTGGGTAGATGGTTAGCTTTTTGATAGAAACTCCCATATGTTAGTACCTGTTGGTATTTTCTTTGGGGTGTTTTTAGTTTCTCCCCAGAAGGGTCATCCGTTGTCCTCCTGCCGGGGAGGAGGTAGATACACCCCTTGACGGCTGCTCTTCTGGAGCTTGATGTGGAAATGACGCCCAGTGTCCCATCACTGCACAGACTTCTGCTGAATCCTTCTGTTTTCAGTGTGACATTTTATCCTGTCCTCATTTGTGCTTTCTGCACCCCACCCTGGCAGCCCCGGGTCTGAGGCTCACTAATTCCCTTTACCCAAACTATAATCTCCCATTTTCTATTTGAGTTTGGGGAGGGAACCTGGTGTTTGCGTCTTCTTTAAACGGTTTCAAAGAACCACCAGCACCCCCCTTTTCACCCACAATGTATTCCTTCCTTCCTAGAATCTGGTACTTCCAAGCATGAGGTGAATGTTACTCTTCTCTCTTCTTGCTGAAGGCACTTTGCTTCATCTTTCTCCCTCCTGCTCACTTCCTCTTCCATTCACTGAACATCTACATACAAACAGATGTGTTTTAGTGTCATTCATGATCCAGTCTGATCTGAAAAATAAATAAATAGTGGAATCCATAACACTCTAGTTCTCTATTATTTTGAGGTTAAGAAGAAAAGGAAGCCTTTTTACTTAGCCATTTTAACAGTGGCAACTATGCCTCCTTCTTGAAAATTCAGAAGATATTTTTAAATACCCTTGTATGAAGGTCTCAAGTTGGACAAAAACCTTACAGTAGTAACCCATCTCCTATATAGTGGCCATATATTTCAGGCCCTGGTATTAAGACATCACTTTTTCCTTCTAGGTACTACAACATGACTTTGAAAAATCAGGAGAAAGCAAAAATGTCCCATCAGAACAAGAACCCACTACTAGTAAAGGCAAGAAATCTAAAGTGTTCAATTTTAAGATTATCTAAAGTGCCCTTTATGTGCTTAAAACTAAAACAAAAAACAAAAAACAAAAAAACCCAACTAAATTCTTACCTAACGTAACTTGGAAGGTGTTTTGAACCTGATGTATGTCTTTTTTCCTTCCCCTAAGTCCTTTGTAGAAAACATGAGGGCTTTGTTTCGGCAAACACTTGTTAAACAAGAGTTGACAAATAAATAAACACACAGAAAAAAGTCTTTAAAGAAGACATCTTTAGCTACAAATGTGGGGGATTTTTTAGAATGCCCATTCCTGGATATTATTCATAAATATCCTACTTCATTAGAAATTGGGTGGATTTCAGAAATCTAATTTTTAAAACATCCCCAGATGAATCTGATGAACTAATTTTAGGAACCATTGATAAGGAAAATTTGTAGCTGCCTCTTCTTTTGGGTTTTAAATATCTTGATTACTCATTCATATATACTGCCTATTTGGTATAATAGTAAAATATAATAGCTGTTTCATTACATTAATGTTAAGACTTTCTTTTGATGCCAGATGACCAAGATAGCACTCCTGTGAAACCCTGTTACCTCAACATCTTGGAAAATGAGCAACCTTTAAATAGCGCCATCCAAAAGGACTCTCTTACTACCATTGATTCATCTAAACAGCCTAACCCTTTGCCTTTACCTTTAACTGAAATTGAAACCTTGGTGCCTGCAGTCAAAGAAGTTAAATCTGCCCAGGAAACTCCTGAAAGCTCTTTGGCCGGAAGTCCTGACACTGAATCTCCAGTGTTAGTCAATGACTATGTACGTATCATTTACATTTCATTTCTGTGTGTATTTCTCCATTTCCAAGGTAACATTTACAGTCTGTACACAGAACCTTCCTTTGTGTTTAGGCTTAGTAACAGCCAAGATGGTTTTCGTTTCAAACTGATTTTAAACTTGAACAGAAGGGTGATAGTAAATTAAGATGATTGTCTCAAAACCTAAAACTCTTCTTTTTTATAATTTTGAGCTTTAGGTGGCAGTCTTCAGAGTTCATTCCAAGTTTAGATTTAGACAGATGATACGCGGGTCACCGTTAATCTCTCACAGTATCCATGTCTAACATCTTAATTATTTTAGAGCATTTCATAAATCCTTGATAAACCTGAAAGTTCACAATTTGACAGCAGTAGACTCCTTATCTCTATACAGTAAATGACAGAAAAATATGGTAGCAAATCTATACTTAGGGTGTAAGTTGAGTTTTTACCTTGGACATTTTTGTTTCAATTTAATTTTTATAGTAAGTAGGTTTTTTTTTGGATCTCAGATTGTGTTTTATAAACTTGTCAGCAAAAATTAAGGGATTTATAACAATGTACTTTTAGGCCTAAGGAATGTATTTCACTTTTTTTCTTTTAACATCAACTTTCTTCTTACAGATGTATTTACAATTACGATTTCATAATTTCTCAGCTTATAATATTCCCGAAACATTAGTAGAGTTTAACTGTCTTGATTGCTTTACCACCGTAAAATTTACACCATAAAATTATTTTAAACTCTGAAAGTTACCTGTTAGACTTATTCTTACTCTAATTTGATGAGTGCATAGAGTTGCTGTAGGAGGCAGTCAATTGAAATTAAGTTAATGTTTGATTATAGAGGGGACTTGAATTTGAAATTTAGGCCAGGGCCACTACTGAAGGTTCTTGTGCAAGAAAGTCAAATGGCCAAAGTCATGCTTTTTGAAGATGAATCTGATGACTGTATAAGATTTGTTGTCAAGGAGGTGATGTTAGGAAGCTCCCTTACCATGCATAGAGACACCAAGTTCGAGATGAATGAGGGAGAGATGGGTGAGAAATGTTGAAAGAAGAAGAAAAATTTAAGGTTTCCACTTGGGTAATTGGTACAGTGATATCGTTAAAAATCAGAAAGGGAAACTAGGGGAATAAAAGATTTCAGGTTTCAAAGAAACACTGAAGAGATCACAGAAGGGAGTTATTAGATTCATACCTCATGTTTCTCAGCTTCCACAGAGCTGCTATTGAAAGCCTATAAATGTTTATTGATAGTCTGCTAGATACAGTTCTGATGCGTTCCATAATCGTATCAAGAAACCAGAGTTTTTCTTCTGATTATTTTAGCCTTCGGTGTAACTGCTATTTTTTCTTTGAACCTATATAAACTGGCTCTTTGTTTTATCAAATGGAGACAGATGTGCTCGGTAGTATGTCCACAGCTGCAAGTGCATGGCCCTTCCTGTGCACGCCAGCTTTGTTTTATTCATGGAGTTGAATGCAGGACAAAAACAAATAGGATGGAATTACTGATGTGTACTTATGTCTAAGAATCCACTTTATCTCTTGGCATGGATGACTTTAAAGGCTTAGATCCAGAGATAGAGTGGATTGCCTTCATTAAATATAATTTATCTTACAGGAAGCAGAGTCTGGTAACATAAGTCAAAAATCTGATGAAGAAGACTTCGTGAAAGTTGAAGATTTACCACTTAAACTGACAATATATTCAGAGGTATTTTGCTTTCGTTAATTAATTAAACTTGTCTTCATATAACAAATACTACTACTGAGAGGAAAACTGATTTTGAGGTGTTTTTTTGTTTTTTGTTTTCATTCCAAAGGCAGACCTAAGGAAGAAAATGGTAGAGGAAGAACAGAAAAACCATTTATCTGGTGAAATATTATGTGAAATGCAGAGTGAAGAATTAGCTGGGAATTCTCAGACACTAAAAGAACCTGGTAAGAGTTGCCAATTTCAACCAAATCATATTGAAAAATTAGTGACTCTTGATACCATCATTTTGTTTTTCACATCCATTCATAGTACTTGGAAGATTTAAGCCAAATGTTGGAAGGAAGCATAATTCTGTAAAAAGTCTAGTCCACTGCCGAATTTAGAAATTAGGTATAAAATGGTATTATCAGATAATTTTCTATTTTTAAAATCTTGAATTTTAGCAAGGTAATAGATGCCTGTTGTTTAAGAAGGAAAGGTACAAAAGACTTAAGGATAATTGGAGGAACCCATTTGTTTTAATTACTGGTTTTTAGTTCTTTTGGATGAGACACTGTTTATCTTTAAATAATATCGTTTTAATTTTTCTTAATTTAAAAAATTCAGACATCTCTTATCTTCCCTATCAAAAGTGAGTATTTGGACCTACCTCTCCTTTCACGATTATTATTTTTGGTTTTTCTGTTTGAGGATACCTTTGTTATTTTAAGTATATATGGTTGGTTGCTCGTTCTATCAACTTTGGTCATTAGCCACTGACTGCCTCCTTTTCCTCCTGCTTTCTCTATTCAGTTTTACTCTTCTTCTTACATTAAGGTTATGAAAGCAAACACACATTTTATTTTTATAACTATAGTAGTTGAAACTTCTATTCTTTTTCTGAAGACCATTCTGTGTAAGTATGTCTCGTTGCAGAGCCAGGCAGTAGTAATCCCAGATTTCTTTCTGTATCGATCTAATGGCACAGCCCCTGGGCCACTCAGATGAGAACGTGTCTTGCATCAAAATCAAAGGATTTTCTTGTTGTTCTCTGTCCATTCATCAGCCAGTTAATTAAGATTTTTTATTTTTGTTTTCCCTAGAAATACTAAATGTCAAACCTTTAACTGATTTCCCAGTGGTTTAGCCCAGTTCTGCTAGTTGGAGTCTCAAAGCTGCCCCTGCTCAGGGGGTCTGGGCTGAGCCCTTCTCGCCCCACACTGCGCCACCACCTGCTTTTAGCGTCCTGGGGGCTTGTTGTCCCCTGTCCTGCTTTCCCTCACAGCCACTTTTCTTGGTCAGGATTTCATCAGTTTTACCGTTTTTTTCCTAGTGGAGTTTTTTTAAGAGAAATTAAGTATCTGCTCAGTCTGCTGTCCTCAAACTCTCACCTGTTTTTAAACTACATTAGTATTTTTGTAATAACTTTAATGTAAGAGAATAGTAAATTCTAGTATGTCTTAATTCAATAATTTATAATGCATTCATTCTGTTTTTCAGAAACAGTGGGAGCCCAAAGTGTATGAGAGGTCTTCAGAGGCTCATCTAACTTGCTTTACATAGTCAATGCATACATGAACATGGCACTAAATAAACGTCTGTTTTGATCTGTATAAAAATGTAAATTAGTTTGACACTGCATTCTTGATAGGTGTGCTGATTTCTGCCCGTGGCAGTTTAAAACATCAGAAACTGAATTCTGGACAGATTCAAGCCTTGATACACTGTAGGGTTGTTTTTCTTTTCTTTCTTTTTTTCTTTTTGGTCTTTTTTTTTTTTTTTCCTCTCCCATTGTGATGTTTAGTATTGTTAAATTTAAGATGTAGTTTTAAATAAAGTTGGACTCATCTGTAAAGTAATCTCTTGGAAATGATGTTGAATTCTAAACAGGAAGTCACTGTTCTGTATGGTTAGGATAGTTAGAGAAGAGCAACAGTCAAGAGTTAGACAAATAGACTAGTTAATATAAAGAGCAGCCATTGGGCCAGGCTTCCAGATACTATGAGTGTTGCTGCTGTTGGGTCTGATATTCTTTTAAATGCCTGCATTGTCTTATTCCTGTGCGAGAATAGGGCAAGTTATAAAGGTATCCAGGATATTGGTGACGTTGTTACAAAATATATATTAATATTCTGTTCAAATTGGATTAAGTTCAGAACACATGTCCTTAGTACTTCGAACTTACATACTTATCAGATAAATATTTTCCAGAATTCAATTCCTATCTATGTTGCCACAGCCTAAAAAAAAGGTTTTATGTAATTAGGGAGTATTTCTGCACAAACAGGTAACATTATGATTAATTTGAAATGAAAAACCAAACCCCTTCAAGTAGGGATTACAGAACTAAATTTTATGCAGCAGAATGTTAACTCTCTGTATGCCTTTAGACAAACTTGGCTTTTGAGATACATCTATGAGATTTCTTCATCACTAAGTAAATCAGTTTTTAAAGGTGAATTACCTTTAGATTGCAAAGTTGACCTATACCTGAGGGAGGCTTCACCGAGCCTGTTAACAAGCCAACCTTACAGGTTTCTCGAATTAAATATGAAGACTTAATTTCAATTCGTCTTTAAAACTTAATAACAATTTACTGAAACATGCCATAAGAAAGTCATTTCATTGGTATTCCTTTAAAATTCTTAGTTGCCTGATACTTGATTGTAAAATTACAGTGCTCATCAGGGAGTCTGTTAAGTGAGGATTTCTGAGGACATTTACTGTATCACTAATTAATTTAAATTATGTGAGGTGTAGAGCTCCAACATTAATAAAACCTATTCCAGAGAGAGAGGGGAGAAAAAAAAAAAAACCTATTCAGAGAACTATCATTCCAGAATCAGCAATTCTTACCCAGTTGGCCTGACTTCTGGGAAACTAAAACGATAGATTATATGGATACTCAAGTTCTATATTTATATGTCTTGTAGACTCCGAACGGAAAGGGGAGAATTTCATATTGGCACACAAGCCGAGCCTTCGTGTTACAGCTCGGTCTCTCTCTACATGCCTATGAAAGATAGGTACGGTGGAAGAACTGTACTTCTCAGTTATTACTCTAGAAGCTGTGGACCTTATCTAACTTATTTGACTTGTGTTATAGCTGCTGTAACCTAGTCTGTTGTTTTCTATTTGAGAAGATAATTCAGTTTTAAAATACTTGGGGCTTAAGATCAGATAATTGTTTTACATTCTCCTTAGTAACTACTGCTCAGAGGTTAGGCATTCAGGATTCCTGTTTGTTAATTTTTAAGTTGAAAATCTGGTTACAGATAAAAGAGGGAGAAAGGTCAAAATGAGTGAGACAGAATCCTGTGCAGGTTGAGATAATGCTTAAACTAGTGAGCCCACTGGACTGTGCAGGTACTCTTTGTATTTTGTAACATTCACTTTGGGTAAATGCTTTTTCACTGTTAATAAATGTATATCCTCCATACAGCCCTGAATTGCATTTTCATTTAAACTGACATAGTCACTTATGCTTCAGAATTTATTTCAGAGTTATGGCTTATTTGGCAATTTTAAATGTCAAAACAAAATGGAAAAGACATGAAAAAGAGTGACGTATCAACTAGCCAGAGACTTACAGTTGAGACCATTTTTCTTACACTGTAGCTATACTCTGTTTCTTAATTATATCTATTCTATATAGTATATAGAGAACATTTTCATATTCAGAGTTATCCCATATTCAAATTGGGCCAACAATTTTACAAAAAGTTCTTGATTTGGATATTTTGAAAACAAATCACGTTATCAAGCCTGAATTAGAGTTCTCTCTTAACATAGCTAGTGTATAGACAGTCCCCAACTTCATGATGGTTCAAGTTACAATTTTTTAGTTTTACAGTGGGGCAAAAGTAATACAGGCATACATTGGTGGCGCCTTAGGTGGCTCAGTCAGTTAAGTGTCTGACTCTTGGTTTCGGCTCAGGTCATGTTCTCACGGTTCATAAGTTTTAGCCCCACATTGGGCTCTGCGGGATTCATTCTCTTTCTCTCTCTGTCTCTCTCTCTCTCTCTCTCTCTCTCAATAAAGACACTTAAAAAAATGATACAGGCATCCACTGGAGATATTACAGGTTTGGTTCCAGACCAGTACAATAAAGCAAGTATTGCAATAAAGGGAGTCAGATGTTTTTGGTTTTCCAGGGCATGTAAAAGTTTATGTTTATACTGTACCCTGTTTCCTGTGCAATGGCATTATATCTGAAAGTTCATACCTTAATTAGAAAGTATCTTAGTGCAAAAAAATGCTAACCGTCATCCAAGCTTTCAGCAAGTTGTAATCATTTTGCTGATAAAGGGTGTTGCCTCAATATTGAAGGCTGCTGAAGGCTGGGGTGGCTGTGGCAATTTCTTAAAGTTTGCCATTGTCTTGACTTCCCTTCACAGATTTCTCTCTAGCATGTTATGCTGTTTGATAGCATTTTCCCAATAGTAGAACTTCTTCCAAAATTAGAGTCAATCCTCTCAAGCCCTCCTGCTGTTTTACTAAGTTTTATTCTTTTCTTGTCATTTCAACAGTCTTCACAGCATCTTCCCCAGGAGTAGATTGTCTCTCCAGGAACCACTGTCTGTGCTCATCCATAAGAAGGAACCCCTCATCCATTCAAGTGTTACGAGAATGCAGCAGTTCAGTCACATCATCAAGCTAATTCTAATTCTCTTATTTCTACCACATCTGCAGTTACTTCCTCCACTGAAGTCTGGAACCTTCATAGTCATCCTTGAGTGTCGGCATCCACTTCTTTTAAACTCCTGTTAACATTGATATTTTGACCTCTCCTCATGAATCACAAACGTTCTTCGTGGCATCTAGAATGGTGAATCCTTTCCAGGTTTAGTTTACGTTGCCCAGATCCACTTCAGGAATCGCTCTGTGGCAGCTACAGCCGTACAAAAGGTATTTCTTCAAAAGTAAGATTCTAAAGTCAAAAATACACCTTGATCCATGGGGTGCAGAAAGGATGTTGCGTTAGCACGCATGAAAACAACATAAATCATGTTGTACGTCGCCATCAGAGCTCTTTGGTACAATGTTAATGAGCAGTAATATTTTGAAAGAAATTTTTTTTTCTGAGCTGTTAGGTGTCCATCATGGGCTTAAAATAGTAAACCATGTTGCCAACAGATGTGCTTTGTTTACAGAATGGCCTGTGGGCATTGGCTTCAACTTAAAATCACCAGCTTCGATAGCCCCTAACAGAGTCAGCCTGTTCTTTGAAACTCTGAAGCTAGGCATTGACTTCTCTCTAGCTATGAATGTCTTGGATGGCATCTTCTTCCAAAAGAAGGCTACTTCACCCGCACTGAAAATTTGTCGTTTAGGGGCACCTGCGTGGCTCAGTCGGTTGAGTGTGCGACTTGATTTCCGCTCAGGTCACGATCCCAGGGTTGTGGGATCAAGCCCCACATCGGGCTCCTTAAGATTTCCTCTCTCCCTCTGCCCCTCTTGCCCACTCGCACATTCTCTCTCAATTAAAAATATATATATATTGTTTAGACACCTGCATCAGTTATCTGGATAACTTGCTACATCTTCTACATCAGCACTTGCCGCTTCATCCTGCACTTTTATATTATGGAGAAGGCTTCTTTCCTTAAATCTCATGAACCAATCTCTGCCAGGTTTCTACTTTCCTGTTGAAGCTTCCTCACCTCTCTGAGCCTTCACAGGATTGAAAAGAGTTAGGGCCTTGCTCTAGATTAAGCTTTGGCTTAAGGGAATGCTGTGGTTGGTTTGATGATCTATCCAGACCACTCAAACTTTCTCCCTATCACCAATAAGGCTGTCTCACTTTATCATTCATGTGTTCACCAGAATGCCACTTTCAGTTTCCTTCAAGAACTTACTTGCATTCTCAACCTGGCCTGCCCGTTTGGTGTAAGAGGGCCAGCTTTCAGTCTTTCTTGGCTTTCTATGTGCCTTCCTCAGCGAGCTGCGTCATTGTGAGCTTCTGATTTAAAGTGACAGACACAGCAACCTACTTAATGGGAGATTTGTCAATGACGTAACCAATAAAGAGTTAATATCCAAAATATATGTAGAATTCCTAAAACCCAATAGCAAAAAAAAAAAGATTAAAAATGTGTAGACGATCCGAAAAGACATTTTTCCAAAACAGACATACAGATGCTCACCATCACTAATGACAGAAATGCAAATAAAAACCACAATGAGATAGCACTTCACACTAGTCAAAGTGACTAGTATCAGGCAAGATGTAACGTGTTGGCAACCATGTGTAGCAAAGGGAACCCTCGCGCACTGCTGAGAATGCAAACTAGTGTACCCGCTGTGGAAAACACTGGAAAAATTAAAACATGACCCAATAATTCTGCTACTGGCTATTTACCCAAAGAACAAGAAAAAGAAAACACTAATTCAAAAAGATACATGCACCCCTATGTTTACTGCAGTATCATTTACAATAAGCTAACATATGGAAACAACAAAGTATCCATTGATAGATGAAGATGTGGTGTATGCATGTATATAAAACGGAGTATTACCCAGCTGTAAAAAAGAATGAGATCTTAACATTTACAACAACAGGGATGAACCTAGAGGGTATTCTGCTAAGTGGAATAAGAGAAAGATAAATACCATGTGACTTCATTCATACGTGGAATCTAAAAAACAACCCCCTGCCCCCCAGATTTGTACATACAGAAAACCTGTGGTTGCTAGAGAAGGTGGGGGTGGTGGGGAACTAAGGGGATTATAAGAGGTACAGACTTTCCAAGGAAAAAAAGAAAGAGATATATGGTTTACCTTGCATTGGAACCCTTAGAAGCCACTGTAAAGTTATTAAGTGGGCTGGGGCGCCTGGGTGGCTCAGTCCATTAAGTGTCTTGACTTCAGCTCAGGTCATGATCTTATGGTTCGTGGGTTCGAGCCCTGAGTCGGGCTCTGTGCCGCTGAACACTTGGTCAGAGCCTGGGGCCTGCTTTGGATTGTGTGTCTCCTCTCTGCCCCTTCCCCGCTCAAGCTCTGTCTCAATCTTTCTCACAAAAATAAATCAATGTAATAAACAAGTTATTAAGTGGCCTAATTTCAAGACTGTTGTGTCCTGGGGTATAGGGAGGCCCAGGGAGAGAGATGGGCAAATGGCCAGTGGGTGGATCACCATATCAAATACAGTAACAATGAAAAAGTCTGAAATGCTGTACAAATTATTAAAATACGACACAGCAGAAAGGGACCAAAAGCTGTTGGAAAATGGCACCGATAGACCTGCGTCAATGATGCGGGGTCGCCACAGACCTCTTTGTGAAAACACTATCTGTGAAGGACGGTAAAGCGACGTATAGGAAAACCAGGTATGCGTGCCATCCCATTCACGTGTCCTCTCCAAGTTAAGCCAGCAGTGGGAACCGCTGTCGGCATGTTGGTAAACACCCTCCCGGTCATGCTTCTACACTGTAGACACGAGGACATACACAAATAGGCTTCTATTCCGTATCCTAATTTATAACTGCATTGTTGCCACTAAACAATGCTACCTAAAACCTCCATGCTAGTTGTTTCCTCCATATTCTCTGATGAGTCCTGAGGAATTGGGTCTGAAACAGCATCTCACCTATTTATTATAAATATCAAAAGGAAGGCTATTATTTCAGGAAAAAATCCAAGTCTGCCTCATTTCATTTTTATCAGGGGTAGAATTGGAAGTTTAACACAAATCCTCCTGTAATTCCTCTAGCCTCACTAAGCTAACATGAGCATCACTACAGTTTTGTGGAAGCACCTCCTCCTCCCAGGAGAAAAGTAGCCTTTGGACACCTACACACTGTTGACAGCACTGGGTTGAGATGAAAGGATTAGTCACGTCAGCTAGTGACCAGTGAGTCTTAAGTTGAAGAACCCACCTATACAAGCCTTGTAACTGAATTCAGGTATGTTCAGCTTGGATCTCCAGCACGTAGGTCCACACTGCGTCAGCACACGTGTCTGCCAACACTATTTCCAACGACTGTTTATTGAGCGTCATGAATACAAGTGACATTATACAAAATGAAGTGGATACAGTCTCACCCAACTGGTGTGAAAGTTTGAAAGGTTAACACATTCCGTCAGCACTTTTCATAAACAGATTTATGAAAGACATTTTTAGTAAGGTTTTTAAGAAATACACGATCAGACAAACTAAAAATGTATTAAGTGAACAACATTTGTGAGAGTTTATGGATTCACCTCTCGATTTCCACAAGGCTTTGACCTGTTTACTACTAACTCACAGAACCTAGGACTCAGTTTTTGAAGTTAACAAATGCCTGGAGTGACTGGGAGGTAGACTAATCATGAAAAAGGGAACATTTCAGTTCTGTGTACAAAAGGCTGCCTTCACATACGGATTACTTCATGAACCCAAAAAAAGTACTTCTATTCAGGGTCAAAGGCTCCAGTACTACTGCCTGTTAAGAGAACTACACAGGTGGGTGGATGTCTCCTCCACATTGCTGTCAAAAACAGCAAAGACCATGGTATGTTAATTTGAAAAGAATCGGAAGGAAAAGACTGCTGTACGGAAAACCATACCAATATGTAGATTAAAGTGAAAGACGGAATGGTGTACAGATGTGCTCGAGTCAATGCCCACCGGGACTCTTGCTTTATTCTGTGGAGGTGGGCTCCACGAGGTCCCTGTCCCCAAACGTCCAAGTGGAGTGAAACCGCAAATTCTAGGTGATTGGTTTCTGTAACGAAGTTAATCATAAATGAGAGTAATCAACTGTTAGGGCAAAAATGGTCTGTGGACTCATGCCCCAAAGAGAAACTGCCCCGAGTCTCAGTCTTGGAAGGAGGTCAGACAGCCGTACTACTCGGACACGGGTGAGTTTCCACCTTCATGCCACACAGCATTCTAGACGCCAGGTGTGTGCTCACCAACCTATGCAAGGGTCTGGGCAATCCCGCAGGTAAGTTTCGTATTGACCTTTGGTAACATCCATCAGGGTGGTGAATACAGTCAGCTGAAAGAAAAGGGACTTTTATTTGAAAAATGTTTCCAATTCAACGACGTCCTGACTTACATTAGCATTTCTATACACGTCGAGTTGCTTTATGAAGCTACTTAGTATAAAATAGTATATAAACGGTGTGTATACAAAGATACAAAAATAAATATACAAAGAACCAAATAGTTAATAAGTTAATATTTACATCTCACCATTTAAGAATGCCACAGCAAAACAATAATAATTGAAACAACTGACTTCAATAGAACCATTACTCCAGATCATGAATATAAACAGGCTCTGGAGAGAATCCCGTTAATTCCTTACAAGATCTGATTCCTGAGTAGCACGCTGCTTCACCACCAGTGCTGTAACACCCCACGTCCTCAGCTCACGCAGAGCCTGATGGTTCCGTGGAGGATAAACAGCCCGGCTGTGGCCATCCTTATCCTTAACGCATCTCTAACACAGCGGGGGAAACTCACGCACGAAGCTCCATCTGAAAACAGACTTGAGACTTCGTTGAGTTCTAGTTGCTAATTGTAGTGTACAGTGTGAGATTTCTGACAGGGAGAAGTCGAAGGTAAAAGGCTGTATTTAACTGAAACGTCATGGAGGTAAAACCAGAAACCATACTCTGATCAGTCTGGACCTCAAACCACACTAATCAGTTTGTCATATCCCAGGAGTGAGTGTTTTAGTCACACAAAAAACATTTTTAAAAATCAACCTTAAGCAGAACATGACTTGGGGGTTCTAGCTCTGACTGATCCACGATAACAAGGAAAGATAAAAACACAGGCCCAGGTTATTTCCCTAAAAGTAAATTATATACATACATGTTTTAAAAATATGAAATTACAATTAAAATTTATTAAAATTAAAAATTATAAATATATGTATATTTTAAAAATACCTTGTTGAGGACAGGTTTTGTTGACAGGACATCATATATGGTCGCAAATGAGATATTCTAAAACACAGAAGTAATTTTGTTCATTAAGTTAAATGCTGATGTCAGGAGGGTTATCCACACAATGGGCTATTAGAAACAAAGGCTTTCTTCAGTCAACCTCCCAGAAACCCCTAAAAGAATTTCCTTTGGGGTCACTGTTAGAAGAGTTAATGGTTCTAATGTGTCACTTTTTCTCTCTCCTCTTGCCCTCTTTAATTCTTGTCATTCAGCTACAGAGTGGTGTCCCAACATTAGAGTAAAAAGGCAAGTACTGTAAAATTTTGCTCTTTCAATTCATAACAAAACAAAAACTCAGTACAGACTGTCCAGAGATACTGAATAACAGGAAGTTTATAAGTTCCTCAAAGGCCAAAGAAAAATGCCACAACTAAGATAAGCTTCAAACGTCACCGTTTATTTCTACATAGGACATTGTGACTGTACCTCTTGAGTTGTCCGGTTTAGGCACATCTTTGCAGGCGTTCTGCGATCATCGAGAAAGAAAGGACTTTTCCAACGGTCATAATTTGTTTGTAGCACATACCATCTATCCTGCTTGGGGTTGAGTCTAAATACAAACAGAGATTCTGACTAGGTTTCATGCCTTAAACCTGTAAATATGTCAGTCTATGCTTTAGTTTCTACTTACTTTGTTTGAACAAATGTACTTACTCATATACATCCAAAGATTGTGTTCTATCTCTCGTAATCACACAACCTTCCCCAGACTTGTTGCCTCCCAGGATAAAGTATGCTGGGGCCAATATCTTAGTTTTTGTCAATATATTCTTGGCTTCTTCATAACTACATAGAAACATTTTAAAAAAAAAGTAAACATTTTTAGTGGACTTGGAATGAAAAATATTTAGTTGTGGAAACTAAGGGAAAACAAAAGTATCTGAGAAACATATTCTTTTTTTTTTTTTTTTTTAACGTTTACTTATTTTTGAGAGAGTGAGAGACAAAGCATGAGTGGGAAAGGGTCAGAGAGAGAAAGGGAGACAGAGTATCTAAAGCAGGGTTCAGGCTCTGAGCTGTCAGCACTGAGCCCAACACGGGGCTCGAACCCATGAACAGTGAGATCATGACCTGAGCTGAAGTCGGACGCTCAACTGACTGAGCCACCCAGGCGCCCCTATGCCTAGCACTTTTTAAATAAACGAGCTCATTTGCTTTAAACGCACATGCGCGCGCGCACACACACACACACACCGTGAACTCCCTATGAATGTCAAAGGTTAACCAAAGAAATTCTGAAATAATTATTCAATGTAGCTAGAAAATATTTTTCTATTTTAATATGAGCAATTTAAAATAAACGACCAATACATTAAAACGATCGTACACTATACTCAAATGGTATTTATTACAGGGGTGCAAGAACGGACCAACATCAACACATCAATGTGTTTCACCACGATAACAAAATGAAGGATAAAAAGCATATGATCATTTCAACAGATTCAGGGGAAGCACCTGACAGAATTCAACATCCTTTCATGATAAAAACTCAACAAGGTGGGTATTAGGGGGAACATACCTCAACATAATAAAGGCCACATAGGACAAACCCACAAGTAACATCGTAGTCAATGGTGAAAAGCTGAAAGTTTCTCCTCTAACATTAGGAACAAGACAAAGATGTCTACTCTCACCATTTTTATTCAGCACAAGTACTGGTAGCCCCAACCAGAGCAGTTAGGCAAGGAGAAGAAATAAAAGGCATTTAATTCAGAAAGGAAGGAGTAAAACTGTCACTATTCACAGATGATATGACACTCTACACAAAAACCCTAAAGACTGCACTAAAAAACTGTTAGAATAAATGAACTCAGCATAGGTACAGGACACAAAATCAATATACAAAAATCAGTTGCATTTCTATACACTAACAATGAACTACCAGAAAGAGAAATTAAGGACAAGATCCCATTTACAAGTGCAACAGAAAGAATAAAATGTCTAGGAAGAAAGTTAGCCCAGGAGGCGAAAGCCCTGTATACTGAAAACTATAACACACTGATAAAATAAATGGAAAAAGACACAAACAAATGGGAAGATATTCTATGCTCACGGATTGGAAGAATACTCTTCAAATGTCCACACCATCCAAAGCAGTCTACAGATTCAGTGCAATCTGTGTTGAAACTTCAACAGCATTTTTCAAAGAACAAATAATCCTAAAATTTAACTATAAGAATCCCAAGTACCCAAAGCAATCTTGAGAAAAAAGAACAAAGCTGGAGGCATTACACCTCCTGATTTCAAACTATATTTTAAAGCTGTAGTAATCAAAACAGGATGATATTGGCATAAAACAGACAGACAAATCAACAGAACAGAGAGCCCAGAAACAAATCCATGCATATATGGTCAATTTACATTAACAGAGCAAAGAATATACAATTGGGAAAGGACAGTAACATGCAAAAGAATGAAACTAGACGACTACCTTACACCATACACAAAACACAACTCAAAATGGATTAAAGAACTGAACATAAGACCTAAAGCCATAAAACCAGAATAAAATATAGGCTATAAAGTCCATGACATTAGTCTTGGTGATGAATTTTTGGATTTGACACAAAAAGCAAAGGCAACAAAAACAAGTGGGCCTGTATCAAACTAAAAAGCTTCTGTACAGCAAGAAAACCATCAACAAAATGGAAAGGCAATCCAGTGAAAAGGACGAAAGTATTTGCAAATTTTATTATCTGATAAAGAGTTAATATACAAAATATGTAAAGAACTCATTCTTTTATGATCCTTAGGCCCAACATCATGGGGGGGTTCCCTGTACCTAACACCAAGAAATTCTTGGACATCCTCAAGTGTCCAAGAATTCGACTCAATTCTGACACTATCTATACAGAGATAACATTGGATTCACTTGTTAAGGATTCAGACTTATAAGACTGTACTCCATCCCTAACTTCAGAGGTCAGTCCTAAGCCCCATCCAGCCAGTTGTAAGCATTACCTGTGCCTCTAGCTGACTGGCTAAGACTGGAGGTTCCCACAAGGTCCTCTTTAGCTTCAATTAATTTCCTACAGTCGCTCACAGAACTCAAGGAAACGTGTACCAGTTTATTAAAGGATATGATAAAGGATACGAAGCAAGAACCATATAAAGAGATGCATAGGGCAAGGCAGGTGAGAAGGGCACAGAGCTTCCATGCTCTCAGAGTATGCCGCTCTCCCCAAAATTCTGTGCTCACCAACCCAGAAGCTCTCCAAACCCTTTCCTTTTGGGGTTTTATGGATGCTCCATTACATCAGCATGACTCTTTAAATCACTGCCCAGTGGCAACTGATTCTACCTCCAGCCCCTCTACCCTTCCTGGATATCCGGTGGCCCTGAAGGTTCGAACCTTGTAATCGATGGCTTCCTTCACAGGCCACCAGGCCCCACCCTTTGGTGCTTTCCAAAAGTTGCCTCATTAACATGACAAAAGACACCTTGATCACTCTCAACACTTAGGAAATTCAAGGATTTGGGGAGCTGTGAACCCAGAAATGAAAACAGATCAAATATCTATCTCTTATAAAAAAATCACAATATCGTACTCATATAACTCAATAGCATAAAAAAATTGATTTAAAAATGGGTAGAGGATCTGACTGGGCATTTTTCCAAAGACGATACACAGAAAGATGGCCAACAAGTACATGAAAACTATGCTCAGCATCAGGACTCACTAGGCAAATGCAAATCAAAACCACAATGAGTTATCACCTCACACCTGATAGAATGGCTATTACCAAAACGGTAAGAAATAAGTACTGGTGAGGATGTGGAGAAAAGTGAACTCTGCACTGTTGGGAATGCAATTGGTACAGCCACTGTGGAAAACTGTATGGAGGTTCCTCAGAAAAATAAAAATGGAAGTACCATATGATTCAGTCATTCCTCTTCTGGTAATATATCCAAAGAAAACAAAACACTAACTTTAAAAGATACCTGCAGCCCCCTGCTCACTGCAGCATTAGTTACCAAAGCCAAGATATGGACACAACCCAAGTAACCACTGAGGGATGCATGGATAAAGAAGTTGTGGTGTGTACATACAATGATTATTACTCGGCCATAAAAAAGAAGGAAATCCTGCCGTCTGTGACAACATGGATGGACCTTAAGGGCATTATGCTCATGAAATAAGGGAGACAGAGAAAGACAAAATACCTTATGCTATCACTTACATGTAGAATCTAAGAAAACTAAACTCATAAATGCAGAAGACAGAGTGGTCATTGCTAGAGGGTGGGCAAAATGGGTGTTGCGGGTCAAAAGGTACAAACTTCCAGTTCTAAAATAAGTCAGTCCTGGGGATGTAATGTATAACATGGTGATGACAGTTAATAATACTGTATTGTATGTTTGAGAGCTGCTAAGAGAGTAAATCTTAAAAGTTCTCAACACAAAGAAAACAATTTCTGTAGCAACATATGGTGATGGATGTTAGCTACACTGATTGTGGAGATCATTTCACAATATATCCAAATACCAAAACATTTCGCTGTACCTGAAACTAACAGAATGTTTTATGTTGCTTATTATCTCCAAGAAAAACAATAAAATAATTTTAAAATGAATAAATATTAAATTTGATAATAAAGCAATCAAACAGATTACCTTGTGCTATTTTCCAGGACTGATCTAGTGATAAACCCTATCCACATGGCATCTTTCTTTCCCAAAATCCATTCTATGATACCTGGAAGAAATCAAATACACACAGTGTCACAGGCCTGGAATTAGGCTGTGAACCAGAATACAAAGTTCAGCCTTCCTCTGAAAACATCTATGGAATTCCCATTTAAGAACTCTCTACTCACCCATATAACCACCATTTACACCGAAACGTTCATTTAACGTAAGGCTAAACAGTCCCTGAAAACAAGACAAAGCAATGAGATCAGAAACTTCAACCATCCTGTTTAAGGCCCCCTCATTTTATACTGGTATACCAAATCCTGGAACGGGAGATGGGGGGGATGCAAAGATGAGTCAAAACCATATCATCACGTTCTATTAAGTTCAATGCGTCTTCACATGCAGCGTGTGACACGAGTAGGTGGAATATTATTGGTCACACTTTTCTGACAAGGAAAACAAAATGCAGAGAATTCATGCCTAACTTGTTTGAATGGCAGACTAAGGACCAGATGCCAGGTTTACATTACGTTCCCGGTCCTCACCATCCAGCCACACGCTTCTTCCTCCTGACAGTCTCCCTGAGACAAGCCTTCATTCCCTTTCTACTCTTCCCCACCATGCAAGTTCATACCTATGAAGGTGACAAGAAGTACAAAGGGATGAACTGAGGCTTCATATTCTTTCTAGGTCCTCGTTTCCTCAGACCCCACCTTTCACAGGCAGTAATAAAAGCAGGACCCAGAGCTACCTGTAAAATTATTTAACAGTAGATTTCTTACTGGTTTGAATCCTGTTAACATGCCCACATAGCCAGCAAAGCTTGAGGCCTTGAAGACAGTTTTATTGTTTCTTTGGAAGTCCAAATTCACTGTTAAAGGTTTTAGTTGCTCAGTTACGACCCAGGTATTATTATTTATGTTCCACCTACAAAAGACAAATTTCAGTGATATTTAAGAACAATTATGGTAATAAGGGTGAATATGATGACGATGGCCAGGCACTAAATTAGGTCTTCACCTACCTGGTCCCTCAAGGGGGGAGGAGGGACCCCCCCTTGCAACAGGAGTGCTTTGCAACAGGAGTGCTCACAACTTTGCAACTTTGCAACAGGAGTGCTTGTATCCCCCATTTTCCACAGGAGAAAACTGAGGCTCAGAGAAGTTAAATAACCCAACATAACACAGCCTATTAAATAGCAAACCCCAGATTCAAATGTAGGTCTCTAATTACAGAGCCCTGTTCTAGTTTTTTCAGGAAAGTTAGGAAGACATAAAATACAATACTGTTCTTCCCTTATGAGCAGTAAACCAGATGTGCATCTGGGGCCTCCAATCCTCCACATGTGTGTTCAGATGTGTGTTCACTAGGTGCAACTCCATTACAGACCCAAACAGTGTGCCCGTCTTGTCTCAAAACTAAGAAACAGGATCTTCACTTCTGGGCCTATTTTGGGCATGATTTGGGATTTACTTTTCATCAATGGAATACAAACTACTCTTGGGAAGAAGAGTTCTACTGCGTCCTTTACTTACCCAAGAAATATTCCAAAATCCAAGTTTCTCCCATGTAGTAGATGACCTAATATAAAGAAAGAAGACACATATCATGGCAGTTATGACAGCATCACTGGTTCTAACTAAAAGCTGGACATATAGTTCTAGTTTACTGATACAACTATTCCGTCCAACAGTAAGAATTTAAGCAGCATCCTAGGATCATAAGCCTTAACAAGATCAAACGGCTGTGCCTGGCACACTGACCAGATCCCCTCACAATCATCTGAACGCACAGGGTTCCAGGTAAAATTAGGGTGTCTGAAGAGGATGAGGAGTCGTTCTTCGGTCCACTGTGTCAGCTACCTGGACACAGCTGTCCTAGCCTCACCTCATGTGACCTGCCACCATCCTTCCCGTCAGGAATTGTCACCTACAGCTGAACACCTCGAGGGTCAAGTACCGGCAGACTTTCTACCCAAGGTAGAGGTCAAAAATAAAGTGAGTCAGGGTACATCATCCTGTGCCTTGCAACCTGAGTACCGGCCAGAAAAAAACATGGGAAAGTGAGGTCCCTGGGCTGTGAAATGATGTGACGAGGTTTGTCCCGGGCTTCGAGTGAAGGCCGGATGATCATATATATAAAGATAATGAAGTACCCCTGTGAGTACTTACACCAAATCATGACGAAGAGTGTAAGGAGACTAGGAGGAAGGGTAAGAGTGTTTACGGTCCCAAAACACTTCTTCCCTCTAAGTTTTTTGCATACCTGAATTAAACTTTAAGAGGCATTACAGTGGTCTCAAAATAAGGGTAGTTTTAAATTCACCGTTAACAATTTGCTAAGATCTATAAAACTATATGCAACATACACTGAATTTGAAAAGTAAGCATGGGTATTACAAGTTCTAATTCCATTTACATTTTCTTTTACTTTGTACTTTGCACTGCCCGCCCTCCCCCAGCACACAATTACCTTGTTTGTCTTCTGTTATTACTGAAGTACAAATGGTAAAAATTTCATAGAAGACATTGAATGAAATAATCTCACCTATGAGAAAAGATAGGACATTTCTTGGTCAATATACAGTACCATGACATTGTTAGAAAATTCTTTTTTTAAGAAAAGGTTGACAATCATCACTGTGCGAATTTTTGCTTTGTACATGCCTGCAGACAGCTGGAGCATGCCTGAAGAGCTGGTCAGGTGGTGGGATCTCACCAGCCTGTACTCTACAGACACAAGATAAAACAAGCCCCCAAAGGGTCAGCTATGTGGGCACGTTGGAATTGTATTGCAATACGATGTCCAGATTTTTCATCAATGTGCTGCATTTTACTTTTGTTTGAGGGCACTAATGTATGGTGACTTAACACATCTGGCTCTTGGTTATATACTGAACATGTTATTTTGCTCACATATTTATTTATTATATTTATAATATAATATTTATATAATATTAATATTAATATATATTATAATATCACTTATATTATAAAATTATATATTATAAAATATATTATAATTAATAATATTAAATATTTTTAATATTTAAAAATAAATATAATATTTATTAATATCTATTCATTTTTGAGAGAGACAGGGAGACACAGACAGACAGACAGACGGAAAGGGCATGAAAAGGGAAGGGGCAGAGAGAGAAGGAGACAGAATCTGAAAAAGGGTCCAGGCTCTGAACTATCAGCACAGAGCCCGACTGGGGCTTGAACCCATGCGCGGTGAGATCATGATCATGATCATGTCCAAAGTTGGACACTTAACTGACTGAGCCACCCAAAAACACCTTGCTCATATTTTAAGAAGTGACAAATATTTCTAAGGTGAGGAACTATTAATAAAATAATAAAATTAGTGCCGAGCTACCAAGAAAATCCATTTTAAAACATTTTAATTTTTGAATAATTTTCTAAAACTGTATAATACTAACACTTAGCATTTAATTAAAAGGTATACATCCTGGGAATAAAAGGCACAGCATGGAGAATATAGCCAGTGGTACTGTAACAGCACTGTATGCTGAACGGAGGGACTACACTTGTGCTGAGCATAGAGCGATGTACTGAATCACTAGCTGTAACCCTGAAACTAATGTAACATTGTGTATCAACTATACTCAAACAAAAACAATTATTTTAATTAAATATTTAAAGATATACGGCACATTTTATCTCTGTCGCATTTTATGTTAACATGTAAAGCTTAACATTTTTTCCCATCCTAACCTAATGTTTATTTCCATTTTGGTAAGATTCTGCCCTCATTTTCTCTTATTACAAATCATCTGTTAATCTTTATAATCCATTTTTCTCTCCAGATATTTATATGTGGTATTTATTTGATAGAATTCTTTACATAATAAAGGAATTAAATACTTGTTTCTCACATGGGCTGCGAGAACATATTTCTAGTATGCTGACCATCTTTTTACATCATTTTTTTAAAGAAGCAAAAAGCAATAAAAATCCTAGCCACTTTTGTTGATAAATACTATTGATTTGCAGTAATTCTCAATCATCTCTCTTGTAACACCAAGGTACTACTGTCTACTTAAAACAACAACTCTAACACTTTGGTACCTCAAAAATAAAATTAGCGTTGCAGGAAAAGTCTTTTTCAGCAAATTAAATTTGACTTCATTAAAGTTAAGAACTTCTGCTTATTAAAAGACACCAGTAAAAGAGTAAAAATGCAAGCCACAGACTGGGAGAAGATACTCAGAATGCATTTGACAACAGACTTATAGACAGAATATGTAAAGAATTCCTTAAAACCATTTATACTACCCAAAGCAATCTACACATTCAATGCAATCTCCATCAAAACGACATCAGAAGTTTTCACAGAACTAGAACAGACAATCTTAAAATTTGTATGGAGCCACAAAAGATGCTGAACAGCAGAAGCAATTATGAAAAAGAAAAGCAAAGCTGGTGCATCACAATTCTGGACTTATGTTACAAAGTTCTAGTGATCAAGACAGTATAGTACTGGCCCCAAAATAGACACACAGATAGAACAGAATAGAAAGCCTACAAATAAATCCACAATTATATGGTCAATTAATCTTCAATAAAGCAAGAAAGAATATCCAATGGGAACAAGACAGTCTCTTCAACAAAATGTGCTGGGAAAACTGGACAGCAACACACAAAAGAATGAAACTGGACCACTTTCTTACACCATACACAAAAATAAATTCAAAATGGGTGACAGACCTAACTATAAAAAAGGAAACCATAAAAACCCTAGAAAAGAACACAGGCAGTAATTTTTGACATCGGCCATCCCAACTTTTCTCTAGATAGGTCCCCTGAGGCACGGGAAGCAAAAGCAAAAATAAACTATTGGAACTACATCAAAATTAAGAAGGCAACCTACAGAATGGGAGAAGATATTTGCAAATGACGTATCTAATAAACAGCTAATATCCAAAATATGTAAAGAACTTACACAACCAAACACCCCCCAAAAAACCCAAATAATACAATTTAAAAAATGGGCAGAAGACACAAAAAGACATTTCTCTAAAGAAGACATCCAGATGGCCAGGAGACACATGAAAAGATGCTCATCATCACTCATCATCAGGAAAATGCAAATCAAAACTACAATGTGAGATCACCTCACATCTGTCAGAATGGTTTATTTTAATAAACAACATGAGAAACAACAGGGTTGGCAAGGATGTGGAAAAAAAAGAACCCTCCTGCACTGTTGGGAATGCAAACTTGTGCAGCCACTATGGAAAACAATATGGAGGTTCCTCCAAGAGTTAAAAATAGAAGTGCCCTACAATCTAGCAATCACACTACTGGGTACTTGTCCAAAGAATATAAAAACACTACATCAAAGGGATACATGCACCCCTATGCTTATAGCAGCATTATTTACAACAGCCAAAATATGGAAGCAGCCCAAGTGTCCATCAAGAGATGAATGGGTAAAGAAGATGTGGGGTGTGTGTGTGTGTGTGTGTTTGTGTGTGTGTGTGTGTGTGTTTGTGTGTGTGTGTGTGTGTGTGTGTGTGTGAAATCTTGCCATTTGCAATGACATGGATGGAGCTAGAGTATAATGCTAAGTGAAATAAGTCAGAGAAAGACAAATACCATATGATTTCACTCACATGTGGAATTTAAGAAACAAAACAATCAAAGGGGAAAAAACAGAGAGAGAGGGACAAATCAAAAACCCTACTCTTAACTACAGAGAACAAACCGATGGTTACCAGAGGGGAGGTGGGGGAGGGGGTCAAATAGGTGATGTGCACTGAGCAATGTATAGAATTACTGAATGGCTAAATTGTACACCTGAAACTAATAAAACACTAACTGGAATTAAAATAAAAACTTAACAATTATTTGAAGCCAGTTAAAAATGGGCCAGACTGCAACAAACATTTCGCCTTGAGAAGGAAGGAGAGACAGGTAGACTACCTTTTTAAACCATTTTTTTAAAGAAGCAAAAACAAAACACTCACCAATGAAAGGAAAGACCAACAGCTGTACGATCTCACAGTCATCAGGAAAAAGCAAATTACACAATAATGGGATTCTACACACTCAACAAAATGGCTCAAATGAAAAATATTGATGCTAGCAGGTGGAGAAGTATCAAGTAGAGAAAACAAACTCTTGTACTATGCTGATTGTCTGTGGATGCAATTACTTTGAAAACTGGTTAGCAGAATCTACAAGGCTAAAATACAGCTACCCCATAAACAAATATATATCCAACACAAGTGAGTGGCATAAGTCCATCAAAAGACAGATACAAGAATGTTCCTAACTGCTTTATGCTTAATATCCCAAGTCTAGAAACCGCCCAAACATACTACTTATACAGTAGCATACTACCTATAATGATAAGTACAAGAAACCTGACACAAGAGATCACAGTGTAATTAGGAGGTTCAAGAAGAGGCAGAACTGGGGCACCTGCGTGGCTCAGTGGGTTAAGCGTCTGACTTCAGCTCAAGTCATGATCTCATGGTTCATGGGTTTGGCCCTGCGTCAGGCTCTGTGCTGACAGCTCGGAGCCTGGAGCCTGCTTTGGATTCTGTGTCTCCCTCTCTCTTTGTCCTTCCCCTGCTCGTGCTCTATCTCTCTCTCTCTCTCAAAAATAAAAATAAACATTTTTTAAAAAGGGGCAAAACTACTGTATGCTGAAGTCAGAATAAGCAGTGACCTGGGGATGCGGTACTGTCTGTGAGATGGCATGATGGAACATTCTGCATTGCTCAGATTTTCTGTATCCTTTTTTTTTTTTTAGTGTTTATTAATTTTTGAGAGACAGAGCACGGGCAGGGGAGGGGCAGAGAGAGAAGGAGACACAGAATCCGAAGCAGGCTCCAGGATCTGAGCTGTAAGCACAGAGCCCGATGCAGGGCTCGACCTCATGAGCCGTGAGATCATGACCTGAGTGGAAGTCAGACACCTAAACTACCCAGGCGCATCTGGAGTTTTCTGTATCTTGATCTGAGTTGTGATTACATGCATGTATGCATATTAAAAACTCTGAGCTGTATACTTAAGATCTATGCAGTGTATCTCAACAGAAAAATACCTCAACAGAAACATTTTAAAGTATTTTATTAAATCTTTTAAAAGCTGCAAAGGGAACTTTACCTAAAGGTATGTCAGTAACAGCTGCAATCCCCTTCATTTCCTCCTCATAAGGACCAGGAAAGTTGCCAAGTAGACCAGGCTGGAAAACAAATAAATTACCAATCATTCGACCTAAAGGGCTGTTTTGAGATTTGTGGTTTTGTTTGTTTGTTTGTTTTACATATAGTTTGCTCTGGATGCCCCTCCATAGTAAATAATTAGTTATTTTTAAGGCACTTTTACATCCCATATTTCTAAAAGACTCTACATAAGACTCAATACTGGGCCCTCAGTCTTGACCTCTTGCCTTTATTCCCTTAAACTTAGCTGTTCTCAGTATGATGCAAAGACCTAGGGTTGTTTTTCCTGCCTCACACTTCACCTCTTCTCCAGAGAGCAAAGATAACTGCACTCAGATAAGCTAACAGGGCCCACGACACAGGAACATCACAACTACCCCTTATCTCTGCCCAAACCCGCCCTCTTACCTTGGCACTACACCCTCATTACTACTTCCTTCCCACACTCCTAAAAACAAATCTGTCTTTGAGTCATTCACCAAGCCTTCTGTCTTCGTTACTGGCTTCTTGGGCCACGGTGCATGACCACGATCTGGGCACAAAAAAGGGACACAGGGGCAAATTCCCTGTGGACATATAATTTTATTCTCACATGCAACTATTCACTATCAGGGAGATAACAATTTAAGCTCACAGCCTGCTGCTAATAAAATAATGTGTAAACCTTTTACAAGTCCTATTTGTCACCAACTTGGTCTTCATGTGTCATGTTACCTAACTAAGCATATGTTTTTCCTTTAGGAATTGAAAGCATTACACAAATGGGATGTTCCTGCGAATACAAAGAGGACTTGCTGAACATTTATTAACCACTTATTATATCCAGGCACTGTGCTTCAAATTCACAGCGTGATTTAATCCTCACGACCACCATATACAATATCTATTACTACTACATTGTTCCCGATGAGAACTCTCATGTTTCACAATGTAAGAAACATGTCGAAGGATACGGTTATTAGGTTGACTGATCCAACCTTAAAATCCAACGTTTGAAGGGGGAAAAACCCCAATATGGTCTGAATGCAAAGCCTGGGCCAGCTGCCCTCACTGCTGGCACAGAGAGTGGCGGGGGCGGGGGAGGACAGCAGGGGCCTCTTATCTGCTGCTCCTGCCAACCTTTGTATTTTGGGGAGGTCTGGTTAGTATGAACATGAAGGACACCGTTTTTTTGTTTTTGTTTTTTTTTTTTTTTTTTTTGTGAGAGAGAGCGCGAGCTGGGGAGAGGGGCAGAGGGAGAGAGGGGGAGAAGGGTGGGGCGGAGAGAAAGAGAGAGAGAGAGACAGAGAGAGAGAGAGAATTTCAAGCAGACCCCATACTCAGCTTGGAACCCAACACAGAGCTTGATCCCATGACCCTGGGATCATGACCTGAGCCAAAAACTAACTGAGTCGGACACTCAACCAACTGAGCCACCCAGGCGCCCCATGGGATACCTCAATTAAAAGCTCTGAGAGCACAAGCATGAGGGGTAACAGGGGTGGTGGCTGGCAGGTGCAAGGGTCACAGGGATTATATGCCTAGATCATCTAGCCTCTAGGACACAGTGATGCTCAACCAGGAGTGGTTTCACCCCCAGGGGACATCTGGTGATGTCCAGAGACACCTGTGGTTCTCACAAATGAAGGGATGTACCCAGTGGGTAGAGGCCAGGGATGCTGCTAAACATCCCACAATGAGCAGACAGCCTCTACAGGAAAATACTATCCAATCCCAAATGTCCTAAGTGCTGAGGTAAAACATTTGCCCTAGGCCTATGGTGTCCTCCCCAGTCCTTTGTACCCTGCGGAACTTTGAGGGTCCAGAGCCGTGACTGAAACAGGGAGATGAGGATCCCTCAGAGGTTCTAAGGGCCAGGACCTAGATTTTCCATTGGTTCCACCTAAATTAAAAAGGAGCTGAAGAAATGGAGTCGTCCTGCATGACCAGGAGGGAAATGAATCGACATGGTGAATACATAGCTACAAGAAACACACAACCCAAGTGAGTTTCACAGCCACTGAGGGACCCCATCAAGTATGCAGCTGGGCTGAATATGTCATCCGGTCATACACAGGTAGAGAAATGTGTCCTGGGATTGCAGGCAATGTACTTAAAAAAAAAAAAAAAAAAAAAAAAACAAACAAACCCAATTTCCAATAGTGAACTTGCAAATGTATAATTGACTGTTGAACAATGTTGAACAACGTGGGGGTTAGGAGCTCACCCCCTATACAGCTGAAAATCTCTGTGTAATGTTTGACTTCCCTAAAACTACTAACAGTTTACTGTTGACCAAAAACCTTGTTGATAATATCAACAACTGACTCACACGTATTCTGTATATGTATTTTATACTGTATTCTTACAATAAAAAAGCTATGTTAACAAAAAAAAGTTAAAAAAATTGTTAAGAGAAAACATATTTACAGTACTTTACTGAAAAAAATCCAGGTATAAATGGACCTTCCCAATTCAAACCTGTAGAGTTCAAGAGTCAACACACTGTGTGAGGGGACAGAAATGACATGCTCCCAGATGAAATAACATCATTTGCCCATTGTTGTATAAAATAGTCCATACTTCAAAAAAACAAACAAACAAACAGATGAAGGGGCAGTCAACTGCCACAATTTGCCATGCTATTTTGTGTCCTATTACTCTAATACTACCAGAACACAGAATTTTAAGTACCTCTAAGGTTGACAGGTGGTCTAGAATCAATGCAAACTCATCCAACCTCCTTAGAAGAGGTTGTCAAAGTACGTCTTTAAATACAAAAGCCTTGTTTGAACTCTGCATGTATGTGGGGATGTGTGTATGTTTAAAATTTATTGTGGGGAATAGTATTTCTTACCAACTTTTGATCCACTATCTGTATAATTTTTCCGCTTGGCACAAAAGCATTTATCATATTCTTCAGGGAATTCATTATAACCTTTAGCTGAAAAATAAATAATTTAATTAATAGACATAAAAAGTGTTGACATTTAAGATTAATAATGGTAAAATGAAAACAGATACAGACCTTTTGACTTATTCATACATAAGCAGAGTGCTGTTTGAAAATATTTTAATCTAATATATACAGAGAATACATCTTTAACAGGCCATATGATTAAGATGAAGGTAGACGATACAGAAACAAAAGGCAAAGGCTAGTAAAAAGAGCAGGAAGCTACAGAAAAATGACATCTTTTCTTCTGTTACTGTTAATGGGAGGAAAGTATCAAAACCGTATCTTTAAAATACCTGGTATGTACTTTCATGAACGGTTCTTTTAAAAATGCAATTGTATTGAGTAAGGTCACAAACAGAAGATTTAACAGTCAGCATACCGCTGGTGCCTTGTCAGCCATCAATTCATGCCATCTTTTATAGGGCGGTAGGTCGAGATTTATGGTATACCACGGAACTGGACCCCTATAGCTGCAAGGAGAGGTGCATCGCTGTGAAACGTCAAAAGCAGTTTCTTGATGGGAGTTGGATAGTTACATCTAGATGGATATGTTAGAGGCACATTCTTAACAACAATACAGACGACAGCACTCAAACCCAAGTTTGCAGAGAAGCTCATTTTCCCACCTAGTGTTTCTGCCCTATGTTGCATACACAATCACATGTGATTTCAGAAATCTTAAACTAGAGTTCTACCTTCTGAAAGGTTAATGTGAATTGGTGACATGTGAAGAATCAATGTCGCCTCAAGAGCCTCATGTAATCTATGTATCAGTGCTAGAAGATACCTGCCTTTGGGGCACCTGGGTGGCTCAGTGGGTTAAGCGTCTGACTTCAGCTCAGGTCATGATCTCGCAGTTGGCGAGTTTGAGCCCAGGTCAGGCCCTGTGCTGACAGCTAGGAACCTAGAGTCTGCTTCGGATTCTGTGTCTCTCTTTCTCTGTGTCCCTTCCCTGCTCATGCTCTGTCTCTGTCTCTCAAGAATAAACAGACATTAAAAAAAAAAAAAAAAAAAAAAGAAAAGAAAGAAAATATCTGCTTTTTTTCCCCTCCCAAATCTCTGCAAAGATTTAGTCTAGGTTCTGGGCACTTCTCCGACTGGTATCCCAGTCTCAGAGTTCTGTCTTAGACAGTCTAACACTACTGTCAAATCATGTCTTTAGCACTGGCTTCAGTAAGGGCATCTTTTAAGCCCCCAGAAGTGGCAAAATGTATTAGCTTCCCATGACTGGCTTCAAGAACCTTCACCAGTCACTCAGCCATGTGACTCTTCCTGCCATGTTCCCTCTCTTCTCATGCTTCTGTAGTCAGTCCAAACCCGAGCACTATTCCATCATACGTATTCCCTGATTTTCTACTCTTCAACTGACACATAGCAATTTCTACAATGAAGACATTGCAACATCCACTCCCTTATCGATGGAGCTGGGCCACATTTCTGGTGGATGAACTCTACAACTGTTTTCTGTAGCTGCTGAAACATTATCTTCCACCTCTTGTTACTAAACTGAAATAGCCCCTAAGGGTGTGCCATTTGGTGATTTATCAGCTTAGAACTCTGCCTAAAAATAACCAGCATTTGCTCCCTTATTGCCCTGGTGTGAGCCACCAAACCTATATCCACCCTAATCTCCTGATTCTTTTCCAGTTCAGAGCGTTGGGTAGGCTCAAGGACTGCAAAGAAGAAATGTAGAGGAAATAAACTCATTACAGCAGATGATTAGATTAACAGGGCATGGGGAGACCCCAGAAACCTCTCTATAATAATACCTCCACTAATCAGAATTCTTTGAAAATTCTTCTGTTAAACTGAACAAAATTATTTTAATAACTAGAATTTAGCCATGATCCCACATTTTAATTCACATTAAGTGTTTTCTAAAATGTTTTTAAAGTTTTCTCAGCATTTAACATCTCTACCTCAAATTCCTAGAGAAATAAATAGTATCTGCCTTATGAAGGCAGTGATGATTACATGAAATACACAAAAAACACTCAGCAGTACCGGTATTCAATCAATAGTAATTACTAGAGAATATTTTCCTACTTGACTACAAACAATAAACATCATTAAATTACTTTTGAGACTTGGTAATTGCTGTGCCCAGATCATCACAGTCACTATTAAGAAGTGCCTGAACCCACCTGGCTCCCCAGGTGGCTCGGAAACTAGTCCAAGTGACACAGTATATGCATGCACAAATTAGAAGGAGGAGAAAATAAATGCTAATGGGATCTGGATGGATTCTGGAGGTGCTCCAGCTGTCAGTCCCTTGATCTCTAGTACTTATTTGACGGGTCAGGCTGGATACACAGGCGTTTCTCTCTTCCCTCACAGATGCCCATGCAGAGCTCTGGAATCGATGTACTCGGTCAAAAAAAAGTACAGGAGGATTGTGTTGTCATTCAAAGGTATATGAATACCACGCTCCCCTCTCACATGCCAACACATATTTATAGTGCAGAGAAAAGGATCAGAGCAGAATGGAAGAATTTGATGTGGAGAACAGACAAGTGAGGCAGGAGGAAATCGAGGAGGAATACCCGAGCAAAAATATTTACATTGTATAGATACATAAATATGAGAAAAATGTTTATTTGCACATGTGAACTTTGTACACATGTATGTGTACACGTGTATACACATACATACACTCAACAACCTAGAACCAATTAAAAGCCCAAGCAGAGAAGATTTGTAGGGTAACCAATTCATAGACACCTGTAAGGTACACAAGAAAGGGAGTAGGAAAAAAGTCTTAAACATGGAAGGTAATCATTATGTGTTAAAATGAACTGTGGCCGTGAGACCAGCCACAAGATGCATGCACTCAGTAAGGCACTGAACGCCAAGATGGTCCCAGTGTTGACACAAAGGAAGACCTCCAGAGAGCAAGCCACATGACAGAGGGCTGGAATGTTCACGGCTTTAGAATAACATGGAAACTGATTACTTTCTTTCTTTTTTTAAGTTTATTCATTTATTTTGAGAGAGAAAGAAACAGCATGAGATGGGCTGGGGGGGGGGGGGGCATGGAGAGAATCCCAAGCAGGCTCTGCACTGTCAGCACAGAGGCTGATGCAGGGCTTGAACCCACTAACCGTGAGATCATGACCTGAGCTGAAACCAAGATTCAGATGCTTAACCAATTCTGCCACCCAGGCACCCCAGAGACTGATTACTTCTAAGTTACTTCCTGCCATATATTTGCCTCTTTTGACATAAAGGTGAGTAAATCAAAAGCATTTTGTTTATTACAGTCTGTATGTGGAATAGAGGCTATTTAGAATACATAATTTAGGCAAGTGCAGTAAAACATATATACTGGAGTGCTACAAAAATTGAAACTGTCATCTTATTATTACTGGTTTCTGAAAATGAATAAAGGGAAATGTCATTTAGAATGGAATCAGTGGACAGGGGAGCTCTCACGATGGGCCACTGCTCCTCCTCAACTGCTGCCTTAGCAGTAAGAAAGGAACAAGTCCCAGCAGGGGAGGAAAGGCTCCCCTGGCAAAAGCCCAGCCAATGAGAAGCCACTATTCTTCCAACTCCCAGTTTGCTCCAGGAGACTTTTTATTTATAAGAGCTTTCCCTACTTCCCCTTTCCCTCTATAAAAGTGTGTTCCTGTCCTTTGTTCTGCAGACTTGCCTATGGTTTTGCCACAGCTTGCTTGTCCCTCACTATAATTCTCTGCTTTTGCTGAATAAACCCATATTCGCTGGTAAAACAACAGGCAAATTTATTTTTAAGGGTCACATTACCTGGTGATCAGAAGTGGAATCCAGAGAAAACCCCCAACAATGCCAAAGCTGGTGAGGAAACAAACAGGTGCCCATACCCACAGAGTCCATTGGACTCCCTGCTTTCTTGCCAATCCTGGGGTTTGAGGGTAAGATTTCTCCAGGATTCAAGTTCCTCTCTCTTTGTATCTGAGCTCTTCAGGCTTTATTTGGGATCTGTCTTAAAGACTTGTGTTTTTTGTTTTGTTTTGTTTTGTTTTTAAATGAGAGTACTCGTTGACTGCTTTACAGAATTGGACTGTTTCAGTTACAACCGTAATGACCTTTAGTCCAACTCCTGTTTAGAACCAATTGTCCCTGTTTAAATTGTACCAGTCTGTGTTGACATTCCTTCCGACTCATTTTGGGATTGGACTATGCCTGCTGGAAACGCACTAGCCTATGGTCTGACTCCCATTTGGAACTGGACTGTTCCTACTGGAAACATACTGGCTTTCGGTCTGATTCTTTTGGAACCAGGTTGTTCTGTTCAAGCTGTGGTGTTCAGGAACTTTTCTCTTTACAGAAAAACATCTAAAAAATGGGAATCCAGTCATCAAAATGCTTTGAGGGTACCTGGCCCCTACTTGGACTCCAGCTGCTTTATGTTTTAAAGTGGATCCATCCGCGTGCACATTTATGACTAAATGGACCGAGTTAACCAAAAGGAATTTAGAATTTCAATGGCCAACAAGGAGAAATTTTGATCTCCCCAAACTTGTTTTATTCAAAAGTAAGCTAGAGAGCACAGTTCCTTAAAACACAAACAAACAAACCTAAATAGGACACCTATTTTATCCATTTATTTGAGAATGAGAGAGTGTGAGAGGGCACACGTGCACAGGAGAGGGGCAGAGAGAGAAAATCTTAAGAAGGCTGATGCCTATTTTAGGTGGTACCCTGAGGCTTCTGAATCCTTTCCAGGATCCTGAATTCGTCTCGTCGTAATAATCAGTAAATTAACTGATGCAACAAGTGAACAAAGTCAAAATGGTTTCGGAGACCTCTTTTTCTGTTCCCCTACCTTCTTTGTTTCTAGACTCAAGGCAGCCACCTGGTGTCAGGCCCCCCATCAGGTGCCACTTTCCTTTATTCTCACTGCCAAACCTCCTTTTTCCCCTGAAATGTTCCCTGCTTCCTCTCCTGAACCTACTAAATCCTGCCTCTTTAAAATGGACTCTCCTGAGGATCTACAGAAACTCCAAGTTTCTCATGTTCCCAGCACCAAGGGAACTATGTAAGCCACACTTAAAGACTTTTCTAAAGTGACTGACGATCCCCATAAGCTTGCTATTGAATTTAACCTACTTATTCAAACTTAGCAATCTAGTTTCTCAGATTCATATCCATTAGTCCACATGCTTATTTGTGAGGGCCACACTGGATGAAACTAGCCCACTGGGAACATCCTGAAGGATATTTAGAGAAACAGACTCCTAACTTTTGGCAAGATGCTAGAACACTTGCAAGAAATCCGCACTGAGCAATGACAGTAGCTTTTCCTAAGCCCGTTGATGGGAACAAAATTCAGGCCTGCACACAAAAGCCTGATGAATCTCCTCATGGCTACTATAATAGACTCCAAATTGTTTTCATTTTTTTAATTATTTTTTAAACATTTATTTATTTTTGAGAGAGAGGGAGAGACAGAGTGCGAGCAGAGGAGGGGCAGAGAGAGGGAGAATCCGAAGCACAGAATCCGAAGCAGGCTCTAGGCTCCACACTGTCAGCACAGAGCCTGACCTGGGGCCTGAACTCACGAATCGTGAGATCATGACCTGAGCAGAAGTCGGAGACTCAATGGACTGAGCCACCCAGGCATCCCAACTCCAAATTGTTTTTTAAAAAATTCTGGTTTTCTTCTAGATGCTGAATCCACCCAGGTAGCATTGAACTCTATGTTCATTAATGACCTGAAGTGGGATGTTTCTTCTTTAGTTGAAAGGACCAAGATGAAATGGAAAACTACGTTCACTCCAGATTGGACTTGGCAAACCAGGTCACTGGCATCCTAGGTGGGTCACCTGAAAAAAAGACTGCTAAAATTCTTAATTTTCAACTTTGGCAAATGAAGGCTCCTAAACAAAACCCAAAACCTCCTAGTTTCTGCTGTTATTGCAATGAGTCAGAGCATTAGAGAAAAGACTGTTAGAAACTTAAGCTCTCCAAGCGCTGTTAGCCCCCTAGGGAGTCTTTCCAATGTCCTCCTAATTCCCCATTATGTGGCGCCGAGGGACTACAGGGGTTTGTCCCAATCCTCCCTCCTAACTGGCCTGGAGAAACCACTTTCCAGACTGGGAACGAATCTCTGTCTGTAGTGAGACCAGAGCCACACTCTTGGTGCTGAGTGCCACTGCTGTAAAGCAGCCTCAGCCTCAAGAGCGCCAAAACAGTTCAAGTGGGGGGTGGGGGTGTCTGATAAATCTCAACAGGTTCCCATCTCTGACGCTACTCCCTTTTGTCTAGGCCCTTTGAGAAATAGGCCCCTTTTCTCCTTAGTTCCTCTACCTCTATTCACTTACTGGGCCTGGATTTCTCGCAGAACTATCATGCCAGAATCTCCCTCTCCCCAAAGGGGAAATAACTCTAGAATTGGACAACAGTAATCAAAATAGCCAACCAGGGGGATGCAATGACACTTCCACATCTTTCATTTGCTCCATACCTGACTATAGCTGCATCTAGGGACCCTGATTATTTGTTCCTATCGGATTACCTACCATCCCCGTAATGGGCAAAATCCTTAACTGATATGGGGAGAATCCCAAGTGCACCTCCCCATGAAGATTCAAAGAGATCCCTCAAAACCTCTCTGCAGAATTAATCAGTAGCCTGTAAATGAAGAAGCCCCTCAAAGCACCAAGCCCTTAATAGATTATAAGGCTCACGGCTTCACTAGTTCCCTGTAATACTCCTATTTTATGTGTAAGAAAATCCAATACCCAAGGATGGAGGTTTGTCCAGGACCTAAGAGCAACAAATACCATTGTTTTCTCTCGGCATCTTGTGGTTCTCAATCCTTCTATGCTACTGATATCCATTCCTAGTGAAAGCAAATTTTTCACAATTTAACGATGCCATGCATTTTTGCATTCTAGCTGGTAGGAATAGCCAGTATCTTTTTGTCCTCACTTGGGAGGAAGCAGCACACCGGGACAGAAATACCCCAGGGTTCTGCAGAGTCCCTCTTAATTTTCACAAACCTTAAAAGATGACGTAGATGATAGGAAGTTTTCTGAAGGCTCTACTTTGTTAAAATATGTAGATGATTTCCTTCTCTATACCCCCTTCTCAAACCTCTTCACAGGAGACAGCATCCACCTGTTAAAATTTGTGGCCTTAAAGGGATATAAAGTCTCCAAAGTGGGGTGGGGATGGGGGCGGGGAGCAGTTTGCTCAAATTTAGGTTTGATACTTAGGGCGCCTGATCTAAAAGGAAACGTCATTTAGAATGGAATCGGGAGGCAGTTGGGGGAACTCTCCTGCCCTCTCACTTCTCCTCAACTATAGACCCAGCAGGAAGAAAGGAGCCTGGCAAGTTGATAGTATTTTAGGTGCTACTTACTAAGCTCATAGGAGGAAGAAAACCTTTCTTCCTCCCCTGGCAACAGCCCAGCCAATGAGGGACTGCCATATCAGCCAATGAGAAGCCACTATACTTCAAACTCCATTTACTCCAATGGCCTTTTTTTGTTTGAACAGCCTTTCCAACTCCCCCCAACCCCACCTGCCACTCCCTGCTCTCCTCTATAAAAGAGTGTTCCCCTCTTTTGCTCTGTAGGCTTGCCTATGGTTTTGCTGTAGCTTGCTTGTAAAGGATTGCAATTCTCTGTTGTTCCCAAATAAACTCCTTTTTGCTGGTAAAATAATTGGGAGATTTATTTCTTTCAATTGTTTTTTTTAATGTTTATTTATTTTTGAAGGAGAGAGAAAGACAGAGCATGAGCAGGGGAGGGGCAGAGAGAGAGGGAGACAGGGAATTTGAAGCAGGCTCCAGGCTCTGAGCTACCAGCACAGAGCCCTTCGTGGGACTCAAACCCACAAAGTGTGAGATCATGACCTGAGCCAAAGTCAGATGCTTAACCGACTGAGCCACCCAGGCGCCCACGGCAGATTTATTTCTAACACTTTCAAGTTGTTTTCTTCCTTCCCCCACACCCAGCAGGCCACTTTCAGAAAGTAGGAAAACAGGGGGCGCCTGGGTGGCTTAGTCAGTTAAACGTCTGACTTTGGCTCAGGTCATGATCTCATGGTCTGTGAGTCAAGCCCCGCATCGGGCTCTGTGCTGACAGCTAGGAGCCTGGAGCCTCGGATTCTGTGTCTCCCTCTCCTTCTCTGCCCCTCCTCAACTCATGCTCTGTCAAAAATAAATAAACGTTAAAAAAAAAAAAAAGAAAGAAAATAGGAAAACAGGGCAAAAAGATTATCCTTCCCTACACCTTTCCCTTTTTTTCCACATTCTGTACCCTCTGGGTGGGTGGGCTATTCTTGGGTCTTTCTCACAGGCTCATTTAGCCACAAAAGATTTGAAAAGGCCATACACCTCGATTAAAAATATAAACATTAAATGCACTAAAATATGACACTGACCCTTCCTTCCCTTATGTTTTTGAATCCTCTGCTGTCTTTGACAGCTTTGATTATCATACCAGGGTTTATTTCTTGAAGGTCTCACATATAAGACTCTATGCTTTTTCCAATATAATCCAGTGGTTCATACTGAGGCACCAAAAAAGTCATCCTCAGCTCTGCACTTGTTGGGATGAGAAAATGCTTAGCGGTAGACAGAATTTAATGGAGAATGGAAATTTTTTTTCCTCTGATTTTGATAGCTAGAAATGGGCATTTTAATCATGGGGTATTTCCATATTTTTCCAGGGTCAAAGGCAAATATGTAATACACAAACTTGAAAAAAATAATTGTCTCAGAAAAAATAAAGGCCTCAGAAGACATCACTTAATTTTTTGTTCATTATTGTCATTTTTATGAGATCATTAATTACATAGAGAAAGATCTCCCTAAAGGTCAAAGTCCATTTTGACCATTTGATATTTACTCACGTTGGTCCAGAAGGAGGATAGGTTGATTTTCTGCAATCTTCTGTCCACTAAAAAAAAAAGAAAATTAAGTTTCAGAAAGTCACAAATTGAACAGGCAATTTGAAAAACAGTCAAAAGTCATGGCGACAAAAAACAAGCAGGGTTTGCCCTTTGATATCATTTCAATACCTCTTAAAAGTCTTCTCCTCCCATGAAAATTTCTAAAGTCTCAAACTGAAGTACATTTTCAGTCTTAATTCAGTTTGCACTAGTGCTGTGATGTGGCTTCTATGTTGCAAACACACTGAGTAAAGAGGAAATGTAAAAAGTAGATGGACACGTTCATGTCTGATAGGCTGACTTGTGAGGAAGAGTGAATTGCCTGACAAAATATGCCATCGCTTGAATTTATGAGCTAACTCCACTGTGATAGAGATTTGCATCGCAAACCAGATTTTCAGGACACACTGCATAGGCCCTTCATAATCTGGCCATAATTTACCTTCTCCGCTTCATTTCTTGCCACTCCCCCCACCACGTATAGTCACATGCAACCACATCCTCTGATCGCTCACCCTTCCCCGTCCCGGCATGCTGTTCCTGCTGCCTAACATGCCTTTTTTTCCACCTAGTGAACTCTGGGCTTTAAATTCTAAGATCCAGTTCAAATGCTGTCTGTTGTGTGAAGTCTTCCTGTACTTCTCATATGAACACAGCTATCCTCTCCTCTACCTTCCCCATGGCACCGAGCCCAGCTCCATTACTGTAGTTATACACTGCAGTGTAACTATTCATTTTCTCTCTCCATGACCAGATTCTGTGCTCCTTGAGGTGAACGTGGCTCCTATCATTGAGGCCAGTCAGTGAATGAATGAGTGAGACGGTTTCAGGGAGACGTGTTTTAAGCTCGTTAGCAAAATAAAAGGAGCTCTTAACATAAAATGAGAAAAGTCCACACGGATTTATGATTCTTTTATTACTAATTCAAGATAGCAAGCATGTTTATCTCCTTCTCTCCACAGACCCAATATTGTAAAAGTAAAATAACTTTTTTTATAAAGAAGTATAGGGGCGCCCAGGTGGCTCAGTCAGTTACGCGTCTGACTCAATTTTGGCTCAGGTCATGATCTCACAGTTGGTGGGATCGAGCCCCATGTGGGCTCTGTGCTGACAGCGTGGAGCCCACTTGGGATTCTCTCTGCCCCTCTCCTCCTCTCAAAATAAACATTAAAAAAAAAAAAAAGAAGTATAAATCCACAATAAAAAGTGGAATAGGGAAGGGAACTACTAGAACTAAAGTATGAGCTCAGAAAATATACCTGCAGCAAATTTGTGTAGGAATGTACATCTAACATCTTATTTTAACTTTTTTTTTAATTGAAGTATAGTTGATACACAATGTCACATTAGTTTCAGGTGTACAACATAGTGAACCCACAATTCTATACGCTGTGCTATGCTCACCACAAGTTACCATCTGTCGCCATACAAACTATTACAATACCACTAACTATATTCCCTATGTTGTACGTTTCATCCCTATGGCTTATTCATTTCATAATGTCTTAATTTTTTATAGTAAGGAGGTATATAATATACCCTGACATTACCTGTGATGCAAACATTAACTTTCTAAATAACTTTACTACAGTGTAAGTTTCTCATCAAAGTGCTCAAATTTTGCCTTGTAATTTTAGACTGAATTCACTAAGAAACAGCAGTGAGCACCAAATGATCAGAAGCTAATCCAATGATTAGAATTTAAACTGTTTCTAAATTACTACAGCATAACATACTAGATAATAAATAATAGCAATTTGATATTGAATTATTATATTATTATATCAATAATGAATTATTATCAAGTTGGCAAAAGCTAATGTCCAAAGCCATTCAATGTTCAGTAACAGTGGTTGACAGTGGTTCTTGTTCGGAAAAATTTTGGCCTGCAGCACAACTTCACCGCTGTTAACCTATCTAACTACTACTAATACAGTAGTTTGGACATTTAGCGTCTATGTCTTATAAAAATTAAAAAAAAAATGATAACGGTTAAGTCTACAAAAGCAAAAGAAGTTCATAGTTGATATTACTGGTTTCATTAGCACATGACAGATTCAAATATTTTCCACCAAGTACCTTTCAACCAGTAATATAATTAATAATCACAAGCTTGAAACAGCTTGCGTTTTCACAAGCTTTGAACATCTGTCCAGCTAAGCTTTGTCTCCTCTGCACATATTTTTACCATTGTCAATTGTTATACAAAATAGCAGATTCCATTTCAGGTCTTATTGAATTACCAAGTTCTCAAGTTCTTTGAAAGCATCCTTGCCTATAGTTGTTCCATGCAGACTATTCATTTTTCCTTTAATTTATAACATTTATTGGGGCACCTGGGTGGCTCAGTCGGTTAAGCATCTGACTTCAGCTCAGGTCATGATCTCACCGTCCGCGAGTTAGAGCCCCGCGTCGGGCTCTGTGCTGACAGCTCGGAGCCTAGAGCCTGCTTCAGATTCTGTGTTTCCCTCTCTCTCTGCCCCTCCCCCACTCATGCTCTCTCTCTCAAAAATAGATAAACATTAAAAAAAATTTTAACATAAAAAATAAATTTATAACATTTATTTAGGCAAAAAAAAAATTCCAAAACAAAACTCTATACACACAACATTAACACCTAAGTGATGCCCTGATGTTAATTCAGTTTCAAATTGGCAATGGTGCTTTAATAAATAGCAATAACTGGTCAGTATCAACAACTGGGAATCAATTTGCCTTGTTCTTTAATGGATATGGATGTTTCTGTCAAAGTCCTGGAGAACTGTTCTCATCTAAAGGCTAATAGCGCAACACAATTTTTTCAGGATGCATTTCTTCTGCAGCAATCAAATGTGATTTCATTAACTTGCCAATGGGAAATAGTTTTCCTTGCTTTGATAACAGATGAGCTACTTAAAGACCTACTTTGACTGCAGCCTCATTTGCTTTTTAAAATTTGTAAATAAATTCTGCTGTGATGAGATATTTTGCTTTAAATTGTCTTGTTTTTCTGGTCATTTTTTCCTATAAGACAGGAATACTGTGATGAATGCTTAATCATGCCAAGTTGATGTGTATTTTATTCCTTCAGCACAACTCTAGATGCGCTGTCATCTAGTTGAGTGACAAGATAATCCCATTCTCTACTTTGCCTCAAGGACACAACATTTGAAGCCCACTTTTCTTGTTTCGACATGATAGGTTTGCACTGGTAACTTTCTTTTTTTCCCCCTAAAGATTAAAATAACACATCGATGGGGCACCTGTTTGACTCAGTCATTTTATTTAAGCATCCGACTCTTGATCTTGGCTTAGGTCATGATCCCACGGTTAGTGGGGTCAAGCCCTGCATCAGGCTTCTGCTGACAGCATGGGGTCTGCTTGGGATTCTCTCTCTCTCTCTCTCTCTCTCTCTCTCTCTCTCTCTCTCTGTCTCTCTCTCTCCTTCTGTCCCTCCTTCTCTCCCTCCGTCTCCCCAGTCTGCTTAGGATTCTCTCTCTCTTTCTCTTTGCCCCTCCCCTGATGGTTTTCTTTCTCTCTCCCTCTCAAAATAAATAAAACACACACACACACAAAATAATAATAACATGGTGCATTGATACATGTGGCACTTACAATGCTGTTGAGTTCAAAGTGCATGCACGTCACCTGAAGTGTGCCAAGCAACCGGGAAAAGCCCCTAGTGCACTGTACCCAGGCTCTGCTAGACCACTCAACTGTTGTAATGCTAAGCAGCCACAGACAGTAAGCAAACAAACAAGTGTGGCTATGTTCCAGGACAACTCTGTTTATGGGCACTGACACGTGAATTCCGTATCATTTGCACATGTCACAAAATATTAATCTTTTGATTTTCCCCTTCCAATTTTCCAGAAATGTAAAAACCATTCTTAGCTTAAAAAAAAAAAAAAAAAAAAAAAAAACAGGGGGCAGGATGCATTGGGCCAGCTGGCTGCAGTCTGCCAGCCACTGCTGTAAAGCATGAACACCTATACAAGCTACCTCTGTTCTTCCTACACTCTTTTTTGTTTCTTTAGAGGAAAACCCTTTGCGGTGGTGTGTGTGAAAAAAAGAGAGAAGGAGATGGAGAGAGAGATTGTGTGTGTTTAGTTTTCTGCCCAGTGATAATGCCATATGTGGTTTTGTATGCAGTGGTCAGGATGGCGGTTATTTCCTGTTTACCGACCCCTCAATTTAACTCTACCTTCATCCTCCTTTATTATCTTTATAAGACCCTCCAGAATAATTGACACTCTGAGCCAGGAGCCTCTTGGCGCTCTCCTTTTCTCACAACAACTTCTTCTACTTTGTCTCATCAGCCAACACTCCTCCATTTACTACCTACATACCAAAAATTAATTAGAAGTGCCCCAGATGCAGAGTCCTTAAAATCACACATGAATGGACTTATGCAGTACTTGGCCGCACTTAGCTTTCCTATGGCTGCTGTAACAAATTACCACAAACATAATAGCTTAATATAACACAAATTTATCATGTTATAGCTCTGAAGGTCCGAAGTCTAAAATGGGTCTGCAGCTCAGAGCTCCCTCAGGGACTCTAAGGCAGAATCTGTTTCCCTGACTTTTCCAGCCTCTAGAGATCACCTGCATTCTTTGACTTATGGTCCCTTCCTCCATCTTCAAAGCCAGAAGCACAGCATCTTTTCTCTTCTCTGGCCTCCTGCCTCCCTCTTATAAGGACCTCTGTGATTATATTGGGCTCCTCTGAATAATCCAGTATAATGTCCTCATCTCAAGCTCCTTTACTAAATCATGTCTGTAAAGGCCCCTTTGCCATAAAAAGCACATACTCACAGCTTCTCAGGACCTGGGCATGTTTGGGAAGCTATTATTCATCCCATCCATATAAAAGAAACTGTCAAATATGACATATAGTAAAATCTCAATACAGAGCAGGAACAACATATAAACATTTGCAATCAATGTGGGACACTAATCCTGAATCCCAATAAGCAAAATGCCCATCCTATAAGAATTCAATTCTTCTCATTAGTAGACCTATGTTACAAAAAAATGTATTAACTTGCTAATATATTTTCATCAACAGAAAATTTGTGGCAATATAGAAATTATGTAAGTACCTACATAATATCCTTTATTTGTCTCTTGGCCCAAAATGCCTAAAAGATTTACTTTCTGGCCCTGCACCAAAAAAAAAGTTGAATGACTCCTGCCTGAGAGTAAAGGTCTTTTTTTTTTTTTTTAATGTTTATTTGTTTTTGAAGGAGAGAGAGAGCATGAGCAGGGAAGGGGCAGTGAGAGAGGGAGACACAGAATCTGAAGCAGGCTCCAGGCTCGGAGCTGTCAGCACAGAGCCTGAAGCAGGGCTCAGACTCATGAGCAGTGAGATGATGACCTGAGCTGAAGTCAGGTGCTTAACCAACTGAGCCACTCAGGTGCACCTAAAGCCTCCTATTCTAATATTTAGGCACAAAGAAAACAAATTAAAAACAATCTAACTAAAATATACTCCAATAATTTAAGGAACAGAAAAAAATAAATAATATCAAATAATTACCAGTTTCAATATTCTGATTATTCACAATTTAAGGAACAGAAAAAAAAAGTAATATCAAATAATTACCAGCTTCAACATTCTGATTACTCAAATAGTAACCTCAAGAGAAAGTCAATATATTGTTATATCCATGAAACAAGAGCAGAATGATATGAAAAAAAGGTGACCCAAGTAATTAAAAGCATAACTGCTGAAATAAAAAGACAGGAAAGTAAAGGTGAGAAAATCTGTCTTAGAATATAGAAAATATCATACAGAAAATACAGGAAAAATAAAATAAAATAAAATAAAACCACAGGAGGAAAAAAAAGATAAATGTTTATAAAATCAATATGTGGGGTCTAACAACTGATTAATAGGATTTCCAGAAAGAGAAAACACAGAAAACAAAGGGGAGGAAATTATGAGTGAAATTATGTAAGAAAATTTTCTAGAGCTGAATGGAGATGTGTCTTTGAAATAAAAACGCCTACTGATTACTCAAAAAGTGACTGAAAAAAAGAACCTTCAGTCAGACACATTACTGTGCTATTTCAGACATAACGAATAAAGACAAAAAACATAAAAGCCTCTACACCTAAACTGGGGTGTGGGTCCTACAGAAGAATAAAAATAACACCCCCATCAGACTTCTCAACAGCTATATGAATGCTAGAAAAGAGTTATGCCATTATTTCCTCGGGAAGGAATTAATTTCAAACTAGAGTTTTACAGTTCATCAAGCAATGATCAATTTTTATATTTAAATAAAATCTTTGATTTTAAGTCATTGCAAGGACTCAGTTTACCTCCCACACATTATTTCTTAAGTTACTTCAAGACGTATTCTAGGAAAACAAGGAAGTAAACCAAGTAAAAGAAGGAACAGAATCTCAAAATAATGGTTCCAACTTACAGAGTGGTAAAGGTGATGGAGGGCTCCAGGATATAGGTGTCTAGAAAGGGGGACTCCATACAGTAAACTGTATGGTTTAAGGGCTGGAAGAACTTGAGGATAAGGAGAGTAGCATAGAACAAAGCATAAGAACAAAAAACAAACAACAACTAGAAACTAAAGGAAGAAACCGTAGCATTGGAAAAATATGGTCCCTATAAAAAGAAACTCAGTAGGTTTCAAGAATAGACACAATAAATACTGAGATAATAAGTCAGAAGCTGAACAATATACAGAGTACAGTCAGGATGGCATAGGTTTGGTTTCTTCTTCTAATGACAAAAAATGAAAAGAAAACAATGAGAAACCCCAAGGGAAAAAATTTGTACAAACATGCCATGGTATAAACATGAAGCAAACTAAAATGTGGCATGAATATGAATATTTGGCAGAAAATATAGTTGAATATACTTTCAGTGCCATTAGAGTTTTGGCTTCCGAATTATAGAGAAGGAAATGAAATCACAGCACACTAGGCAATAACCAATATTTACAGGTCATACTTCTTTAAACTGTTTACTATTTCCATTTTTTAAAAGGAGATATACAAAAAATGGATGACTCAATTACAGTTACAATTATGTTATTAATGTTTACTATGCAAGAATAAAAGTATATAGAACTGAAGAAGGGAGAAAAAAGTTAGAGGGGTCAAGGATGTCCATGTGTACCACTTGAATACTGTGCTACAGTATCTAGCCAGAGCAAGCAGGCAGGAAAATAAAAAGAATTCATACTGAAAAAGAAGTAAAATGGTCTCATTTTCATAGAAATCCTAAGGAATCCACTAAAATTTTAAAAAATAAATTAATTCAGCAAGTTTGAAGTATACAAGACCAATGTACAAAAATTAATCCCATAAATAGCAATGAACTGAAAATGAAATTAGGAAAACAGTTCTACTTAAAATAGTATAAAAAAGAATACAGTACTTAGCAGTAAATTTAACCAAAGAAGTGCAAGACTTGCACACTGGAAACTATAAAATATTGTAAAAAGAAATTAAAGATCTAAATAAATGGAAAGACATACATGTTTATAAACTGGAAGACTTAATATTGTTAAGATGGCAATGCTCCTTAAACAGATCCACAGATTTAATGCAATACCTATTAAAATCCCAGCTGGCTTCTTTGCAGGAAGACAAGTGATCCTAAAATTCATATGAAAATTCAAGGGACCTATAATAGCCAAAACAGTCTTGAAAAAGACGAACCAAGTTGGAGGACTAACACTTCCTGATTTTAAACTCACTGTTGAAGCAACAGTAATCAAGACATTGCAGTACCAGTATAAAGACAGATAAATCAATGGAAAGGAATTCAGAGTCCAAGAAATAAACCCTCACATTTATGCCAATGGCAAAACTTAGAAATATATATATATCTTACAGCTTAGTGAGAAAAAGACAACTTAATTAACATAGGCAAAAGATCTGAAGAGACATTTCTCCAAAGAAAATATAAGTCAACAAACACATGAAAAGATGCTAAACAATAGGGAATATTGTAATAGTCAATAGGGAACAACAGTCAGTAGGGAAATGCAAATCAAAACCACAGTGAGGTACCACTTCACATCCACTAAGATAGCAATACTACTACTACTAAAACAAGTGTTGGCATGGATGTAGACAAATTGGGACCCTCATACAGCACTGGTGGGAGTGTAAAATAATGCAGCTGCTTTGGAAAACCGTCTGGCACTTCCTCAGTTAAACATGTAGTTATCATGTGATCCAGTGAATTCTGCTCCTATGTATAAACTGAAAAAGTATGAAAACATGTACATGCAAAAAAACCGTACACAAATACAAATGTTCACAGCAGCATTACAACAGGCAAAATGGAAACAACTCAAATGTTCATTAACTGATGGATGGATGATCAAAATGTAGTGTATCCATACAATGGAAATTATTCACTCATAAACAGAAATGAAGTATTGATACATGCTACAATGTGAACGAACCTTGAAAACATTATGCTAAGTGAAAGATGCGAGTCACAAAGGACCACATATTTTATGATCCCCTTTACGTAAATGTCAAGAAAGGGCAAATCTATGGACAGAAATTATGTAAGTGGTTGCCTAGGGCTGAGGGGTAGGTTTCAGGGTCAGGGCTAAGGGATAAGGTTTCCTTACCTTAGGGATGATGAAAATGTTCTAAAACTATCTGGAGAGATAGCTGCACAATTCTGTAAATATGCTGAAGCCATTAAATCATATACTTTTAGGGGGTGAATTGTATGGTATGTCAGTTATATATCAAAACTTAAAAAAAAAGAAAGGTACATGGAAAATGGTTGAAGGTAAGCTAAACTTTTATCCATCACTGAAGTATTAGAGTAGACAATGTCTAAAGCTGAGTGAGACAAATTGAGCACAACCATATCAAAGTCATATTCATAATCAGGAGAGATTCAAAACTTTTTGCCCCCAATATGATACAAGCATCAATTAATCAAAAAAGACAGCTGTAAACTACTAGTGTGATAGTAGACATAGGTTCTGGCTGAATGTCACCTGAGTATTAACAGTTAAAAGTGTTTGCTTCTAGGGAAGGGAATGGAAAAAATCAAGAAGACTGTTGATTTTCATCATAAGCCTATCTACATCATTTGATTTTCTTGGACTATATGCTTTGGTAGAAATTTTAAAACATTAAATTCAAAATTACATGATTCTGAGGTACCTGGGTGGCTCAGACGGTTAAGTGTCTGACCCTTGGTTTTGGCTCAGGTCATGATCTCATGGTTCATGGGTTCAAGCCCCACATTGGGCTCTGCAATGACAATGTGGAGCCTGCTTGGGATTCAATCTCTCTCTCTCTTTGTCCCTTCCGCTCTTGCTCTCTCAAAATAAATATACTTAAAAAAATAATAATGTTTCATTTACATGATGTGGAATATTTTCAAAGAATGAGTCTCTGACATTGTTTTTTAGTGTTTTAAAGCATCATTATCTAAAATTATTTTAAAATAACAACTTACAGAGCAAGCACAGGAAGATGGTGGCAGAGTGGAAGGACCCTAGGCTTTCCTCATCCCACAAATACAACTAGATAACTATCAAATCATCCTAAATGCCTCAGAAATCAACCTGAAAAGTGGCAGAAAATACTACTCAAGTAAAGGTAGAGAAGAGGCCACATTGAAGAAGGCAGGAAGTGCAGAGGTGTGCAGTATGGGAGAAAAACAGATGGTGGCTGTTGCAGTGGGAAGGGAGCCAAGGTCATAGAGAAGGGCAAGTGACAAACTAGCACACAGGGGAGCACATGGCAAAACAAAATCCCCACAGCAATAGACTTAGAAAGCAAGAGGGGCCAAATTTTTTGACTTCTGGCAAGCAGTGGGGCTTAAAGCCTGGAGTTTTAAGGGTCAGTGGGCGTGGCTGGGATACACCCCAGAGGGCATTGTGCTGCTCTTGGACAGAAAGCAGGTAAACAATCTGCAGAAACTGTGTAGAAATAGTAATGTGAAGAGTGCCTGGGGCACACAGTATGGGGATTATTCACTCATGTAGGAGGATGTCCCAGAGAGACAGCATTCACAGAGAGACCCCTCTAGGAACAAAGGAATCGACTGTCACTATTCCCTCCCCTGACCCTCAGCATAAGCACAGGACCACCTGCAGGAACGAGCACCACTCCCACACTTACTACCTAAGGTGCTTAAACCAAGCCTTGATCCCACACACCAGTGGAACTGCCCCTCCTAATAAGCTTGCCTCAGTCTCAACACAGTGGAGCCCTTCCCCCAGAACACTGGCTCAACCTCCTGCTCACACTGCGTCTTCCAAAGTGGGAGTTTTGCAGAGCTTCTCCTCCAACAGGGGTGGCAAAAGGTCTCATTTCACAGGTCAGAGCACACCTAGTCAAAATGTGTGACATTCAGACCAGGGACCAAACACTGCCCACAACAGGCAAAGAGAGCCTCTGTAGACAACTGGTCTCACAGATAAACTGTCCAGGACACCAGAAACAGAGCATAGGCAGCACACACTAGAGATACTCCAGGAAGCACCAGGCCCTGGAGAACAGAGGACACCATACAACAGGGCACTGTAGGACCTCTTCTTCATAAGGCCATTATCCTCAAGAATAGGGGATACAGCTGACTTTCCTAACACACAGCAACAGGCACAGACACTTGGACAAAATGGAAGACAGAGAAATTTATCCCAAATGAAAGAAAAGGACAAGACCTCAGCCGGAGATCTAAGTGAAACACATATAAAGTAACATGCCTGATAGAGAATTTAAAGTAACAATCATCAGGACACTCAGTGGACTTTAGAAAAGAGTGAAAGACATGAATGAGACCCTTAACACAGAGATAAGGAATAATATAGCAGAGATAAAGGGTATAGCAAATGAAATGAGAGACATGTTAATTGAATGAACAGCAGGATGGAAGAAGCAGAGGAATGAATTAGTGATCTAGAAAACAGTAATGGAAAATAATCGAGATGAACAAAAGAGAGACAAAATATGCAACACTAGAAAAGATTTAGGGAACACAGTGACTTCATCAAGTGTAATAACATTCATGTTATAGGACTCCTAAAAGAAGAGTGAGAAAAGGGGCTAGAAAACTGACTTGAAGAAATAATAGCTAAAAACGTCCTAATCTGGAGAAGGAAACAGATGTCTAGATACAGGGGGTACAAAGAAACTCCTATCAAAATCAACAAATGCAGGGGCACCTGGGTGGCTCAGTCACTTAAGTGTCTGACTTCGGCTCAGATCATGTTCTCACAGTTCATGAGTTTGAGCCCCACTTTAGGCTCTGTGCTGACAGCTCAGAGTCTGCAGCCTGATTTGGATTCTGTGTGTGTCTCTCTCTGCCCTTCCCCTGCTTGCACTCTCTTCTCTCTCTCAAAAATAAATATTAATTTTTTTTTTAAATCAACAAAAGCAGACCCATTCCAAGACTATTTATAATTAAATTGGCAAAATTTAGTGATAAAACAATTTTAAAGCATGAAGATAAAACAAGGCAGTAACTTAGAAAGGAAAACCTATAAGGCTAGCAGATTTTTCAGCAGAAACTTTCCAAGTAAGAAGGAAGTGGCAGGATATATTCAAAGTGCTGAATGGGAAAAATCTGCAGCCAAGAATACTCTAACCAGCAAGGCTATCATTCAGCTAGGAGGAGAGGTAAAAAGTGTTTCCCAAACAAAAACTCAAAGAATGCGTGACCATTAAGCCAGCCCTGCAAGAAACATTAGAGGGGACTCTTTGAGTGGACAGAAGAGACCAAAAGTGACAGTATAAAGGTAGGAAACATGAAAACAGTAAAAAGTAATATTTCTGTATAAAAATCAGTCAAGGAACTCACAAAGTAAAAGGACATAAGACATAACATATATCTAAAACATGGGTTAGAGAGGATTAAGGAATGGGTTCAAACACAAATGACCAACAATTTAATATAGACTGCTATATTCAGATGTGGTTATATACAAATCTAACAGTAATTATATATCAAAACCCACTAATAAACATGCAAAGAACAAGGAGAAAGAAATCCATATATACCACTAAGAAAATCAGGAAACCATGAAAGACAGAAATACAAAGAAAGGATCAGAGAAAATCTTCTGAAACAACCACAAGACAAATAATAAAATGACAATACATACATATTATCAAATACTTTGAATGTAAATAGATTAAATGCTTCAATTATAAGACATAGGGCGATTAAAAAAACAAGATAAAAAAACAGGAATGGATAAAAATGGATAAAGAAACAAGAAACAAGAAACAAGATCCATCTATATACTGGCTACAACAAACTCGTTTTAAACTTAACGACAAGTACAGATTGAAAGTAAGGGCATGGAAGAGCACCTGGTGGCTAAGTCGGTTAAGTGTCTGGTTCTTGATTTCAGTTCAGGTCACAATCTCATGGCTCATGGGATCAAGCCCTGTGTCAGGCTCTGCTTTGACAGCATGGAGCCTGCTGGGGATTCTCTATCTCTGCCCCTCCCCTGCTTGTGCTCTGTCTCTCTCTCTCTCTCAAAATAAATAAAATTTTTTTAAAATTAGAAAGGGCATGGAGAAATATCTATCATGCAAATGGACGTCAAAAGAAAGCCAGAATAGCAATACTAATATCAGACAAACTAGACTTTATTTTATTTTATTTAAAAAAAATTTTTTAAACGTTTATTTATTTTTGAGACAGAGAGAGACAGAGCATGAATGGGGGAGGGTCAGAGAGACAGAGGGAGACACAGAATCGGAAACAGGCTCCAGACTCTGAGCTGTCAGCACAGAGCCCAATGCAGGTCTTGAACTCACGAACTGCGAGATCATGACCTGAGCCGAAGTTGGACGCTTACCTGACTGAGCCACCCAGGCGCCCCTAGACTTTATTTTTTTTTTATTTTATTCGTTTAATTATTTTTAATGTTTATTTCTGAGACAGAGACAGAGCATGAGTGGGGGAGGGGCAGAGTGAGAGGGAGACACAGAATCAGAAGCAGGCTCCAGGCTCTGAGCTGTCAGCGCAGAGCCTGATGCGGGGCTCGAACTCACGAACTGTGAGATCATGACCTGAGCTGAAGTCGGTCGCCCAACCTACTGAGCCAACCAGGTGCCCCACAAACTAGACTTTAAAAGAAGACTATAACAAGAGACAAAGAAGGGCACTACATAATCATAAAGGAGACAATCCAACAAGAAGATATAACATTATACATATTTATGCACCCAAAAATATAAAACAGTTAATAACAAACGTAAAGGAACTAATCGATAGCAATACAATAATAGTACGGGACTTTAACACCCCATTTATGTCAAGGGACAGATCATGTAAACAGAAAATCAACCAGTAAACAACAGCTTTGAATGACATGCTAGAAGAGATTGATTTAACAGATACATTCAGAACATTCCATCCTAAAACAGAACAGATATTCTTTTCTAGTGCACAAGGAACATTCTCCAGAACAGATCACATTTTAGCCCATAAAACAAGCCTCAACAAATTCAAAAAGATTGAGGTCATATCATGCATCTTTTCTGACCACAACACTATGAATCTAGTAGTCAACTTTAAGAAAAAAATCTAGAAAGACCACAACAAACACGTGTAGGTTAAATAAGATGCTACTAAACAATGAATGTGTCAGCCATGAAATAAAAGAAAAAAAATTACATAGAAACAAATGAAAATGAAAACACATTAGTCCAAAACCTCTGGGATGCAGCAAAAGTGGTTCTAAGTGGAAGTTTATAGGAATACAGGCCTACCGCAAGAACAAGAAAAATCTCTAACAAAGTAATCTTTCACCTAAAGGAGCTAGAAAAAGAATAAACAAAACCTAAAATCAACATAAGGAAGGAAATAATAAAGATTACAGCAGAAATCAATGATACAGAAACTAAAAAAACAAAATAAAACAACAACAACAACAAAACAATAGAACAGATCAATGAAACCAGGAGCTACTTCTTTGAAATAATCAATAACATTGACAAACCTCTAACCAGACCTATTAAGAAAAATAGATAAATAACTCAAATTAATAAAATCACAAATGATATAAGAGAAATAACAACCAACGCCACAGAAATACAATTATAGAAGAATATTATGAAAAATTATATGCCAACGAACTGGACAACCTAGAAAAAAGTGGATAAATTCTTAGAAACATACGAACTACCAAAACTGAGATACGAAGAAACAGAAAATTTGAGCAGACAGCAAAGAAACTGAGTCAGTAATCAAAAAATTCCCAGCACCAAAAGTCCAGGGCCAGAAGGTGAATTCTACCAAAACAAAGGGGAAGGAAAACTTTCAAATTCACTCTAAGAGGCCAGCATTACCCTAGTATCAAAACCAGATGGGGCGCCTGGGTGGCTCAGTCGGTTGAGCGTCCGACTTCGGCTGGGGTCATGATCTTACGGCTCGTGAGTTTGAGACCCGCATCAGGCTCTGTGCTGACAGCTCAGAGCCTGGAGCCTGCTTCAGATTCTGTGTCTCCCTCTCTCTCTGCACCTAATCCACTCTCATTCTGTTTCTGTGTCTCTCAAAAATAAATAAACATTAAAAAAAAAATTAAAAAAAAAAAGACACCACAAAAAAAAAAAAAAAGAATTACAGGCCACTATCCATGATGAACACAGATGCAAAAATCCTCAACAATATACTCATAAACTAGATCTGACAATTCGTTAAAAAAAAAATCATTCACCATGATCAAGTAGGATTTATTCCTGTGTTAAATGGATAGTTCAATATTCACGAATCAGTCAATATGATACATTACATCAATAAGAGAAAGAGAAAAAGATTATTTCAATAGACAAAGAAAAGCATTTGACAAAGCACAACATCCATCCATGATAAAGACCCTCAACAAAATAGGTTTAGAGGGAACATACCTCAACATAATAAAGGTTATATATGAAAAACCCACAGGTAACATCATCCTTAATGGGCAAAAACTGATAGCTTTCCCCTTAAGGTTAGGAATGAGACAAGCACCACATTTATTCAACACAGTATCAGCCACAAATGTCAGACAACAAAAAGAAAAATAAAAAGGCACCTAAATTGGTAAAAAAAAAAAAAAAAAAGTAAAACTTTCACTACGTACAGGTGCCATGATACTATATATAGAAAACCCTAAAGACTCCACCAAAAAGCTGCTAGAATAGATAAATGAATTCAGTAAAGTCACAGGATACATAATTAATCTATAGAAATCTGTTGCATTTCTACACCCCATTAATGAAGCAAAAAGAAAAACTAAGAAAACAATCCCATTTAAAAGTGCACCCAAAATAATAAGATACCTAGGACTAAAACTAATGTACTCTGAAAACTATTAAACACTGATGAAAGAAACTGATGAGGATACAAAGAAATGGAAAGACATTACATGCTTATGGATTGGAAGAACAAATACTGTTAAAAGGTCTATACTACTCAAAGCAATCTACACATTTAATGACATCCCTATCAAAATAGCAACAGTATTTTTCACAGAACTAGAACAAAGGATTCTAAAATTTGTATGGAGCTACGAAAGACCCCGAATAGCTAAAGCAGTCACGAAAAAGAAAAGTAAAGCTGGAGGCACACAATCCTGGACTTTAGCCTGTACTACAAAGCTATAATCATCAAGACAGTATGGTACTGGCACAAAAACAGACACATAGATCAACGGAACAAATCAGACAACCCAGAATTAAACCCAAAACTCTATGGTCAACTAATCTTTGACAAAGCAGGAAAGAATATCCAATGTAAAAAAGACAGTCTCTCCAGCAAATCGTGTTGGGAAAACTGGACAGGGACATGCACAAGAATGAACCTGGACCACTTTCTTACACCATACACAAAAATAAACTCAAAATGGATGAAAGACCTAAATGTAAGACAAGAAATCATCAAAATCCTAGAGGGGAAAACAGGCAACAATCTCTTTGACCTCAACCACAGCAACTTCTTACTAGACATGTCTCCTGAGGCAAGGGAAACAAAAATGAACTACTGGGACCTCATCAAGATAAAAAGCGTCTGTACAGTGAAGGAAACAATCAGCAAAACTAAAAGGCAACCTTTGGAATAGGAGTAGATATTTTCAAATGACATATCCAAAAAAAATAGCTTATACAACTCAATACCCAAAAACAAATATTCTAATTAAGAGATGGTCAGAAGAAGTCAACAGACACTTCTAAGATGATATCCAGATGGCCAATAGATACATGACAAGAAGTTCAACATAACTCATCAACAGGGAAATGCAAATCAAAACCACAATGAGGTATCACCTCACACCTGTCAGAATGGTTAAAATCAACAACAAAGAAACAACAGGTGCTGGCAAGGATGCGGAGAAAAAAGAACTCTCCTGCACTGTTGGTGGGAATGCATACTGGTGCAGCCACTCTGGAAAACAATATGGAGATTCCTCAAGAATTTAAAAATAGAACTACCTTATGCTCCAGTAATTCCACTACTGGGTATTTACCCACAGATAACAAAAATACTAAATCAAAGGGATACATGCACCCCAATGTTTACAGCAGCATTATTTACAATAGCCAAGACATGGAAGCAGCCTAAGGGTCCATCAATAGATGAATGGTAAATGAAGATGTGGTAATATATATGTAATGGAATATTGTTCAGCCATAAAAAGAACAGACTCTTGCCATTTGCAATGACATGGATGGATGAAGCTAGAGTATAATGCTAAGCATAGTCAGAGAAAAACAAAATACCATATGATTTCATTCATATGTGAAATTTAAAGAACAAAACAAACAAGCAAAGGAGAAACAAGGGAAAGGGTCAAACCAAGAAACAAACTCTTAGTTATAGAGAGCAAATGGATGGTTACTGGAGGGGAGGTGGATCAAGGAGGACACTTGTTATGGGCACCAGGTGATGTATGGAAGCGTTGAATCACTGTATTGTACCCTGAAACTAACATTATACTGTGTTAAGTAACTGGAATTACAAACAATGACAACAATATATAACTGCACTGAGGGCACGTCACTCACCAGTCCTTCTCTAGCAAAGTCAGAAAAGGACACCAAAAAGTAGCACTCTACTTAAAGTCTTAAGTTGCAACTATGAATTTTCCAAACATATCATTGCATAAGGGTAATTATTAACTTTAGAAATGCAGCTCTTACTTCATTCTAACTTATTCACCATAAGATTCTCCTAAATATCACAACTTTTGGTTAGTTTAAAATGTGATTTGATTCATAAAAATCCAATGTAAGCCCTTTTACCGAATTTCAAGTTATCAGGAACTTTAGGTTCATGTTCTGGATGCAAGGCCCATCTCCACCCGTGACGGAAGGTTACACAGGTGAAGACAGAGCCAGTCTCCAAAGCCCCGGCCAAGCCCCCCACTCCCTGCTCTCTCTCACATAGTTTCCCACAGAGATAGCAATAAAACCAATGCCTCAATTTAATTCCTAATAGTGAACAATCTAAATTCCCTTCAGGGCTTTTAACGATCACTAGCATCAACTCGGCTAGTAGTGCGATGTAATAATGCTCATCTCTCTCTAATAATTCTATCTGCATGAGCTGGGTGGAAAAGCCAATATAAAAAAAATCGAACTACAAAGTACATTTCTTATGAGACAATGTGAGGAAAGTTAAAAGTGCTCTATCAAGTCCAGGAGAGAAATCAACCTGCCCCAGAGGTGAGAGCAGTCTCCCCATAATATATGTGGGACTTTGAGGCCAATAAAACATTGTATTAGGATAATCCTGGCAGCAAAAAATAAACATGAAGTACAGACATGACATCTACATAAACTCGGGCTGAAAGAGTTAAAGTTAAATGTGAATGAAATTTTTTAACGCATCAGCTCAAGACCAGAGTATTTCAGGTGCTCAGAAGGTATTAACACCTAAGTCATGTTAAACAAAAAGGTTAGATTTGGGAGTGGAGTAGAGACAGCTGTATCCTCACCTTCAAGGGAGATTTCAACAAGGAAAGACCACTTCAAAATCTATGTAGAGACTTGAAATGGAATTACAATAATCTCATGTGTTATATAAAGTTTCTTACTATCACCAAAATTAACTGTACATAGTTTAAATAATAGACATCCTTATCAAGGTAGGTAAATATTTAAATTTTATTTATTTAAATTTTATTAATAGGTGACAGGTAAAGATTACAACTAGGGGATAGGTAGAGGTGCTATTTGGTTGGCCTGGCATATTGTGCTGCACTTTACCACAGGGGAAAAAAATACAACCAACTTAGAATCTCAATCTCTCTCTCACTTGCTCTCTCTCATTTTTGCTTCCTAGCACCACAGGAAATGCTGGAAATCTCTGGAAAGTGTTTTGTCAACACTTTCTGGGTCAGTGAATTCTCTGATTATTCTAGTTATTTGATAGGAACTTGAACCTCTTTGAAATTAAACAATCTTTATGTCCTCCCCACTCACAAAGAAAACTTACAGAGCTACTGGACACACTATTATTTAGGAAAACAACATAGAAAGTGAAAATTCTTCCATTAGCAACTCAAATGCTCCATGCCTAAAAGGAATGACCTAACTCATCCAGGTCCTCAAAATATTTGAGTCCTGCAGAATCAGCGAGACGAACCAGTTCACGAACTGGGTGCTTCTGACAGTCTACAAAAAAGTTCAGAAAGTCCTCGTGCACATGTCTTATTCACATACTCAGAAAAAGACAATGAAGGGTAACTCGAAGAAATTATGTAACTCACACCAGTGTTCACACCATCAGAAAAGAAGTCGAACAATTCTAGCCAGACAATTTTAATTCTTTAATTTACCAACAACAATTTTCTAAGATTTGTTTCTTAAAATGTTCTCTGTGTACCACAGAGCAGACACTTACCTACTGAGTAAGGCATGTTTCTTGCATATGTAACAAACTCAAATGGGCAAGCAAAACTTACTTGTTTTCTCACCTTTGATGGCATGGCACTCTGTTAAACTAGGAACATTCAGGTGAAAGGAAGGGGAATAAACCTTCCACGAGGGCTAGGACCCTTATACCTATCACTAACCTGTTCCCAGCATCCGGAACAGAATCTGGCACACCCTAGGCATGCAGTATTTGCTGGCTAAGAGAAGAGATTACACCTGTGTGTTCCTTCCTTTGGCGTACTGGGGGAACACAGACACAGTACAGTAATATTGGCCAGGCCAGAAGGTGTGTATGTGGTTTGTGGAAACTTTGTGAAAATCATTGCCAAAAGCTGACCTAGTAGCTCATGTCAACAATGTTATTAATCATACGAGAAGTTCATGCATGAAAAGAAGTTTGATCTAGGGGCGCCTGGGTGGCTCAGTCGGTTAAGGGTCCGACTCTTGATTTAGCTCAGGTCATGATCTCACAGTTTGTGGGATCGAGTCCCACACTGGGCTCTATGCTCACAGTGCAGAGCCTGTTTGCGATTCTCTCTCTACCTCTCTCTGTCCCTTCCTCCCCTTCTCCCTCTCCTTCTCCCTCTCTCTCGAAATAAATAAACATTAAAAAATAAAAATAAATAAATTTGATCCAGCAATTAAGTACTGGGCCACTGGGTTTCACTTTCACACAGTTTCGGAATCTGCTCGCATTTATTACTGACAACAGTCATCTCTCCCATGCTGATTCCTTTCCTTCTCATCACTCCTCAGCCCAACTGCAAGCTATCTTCTGCTCCCAACACCGCTCAGGCCAAGTGACCAATCTCCTCCAACTGCCAAATATAACGGACACCTGACATCTCAGTGGCATCCTGCACAGGGAGACCACTATCCACTCTCTCCTCTGAGCCTCCCCAAGACTCATCTTCCCACTGTGGCTGCTGCTTCACCTTTGCCATCTCTCCTCTACTTGACACATGTACGTGTGCAGGTGCCCTGACCCCTGCTTAGTCCTCTTCTTTTCTGTGTCACCTTTCTGCTCAACGTTCACTTGCTCCTAAGGCTTCAAGTGATAAGCCTGGGACTCCCAATCTCCCTCGTCTGAGCTTCAGTCCCAAAGGCCTGCTGGATACCCTAGAGCCACGGGAAATGCCACATAACCAGAATAAAAACAATCTTCATTCTTCCAACCCCAGGTTTCCCCGTCCTGTGCTTCCTGGCAGTGATGCCGCCATTCAGCCGATTGAGCACTTGAGAAACGTGCTTGTCCCTCCTCCTCATCCAATCCTTCCTTCTGCTCATTCTACCTCCTACTTTTCTCTGGAACCATCTACTTCTCTCCCTGTCCACTGTACCACCCTCCACATGTATGTCACCCTCCACCTCTGCTCACTTCCAACCCAGACTTATCTTTTTATTTTTTTGAGTTATTTTGAGAGAGAGAGAGAGAGAATGGGAGGGAGAGAATAAGAACAGGGGAGGAGCAGAGAGAGAGGGAGAGCAAGACTCCCAAGCAGGCTGCCAGCAGCCAGCACAGAGCCTGACTCTGGGCTCAATCCCGGGAACTTCATCAACTCAGATCATGACTTGAGCCAAAATCAAGAGTCAGATGCCCAAATGACTGAGCCACCCAGGCACACTGCCCCCCCACCCCCAGACTTTTTAAAATGAAAACACTTGGGGCACCTGGGTGCCTCAGTCGGTTAAGTGACTAGCTCTTGATATCAGCTCAGGTGATATCACAGTTCCTGAGATTGAGCCCCCATCAGGCTCTGCACTGACAGCATGAAGCCTACTTGGGATTCTCTCTCTCTCCCTCCCTTTCTCTCTCTGCCCCTCCCCCACTAGCACTTGAGTCCCCCCCTCCAAATAAATAAACTTAAAAAAATAAAATAAAAACTCTTCCCAAGGCCACAGAGCCCTTAATGACACTGTCTCCATCTCCCTCTTCAGACATTTCTTGTGCCATTCCCATCACCACCGTCTTTTAGTAGGTCTTTTAATAAAGTCAGTAATTAAGAATGACTCAGGAAGACCTTAAAATATGCTATATTCTGAAAAGCCTCAAACACAAAACCCACAGACATTCCAAATCAATAATTTTGTTTGTAACTTAAAGCCAGTCTTCATTGTTCACATTTATCAAAAGTAGTTTTGAAATATCTTTTGTTACTAAGTCGCTATGCACAGTTTATCGTATGATTCAAAACGTGCTTATTCTCATCAGGGAATGAGGTCACTAGACCTCTATGAGGTTCCAAAGGTCCTTTCAGCCAGAATTTTTCAGATCAATAAAATATTAAGAGAGGCCCAGCACAACGGAGTCCAAATTTTTATTCTTCTATGTGGAGGTGTTAAAAACAAACAAACCCCCCCACCACACACAGAAGAAAGAACACTTTAATAACAAAAATTGAAAAGCCATAAAGTCAGAATAGCAGCTAACATTCTAAATGAATAATTTTGGTTTGATGCCCTCATTTTTCTCATTTCATTAAAGATTTGTGAAAAAAGGTTCCCAAACTAAAATCAGTAGCTAGACAAGACTTTGACAACCCCTACCCTAGATAAGAACTACTGTTCTTCTAAAGACAGCTTCATCAAGGCTCTTGCTTGAGGGGCACCTGGCTGGCTCAGTCAAAATTCGACCCTGGATCTCGGGATCATGAGTTTGAGTCTCATATTGCATGTGGAGATTACTAAAAAATAAACACATAAACTTTAAAATAAAATAAAAACCTTCTTGAAAAAAATAAAGTATTGAAAGGGGGGAAAAAAGCAGTCCCTGACATCTAAAACTGTTCAGAGGTTCATAATTAGACCCCAATATGATTACAAACTGGTATGATACTTACATGAAGGCCATTTCTGTTTGCCTGTTGGATATAACTAATCTCATGGAATACCCACTGCAGTTAAGGTTACTCTGAGACATGATAAAATGAAACAAAGCAAGGCTACTTCTGTTTTAAGCACAGACAAAACAAGGGTATTGTGCAACCTACAAAATACCAAACATCCCCTTCTCTTGCTAAATTAATGTTTCTTCTTTACCCAATCACAGAATTTTAAAAGTACCCAATCGTGGAGCGCCCGGGTGGCTCAGTTGGTTAAGAGCTTCTGACTTAGGCTCATGTCACGATCTCATGGTTCCTAGGTTCAGGCCTACGTAGGGCTATGTGCTGACAGCTCAGAGCCTGGAGCCCACTTTGGATTCTGTGTCTCCCTCTCTCTCAGCCCCTCCCCAACTCATGCTCCCTCTCTCTCTCAGCAATGAATAAACATTAAAAAAAATTTTTTTTAAATATCTGATCTAGAGCAAACCCCCTGTTGCTTGGACCCACCCTCAAATTACACAACCCAAGTCCAGATTATGAAATAGGTTTTGCCAAATGCCCTTCTACCGAGAGGGCAAAAGTTTGCATTCTTTTTCACTGCAAAGAGTAATAAACCTAATTTGTTCAACTACAGATGTGTTTACTGTTGGCTTTAGCCGAAGGCACTTAAGAGTATCAAAGTATTAAACTCTTTTAAAATACTCATAATCCCAACCACTTTAAAGCAAATGAATTCCCTACACACTCTAAAACAACCCTAATTTTATGTCTTCTTATGCCCTTCCAGTTCTTGTCCACATGTATATACTGTGTGTTTTTCTGTTACTGAAATCACTGTACATACTATTTCATTCTGCTTTTGCTTAATGTTCTATCAATTTTAATGAATGAATAACATCCCACCGTGATTTTATTCTTAAATCATTTCTCCTCAGAAAAATAAAAGGAGAGAATGCATATCTTGTTCCCACTGCTGACATCCTAACTAAGCTATTCAAGACCACCCTCATCTAACCTCAGGTCAGATGCACCCAAGTTCCTTTATATCTGATCTGCTGGCCTGTCCATTTACTCTGTAAATGGGGTCTTACTGTTTCCAAAGAAGAGCATTATGAAAGAGCACCAGACTAGGTGTCAAGAGGCCTGAGTATCTAGGCATACTTCACTAAACAATAGTGTAACCTCTGGCTAAACGTTTTCCCATTGGGTTTCCTTCCTCCTCTGTAAAATAAGTCAGGCTGGTCCCTCAATGTCTCTTGCAGTTAACAAATCTGGGTTCCCCTGACTTCCTTCTGGGGAAAGTGCCACGGGACAGGCGTTCCCATGACTGGGGGTCAAGGCCACAGCAGCCACATGGGGCCAGTCTGGGCAGCTCCCACAGCCCTGATTGTGGACTCCTCGGCCTTTCCCAGGGATCTCAGGAGCCTCGGGGGCAATCTCCCTCAGCGCCTCTTCACCTGGCAAAGAATGCCCCAGTCATCAAGCAGTCTCTCGCTTGAGTTATGTACACAAGTCGACTGAACTTTTCTCTTAGCAGTGCAGGATTCGCAGGCCTGGAACTGGTAGAACAAGTGCAATCACTCAAATTTGGGGGGCGTGCAAATCACAACCAGCATTCCGCAGAGGCCAGGATTTCCCTAAAGGTTTTCTTGTCCAAAGTTGTACGGAATCAAACCGAGGTAGGGTTCACCAGCCCACTCTGCACCCACACTGCCAAGCGGGATACCGTAGACCCCGGAAAGATGCTGCCCCGCACCAGGTGTTCCTCAAGCCACACCCGCACCTGCGCCACCTCCATGCTGCATGCCCCTCTCCGCGCCTTCCCCTAGAGCTCACTCACCGGTGGCGCATTCTGTGCCACGGCACAGGTGGCAACCACGGTCAAGAGTACGAAGGTTAGGCGACCCCAGCCCAGCATAGTCCCGGTAGCTCTGAAAGACGCCTGCCGAAGCTGCAAGAAGTACCACCTGAACTGGAAAGCAGGCCTCGCCCCGCCGCCTTGTGACCAGATGCACGGGGCCGCACCAAACGAGACGGGGGCGGGAGCGACGAGATGGGGCCAAAAAGAGAGGCCGGGGCTTTTCGGTGTTGCGGCAGGTGTAGCAAGAAGAGGAAGCCTTCCGAAAGGAGTGAGGAGCGGGGAGCCCTCGCGATGGGAGTCAGAGCTCGCATGAGGACCGCGATATTGGTCGGGCCTCTCCCCCGGTCTCCTGGGCAGTGGTTGGGCCCAGCCAGAGCCCCGCCCCCGGTGGGTGGGGCTCAGGAACTTTTCCCCGGGTCGCGCCCTATGGAGGTCCGCGCGCACTTTGGAACCCACTCCGCTGCAGGTTGCGGGGCGACAGAAGCCGGGAGCTCCCGCTCTACTCCGAGCTTGGTGCTACCTGTACGATGTCCCCAAACGGCCCAGGACGAGCTGTTCATTCGGGCTACCCGGTACCACATGCTCACGAAACGGACCCAACTCACAAGAGTCTCAAAACGCGGAGGCATAACCCGCTACTGCGAGTCATTTTTGCACTCTGAGCAGAGCAGGCCCGAAGTGAGTGCGTTTGTTCATCCTGACCGTGGAGTCACTGGACGGGCTCAGTTGTTAGGGGCAGGGAGGGGGGTGGTGGGAGTCTAATCCCCACTGACACTCCGGACTAGGAATTACCCATTTAGCTTTCACCGCAGAGCTGACAAGTCACAGAATTTAGGTTTCAGTTACTTGAGCTTAGACACAGGTGGAGTGATCAGGTAGAATTGCAAACCTTCCTTCACTGATGTAGTCAGCTACTGAGCAGCTGTTTTCATCTAACTCGTGAAAGCCTTTAGGCTGGCAGAACTGAACTAAACCCGGGAGGAGGGGGTGTATTCCGTGTTGTTTAGCCTGCACCTGAAAAACAGTTAATTGCTTGTCATTCATACCTTCCATGGACATGATTGTCCTGTTGGATGTTACTTAAAAGTGCGACTGGAACCCCTACCACCCGGATTGCACTTTCTGGTAGAGTCTTTAGGATATCCTAACTAGCATTGTTTTAATGCTTAATGAAGCTTAGAATACTTTCACTAAAATCTTCATTTATTTCTTTTTTCTTGTGTGTGAGAAATTATAATTTTACTCATTTATAATCCTTCCTTAGAAAAATCAATCTTTTTACTTGGAGATTGGGAAATGAGAATTTAATGTTTGGGGCAGGGGGCTGGGGTAGAGAATCTTCTTGTCAGCCTTAAAATACCCAGTTAATTTACCAGCAGAATAAGTTTGTTGGGAATGGCAGAGTAATTGCAATTTGGGACACTGAAACTATGGCAAACCGTAGGCAAGTTGGGAGAACAAAGAAGAGGGGACTGTTTTTATGGAGGAAAGGAGACAGTTGGAATCTATTTGAATCGAAAGTCCATTGGAGGAGAGCAAGAGTTCGGTTGTGGCCACTCCTCATTGTCTGAGTTTGGGACAGAAATTTTGTCCCAAAATTGTTTGGGACAATTTTCCTTTCTATTACTGGGGTAGTAAAGTAAGCTTCTTCCTATTGTGGAAGGTACAGGTAAGCGTTTTCCTCTTGGGGTCTGTAAAAGGTGGGAAGTGGTAGTGTGTGAGAAGTCTCCCTTCAGGACTTCCCAACTCCATTTTAAGTGAGATTTCCTTTGTTCATTTTCACACTCCTTTTGAGGAAGTTTGACTTTTGAAACATATCACATGATTGAAGTGGTTCCTGACTGAACATTGAATAAGCAGATAACAGAAATGTTAATTAATTCAAGAAATATTTGCTATCAGCCTACAATGTGCCAAGCATTTCTCCAGACACTGACTGGGGTTAAGCAGGTAACAAAAAAGAAAGTTCTTCCCTCATGAGGCTTACATTCTAGATGAGAAATGGACAATAAATACAATACATAAGAAAGTTCATATAGAATGTTAGAAGGTAATAAATGTTGTAGAGAAAAAGCAGAGTAAGGGGGATCATGAGTGAAGAGAGTCAAGGGCACCTGGGTGGCTCAGTTGGTTAAGCGTCTGACTCTTGGTTGGGTTCAGGTCGTGATCTCATGGTCTGTGAGATCGAGCCCCACATCAGGCTCGGTGCTGGGAGCACTGAGCCTGCTTGGGATTCTCTCTCCTCTCTCTCTGTGGCCCTCCCCCCACTCAAAATAAATAAACATTAAAGAAAAAATTGGGAAGAATCAGTGTTAAATAAAAGGGGCAGAATAGGCATTATTGAGAGGTAAAGTCTGAATAGAGATTTGGAGGTGAGGGAGTTATCCTGGTGGATGTCTAGGAAAGAATTTTCCAGAGAGTGGGAGCGACTGGGACAAAGGCTTAAAAAGAGAATGCCTGGCATGTGTGGCTAGGCAGGGAAGGCAGTGTAGGTAGAGCAAAAGGAAGGGAGGGAAAAGAGTCTATAACATCTCTGAAAAGGAGAGTAAGGCAGATTACACAGGCCGTTACCAGCCATTGTAAAGGACTTCAAATATATTGAATTATTTTGGACCTTAAAATCAGTCTGTAGAAGGAGAGGATTCCCATCTTTTAGTGTATAAATAGCTATTTGGTTTGAAGATCATTCACTTTAAATGCCACTGAGGACACTTTAAACATGTCACCAGATATGTATTTTTTTCCTCTGAGAGGATATCCATTGGTGGTAAGTGGTCTAGCAAAATCAGATTCTTTATGCAAAAAAAAAAAAAAGATGTCAATTGGCATAATACTCTTAGGCACAATTTTTGTATAATTTTGCATTTAACTTTCAAAGGGCTTTTATATACTGTTGATTGTTTTCAAATTAAAAAATTTAAATTCACTTTTCCAAAATATACCATTTTATGCATTTTTTATTTTAGAGAGAGAAAGTGCATACATACATGCGAGTGGGGAAAGGGCAGAGACAGAGAGGGAGAGAGAGGATCCCAAGCAGGCTCCACTCTGTCACACAGAGCGTACCTGATGAGGGGCTCAATCTCATGAACTATGAGATCATGACCTGAGCCAGAATCAAGAGTCAGTTGCTTAACCAACTGAACGACCCAGGTGCCTCCATTTAAAAACAAATTTTTTTTTAATGTTTATTTTTGAGAGAGAGTGTGAGCAGGGGAGGGGCAGAGAGAGATGGAGACACAGAATCTGAAGCAGGCTTCAGGCTCTGAGCTGTCAGCACAATTTATGTGTCAGCATATGTATTTTCCTACTCCATTCTTAAGTACTAGAAATATACAAAAAGCCAAGGTGAGGCGTGTAGTCATAGGAAAAAAATTTCCTTGGTTTGCAGCATACTGATGTATTCACAGAAAATGACATTTAAATGTACAAATAAGTGACTGTGTCAGTGGGAAGAGTGATTCAAATACTGTCTTTACAACAAGCATCACGTTTAAGACTTGGATAACCTGTTTAGTATGCAAGAGTCAGTGTAATCAAATTGTTTATCAGAATAGCATAAGTACTTGGCAAGCTGTGGACCTTTCCAAATCTCCTCCTAACATTCCTAGGTTTCTGAGGCAGAGCCTTGATTTAAAGTCTATCTTAGCCTAGTGTTTCAGTTTGAAAAATAAACCTCTTGCCATAAGTATTTACCATTGAATTAATTTAAAAAAAAAAAAGGCTTACTATATTTAAAAGGTAATCTGAGTTTCCAAACTTAGATTACTGTCTACTTTTCAGGAAGGATTCTAGAGAATAAAAGATGTAAAAAATGGAAAATCGGAGGTCATGCAAAATTGTTACCTGATTTCTTCTCTTCCAGTAGGTTTACCATACTAAGAAAGATTACTTGCTTTGTGTTTTACTTGTATATAAAAAAAATATTCAATCATTACATTCAGCTCAAGGCATTGGGTTACACAACCATGAATTCAGTGCTCACATTGTACCTAATTGTCCTTTCTTACATAGTGTCAAAATAAAATAATTACTTAATTATCCTTAGCTTTGCAGTTATCTGTTTGGGAAATATTTTTGATATTTTATTGAATCTTTGATATCTCAGGCATGTTAGAGTTTGAAGAGCCACTTTAAAAAAATCCTTTTGTCCTATTTGTACTTTTTTTTTATTATTCTGACCCAAAAAGTATTTAATTTAGCTCAAATGCAATAATCTCTCATTTTTCTGTTCTGACTTCATATTCTGATGTAGTTCCATTTGCCATAAACCCTTATGAATACCTATTTAATGTTCTGGCCATTAGGAGAAATGTTGTTTCTTCTAGGTTTGTGGTAAATTCATGTATTCTCTCAATACATTTTGAGCACTAGGTGCTGAATAACTCATGAACAAATGGCCCTTGCCTTCCTGGGGCTTTCAGTCTTGTGGTAGGGAAAAATGATGATGGAGGGGAAAATGTAAATCAAATGAGTATCTGGAGAACTTTCAGTACATTCAGATCATTTCTCCATACTCATCTCTGGTTTAGTATTGTACATGTTACACTGACCTCAGTTCCACTCCTCCGTGATGCAGCAGCCACATGATTTGGATGAGCCTTCTCCTTCTCCTTCTTCTCCCTGGAGGTGGCCCCTGGTTGGCCTGACATTGAGGTTGCTTGCCCTGTCCCTCTTGCCACTGTGCTTGGCTTTGGCTTTAACCATGGAGACTCTTGAATCCAACAGGCCATGGTTTGAAGTTCAAGGTTTTGCTCTATGATTGAGGCAACTGTCCTTTATCTTCTAACAGGAAAAAGGAAGCTAGTAGCCCTCACTGCTACTGGCATGCCTTTGAAATGCTGTGCATTTCAAGGGAGCTGCCTAAGGAGGAACAGATAGTGTGGACAGCACAGAGGAGAGATGGACAGAAACCGGGTCATGATGACATTGTTAAGCTGCTAGATCAACGAACCTTGGAGCCTGTCCAATAACTGGACTCTTCATTCATGTGAGCCGCTACTCTTCTTTATTATTTAAGCTACTTCAGGTTGGTTTGCTTGCGAGTTTGTATCTGAGAGCATCCTAATGGATGCACATGTTAAAATAGGTATTGCTACCTTCTGAAGAGCGGAGGATTTATTGTAAAAGCTATATAATGCTTAAGTTTTAAGACCTTCTTCACTCACTTGTTCAGTCCTCTTCCAGACTTTTGACTTATTTTCACACTTGTAATTTTATATTCTTTTCCTTAAAAAGGACTATCCAAATTGTATAACCTCTGGCTTCACAACACCTGGATGTACCATCAGATGTTTTGGGGAGAAAATGTCCACCTTTCCCTCTAATTCCTTCCATGCACATCTTCCTAAGAGAGGAGTGGCTTACCTAGTGGGTAAAGAGCTGGAAGGGTCACTGCGCACATGTGGCCTGGCCTCTCCGGCTCTCTCATTCGGATCTGCTTGCCCATAGCGGTACGTTCACTGCAGCAAGCCCCAGGGGACAAGAGTAGAGGGGAATTAGTTGCTGCCTTTAACCACATCTTTCAGAACTGGAACTTGTCCAGCAAAGGTGAAAAATACTGTGTTAACATGATTGCTGTGAAGACTCTGAAGGAAGCATCATGAAGGGCTGGCGGTGCGAGATGTGGAGAGAAGGTAGTCAAGGACTGGAGCCTTTTGCAAGTCCTTGTGTCTGCTACCCCCAGCCCAGCCTCTTGCTGCCTTCAGTCTACACCCCTCATGGTAGAAACTGGCTGCACCCACTGGGGAAGCAGTTTGCATCTGTTCAGGGACCGAGTGCATAAATACATTCCTGAACGGAAAGACTTGGGATCCCATCTCGGCCTTAGGTCCAAGGGTTTTCTCTATTCCAGTTTACTCAGCAATAAAGCTCATATTGATCTCCATTTAATGCCTTTGTATATTTCTTAGACATTTTCACCTGGAAGGTGAGGAGAAAGATCATCACCCTGAAATGACAACAGAAGTCAGCAACAGCAATTACAGTAATTACGTATAAAAAGTACTATATGACCAACTAACAGTACCAAGCAAATCCTAAGTGCTATGTGGGAGAATACAAATTCCTGATCTCAGGGGGTCTACAACTGGAAAAGAAAATAGCACTAACATATATACATATCAACTTATGAAGCCAACCACAATTCAAACATTTTATATATGTTCAGTTACTAGACTGAACCATATGAAATTGCCATTTTTGTAGGCTAAAAAGTAGTTAAATGTCAACATTTTCACATGGCCATGCTAATGTTGCCAACGCCCGACATACTCACAATTATTTGACTTGATTTGGAAGCTGGTGCCATCACACTAGATAGCTGTAGACCTTTGGTGGGCACTGCTTCCCCTCACCCCTTGGAGATTTTTCATACCTGGCTCACTGTCACTCTTTCTAATTTGATTTTCAATATTCTTAGTGACTGCAATATCCACAAAAAACAATTCTTTTAATATTCTGGTTTCTTGACCTCTTGCCTTGCGATGTTCTTGACCTCTATTTTACCTCAAATACCCAATTCCACATTTGTATCTGAGACATTGGAAAACTTACTTCATTTTGCTTAAAAATACCACTGTCTTTGACTCTTCCTCACTGGCACAAGATCTTCAGAGGATCTTGAATATCCTCTGTTGGTTTTTTTCTCATCATTCGACCTCTATATATGGGGTGGCCCAGGGCTGTCTTCAGATGTCTTTCCTTCTTTTCCTCTGCTCACTCTTTATATGATCTCATCCAATCTCATGACATTGATGCCTTCTCTCTATTGATGACTCTCTAATTTATATCACAAGCTCAGACCTATCCCATGAACTCTCATCTGTCTTTTCAACATCATCTACTTTGTATATGTAATAGGTATCTTAAGCTTATCATGTTTAAAAATGAACTTGTGGGGTGCCTGGTGGCTCAGTCGGTTGAACATCAGACTTCAGCTCAGGTTATGATCTCACAGTTTGTGGGTTCGAGCCCCACGTCAGGCTTTGGGATGACAGCGCAGAGCCTGCTTCGGATTCTCTGTCTCCCTCTCTCTCTCTGCCCCTCCCCTGCTTACACTCCCCCTCTCTCAAAAATGAATAAATATTTTAAAAAAAATGAACTCTTTATTTTTTCTGTCCTAATCCACACTGTCCCTATCTCAGTAAATGACAATGCCATTTTCTAGTTGGCTTGGACCAAACCTTTGACTTTTCTCTTTAAAAAAAAATTTTTTTTTTAATGTTTGAGAGAGAGTGTGCGTGGTGCAAGCAGGGCAGGGGAAGAGAGAGGGAGACAGAGGATCTGAAGTGGGTTCCGCGCTGACAGCAGAGAGCCTGATGCAGGGCTTGAACTCATGAACCATGTGATCGTGACCTGAGCCGAAGTTGGACACCCAACTGAATTAGCCACCCAGGCACCCCTGACTTCTCTCTTTCTTACCATACACCCATACACCAGCAAATCCTATTGCGTCTACCTTCAAAATGTATTATATGCAGAATCTGATCACTTCTTACCAGTTCCACTTCTGTCTTGGTCCTAGTTACTCTCGTGTGGATTACTGTTTAACCTTGTAATCAGTGTCCGCTTTTTCCCATCATGTAATCTCCACATGAATCAGATCGTGTCACTCCTCTCCTCCAAACCCTCCAGTGACTTCCTGCCTCACTCAGAATGGCAGCCAGTGTTCTTACCATGGCTCACAAGGCCACTTAGGCCCTGGCTAGCCTGCTACTTCTCTGATCTCATGTCCTTCCAGCTTTGCCTTTTCTTATGATGCTATAGCCACACTCATCTTCTTTACAGACTTTAAACATGTCAAGTACACTTCATTTGAGAAACTTGGTACTAACTTCTCCCTCTGTGTAGAGTGTTCTTTCCCAGATACTTGTGTGGTTCACACAAATGCTCAAATAGTCCTTTATGAGGGAAGCCTTCCCATAGCATCATGTTTAAGAATTCGCAGGTATTCTTTTTCCCACTTTTTTTTAATTAAATTTTTTTTAATTTAATTTTGAGAGAGAGAGAGAGAGACAGAGTGTGAGCAGGGGAAGGGCAGAGAGAGAGAGGGAGAGACAGAATCTGAAGCAGGCTCCAGGCTCTGAGCTGACAGCACAGAGCCCGACGCAGGGCTCGAACTCACTAACTGTGAGATCATGACCTGAGCCAAAGTCGATGCTTAACGGACTGAGCCACCAGGCACCCCCTCCTTTTTCCCACTTAACCTGACTCCAAACATCATCACCACCTGCTGTTACACATATTTTCTTTTTGTTTAGTTTCTGTCTCCTGGCCAGAATGTAAGCCTCATGAGGGCAGGGATTTTCTTTTGTTTACTGCTTAGTCTCAGCACTTAGAACAGTGTCTGACACATAATAACACTCTATAACAACTAGTTGTTGAATAAAGGAACTGCATTAATATCATATACCAAGTGGTGTCTAAAATAATGTAAGGCATCACCAAATTACAAATGGATTTGTTTCCCCAGAAGCTTTTAAGTTGGGCATTTGGAAATCAATATGCATTTTCCATGCAGATATGAAGGAAGTGCTGTTATTATTTATTCCCATCTTGTGGTTGAGAAATCTGAGACTTAGGATAAGTAACTGTGCTTAGGTTTTTCCTATTCCAAGTACACCTAACCACTACACTAAATTCCGAGGCCAGATCACAAAACCAATATGTACATCCCATAGTTCTGATATATTCTACAAAAAGGAAGAACTACAATGGAAGACACCTATTTTATACACAAACAGCTGTACCCAGAGCCTGGATTGACCTCCCAGCTCTCTAGATGGTTCACTCAATTGCCCCCATTCCTTGATGGTCTTTGCCTTCATCAGCCTTATTGCTTTCTTGCTATCCTTTCCTCTCCAGCTTTGAGCCCATGGTCCATCATTTCAACTACTCACTTGCCAATATATGAGATGTTTTTGCTTTTTGTCCTTTCATTACCTGTCCCGTAAAACCCCAGCTCTGGATGAATACAACTATCTGTACTGTGCATCCGCACCAGGCCTGCTGAGTTCTGCTTGACCAATTAAGTATCATTATAAAATCACTATACAAATCTTCTGAGTCCCTAATACTATATAGCAAGTCTGTGATCTCATGTACTTCATCTGTCCCTTAACAACTCTTTCAAACCCTTTTCCTGAAACTTTGATCATCTACTATTTCTTCCATTATTCTTAGGTTACCTTATCTTCTTCATGATGAAAATCTAAATTTCATAAGGGAACGACCTCACTTCTCTGCCACCAAATCTCCATACAGGTCTGTACCTATCCCCGACCTTTCTGCTTCTCTTCTGTCACAGTGGGAAGGTTGTCCCTCTTATTTAAGTCCAATCTTTTTACTTGTCTTCTAAGTTCTCACTTCCTTTTTAGGAATACGATGCGATAAATTATGCCTTCTCTCTTGCATTTCCAACTTCTTCTCTCTTGGCTTCTTGACATTAGCATTTAAACATACTCAAATCTCCTCTACGTTAAGAATAAAGTCTCCCTTGGATCCTGTGCTAATCTCACTCTCCTCCATTTGTAGTCAAAGTCCTCAAAAGAGTACTACACTGGAAATTCCCAGACATTGATCCCTAGACAAGTACCAGATTGTCAGGAGATTTTTATGCATTTGTTGTAAAATAGGAAACAAATAAGTTAATGCTGCCTTCGTCTACCCGTATAGCCATCTATATGTTGGGTCAAAATTACCAATTTTCTCCTTCTAAGAATTGTCTTACACTTTCCAAATATGTAAAATCTTAGATCTTTTCTTTTCTTTTCTTTTTTTAATTTTCAAGAGAGAGTCAGAGCACTAGCAGGGCAGGGTCAGAAAGAGAGGGAGACACAGAATTCAAAGCAGGCTCCAGGCTCTGGAGCTGTCAGCACACAGCCCAATGCTGGGCTTGACCTCATGAACCATGAGATCATGACCTGAGCCAAAGGTGGACGTTTAACTGGCTGAGCCACCCTGGAGCTTCCAGATTTATCTTTTAAAAACACTCCACTTGTGCTTGAATATTCTATCTTCCTTAGCTCTGTGTTAATTTCTAGAAATAAATTCCAAGAAGGAATAGTTTCTACATTTTTTGTTTTTCTCTGTATGGTATATTATCTCTTTTATGGTAAGTGTATTAGAAGATGGCAAAGAAATTAGTAGTCTTTTATAAACTCCATGTGGATAAGAGGTATCCCTCACTAGGTATCAGTTAACTCTGTAAATTATCTTTCGTTGTAGTTCTAAATAATTCACTGCATTTTACAGAATATATGGTCTTTGTTCCCTTTTTTTATTTTTGGAGGCCAACTTTATGGCTAAGCATGAGTCTAATTTTTGCATGTTCTAAATCCCTGAAAGAGTATGAATCCTGTTATGTAAAGTGGTATTTACATATCCCATAGATCACACTTTATGATCATTCCATTCAATTCTCAGAGTTTTGTCTGCTTGATTTATCAATTATTTAGAGAGGTATGCTACAGTAGATTTTCCAGTTTCTCTTTGTGGTTCTCAAGTTTTGCTTACAGATTTTAAGGCTGTTATTAGATGTGTATAAGTTTAGAACCATTTTATCTTCAAAGTGAAAAGACTCTTTATCACTGTATAGTAACCTGATTTATTTATATAGTAATTTCTTTTGAATTTGTAGTTATCACAGCCAAAAATGTTAGAATATCTTTTTTCCATTATTTGATTTTATGAATTCTCATGTCCCTTTAAGCAATTTTTGCTTGACATTTAAAAATCCATTTGAAAAATTTTGGAGTGCTTGGCAAATTTACATTCATTGTGAATGTAACACATTACGTGATTTCTCCTATTTTTCTTTTCCTTTTTAAATTTCTTTTGGATTAATTTTTTCCCCTTTTTGTTGGAGAATATATATTCTTTGCCTCTTCTTTCACTGGTGACCCTAAGTATTTTAATTTGCCTACTTAACAGAGTATAAAGTTAACATTGTTTTTCATCTCTTAAACATATCTAAGACCTTGTAATAGTTTGTCCAGTGCCCCTCTCCGTCAATAACATCCTATTTTTGTCTAATTTTTAGTTTTAACATCCCTTCTACAAATTATTATGTTTTTAAATGTTTATTTTTGAAAGAGGGAGTGAGAGCAAGGGAGGGGCAGAGAGAGAGAGAGAGAGAGAGAGAGAGAGAGAGAGAGAGAGAGAGAGAATCCCAACCAGGCTCTGCACTAATGAGGCTGACACTGGGCTCAATCTCACCACCCTTAGCCGAAATCAAGATCATGACCTGAACTGAAATCAAGAGTTGGACGCTTAACTGACTGAGTGCCATCCAGGTGTCTCTAAGTATTATTGTTTTTAATACATTTTGCTTAGCCTCACCCGTATCTTTGATATCTTTGCTTGTCATTTCGTCTCACATCTCTGACCTTCCTTCTAGGATCATTTTTCTTATGCCTAGATTTTTTCTGTTGTAATTTCTTTTAATAGTGATCTATTGGTTATAAATTCTGTTTTAATGTCAAGAATGTCTTTATTTTGCTTTAGGGTTTTTTGCCTTATTATTGAGATAATTTAATAAAGGATATCATTCTAGGTTGACAATTATTTGTCTCAGCTCACAGAAGATACTCTTCTACTGTCTTTTGGCTTCCTCTCTGCTGGTGAGAAGCCAGCAACCCGCTGATTGGCCATATTTTTTGGGTGATTACTCCTTACTTTCTAGCTGTTTTTAAGACAAACTTTTTTCTATGTAGTTCTGCAGTTTCACCACAATGTGTTTAAGCATGTATCTTTGTTAATATCATTCACGGGGATTCCAAGATCTGGTGTCTGAAAAATTCTGTTATTATCTCTATTACCTCTTTCCCATTCTGTTACCATCTTTTTATACTTCAATTGGACATATATTAGACATTTTCATTATATTCTGTGTGTCTCTTGATCTTTACTTCATCATATAGGCCATGTCCTTGTCTGTGAGCTGTACTTAGGGCCGATTATTCAGATATATCCTAGTTGATTCTGTCTGGCTTTGATGTTTAACGCATTGCTGAATTTTTAGTTGTTTTTTATTTTTTGATGTTATTTTTTTTATATCTGCTTGGTCTTTTTATTATGTCATATTTCCTACTTATATTTGGGAGTTTTACTTCTTTAAACATGTAAGTGTATTTAATATTCTACATTTGGTATTTTTAATTGTTCTTTTTGTTTCTCTTGGCTCTAATGGTATTTTGCTTCTCTGTGTATGTTTAATTTTGACTGTGAGCTTATTTTCTTTGAAAAAAAAATTTTGGTACGATTTAAGATCAGAAAAACAGAACCAACTGAGTATTTTAAATTGAATTCTCTCCTTCAGATTTTTGTTCTCTTTTAAAATAAGTAGTAGTGTGATTCAGAGTCACAGACCCATCTGAAGTCAGCTTATGGTTACATCTCAAGACACTTTTTCCTTCCATTCTACTCAGTGCCAAACAAAACATTTCTTTGTACCCCTGTTTGTGCAATAAGATTTCTCATTGTCTGTTACCTTTGAAGGTACAGTCCTTTGTAGTCATAGGTTCCCTCTTGGATGAATACAGGCACCTACATCCCATATCTTGGGCTCTTGTCGAGGGAAAAGCCCAACGTCTCCAGGAATTGGTACAACTTTCAGGTCAGAGTGGGCTTGGTATATATTCTTCTCTGATGTTCCTGCTTTTTCTTTGTTTGGTATTATCTATAGATTCCTTTCTTTGATATGGATGAGTGACGTTTAAAAAGATATTTAGCGGCCCCTGAGTGGCTCAGTCAGTTGAGTGTCCAACATCGGCTCAGGTCATGATCTCACAGTTAGTGGGTTCGAGCCCCGCGTTGGGCTCTTTCTTGACAGCTCAGAGCCTGGAGCCTGCTTTGGATTCTGTGTCTCCCTCTCTCTCTGCCCCTCCTCTGCTTGTGCTCTCTCTCAAAAATGTATAAACTTAAAGAAAGATACATAAACATATTTTATCCACTGCATTAGTTGTTTTACTAAGGAGTGCCATTCATGGTATCTCAGCTATCATACTTCTGAAAGTGGCAGCCCACGTTATGTAAAATCAAGGTGAAACACTTCCCCTTCTCTTGGGTTTAACATGAGGGAGATGAAAAATCCCAGGAAAGAGAGAGAAAGAGAAAGGAAGAAAGAAGTCTGTGCATTTAGTACTTATTAGTTTCAGACCCTGTGTAGTTCAATGGTAGGTAGATGAGCACCACTCCCCTCGGCTCCTGGGTAGGAGCTGCAAGAGTGGGGCTGGGGAAGAGAAGAAAGAATAGTGAGAGTGTTCGTAGGCATGGTAAGAGGACGTTTCATCTTTCATTGCATTTACACCATACGGCAAATTTGTCAGTAGTTTTCTAATATTAAAGAGGAAACTTTGGATCCTTATTACAGTAGGAACTGGGCGAGATTTCAAATTTCTAAGACATAATTGTTAGAAAAGAAAATATTAGCATTGGGTTGAAAAATGGTACTTTATAGTTCTTTGAATGCAGGAACTTAAATAATAGAATGTATTAAAAAGAAAACAATTAGATTTAGAAATAAGACACTAAATTCAAGAAAAGAAAATTAAATCTATTAATAGCAGAGGGCATGGCACTGAGAAAGTATACTGCAAAACATTTTAAATGAAAAGTGCACTGGGTAAAGGGATGCTCTTGGAGGGTCACTCAGAGATAGAGCTCAGGATTTCCAATCTCAGAAGACAGTGAAGCAAAAGTGCAATGTTTAACCCAGCTGGGCTGCAGTTAAAGTGGAGTGAGAGATCAGCTGAGCCGAGAGGACAGAATTTTTAAGGCAGATGAAAGAAAGGTGGCAACGTGAATGCTGGAGTCAGTGAAACCCAGATGGGAGACCCCATGAAGACAGACTGTGAGCCAGGTTTCAGGTGGGTCCGGACGCTTAAGAGCAGAGGGGAACTGCAATGATAATGGGTGTGGATGGTATGCCCTTCACAGCCTGAGTTGATGGTGGGGAAATGAGAAGTTTCAAAACTGATACTTGGGGCCATGGTATATGATTCTCCAACTATGGGTGCGCTGGAATGAAAGCTGAATTCAGCTTGGGAAAAACCAGAAGGGGCATTTTCATGGGAGAATTAAGTGGAAACTTTGGTTTACCCTTCCACTAAATGCTTAAGTCTTTGTCCATTTTCCTGTATTCTGGAAAGGACACCCAGAATGGTGTGGAATGAAGCTACAGGAGTAAAAGGAATGTGGGAAAACAAAGTTGGTAGTCACAGGTGGAGAGGTAAAAGCAGCAGGGCTGGGATACATAGAGGGCCTGCTGGAGAGGATTTCTGGACTTAAAATGAAGAACAAGGGAACGTGCCAGAATGTTCTGTTTGCGTAGGCAGTTGGGGAAATTATTTTTCTAAACAACATGAGGAAGGAATAAATTGAAAAACATTCCTGCTGCTGTGCAAGCTGATTTAAACTAGCATTTAGGATCGAGGTGCTGTAGAACAGCCTAGGTTGGACTCCAGTCTACTGGTCTTTCCTACATAAGCACCACACTTGAGAAAGTCATTTTACACATACAGGTGAAACCAAACTGAATGAATGCTGGTTGGCTGCTAAACTGTTACCTTAGTTTTAAGTTCTCCTGAACCTAGGTATATCCCTGGGGTTTTTCTGCTATCGGTTAAAAAGCAAACCAACAAAAAACCCTTGGTGGAATATATTTAGTAGCAGAATAACAAAATAGGGATGAATACTTATACAAACATAAAGTATAATACAGAAAAAGAAAAAACAAGACATTAGGAGCTTAAAGCACTGCTTTTTTCCCCCCCCCTCCTATGTGATTGACTGTAGCCATACAACTTAATTTTGTCAAGTGGCAGTTAGGGAACTAAGGTTAGAAGTCATGACTTGATTCCCTACCATGGCATCTACTTTTATTCAGGTTTCCAACTTTTTAAAGGAATAAAGAGGTATGCTTTGTTTTTTTCCTTACAGTTCCACTTAGTATCTAAGGACCAGAATTAGGAAATTGCATGATGGAAAGATAAACACTAACGAGTAGGGCTACACCCCTTTTTCTCTACTAGCAGCACTCAGAACAGGATTGCAAAACCTCATTAGATTTGCGAAACACTCTAAGAGAAATGAACACCTGAAGATTTTAATTTAAAAGTGCTGGCTATGCACTCTGAAAAAATATTTTTAAAACGATTTTTTAAATGTTTTATTTATTTTATATATAGAGAGAGATAGAGCAGGAGAGAGGCAGAGAGAAAAGGAGACACAAAATCCGAAGCAGGCTCCAGTTTCTGAATTAAGCACAGAGCCCAATGCAGGGCTTGAACCCACGAACCGTGAGATCATGACCTGAACCGATGTGTGTGACAGCAATTTGGAGATGGTAAAAAGTGAGTCAGTGAACTTGAAGATAGAAAAATTGAAATAATCTAATCTTAAATGTGAGCAGTCAAAAAAAATTGGATGTGGGGAGCTTTTTCTTTGGTCAATGTTTTTATTTTTTATTATATATAACCTTTTTGATAAGGCTACTAGGCTGATAAATCAGGGGAATGCTTGGCCAGAACGCATCTTGATTTTTACAGTGCACTTGACTTTGAATGTGGAGCAGATGACAATATTTAGATGCATTTATTCTTGACCCCTGCCACTCTGCCAGACTGACTTCAGTCCTGTAACGGGGAGATGAATATAATACAATGACACAAATAGGAAAGAACACTTATCAGTTGCCTGAGAATCACCGCTGTCCTCCTTCAGGAGCGTATAAACTCCATGAGGGCAGCCAGTGTATATTTTTAACCTGTACCTTCCTTCCCAGTTGCCAGGACCTGTAACTAGTTCTGCTCTCTGGACTGGGGTAAGCATGAGGGTGAGCACGGTGACAGGGAATCCAGTCTCAGGTACCAAGACACTATTGGAGGCAAGACTTTAATTTCTTGAGTGAGTGTTTCTGAAAGTGTAGTTCAGATCACCTGCTTCAGAATTACCTGGACTTTTGGTTAAAATGTCAATTTTGGGATATAATTCTAGACTTGCTAAGCAGGCAAGGGTAGGTCTTGGAAATCTGCAGGTACCGTATGCAATTCTTATTTCTAGGGGTTGGGGGCTGGCAAAGGCAAGGAATAGACTGAGTCCGAGGCAGGTGTCAGAACCCTGGCACTGTTAGCATCTTGGCTGGAAAATTCCTTGTTGTAGGGGCTGCTGTCCTGTTCACTGTCAGATGGTTAGCAGCATCCCTAGTCTCTAGCCCTCTAGATGCCAGTAGCACCCCCTCTCTCAGTTGAGATTGCCTCCAGACACTGCAAAATGTCCCCTGGGAGGCAAAATAACCCCTTGTTGAGAACTACTGCTTTGGGGGACCCAAGTAGTAAGAGATGTTCCCAACCTAAAGATCAGAGGAAGAAGGAAAACACAAGATGGGTGGATGTCCAGCTCTTGGAAATGGAGTGGCAAGTTAGGGCTAGCTCTACAGCAAGAGCTCCTTTATAAGGTTGATACTGGTAACTTAGCTTCCTTGCTGTAGAGGAGCCGTGTTACCCGAGAGCTGGTGACAGATGGAAGATAAAGGCTGAGAACTAGACAGGGTTTCGCAGCTTAAGTCAGGTCTCAATCCTGGCTGTGTATTATCAACGGAGAATCCTAAAAACATACAGATGCGTCAGCCAACCTTGGTCCTTCTGAAGCAGAATTTCCAGTGGTGAAGTCCAGGCATCTGATACACAACCTGGATTTTGGAATACTCACAGAGTTAGAGGACATCTGGAATACTGTGTTCAGGAATTCAGAAAGAGGCTAAGAATAAAGATGTCTCAGCACTGCAGACATCAGCAATGTGTAGTGTCTGAATATCTTTAATAGCTCTGCTTCCATCCCATCCCATCCCACAAGTGAGGACAAAAGCATAATACCCGATGCACTGTGGGTAAACTGTTCTAAGTAGGGAATTTTCCCAATTTTACTCTTATCCTCCAATCTGAGCCTACTTGCTTTTTTGTAATGTTTTCTGTTCCCATTTCACTGCCTAATACCTGATTTCTTTCTCTCCTCCCAACGCCTCTGTCTAATAATCTGTTTGGTTTGTGTGATTTGGGCAATATTTAGAAAGCAGAATCAAAGCCTTGTTTGACTGGATTGGGAGTTTCTAGCTTCCTTTTAAAGGTACCAATGAAGCACTGGTGGTAGAAAGTAAGTAATATAAATACTGTAAAGCAGTAAGAGATTCATTCCATAAGCTTCACAGGAAACATGAGGTTCATAGAGTAGCACCTCATGCTTTAGGGCAGAAAATGTAGAAAAGAAAAAAAAATTCTGTGGCATGTTGAGTATGTACTCAATGTTTCAATTCCATGTGAAACACTGCAGTTAACTAAAAAGTACATCCATGAAGATCTTAATTAAACTTGATTAATCTTACTTAAACTAGCTACAATTTCAGCAGTAATTCCATAATAGTCCAAGACCTCTGTAAAAACACTTCCATTGATTATTTTATTCAGAAAAAAAACAATAGGGGGAGACAGAAACAAAAATTCTGGTCATTTGCAGTATCTATCAGCCTTCAATTTGGCTCTCCTGTTTAAACAAAGACAAATGATAAAAATTATGTAAAACATTCCATATATAGTCAGCTACTAAATATATACTCAAACTCAAATTGTGTTCTCAATTTGGTTTTTATATCACCATCCCACTTATATCAAAATATTTTAATTAAAATTTAACTTTTCAATGTTAGGTTTCATACTAAATGCATTCTGTTCTTATGAAAGCCTTTCCTAATCTTGAAGAAATGTTGCCTAAGAGCTTTTTCAATCCATAATAGAATTTTAATTGCCTCTGAATTTAAGCATGCCCTAAACTTCTATTTAACAGGGTGGCAATCTTCTATTTTCATAAGTGATAAAAGTTACAACACACGGACCTTATGTATTTTGTGTCCACATTCTGGTATTGTTTTTTTACATCCTATTCTTATTTCTTAAAACCAGATACATGCTTTCTCAGCAGGAAAAATTCTTACATCACTTACTAACTTCAGATAACAACATGATCAACTCAGTTAACAGGAAATATATGATGAAGCATCATCTTTATCAAGTAATGTAAAGAGATGTTTTAAGACTAATTTTGCAACACAGGACTTGAAGGAGTGGCAGATTACCACATTCTCTTTCCTTCTGGTGCTTACTTGATTTACAGTTCTAAATGTACAGCCAACCCTCTCTACTCATTTTTTTATGTTATAAATCTAGGACATTACTTACCTAAAAAGGAATAGCAATAGATAAATATTAATAATGTGCTCTGATAAATATCCTGCACACTTCTAAATTCAACTTGGTAAAAGTGCTTCCATTTCATTTATTTCATTTTATACTTGATAATTTTTAAACTGATTCATTTTTACTTCATTTTTAGGAAGCTGTACTACTCTACTAGAACCCACTGAGTTTTGAAATTTAACTACTTCTTTCTAATAGTTATAAAAAGATGATGATAAATAGATTCATGAAGGAGTTTCAGTCAAACCTGAATTTCTTACCACAAAATATGTAAGTTTTTGAAAACTGGCTATTTTTAGATATTCTTTATTGGTAATCTTTTCCTAGACTTATGATGTCCTTTGTAAGTAACATTACCATGTTCACAAATTAGAAGATGAAAACTTAAGAAGTGTAATAACTGAAAAAGAACACTGGCCATTTCTACTGGATCCTGAAAATGGCTGGAAATAAGTAAAAATATACCTACCTATCCAGAAGTGTTTCATGTAAAAATCCATCCTTCCGGGCCTTTTTGAGAATTTTACTGTCTTCTTTACTTATTTTAAGTTTGTGGTCTTGGAAGCTCTGAAATTTCTTTCTGTTAAGAAAATGCCTTTCTTGAAAATCACCTCAAACTTTGATCATACATGTTTACTCATGAAATTACAAATATTTTAAAAGTTTTTCATTTATTTAAAAAAATTAATTGTATTTCTTTAATGACATACAGCTTTTCAGCTGCAGAGATGACCTCAGCGCTCCTCCCCGCAGAGGGCAGTGGCCTGCGCAGCACTACAAGGCCTCCCTTTCACTGAGGGGTGTTGGCCGGGGTCCCGAGTGCTGGCTCTGGAACATTGGGTCAGCATCATGTACTAATAAGCTATAGTCATTCTGTTAATGAACAAGGAGTACAGACTAACCCAAGTGACTTTAGCTTTGAAAGCCAGCAGGATAATTAGGAAAACTGAAGCTTTGAGAAAAGAAAAGCATTCAGACTAGTTCTTTGTCCTAGAGTCTGTTATGCGTCGTGTCTTTCAGGCCTTGAGAAGGACCCATCTAATCTGTAAGGTCGAAAAGGAAAATAATACGTACACATAATTGATTTCACACTGTTTAACATTTCCTTTGTCTTCTTCTGGAATATCATCTTTTTTCTTAGTTTCTCTTTCAGCACAGGATCTAATCTGGACAATGGAGAGAACTCAACAGGTTATACATGAATCTTCCCCTTCCCCACTTATTTCTTAAGAACCCTCTAGATGATTTTTTATGCAAAAGAAGAAAACAATCAACTTAGCAATTAGATTCAGAAAAAGACAGGTTCTAGATATGTTTGTATATATGTTTATATATATATGATTTATATAAATAATTGCTATTATATGTTTCTCTAGAGCCCTTGCATCAGACATGGAGAAATTTATTTAGAAAAACATTTTATAGATCAGATCCTGCTGAGCATTTAGGCAATAATTTAATTTAATGGTGGCATCAAAGTAAATATTCAAATTATTCTGTAGTGTTTATTTTATAACACTGAAAATTTAAGATAGTAGTTACTTTACTTTGCATAGGCTATTCACAAATCCATTAAAATTTGTAACATTACACAACTCATTTTTACCTAATTGGAATACACTCCTTCTAAATCTTCCTTATGTCCTCATAAATTGTGACAGATATTTACTATCACATGCCATAAACTGATACAGCAAGTGGGATCTACGGAATGGGGCAAGAAGGGGACAGAAGTCAGGCCCTTGAAATTGGCAATTTGCAACCTGAAGGACTGGGATTCTATCTCCAAGGATTTACATCTCTGAAGTGAGCTTTGTGGCCCCGAGCCCAATTCCAAGACTGCTTAGAAAGCAGTGACCAGTGGCATGCACCAATGCCACGTGTGTGACAGGTCTGCTTAGTGGGGTCCTTACAGATCTGGGGAGATCACTGGCCAGTGCATGTGACAATACTACAATACTACTTTCGGCAGAAGGGAATGTGCTCTGGTCGATAAGGTTAGGCTACAAAGGTGGATGGATGATACAGACTAGCAGAACCTGCGAAATAAAATGCAAGGTGGGAAGAGTTTTGGATTATCACTGCTCAGGGCTTCTAGATACTTGACTAACCAAATGAACCCAGGGAAATATGACAGGTACTTCATTTAAAAACAGTTGTTGGGGCTCCTGGGTGGCTCAGTTGGTTAAGTGTACGACTTTGGATGAGGTCATCATCTCACAGTTCGTGAATTCGAACCCCGCGGTGGGCTCTGTGCTGACAGCTCAGAGCCTGGAACCTGCTTTGGATTCTGTGTCTCCCGCTCTCTCTGCCCCTCCCCCACTCATGCTCTCTCAAAAATAAACATAAAAAAATTAAATATTTAAAAACAGTTGTAATTAGTGACAAATACGGCATAGTATTGTTTTTTTCCATGAAGTGCAGAGTTACTGCATTTTATTTGCATCGTTTCTCTTCAAAAATCATACTTTTAGGTAAGTGAGAAATCCACCAGTATTTTTCTCACGACCTATTTCTGGAGAGGCGGTGTGGTATGGAATGTCAGTTTCCAGTCAGCTGGGTCTGGGTACACATCACTGTCTCATTGTAGCTAGCTGTGTGACTTTCATGAAGTGACTGATCAAAATAGGTAAGGATATAAGGAGGGCTACAGGCCATTCCCTCAGAGGTAAGGTGACTAGCTACCTCCCAGGAGCACAAGGAAGATTCAAGATGATGCATGTGCCACCTTCAGCAGAGTGCCTGCAGCTACTTGCTTCTGCTTTGTTTTTGTTTTGTTTACGTAACTGCAAAGTGTTATGACTAACGCTTTTCATATACCTTGTAATTCTGCTTGTGGGAATGTGTCCTCAGATACAACTAAAGAAGGATGAATATTCAAAGTTTTGTGTGTTACAGCACTGTGTGGAGGAGCAAAAGACTGGAGGGAACCTAAATTTGCATTTATAAGGAACTGATTAAATCAATTATGGTACATCCCTAAAATGGAATATCATGTAGTTGTTAGAAAAGCAAGACAAGGGGTGCCTGGGTGGCTCAGTCGGTTAAGCGTCCGACTTCAGCTCAGGTCATGAGCTCATGGTTTGTGAGTTTGAGCCCCGTGTCAGGCTCTGTGCTGACAGCTCAGAGCCTGCAGCCTGCTTTGGATTCTGTGTCTCCCTTGCTCTCTGCCCCTCCCCCACTCACACTCGGTTTCTCAATAATAATAAATAAAATTAATTAATTTTTAAAAAAGCAAGAAAAAATTTTATACATCATGATAAGGGAAAATTTGCAAGAGACAATGTTAAGGAAAAAACTCAAGTTCTAAAGGAGTATGTATTGGAGGCTAACGTTAGTGTAAAAAGGTAGAAAATTATAAACATATCCATATTTTTATAAACTCTGGAAGGTACAGAAGGATAGCAGTGATGTCTTAATATGTTTGTATTTTAAAAATTGTGAACCATGTGAACGTACCTATTTAAAAAACTAAATTTTAAAATTCAGGCTTTAAAAAGAAAATATAGGCCTAAAAAGCATGTGGCAAAATACTAATACATGGGGGTAAGATATAGAGTAATTTTTCTACCGCATGGTACAAACCAGCCACCAGTTATGGGATTTATAATTAAAAATAAAGGTTATTTGGATCATAGTATAAGAAACTATGCATTACATCTTTAAAAGTGATGGCAAATGACTATTCAACATTTTAAAGAGATATATATGTGACATGTATTAATGTATAAAAAGTCATGATTACCTTTATCATTTCTTCTTCTCCTGCTGTTTTACTTTTCGCTTCTATATCACCTGCTTCGTTGCATCTAATAAAACAGCTATTTGAGGCCAATAGGGCCATTTTCCCCTGTAAAACAAAACAAAAAAGTCACAGGAATACCTACAAAATAATTCTTATATCTTGAGAATGAAATTCTACTCTTACCCCCAAGTCTAAAAGTAATCAGCAAAAAGAATTTGGAGAAAACATAGAAAATAAAGACATACAGAAAAGAACACCAAATCACCTATAATCTTTCTATTCAAAGATAACCACAATAAACATTTTTAGTATATTCATTCTGTTAATAAGATGAAATAGAATTGTTTCCTTTGGCCTCAAAGATCTATTGAGAGTATAAATGATTTAGTTCAGCTTGAAAAATAGTTTTTAAAACAATACAAATTATAAAATTCACAGTAGTTTACTCAAAAGTACTGTTTTAAGTAAAATTTTCTTCATAATTAGAAAATATAAAAATAAAAGCTAACTTTTGGTGCCTTTGAATTTACTGCTCAAAATGTTAAGAATTAATGTCTGAGGGACTTTTTTATGTGGCCAGAAATATTCATACTCTTTTTATTTTTTTTAATGTTTATTTTTAAGAGAGACAGAGAGAGAGAGTGCATGAACAGGAAAGGGGCAGAGAGAGAAGACAGAGGATCTGAAGTGGGCTCTGTGCTGACAGCCCCATACGTGGTTCAAATACAAGATCATAACCCAAGCCGAAGTTGGCTGCTTAACCGACTGAGCCACCCACACGCCTTGTCATACTCTTTTCAGTTGTTCAATGCCCACTGTGTTATACAGATTCTAAAAGGCAAAACGTGAAAACGAATTTTCTCGTGTATCTAAACCGAGATTTAATTAAGTTTCCTTAACAAATATAAGGCTTAATTATGACTTGCAAAACTTTGAGTACCTTAAACGGACAAAATATTTACAATCATTACAAAATGTATTAATAACTTTATATCACACTCAGTTACAAAAGGGCTAGTAACAGTGGATGTGATTGATTTTCTTATTAAGGTGGCCAGGGCTGGGCTTTCTACCATCTGGACAACACTTGGTGTGCGGGGTATGGCTGTATTGTCCAGTGTAATTTAAACTCGTAATTTAAAGCTGAATCCCTCTTAGCAATCAAGTTTTCCTTGTTCCATCAGGAACTTTTATGTGTCTTTTTCATTTAAATATTAAAAGTTAGTGTCTTTCCCCAAAACAAAGTGCAAATGAACTTCCCAAACATTCTGTAGGAGTGGTAGTGTCTGGGTTATCATCATGCTGGCCTGATGATACACTGGTCTTTTCTGTTGATATAATTTTTATTGAAAGTACCTTATTATAGTGGTAAGATCACCTAGAAGGAGTTGCAATCCATAAGTGGTTCATGAAATCAATTTAGTGGGTCCTGCCCAGTATTTAAAAAAAAAAAAAAAAAAGACACAAAAAAAGTACAACAGAATAGAAAATATTGAAGTGCACAACACGAAGATTAAATAGGTATTAAGTACAATGTGTGTACTGGGCTGCAATGTAAAAATGTTTTTCTCACTGGACTGAGGTCAAAAAAAGTTTGAAAGTTACTGACCCAGAGATTTTATCCTAGGGGATGAGGGAATGAGTCTAAATAATTCTTTCTTGGGGCACCTCGGTGGCTCAGTCGGTTGAACGGCCGACTTTGGCTCAGGTCATGATCTCACGGTCCACGAGTTCGAGCCCCGCCTTGGGCTCTGTGCTGACAGCTCAGAGCCTGGAGCCTGTTTCAGATTCTGTGTCTCCCTCTCTCTGACCCTCCCCTGTTCATGCTCTGTCTCTCTATGTCTCAAAAATAAATAAACGTTAAAAAAAAAAAATTAAAAATAAATAAATAAATAAATAATTCTCTCTTTTGGGGGATGTTTGGCATATGGAAACACCGTGGGATCATATTTTGAATTCGTTATTGTCTATTCCCAATGGTTCTACACAGTTACCAAACTCCTCTTCTACTGGTGGCTACCTATCCTTCCTGTTCTCAATACAGTATCTCCTTTTAGCTCTGTATAGATCTAAATATATAGAGCTATATAGAACTCTGTATAGAGCTTGATATAGTATCTCCTTTAGCTAGGAGACTGTTTTAGCTCTGGTATATTTTTGTTCAATCCTAACTGCTTACACAAGCAGAAAAAGGAACTTATATATTATTATTTTTTTTTGGAACTTAGGTATTCTGAATAAACATAGACTTAACAAAATATCCTTCCATTGCTAAGTGCCTATTTACTAAGATCAATAAAAATTAATATATTATCTTCATCCTTCTTTTGTACTAAAACTTTTTGTACACTATTTGCTTTTGAGTTTTACCATGAACTCAGATGTTTATAGACTAATTTGATTTCAGTGAACCATTATTATCACTATGTACTATTTTATGCACAGATTGTCACAAGCTGGCCATAAGCTTGCTCCACTGTTCTCTTACCACAGTTTCTAATGTTTTTGAAAGCATCCATAATTTCTTTTAAGAAGGTATTCCTGAACTATCCTATTTTCCTGCCCCAAGACATAAAATGGGCTATCCTCTGAGAAATCTGGAATCTTTAATGAAAAATAAGAACTGAATCCAGGCACCAAGGGTATACAGAAATGATGGTGGGCAAAAGTATTTTTGCTATTTTCGTTACACTATTTCCCCCCCAGTTTTATTGAGATATAACTGACAAAATCACTGTGTATAAGTTTAAGACATACAGCAAAATGGTTTGACTTAGGCATGTTGTGAAATGATTATTTCAGTAAGTTTAGTTAGACCCATCATCTCCTGCAGTTACAATAAAAAGAAAGCATAAAATGGAAAAAAAAATTTTTCCTTATGATGAGAACTCAGGATTTACTCTCTTAACTTTCCACTTTATTATATAGCAAGGTCAGCTGTGGTCCTCATGCTACACATTATATCCCTGGCACTTATTGTATTTATCTTGTAACTGTAAGTCTGTACCTTTTGGCCACCTTCCTCCTCTGATTCTTGCTCCCAGCACCTCTCACTCTGGTAACCACAAGTCCAACGTCTTTTTCTGAGTTTAAGTGATTTATTTATCTTATTATTGTTATTTAAGATCCCACATGTAAGGGAGATCCTACAGTTGTCTTTCTCTGTCTGACTTATTTCACTTAGCATAACGTCCTCAAGGTCCACCCATGCTGTTGCACATGGCAAGATTTACTCATCTTTTATGGCTGAATATTATTCCATTGTGTGTATGTATGTATATATGTGTATATATATATATACACCACAACTTCTTTATCCATTTGTCAGTGGATGCCTAACTTGTCTCCATGTCTTGGCTCTTGTAAATAATACCCCTATAAACATGGTGGTGCAGATACCTTTTCAAGTTAGTCTTTTTGTTTCCTTTGGATATATTCTCAGACACGAGATTGTTGGATCATGTGGTAATTCTATTTTTAATTTTTTGAGGAGACTCCACACTGTTTTCCATTTGGCTGTACTAGTTTACAATCCCACCAACAATGCACAAAGGTTCCCTTTTCTCCACATCCTCAAAAGCATTTATCTCTCGTCTTTTTGAAGATAGCCATGCTAAGGGTCATGAAGTGACATCTTACTGTGCTTTTGGTTCTCATTTCCCTAACAACTAGCAATGTTGAGCATCTTTTCATATACCTGTTGGCTTTTCATATATCTTTTTTGGGAAAAAAGTCTAGTCAGGTCTTTTGCTCATTTTTTAAAACTGGGTTTTTTTTTGATATTGAGTTACATCAGTTCTTAATATATTTTGGATATCATCCCTTATCAGAAATACAGTTTGCAAATATATTTTCTCATTTTATAGGTTGTCTTTTCATTTTGTTGATTATTTATTTTGCTGTGTTGTACTATTTTTTGACATCTTTTTTTGTGACATCTTTTTAAGGTTATGAGTTCATATTGGTTTTCTCCAATTTAATGTATATTATTACATTCTTTTTTTGTTGTTTTTTAGAATATATACTCTCATTGACTGTTAAAGACTGTATCTTACCTTGACAAGAAGTTTTATTATAAACAACAATAGCACTTACATCTTGAAAGACTGGTTCCCATTGTTCTCTTGGTCCAATTGCATCCGAACGCCCCACAACAAGTCCGTCTGAATTAATACCAAGGTATTTTCCATAGCCAGATTTCAGGGCAATTCTTTAGATTAACAGAAAAGAAATGTTACAGACTAAGAAAAAGAAAATTAAATATGGAACATAAAAATAAATGTGGGTGTGTATAATATAATTCCAGAAAAATCCAAAAATTTAAAAATGAAAGTTATCAAAAGCATATGTGCCTAGTGACTACCATATCAGAAAGTGTAGTTCTCTTGACATAATTTTATATTCTAATTATAAAGCTCCCGTTGCATGCTATCAAATCACTTCCCAGAAAAAAAATTCTATCAACTTAACATTCTCACCTCAAAACAGAAGAGTATTGTTTTACCACAGATCTTTTAATATTATAACTTTAAAAAACTGGAATACAAGATATAGGAAAAATAGTATCCTATTTTATATTTTAATCATTGTAAGTGATATTTGTACTTCTTTTTCTTTCCTTTTTAGTTTTTATCTTTTTGTTCATTTTTCTATTGGTGTCTATTTTTTCTTAGTATTATGAATCCTGTACACACATGGGAAGAATAAAAATTCATTGCTTGTTAAGGTTATTGCAAATATTTTCATTTGCCCTTTTTGTTTTTTCCTCCAATTGTAAAGAAGTTAGTGTTTATTTATTATTCTTCTGCTTTTATTCTTCCACCATACTTATTTGCCACTGAAGGAAAGTATAGAAGTAATAATGTGATTTTTTTAAAGAAAAAAATATGGTTTCTAACTTCTTAGTCTACCAATCCTTTATGATGCCAAGGGATTGATTTTATATTCACTTATAGTTAATATAATACGAATCATTATCATGTTGATGCAGCTAATTATTAGAATACTGAAATTCCATTTCTGCGTGTACTACCCAAAGTATCATTCTGTACTTTTGCGCTGTGAGAACATAAAAAGTCAGCTTATGCAGTGGTTGTAAAACTAGTGAGTAAAATATTCTTTTGCTCTTTATGACTATGTAACATTCTCTACTGGTTTTAACAATACTCCTTTCTTCTATCTTCCTGTTTCTCTCTTGACTTCTGACCAGTGAGTTTACATATCACAGCAACATCAGACTCCGTTGTGCCTTATATCTGTTTTCTTCACATGATCTTTCTTCTAATCTACATCTTATTTGGCCTGTGACAGTATTAATCTTCATTTCTTTCTAGCCTAATATTATATATTGCTAGGAATCATCGTGTATGCTTTTATTTGGAGCTTTAATTCTCTTTCGAAGACACAGTAACTGCAAATGAAATTTAATAATACCTAAATATGGGATATATACATATTGTAAGTTTAAAATTTCACAAAATACACTTCAAAAAGATTGTTTTGTTTTTTACCTCAAAATTACTCTGTGGAATTAAGTTGACTTAATTAATTAGCTATATATTGGAATTTTTCAGTGAATAAAATGAAAAAAAATAAAAGGTTATTAATTATAGTTCAACTTAGTTACCTGGAATCAGACAATTTGACAGCTGTAAACTGCTCTGGAGGACTAGGGCCCTCATCAACTATGGAGAAAAAAGCATTGTGAAATAATTTGACATTTGTTACAAATATACATGTAAAGATATTCTTCAGCTTTAAAAAAAATATTTTCTCTTAAAATTAAGGGTATTTTGATACAATATACTATTCAGATTCAAAGTATCAAGATCTACTTTATCTCCTTATAACTACAATATTAGTTTTACATCCTGAATAGGTAAGTCAGCATGATGCTTAGGCTTATAAGATATTTTCTTTTTGGGGCACCTGGGTGGCTCAATGCGTTAAGCATCCAACTTCAGTTCAGGTCATAATCTCACAGTTCATGAGTTTGAGCCCTGTGTTAGGCTCTGACAGCTCAGAGCCTGGAGCCTGCTTCGGATTCTGTGCCTCCCTCTCTCTCTGTCCCTCCCACATTGTGCTCTCTCTAAGAATAAATAAACATTAAAAAAAGTTATTTTCTTTTTGTGTTTTAAAATGCACTCAGTACAGGGATGCCTGGGTGGCATGGTTGGTTAAGTGTCCGGCTCCTAAATAAATAAAGAAAAAGTGTCTGGCTCTTGATCTCGGCTCAGGTCATGATCTTGCAGTTAGTGAGTTCGAGCCCCACATCAGGCTCTGCGTGGATGATGCGGAGCCTGCTTGGGATTCTCTCTTTCTCTCTGCCCTTCCCCTGCTTGTGTGCTCTCTCTCTCTCTCTCTCTCTCTCAAAATAAATAAACTTAAAAATATATATATATATAAAATGCACTCAGTACATAGACAAATAAGCACTTAATATTTAAAAAAGTAAATGCTTTAACTTATTCAAGGGATGGACATTCAGACCAAAACATACTGCTTTTTATCTTCAGTTACTTCATATCTCATTAGTGCTTATTCTGGTGTGCTAGAAGGAATAACAAAACTTTAAGTTGTCAATAATGCTCCAGGTTAGTTTTGGTAAAAGGTCCAAAGAATAAAGGAATCAAAGCTTTGACTCAACCAGGTTTCCCTTTCAATTTCAATTATTCATATTGTTTTCAATTTCTAGAGATACTCTTCTGGAACCATATAGAATGTTTTCAAATGTTTATAACTAAAAAAGAAGGATCTGTCAATATGTGATAAATATTAAGGAAGGAAAAAAGGTGGAGAGTCAAATGCAATGGATTTGTTTCTTTGGAATATACTGGATATTAGTTAGAATTTGGCCTAAGTGAATGAATGTCATAAAATATATAGTGTCAGTGGTCTTTTCCCTTTCATTGCTTTTACTAGACACAAACCTTCTTTATGTGGAGCTCCCAGTGTAAAAAGTCCATTGTCAAGTGCGTGTATATAGGTTCCTTTATCCATTTCAATTGCTATGGTTCCTGAAATTTCACCAAAGTTTGTTACTGTCCACCAGATTCCTAAAAAGTAAAATCAGTATTTTAAATTTGTTAGATTTGATACAAGGTTATTTGTTCTTGCTGTTGTAACTTATTTTTTAAAACTTTCAACTTTGCATTTGTAAGAAACAATACAGAACAATCTCTATACCCTTTATTCAATTCTCCCAGTGGTAACATCTTGCATGACTATATAGTACGATATCAAAGCCAGGAGATTACCCTTTATACAAACCATGAGCCTTATTCAGATTTCATCAGTTTTACACATACTCATCTGGGTGTTTATATGTGTATGTGTATAGATATGACTACCACCACAATGAAGATTACATTTTTTTTCTAACATAAAATAGCAGAGCATGTGAAGACACAAAATGATAGAGAATAGTCTCTTTCATTCCATCCCCCAGCCATCCATGATTACTTTTCAGAGGCAATGACTGTAATAACCTGTTTCTTATGTAACCCTCCAGAAAGACTTCCCAGCACAGTATTTTTTTTTCAAGTTTTTATTTAAATTCCAGTTAGTTAACATACAGTATAATCTTCATTTCAGGTGTATAAATTAGTGATTCATCACTTACATACAACACCCAGTGCTCATCACAACAAATGCCCTCCTTAATACCTGTCACCATGCCCCCACCCACCTCCCTTCCAGCAACCCTCATTTTGTCCTCTATAGTTAAAGAGTCTGTTTTCTGGCTTCTCCCTTTCTCTTTTTTCCCCTGTGTTCATCTGTTTTGTTTCTTAAATTCCACATATGAGTGAAATCATATGGTATCTGTCTTTCTCTGACTTACTAGGCTTAACATGATACTTTCTAGCTCCATCCACATCGTTGCAAATGGCAAGACTTCATTCTTTTTTTTAATGGTCTAGCACAGTATTCTTAACCAATATTTTAGATTAGAAACAAAATGAGAAGCCATATACACTAGATATACAAATAGAAATGGGTTTCTTTTTTTTATTCATTTTAAAATTCAAGTACAATATACAGTGTTACATTAGTTTCATATGTACACTATAATAATTCAGTAATTCCGTACATTTCTCAGTGCTCATCAAGATAAGTGTACTATTTTTTAAAATTTTTTTTTAATGTTTATTTATTTTGAGAGACAGAGTACGAATGAGCAGAGAGAGAGAGCAGAGAGAAAGGAAGGCAGAGAATCCAAAGCAGACTCCACACCGTCAACACAGAGGCCCAATGTGGGGCTCGAATTCACAAACTGTGGGATCATGACCTAAGCCGAAATCAAGAGTTGGACGCTCAACCGACTGAACCACCCAGGTGCCCCAAGGTAAGTGTACTTTTAATTCTCTTTCACCTATTCCCCATCCATGCTGCACATAAATGCAATCCCTATCAAAATACTAACATTTTTCACAGAATTAGAATAATCCTAAAATTTATGGAATCACAAAAGATCCCGAAGAGCCAAAGCAATCTTGAAAAAGAACAAAGCTGGAGGAATCACAATCCTAGATTTTACGATATACTACAAAGCTGTGGTAATAAAAACATGATACTGGCATCAAAACAGACACATAGATCAATGGAACAAAATAGAGTCCAGAAATAAGCCACACTTTTATGGTAAATTAATTTATGACAAAGACGGCAAGAATATAGAATGGGGAAGACAATCTTCAGCAAATGATACTAGGGAACTGGACCTCTTTCTTACACCACATACAAAAATAAATTCAAAATAAAGACCTAAATGTGAGACCCGAATCCATAAAATTCCTACAAGAAAACATAGGCAAGTATCCATCCCTCCGATTCTTTGACATCAGTCATAGATAACATTTTTCTAGATATGTCTCCTCTGGCAAAAGAAACAAGAGCACAATTAAACTATTGAGACTATACCAAAATGAAAAGCTTTTGCCCAGTGAAGGAAACCATCGACGAAACAAAAAAGGCAACCTACTGAATGGGAGAAGCTAGTTGCAAGTGATACATCCAATAAGGGGTTAATATCCAAACTGTATAAAGAACTTACACAACGGGCTCTGTGCTGACAGCTCAGAGCCTGGAACCTGTTTCAGATTCTGTGTCTCCCTCTCTCTCTGACCCTCCCCCATTCATGCTCTGTTTCTCTGTCTCAAAAATAAAAAATATACCTTAAAAAAAAAAAAGATCAAAAAAAAAAAAAAGGGGGCGCCTGGGTGGCTCAGTCGGTTAAGCATCTGACTTCAGCTCAGGTCATGATCTCGCGGTCTGTGAGTTCTAGCCCCGCGTCGGGCTCTGTGCTGACAGCTCAGAGCTTGGAGCCTGTTACAGATTCTGTGTCTCCCTCTCTCTCTGACCCTCCCCCTGTTCATGCTCTGTCTCTCTCTGTCTCAAAAATAAAAAATAAACCTTAAAAAAAAAATTAAAAAAAAAAAAAAACTTACACAAGTGAACACCAAAAAAATCCAAATAATCCAATTAAAAAATAGGCAGAGGACCTGAATAGAAAATTTTCCAAATAAGACATACAGATGGCCAACAGACACGCAGAAAATGCTTAACATCACTAATCATGAGGGAAATGCAAATTAAAACCACAATGAGATAGGATTTTAACACCTGTTAGAATGGCTAAACTAAAAAAGACAAGAAATAACAAGTGTTGGCAAAGATGTGGAGAAAAATGAACGCTTGCGCATTGTTGGTGGGAATGTGAAGTAGAACAACCACTGTGGAAAAGAGTATGGGGTTTCCTCAAAAATTTAAAAATACAATTACCATGCCATCCAGGAATTCCACTACTGGATATTTACTCAAAGAAAACAAAAACACTAATTCAAAAAGATATATGCATTTCTATGTTTATTGTATGAGTTTGTTTCTGGGCTTTTTGTTCTTTCTGTTCTATTGATCTATGTATTGTTTTTATGCTAATACACAACCTTTTTGATTAGTACAGCTTTGTAATATAGTTTGAAATCAGGAAGTATGGTTCCTCCAGCCTTATTCTTTCTCTAGCTTGTTAGCTATCTGGGGTATTTGTGGTTTCATACAACTTTTAGGATTGTTTATTCATTATTTGTGAAAAATGCCACTGGAAATTTGATAGGGATTGCAGTGAATTTGCAGATTGCCTTGCAGTAATTGCTTTTAACAGTTTAATTCTTCTGATCCATGAGCATGGGCTCTCTCCATTTGTCTGTCCTCTTCAATTTCTTCTATCACTGTCATAGTTTTCAAGTACAGGTTTTTCACATCCTTGGTTAAATTTATACCTAGATATTTTATTCTTTTTGGTGCAATTGTAAATGGGATTAATTTCTCTTTCTGGTAATTCATTATTAGCGTACAGAAATGCAACAGATTTCTGTATGTTTATTTTATATCCTGCAACTGTACTGAATTCATTTATTAGTTCTAACAGTTTTTTGGTAGAGTCTTTAGGGTTTTCTATATATAAGATCATATCATCAGTCTACAGTGACAGTTTTATTTCTTCTTTTCTGATCTAGATGCTTTTTCTTTCTTTTTTCTTTTTTGCCTACTTGCTTTGGCTAGGATTTCCAATACTGTGTTGGATACAAGTGGCAAGAGTAGGTATCCTTGTCTTGTTCCTGGTCTTAGAGGAAAAGCTTCCACATTTTCTCTGTTGAGTATGAAACTAAATTGTACTTTGGCTAAAGAAGAAATGTATCAGTCATTAATGAGATATTAGATGGACATTAAGGAATTCTTATTAATTTTGTTAGGTCTGATAATGACATACTCTTATGTATTAAAAGGCAGAGCAAAACAGAAGAGAGAGAGGGACTGACTTTATAAGCAATGTACATTTATGTATACATGGATAGAATGACATAATACTTGTGTTTTACTTTAAAATTCTCCAGGGGATGCCAGGGTGGTTTAGTTAGTTGGTTGTCCAACTCTTAATTTCAGCTCAGGTCATGATCTCATGGTTCATGAGACAGATCCCTGTGTCAAGCTCCATGCTGATGGTGTACAGCCTGCTTGGGATTCTCTCTCTCCCTCTCTTTGCCCCTCCCTCTGCTCATGAGTACTCTCTCTCTCCCAAAATAAATAAATAAAACATTTAAAAAAATAAAACAAAATAAAATAAAATAAAAATTCTCCAGAAAGAAGTGTGTATAGGGTATTATTTCAGAGTAGTAAAGTATGTAAATGAAACAAGACTGTCAAAATAATGATCATTACTAATGATGGGGGTATGGGCACATGGGAAATTCATTATTTTTTTCTACTTATGTATTAGTTTGAAAATTTCCATACAACAAAGTTTTTAAAAATTGAATTTATCACACTGCACAAGATTTCCTATTCATCTAAACAGGGAAGGATTTTTGTAACCAATAAAAAATTAGTAAAATTTTCACTTATATGAAGTTGGACTTTACCTGATATCATATATACAAATTAATTCAAAATGGATCAAAGACCTAAATTTATGAGTTAAAACTATAAAACTCTTAAAAGAAAACATATGGTAGAAGCCTCATGATATTAGATTTGGCAATCATTTCTTTCATAGGACACCAAAGGCACAAACAACAAAAGAAAACTAAGACAAATTAGACTCATCAAAATGAAAATCTTTTGTGCACCACAGGACACTATCAACAGAGCAAAAAGACAACCCACAGAATAGGAGAAAATATTTGTAAATCACATATCTATTAAGGGATTAATATCCAGAATATATAAAGAACACTTGAAACTCAGTTCAAAAAATGGGCAAAGGACTTGAATAGATATTTCTCCAAAGAAGATATACAAATGGCCAATGAGCACATGAAAATTGCTTGATACTGCTAATCACTAGGGAAATGCAAACTGAAACCGTAATGAGATACCATTTCATACCCGTTATGATGGGTATTATCATGAAACCAGAAATAATAAGTGTTGGTGAGGATATGGAGAAAATGGAACCCCCATGCACTGTCGGTGGGAATGTCAAATGGTACAACCACTATGCAAACGGTATGGAGTTTCCTCAAAAAACTAAAAACGGAACTACCATATGATCCAGCAATTCCACTTCCAGATATATGACCAAAAGAATTGAAAGCTTTGCTTTGAAGAGGTATCTGTACAGCCATATTCATCGCAGAATTATTCACAACAGTCAAAAAGTGGAAGCAACCCATGTGTCCATTGAAAGATGAATGGATAAACGAAATGTGGTCAATGTGCACAATGGAGTATTATTCAGTCTTAAAAATGAAGGAAATTCTGACACATGCTACAATATGGATAAACCTTGAAGACATCACCTGATTTCAAAACATTATGAAGTGACAGTAATCAAGACAAATATATCAGTAGAATAACAGACGAATCAATGGAACAGAAATATGTCAACACATATAAAGTCAACTGATTTTTGACAAATATATCAAAGAAGTTTAATGGAAAAGGAAAGTGTTCAACAGTGGTGCTGGAACAATTGGATATCAATATGAAAAAATGAAAAAAGAACCTCTGGGGTGCCTGGGTGGCACAGCTAGGTAAGCATCCAATTCTTGATTTCAGCTCAGGTTATGATCTCAGTTTGTGAGTTCAAGCCCCAGGTTTGGCAATGTGCTGAGAGTGTGGAGCCTGCTTAGGATTCTCTTTCTCTTCCTCTCTCTCTGCTCCACCCCCCTCAAAATAAATAAATAAACATTAAAAAAAAGAACCCTGACTCCTTACACCATACCAAAAATTAATTTGAAATAGATCACAGATCTAATGTAAAAGCTCAAACTATGAAGATTTTTAAAGAAAATATATAAGAATTTCTTCATGACTTTGGAGTGTTAATTTCTTAGACTGAAGACATAAGGTGGTAGCCATAATAGAAAAAAAAGGTAATAAAGTTTTATAAAAACTGAAAACTTATATATATATGTATATATATATATCAAATCATGATGTTGTACACCTAACACTAATACAATGTCACGTGTGAATTTTATTACAGTTGAAAAAAATTTCTAACTTTTGCTTTTAGAAAAATTCCATTTCAGCAAATTAAAAGTCAAATCACAGACTGGGAGCAAAGACTGATAACAGAACTGTATCAATTCTTGGTGAGGGGTATAAAATGGCGCAACCACTTTCAAAAATTCTTGGTGGTTTCTTATACAGTTAAATATTCACCTATCTTTTGACATAGTAGCTCCATGTCTAGATATCTAGCCAAAATATCTACTCTAATTTGAGAATTGTTGATTTGCTATTTCAAAATAAAGTGAGATTTTCTAGAATATTAGCTTTATACCATTTCATATAAAATGTGAAGGAGCCATAATTTATGAAATTTCAAAATGCAACTGGCCCAGTTTTAAAAGAGGAAAAAAATTGCCTTAAAGTATAGATGTGGAAAGGATAGAAGGACTGAATAGAAAACAGGCTGGTTAAAAGTGTTTGGGTCAGTTTATCTCTGGTACCATTTACAGGCCACTGAGATGCTCTGTTCTGTTCAATGAAGATTTTCATTCATTTCACGGTATACAAAATAATCACTTTCGCTATCCATTACTGTTCCTTTAGGGACATGCATATCACTGGCTTCTACAATTAAAATGCATAGACGTTCAAAGAAAATAATTTGTGAAATATATTTGATTAGATAATATTTATAACAGGTCTTTAAAATTATGTTCAGAATCTCTAGGATATTATGGCATTATCGTATTTTAAATCAGAGAGCTGTGTTTCCTTTCTCTGTGTTTTGTTCTGATGATGAAAAAAAGGCATCAGTGACATGTACTGTGGCAGACAATAAAAGGGATCCACAACTGTAAATAATATTCAACACTTTAAGAAAACTATAAACAGGTCATAAGTTCTTTTGACTTTCTTTATACTACTTAATCCCTAACTAAGAATTTTTTTTTTTTTTTTAATGTTTATCCATTTTGTTGAGACAGAGAGAGAGACAGAGCATGAATGGGGGAGGGTCAGAGAGAGAGGGCGACACAGCATCTGAAACAGGCTCCAGGCTCTGAGCTGTCGGCACAGAGCCCGATGCGAGGCTCGAACTTCCAGACTGAGAGATCGTGACCTGAGCCGGAGTTGGATGCTCAACTGAATGAGCAACCCAGGTGTCCTTAAGAAAATATTTTTAAAGGCATCTCAACCTGTGTTAACTTTTTGCAGAGTAAAGTATAGAAAACTGGGGGACCTGGGTGGCTCAGTCAGTTAAGCATCTGACTCTTGATTTTGACTCAGGTCATGATCTCACGGGTAGTGGTATCAAGTCCACGGATTCTCTCTCTGCCCCTCCCCTGCTCGTACCCCCCCCCCTCAAAAAATAATAAAAAAAAAAAAAAAGATGGGGCGCCTGGGTGGCTCAGTCGGTTGAGCGTTGGTCTTCGGCTCAGGTCATGATCTCGTGGTCATGGGTTCAAGCCCCGTGTCGGGCTCTGTGCTGGCAGCTCAGAGCCTGGAGCCTGCTTGGGATTCTGTGTCTCCCTCTCTCTGCCCCTCCCCCACTCATGCTCTGTCTCTTTCTGTCTCAAAAGTAAATCTAAACGTAAAAAATTTTTAAAAAGTAGAGAAAACTTACCAACAATATCAAGCTGAGTTTCTTCATCTTCTTCTCTTTTTCTCTTCTTCTCTTTGCTCTTTTTCTTCTTACTGCAGGAGATAATTCATATAGCTGAGTTTAGAAATATGAATTTGATGTTAAGTATCACAAAATGGAATCTTAGAGGAATCTTTTAAGCTGACCATAGATTTATGAGTTATTGATTTACAGTTATCTACACTGATATACCCTCTTACTTCTAATCCTGAGAACTCACTTCTGATCCTGTATGTATTGTGTTATAGTTAAGAGAACACACTCTGGAGCCAGACTGCCTTTTTAATCCTGATACTGTCATTTCTGAGCTCTCTGACTTTTGGAAAACGACTTAATCTCTTGTCAGTTTCTCACCTATAAAATGAGGATAATAATTTAACTGCTCTTAAGTTTACTGTGAGGACTGAGAGTTAACTCATACCTTCATATATTGCTGGTAAAAATGTAAAATGGTATAACCACTTTAGGAAACAGTTTGGGGTTCTTCAAAAAGTTAAATACAGAGTTACCATATGACCTAACAATTTACTCCTAGGTATATACCTAAGAGAAATGAAAACACATGTCGACACGAAAATTTTATAACAATATTCATAGCAGCATTATTCATAATGCCAAAAAGTGGAAACAACCCAATGTCCATCAACTAATGAATAAATAAACAAAATGTGTTGTATCTATACAGTGGAATATTATTCAGCCATAAAAATAAGAGTAGTGATACATGCTACAATGTGGATGAAATCAGATACAAACGGCCGCATACTGTAGGACTCTATTTATATGACATATTCTGAACAGACAAACTGATATGGACAGAAAGCAGATTAGGGGAAGAGTGAAATGGAGAGTGACGGCTAATGATTACGGGGTTTCCTTCTAAGATGATGAAAATGTTCTGCGACTTGATAGTGGTGAACTTTGTGAACACACTGACGACCACAAAACCGTACTTTAAAAGGTGAATTTTATGGTATATCTATTATATCTCAGTAATAAGAAAGAAAAAAATCCAGGGGTGGTTAAAAAAAAAGTTATAAGCAAAGTGCTTAGAATAGTTCTTGGCACAGAGTAAGTGCTGTATGTGTGTTAATTAAGATAGAGTTGTGATAATTATAAGATACACTTGTTTGTATTTTCACCATAACATAAACTTTCAGAAGTTAACTCCCATCTCTCCTGTAAAATCAGAGAGTACAAGTTTCCGATTTATTCCGGATAAGTTCTTTGTGATTCCAGACTCCGAGGCAGAGTTCCCAACGCAGAGGTTTCAGCTTGCTCCTTGACACTTTCATCTTACCTAAAAGTACCAAACACTGTCCCTGAGACAGGATGAAATGCTTTACGCTTGTATGAATAATCAATCCTGAGCAAACCGGCCAGGTAAAAAGAGAGGTGGAGATTGGAATGGGCAGACACCTTCTCCTAAAAATCTCCTAATTACAAATCACTACAACCTTTGCTTGCATTTGGCTCCAGTTACTGTACATGGTATCTAATCCTAAGAATTATTTTATAGTACCACTAATATTTCCTAATAAATGAGTAAATGAAAGTTCAAGAATGTTAACGAACTTGCCACAAATCGCAAAACTGGTGCCAGTCACCAGTGGCAGTCGCAACTGGTGGCAGTCGAGATGTGAGCCCATATCCCTCTCAAAACGCACATCTGCATATTGTATTAAATTAATTAAGAATCTGGGCGCCTGGGTGGCTTGGTCGGTTGGGCGGCCCACTTCTGCTCAGGTCACGATCTCGCGGTCCGTGAGTTCGAGCCCCGCGTCGGGCTCTGGGCTGACAGCTCAGAGCCTGGAGCCTGTTTCGGATTCTGTGTCTCCCTCTCCCCTGCCCCTCCCCTGTTCATGCTCTGTCTCTCTCTGTCTCAAAGATAAATAAACGTTAAAAAAAAATTAAGAATCTTTTGGGGGAGGCGGGAGACAAGAGTGAAAATAATGGCTTTTAATAAAGGAATTCATTGTTATGGCCTACATCATAAGACTAAGACCCCATCATGCGGAGGTCTGGAGGGGAACCTTATCAAGGCACCCAAACTCGTGGCTCCTGGGTCTCGCTTTCCTGTCTCCTCCCTTTTGAAGGCGCGACAGTCATGGCGCGTCTCTGGGGCGGCGTCTGCCCAGGTCTGTCCAGGTGCCAGGAACGGAGTCGCAGCATCAATCCCTGTGGGACCAGGGGCCAGGCCCAGGGGCTGGGAGCATGAATAACAGATCTCTTAAGGCTTCCGCAAGAGTCTCCGCGGGGGAGGGGAGGGCGGAGTACGCACAAACTCCCGCACAAACTTTGGTCTTACCTCTTAGCCTTGGTTCCCTTGAGCACGAGTTTGGTGGACTTCACATAGGAGTATTCGGCCATGGTTCAGGGGACACTGTATAAAGAGGTGAGAGCGGGCTCAGGGCAAAATACCTTCACTGAAGTAGGCACGCGCGCGGGAGTGCCAAAAATAGAAACAGAGGGTAGACTCCCTGGAAAGCGCAAGTTACCGCGGGAGTGAATCCCTTCTGAGTCCTCGGTGTTTTTCACCTGACCATTGAATTCTACTTCCTGTTTACTCTCTGGGACTACGGCAACTGCAGAGGGCCGAAATACGTCAGGGTTCATTTGCTTGGGGCTTCTCGAAGTAAGAGCGCCAGGAGAGAGCGCCCTCTGGTGGGCGTAAAGGGTCTAATAGCTGTGGTTGGCACCTCAGCTCCTCTTGTGGTTTTCTCCTGCTAGGCCACCCGGGTGGGCGACAGTTTGATGGGCAAGAGGGTGAAATGACTCAATCAGTGCTCCTCCTACTAGCTATGAACTGGGCCTGACTACCTGGCGCGGCAGAATGCATTTTTGGGCCTTGGACGACTTACAAGCCGTTTTAATTCCATAAACTTTTCTTGTATTAACTAGGGAGACTTGAGTAATTGTACAGGAAACAGCTAGGGAGTAAAATAAAAGATAATCACGTACATAAATTTGGGCCACAGATTTCACAAGCGCTGTAGGAATGTGGGTGGAGGTGGGGTGGGAGGTGGACGTTGAAAACTAACAGAATCAGAGAAGTCTTTCTGTGTAGGGTGGGTCTTGAGAGATGTTTTCACAGTGTCTGTCGCTAGTTCTCCGGCCTGCTCCAATCTCTTCGACAGTTCTATAGTTCACCTCTCTGATTCCATTTTCTCCCGCTTCCAAACCATCTCCTATAATGCTACCCGAATGATCTTTCTAGAGAAAAAGCTGCTTATTCTCCTATCTGAAATCTATTTAAGGCAGCCTATTACCTTTGGGAGGGAAAAATCCTGGAATCACTCAATAAACTATTGACAGTCTGGCCTCTTTTCCCACCACTTAACCTTTTGCCATCTTAGTTCAGGTTACAGCAAATCCTTGGAAATGTCTGAATGCTCTGTGTTTACTTTTGTTTGCTTCGAATGCTGCCCTTTCCTCTTTTCCCACACTCTTCCCTTGGCCTTGTTTTTCAGTCTTTAAGACAAACTCAGGCATTATTTGTTCCTGTGAATGTTAATAAAGATAAGCCTCACTAAAATGGAGAAAGGAGGAGAGTAGAGCAAGTTAGAAGGGGAAGCCTTACCCCTTGACTTCAATTACAGGAAGAATTGTCAATTACAGAACCCAAAAGAAGAATCATCAGCAGGAAAGATCACCACTTATAGGCCCCAGCAAGGGAAAGATGTACTTTGCATCTCCTACAAGATATCACTACCCCTGCAACTCAGCCCATTAGAAACCATCATCACCAGGACTTGTGCTTTATTCCCCCAGTGGACTTTTGTTCAGAACAATGCCTTCCAGCTTCCTCCTTCTGCACAAAATAATGTTCCTCTTCTCTGCTTGTTGGACTTGCCCATGGTTTTGCCATAGCTTGTGCACCCCAAATTGCAATTCTTGGATAAATTATTGTTGAATAAATCCATTTTTATTTTTCAGATTAACACTCCCAAAAACCATCTTTGAATGATCTCCTGCATTACTCGTTCTGTAGCTAATTGTGTGCTTTTTCAGGGCAGGAACCTATGTAGCTTATCCATCTTTGTTTCACCTATACCCCTCCCAACGCCTGTTTCAGAGTAGACCCTGTGTAAATGTCTGTTAACGTGTTAAGATTCTGAAGCCTGAAGTTTAGCTGTGGGATAATGAAGAGAGTGGAGCATTTAGGAGTTAGACTTGACTACTTAGGAGGGGTTGTGGTAGAAAAACAGGAGGAAGAAAATTCGATGGGTAAAGAATATCATATCATGGAGGCCACTGGAGGTCCATTACTTATTTATATATCAGCCATCGATGCAAAGACACTGTGTGCTTGGTGATAGAGAATACAAAAGATGCTTCGACTCAAGGCCTGATCTTCTTTTTTTTCAAAGTCAAATCTGTAATTTCATATCTTATAGTTTGTAATGCTTGGATAGTTGGTTTCCATAATAAAATTATTAGCTAGTAACAGATTACTTAAACAGTGTGCCTATAAAAATGCATAATTAGATACTATTTACTATTCAATTATATCAGTAAATAGTGATAAACTGAAGTTAGCAAAATTATCTCAGTATACCTAAATGTGATAGACAATTCTTATCGAGTTACTGAATTTCAATATGCCAGAAATGACTTCCCACTAAAACAAATTATTAAAGATGATTAATAGCTAGATTAAATATCAACATTCTTATGGGTTATCATAGTCTATGTTATATATCTAAGTATGTATAATTCATACTTGATTTTTTAAAATTTAAATCCAAGTTAGTTAACATATAGCATAATCATGGTTTCAGGAATAGAATTTAGTGATTCATCACTTATATATAACACCTAGTGCTCATCCCAACAAGTGCCCTCCTTAATCTCCAGCACCCATTTAGCACCCCCCCCCACCCAAACCCCCTCCAGCAACCCTCAGTTTGTTCACTGTATTTAAGAGGCTTTTATGGTTTGCCTTCCTCTATGTTTTTATCTTATTTTTCCTTCCCTTCCCCTATATTCATCTGCTTTGTTTCTTAAATTCCACCTGTGAGTAAAAATATATGATATTTATCTGTCTTAGATTGACTGATTTTGCGTAGCATAATATAGTCTAGTTCTATCCACAGTGTTGCAAGAGGCAAGACTTCATTCTTTCTGATTGCCGAGTAATATTCCATTGTATGTATATACCACATTTTCTTTATCCATTCATCCATTGATGGACATTTGGGCTCTTTCCATAATTTGGCTATTATTGATAGTGCTGCTGTAAATATTGGGGTGCATGGGCCCCTTTGAGTCAGCATTTTTGTATGCTTTGGATAAATACCTAATAGTGCAATTGCCGGGTCATAGGATAGCTCTATTTTAATGTTTTGAGGCACCTCCAAACTGTTCTCCAGAGTGGATGCACCAGTTTGCATTTCAGTCTGCCTTCCCACCAGCAGTGCAAAGTGTTCCCTTTACTCTGTGTCCTCACCAACTTTGTTATTTCCTGAGTTTGTTAATTTTAGCCATTCTGACAGGTGTGAGGTGGTATCTCATTGTGGTTTTGATTTGTATTCCCCTGATGATGAGTGATGTTGAGCATCTTTTCATGTGTGTGTTAGCCATCTGGATGTCTTTGGAGAAGTTTCCATGTCTTTTACTCATTTCTTCACTGGATTATTTGTTTTTTGGTTCTTTATAGATTTTGGATACTAACCCTTTATCCGATATATCATTTGAAAATATCTTCTCCCATTCCATCAGTTGCCTTTTAATTTTGTTGATTGTTTCCTTTGCTGTGCAGAAGCTTTTTACCTTGATGAGGTCCCAATAGTTCATGCTTGCTTTTTCAAAGAGGTTGTTGCCTGTTATCTTCTCTAGGATTTTGATGGCTTCCTGTCTTACATTTAGGTCTTTCATCCATTTTGAGTTTATTTTTGTGTATGATGTAAGAAAGTGGTCCAGGTTCATTCTTCTACATGTTGCTGTCCAGTTTTCCCAATACCATTTGCTGGAGAGACTGTTTTACATTGGATATTCTTTTCTGTTTTGTCAAAGATTAGTTGACCATATAGTTGTGGGTTTAATTCTGGGTTGTCTAATCTTTTCCATTGATCGCTGTGTCTTTTTTTTTTTTCTTTGTTTGTTTTTTATTTTTTAAATTTTTTTTAATGTTTATTTATTTTTGAGACAGAGAGAGACAGAGCATGAACGGGGGGAGGGGGGTCAGAGAGAGAGGGAGACACAGAATCTGAAGCAGGCTCCAGGCTCTGAGCTGTCAGCACAGAGCCCGATGTGGGGCTCAAACCCACGGACCATGGGATCATGACCTGAGCCAAAGTCGGCCGCTTAACCGACTGACCCACCCAGGCGCCCCTCCTTTGTTTGTTTTTAAGTTTATTTATTTTGAGAGAGAGAGAGGGAGACGCAAAGAGTGAGAGGGAGACAGAATCCCAAGCAGGCCCCGTGGTCTCAGCATGGAGCCTGACATGGGGCTTGAACTCATGAACCATGAGATCATGACCTGAGCTGAAATCAAGCATTGATGGTTAACCGACTGAGCCACCCAGGCACCCCTATATGTGTGTTTTTGTGCCAGTACTGGACTCTCTTGATGATTACAGCTTTGTAATACATCTTGAAGTCCATAATTGTGATCCCTCAGCTTTGGTTTTCTTTTTCAACATTACTTTGTATATTTGGGAGTCTTTTCTGGATCCCATACAAATTTTAGAATTGTTTGTTCTAGCTCTGGGAAGAATGCTGGTGTTATTTTGATAGGGATTGCTTTGAATATGTAGAATGCTTTAGGTAGTATAGACATTTTAACAACGTTTGTTCTTCCAGTGCATGAGCATGGAATGTTTTTCCATTTTTTTGAGTCTTCTTCAACTTGTTTAATTTGCTTTCTATAGTCTTCAGTTTACAGATCTTTTACTTCTGTGGTTAGGTTTATTCCTGTGGTTATAGTTTTTGGTGCAATTGTAAATGGGATCGATTCCTTGATTTCTCCTTCTTCTGCTTCATTATCGGTGTATAAAATTGCAACTGATTTCTGAACACTGATTTTATATCCTGAGACTTTGCTGAATTCATGTATCAGTTCTAGTAGGTTTTTGGTGGAATCCTTTGGGTTTTCCATGTAGAGTATCATGTTGTTTGCAAAGACTTCTTCCTTGCCAATTTGGATGCCTTTTATTTCTTTTTCTTGTCTCATTGCTGAGGCTAGGACTTCCAGTACAATGTTGAACAAAAGTGGTGAAAGTGAATATCTCTGTCATGTTCCTGTCCTTAGTGGTAAAGTTCTCAGTTTTTTTCCCATTGAGAATGATATTAGCTGTGGGCCTTTCATATATGGCCTTTATGATGTTGAGGTCTGCTCTTTCTGTTCTTACTTTCTTGAAGGTTTTTATCAAGAAAAGATGCTGTATTTTGTCAAATGCTTTTTCTGCATCTGTTGAGAGGATCATGTGGTTCTTACGCTTTTCTTTTATTAATGTGATGTGTCATGTTGATTGATTTCTGGCTATTGAAGCACCCCTGCATCCCAGGAATAAATCCCACTTGATCATGGTGAATAATTCTTTTAATGTATGGTTGGATTTGATTTGATACTATTTTGAGAATTTTTGCATCCATGTTCATCAGGGAAATTGGTCTGTAGCTCTCCTTTTTAGCAAGGTCTTTGTTTGGTTTTGGAATCAAGCTAATACTGGGCTCATAGAACGAGTTTGGAAGTTTTCCTTCCATTTCTAATTTTTGGAACAGCTTCAAGAGAATATGTGTTAATTCTTTTTTAAATGTTTAGTAGAATTCCCCTGGGAGGTCATCTGGCCCTGGACTTCTGTTTGTTGGGAGACTTTTGATTACTGATTCAATTTTCTTTACTGGTTATGGGTGTGTTCAAATTTTCTATTTCTTTCCGTTTCAGTTTTGGTGGTTTATATGTTTCTAGGAATTTATCCATTTCTTCTAGATTGCCCAGTTTGTTGGCATATCATCGCTCATAATGTTCTCTTAATAGTGTTTGTATTTCTGCAGTGTTTGCTGTGATCGCTCCTCTTTCATTCGTGATTTTATTTATTTGGGTCCTTTCCTTTTTCTTTTTGATAAACCTGCCTAGGGGTTTATCAATTTTGTTAATTCTTTCAAAAACCATCTCCTAGTTTCATCATTTTTTTTTTAATTTCAATATCATTGATTTCTGCTCTAATCTTTATTATTTCCCTTCTCCTGCTGGTTTTGGGATTTATTTGCTGTTCTTTTTCCTGTAAGGTTAGGCTGTGTATTTGAGGCATTTCTTCCTTCTTTCAGAGGAAGGCCTGATCTTCAGGGCCTTCATCGAAGTAAATACTATGCAACAAGAAGCAGTGTAGCATGTAGTATAGCTTCTGGAGGCAGACGGATCAGGTAGTCATAACTGGCTTTCTATGAGACTTTGGGTAAGTTATTTAACTTCCACATATCTCCATTTCTTCTGCTATAAAATGGGATGATACCTGCTGGCATTATGATGAAGATTAAGAGAGTCAGTAAAACCCTTTTCAAAGTTCCAGATAAAAATAGTAACTGCATCACAAATATTAGCTATTATTAGCTATCCAAGTGCCCTGAGAAAGACAAACAAAATACTATAGCAGGATGTAGTGGCCACATGTTGCAGGAGTTAGGTGCTCCTATCTTGTTCTAGGGATCAGAAGAAGCTTAATAGTCAAAGTGACATCTGAGAAGTGCGGGTGAGATTTTAACAGATGGAGACAGGAGAGGATAGGCATGTCTGATAGGGGCAACAGTAAGGACAAAGGCATGGAGCTGGAATAGTGCAGGGCTGTGAAAGGAGCAGTCAGTGGCCTTGTTGATCGGAGCACGGGGCTTGCAGAGTACCATGGTGGGAGCCAGAAGTGAGAGGGCAGAGTGGGGTCATTTTGTAGCTAAAGAATTTGCAGGAAATCAGAAAGCAGTCATGGGGGATTAAATAAAGCGGGTGAGATGAATAGAGCAGTACCGCAGGATGGTTATTCTGCAACACTCAGCATGTGTAGTGCAAGCCCTGAGCCTTGGCCTTTTTTTTTTTTTTTTTTTTTTTTTTTGGTAATACAAATAACTGAGAAAAGACAGTTATCTCACATAAACACATTGACAGCCACAAGACCAGATAAAGAGCCATGCCATGGCCCCCCACTGAGACTCTTTTGTGATCTTGGTTGATTTCAATAACTGATCACTTGGGCCACTTTCCTTTTCTCTTCCTGCTCTTGAAATTTGAACTCTTAGGTTTTAAATTCTCCAACAAAGAGGGAGCCTACAAAAACCCTAGCCTGCCACCCCTGACTCCAATAAAAGCAGAATCCCTTGACCTGCACATACGTGTGTGCTCACCATCCCCACTCCCCCTACCCTGTGGGACCTCGCTGTGTGGCCCCAGATGTGCTGTGTAATTTCCAGTCTTATAAGTAATAAACTTCTAGTTTTTTTTTTCAAAGTTTCCTGTTGTTGTTGAAGGGCATCTAACAATCATAATAGAAAGCACAAGGGCCGCTCCAAAACAACATTGGTTGTCGATAGGCTGAGACCAGCTCAAAGCAGTGACGAGTTGTGTAAGTGATACTGAAACCTTCTCACTGGAGCTGTGGCTCTTTACATAATGTAGGGCACCAGTTGGCTTCCAAATCTTAGGAGACATAGTTAAACTCATGATTCCTGGTGGCACCATAGATTCAGGATGGGTCCATCTTACCTGACTCAGAAAACAAAACCATAGCCAATAATTTAGTAGGTTAGTATCCTTGTGTACTACTATCACATCTTTTCCAATATTTTCACAATACTTCCCTTTGTCTTATACCATAACAATCTGTGTTGTGATGAAAAAGTTCCAAGAGCCATGAACAGAAGAGACAGGATAAGGGGGTGCTCATGTCGGCTTTTCTAAGGGACATTTGGCAAAACCTCAATTTCCTCATCTCTTAAAACTTGGGTTAGTAATAGTACCTCTGAAGGTTATGAGGATTTGATGGTGTAATTCATGTAGAGTGCTTGCAAGCACTCAGTAGATATTAGTTGTGACTGTCACCAGCCTGTTATTGTTATGTGGTTGTCATCACATTCTCAGGAATGTTGGGAGCATGGAATGGATGCCTGTTCTGAGGGAATGAATGTGGAGAAACCAGAAGAGCAGGAACTGAGCCATACAACCATATAGTAAGGGGGGAGAAAGAAAAATGAAGACAGGAAGATAAAAAAGAAGGAAATAACAGGGTTACAGTAAAATGACAGAAATCAAAAACTCCAGAAAGAACAATATTACTTAATATTGAAGGTGTTCAGGAGGGCACGATGGAGGGAGGCCCCTGAGTTAACCTACAAGTGATGGGTGGGGAAGCGTTTTCAGCAGAGCAGTGGAGAGGGAAGTTGGCTTGACCTAGAGAGTAGGTGGAGAGGAGGTATGAGCAGGTTGCTGTTGACTGTTCGGCTGCACAGGAGGTAAGTAAGGGATGGTACATTCTGCACTTCTGGATTTCATTCGGTCTTGCTCAGCCACTATATATGCATAGAGGTACAGCACAAAGTTACAGAAAAAGAAAATGAGACCAACTTCATTTGTGGAAACCTGAGACAATACTTTACCCGAAAATCAAGATAAATTCATGACTCTTGTACTCTCATCCTCAGTTTTTAAGTTAAACAGCTGCTTTTCTTCTTCATTAATGTCATTTTCAGCTCCTCCCAGGTGTCAGTGGTTTTCAGGAGTTGCATGAGTCTTCTAGGTTCTTGATGAGTTGAGGAGGGTGAGGAGGTGTGAAGAAACACTGTTTTCAGCACAGGGAGGATTTTGAAATTCTGTTCACGTGTTTTTCAGTAACAGTTCCAAGTTTTCAAGGTTATTCAATGACAGGGATCCTTGTGCAATTCTCCAAACTTCACTGGTAAGAACCACTGAAGATATTTGTTTAAGATACTGATTCCCAGGGCCTTCACTTAGCGATTCTTACTCAGAAGATCACCCTTGGGATCCAGGAACATGTATTTATATTTATTTATTTTTTATGTTTATTTAGTATTTAAGAGAGAAAGAGAGCACAAGTGCAGAGGGGCAGAGAGAGAGGGAGACACAGAATCCAAAGCAGGCTCCAGGCTCTGGGCTGTCAGCGCAGAGCCTGACGCGGGGCTCAAACTCACGAACTGTGAGATCATGACCTGAGCCAAAGTTGGACATTCAGTTGACTGAGCCACCCAGGCACCCCTATTTTTTGACAAATGTCAAAAGTGATTCTTATGGTCACGCAAATTGGGAAACACTGACCTGCTTTTGTGTATTCATTGCTGGCAGCTGGAGAAGCCTGTTTCCCAAACTTCTATCCCTTCTAAAAATAAAATATTTTTAAAAGGAAAATATGACTAGATAAAATATGTATACATATATTATATGTATTGTATACTTCTTTCATATTTATAATTAAAGATGGGTAAGAATACTCAGACAAATTGTATATTAAATGAGAAGAGGAGTGTGTAGGGGTGGAGAGAAATGCAGCCTACTGCTGCGATAAAACAGGAAGCCAAGATGTTAGAAATCTAATGTTGCAAACAGCATTTTATAAAGTGCAAGAGCTTCAGAATCATGTCTGAAATCTTCTTTGATGTTCAGTTGTAAACGGTGACTTCGGACTAGATTTAGGGAGAAACCAATTATGCTTTAAAGTGTTCTTGTAAAAGGCTTTAAGTGAATGAAAATCCTTGTATGCGGCTGCAGCAATTTAAATTGAAGGCTTTTAACAAATTACTAAACCTTCTCCTCTTAAAAACGATCTTTCATTTGAAATGAAAATTTAAGTTGTTATTTATGCTCTATTAGCATCCTTATGCAGAGACCGAACAACATGTTTCACATTTCCAAGTTTTTATCTCTTGATTTTTCTGGAAGGAATAAACTACTCCATTGATTTTTTAAAAGCAAGGTAAAACAATTCATTCGACAAGGGATACTGTACTTTCTTCCTCAGTTTTCTGGTGGCAAAAGATTACATTGAATAGTGAAATCGGCATGAGAGCAGTAAAGTCTGCATTGGGTCCAGATCAGTTCCTTTAACTTCATTAAAATCCCGTTCTGTTGTTTGGATTAAAAGAAAAACAGAGGAGACACATTTATTTTTTATTTTTTATTAAAAAAAATTTTTAAGTTTATTGTTTTTTGAGAGAGACAGCACAAGTGGGAGAGGGGCAGGGAGAGAAGGAAAAAGAGAGAATCCCAAGCAGGCTTCTCACTGTCAGTGAAGAGCCCAATGTGGGGCTTGAACTCACGAAACCACAAGATCACGGCCTGAGCCAAAACCGAGAGTCGGGTGCTTAACTGACTGAGCCAACCAGGCGCCCAGAGGAGAAACATTTAGACCTGATACAAAAAAAAAAAAAAAAAAAAAAAAAAATCAGCAAGTATTTATGATGCAGAAGGAAAAATGGAGGAAATAGAGCTGAGACTATTGGAATTGATAGGCATTAATTATGTCAAAAGCCATGGACTGTTATAAATACTATGTTTTTAACACTATCAACAATAGCCAAAGTATGGAAAGAGCCCAAATGTCCATCGATGGATGGATGGATAAAGAAGATGTGGTATGTATGTGTGTGTGTGTATATGTATATATGTATATATGCCCTCAAGACCCATCCATGTTGTTGCAGATGGGAGATTTCTTTCTTTCTCATGGCTTGAATAATATCCCACTGTATGTGTAAATATTCCATTGTGTATGTGTGTATATATATCACATCTTATTTATCCATTCATCCACAGATGGACACTTAGGTTATTTCCATATCTTGGCTATTATGAATAATGTTGCAATGAACATGGGAGTGCAGATATCTCTGAGATACTGATTGCCTTTGGATATATACTCAGAAGCAGCATTGCTGGATCATATGGTAATTCTATTTTTAATTTTTTCAGGAACTTCCATACTGTTTTCTATAGTGGAAAACATTCCCACTGACAGAGCACAAGGGTTTCCTTTCTTCTACTTCCTCCCCAACACTTGTTATTTTTTGTCTTTTTGATAATAGCCATTTAAAAAGTGTGAAATGGTATCTCATTATGCTTTTGATTTATATTTCCCTGATGGCTAGACATGTTGGGCATCTTTTCATGTACCGGTTGGCCATCTGTATGTCTTCTTTGGAAAAATGTCTATTTAGTTTCTCTGCCCACTTAATAGGATTTTATTTATTTTTTTTACATGCTATTGAGTTTTATGAGTTCCTTATATATTTTGTCCCTTATATATTTGGATATTAACCTTTTATTAGATATACAATTTACGAATATTTTTCTTTCTTTAGATTGCCCTTTCATTTTGTTGATTGTTTCTTTTGCTGTGCACAAACTGTTTAGTTTGATATAATCTTACCCATTTATTTTGCTTTTGTTGTTTGTGCTTTTGGTGTCATGTCATATCCAAAAAGTCATTACCAAGCTCAATGTTGAGGGGCTTTTTACTATGTTTTCCCTAAGTTTTTTGGCTTCGGGTCTTATGTTTAATTTTTTAATTTCTTTCAAGTTGATTTTGTGAATGACATAAGATGGGGGTCCAATTTCATTCTTCTGCATCTGATTATACAGTTTTCCTAGCATCATTTATTGGAGAGATTATCCTTTTATCCTGAATATTTTTGACTCACTTGCGAAACTTTGGTTGACCGTATTATATGCAAAGGTTTCCTACTGAGCTCTCAATTATGTACCATTGGTCTACATCTTTTTTATGCCAGTACCATATTGTTTTGATTACTATAGCTTTGTAGTACAGTTGGAAATGAAGAAGTATGATATCTCCAGGTTTATTCCTTTGTCAGGATTGCTTTGGCTCTTTGGGGTCTTTTGTTGTTCCATATGAATTTTAGGATTTTTAAAAATATTTCTGTGAAAAATGCTATTGGAATTTTGATAGGGATTGCATGGAATCTATAGATGGCTTTGGTGTAGTATAGACATTTAACAATATTAATTCTTCTGCTCCATGAACACAGGATTTCTTTCCATTTGTTTTCTTCTTTTTTTAATTAAAAATTTTTTTTAACTTAAAAAGTTTATTTATTTATTTTGAGAGAGAGAGTGCGAGAGGAGGAGAGACAGAGAGAAAAAAAGGGAGTGAGAGGATCCTAAGCAGGCTCCGCATCATCAGTGTGCAGATCAGAGCTTGACATGGGGCTTGATCTCATGAACCATGAGATCATGACCTGAGCTGAAATCAAGTCAGGCAATTAACTGACTGAGCCACCCAAGTGCCCTGTGTTTTCTTTTTAAATTAAAAAAATTTTTTTAAATGCTTTTTTATTTATTTTGAGAAAGAGAGAGAGAGAAGGAGAGAGAGGCAGAGAGAGAGAGAGAGAGAGAGAGAGAGAGAGAGAGAGAGAGAATCCCAAGCAGGCTCCACACTCAGCACAGAGTCTGTCATAGGGCTCCATCCCACTACTATGAGATCATGACCTGAGCCAAAATCAAGAGTTGGATGATCAACCAACCGAGCCACCCGGGCTCCCCTGTTTGTGTCTTCTTCAATGTCCTTCATCAAAGTCTCGTAGTTTTCAGTATACACATAGATCTTTCACCTTGGTTAAATTTATTCCAAAGTATTTTATTGTTTTTGATGCTATTGTGAGTGGGATTTTTAAAAATTTCTTTTTCAGATATTTTGTTGTTAGCATATAGAAATGCAACTGATTTCTGTATGTTGATTTTATATTCTGCAACTTTACTGGATTCAATGATTAATTCTAACATTTCCACTCCCCCACCTGGAGTCTTTAGGGCTTTTTTATATATAAGATGATGTCATCTACAAACAAAGACAGTTTTGCTTCTTCCTTTCTGATTTAGATGCCTTTTATTTCTTTTTCTTGTCTAATTGCTCTGGTGAGGATTTCAAGTACTATGTATGCTTAATAGCAGTGGCAAGAGCGAGAGCCCTAATCTTGTTCCTGGTGTTAGAGGAAAAGCTTTCTACCTTCACCTTTGTGACTGGTGACTGATGTTCACTGTGGGCTTATTTATCTGAGGTACATTCCTTCTATAGCTAATTTGTCAAGAGTTTTTGTCATGAAAGGATGTATTTTGTCAAATGCTTTTTCTTCATCTTACTGACATGATTATTTGATTTTTATTTTTCATTCTAAAGTGGTATATCACATATATTGATTTGTGTATGTTAACACATTCTTGCATACCAGAAATAAATCTTACTTGATCATGACATATGATTCTCTTAATGTATTGTTTAATTCAGTTTGCTAATATTTCGTTAAGAATTTTGTATTTGTATTCATCAGAGATGTTGGCCTATAGTTTTCTTTTCTTGTAGTGTCTTTATCTGACTTTGATGCAGGGTAATTATGGCCTCACAAAATGACTTTGGCAGTATTCCCCCCTCTTCAATTCTTTGTAAGAGTTTGACAAGGATTGGTGTCAGTTATTTAAATTTCTGGTAGAATTCACCAGGGAAACCATCTGGTGTTGGCCTTTTCTTTGTTGGGAGATTTTTGATTACTGATTGAATCTTATTATTGGGCTATTCAGGTTTCCTATTTTTTCATGATTTAGTCTTGGTTGGTTGTATGTTTTTGGGAATTTGGCCATTTCTTCTAGGTCATCCAATTTGTTGGCATATAATTACAGTGATTTTTATGATCCTGTGTATTTCTGTGGTAACAGATGCAATGTCTCCTCTTTAATTTATGGTTTTATTTATTTGAATTTTCTCTTTCTCTTTATTAGTCTGTCTAAAGGTTTGTCAATTTTATTTATCTTTAAAAAAACAGATCTTAGTTTTGTTGTTATTTTTTAATGTTTCTCTGGTCTGTATTTCATTTATTTTTGGTCTGATCTTTGTAATTTTCTTCCTTCAGAAAACTTTGGGCTTAATTTGTTCTTCTTTTTCTAGTTCCTTCAGATGTAAAGTTAGGATCTTTATTTGAGATCTTTCTTTTTTTCTTAATGTAGGCGTTTATCACTATAAAATTCCTTCTTAGAACTGCTTTTGCTACCTCCATAAGTTTTGGTATGTTGTATTTTCATTTCTGTTTGCTTCAAGATATTTTCCATTTATCTTTTTATTTCTGCTTTGACTCATTGGTTATTTAAGAGTGTGTTGCCTAATTTCCATAAATTTGTGAATTTTTCAGATTTCTTCTTGTATTTATTTCTAGTTTAATACCATTTTGGTCAGAAAAGATAGTTGATTTCGATCTTCTTAAATTTGCTATGTCTTTTGATCTGTCCTGGAGAATGTTCTGTGTGCTTGGAAAGAATAAACATTCTGCTGCTGTTGGATGGATGTTCTGTGTATGTCTACTAAGTCTAAAGTATGTATGGAATATCTGTTGGTCTGAAGTGTAGTTCAAGTCCATTGTGTCCATATTTATTGTTTGTCTGGATGATCTCCCAAACTCCTAAGGAATCCTTTAATGTAAGAATGGGAAGTCAGGTCTGGCGATATCCAAAAGTTGTATTTAATATTTTTAGAATGCCAACAAATTATACATTCATAAAAGATAAAGCTATACAGATTTTTAAAATATGGATGATTTTCTTTAATTCTATTCAGTATGAAGTCAACACAGTATATTAATGTTGGTTATCTCATACTGATTAGAATCTCTAATGCATAGACTTATAAATCTTTGATTAATTAAAAATAAAGTAGGTAACTAAGTAAATATACTTCCTTTAAAAAAGATTTTCAAACAACTTCCTGTCCTAGAGTATCTCCTTCAGAAATTGGGGCACAGTAGGTACTCCTTTAGTTGAGCTACACTAACTGATTCACCCAACAAACCAATGTTCTCTGGTATTCTTATAAAGCGTACTAACTAATGTCCACTGCAAGCTGAAAACTCTTGAGGTACTCTTTTTTTTTTTGATCTCTTATACCCATACATTTCTGCTCCCATAATACACTTTGTATATTTTCTAGAAACAGTTGTGTTTGTTGCAAATGTATTTATGTCATTTGTTCCTGCTACCATGATTAGATGATTAGATAATTAGATAATTTAATTAAATAGTATATAAGCTGAGAAAATGAATATAATAAGAGTACTGTTGTTTCTCTAAAAAATAAGCTGGGTACATTGGAAAGATGAGACAATAAAACAGTTGCTGCTAGATTAAATTGTAGGCAAACAACTGGAAACAAATAGGAAAAAACTGTAAAATCTGTGACCCAGTTCTTGGATTGCTTTGCCCCAGTTTTCACTTTATAGAATGTGAAGCTAGAAAGCAAGGACAGTGCATCATTGGCATGGTTTCTGGAAGAAGAAACTCCAGTGAATCTATACAAAGCTTTGAACCTGTATCAAAATATTGGCAAATTTATTTACACAGGTAGCTTTTAAGTTAAAAATAAGTTTTGTAGGTATACATGTAATACTTTTAATGATTCCTCCTCTTAACTGAAATGTTTGATTAAGCTACCCATTACTGATCTCACTCTTATTGAATAAAAGGGCTTCTTCCATTTTTTGCTAACCAAAAATGTACTTTGGTGAGAATGGATTTATAAATATAATAATTTGTTTGATACTAAGGGATTATATTAATAGACCTCAGCAGTGAACAAACTTTAGTATGCCTAAAATCTCTTGAAGAGCTTACTAACAATACACATTCTTGGGCTTTAAGGCTGAGATTTTAATTCAATAGGTCTAGTGGGGAACAGGAATTACATTTTTAGTAACATTAAAGGAAAGTTGTTTAAAAGAGGATAATCATTGTTTAAATGAGAGCAATTGCTTAAAAGTGGGTAATACAAGGGATACAGGAGTGCTGATGAATAGGGGCACATGTACCCCAATGTTTATAGCAGTGCTTTCAACAATAGGCAAATTATCGAAAGAGCCTAAATGTCCATCAACTGACGAATGGAAAAGAAGATGTGGTTTATATATACAATGAAATACTACTTGGCAATCAGAAGGAATGAAATCTGGCCATTTGCAGCAATGTGGATGGAACTGGAGGGTATTATGCTAAGTGAAATAAGTCAGTCAGAGAAAGACAGATATCATATGTTTTCACTCATATGTGGATCTTGAGATCCACATATCTTCTTAACAGATCTTAAGAGATCCATATCTTCTTAACAGAAGACCATGGGGGAGGGGAAGGGGCCAAAAAAAAAGTTACAAACAGAGAAGGAGGGAGGCAAACCATAAGAGACTCTTAAATACAGAGAACAAACTGATGGGGCTGAGGGAGAGGGGAAAGTGGGTGATGGGCATTGAGGAGGGTACTTGTTGGAATGAGCACTGGGTGTTGTATGGAAACCAATTTGACAATAAATTATATTAAAAAATAAAAAAAATAAAATTCAGCCATTTATACTAAAGAAAAAATAAAAGAATAATAAAAATTGTTTATATTTATATATACAACAACACTTGTAAAAGGTTTTTATTTAACTCAGTAATTAATGAACAATCTAATAGGATGTTACAATGAGTTCTATGGAGAATTCAAAAGTCTACACATATCTATGCAGTAAGGAGCACTGAAATAGATTTGCTTCCATAGAGTTAAAACTGACTTCCTGATGCAAGGTGGAGGGAAGAAGAAAATTAATTATATTTCCATCAGAAGTCAGTCATTTTCTTGTCTATACACAAGAATCGTTTGTCTTGCGGGACACCTGGGTGGCTCAGTCAGTTGAGTGTCCAACTCTCCCTCAGGCCATGATCTCACAGTTTGTGGGTTCGAGGCCCACATCAAGCTCTGTGCTGATAGCTCAGAGATGGTAGCCTGCTTTGGATTCTGTGTCTCCCTCTTTCTCTCTGCCCTTCCCTCGCCCGTGTTCTCACTCTCTCTCTCTCTCTCAAAAATAAATAAATAGACATTAAAAAAAAAAAGAATCATTTATATTGCCATCAGTGGTCTGCAATTTACAGAATTACAAATACCTCAAACACAAGAAAGGCTCAGGGACCCCATAGAATCAGATAACCCTAAAGGTTTTGCTATCCAAGGTGGAGTTTGCCACCGAAGACATCTGGTGAATCTCTTTGGTCCATTTGAAAATCTTTCACAATTTTTCCCTATAATATTTTGCTCTGGCAATTCTAATACATTGTGGTTAACGAGACATGATCTGAGGTATCCTTTTAATAGCCTGTAATCAAAGTTGTTGAATGATTTCCCCCATTAGAGAGAATACTAATATGTCCATGTATGTGAATATGATGAAAATGGCTTACTATCTGTAAGTAGACTTGAAGTTCCTGATTTTCTTAAGGTTATTAACATTTCTGGAGAATCTACCATATGTCGAGCAATGTATTATGCTTTATAATTTAATCCTCCATTGACTTTTACTTCCTCTTCAATTGAACCACACGCTCCCTTGGCTATAAACTTAACTCTTCTCTAACCGAAACCTACTTCCAATGTTGAGGTCTCTAATGTCCCTGTTCTTTTCCACTCTTGCTTTTCTTACTGTCAATTCACCTTCTCCTCTATCTTTTTGAGTCCCCAGGATTCTGACAATTCCTTTTTGTAACAAGAATATGGCTCCTCCTAGTTTTGTTTTTTTTCCCTTTCCTAACCAACCTAGATAAATCCCATCAACACTTTTCCTTCCCCCACTTCTAGTGCAACTGCTTCTTTGCGTTCCTGCCATGTGTATCATGCTACATGACCTAAACCTGGCTATTTACAAACTATAAATCTTAACTTCCTGTAAAATAGGGATAATAATAGCATATACCTCATAGGAATGTTAAGAATGTTAAGTGAAGCTTTCCGTATTAAATGAAGGTAACTTTTTGAAATATATTGGTGAGATTTTTTTCTGTGCTCTGTTCTGACTTTTCTGTTGCTCAACTAAAGGCATCCATTGCCATGGAAAGCATTAGGAGTATGATAGCAGAAATTAAAAGTAGGTAGGAACTTATTAAAAATCAGTGTTCTTATCAATTCCAAGATAAGAACTTGAAACCCATAACCTGATGATAGTTCTGAGAAACAACTTACTGAGGTTGATCTGGGTTTTAAAAGCCTAAAAGATACTTTTCGCATGTTCAAGAGTCAAGGTTGGTTGCATAGCATCCTATAAAGATTGGATTATAAATTTTAGTTGGAGAGGGTGGAAGGTGTCAAAGAAAATATGGCATCAAAGCTAAACCAGTAAGGAAGACTTTATGCAAGGCTATTGCAGTAAGGGAGAGACATGAGAATCCATTCTGAATTCCATCTCACTGGAACAAAGGGTTTTGGGAATTTTAAGGGGTAGGGTGCAAGGGAGATCATGGGCCATCTGTGTTTGCTAATTGAGTTTAACCAAAGGAAAAAACAAGCTTTCTTGTATCTCCATAACAGGAGGTAGTTTTATAACATGGATCAAGGCACCTCCAAAGTTAGACTCATACTCTCCACAGAGACTGGGAGATAGAAATACTCCTGTGAGGATTAGATTTCAAAGGAATGGTTCCCAGATCCTTGAGAAAGACATTCCTGGGTTGTAAAAGTGGCAGGAAGCTTTAAAAATGATTTATATCTCAAAAGGACAGAAATAATTTATAGTGACAAGTTTTCTAGGGGCCTAGTGTCAGGAAGAAGTCTGTCTCAAGTTTAGTCAGGCTGAGGGGAATGTCTTATTAAAGGTATGACGTAACGGGCAATTCCCACTGGACAGGAGGGTAGCGTTCTTTCATGCCTTGGTTAGAAAGCAACTTCCAAATGTTCTGACCAGTCACTCAGTGTTCCCCCGCCTGCATGTGCACAGAGGGGAGGGGAGATGAGGGGTAAAGGGGAGGTTGGGGGCTTTGTTGTTGTTGACTGTGGGGTGGGGGAGGGGAGGAGGAGTTTAGGAGGGTGCAGGTAGAGTTTCAGCTGTCATTTCCTTCCCTTTCCTTTTGTGCTGTTGTTGCTAGAATTTGCTTTTTAGATTATAATATTACCATAAACTAGGAATTGTGGGAATAGGCATCACTGAGTCTGAGTAATTAAAGGCTTTCTTTCCTGTCGTCTGAGTTTCGGTATATTCAAAGAAGTCGGAAATTTCCCCTCCCAAATTTGGAATTTAGACACTCCATGTAGCTATGTTCAGGTGATGTGTCCCCCTGAATACATTTTAGGATCATTTATAAATCTCTATAAGCAACACTATGCTACCCTTTAAATATAAATATGACCTACATCTCTTGGAGAAAGGACTACACACATGTAAAAAATGGGAATTTAAATACAACCTGATACTACTGGAGTAAAATGTACCCACTTTCTTATTTGTCCACAAGGGGCTGCTGTTTCCTTTCCAGTAACACAAGGCAGCAGATTCCCAAGAACCCAAGGTACTCTAAAAAATTGCCATAGTTCCTGTTTTATAGTTATTTAGTTTTCAGGGTGCTATTAGGTTTGTCCCATAGAAAGGATGTGTAGGATTTTTCTTGTAGAAACACAAATTTTAGCAATAAGTTAGCCCCAAATTCAGCATTGTTAGAGTGAGGGTATGCCTTTTTGCCTTATAATTTCATTTATAATTATTATGTTTTTTAGTGATACTAACAGCCTTATAAAAACATCATTCTATTATATACCCAATGACTGTGAAATCATCTGCCTTGAAGCATAGCAAAATCATCAATCAGCAAACTGGGTCTAAAATGGGACCATTTTAAGAAAGCTATTTACACTGTAATTTGCAAGTTGATTTTTTTTTTTTGAAATTAAAACATTTCTAAAATGCACTAACTATGATTGTTTAAAAAAAGTAATGGCTCTTTTTATGGTAAGGAAATAAATTGAACCTCTGTGCTAGAAAGTGCAGAAAACAAATCAGCTTTCTTTATAAATAGATTTTACTGCTGGTTTAGAAATTACCTTATGTGCTTTTCAGATGATGGAAAAATGAAATCAGCTTCTGTTTGCACTGTGAATGCAGCATGTTTGCTGTGTCACTTTCCAGAGGATTATGGAATGTAGGGAGGTCAGGGTTCTCGAAATGTAGAATTCTAAGAAGTAGCAGAGTGAGAAAACGAAAATAAAGCAAGCCTAGTTGTTTAATATATGTACTGATGGAGTTGAAGGGAAACCCTGGATTGGGAGCTAGCAGGTCATGTTCTGACTTTGACGGAGTCACAGCAGGACTGCAACTCAGTGAAGGCCAAGGCCGACTGGGCATCAGGCTGACTGGCATCAGAACAGGGAGAGAGAGGCCACTCACTGGCCAGGGGTTATGGCCAGATGTTCAGTGCCCAGTGCTAACCACGGTGCTTATGTACATCCTGAGGGCAGGGCTGACCCACAGTCTGGACTTTCTGGTGACTCTGCGATCTCATTCTGATGGGCGTGGTTAAGCAGTCTTAGAGGTGCTATCTATGGATGCTGGGGTGAGGAGCATGGAGATGTTTCCTTTCCCTAACAAACATTCTTTGGTTGTCTATGTTAGACAGAAGCACCCCAGAGGAGCAGAGACAGACTCTTCAGATGTGGGTTAGAGGTTTGACTCTGTGGAATGAGAGTTCTCGAGTGTCCACTTCAAGAGAGGAGGGAGGAAACCACATATCAGGATGACAGGTGACTCACTAGACTGGATTTCTAAAAAAAGAGAACCCTTAAACCTTAGCCTCCTTGGGCATTACCATGGACTGAGTGGCTTAAAGAATAAACATGTATTTCTGTCATTCCTGGAGACTGGAAAGTCCAAGATCAAGGCAAATCCAGCATCTAGTGAGACTTGCTTCTAGGATTCCTGGTAGCTACCTTGTTGTGTCCTCACCTGGCTCAGAGGACTCTGGTCTCTTCCTTTTCCTATAAGAACACTAATCCCACTACACATTCCCTACCTCAGGACCTCATCTAAACCTAATTACCTCCTCAAAGCCCAGCCCCCTAATACGGCCTCTAACACCATAGGGCTTCCCACTATGAATTTGGGGAGGGTGCAAACATGCAGTTCTTAGCACCTTTATCTAGTAACAACCAGTGTCCCTTGGATAAAAACCTAGCTTCTAGAAAAAGACTTAAAAAATTGTGCCTTGGTTCTTGTCCAAATTGTCTGTCTGGACTTGTTAAAAACAAGGCACACTGGACTATTTCCTCTAAAGATTTGTTTATTCTTACCCTATTATATTCACATAATTTTTACAGAATGACATCCACAAGCCTCCTAATAGCTTAATCTATTATAGGAGGCTTTATAACACTGTTGGTAAAAGCATGTGCTTTGAAATCATACAGTCGAATTTATGAACAAAGCTAATGCCAAGTGCTTTATGTACATTATATAATTTGAGCTGCATGAAACCCTATTGTCAGCCACTCTCACTGTTCCACTTCTGCAGAGGAACTAAATTTGAGAGATTTGCCCAAGTTTGCACAGTTAATAAGTGGTATAGCTGGGATTTGAGTCAAGTCTGTCTGATTCCAGAGCCTACTTACCATTCTCTTACAATACTTTTTAAGTCCCTGAGAGTGCTAACATCTTTTCATTTGAAATCTTATGTCTTTTTGGGTAGCAGCTTTTTAAATCTGTGAATAGGGCACCATAAAGCAGACAAGAAAGTCTTTCCAAACTTCAATATTCATGGTGAGAGAAGAACCAGTTCTGGGGTTGTCAATGCAAAAGCATCATCTGAAGGCTTTCTCTTCTAACACACAATCAAAACCAGGAACACAACAAACAAACAACCAAACAAGCAAAAATCCAAAGCCTAGGCAGGTTCCCCTGGCATTATCAAGACCAGTCTCTGTGTGGCCGTCTTCCTTGTCCTCCTCTCTGATAGGTGTTCTAGCCCTTTCTTGTACCAGAGTGGAGTGGCCAGATCTAAGAGTTCATTTGGTCATGGGGAGAAGTAGAGGGAGAAGGTCTCCGGCCTATTTTGGCATTAGACCACGTTAGTAACAGAGTCCTTCCAGCCTTGAGTTCAGCCCATTAGACCTCTCTCTGTGTTTGGGGAAAGTCTCTGGGGAGTAATAAAGCGTTATTTATACACCTTTCTTTGGGACATGGTGGGGAAATTTGTTCCCTGGCCAAATACCATCTTAACCACTTCCATGATAACAAATTTCATTTCTTTTGTGGAATGGAAATCTAAATGGAGGTTTGAGGAAAAAAAGTATGGTGAAAGAATTAAGAAGGTCAGTCCTTTACCATCTTCTTGTAGGGATGTTGATTATTTCCCCCTTTGCTTTCCACCGAATTCTAGACTTTCATAAAGTGGTGTTTAGGTCTGATTGGATAGCAGTAAATTAGACCACCACCTGGAGGACCACTGGGAACCCTCTCTTGTCTGCCAGAAATCCCACTATTTGGAGATGGGAGCTTGGAAGCCTGTTAATATTTATGGAATGTTAAGTGCTAGCCATATTAAGTAATTTTGAGTATGTTTACATTTGACCCTCACAATAATGCTCTGAGGTACGTTACTAGATCCGTTTTAGAGACGACAAAATCTAGGTTCAGAGACACTAAGCACTGCAGCTAACAAAAGATGGTGTTGAGGTTTGCAGCACTTCTAGCTAACTCTGGACCACCATATTTATGCCATCTTTTCACTAGAAAGTTCTCTCTTTGATTCTTCAAAGCCCTTGGTTTTCAGGAATTAATCTTCGACTGTAGATTTCACAGGAAGGAACTACCACGTGAAACTTTGTGGCTGAAATTAGAGATTTGGAGCTTGAGAGAGGCACAGGGGAGGGTTTCGTAGGTAAACTTCATGTCGTTTGTGGGGTCCTGAAAGTCTGTCTCCAAATTCTTTGTCTTGTTGACTTTCCATATTAGTTCAAATGTCATGCAAGTTTCCCTTGGGGGTTAAATTAAATAATTTCTATGAAAAGTTAAAAAAAAAAAAGGAAAGAAAGTAAAGAAAGGACTGAAAGAGAGGGGTAAAAAGCCAACTCAGGTCTTATACTTAGGTATCAGAGTTTTGTTCAACCTAAACAGGCCTTGGTACAATGTGAAGAAGGCAGGGTTGAGTTTGGTAATTGTTAGCAAACCTGTCCATGTTCAGTGTTCATGAAACCATGGTTAGGAGTGTAACCGAACTCAAGGGGTGGGTTCGCTGCTTGGGGTGCATCAAATTGGAACACAACCCAAGGAAGTGCTGGATGGAGGACTTTTTATTACTTGTTACAATTGAGGAGACAGGGAGATAGCTCTCAAAGCACGGTGTGCCCATGGGGTCAGTACAGGAAGCTTTCATTCAGTATATTAGGGGGTGGAGGCAGGGAGCTTGCATATACATTAAGGAACTTACACATACTCTGTTATTTAGGTACTTCTGGTTCAGTTGTGCATGTTCGTGTGTCAACATGCCGGTGTATACATCGTATGCTCAAAAAATGATGGAAAACCCCATCCATAGGAGGAGATCTTTGTATTATAATGAGCTAAAGGTAACTTCAGGACAATTCAGGGGGGCTTCTGTGCAGGTCGTCAGCTCCCATCCAGCTCAAACTGGCTCACAGAAGGGGCTATCAGGTGAAACACCCAGCTGGTCATTTCCTTGGCCAGAACTGTTGGTTCTGCAACACAAAACACATTCCTTCCCTGCTTTTGTCCCTTCCCCTTCTCCCTTCTGCTGATAGCTTTCACCCCTCTTATTTGAGTAACTTCCTGTTGTATCCTAGCTAACCAAAGTTCACTTAACAGATTTACCAGATCAGTTAGTTAGTTGTAAAGTCCAAAAGGAAACAGGCACAGTTCAGTTGGGACAGGGACAAAAGACAAGTCTGGGGATGGCAAGCTGGGCAGGCCCCTATGAAGCAGGCACGGGCAGGGGAAGGGTGGTACCAGGAGTCTAGGGAACGGGGCACGTTTGGGTTACCCAAAGATCACAAAAATCAACTCTGCTCTCTTCAAATGCTTCCCATGCCTGTTGGAGTTCAACAGAGCACTGAGAAGGACTGTGCTGTAGCCTGAGTCTTGGTCCCCAGCTGCCTTCCCTCAGCAATATCTTGGCTGGTGGCTATGCGCTTGGGGACAATTTGCCTGGCTTTCTTGATCCAGACCAGAAAGCTTGCTTTTGAAGTGGTTTGGAAAGCTCCAAAAGAGACATGCTTCATGGTATTGGTATTGGTGCTAAAGAGAAAAGATTCTCCTTTTCATCAGCTGTTTGCTTCAGCAATCTGTATCTCTCTAGCACCTACTGCCCATGGCCCTGGTTGTGCTGACACACAGACGGTGTAGCTGAAGGTAAAGAACAGCACGGGGTCTCCTGGGCTCACCCCTTCCAGGCCGGGCTAGGAAGAGGCTCACGGATGTTCCGACGCTCGAATGCAGGTAAGCTGCAGATCTGCAGCAATTCTTTTAACATGAGGCTGGAGATTCTTTATAGTTTCCCCAGACACAGGAGTTGGCAGGGCTTGAAAAAGGATCGCTGGCAGGAAGTTCATTTTCTTTATTGCTACCTCCCCAGCCATAAAACTCAAAGCTTTTTACCTAAATCATGTTTGCTCTCTCGTGGGGGTGGGAGATCATTTTCTTCAGAGTTTTTCCCAGTTGGGGTTTAGTCCTGGGGATTCCATGGTTTTAATACTCCATTTGAATTTGAAGAGCTTTTCTAATTGATGGTTCCCATATTCCCTGCCCCCCTCCTTCTGATTCTGTGTCATTTGTATCCCCCTCCCCCCAATCTCAAATTCCTGAAAATGAAATCCTTTCATTTTTAACTTCATCATTTTAACTTAATTAGAACTTCACTCACCTATTGCAATAACTTTAGTTTCATCCCTCCAAAATAATCTCTCTCTCTTTGAGTTTCCTCTGGTTGACCCAGAGCTATTCAATTCTTGCAAATAAGCTGAAAAGGGAACCTCCCTTGTGTCTTGTGATTTGTGTAAGAAAATATGTTGAGGGGCTAACCCCCTGATTTGTACTTTGTTAATGAATAAAAATCTTACCGAGAATTTTCTAATTTTTGAGATTTAAAAATATAATAACTGACATTGTTTCTAATTCAGTCTACATTTCTGGTATGAAATGATGTCAGGAGCCCTGGGATCTAAAGCTGACAGGGTAAATAACCCTCTGTGTGACCTCAAGCGAGCCATTTCCTCTTTCTGCCCCTTCTTTCTTCATGTGCAAGATGTGGGTAACTTTGTCTGCCCCACTTAATTCACAGAGTGACTGTCTTAGATCACATACAGCCAAGTTTATTGAAAGGCATAAAGCTCTGTAATGACATATAACATCACCTGCCATTTATGAGCTTCTGCAGTCCTGGGGCCATGGAGAAAGTATCCTTCGTCAGGTAAAAGATACCTCTACAGGCTTTCTAGAGGATCTCTGGGTGCCTTCTTTTCCTGGCTTTTCAGGGATTCTGCTCATTGCTTTTCCACTTCTCGTGCACATCTTCAATCTTTTGCTGTCCCCATGTTTTCTGTCGTAAATAAATCCTTCATCTAAAAAATGGTGTCTTCTCTCTTGGGAGAGAGACCTTTCCTTCGACTCTGCGTGCCTTTCCAGCTGCCAAGCCATCTATCCTCTCCCTCCATGACAAAGTTTCCTCGAGAATATTCCACTTTTGCTATCTCCCCTTCCTCATTTTCATTTCACTCTTTTATCCAGACCAACTTGGCTTTCACTTTCACCAAGTCCATTAAACTACTTTTGCTAAGGTCACTAAATTAGTTTGCTTGGGCTGCTGTAACAAAATACCAGAGACTGGGTGGCTTGAACAACAGAAATTTATTTTCTTACAGTTCTGGAGGCTAGACGTCCAAGATCAAGGTGTGTGTAGGTTGGGTCTCTCACGTATCTACATGACTTCATCTAACCCTCATTACCTCTTTAATGACCCTGTCTCAAAATACAGTCACATTCTTTGGTACTGGGGTTAGGACATCAATATGTGAATTTTGGGGGAACACAATTGAGTCCATAAGTCACCAATAGCCTTCCTGTTTTTAAGTTCTGTGGGATCTCAGCAACATTCAGTAGAGCAGTCGTCTTCTAGTTTTAAACTCTCTTCTTTGGGGAGGGGGGTGCCTTTTTTACTCTACACTTGGCTCCTTTTCTTTGGCTGAGTCAGACTTTCCCCCCATCTCCTCCTTCTGTGCCTCCAAACTGTAAATGCTGAATTAGAAATCTGTCCTATAGACCTCTCCGGTTAAGTGCCTAAACATTATGTCCAAGTCCTTTCTTAAAATTTCCACTTGGATTTTTATAAGCATCTCATAACTAAGAACTCTTGAGTTCTGCCCCCAAACTTATGCCTCTTTCTGTATCTATTCCTTCCTGTTAGTTTATTTCTTCTCCAGTCTTATTCTTCCTAGAAATCACCTACCTGCTTCTGCCAGCAATGAGAAGTAATCCTTGATGCTTCCTTCTTCCTGCCACCCTTCCACCATAACTGTTTGCTATTCTACCTCAAAATCACGTCCTCAAGTAATCTCCTGCCATCCCTGTTGACACCTCCTACTTGGTCAGCAAACGTAAACTCCTCTTTTCAACTTTGTGCCCCTCCACTACATTCCCCACAGAGCATCCAGACACTTAAAGATTTCAAGTAGATCACGTCTCTTCTGTTTAAAAATCTTTAGTGGCTTCCCACCCGCAAGGTAGTTCTACTAGATTGCAAGCTCTAAGAGTACAGGGACTAGGATTTCCTTACTTATTGCTGTTTACCCAGAGCCTAGCCCCGTGCCTAGTACCCAGTAGGCACTTCACACACTGACCGGCCTCACCTCTCACAATAGTGCTCGTCTGTCTCGGTCACATTGCTCTCAGATCCGTGAGCTGGCCTTGTCTGGGCTGCCTGTGCTGTGATAAACTCACTCTCCCTTCGTTGGCTAGCATTTACTTGTGTCCTTGATATGCTAAGTGGTGTCCAAGGCCAGCAGCATGACCCTATGGAGATGCTTGTTAGGACTCGGGCTCCCCCTCTAGCTCTGATGAATCAGAATCTGCACTAAAACATAGTACTCAGGTGATTCACATACACAGGAAAGTTTGAGAAGCTCTGCTTTAGACTTCAGCCTAAGTGTTAGCTTTTTTTTTTTTTAATGTTCATTTATTTTGAAAGAGAGAGAAAGCGTGAATGGGTGAGGGGCAGAGAGAGGGGGAGAGAATCCTAAGCAGGCTCCATGCTATCAGCACAGAGTCTGACGTGGGGTTCAATCTCAAGACTGTGAGATCATGACCTGAGCTGAAATCCAGAGTCAGATGCTTAACTGACTGAGTCACAGGAGCCCCCTAAGTGTTAGTTCTTTCTTAAATGTTTACTTCTTTATTTTGAGAGAGACCGAGCATGAGCAGGGGAGAGGCAGAGAGAGAGGGAGAGAGAGAATCTCAAGCAGGCTGCACGCTGTCAGCACAGAGCCTGACATGGGGTTCGAACTCTTGAACCATGAGATCATGACCTGAGCTGAAATCAAGAGTCAGATGCTTAACCAACTGAGCCACCCAGGTGCCCCAGTGTTAGTTCCTTAGAACTTCCCCAACTGGCCAGTACACATTAGGTGACCTAATGTATTAACTCACAGCATCTGTGACACCCAGAAGGGAAAGGAAGTGAAAGATAAGGGAGGGAGGCTAGGGAAGTGAAGCATACCGATCAGAAGCTGTTTGCTTTTGAACTTTACCTAAGGTTGACCCTAACGGAAGTTTTGGTTTATATAGAGGAGCCCGCAAAATCTGTGAATTGTTTGATTTGAGCAAATTGAAAATGGCACGAGGTTTTCTTTGTGTTAACAAATTTTTGACTTCACCCCGAAAATCACTTTATATAGTTGTTTTGTTTTGGTTTGCCACACTGTGACATCATAGGATAAACACATAGCAGGCGAGCCACAATTGGTTTGGGTTTTCCAATATTTCATTGACTCATGGTTGTGGAGTGCATTGTAGAAAGTCCAGCTAGAACACCTATTCTTTAATGTAGTTTGATTTTAGCTTTGTTGCAAGTCATTGTCCAGTGTTTTGTTGCAAACATTTGGATATTGAATAGCTGACTGGTTTGTGGTTCTCTAGGCTTTCTATCAGATGCCCAATCATAACATTATTGCAGATCTTCAGCATTTTGCAGAGGATGTGCAATGAATGTGCAACCAATGAACTAAGTCACAGTTGTGACTGAGAGATGAAAGAAAACACACTCTTAAAAATAAACACCTTCAGCGCTTATCACTGAAAGTATTTCTAAGGTGTCATACATATAGGCTTTACTTGCCAAATATTTTTTTGCCTCTATTTGCCAAGTATGTTGGGATTTTACGGTACCAAAGTATTCTACTAAATTAGCTGGACAACTTGTTTGGTTATTCAGTAAACTCACATTCATGGCAGAGTTATAATTTTAAAGTGTATTCCCACTGGTTCCATGAGCATTACAGCTGCTCCTTGTTTATTTAATAATAGAGCTGATGAGTACTTAATTTGAGAGGGACGCTGGGTGCAGGTGTAGTGCCATTTAGATGTAACAGAGGACACATTTGACATCTGCTGCAAGATCTATAGATAAAGTAAACAGAGGTTAAAATCAGCCCGATGTCAAATCTACATGGTTTAAAACTTCACAGAGTTTTTCTGGACTTTGAGGGAGGAAGTTTAGTAAAAATCTAAGGGGATGAGAGAGGGACCAACATTTGTTCTTTGCCTTTTATTGGGCACTCATTTAATCATCATATAAACTCTTCAAGATGGATTTTGTTTGTTTCATTTTATGCAGATGAAAAATTGAGTCTCAGACCCATGTTTTTTCCCCCCTTGGTTACACATTAGCCTCACAGTAGTGGCATTTAAAAAACACATTTTATACTCATTAGGATGGCTATCATTGAAAAAATGGAAAACAACAAGGGTTAGCAAAGATGTGGAGAAATTGGAACCCTTGTGCATGGCTGATGGGAGTGTAAAATGGTGCAACGGCTGTGGAAAACAGTATGTTGGTTACTGAGAAAGTTAAGCATAGAATTACCATATGATCCAGCAATCCCACTCATAAATGGATATATACATAAAAGAATTGAAAGCAGGGATTCAAACAAATACCTTTATACTCATGTTCATAGCTGCGTTATTTGCAATAGCCAAAAGGTAGAAATAACCCAAAAGTCCATTGATGGATAGATGAATAAACAAAAGATGGTATACACACAATGGAATATTATTCATCCATAAAAAGGACTGAAAAATTTTTTTTTAAGTTTTCATTTAAATTCCAGTTAGGATACAGTGTAATATTAGTTTCAGGTGTACAATATGGTGTTTCAACACTTTCCTACAATACCCGGTGCTCACCACAAGTGCACTGCTTAATCCCCATCACGTATTTAACCCATCCCCTCCTACCTGCCCTCTGGTAACCATCAGTTTGTTCTCTGAGTTAAGAGTCTGCTTCTTGGCTTGCTTCTCTCTCTCTCTTTTATCCCTTTGCTGATTTGTTTTGTTTCCTAAATTCCACATGAGTGGAATCATATGTCATTTGTCTTTCTCTGACTGACTTATTTCACTTAGCATTATACTCTCTAGGTCTATCCATGTTGTTGCAAATGGCAAGATTTCATTCTTTTTTTTAATGGATGAGTCATATTCCATTCTCTATACAAACCATCTTTTTTAGCCATTTATCAGTCAAGGTAGACGTAGGCTGTTTCCATACTTTGGCTATTGTAGATATTGCTGCTATAAACATTAGGGTGCATGTATCCCTTTGAATTAGTATTTTTATTCTTTGAGTAAATACCTAGCAGTGCAATTGCCTGGTTGTAGGGTAGTTCTATTTTTAACTTTTTGAGGAACCTCCATACTGTTTTCCAGAGTGGCTGTACCAGTTTGCATTCCCACCAAGAATGCAACAGGGTTCTCCTTTCTCCACATCTTCACCAATACCTATCGTTTCTTGTGTTGTTGATTTTTGCCATTTTAACATGTGTGAAGTGATACTTCATTGTAGTTTTGATTTGCCTTAACCCTGATGCTGAGTGATGTTGAGCATCTTTTCATGTGTATGTTGGCCATCCATATGTATTCTTTATAAAAATATTTATTCATGGGGCGCCTGGGTGGCTCAGTTGGTTAAGCATCTGACTTCGGCTCAGGTCATGATCTCACGGTCTGTAGGTTCAAGCCCCGCATCGGGCTCTGCGCTGACAGCTAAGAGCCTGGAGCCTGCTTCAGATTCTGTGTCTCCCTTTTTGTCTGCCCCTCCCTTGCTCATGCTCTCTCTCAAAAATAAATAAAAGTTAAAAAAAATGTTTATTCATGTCCTGCCCATTTTTAAATTGGATTATTCATTCTTTGGGTGTTGAGTTTTATAAGTTCTTTATGTATTTTGGATATTAACCCTTCATCAGCTATGTCATTTGCATAGCTTCTCCCATTCTATAGGTTGCCTTTTAGTTTAGTTGTTTCCTTTGCTGTGCAGAAGCTTTTTACTTTGATATAGTCCTAATAGTTTATTTTTGCTTTTGTTTCCCTTGTCTCAGCAGACATATCTAGACAGAAGTTGCTATGGCAGAGGTGACTATGTTCTCATCTAGTATTTTGATGATTTCCTGTCTCACATTTAGGTCTTTCATCCATTTTGAATTTATTTTTATGTATGGTGTAAGAAGGTGGTCCAATCTCATTCTTTTGCATGTAGCTAACCAGTTTTCCCGACACCATTTGTTGAAGAGACTCTTTTTTTCATTGAATATTCTTTCCTGCTTTGTTGAAGATTAATTAACCATATAGTTGTGGGCTAATTTTTGGGTTTTCTATTCTGTTCTGTTGATCTATGTGTCTATTTTTGTGCCATACCATACTGTCTTGGTTACTACAGCTTTGTAATATAACTTGAAGTCTAGACTTGTGATGCCTCCATCTTTGCTTTTCTTTTTCAAGGTTGTTTTGGCAATTCAATGTCTTTTGTTGTTCAATATGAATTTTAGGATTATTCTAGCTCGGTGAAAAATGCTAATTTTGATAGGGGTTGCATTAAATGTGTAGTTTGCGTTGGGTAGTGTAGACATTAATTTCTTTTAAATTTTATTTTAGAGAGAAAGAGAGAGCATGAGAAGGGGAGACGGGTAGGTGGAGAGAGAGAGAGAATCTCAAGTTCGTACCATGCTCAGCACAGAGCTTGATGTGGTACTCGATCCCACAACCTTGAGATCATGATCTGAGCAGAAATCAAGGGCCAAACCCTCAACTGACTGAGCCACCGAGGTGCCCCGGGTAGTATTTTAACAAACTTGTTCTTCCAACCCATCAGCATGAAGTGTCTTTCCATTTTTCTGTGTTGTCTTCAGTTCCTTTCCTCAGTATTTTGTAGTTTTCAGAGTACAGGTCTGTCACCTCTTGGGTTAGGTTTATTCCTATGTATCTTATTGTTTTGGGGGCACTTGTGAATGGGATCGATTCTTTTTTTTTTTTTTTTAATTTTTTTTTCAACGTTCTTTATTTATTTTTGGGACAGAGAGAGACAGAGCATGAACGGGGGAGGGGCAGAGAGAGAGGGAGACACAGAATCGGAAGCAGGCTCCAGGCTCCGAGGCATCAGTCCAGAGCCTGACGCGGGGCTCGAACTCACGGACCGCGAGATCGTGACCTGGCTGAAGTCGGACACTTAACCGACTGCGCCACCCAGGCGCCCCGGGGATCGATTCTTAATTTCTCTTTCTGCTGCTTCATTATTGGTGTATAGAAATGCAACAGATTTCTATATGTTGAATTTGTATCCCACAAATTTACTGAATTGGTGTATCAGTTCTGGTAATTTTTCTGGTGGAGTCTTTTGGGTTTTCTATAGAGAATATCAGGACATCTGCACAGAGTGAAAGTTTTACTTCTTCCTTGCCAATTTGGATGCCTTTCATTTCTTTTTGTTGCCTGATTGCTGTTAGTAGGACTTCCAGTACTATCTTGAATAACAGTGGTGAGCATGCACAAAAAGAATGATATTTTGATACTTGTTACAACACAGATGAACCTTGACAATATGTACTAAGTGATGTAAGCCAGACACAAAAAGACAAATATTATATGATTCCACTTGCATGAAGTGCCAATAATAGGTAAATTCATAGAGACAGAAAATAAAGGTCACGAGGGACTGGGGAGTTATTGTTGAGTCGGTACAGAACTTTTCTGTGTGGGATGATGGAAAAAAGTCCCAGAGTTGGATGGCGGTGATGGCTGCACAGCATTGTGAATGTACTTATGCCACTGAGTTGTTCACTTAAAAAAGGGTTAAGATGGTAAATTTTATGCTGTTTGTGATACAGTTGAACACATTGCTTGAGCTCCACTATCAGATGCACTTTAATAATTGACTTGGGGTGGAGCCTGGTCATTTGTGTTCCCCAGGCACTCTCTGCTTTCAGTCTGTCCTTTTCAGCACTATTCTAGGATCCCTCTTGATTCCCAACTCAGGCCTGAAGAACTCCTAAAAAGTCCATACATGAAATCCAGGAATACTTCTTCCTTTTATCACTTCAACCCTTTACACTCAACCTTAGGAGTGTAGCTAGGAGAAAACCAAGATAACTAAAACTTTGCTGTAGGCTACCAAAAACGTGAAAGATCACTGGTTATTAATCCATATGACTCCATAGCAAATAGAATTTAGACTGGTTGAAGGATCCCTAAAATCCTCCCATCTACTCATGCATCTGTATGTCAAAAATTTATTTATTTGTACTAAATCTATGGTGGGGAAAGAGTAATGAAGAGAGCCAGAAGCTACTCCGAGACCTTATAAAAGACCTCTGGGCTTGTAACTCCAAGGGCCAGATGCAGTGAGGGAAATTGATGGTTTTTATGTTCTTTCTTCTCCTTTATTGCTTCTATTCTCCCCTTTGTCCCCTGCAGCTTCCCCTGAAGTCCTGGGTCCTGAGCTATCCTCAATTTTAATCATCTACCTTCTACCTCTTGAATGAAGAAGCAAGGTTTAAGTCAGGGTGCTGAGCTGTATTAAGTTATATTAATTCAAGAATCATGATTTGTACCATATTGGCTCCCAATGCCAGAGAAAGAAGGGGTATGACTGTAATGGATATGTCACTAGGAGCCATCATGATCATGTTTTCCTAGGACACAACCTACATATGATTTCTATTCAGGCCATCACAGCATTTGACATACATTCCACTTTCCTCTTGTGTAAAATATAGTCATAGAATAGGGAGTCTCTTTAAACTATGATTGTATGCTTTTAAAAATTATTATTTGAGAGAGAGAGACAGAGAGAGAGAGAGAGACAGAGAGAGAGAGAGAGAGAATCCTAAGAAGGTTCCATGCTCAGCATGGAGCCCAACATGGGGCTTGTCCCTGGGATCAGGACCTGAGCCAAAATCAAGAGTCAGATGCTCAACTGATTGTGCCACCCAGGTGCCCCTAAGGTTGTATATTTTTATGTCAGAACTTCTTTTTCTCTGGGGCCTGCTAGGTGTAGTTTCTTCATTGGCTTGGCCAAACCTTCTTTCTTTCCTCTCCTTCTACTTTTTTCCTTTTGATTGATCCAATATATATTAAACTTTTTTTTTACCCACTATCTCCTTTCATGCAGCTAGTCTCAGATAATGTTTCTGTTGAGCATAATGAAAAATAGACAAGACTGTATATAGTTAAAGTATGTCTTCTATTTATTTGGTGGCAGTGTTCTGATAAGGGAGTACAAGTGCTTCTTTTTAAATCATCATTTAATCACTGGGCAGAGCAAGTAAGGCAAAATTAGAGTCTAGAATCTGGCATCTGTCAAACTCAGCTATCTTCTCACTGTTTTTTATTGAGTCCTTTCTTATATATTTGATTACTAGTTGATAACTATTGGTAGCTTGAAAAGAAGCATGGTGAGAGTATTTACATCACAGGAGTCAGCAAATTGTACACATCCACCCACCACCCCCCCATTGGTTTACCAGCATGTCACTTTTATTCTTCTTGTAAGTATTCAGAATTTCTATAAATATTCATAGCCATCCCTACACTCCCTGTCTCACTCAGAATAAGCCCAAGTGCTTTGGCCAGTAAGGCCCTAAATGAGCTGACCTAACCCACCCTTTGACCCGTCTCCTCCTGTTCACCCCACTCCTAGTGTTGCTGTGCTCCATGAACATGGCTAGACATGATTCCCCTGAGGGCATTTTTCTGCTGTTTGCCTCCTTCCCCCAGACATCTGCAGAGTCTGCCTCAGTCATCTTCTCAGTGAGATTTTCTGTTTTTGTTTCTTGTTAATGCTCTAACCAGTTAACACAAATTCAGTGACTTAAAAGAACGCACATTTTCTTTCAGTGAGAATCCATTTCTTTACCTTTTCCAGCTTCTAGAGGATGCTCATATTCCGTGGCTCATGGCACTTCTAGCCAGCAACTGTCACTCCAACCTCTAGTGTCATATCTCCTGCCTCTGAATCTTCTACCTATTTCTTTCCCTTATAAGGACATTGTGATTTAACTGAACCCACCTAGATAATCCAGGATAATCTCCCCATCTCCTGACCCTTAAGTTAATCCCATCTGCAACACCCCTTTTGTTTTATAAGCATGTAGCCATGTTTCGGGGCCATCATTCTGCCTACTTGACCTTCCTTGACCTTTCTATTTGACTTTGTACCTATTCACTCCCAGCATTTCCTATCCTTCTTCCCAGCTTATTGTTTCTCTAAACCTCTTACCACCTTCTAGAATACGATATAGTTTATATAGCTATTTTCTTGATGGTCTGTCTTCACCCATGAGAATGTAATCTGAATGAGGGTAAATATTTTTGTTATACACATTCTTAAATACTTTGTTTTATATTTTTGCTGCATTTTCATTGCTTAAAACAATACCTGGCTTCTATTGAGCTTTCTATATATTCTGTTTGAATGAATTAGGTGGAGGGGTTTGGGAAAAGAAAATGACATGACACGGAGGGCTCACCAGTGAGGGGAAAAGGCCATGTACTGGAGCCTGTATAAGAAGCTGTAAAGCTCCAGAGATCTCTCATGGCAGAACTGCTTTGTCCACCTTGAAATATTTTTCCAAGTTCTGGTGTCTCATCTTTTCTCTCATGTTTGTTTTTGCTCTTTATTTGGAATACACTCAGAATTTTTATATTAGTTTCCGACTCTAGTTTTTAAACTCCTGAGGCAAAGGAACCATTTCCCCCTTCATAGTTCTGTAACTGTTTTACTCTGTTTGCTTAGTGTTTGCTGTTGAATATGCCAATGCCACATATTTCCTTTTGTGATTTCATACCTTTTATTTTTTAAAAAATGTTTACTTTTGAAAGAGAGACAGATTGTGAGCAGGGGAGGGGCAGAGAGAGAGAGAGGGAGACATAGAATCTGAAGCAGGCTCCTGGCTCTGAGCTGTCAGCACAGAACCCGACATAGGGCTCGAACTCGTGAACCATGAGATCATGACCTGAGCCAAAGTCAGATGCTTAACTCTCTGAGCCACACAGGCCCCTCTCTCATCGGGCATTTTTGGTAGTTATATTTACTTATTCCAGAGCAGAGTTAATATATGATACAGAGTGGGATATTTTCTGTTGCTATCTGATGTATTATGACCAGAACCTTCCTTAGAAAAGCAATAGTGAGTCAGGAGGACCCTGGATGCTGTAACACCCTTTGCCTTCAAGGTGTTGCAAACAACTGGAATCAATGCAGTAAACTTATCAAACGCAGGTAAACAGAAAAATGAAAAACATTTATCTGAAACAGCAGGTTGGAAAATTCATTGGTATATTTTGAAGGCATCTTTCTAACCCTGCCAAAGCTTTGCTCCACCAGAGCAGGGCATGAATTTTTCATTGCCCCAATAATCAAGGTCTTTAGAGTTTCATTGTGTTTTCTCTTTAATATAGCTAATACGTTGAGCATTGTTGACATTCTGCTTATAGTTGCCAAGGATAAAATAAAAAACTTGCTTTGAATGATATTATAAAAACATTGAAAGAAAATAACTTTGCTGTCAGAACTAAAGTTGAATTATGTGCTCTGTACAAAGTCACTTAAGGTGGGAGGGGGCAAACCTTTCAAGGTGATTTTAGATAACAGATACAGACATCTTTATTGGATTTGTCTGGAAAAAGAGAAATAAAATTCTAACGTTATCTGTTCTGGTCAACATGTGTAAGGTTCAGCCCTGTTAGCACCCCTGCCCCCACCCTTTTAGATCTTTTTTTCCCTTACTCAGACTCCATATATAGAGAAGAAACTCAAATGACTCTCAAATAGTGACCCTGAAAATTTATCAAATTATTCTCATGACACTATAATTGCTCATAAAGCATTTTGAAAATTCTACTGAATTGGTCTTCAAAGCTAGTGATAAGCCCTATGATGAAGTTGATCTTACTGGTGTAAGCTACATTTAGGGTCACATATAGTGGAACTAACATGGACTTCAGAGTCCCATAACTGTCTAGAATCCAGGCTCTGCCCTCAGTAGAGATGTGAAGTTTTAGACAAGATATGTAAGCTCTCCAAGCCTGAGTTTTCTGGTACAATACAGACTTTATAGGGTTGTTGTGTGGATTACATGTGTTAATGTACATAAATCCAGTGTAGTATATTCTATCCCTCCTTCTCTTTTCCCTGATCCTGATTTCTCATCAAGGCTTACTATGAGGTCTGACTTCTCAAAGGTTAGACACACAATCAAGCTTGATGCTTACTAGAAAATAATGAGCAAGATGGGTGTTAGGGAACCAGGGAATGGTATTCATGATGCCGGAGGCCCTTGGAAATCTAGGAGGAAAGTGAGGCAGATCAGGGAAGTGATTCTTTTGAAGGCCACTTAAGCATTAGACTGGGATCTTTGCTCAAGGTGTTTCTAGTGCTGACTTATTTGGAGCTTGAGGTAGTAGCAGACATAAAAGATGGATGGTAGTTATTGGCTTGTCAAGAGTCCAGTAACTTGTTTCCTGTTAAGCCTAGATTAATTTCTTCTGTCTCGATCAAATTCATGGGCAATTCAAGTTTTTCTGACATTTATGATCAGGTCTCTGCACCACCATTTCTCATCTGCAAAGGCATCTTCTTGGGGCAAATGGGAAAGTTTTAGTGTACCTGGGGGCACGTAGGGACCTGGTACTCTTTCCTCTTCATTGTCAAAGATGTGGGTTGCCAAGGTTAGGATAGAACCTGATTATAGTAGTTTGATAATCACATCCCTGACTTTTGAACAAATATACCCTTATTCATTCTTATCTCCCACTTCTCTTTTTCACTTTTTCATTCATTTAACACGTTTATTTGTGGAATGGTTGCCCTGGGAAGGAAAAGGGACCATTCTTTAGCATCAGGGAGGAAAGAAGAGAGAAAGTATAGAGCTACAGGCTTGATTTTGCTTGACTTTTGACAGTTTCTAAAATAAAATAAGATCTAACTTGAAGGGCAAGATATGCTATTACTGGAAATACTTTAAAAATATGAAAAATAGTTCCAAAAGAACTTCCAAAATGTTTTGAAAAAGGATTAGTGATGTTGGAATGACTACTTAGATTTCTGAGGCTTCAAAGTGTCCCACCAACATTTATTAGTGTCCTGATGCAGGACAATTGTAGTGGGAGTCACGAAATGAGTTGTAAAGTCCATGACCGTAGGTATTCAGTTACAGTCTAAGTGTAGATACCATGTAGAAAGTACCATGTGCTCTGGAGAGGGGATATGGTCAGCAAATGTGCCTGGTGGGTGGAACAGGGAAGGGGTCATGGAGGAGGTGCTATCCGAGTTTGCCTGAAGAATTCAACTCGGGTTTTATGAGGCCTTTATATGAGGCATTTTGTTAGTTATGTGTTCTACCTAGGCACTCTTTCGGAATTTCTGTGTGTGTGTGTGCATTTGATTTTTTTTAAATTTTATTTTTTATGTTTTTAAATTTACATCCAAATTAGTTAGCATAGAATGAAGCAATGATTTCAGGAGTAGATTCCTTAATGCCCCTTACCCATTTAGCCCATCCCCCCTCACACACCCCCTCCAGCAACCCTCAGTTTGTTCTGCATGTTTATGAGTCTCTTCTGTTTTGTCCCCCTCCCTGTTTTTATATTATTTTTGTTTCCCTTCCCTTATGTTCATCTGTTTTGTCTCTTAAAGTCCTCTTATGAGTGAGGCCATATGATTTTTGTCTTTCTCTGACTGACTAATTTCACTTAGCAAAATACCCTCCAGTTCCATCCATGTAGTTGCAAATGGCAAGATTTCATTCTTTTTGATTGCTGAGTAATACTCCATTGTATATATATACCACATCTTCTTTATCCATTGATCCATTGACAGACATTTGGGCTCTTTCCATACTTTGGCTATTGTTGATAGTGGTGCTATAAACATGGGGGGTGCCTGTGTCCCTTCGAAACAGCACACCTGTATCCCTTTGATAAATACCTACTAGTGCAATTGCTGGGTCGTGGGGTAGTTCTATTTTTAGTTTTTTGAGGCACCTCCATACTGTTTTCCAGAGTGGCTGCACCAGCTTGCATTCCCATCATTTGGAATTTATATTTCATTTGCTCTTCAGAGATCAGTTCTTAGGAAACTCACATTTTCTTTTAGGATAATAAGAGAGGAATGATCCTTATTGTGCAATATTTTTTCACAGAATTTCTTTGTGTTGCCAAGTTCACTTGTAGAGCTGAAGCTTGTCAGAGTCCTCATAACAAATGCATGATTGAGCTAAGTTACAACAGTTCGCCTCTGGCATTGGAGCCTTACGCTACCCCAATGCTTCCTGGGGGCGCTGGTCTGCCGTCTGTGATTTATTTACAGACCAAATGATAACAAATAACAATTCCCAGGCTGACACCTATAGCAGGGGTCAGGGATAGTTTAAACTTCGTGATTTGCACTAACAAGTGCAGTCTTGCAAAGCTATTGTTTTCTAACATGCATGAGTGGAATGAATCAGACTTCTCTTAAATGTGGTACAGTAATGAAAGTGTTTTATAAACTGTTATAAGCTTTACAAACTGTTAAGTTATTGTAAGTATTATAGGTATACTTTATCAAATATTAGATGATGGTTTTAGAAAGTACAGAGATTTTAATTGTGAAATTATTCTAAAGCATGCAGAAGAATTTTGGAATAATCCTTTCCATTAAAACACTGTGACCAGTTTTAAAATTCCCTTGATTTATACTTTTAGTATACTGCACATTAGCAATTGACTGTATTAGTGTCTTTGTGATGTAAGATTTTGTGTAAATTTTTACTCTATCAAGGAAAAGTCTGTGTAAATAAATAGGATTGCATTACTGTCATAGCCCATCATTTTGAAGGATGGTTTAAGAACATAGGAAATACTGACTCACCTTTTCCAAACAGGCAGCTAATTTTTTTTTGTATTTTTATTTATTTTGAATTTTGAATTTTTTTGTATTTTTAAATCCATATTCATCCTGCCTACCTTTATTAATTGAAACAATAGGGTATCACAAACTTTAACAGAAAAATACTCTTTTTTGTTAACCAGAAGAGAACCATGAAATATTTTGATTTTTTGGGACTGTTTTACTTTTCTTAAATTTTTTAAAAATTATTTTTTATTTGAAAGAGAGAGAGACAGAGAGAGAACCTCAAGCAGGTTCCATGCTCAGTGCAGGGCTCGATCCCATGACCCTGGGACCATGACCTGATCTGAACTCAAGAGTCAGACATTCAACCAACTGAGCCACCCAGGCATCCTTCTTGGGCCTGTTTTCTATCTCTCAACATTATAAAATATTCTTGTCACTTCTATAATGTTCAGCTTCATTTTTTCCCTTTTCTTTCTTTCTTTTTGTGTGTGTGTGTATAAACAATCAAAATGTATTACTAGAATTTTCTCCTCCTCCGTCTGTCCAAAATGGAACTCAATTCATCCTTCTTCCTCCCACCCCTGAGAGAGTTTCTTTTATCCCTATAGTCCCTACTATTTTCACCTTGATGTTCAGGTCAGAAAGCTGTAAGTCTCCTGTTCTCCATCTCCTCTCCTGTATCTCTCCCTTCTAGTTCCTGTTTATTCCACCTTCTAAAATTCTCTTAAGGCTACTTTCTTTCCATATCTATGGCCACTCTGTAATTTAGATCCTTATTATTTATTATAAGAGATTCTCTCACCAATTTATATTTATTTTTTCTGAAATGTGATGTGACAGATGATGCCACTCAACTTGCTAAGAAACTTGTGCATGGGTCTCCAGCACGTACAAAATCAAGTGCTAGGTTTTTTTTTTTTAAGTTTATTTATTTTGAGAGAGACAGAGAGAGAGAGAGCGAGCTGGGGAGGGGCAGAGAGAGAGAGAGAGAGAGAGGGAGGGAGAGAGAATTCCAAGCAGGCTCCATGCTATTAGTGCAGAGCCTGATGCGGGATTTGATCTCACGAACCATGAGATCATGACCTGAGCCGAAATCAAGAGTGAGACACTTAACCGACTGAGCCACCCAGATGCCTCAAATGCTAACTTTTTAATATGATCTAGATAGTCCTCCATGTTTAGGCTCCCCATTATTTTCTTAGTGTCAGAAAAGCACCTTACTCTCCAAACTAATCAAATAACTTGTACCAGCCTGTTTCCTGTTGCAGACCTCTGTGCCTTTTCCTCTACCTCCTGACCAACTTCCCCATGTTTAAACTTTAATTGATTGACTGGTGCCTGGTTGTTTTGTTGAACTTTGGACCCCAAACCTGTTGTGTTTTATGGTATTTGTACACTCCTGGCTTTTGTTTGTCTACTTGGCTTGATCTGCCATTGGTACTGACTCTGGCTTACCTGCCTGACTCTGGTTGGCTGTGTTGTTTGTAAGCTTCATATCTACTTGTCCTCTCAATTATTATTCAGCCTCCCCAGACCAGGCTCCTGGCTCTGTATCTAGAAAATGCTTTTGGCTTGAGAGTGACAGTGTATTTCTTTTCTTTTCTTTTCTTTTCTTTTCTTTTCTTTTCTTTTCTTTATTTTTAAATTAATTAATTAATTAATTGTTTAATTTACATCCATGTTAGTTAGCATATAGTGCAACAATGGTTTCAGGAGTAGATTCCTTAAGGTCCCTTACCCATTCAGCCTACCCCCCCCCCCCCAACAACCCTCTGTTTATTCTCTATATTTAAGAGTCTCTTATGTTTTGTCCCCCTCCCTGTTTTTATATTATTTTTGCTTCCCTTCCCTTATGTTCATCTGTTTAGTATCTTAAATTCCTCATATGAGTGAAGTTATATGATATTTGTCCTTCTCTGACTAATTTTCTTAGCATAATACCCTCCAGTTCCATTCATGTAGTTGCAAATGGCAAGATTTCATTCTTTCTGATTACTGAGTAATACTCCATTGTATGTATATGTATATATGTATGTATATATATGTACTCCATTGTATGTATATATATGTATATATATCACATCTTCTTTATCCATTCATCCATTGATGGACATTTGGGCTCTTTCAATGCTTTGACTGTTGTCAATAGTGCTGCTATAAACATTGGGGTGCATGTGCCCCTTCAAAACAGCACACTGTGACAGTGTATTTCTAATCAAACTGTTTTGTTGCTCTAGGTTTATGATGGTGGTATAGTAGGCAAAATGACTCTACCTTTGAGTGTATCGCAACATTACTTAGTGATCCATAAATATTTTCTTTATAATTTTTATTGTTATTTCCTAATTGGGAGGGTCAAGGAATGCAGAGTCTTGGCCAGCAATGCAAGCTTAGGCTTTAACCTTTCTTAGGATATTTATGATCCCCACTAAAATTCTGAACTTTAAATGCCTTTCAGGGACCTGGTAAAACAGCAATTTTGTTTTACTGTGAACAGAGCAGAGTTTCAGTGTTTAACTACTATATCATCATTTCTATAGATTCAAAATTCATTCATCTTTGAATGGGAGTATCACAGGTCTCAGCCCTTAGCTGCCATCATGCAGCCCAATGGCATTATATCGTCTCTATGCTGGAGGTTCACAAATGGAGATCTCTAGCTCTGACCCCTCCCGTGAACTCCAGACTCATATCTCCAACTACCTGCTAATTATCACCACTTGGAAGACTAAGAGACAACTCAGGCATCATATATCCATGAGAGAATTCTCGGTCCTCCACTCCTAACCTTGGGCCCCACAGTTGCTCTGCCCTCTACCTTTCTCAACTCAGTAAATATCAGCTCCAGGGTACCTGTTGCCAGGCCAGAAAATTCGCCCTGACTCCTCTTTGTTTCTTACACCCCAATCAACAAACACTGTTGAGCTACATTCAGAATCTTCTTCTCACCACATTCATTGAGTTCACTGTACTGCATTTTACATCATTGTTTTCTTAGATTGTTATAGCAGCTTCTTAACTGGTTTCTCATTTAATCATTCTCGCCCCCTGTGTTTTATTTTTTACTGAGCAGCCAGAGAAAGCCTTTAAAAATATAAGACAGATAATGTTTCTTATCTGCTTAAAATCTTCCAGTGGCTTTCCAGATCAAAGTAAAAGCCAGTGTCTTGCCACAGCTGGCTAGGCCTTCAATCATCTTGTTCCCTGATACTTCCTCGATCTCAAGTCCAATCATGTTCTCCTCTCTCATTGCCATCCTAAAAGATGCCAGGAATATGTGTTCTGCCTCAGGGTCTTTGCACTTGTGGTGCCCTTTGCCTGGAATGCTCTTCCACGAGATATCACCATGGCTTACTTCCTCTCTTTATCCAAGCTTCTGCTTAATATTACGCTATGATAGAGGAGTCTTTCTGACCACTACATTTAAAATGGCATTTCTATCACTACCTATTCCCTTATATCACTTTATTCTCCTTCATAGCATTCTTACTACCCGGCTTATTTTCTGTGCACATTTTAAAACTTCCTCACTGGTTGCTTCACCTCTCCCCTATGTGAGCTCCATGAGATCAGGGACTTAATTTTGTTTATTGCCATATCTCCAGTTTTAAAAATAGTACTTGGCATATAGTAAGCATGAACGTAAGTATTGCATACATGGATAGGTGTTTTCCAGAGGTACAGTTTTTATTTTATTTTATTTTTATCTTATTTTATTTATTTTTAAAATTTAGATCCAAATTAGTTAGCATATAGTGTAATAATGATTTCAGGAGTAGAATTTAGTGATTCATCAGTTACATATAACACCTAATGCTCATCCCAACAAGTGTCCTCCTTAATGCTCATCACACATTTAGTCCATTCCCCCTGCACAGCACCCCACCAGCAACCCTCAGTTTGTTCTCTATGTTTGTATTTAAGAGTCTCTTATGGTTTTTCTCCCTCTCTGTTTTTATATTATTTTTGCTTCCCTTCCCTTATGTTCATCTGTTTGGTTTCTTAAATTCCGCGTATGAGTGAAATCATATGATATTTGTCTTTCTCTGACTGACTTATTTCACTTAGCATAATATATGCTAGTTCCATCCATGTTGTTACAAATGGAAAGATTTCATTCTTTTTGATCACCGAGTAATATTCCATTGTGTGTATGTGTGTGTGTGTGTGTGTGTGTGTGTGTGTGTAACACATCCAGTTAAGTTATTTTAAAGGTTGTTTTAGTGGGCTGGGTGCTGAATATTCATTTCTGAAAGAAGAGAAACAAACAAATAATAGGGGGCCCAAATCATTTCTGCAAGTTTTCCCTCAATCTTTGGACTAGCTTAATACCCCCACATCTCTTGGTTTCTGGACTCTTCATGACTCACTGTGTCTCTGGCCCATTATTTGATGATTGTGTTCTACCTTATATTGGTGGATTCATTTTTATGTACATGTCCACTCTTTCTCAGAAGACTACAAATGTCTTCACAGGAGGGACTAGATCCTATACTTGTAGTAGATACAAAAATGAGATTTTGTCACATAAGTTAAACCTAGTTTGGTAGAATCAATTTTAGTTATATCTTCAGTGCATATAAGTGATTAAAGATTAGGGCCATATTGCGTATTACATGGCTTTGGGTTAAAAAGTTAGGGTAAAGCATAATTTAAAGAAAAAACCTGGAACATATCACCTGTACTCTTTGCTTCTCTAGTCTGAGTTTTATTTGTTCTATACAGTATTATTTTATATCTGACTTAGCAAATCACTGACTTGCTGGAAGTTGAATGTACTAACATCAATACCAACCTAAGTATTCACTTGAAAAGGTCCCAAGTGACAAATATTTGGACAGAAGTGTTCTATATTCCATTTTAAGAGTGTGAATGGCAGTTTAAGTATTTTCTAAGCACTTTCAACACAGGTTGTGTAACACAGGTGTTTAGTACAAGAAGAAAGGGTGGGTTCCCTTAGTTATTTATGAAGATGAAAAAGATCCATAACTTTCTTCTGTGCCATAAAATACCCCAAAATCATGTGTAATGCAAGATTTTAGAGTTAGCTCCTGATGGGAGGAGGAGCCAAGATGGTGGAACAGCATGGAAGGTTTTTGTGGTCTCTCATTCATGAAATATAGCCAGACCAACACTAAACCATCCTGCACACCTAGAAAACTGATCTGAGGATTAACACAATGATCTGCACATCGTGAACCACGGAATTCAGTAGGTATGCAGTGTGGAGAGGTGAACTTGGGGTTAGAGAAGCCACGGAGGGCAGGGAGCTGCTTTTGCGTACAGAGGGAGGATGGAGATGGGGGTTGGGGAGAATATGGGAAAAGCACCCCTCCCCAAAAGCAGCTGGAGAGAAAGTGGAAAATTGGAAACAGCCACAGAGAATGAACTAAAAAGGAGAAAGGAGAGCTAGAAAGGAACTAGAAAGGAGAAAGGAGAGGGTTTAAAGTCCATTAAGACTGTAAACGGGGGGAGCGCAGAGTCTGAAACTCTGTAGCTAGATACCTGGCGGTGCTTTGGTGGGAAAGGAGAAGCCCTAGGAGCAGAGTGGGGTCCAGAAGGTTCTCAGACCACCCAGGGAAAAGCAGTTCCACTACTGGAAGGACGTTTGGAAGAGGCTGTAAGGCCACCTGGGCCCACAGACCCCAGAGAACGGCCACATTCACTGGTGCTGGAGCAAGGTCATTGGGGGTGAAGCCTGGTGCCAGATGTGTGTTGTGATTTTCCATAAACCCTGAGGCGCTGCTGCTATGCTGTCTCGTGAACTTTTTCTGCGGTAGGCTGGCACCTGGCCACAGTCTCTGGGCATTGGCAGCAGCACGATTCCACAAACATTCCTGGGTGAGGCCGGCACCCAGCCATTGCTTGGTGAGACCCTCTGCAGAGAGGCGGGGTGGGTCAAAGCCGCAGTCCCTCAGAAGTGGGGTGCCGGGGAAGGCAGCAGCATCTGAGACAACACTCGGGAGGGAGGTGCTGCCTGGGGCTTGGTCACAGACAGTGCGGAAGCAGGGAGTGGATGGGAGCCAAAGACAAAGGACGGGTGTGCAATTGTTGATCAGGGAGAACAGACTTCCGATACTAGAGACTGGGTAGCTGGGTGATGCCATTTTCACTGCTCCTGCGCCTGTGCATGCACACGTACAAGCGCCACAACAATCCATCCCAGTAGGGTAGCAGCACCATTTAGTGGAGAATGGAGCCGTTAGACTAAGCCCTGCCCAACTGGGCCAACCTCCCTCTTCAAGAACACAAGTCTCACTGCCTGCTTAGTATATGGACTATAAAATGCTTCATAGTTTGACTTCTAGGGGAAAACGAAGTAATTTCAGTTGTATTTCAGTCTGTTAGCTATAGGTCCAGCTATTCAATTTTCTTTCTCTCTTTTTTTTCTTTTTTTCATTTCTTTTCTTTTTCTTGAATACAGAAAGAGAAAAAATTAATTTTTACTTTCAATTTTTATTAAAAATATTTTTCTTTACTTTTTTCTACTATCTTCTTTTATGTAAATTATTTCAAATTCTATTTTACTTCCATCATTTCATTTTAGTCTACTTCAGTGTATTCATTTTTTCAAATTTTTGAATGATTTCTTTTTCTTTTTTCTTTTTGTTTTTTTTTCCCCCCCTTTTTTTCTCTAATCTATCAAGCCACTTTCAACACCCAGACCAAAACACACCTAGGATCTAGCATCATTTATTTGATTTTTTGTGTGTGTTTGTTTTTAAGTTTTTAATTTTAATATTTTTAAATTTTAATATTTTTTAATTTTAATTTTTTCTACCTCATTAATTCCTTTTCTCCCTTCAAAATGATGAAACAAAGGAATTCACTCCAAAAGAAACAGCAGGAAGAAACAACAGCCAGGGACTTAACCAACACAGATACAAACAAATGTCTGAACCAGAATTTAGAATCACAATAATAAGAATACTAGCTGGAGTTGAAAATAGATTAGAATCCCTTTCTTCATAGATAAAAGAAGTAAAGAAGTAAAAGCTAGTCAGGATGAAATAAAAAATGCTATAACTGAGCTGCAATCTCAAATGGATGCTGTGGCAGCAAGGATGGAAGGGGAAGAACAGAGAATCAGCAAGATAGAGGACAAACTTATGGAGAATAATGAAGCAGAAAAAAAAGGGAGATTAAGGCAAAAGAACATACTCATTAAAAAGGAACAACATCAGAATCATAGGGGTCCCAAAGAGGAAGAGAAATAGGGGTAGAAGGGTTATGTGAGCAAATCATAGTGGAAAACTTTCCTAACCTGGGGAAAGACACAGACATCAAAATCCAGGAAGCACAGAGGACCCCCATTAGATTCAACAAAAACTGACCATCAACAAGGCATATCATAGTCAAATTCACAAAATACTCAGACAAGGAGAGAATCTTGAAAGCAGCAAGGGAAAAAAAGTCCTTGACCTACAAGGGAAGACAGATCAGGTTTGCAGCAGACCTATCCCCAGAAACTTCACAGGCCAGAAAAGAGTGGCAGGACATATTCAATGTGCTGAATCAGAAAAATATGCAGCCAAGAATTCTTTATCCAGCAAGGCTGTCATTCAAAATAGAAGGAGAGGTAAAAAGTTTCCCAGACAAACAAAAATTAAAGGACTTTGTGACCACTAAACCAGCCCTGAAAGAAATTTTAAGGGGGACTCTCTGAGGGGAGAAAAGATGAAAAATCAATAAATACCAAAAGCAACAAAGATTAGAAAGGACCAGAGAGCACCACCAGAAACTCCAACTCTACAAGCAACATAATGACAATAAATTCATATCTTTCAGTACTCACTCTAAAGGTCAATGGACTCAATGCTCCAATCAAAAGACATAGGGTAACAGAATGGATAATAAAACAAGATGCATCTATATGGTGTTTACAAGAGACCCACTTTAGACCTAAAGACACCTTCAGACTGAAAATAAGGGGATGGAGAACCATCTATTATGCTAATGGTCAACAAAAGAAAGCCATAGTAGCCATACTTATATCAGACAATCTAGACTTTAAAATAAAGACTGTATCAAGAGATGAAGAAGGGCATTATATCATAATTAAGGGGTCTATAGATAGAGAAGACCTAACAATTGTAAACATTTATGTGCCAAATGTGGAAGCACCCAAATATATAAATCAATTAATCACAAACATAAAGAAATTCATTGATAGTAATACCATAATAGTAGGAGACTTCAACACCCCACTCACAGCAATGGACAGATCATCTCATCAAAAAATCAACAAGGAAACAATGGATTTGAATGACACACTGGACTAGGTGGACTTAACAGATATATTGAGAACATTTCATCCTAAAGCAGCAAAATATACGTTCTTCTCCAGTGCACATGGAACATTCTCCAGAATAAACCACATTCTGGGACAAAATCAGCCCTCAGCAAGTACAAAAAGATCGAGATCATACTGTGTATATTTTCAGACCACAATGCTATGAAACTCGAAATCAACCACATGAAAAAGATTGGAAAGGTAACAAATACTTGGAGACTAAAGAACATCCTACTGAAGAATGAATTGGCCAACCAAGAAGTTAAAGAGGAAATTAAAAAGTATGTAGAAGCCAATGAAAATGATAACACCACAACGCAAAACCTCTGGGATGCAGCAAAGGTGGTCATAAGAGGAAAATATATAGCAATCCAGGCCTTCCTAAAGAAGGAAAAAAGAGGGGCGCCTGGGTGGCGCAGTCGGTTAAGCATCCGACTTCAGCCAGGTCCGATCTCGCGGTCCGTGAGTTCGAGCCCCGCGTCAGGCTCTGGGCTGATGGCTCAGAGCCTGGAGCCTGTTTCCGATTCTGTGTCTCCCTCTCTCTCTGCCCCTCCCCCGTTCATGCTCTGTCTCTCTCTGTCCCAAAAATAAATAAACGTTGAAAAAAAAAATTAAAAAAAAAAAGAAGGAAAAAAGAGCTCAGATACACAACCTAACCTTATGGCTGAAAAAGCTGGAAAAAGAACAGCAAATAAAACCCAAAACCAGCAGAAGACAGGAAATAATAAAGATCAGAGCAGAAATTAATGCCATTGAAACCAAAAAAACAGAACAGGTCAATGAAACCAGAAGCTGGTTCTTTGAAAGAATTAAAAAAATTGATAAACCACTAGCCAGTTTGATAAAAAAGAAAAAGGAAAGGACCCAAATAAATAAAATCAAGAATGAAAGAGGAGAGATCACAACCAACACAGCAGAAATAAAAACAATAATAAGAGAATATTATGAGCAATTATATGCCAATAAAATGGGCAAGCTGGAAGAAATGGACAAATTCCTAGAAACATATACACTACCAAAACTGAAACAGGAAGAAATAGAAAATTTGAACAGACCCATAACTAGTAAGGAAATCAAATTAGTAATAAAAAATCTGCCAAAAAACAAGAGTCCAGGGCCAGATGGCTTTCCATGGGAATTCTACCAAACATTGAAGGAAGAGTTCAACCTATTTTCTTGAAGTTGTTCCAAAAAATAGAAATGGAAGGAAAACTTTCAAACTCTTCCTATGAAGCCAGCATTACCTTGATTCCAAAACCAGACAGAGACCCCATGAAAAAGGAGAACCATAGACCAATTTCCCTGATGAACATGGATGCAAAAATCCTCAACAAGATATTAGCCAACTGGATCCAACAATACATTAAAAAAGTTATTCACCATTGACCAAGTGGGATTTATACCTGGGATGCAGGGCTGTTTCAATATCTGCAAAACAATTAATGTGATTCATCACATCAATAAAAGAAAGGACAAGAACATATGATCCTCTCAATAGCCCCCTGATGGAGTTTGCTGGATGTCTGTTGAAAGACTACTATAAAATCCAAATAAAGACATTATAATTTTTCCCTCAATTTCATTGTATTTCTTTATTTTCACATTTTCTATAGCATTCCAAAAGTTTTTTTATGTTTTCTTAAATATGTACACTCTATAGACATCTGGAGATAGTTCTATCTCTCCAGAGAGAGAAATCTGATCTTTAACACAGATCTGATCTTTCAAACTTTTCACACAGATATGATCTTTCAAACCTTTTCATATAGATTATTCCTAGAGTTTTTTAATTATTATTTTCTCCCTCTTAAATTTACTTAGTTTTTCTGACTTTTTTCACCAGCAGTCCTAAGAATTAAGCATAGTACTGTGATGCTGATTCACTGGGTCCTTTCTGAGATGATCATGTCACTTTTAGCTAAGTGGGACTAGATGCCTGTGTTTATACTACCCACACCTCAGTCATTGGTGAGTTTTTTTTTTTTTCTCCTAAGCTGTCATCACTCATAGTAAATCTTGTTTTAGTTTCTTATAACAGTTCGGTGTCTCTTTTACTATTATACCTTTGCAAGGACCTTCCTTCCATTACAGAAGGGTGTTCTATAACATTCCCTACAGAGATATTAGCTTACTAGGCTGGATCTTATTTTTATTGCCTGCCTCCATTTCTAATCTGACTGTACTACTTGGTTTCATTTCTCAGCTCCGAATGTTAACAACGCCGCACAGATGGATGTTGTCATTTGCCTGCCGAGGTTATTAACATGCTATTTGTTTCTCCTCCCTGAAGCCATTAATTAGGATGGGGAAAACCAGTTCAAAAGTAATCCCTGTGTTATGGCACTAGAAACTCTCCCCCACCCCAGACTTAATATGCCATTACTTAACCTTTCCTTTCGTTTTCTTTCATTCAGCCCCTCGAATCCCTTTCAAGATGCTCATGGCAGAAGACACAGAGCCCAATTTTGTGATTTGAAATAGACAAGACCTTGATCTTTTGTGTTGTTAAAGTCAGGACTTGGGACCTTTTCTTTTATGAATTAGTATTAGCTACATCCAAAGAGCTTAATGAGATTCAGCTGGCATGATTAGTAAGGTGACTAGTTTTTAGAATTTACTGAAAAAGAGGGGTCCTTTGATTTGTTATGCTTCCAAGGAGTAGAAAACAGCAGCTGGAAAAGGATATTGAAATGGGTCAGAGAGTGTTAGGTTAGTGAGCTCCTTTGCAACAGTCTGGTGGGGGATAATTTTGTGTTCAAGTTATACTGGTATCAGTAGTCTGAACCAGACGACATGCATAAAGGCCCTATGGTCATTCACTGAACAACTGAATATTTACTCTAAGCAGTGGGATGGCAGTGATGAATAAAACAGACACATTTCTCACTCTGCAGACATGTTATACTGGGGTTAGCTGACAAGTGGAAAGATGATTTCAGTGCAGAATGATCAGCGCTATTATTTGGCAAGTTCAAGGTGTCATAGGAACTCATTGCAGAACCACCTACCTTCTTGAGAACTGATACTAAGCACATTTTTATGGGGGGAACAGTTAGCAGTTCTTATGGAACTGGAATAAAAAAGTTGGATGAATCAGCATTGGGTACTAATTTATTTGGGTTAGTTAGCATAGACTAATAATTGTATTTCTTGGCAAGAAAAAAAAAACCCCAAGAAACAAACAAAAAAAACCCCTAATTTGTAAAGTGAAAAGGAAGAGCATGGCAAGTTTTTAGAATGGGTGCTGAAAACACATGGTACACAATATAATTGTCATAAAAATGTGATAAGAGCATGTATAAATGCAAGGCAATGTGAAGCCATAGAAAGAATACTATTGACTAATACCCATTGATTACTCTTCACAGCACAACTGTAAGTACTTGGTAGACATTTATCTAGTTGGTGAACAGAATGAAGGAGATACAGAGGGGTATAATTAGTTGAAATTGCAATTAAGCCATGTATATTTCAGAGGGAAAACTTCATTTGGGTGATTTCTAATGATTGAGAGGAGCTGTCTATCCCAGCATTGCATCCCTCATGAGGCCAAGTCAGAGACTCTATGGAGTGGCCATCCAGCCCCTTCCCTTACAGAGAAATGGGTATCTATCTCCAGTGAATTTTAGGAAGTGCTCTTTAGGTTGGTGCTTTTGGTGGATCCCAGGAATGGAGTGTGATACAATCATGAAACATTTAAAGATGGCTTTGCCTCCTAAGGACACTGGCCAAGATAAACCATGAGGTGCAGCCGCCCAAGCTGGCTATCCTGGCCTTTAAACTTGTAGGAATGCCCTTGGTGCAGAGACAATGCAGCTCGCTCTCTGGACAAGCTTTGCCTGTGGCAGGGAGCAGTCTATGATGTGTTAGGTTGAGAATCTTAGATGTAGACTCTGCTTAGCACCAGTGCATGAACATCTTGTTTGTGTTCTTAGGTTTTGTTTTATATACATGCTCAGTTCTGATATTTTCCGCATATTCTCTCTTTAAAAATTGCTGCTGTACCAGAATATTCCTTGCTTCATGAAGGTGCAATTACTTGGATGGCTACTGACAGCATTCCCCTTCCACTCTCCTTTTTTACTACTCTTTTTTTTTTTTTTTTTTTGGATTACCTGTATCTTCTACCCTGTATCAACTCCTGGTGTTGGCCTCAAATTCTTCTGATATTAGGAGTTCAAAATAAAAAAAATCACTTCTTTTACTTGCCAACATCTCCTTAAAAGAATGTAAGGATGAGGACAGAAGACCACAGAGTATAGGACAGAGAGAAGGAGACATGGTAGCAGGGCAGAAAACAAAAGAGTGTATGGATTGTGGTTAATCCACTTTGTGGGGACTCTAACATTCGTCAGTCAAGAGACTTTGGTGGTTTTTGCCATCTTAGAAATGTTCCTATTCTTGGGGCGCCTGGGTGGCTCAGTTGTTTAAACGACCAACCCTCGATCTCAGCTCAGGTCATGGGCTCAAAGTTCATAAGTTTGAGTCCCGCATCGGGCTCTGAGCTGGCAGCTTGGAGCCTGCTTGGGACTATCTCTCTCTCTCTCTCTCTCTCTCCCTCTCTCTCCCCCCCCCCCCTGTCTCTGCCCTTCCTCTGCTCTCTCCCTCGAAATAAATAAATAAGGTTTAAAAAAATGTTCCTGTTCTCTCTGTTCTGACAATGATGTGCAGCCAGTATGGTCTGATGAGAAGAAGCCTTGATTAAAAAAAAATTACAGTTGTAATCTGGATCCTTCTGAGATGTCAGATCATAAGAAATGGATTGAAAAATGGACACTTATTGTGAAAAACCCCATTTGGGTGATAACTGAACACATGAAAGGCAGGCAACGCTTTGGTGTATTGTGCTTCACCACAGTGTAGCTGCCTGCTAAATGAAAAATAATAAATTATAAGGAATTTTTATAGTGGTAAAACTATTCCGTTTCTAGACTGTGATGGTGGGTATGTAAACCTACTCTAGTGATAAAATTGTATCAAACAATAAATGCACACACACAAATGACTACATGTATACTTGGAAAATCTGGATAAAATGATTGAATTATATAATGTCAATTTACTGGTTGAGATACTGTCTTGTGATTTTGCAAAATGTTGCTATTGGAATAAATAGGGGAAAGTATACAAAGAATCTCTATTATTTCTTATAACTGCATATGAATCTATAAATATCTCAGTAAAATTTTCAATTAAAAAAGACTTGCAGTGAAATGTCTGTCTGGTCTCAATATTATATCATCATGACTTTTGCTTCTGACAAAAATAAATTAGAGCAAATTGCAAAGGAAAAGCATCTCTGGAAATTTTAACGAACTAATTTGATTGTAAGGAGATTGATATCTTAATCCAAGAGTTTCTTGAAAGGAAGTTTAGTTTAAAAGGTTCAGATTAATAAAAGCTATTTGGAAATAATGCATAAAGATGTACTTTCAATAAATTAAAAAAAATTAATGTTTATTTATTTGTGAGAGAGAGAAAGAGCACGAGCAGGGGAGGGGCAGGGAGAGAGCAAAACACAGAATCCGAAGCAGGCTTTAGGCTCTGAGCTGTCAGCACAGAGCCCGATGCGGGGCTTGAACCCATGAACTGCAAAATAATGACCTGAGCTGAAGTCAGACGCCCAATCGACTGAGCCACCCAGGTGTTCCAATTAAAGGATATGCATGTTCATATGTGAAACTTTAAATGAAAACTGTGAAATAGTAGGCACTATGACATAATTACATGATTATTTAGAGAGCAGAATCTGTATTCAGTATGTTTTAAAATCTGTAAAAGATGAGTTCTTCCCCTACACATCCAGAATGTAGCCTAAATACATAAAATCAAGTAACAAGTCAAGTAGTACAAATACTAATCTTAGCATTCTAGGTGTTTGCCACTTGAGTGTGTGTGTGTGTGTGTGTGTGTGTGTGTGTGCACGCGCATGTGACCTTGGAGGGCCACATACTTATCCCAACTATGTTTTCTTAGCTCAAAGCGTTCTCTAAATTTTTCCTTTTGAAAATGTCTTTGGACTCTATGGCACATTGATTTGGATATCATCAAGGGAGGGAAGTGTTTGTTTTTAGCAAAATAGTCAAACTCTATCAAGTTAAATCTGGTAAATAAAATGGTAGATGAGATTAAATCGTATTCTGTTGGGTCAAAAACAAAGGGTAAAGCAATGAATTTTCTGTACAATGCTGTAAAGCAATGTATTTGCTTTTCTTGAGTGGTTCATTTATTGGTTCTGAAAAAAGCAAGAACTGTTTAGAGCTCAAAGGGGTAAGCATATGTGATACCCATTTACTTGGTTATGTTTGTCATAAAGCCAGTTATGCATATGATTTGATACACTGGTTATCAACCAGTTAATCAAGACATATTTCCAAATACCTACTATATTCCAAATGATGAAGGGATTAAAAAAGAATATTATATGTATTCTCAACCCAATGAGAAGATTCTATTCCATATGTTTTATTTGCTCCTTATACTTAATTACTGGTGGACAAATCTGTTACTCTTGACCCATTTTATTGAGAGAGACTGGTGATGACTGCACCCTAGACTGTGCACCCAAATGGAGTATCTAATAGGTGTGTGTGGCCCTGAATCCTTGTGGGTCAGAGTCACCAGGTGTGAGGAAGCCTTAATGACACTGAGCAGAAGGCATCCAGTGAACTCCTAGAATGAGTTGGTAAAGAGTTTGGGAGAACTCTTGCGCTGGACATTCTGGGGAGATTTCCTTGTTCACAGAAAGAGCTGAGAAGTGCTTCCTGAGACCGTTAGCATATGAAAGCTATGCTCTCCCATTTCTCCTCTCAGGGTGCTCAAGAAATGCTGCACTTCCTCACAGCTCACTTTTAGTTCAATGCCAAGGTCCAGAAATCAGGGAATTCTTTAGGGTGTTATGTGTTCTTGAGAATGAACTTCTAGGCTCTTGGGCAAATAGGAATTAAATCCTAGTTACGTAGGGCCCTTTAAATGACCCAAAGGCTCTGGTCTGGGCCCACAAATTGTGGGTTATGGTCAAGTTACTGAATATCCATGTTGCTTCTTCATTCAACCTTGTTTCTGAATGTTGATATCTTTTAAAAAAATATTTATTCATTTATTGGGGGGGCAGGGGTAGAGAGAGAGGGAGAGAGAGAGAGAATCCCAAGCAGGCTCCATGCTGTCAGCACAGAACCTGATGCAGGGCTCGAACCCAGGAACCAAACTGTGATATCATGGTTTTGGCTGAAACCAAGAGTCAGACACTTAACCGACTAAGCCACCCAGGCAGTCCTGAATGTTGTTTTTGATCAAGATTGCAAAGTGACCTTAACCTTCTCGCTTCTGTATTGAAAAATGACTTCTCTGCAATCTCAAGTGAGTCATCTAAAAATTTAATTTAATGACCTATTGAGGTCTATGGACTACAAAAATAAACAGTATATATAATACATTGCATGTGTAGAAAAAAATAACAAATATTTGGGCTACAGATATCACATCACAAAAGGAAGGCTCACTTTTAGAGAGAGAGAATATACAATATAGACAGCTAGATGTGTTAAAAAAAAAGAGAAGGGGATTAAAAAAACAATTGGAATAATTGTAATTCTTAGTTTTTGTATTTATCTCTATGTTTTGTGAGATCCAGTTCTATGACAGAATTTCCCCTATTATTATTCTGCTGATGGGCCTTATAATTGGGAAAAAACTCAAAACTGGTCGGGATCCCCCTTGCTAGGTTTTGGTTGAATAACTTTATTCTTGGATTTAGCATGAATATAAGGCTTAGATTCAAATCAAGCTTATAAAATAAAATATTCTTTCTTTCAAATTTGCCTCTGAAGCTTCCATTCCTCATCAGATGTCAAGATTAATTCACTTATCTTGCATACAAGGCTTTTTCTTTACATAAGAAAGAAAGCATTGTTTTCTTACAAATAAGTAGAAACCGCTGAAAGATGGAGCCCCAGCATGGAGCTTTTATCTTGAGTTTCTGGGAGAGTCAAGGTGCTAAGAGATATTATCCATCCTTCTCTCAGATATTGTTAAGGATCCCTAGGCCTCCCATGTGCTGGAAGGTGAGAGAGGATTTAAAGTCTTTCTGAGAACGATTCCTCACATTACTGTGGTTTTCTATTACTTGTATTACTTATTTTCCCAACATCTGTGATGCAGCGTTTTTCATTTTTTTTTTTTTCTGTCGAAGGTAATGAACACAGGTAACTGCTCTTAAGAAGCAGAAGAATTAAGGGACCCCTGGGTGGCTCAGTCGGTTGAGCGTCTGATTTTGGACCAGGTCATGGTCTCATGGTCTGTGAGTTCAAGCCCTACATTGTGAGTTTGAGCCTTGCATTGGGCTCTGTGCTGACGGCTCAGAACCTGGAGCCTGCTTTGGATTCTGTCTCCCTCTCTCTCTGCCCCTCCCCCGTTCACACTCTCTCTGTCTCAAAAATAAACGTTAAAAAAATTTTTTTAAAAAGAAGCAGAAAAGCTAAGCATAAGTACTAGATTGTTTACACTTAGCTCCAAATGGTTCAAATTATTCATCTCCTGATATCTTTTTTGTTTTCCTAAGAAAAGTGCTGCTATATGTGTACTAAAACTAAAGAAATCTAGCTTTGGAGAAGGAAGTTAAGTTTTCAGCAGCTTTCGCCTTTGTTTTTGGTTATTATTTATGACCAGGAGCTCTGGTTATCCCTTGTGGGCCTACCACTTGTAAAGGGTGCAAGTGTTTCTTTGGATGCTGCAGAAGAAGGCACAGATCCATTTTGGCTGTAGAGGACTTCCAAAATGTGGAATGTAGACTTCCATGAGGAAAGGGATCTTGGGTTCTTTAGTTGGCTGTTCTATCCTGATACCTAGTACTGCAGAGCAGATCCTTAGTAAATATTTGTAGAATGAATGAATGAGTCCTCAAGAAAAACTGTAGGATGTGGGGTTTTTGGAGCTTGATCTCCAGTGACCTTTACATGGGGAGAAAATGTTGTCAGTGAGTTTGCAAGGATGACTTTATTCACTCATCCTAAGGACAGCTCGCCTCACCTTCTTCCAGGTTCCATACCTAAGGGAGCAGAGCTCTGTGGCCTAGATTGCCAAACTCTGCAGTTCTTCAAGGAGCCATAGATGGGAATTCAGAAGGTCTTGGAGTGGCTGAAGCAACTCTACAGAGAAATGCCAGGCAGCACAGTGCCACGGGGCTTGCTGGGTAGAGTGCTGGCCAGGTGCAGAAGGTTTCTCAGACTCGTTGCATGCATGCCTACATAAAGTTGTTTTTTTTTTTAATTTTTTTAATGTTTATTTATTTTTAAGAGAGAAAGAGACAGAGTGCGAGTGGGGGAAGGGCAGAGAAGAGACAGAATCCGAAGCAGGCTCTAGGCTCTGAGCTGTCAGCACAGTGGCCAATGCGGGGCTTGAACTCACTGACCATTGAGATCATGACCTGAGCCGAGGTCAGCTGCTTAACCAGCTGAGCCACTCAGGCGCGCCCCTACATAAATTAATTTTTGAATGCCATAGAGTTGTTCAATAAAATATTAATGGAAACCAATGATTATATTTTAGAGTTCTTATTTCATTATAAAAAACTCAAACTATGTGAAGGTATGTTGAAATGTGTAAAGAAAAGCTAAGAGCAGAGTTTTGGTAAGACCAACATGTGACTTGCATAACAGCTCTGAATTACAGTCTGAAGTATGAAATACTGACAGTTCCTTCTTTCTTATTTGTGATCATTAAGATTTTATTTCCCTCTGTAACAGGTCATTTTTGAGCCAATTTTAAGATGAGAAAATACGTCGAAGAATTCTGCATGATATGGAGTACCTCTTCCCTGTTACCGGTGGGGGTTCCACTGCCTACAGAGTGGCTGGAGATGATGTTCATGTCTTTGTGTCGACATAATGGCTTTTGGCAGATAGACTGAAATAATTCCTTTTTAGCCATGCAGTTGTCTGTAAATCTGCTTAGTTGGTCATCCGAAGTGATGACATTTAAGATAGAGTTGATATGCTGTTTATCTTAAAGAAATATTTTAAAATTAATTCTTCAGAACTGTGCAATATTTTATCTTTCCAGTTTAATACTATCCAAATGTGCTTTTGGTTGCTTTTGTGGAGCAAAAAAACACATGTGTGTTTCTTCGTAAATCAGTCAGTTAGCTTTGAAAATATGGTGCACTCCAAGTATGTAGCAAAGGCCCTCAAAACACAATTATGAAAGCAGCATGAGGAGTGGAGTTTGCTTTAGTTTTAGACTTTTAGTAGACTCCACTGTCATGTACTGAAGAGAGAAATATGACATAGAACTCTTTGGTTAAGAGCCAAAACTTTTTCTCTTGTATCATTTTGATCCTACTGTTTCTCTTGATGCTCATAATGGAACGATTCATACTGTTGGGTAAAATTATTAGAAAGTCTAATTCCTATAAACCTGCTCTTTTGACTTGTTAGGTAAATATGCTGGCACATGAGCTCAACATTTCAAATTATGACTTTGTAAGAAATTTTCATGTACTTTTGATGTTGTTATTATACTTGTGTTCTTTGCTTGATTTATTGTAAAATTATGCAAGACCTTGGTGTACGTGGAACTAAAGCACAGAACTTGAAAGTCGTTTCAAACTACACACCAAATCCATCACTTTGTTCTGTCACTTTTTTTTCTAGGCAATTCTTACATTTCTGCATTTATTTTCATTCCAGCTCATCACCTCAGTCCAGATGACCATCATCTCTTTATAATATGAACTACCAGAATAGAATCCTCTCTTCAACACCCCAAAATAGTTAACAACACAAGAAAAACACTTTATGTAAAAAAGCGGAAGTCCAAATTAAATATTCAAATCAGTTGTGATGGAAACACACCAAATGTTAACAGAGGTAGAATTAGGAGTGCTGTTTATTTTTCTCTTTCATGCTTTTTAATATTTTCCAAATATTCTACGATAACCATGAATTACTTTTAAAAGATTTTAGCAAGATTTCAAGCAATACAGGGGCCCCTGGGTGGCTCAGCCGGTTTAGTGTCTGACTTAGTTCAGATCATGATCTCTTGACTGCCATGGGTTCAAGCCCCACATTGGGCTCTGTGTTGACAGCTTGGAAACTGCTTCGGATTCTGTGTCTCCCTCTCTCTCTCTGTCCCTCCCCTGCTCACGCTCTCTTTTCTCCCTCTCAAAAATAAATAAATAAACATTAAAGAAATAAACAATTCAAGCAATACAGAAAAGTTCAGAAGAGAACAACTTTCACCTAAAGTCCTACTACTTCCAAATAATAATCATAAGGTAAACAGCATGCCAAATCTCTCTCTCTCTCTATTCATATACATACTCACAGACACATGCACACATATACATACACATATACAGAGGACAAAGGACAGCTAGCCAACTACTTAGACAAAAGGTAAAATTTTATAAATTCAGGAATAAACTGTACATGTTTTCTTATATCAGATTAAATTTATATTAGTTTAATAATTTGTATCCCCCCCCAATTAAACCTTGTTAAAAATGCAAGGTGTCACCTACTGAAACAGAAACAGCATCTGAGTGTAGTTTTTTATATTATAGATTTAGAATACCAGCTGCATCAAGCTATGTTCTGGTTCTTTCCCTGCTGGCTTTGTTCCTACCACCCCATCATGTGTGTGATTTTTAGAAGAAACGTAGCTAACATATGAGGCCATTAAAGACAATATGGCTTATTGGGAGGAGGAGAGGTAAGTGTCCTTTCCTCCTTCGTGGTGAGCTCTCTGTAGAAGCATTAGGTGCTTTCTTCCTAATTTTCCAGGACAGTTTTTATATTCAGCCACCAGCCAGTGGGCTAGACCATTTCTTACCAAACACATTGGACTTCTTATGTAACCTTTCTAAAAAAAAAAAAAAGGATAAAAAAATTACATCTGAGATTCTTCAAATTACAGACTATAATAATCAATAATTAATGAATAGGTGGAGAATAAACAAAGGAATTTGCAGTTAAAAAACTTCTGGACTCAGTAGCCTGTGGGTTTATGGCCCCAAAGATAGAACCAGATATCCTGAGAACCAGTTAGTTAATGGGACAATTGGTAGAAATTTGCTGTCTTTTCTTTTCTCTTGTTACTTGATTTTCTTTTTCTTCTTCTTTTTTTTTAAGACATACTCCTGGACTTTTTTCTTTCTTTCTTTCTTTCTTTTTTTAGGGTTTTATGTATTTTTGACAGGGGGTGGGAAGGAAAAAGTGAGAGGGGGACAGAGGATCCAAAGCAGGCTCTGTGCTGACAGCGGAGAGCCTCACGCAGGGGCTCAAACTCACAAACCCTGAGATCCTGACCTGAGCTGAAGTCCGCCACTTAACAGACTGAGCCACCCAGGTGCCCGTTACTTGCTTTTCATGGGGACTTGCCCAGTACCACCTTCCCCACCTGAAAGTCAGAAAGCTTTTTGTCTCAGATGGCAAAGTGCTGGTGTTGGCTAGAGCCCAGTCTTTGCTAATGGACTGAATTGGGTTTGAGAGTTCTTTTTCTGCAAGCTAGTGTCAAGTGTGACTCTAAGTGTGTCAATTAACTTCACTGCCTAGGTCCTCACTCTAATATGGAAATAATAAATTCTCGCTCTGACAAAAAACGTATGTGACACTCTGTGTTACAGTAGGGACTGGACAAAAGCTCATTTCCTTTCCTGCCTTTCACCATCTAATTTAGTGGCTTTTTTGGGAGAAGGGACTTGTATGTTTTAAATACATCTTTTATAAGTAACTTAGAGCCGAATTAAAAATTAGATCTGAAGTACTGTTTTTAAATTGGTGATTTTAATCCATTTATGTTTTATGTGATTTTTTTATACTTGGATTTATTTTCATCTGATTTTGTGCTTTATATTTTTCCTTCTTTTACTATGTTTTACTATTTTCTTTCTGACTTTTTTGGATGGAATTTTGATTTAAAAAAATATCTTCTTCTCCCTAAATTGATTTGGAAGCTATAAATCCCTTTTTCGTTCATTGCATGGTTGCTCTTAATCTTAACAAAATCCGAAATTAATCTCTGTTCTCCCTAGCAATGCATGGGAGTATGCTAATTGTGATCATCCTCCCACTGTTTTACATAGTATTTGTGTGCATTATATAGATTGCATCTTTTCTCATATATTTACATCATTATTATTTTATATATTCAACGTTTGTTTATATTTACCAGTTCCTTTGTTTACCATCACTTATTTCGTCCCAGACCCTTTCTCTGGAATTTTTTGACTTCTTACAAATGTATTTTCTTTAGCAATTCCTTTAATGAGGGTCTGCTTATGTTAAGCACAGATTTTTTTTTGTTTGCCCAAAATGCATTTGTTTTGCCCTGAATGTTAAAACGATAATTTGGCTGAGTAAACAATTTGGGATGGTCATTATTTGCTTTTAGCAATTTGAGAATAGTGTTCCACTGTGTTCTAGATCCACTGCTGTTCTTGAAAAAATCTGTTTTTCATATAACTGTTATTCCATTGTGGGTAAACTGTTTTCTCTGGCCATTTTTAAGATTTTTCCTTTTCTTTGGTGTTTTGCAATTTTACTGTGTACCTAGATGTGATTTCTTTCTTTCTTTCTTTCTTTCTTTCTTTCTTTCTTTCTTTCTTTCTTTCTTTCTTTCTTTCCCTATTCTACTTGGGAATGTTTAGCTTGTCTTATTTTCTCTACTCCTCCCCCTTTGGGTCATAAATTAGACATTTGTTATACCTAGCAGGTTGCTCTTTTGTAATTTAACTTCCCTTTCATATTTTGCATTTCATTATGTCTCTGAGCTCTATTCTGAATAACAACTTTAAAAGTCATTATGGTCTCAGCTCTGTATGATTGTTTACTTATCTGATCTACTGAATTCTTAACTGTAGTGATTACATTTTTCATTTGAGCGATTTTATTTGGTTCTTTTTCAAATTATCCTGATTTTTTAAAAATAGTACTTTGTTCCCAGTTTATGATTTCAATGTCTTTTTTGAACAATTAAAAATATTTATTTTATATACTACATTTCTAATAACTGAAGTCCTGGGTGGTTTAATTCTGCTGTTGGTTGTTTCTGCTAACTGGTAGATATAATTTTTGACATTTAGATTGAGGTGCATGAGTTAATGTTGAAAGTGCATCCTTCTGCAGAGAATTTGTATTTGTGTCTCTTGGACTTTCCAAGGTATAACCAACCTAGGGTAACTAAAAATAGTTTCTTGTTTGAGTTTTCTTGGACCCACTAAGTAGTATCATTTTAAATCCAAACTTTGAGTATGGGAAACTTGTGGTTATTGTCATGGAAAACTTTAATTAATTAATTAATTCATTCATTCATTCCCTAATGCTAGACTGAGAATGACATTTTTCTTTATCATTTCTTTTTGTCAGTGGAGGGACATGTTTTTTAAATTAACTCTGTGGACCCTGGCTTTACTGATAGATCTTAATTTTAACTCCCTCTTCAGGTTGACATCAAGCCTTGCCTCCTGTCCCCCATACAGCACATAAAGCTCAACCCTCTAGGCCAAGGAGTTGGCACAAAAGCCTGAGCACACCACTGCTGTACTGGCAGCTTACCACTCTGGATGTCAGTCCTTGTTTCTTTTCTTTTTTTTTTTTTGATCCCTAAAAATTCCTACCCCCCCCCCTTTAAAGTTAGTTATATTATTATGTCTATGTCAGTTATATATTTAAAATAATTTTTAACTATTGTTTTGGTATTGCTATATGTTTATATGATAAAACTTTCGGAACATTTCTTTTACTATATTAGCAACAATGGAGTATGCAATATCCTCTTAATTGGTCTTTCCCTTCAACAACCTCTTTCCAATCCGTTCTTCCTCCAGCGGGCAAGTTGATGGTAACATGCAAATACGATCATGTCACTTCCCCAGTAAAAATCCTTCAATAGCTTCCTGTTGTGGGTCGGATTGTATCCCCTGGTCCCTGTGACTTTGCAGATGCAACAAAGTAAAATGAGATCGTACTGGATTAAGGTGCCCCCTCGTCCACGGGCTGGTGTCTTCCTAAGATGGAAACTTGAAGACAGAGACAGAGCTGCCCAGGGAACAGCCATGTGATGAATGAAGTTATGTTGCCACAAGCCAGGGAGTGACCAGGATTGCTGGGGAGCACCAGAAGCTAGAAGAAGGCATAGAACAGTTTTTCTGTTTGAGCCCCCCATTAGGAACAAACCATGCTATCAACCTGATTGCACACTTCTGGTTTCCAGAACTGTGAGAGAATAAATTTCTGTTGTGTGAAACAACCCACTCTATGGTAGTTAGTTATGGTCACCCTGGGAAACAAATACACTGGTAAACAGATGGACCAGTTAAAATTAGTACAGCATAGAAAACTGAAAACAAGTGTTGTCAGAGGTAAGGCCTAGACACAGGCTCATTGACATTGCAGAATAAATACTTCCTCTTATAATTAGCGTGAAATAAAAGATCCTTGATATGGTCTGTTACACCTTTGTGAGCTTTCCCACTTCAGTTTTCCAGTTTCTCGTTGCTTCCATTACTTTCACTGGCCTTGTTATGGTTCTTTGAACAAGCCAAGCTCTTGTCTGACTCAGGGATTTTGTATATGCTGATCTCTCTGCCCAGGAGTTGTTTTCACCTAGGTTTTGCTTGGGTAATTACTACTCATCCTTCATGTCTGGTAAAAGTCACTCCTTGAAGACCCCTTCCATAATATTTCCCCCCATCAGCCATCTGCTTAAGGTCTCTTAGTTGTATATTCTCATGCACTTTCCTCTCTTCCCAGTGTTTCTCAGATTGTGACTAGAATGCTATTTGTAGGTTTTTTTTAAATGTCTGTCTTCTCCACTGGAGTGTATGCTCCATTAGGCAGCAAGCATATCCATTTTACTCTTCTCTATTTCCCTAGCTACCTGCACAATGATGGGTATGCAATAAATATTTTTGAAAGAATGAAAGCACATTTTAAGACTTGTAATTAAATGGATGGACACAAAGATAAAAATACCCATTTTTCAATTTCTTTTATTAAAACCAGAGTATTTGACAAATTATTTCAATCATTTTTACTTATGTAGATATTCTGGCAGATTAATTTTAAATATCATAGTATTAAAAGAGCAACCACTCTTTATTCACTCAATTCACAGTTTGAAATATATTTGAAGTGCCATATATTATTACCATGAGTATATTTTACCAGCTGCTTCTCATGGGTACTATGTAAGCTAGGTTGTTCAGTATTCAGACTCTGTTCTGTATTAAGCAGAAACAATCACTGAAGATGCATAAAACATGTACTTTCTTTAAAAAAATCAATATAAACGTGTGCTTAATTACAGGTAGTACTTAAGATGATTCAAGATTTTCTAGGTAAAAATTCTCAAAATTCTTCGTAGAAATGTGGCCTCTGAGGCCCGCATCATGGAGTTCTCCACCTGCCTTGCTTTGGCAGAAGGCCAACTTACTTAGATCAGGCTGTGAACTCACCTCTTAAATGATACATATTTCTTGCGTGTTTTCTCTGTACTTGTGCCCTGAGACAGTTAAATTATGGAGGGCACAATTCTATAAATCAAAATCTGTCACAAATATTCTAGGTGTGGCCCTAGAACCCAAGGAATTCTCAGGGAATATGACTGAAGTAACAACTACTTTGCTGAGCTCCAACTATTACATTAAACAACTTACTCTCCCTAACCTCAGTTCATAAGTAAACTCTGTCAGCAACCGCATTGGAGCACCATGTATAGAAATGCCACTTCACGAAATGACCCCTCAGTCTATTTCTTAAGAAATATTGTGGATGGCCCTTATACCTGGGGCTGCATAGTCCAGTTGCATTACATGTTTTCCAAATTCTGGAAATGTTACCTAAATTTTCATTGAGCACAATTGATAATTACTTTTAGTGTGGAAATGATGACAATGGTTTAGGTTGTATTGTGAAAATGTGCTATAGAAAAACAGTAGAGGTATATAGCTCTCCCATTTTTCTGGTTTATGTCAAATGTTTATTAATAAATGTGGTATATGGTTGAGGAAGGTACCCATTCAGAAGATCCCTATCCATATAGGCAGGTGTGATGTGTGTTGTTTTTTTCTGTAGAGGTGTCCTGCTTAATTCAGGGGTCAGTTGAGGTTCAAGAATATGGACTTTATTGTTGTGAGTCCATATATGACCTGAACAGGACTGGATCCTTTTTGTAACTGTAAGAACTTTAGGAGGCCAGATGATGTCTGAAATGCTCTGGTGGCTTTGACATATAGAATCACAGACTTTTAGAGCTAGAATGGGTCTTTGCTTATATTTTGTTTATCCCTTCCCCTCATCTAAGAGATGAGGCCTAAAGAGGTTACTTGATTTGCTGGAAGCTATGCTTCTAGTTAAGGGACACCAACATTAGAACCCAAGGCTTTGGATGATCAGTCAGCTTAATGCTTTTGCACTGAGCTACATCTGAAAGATGCCGTGTACCCCATGATCAGTGAAGAATGGTCTGTAGCTTGAACTAACTTGTTCCATTTAAAAGAAAAAGACAACCACAAACAAAACCTTTTTCTTCCTGCAGACAAGTGGGTCCTGTTCATGCAGTTTGGTTTAGGATACTTTGGGTTTGTCCTGGAAGTCAAGTACATCATCCCTCAACAGGAACAAGACCTCTGGACACACCAGTGTTTAAGGAAACCTGATGGTCAGATCTATGCAGTCTGGCTGCCAGAGCCTTATTGCCATTGCCAGTTGAGTTCATCTAGTCTTGACATCCATAAAGAAAGTTCTTACTCCATATTTTAAAAGGCAGTACAAGAATTAGTTGAACCAGAATAAATGAACCTAAAATACATAAGGAAAACTGCATATATATATATATATATATATATATATATATATATATATTTAAATATATAGGAAACATAAGCTAATAAATCAACTAACTAAATATACTCTACGTTATAGATATGGTGTTAACTTTGAATTCCTCTGTCTTTGGAATTCATGGAAATCAGAGCCAGAACTGGCAAAGAGAGTTTGTCTACATTATGTGTTATAGGATGACCTCTGTTTGTGCCCTGTGGAGCTATGTAGGATTGTTCACCTATGTGTTTCCCAGCATTGGATACCAATTGTAGAGATTTGATGGTTTTCTCAAAGCTCTCAGAGTTCATATTTAAATAAAGATGGCTTCTTTTTATCAATTAATGAAGATGTAATTTATATATAATGAAAGGCATACACTTTAGGGGTAGAGTTTGATGTGTTTCAATAAATGTATGCAATATAACCAAGACGTAGGACTTTGGTTACCCCAGAAAATTCCCTCTAAGCCCCTGTCTGTGTGTCCCCTCCCCAGTCATCTCCCAGCCCCAGGCAACCACTGTCATTCTTCTGTCACTATATATTAGCTCTACTTGTTCTCAAGTTTCCTATGAATAGAATCATGCACTAAGTACTCATTTGTGTCAGTTTTCTTTTGCTCAGCATAAAAATAAAAACAAAACACAGTATATTTTATCAAATATTTCTAAGGAGGGTGATTTCACTTAATGTGTCAAACAATATATAGCTGGCCACTTTATCTTGAAAATATCTTGACCAAGGCGGTCTGCTTGGTTCTCTCTAGCAGTCTGAGAGAGTCTGCTACAGCTCTGTGGGTTATTTATAAGAGGGAGAAGTTCAGAGGTCAAGGTCAGTGCTTAACTAAAAAAGGTTTCCCCAGCAGAAAATGTTCCAGCACTTCCCATATATGATGATTAAACACCCCTGTGGCTACAACTGTCTGAACTTTGAATGCTCCACCATTTCATAGCTACTGGTCACTTTAGAAGCAATTCTTTTTCCTATTTGACTACTTTGATCCACTGGAGCTTACATTATGGGATAAAGCCTGTGCCTGGAACTGCTAGGAGCTAAGAGTGAGTAAGACATAGGCCTTTTCACAGAAAGTCCAGGGAGTGGTGGGAGATGGTCATATACCAGCTCTAATCCCCAAACTGTCTATTCTCTTCTGTTGTGTATTTGGGACAGTGAGGAGATTTGTGGGTCAATGTTCCTCAGTGACTTGCTTGGCCAGTGTTCCTCCAAGCTATGTACTCTCCAGTGCCTGCCTGGCTCTGGGCCACCATTCAGTCAGCCATGAGTTGTGGCCTGGAGTTCAAGGATATAAATCCACTCATAGCCATTGTGATACCACTGCATGAAAGAAGGCAGCAGATATTATTATGAATATGGGCTAGTCTCCATTCTCCTGATGGACTCCAGAGTCCTGTCTCTGTCACCACCATTCAAAATTATGTGGAAAAGAGAAGGACTTTGCAGTGGAAGGTTTTAAAACCGTCTCCTAATTATTACTTTTCCTACATCCAAGGGAATAGTTCCCAAGAACTTAAATGTGTGTGTGGTCCTCCTATCATGAATTCAAATAGTCTACCGATAAAAGTAGCTTGCTAAGAGGATTTTCCCAAACCATGGGACATTAAAGTTTTGTACTAATTGTATTAAGAGTTTGTTTTGAAATATAAATTTTATATATTTTTTTCCAGAAATACATTTTTCAAAGTGAAGTTTTGGAAATTGTAAAAGGCATATTAAAAAAAAATTTAAGTATGCCACTTTTATTTCTGGGGATTGAAAATTAATATGTCAATGTCAACCAAAATAGGAGAGAGTTACGGGGCATGGCACAGAGCCAGAGTTCCAGTGATCTAAAATTACTTTGATATGATTTTAAGCTTATGGAATAGAAAGAGATTTGGAATTTAGGAATATATAAGGATATATTAATCTTTTCTCAGAGGTTACATAACAGATGAGATGAACTCTAAAAAAACTTCTGGCTCTAATGCAGGGTATTCCGACAAATACCACCTCCAGAAAAGGCATCTGAATGACTAGGTTGGCCAGGAAATTAGGTTGAAAATGAACACTGCTGGAAATGATGAGTTTGGAAAATGAATATGTTTTCCCTGAGATGTGAAGTGGAAGAAAAAAGGAGAAAGGAATACGATTTATGGTGATTTTTCGATCTGGTGCTAAACAAAGTGGACTAGTTAGAATGAGTCAGCCCCCAGATAGATACTGTCATATTGTGATTTACGGCCATGGATCTGAGAGTGTGTAAAGGGTTCTATCTACGTGGATCATATAGTCTTATTTCATTAGAATTTAGGTCTTTAAAATAAATGGAAGGCGTTTGATAACATTTCTGTAGTAAATTGTGGAGAATTGATTACAAGTGATAAAATAAAAAGACGTTGGAAACGAACTGGCAAAAAAGATTAAAAAACTGTAATTGCATGTGAAACTAAAACTGGTTTATTCAGCTCTGGATCCGGGTCCTATTTTCTTATGGTTTGACAGGCAATTTAAACCACAAAATTAAACAGCAAAGGATATGGCTTTAGAAATAAATGAATTTAAAGAGCTGCAGTTTTTTAAACTCTCAGAAGAAATTCAAGCTTCTTATAGCCAACTTTGTTGTTCTAGTGTTCCTTGTATTTAGCAAAAGCTTTTGTTTGCAGGGGTTTACAGTGAATGACCAATCTGGATTTATGGTAAGATTTTTAACACTGAACAACAGCTTTCATGAAATATCAGAAGAAATTATTATGATTAGTTTAAGTTTATTTATTTTGTCAAAGAGTGATCTGGGGAGGGAAAGAGAGAGACAGAGAGAGACAGAGAGAGAGAGAGAGAGAGAGAGAGAGAGAGAGAGAGAGAGAGAGAGAATCCCTGATGCAGGGCTCTAGTTCACAAACTGTGAGATCACGACCTGAGCCGAAATCAAGAGTCTGATGCTTAACCTACTGAGCTGCCCAGGCGCCCCCAGAAGATATTATTTTTGCCCCAGATCTTTCATCATAAAGTTGTTCAAGTGATTCCCATTTGCAAAACCTACTTGGGGAATTTTCTTTAGCATTAGGATCTTTTATTTGTGTTTTTGATGAGTACTAGCTATTTTTCTTGCCAGCAACCCCTCTCCAAAGGCAAAGAAATTTGGGTTTCTAGGGTTTTTTCTCAATGGTCACCCACAGAAGTTCCTGGATCTAAGGATCAGCAACGCGGTTTTGCCCTAGACCCGAGAGTCAGGAGTGACTTAGTGGATGTGTGACCTATCCACTTGCAAGGGTTCTATGCTTGGAAGGATTCTGCACCTGATTTAAAGTTTTGCTGTCGATGTGTTGAAATTTTAATTTTTGAACAAGGGCCCTGCACTTTCATTTACACTGGGTGCCACAAATTATATAGTGAATCTGGCTGATAGTCGCATAAGAGCTGACATTTCTTGCATTCTTCCTGCACACCAGGCATTGTTTTCAGTATCTTATATGTATCTGCTCACATTTATTTATATATTTATTTACTTATACTTGAGGATAGATGACACAGTGTTAGACTAGTTGCAGATCATCTGTGTGAGATACTGTGCTCCCCACAAGCATAGCTCCCATCTGTCACCATGCAGTGCCACTGCAACACCACTGACTTTACTCCCTACGCTCTGCTTTTCATCTCGGTGCCTTGCTCATTTCACAACCAGAAGCCTGCCCCCCACACCCCCTCTCACCCGTTTTGCCCAGCTTCCCACTGCGTGTCCCTCAATCATCAGCTGGTTCTCAGTATCTGTAGGTCTGATTCTGCCTTTTGTTTTTCATTCGTTTGTTTTGTTTTTTACATTTCACATAAAAGTAAAATCATATGGGGCGCCTGGGAGGCTCAGTTGGTTAAGCGTCCAACTTCGGCTCAGATCATGATCTCACTGTTGGTGAGTTCTGTGCTACAGCTCAGAGCCTGGACCCTGCTTCAGATTCTGGGTCTCCCTCTCTCTCTTCCCTGTCCCCACTCACTCTCTCTCTCTCTCAAAAATAAATAAACCTTTAAAAATGTTAGAAAAAAAAGTAAAATCACAGGTATTCGTCTTTGGCTTGCTCACTAAATATTTATGATAACCTTCTGACTTAGGTGTTATGGTTACCACTTCACAGAGAAGAAAAATTAAACGGACAAAATTAGTAAGCAATGGTGGAGAGATTCTGGCCCAAATCGCCTGCTTCCAGAATGGGTGCCCCTCCCCACTAACCCTGCTGCCTCTGTTCCAACTTACTTTCTTTTCTAGTCCTCAAAGGAAACTCTTCCTGCCTGTGGTGTGCTAAAGCAGGTGGCACCCCACAGAACACTGCCTAAGGTTTGCTTGTCGAGAACGTGTTTGGCAAGTGCAAATACAGGACCTGGAAAAGCTGAGCATAATTCTTTAATCTCATCTACATGAAGTAGGTGTTATCTTGGGCAGGTTTCTGACGGAATGAAAGGAGGAAGGGAAATGAGGGAAAGAGGTTCCCAAAAAAGGAATGTAGACACGCAAGGCCCTGGGCAGCCAGCATGGGAGCGGCAGGGTGGGGCAGAGCCTGGGCAGGTGAGCAGATAAGGAAAATATGGGGAAAATACAATCCAGGTTGCCTACTTGGCAATTTGATTAAGGCTGATGCTGGAGACAAATGTATAAGGTTTTAAACTGGTTTAGGGGGACTGAGTGAGAACAACGTTTTACTGATTTGCAGGTGGCTGGGTGTATGAGTGCTGGCGTGTGTGGCTGGAGGTGGCTAATGGAGGCCAAATGTCAGGAAATTTGGCAAGATGCCTTCATGCACCGGGGTTAGGCCTGGGATTTATAAGCTAACGGGTTTCAGGCTGCCCCTCAGATCATACCATCTAGGATGTGGCTGGCACCTCGTAGGCCCTCACTAACATGTGAGCAGCGAAGGGATGAATCTAGCAATTGCCCACAGTGCTGGCGTGTTAAGTCAGGCTCAATACTGAACAGCTATTTTTCTGACTGACTGGATCTACCAAGTTATGATTTTTTCATACTTGTCTATCCCAACCCTTGCTGTGGTTGTCGGTGTGCAGAGCAGGGCGGGGGTCTTGAGCACTTGGGTCGGCCAGGGGCTGCTCTCCCAGTGCCCAGCACAGGGCGTGCTCTGTCCTCAGGGCTTAAATCTTTTCTGAATAAATGATTAATTGTTGTTAATGTGGGATAAAAATCAAAGTCTATCTTTTAGGTCTCATGTTCCCTCTTTTCTCTTCTAGGCTAAAGGTGGTGACCCAGATCCCTGCATTTTGATAGCCTGATACAACCGGCTCATTACTGATAAACTCAGGTGAAGCCTTCTTTCTTTCAGTTAGCGACAGTGCTAAAAGCTGGTAAACTGGATGGACAATCGGCTTTGAAGATGAGTCAGCTATGAGGAGCCTCTGAGGTATCTACCTTCCAGATAACGTCCTTTTTGCAATAGTCTTTGGAAGACTATATATATATATATATTTTTTTTTCTTTTAATACCATCAAATGTACAGCCCCAAGAACTGGTAGTTACATGATTACAGTTAGCTATGATATCTATCTGTGCCATGCCTAAAATTTCTATTTTGGGGCTGGCCTCATAAAGTACATCAGAGTACTCCGAAGTCTATATTTTTAACAAGCTGTCCTAGATGTGTACTTTCTTTCTGGAGATTTTACAATCTATCACTTCTTCCTTTTTTTTTTTTTTTTTGCCAGACCTGTATTTCTGATTAGAGAGGTTAAGGAGAGTTGCTTTGTCACCTCTGCTTATTTTCAGGAATAGTCTGTCACATTTAGGGTGGCTCACTACTCGTCTCTGGTGAAAAAGTGGTTTTATATTCTGGTTCTGGATCTAAAAGTCACAATACCTAAATATAAGGAAATAAAAAGAAAATATTCTCATATATTATGCAGTTTTGAATCTCAGTTACATAAAAATAAAGGAACCTGCATGCAGTCTAATTTATTTCCACATTTTAAAACAATCTGAAAACTCAACAAGTTAGACCGTGCACTTGATATGGGCAGGGATTCTGATCATCTTGTTTTATAGCTCACACCTACTGCCTACCACTGTGCCTGGCAGAGATTAGGAACTCAACATTTGTTGACTGGCTTCTCAGCATTCTGAAATTATTTTATTTTATTTTAATTTTTTTAAATGTCTTTATTTATTGTGAGACAGAGAGGGACAGAGGATAAGCAGGGGAGGGGCAGAGAGAGAGGGAGACACAGAATCCGAAGCAGGCTCCAGGCTCTGAGCTGTCAGCACAGAGCCTGATGCAGGGCTTGAACTCACAGACTGTGAGATCATGACCTGAGCCAAAGTTGGACACTTAACTGACTGAGCCACCCAGGCGCCCCAATTCTGAAATTATTTTTGTGTGACAGAACCATTATCTTGATTTTTAATATCATCAAAATTTATTAAATAGTAATAATTAAAAATGGATATATTCATTATTATCCCCTTTTACTTTGTGTACTTGGAGGAGGGATGGATTGGTTCCCTAGATGTTATGTGCAGGGCTACTGGGTAAAGGCAAGGGTATACACATCATTGAGAGGATGACAATTACTATCTCCAGGGGCGCCTGGGTGACTCAGTCAGCTAAGCGACCGACTTAGGCTCAGGTCATGATCTCATAGTTCGTGGGTCCCAGCCCCATGTCCGGCTCTGTGCTGACAGCTCAGAGCCTGGAGCCTGCTTCGGATTCTGTGTCTCCTGCTCTCTCTCTGCCCTGCCCCCACTCATGCTCTGTCTCTCTCTCTCTCTCTCCCTCAAAAATAAATAATAAATATGAAAAAAATTTGTAGAAAAGTTTAAAAAAAGAATTACTATCTCCATTGTTTCCCTATTGAATGTGGGGCCAGTGGAAGGTGTAGGGAGGGGGTGTTTTCAAGAGGAACATGTAGGATGACAGGGCTCATGGCGCTTGGCTGTGCATGTGACTTGTCTACAGTCTAGTTATTTACTGCCTTCTCTGCCTAAGCATCAGGGGAAAGCACGTTGTCTGAAAGAACATCTTAGGAATGTTATGCAAACAAAGGATGTGCATCTGGTCCACATGGGGGTGTTCTCTGCTAATTAGTTTGGCAGATGGGAGTGCTTTTGAAAAACAGAATCCTGAATCCTAGGAAATCATTTTCTCTTTCTGCAAGAAAACTCAAGAGGCCGAACCTTTATCTACTTGTTATTTAGTAGTGTAATTCTAGGTGTCTCTTAAAGGTTTAAAAGTGATCAGGTGCAAAATATCCATGTGGTGTCAGGGCAACAGGGAGCAAGGCACCCGCAGCAGGTGTCAATTCTAGCAGTGCTGACATCTGCTGTCCCTGTAGGTAGCAAAGACTTTTACAGGCAGTCCTTCACTTCCTCAAGCATGCTAGAAAGGTAGAAATCCTGAAGAGAGACTCCAGATTCAGGGCGAGTTTGAAATTGCATTACAAGCTGCTATTACTAACTCCTGGTTGCCCACAAGCCACAGACTTTGAAATGAAACATATTTTATAAGTTGGGCTTTCCCATTATTTCTTTCAGGGAAGCAGCTGTACTGTTTCTTCTAATAAGGCAATAAGCCTGAAAATGCAATGTTAGCCTTCAGGGTATATGATCAGAGAGGCTGGCCCGTGCAGACTGAATGTCTTGGAGCAGTGGGACTTCTCCCCAATCATGCAGCTCCAGAGCTGTGGTAGGGAGGGCACTTTGGCCAATTCTATTGTTATGTGGAGAAAAAGAGACAGGTAGATCAAGTGTGAGGAATGGTGACTTCCAAGAGCAGAACTGGACTGCAGGGAACCATTTTCGAATCGGCAGGAATGTCACACTGAAGTCCTTATTTCTGACCACACAGGGCAAATTCTAGAATGGAATTTTATTTTATTTTATTCATTAATTAATTTTTAAATATCATTTATTGTCAAGTTAACTAACATACAGTGTATACAGTGTGCTCTTGGCTTCGGGAGTAGATTCCTGTGACTCATTGCTTACATACAACACCCAGTGCTCATCCCAACGAGTGCCCTCCTCAATGCCCATCACCTGTTTTACCTTCTCCCCTGGTCCCTCATCAACCCTCAGTTTGTTCTCTGTTTTTAAGAGTCTCTTATGATTTGCTTCCCTCTCCGTTTGAAACTATTTTTTCCCCTTTCTTTCTTCTGTGGTCTTCTGTTAAGCTTCTCAAATTCCACATGAGTGAAAACATATGATATCTGTCTTTCTCTGACTGACTTATTTCACTCAGCATAATACCCTCCAGTTCCATCCATGTTGTTGCAAATGGCAGGATTTCATTCTTTCTTATTGCCAAGTAGTATTCCATTGTATATATAAACCACATAGAGTGGATTGTCCATTGGAGTGGGAAAGGAATTGGAGTGGGAAACGAATTCAGCCCAGAGGTCTTCTCAAAACAGTCAGTGCAAGGAAGGTGAAATGGTTTCAAGAGGACCTTGACTTTCCCTGGGCTCCTGACTTCCTTCATACTCAAATCTCATACAGAGGCAGATACTCTGCAGATTACAAGTGACTGCTGGCTCTTCTCATTGGTAACTCAGCAAAGTCTATTCACAGATGACCCAGTATAGGCGATCTTTTGTGACTATTATTGCCAGGAAGCTTTATGTTTGGCTAATGGGTATGATAAAAACAATTTGCACAATATGATAAGAATAATAATGTTCGCTTAACAGGGCTTACTGCCTGTCAGGTAATGTTCTAAGCTCTTAAAAAGAGGCTATTTCATGCTTACCCTTGCCTTATGAGGAGGGTATTGTCACTTTCATTTTAAATATAAAAAAGGGGAGGCTTAGGGAGGTTAAGTATCTGGTCTAAGATCAAACATCGAGGAAGTGGCAGAGTTGTGGTTCAAACTCAGGTCACTTTCACCTCAGAGCGTGTACTTGTAACCACTGTCTTCTAATTTAAAACTTAAAATGGGGAAGTACTACCTAATATTATACAGTGTTGTGGTTTCAACCTGAGAGAAGTACCCAATGATTCTAATTCTTCCCTCTCTCTTCTCTGCCAAGACCCATTCAGAACCACCGGTGTTACACTTTATAAATTTATAGATGGTTTTCATGTACATTTTCTCATTCACAAATTGGGATGTTTTCCACTTTTCTACTCCTGACAGCTGTCTTATTTCCTTTCAAGACAGTGTATGTTCTAAAATACAATGTATACAGTAAAATACAATTGTAAAAGAGTATAGAATGAGTTTGCTAGATAAAATATTCACCCAGTTAAATCTGAATATCAGGTAAACAACGAATAACTTTTAAACTTATAAGTATGTACCAAATGCTGCATGAGATATATTCATACTCAAATATTATTCCTTATTTTTCAAGGTTCAAATATATCCAGGCATCCTGTATATTTGTTTGCTAAATCTGGGAGCTGTAAATTAAATCAGAGAGACTTGTGTACAAAGAACGAATTCTTTGTGTACAAAGAGTTGGGTTTGTTGTCTCAAGCCATTTCTGCAGTAGCCAAGGGGAAACTCATATGAAATGGGTAAAAGAGAAGCCTTGGGGCAACTTGTACTGAGTGCTTGGATATACTTGCCTTGTATAATTAGGCTAATCATCAAATCTCGCTCGTATCAAACAGTGTTTTCAGTCATTGATATTTTGTGAAGTATGGAAATGGTTAGAAGCTTTACAGGGGTTATGTTAACCTTTATCAATTGTTCAGTGGAAGCTACCAAGGCAAAATCCTCGATGCAAACCTTGTTTTAATATTTTCATGTTTTCACTTTTTATCTGAATGTACCACAGAGCCCTTGGGATCTTCTGGAAAGCGTTCTCCCATAAGCAGGAACATGAATTTGTTCAATGGAGATCAGCATTTCTGCTTTTGAAAGTTGGCACATGGAGAACTAAAGTTGCCCCTTTATCCACTGATCCCCAGTAGTTGACCGGACACAGTAAATTCTCCAGTTACTTTCCTAATCCCTTTCACTTTGATTCAGAAGAGCTACCTCTTTTTTTATGGAAGGAAAGCATTAATGCTTCACTGATGTCCAGTTTTTTGAGCAAAGGAAGCTTCTTTGGAAATTGTATCTTAGGAACTGCGGTGGGGGTGTATCTTGATAGGCAGAGGAAATGGGGAGTGTGTTTCCTTGGTAGTGTGACTTTGACTGAAAAAACTACTTGGCTCTGGAAATTTACTTGAAGAATATTTTAGCAATATATCTGTTCATTGAGTACTGCATATTTTAAGCAACAAATCAACACATAAAACTGCATTGCAACAACGCTTATAAAAAAGTTGCACATGGTATAGGAGCTAAACATTAGGGGACTTTGTGAAATGAAAGAAATAAAGTAAAACTTTTATTTTCTGACAGCATTTATAGGTTTTTAAGGCCCTAATTGCCTTTGCTTTCTCAATTGCCTTCTCTATGATTGATGATGTGTCCCAGATTTGGTTACTTTTCCCCCACATGTTAATTTCAGGTGTTTTTCACTGGGTGACTATGGATTGATAATATCCAGGAAAGTAAAAACACACAGGAGAATTTTAATATGTAATGAAAAGGAATTCCATTGTAAGTGATCTGAGAGCTCAGTTCCTTTACCCACTCTCTGTTTTATTTAACAACTCCCAGTCTATTAAGACTTTCCTTCACTCAACGATTTCACGTTAATCATCTTTTGTTTTATAGCCTTTTATTTTCCTGCTGGAATCAATATCCCATCAACTTCACCGACCATCTACTCTGTGATCTATGAGATGGCACTGCTACAGGGCTGAATTTCTACCAGAGCAATTTGCTTTAAATGTTACCAGCATTTTATCCCAAACATTTCTTCCAGTTTATTCTCATAATTTTACTATTTCTCGCAAAGTTGCTTCCCTGCTTTTAAGGAGCAAGGAGTGACAAGTAAAATGTAAAATGCCTATCTATAGGCTATAGAAGTCGAGCTTGAAAACACCAAAGTTAAGTGCATGAAATTATGGAGGTTAACGGGAGAAGGTTGGCTCTGTTTTCACACTGTGGGGTTTGTGTAACATAAACCTGATGAATTCATTTCTACCTTGCTGGCAAACCTGGATCATTTCGGCAAGACCATATTTTAAAGCAGTTTTGCATCCTGCTGGTGTATTTAGGTTGCCTGGATTCAAGCAAAATCAATCAGTTTTGGCCTCCTGTAGATGCATTTTCCTGATAATCTTGGACCCCTTTTCTTCTCTATGCTTGCCTTCATTTGGCTGGTGACAGCTGTTCTTCAGATCATTAGTATAAATCCAAGTTGCCCACCCCAGAGGGCTCTGAGTTCTTTGTAAAGATTAAATTAGAAATTAGGGGCATCTGGGTGGCTCAGTCAGTTGAGTGGCTGACTTCAGCCAGGTCATCATCTCACAGTCCCTGATTTCAAGCCCCAAGTCAGGCTCAGTGCTGACAGCTCAGGGCCTGGAGACTGCTTTGGATTCTGTGTCTCTCCCTCTCTCTGCCCCTCCCATGCTCATGCTCCGTCTCTCTCTGTCTCAAAAATAAAAATAAAAACATTTTAAAAAATTAAAAAAAATAAGAAATTAGGGGCATCAGGTTGCTCGGTAGGTTGAGTGGCTGACTTGGGCTCGGGTCATGATCTCGGGGTTCAAAGGCTCATGGGTTTGAGCCCCGCATCGGGTTTGGTGCTGACAACTCGGAGCCTGGGGCCTGCTTTGGGTTCTGTGTCTCCCTCTTTCTCTTCCCCCACCCCCCCTGCTCATGCTCTGTCTCTGTCTCTCTCTCAAAAATAAATGTTAAAAAAAAAAAATTAAAAGTGCATTATCCGCCTCTAAAAATACATTATCCAGATTGTGATGCTGGCATTTTTAATAAAATGAATGATTCAGTCACCTTACTTAATCTTATCACCAAATGTAATTGCTTATCACTGAGAGGTGGGCAATGAATTCTTTCTTTTTTAAAAATTTTAATTCCAGTATAGTTAACAGTGTTATATTAGTTTCAGGTGTACAATACAGTGATTCAACAATTCCATACATCACCTGCTGCCCGTCAACCACAAGTGCACTCCTGAATCCCCATCATCTATTTAACCCTTCCTCCACCTACCTCCCCTCTCGTAACCATCCATATGTTGTCTATAGTTAAGAGTCTGTTTCTTGGTTTGTCTCTCTCTTGGCAATGAATTATTTCCTTTTTTTTTTTTTTAAGTTTATTTATTTTTGAAAGAGAGAGAGACAAAGTGTGAGTGGGGGAGGGAAGAGAGAGAGGGAGACACAGAATCAGAAGCAGGCTCCAGGTTCTGAACTGTCAGCACAGAGTCTGATGCGGGGCTCAAACTCATGAACCATGGGATCGTGACCTGAGCCAAAGTCGGCTTGATAAAATGACTGAGACACGGCAGACACCCCGGCAATGAATTATTTCTTGATGTCTATTAGGACATTTTATCTCACAAAAGGATTGTAACGGTAATGATCACATCTTTTACCTTTCAATTATTGTTATATTCATTTTAAAAGATACCACAGTCGATTCTTGAACAACATGGGTTTGAACTGCACTTACATAGACTCCTTTTTCAGTAAACATAGTATAAGACTGTAAAGGTATTTTCTCTTCCTTAGGATTTTCTTAATAACATTTTCTTTTCTCCAGCTTACTTTATTGTAAGAATACAGTATATAATACATATAATATGTACAATATGTGTTAAGTGGCTGTTTATGTTATCGGTAAGCTTCCGCTCATAGTAGGCCGTTAGTAGTTACGTTCTGAGGAGACAAAAGTGACACTCAGAGTTTTGACTGCACAGGGATCAGCACCCCTAACCCCTGCATTGTTGAAAAATCAAAGCTATTCTTAAATTTTCTTTTAATGTTTATTTATTTTTGAGAGAGAGAGAGAGACAGAGTGAGAGTGGGGGAGGGGCAGAGACAGAGAAGGAGACACAGAATCTGAAGCTGGCCCAAGGCTCTGAGCTGTCTGCACAGAGCCTGACACGGGGCTCAAAACCACAAACTGCGAGATCACGACCTGAAGTCAGGTGCTTAACCAACTAAACCACCCAGGTGCCCCTCAAACCTATTCTTAAATGGAAACATTTTCTTTCAACATGGGAGGGGGGCTGATTCTTAGTGTCCACATGAAGCAAATATATTTTAATTTGTTTCAAAATGTCTTTTTTTTTTTTTTGCACTGTGTTTTGTTTTGCATTGTTTGTGTATAATTAAACAGTGGAAAAACAAACTCAGTATGCGTATCATTCACTTTGTTGCTGAATTGCTTAGATGTGGTTCTGTCAGGGAATGTTGCAGGCCTGATTCCAACAAGAATAACCCCTGCCCTGATATCCACTCAGGGCTGCTTGAGGAAAATGTGAAAATGCTTTAAAAACAAAATTAGTACCCAACATCAGTATTATTTGAAAGACTGTGAGAACACGAGAATTAAACAAGACAGAGTACATGGTAACATATCCAATGTCCAGTTACGTTGTTGAAAACTGAAAAGCGATGTCAATCCTACTTTCACTTGTGTCTTCTAACTTCAAGCAACTATGAATTCTAATTTCTCCCTCTCCCTAATATTACTGTCTGTAACTTTTTGCATTCAGTCATTTGATAAGAAAAATCCCATTTGTAGTTGCTATTACCTCCTTACCTCCAGAATTTTGAAATCATCTGTTACAGCTTGTTGTGTCTGGTGGTCACAAGCGGATGTTGCTTAAAGTCCTAGATACCAAGTTTTTTCTGGGAGCATCTGAGCACTCTGAGTGACTGGCATGACTACAGCGGGAGCTAATCCCCTTTCCTGGAAAGACTGCTTCATAAGAGGGTTTCATTTTTTCTTACAGCATTGTATGTAGGGCCCCTGCCACACTGATTCAGTTGTGACCTTGCACCGAGCTGTGTCCTCCTAGATTCATGCTGAGAATGGCTACCATCTACAAATGAATCATTTTGCTGAGGGTTTTGTCCCTCACTGATAAAGGATGGAGAAAGTTAGAGCTATTTATTAGGTGGCAATTACTCAAAGGCAGTGTCATGCATTTATAGGAAAACTCTTGTAAATCTAAAGAAAAGTGATTTACTCACAGTGGGAATAGATTTAACACAGATTAGAAACATATTTTCCTCCTTTTCTGCCTTATCGTTTGTATTTTATAAGAGGTTAAGGCCAGCTCTGAAGTATTGCTAGTGAGTGTTTTATTTTTACCGGCAAAAAGGACTTTTAGCCGTGTAATGAAATTCCACCATTTACTAATGATGTCTGCCTTTGAAGTATAACTCTTTCACCGAAGGCACAAATCATGTTATGGACGTGATGTTGTGCCATATAAATGTGAGTTTTTGACATGCTAATTTATAATGACTGGCAGATGAGACGACCGTAGGGGAAAGCTAAGACTAGCACTTGGACAACTAAACTGTGCAAGGGTGATGGATTCAAAGAGCACTTTTCAGAAAGAATTATTTATTTATTTATCAAGTAACCTCCATGCCCAACGCGAGGCTTCAACTCACGACCCCAAGATCAAGTGTCGCCTGCTCTATCGACTGAGCCAGCAGGGCGCCCCTGGAAAGAATTATTTTTAAAACATGTATTTAAATGTGACTAAGTAGACCATCACTACTCTCCAGGATTTACAGGTGCAGAATGCTAGGACCACCAGAAAAATGAATTCAAGGATCAGGTGATTTGGAGTTTGGACTGAACCTGATTCCACTGTGAATCCAGCAAGAAAGGGCAGAGCATTCCAGGAAACGGATGTCGGCAGCCTGCCAGGTATCGGTTGGACAGTGTGATGGCCCATGTCCCAAGATGGTCCCCAACATTCCTCCTTCCTTTGGATGTGCTTGCTGCTCTTCACATCAGAAGGCGGAATGTATTTCCCCCCTCCACTTCAAGCCAAGCTGGCCTTGTGAAAGCTTTGACCCACAGCATGCTTGCTCTTGAACTTCTCACTCTTGGAAACCACTTGCCATATTGTGAGAAGCCCAAGCTGTATGGAGAGGCCATTTGGAAGAAAATAAAATGCTCTGGGGTAGATGCCCCAGAAGAGCTTACACAGTCAGTAGCCAGTACCAACGCCACCCATATGAACAAGCCGTTTTGAATATTCCAGCCCTGAGCCCCAGATCAAGGGGGCTCCCAGCTGTTATCACATGGAATGGAAAAACCGCTCAGCTGAACTCAACAACCTACAGAATCGTGAAAGGTGCTGCAGCATTGCTTCTACCCAAAGGGCACCTTCCATTTTCAGAAGGGCTGCTGTAGGTGGGGCATGGCCCTGAGTGTTAGAGTGAATGCCATTAAAGGTTATGTGATCAGATAAGGATTCTGTAGATCTGCAGTTGACCTGCCTGCAGAGAACTTCTGCCTCCACAGTCTTAACACAGTAGTAAAGTAGATTTTTGCATTTTAATGGGTGATTAGAGTGAGTTGGCCTGATGATAATTCACAGGAGACACGGTGCGGGAAAGCCCTCGAGGGTAAGGTTATAGGGTTAGAGTTTTGCTTGGCGAAAGGCACCTCCCCAGTTCTTGGAAGATGATTTTGGTTGTGACGGTGACAGTGGGCGAAATGCTGACTTTTATCTGAAAAAGCTTCATGGGATTTTGTCACAGACTTCTAAAGGAACCTTGATCATTAAGCAGGAATACAGTGCTTTTATGTTCTAATCCACATGGCAGAGAAATGCAAGCTTTGTCCAAGAGCTATTTACACATTTACGTGTTCTATTAGTTTTATGTTTTCCAAGTTTATGTTGTTTTAACTCTTCTGCCATTATGTTTTGGCTTTTTTCCACCCCCCCCCCCCCATGATTAAATCAAGCCTCCTGTGTTTAGATGTATATCTGTGGTTTTTCAAATGTTTAATTCCTCCCGTAACTTTATTAGTTTTTGTTGTTTCTTATTAAAGATTATCTAAAAACATCATGAAGTTTATTTTATCCATGAAGTGGTCTGATTTTTTTTTTTTCCTGAGAATGAAGGTCATGATAAAGCCACCAGAGTATACAATCCATGTAAAGGAAGGAGAGAACTTCTAAAAACTTTTAATTTGAAAATTTTCAAACCTACAGCAATGTGAGGAGAATAAGAATAGTCAATAGGACAGCAGTATACCCTTTACCCAGATTTACCTGTTTTATTAATTTTGTTCCATTTGCTTTATCATTTGCTTTCTGTCTCCCCCCCCCCCCCCCCCGCCCTGTGTGTAGGTGGGCCTTTTAAAGAGTTCTTCTTTTTTGTGTGGGTTATACCATTTGAGAGTAAACTGCATGTATCATGGCCCTGAAATCTTCAGTGTGTACTTCTAAAGAATAAGGATATTCTTTTAAATACAGTACAATTATCAACTTTACTATATTTAATAGTGCTACAATAATTTTATCTAATCTGCTATTCATATTCCAATTTTGTCAGTTGACCCAGTAATGTCCTTCATAGCCCTCTTCCCCCTGCAGTACAGGATCCCATTTAAGAACAGATTGTCGTGTCTCTTTAGTCTCCTTTAAGCTGGGAGGAACATTTCCACAGCCTGTTTTTGCCTCTTATGACATTGACGTTTTGAAGAATATAGTCCTTTTTTAAAAAAGAGAATGTTTCTCATTTTGGGTTTGTTTGATGGCTCCTCGTGGTTCCATTCAGGTTATGAATTCCAGGCCAGAGGTGATGTGTGCCCTTCTCTAGAGGCACAGGATATCCATCTGCCCCTTGATATTGATAATTTTGATAACCTGGTCAAGGCATTCTTTTGTGTATCCCCATACTGCCCCCACCCCACCCCAATGTGGAACTAATAAGCTATCTGGGGAGACCAAGAAAATATTCTATTGCTCATGAAACTTTCCTCCGAGATTTAGCATCTACTGGTGACGTATGCCTGAGCTAAAGCTTAATATGATGGCTGTGAAATTATGATTTTCTATGTTCACCACTTCCTCCACATTTACCAATCAACACTCAGCATTCTACTATAAGCAAGAGCCCTGTTTCCTCCCTACTGACTTATTTTTTTATTATTTGTTTGGACTCATTAACTCTGTGTTTTCAATGGTCTATAATTCATTACTGTCCTTGATTATTTTAGTGTGTAAATGTTCCCAGATTGGGCCTGCTGGAGCTGCTTCCTGTGTCCTTGTGATGGCCCCATCATTTTTTAAAAGCACTTTCTTACTTTCCTGCATAATAAGATGCTCTGGGCTCATCTTGTATCCACTCCACTCTAGCTCTGAAATCACCCATTTCTTTAAGGAGCCTTGGTTTCTTTCTGTGGGGAATGGTGTAAGAGATAAAAAAGACATAAGCACTAGGTATGTTAAGAGGGTAATTTTTGGTGGGATAAAACTGGATTTATTTATTTTTATTATTATTTATTTTTTAAGTTTATTTATTTTGAGAGAGAGAGGTAGAGAAAGAGAGAGAGAGAGAGAGAGAGAGACTCAGCACAGAGCCCCTTTCAGGGCTCGAACTCATGAACCATGAGATCATGACCTGAGCTGAAATCAAGAGTTGGACGCTTAACTGACTGAGACACCCAGGCGCCACTATAAGGCCTTTTACTCCAAATTTCAGTTAAGAGCTATGGCCAAACTGATGTTTATCTACATTTACAAAAGACACATAATTAATTTTCTGCCTTACACCAAGAGTATCCATAAATTCAGGTGACCGCATCCTAATGAGGTACATATTTGAAGACATTGTCTAGATAATTAACCCCCCAAATCTGCTCTTGAGGATGAGGTTTTATTTTTTTTCCTGTACAGTCTCTTATTACTATCACTTGCAGTGAAAAATGTGATATAATTAATAAATTTGCTGTGTTCTAAGAACACAAACTATATTACCGAGTGCTAATGAGATTTTGACTGCATTCTTTATTGAAAGTTTAGAAATGCTGAGGAGTTTGCTAACCTAGTATAATGGAGGTTTGAGAGAAAGTCTCAGTTATAGAGAATGGAGATGCTACATTTTCTTTGTTTGAACAGAAGAGTATATGATGTTTGATTCCATTACATACTCTGTGGCGGACGGATGGCCGAGATCATTCCAGAATCCTGGCAGGCAGGCTTTCTCACTGGGCAACCCCCTCCACACCCCTTACCTTGCTCTTATGGCTGCTCTCACTAATTTTGCAAGCCTGAAAATTGGATCGCTATGCCTGTTGCCCACGCTGTGTTATGAGGCTCCGTAGAGAGTCCCAAGTATATATTTTGAGTTTTCCTGGGTAAGTTGTCCAGAGTATTCACTTATGTGTGAAATAGATTTGGTCCCAAACCATTTGAACTCAGGAGAATTAACTGTAATTGGTTCTGGGAGATAAAATATGTTTCCCCAGGAGTTGGTGATTTTGAAAGGGTAGTTTTTCTTCTGGGCCAGATAGACATGAATCATCAAATAGGAGTACGGTGTGGTATCTTTGTTTCTGACCATAGAATCCAGATGTAAGCTCTAACTAGTGGGTCCAGGTTTCTGGTCAGTCTCACTGGGTTAATCATAATCACTAACATTTGGCTGGAGCTTTAATGTTTTCACAGTACCTTCATGTGTATTTATCACATTAGATGGTGTCTCTGGTAGTGAATGATTTGTGTCTTCACTTACTGACCCCTACACCCTGCTTTGGGGTTTTGTCTCTTTCTAGGAATTTCTTCATGAAGTTGATTTAGTTACTCAAATCTGTTTTAGAATAATACAAAAATGAGTAAATAGACCCTTGGCCTTTCCTTCTCTAGAAGATCCAAGTTCCCTGTTTCTGGTTATAGAAGATAAACCTTGACTGGTATTGGGAGGTGTTTTTCCTTTAACCTCACTGTCTAACTCTTTTCTGTGGCATTAAAATGAAGGAAGATATTATCATCTTGATTAAGTATATATATATATATATATCAGATTTATATATATATCAGATTTATATATATATATCAGATTTATATATATATCAGATTTATATATATCATATATATATATATAAAACAGAAGAGGTTAAATGACATATATGAGGTCAGTTTTCAAGAATGAGCAATTAAGACTGTGGGTTCAGCTCACTCTTACAAATTGCTGGTAAGAATTTCTTTGAAGGCCTTGTAATCCATAGATGTTCCAAAAAGGGCTGAAGTTAGATGTTGGCCTATATTTCTGTAGGTGGCTAAAATGGTCAGAATTGGAAGGAATCACAGTAATCAAATCTATTTTTAGAAGTACATTAGCATGTGGTTTTGCAAACTCACATTTCATTCCTATAAAAACCAGTGAGTGCTGTCATAAAAATACTGTCAAGATTTACTGCTTCTTCATGAGACCCAGGACTAAGCCAGAGGGACACCATATACCCCAAACCTACTCATAGCTGTTGCCTCTGAAACTCTACTCTGTAATTTGGTAAGTGTTTTAAAAAATTCAACTAAATGGCTACCACATGGTGGAAAATTAGCAATCTGGGACTGAAACTTTTGTGTGGTATTAAATCCACATATGGAAAAAATTAAATATCATCCTCAATGCCCTCCATGTGTTCAGAAGTATTAAAAGAAATGCTTATAAAGTGTGACATTATTTAACTTTTATAAGGTTTGTCACATCTAGTAAAACTTATTATTCTTCTTTTGAATAGCTTCATACAGGTGCCTTCTGAGCTCATATCAATCTGAATGTCCTATAATATACATATAATTTGTGGCTGAATATAGCACGAGGCAATCAAGAGTAGAACTTAATATAGCACAGAATGCAGTTCCTGGCAGCAGGCAATGCTGTGGTAGGTTGGTCCCTAATCTTTTCTATGGAAAGGATTTTATAAAACATAGAGGGTGAAGTGTGTACCATAAATTGTTTTAATAAAATTTGGCTCTGGAAAATAATTGACTCTAAGTATCTTCTATTTCCCTAGATTTAAAGGGTAGTTCTGGGTGACCTTCATGGTCTGCATGTACAAATGTGCCGAAGCTGCTTAATGAATAATGCCATAATCACATTGATACCACTGATAATAAGGACTCTTGAGGAAATTTGTCACCTTAACTTGGTTTACTCTGGTGCAAGAAGATATTTCCTTAGTTGTTCCATTTGCTAGAGACTGACTAGTATGGAGGATATTTAGAACCCAGGTGTTCCCAGGAACCTTTAGTTCTGTTTCAACAGGTGTGGTTTACAGCCCATCAATGTCAGAACCCCCTGGAGGATTCGTTAAGCACAGGCGATCTGGGTTTCATTCTAGACCTACTGCATCTGCCTGCACATCAAACTTGCCAGGTGATTCTCATTCGCTGCAAAGTGTGAGGCTCTCTGACAGTACAAAGCTCTTTGGTTCTATAGAGAAAACCAAGGCTGAGAAGCTTAGCAAATGTCCCAACTATGTTCACTAGTACACGCAGTGCGTAACGATGCACTCTTATCCAGCCATCCCTGGGGGTTTCAAATGTACAAATGATAATCTACATAGAATTGGTTCCTGGGATGAGGTGGCTTGTTAAGGCATATTGACTAACCTACTGTAATGGCAGCCCGTGTTAGAATGAGGCACCTCGGTGCATTCAGAATTTCAGCCTGGTGGAATTACTTTTGCTGAGACTCGAGACCCAGAGGTCTCAAACTCTCCATGCAATTTATGCAGGAAGTTTACATTCCCTACCTCTAGATCCCGGTTCTGGAGAGTTTTGTTCTTTTGTTTCTTTTTTAACTGTAGGCCAAAAGAGTTTAACCTGCTCATATTTGTAATAGATCAAACTCCCAGACAATTTAAAAGATGTACTTCATTTCATACAGAACATAGCCAAATGTATCAAACCAAATTCTTCTCTGTAAAGAACATGGCTGAAGTGCGTTTTAATTGCTTCATACTGTGAGAAAAAGTCTGCTGGGTGACTGCTGTGGGTTCTGGTTAAAGGATCTTGCATCATAAGAAAGACCTGGGCTAGATTTGCGCCTCAGACAGCCAGAAAGAGTCCGTGACGATGCCTAAAGAAAAACAAATGAGGCATTTTCCAGGAGACTGTCGTTTCTCAGGTAGGATTACTCCTACCACCCCATATTGCCGCGGATCTCAGTCATAATGTCATTGTGGCTTCTGTTACAGTATCTTTGGCTCTCTGGGTCTAGTTTTTCCCATGGTGTAGCAAGCTGCTTGAGGCAGCTGGCACACGATCAAGTGCTCCAAGAGCTGCTAAAAATGTTACTACCTGTAAATGCCAATGTTTTTCAAATAAGTGTTTTTTCCTTTAGTTCCACATTTTGTGCTGTATTTTAATGTCACTCGGGAACTAGTAAAATAGTGTCAGATCAGGGCAGTACTGCGGTCGCTCATTCTATATTTTTATAGGCCAGTGGCAAGAGCCCATGAACAGTGTAGTTTTGTCCCATAAGTGCCTTGTTTTTTGTTACTATCCAGAATATTCCTTTGTCTTGGGTCATCTGTGGGGAGTGACTGTTAACTTCTCATATCTAACTGCCTTAGAAGTTCCCAAAGAATCACCAGAATCAGCGGGCAATCTTTTTCTTTCTAAAAATGGTTCAGTCTGAGTTTTACAGTGCAAAAATTTTGCTCCTCATTTTTGCCACTATTTTTTTTGCCACTATTGACAGAAAAGGAGCATTTACCTACCAGTAGCCAAGAGTCAACAATTTTCAAAGAGATTAGTAAAATGCACGATCCTTTTGTTTATTTATATTTCTGGTGGAGTGTACAGATGGAGAACTCTTGGATTTTGGAATCAAGTGCATTTTCTAATGAAATATATGGTTCCATTTGCCAGGGACAGGAGACGCCGCTATCTAGTTTTGAATGCTACAGTTGGTCCTTGATTGCTTTGAGTCTATGAAGGGGAGATTATGGGTGGTTGGTCCAGTTGGAATGTGCTGTGACTTCTTTCCCGGCAGCAGGAATCTGGCATGATTGGGGTTTGGCTTCCACTTGCCAGGGCAGTATGAGTGTGGAGCAGAGGGGAGCTGCTGTAGTAAATGAAGCTTCACCCCACGGCAGGGTTGCCTTCTGCCTGGCGTAGGGCCCCACAGAAAGTCTTCCTGCCATCTGGCTCTGGTGAAGAGGGGTGTGCTTCTGATGCCTGAAAACCTTACTCCATCGTCGAGATGAGATCTGCATGAGCCATTGGCCGTTTGTGACACTTGAATGGAAAGGAAGTCAGAAAACAGACGTCTCCTCCAGTTTGGACAATACCAATCAGGAGAATAATAAAACATTTCAGAAATTATCTGATAAGATTAGGATTGATCATTTACTGCTTAATGAATATAGTCAAAGTTATTTGAGATGTAAAATGTATCTATCTCCATACACATATTTATGCATATAAATACATGCTATACATACATATTTTTTTAATGTTTTTTAAATGTTTTATTTATTTTTGAGACAGAGAGAGACAGAGCATGAACGGGGGAGGGTCAGAGAGAGAGAGAGACACAGAATCTGAAGCAGGCTCCAAGCTCTGAGCTGTCAGCACAGAGCCAGACGCGGGGCTCGAACTCCCGGACCATGAGATCATACCTGAGTTGAAGTCGGCTGCTTAACCGACTGAGCCACCCAGGCGCCCCCATATATATTATTTGAACTTAAAAGGCATACACATATATTTGCCAATCTTTTGATGTAGGTCCAAGGCCTTTCTTTAATGTTTGATTGGCTGGTTGGAATCCTGATGGTCTTTATTGCATTTAGGATGGTCTCATCCCTATTTAGCCATTCCAAAACAGTCACCTCAATTTTTAATAGAAACAATAATTCTCTTTTTGCATTTCTTGTCCTTATCCATTTCAACAGGTACTACAGGTACCTGCAGCTAGCACAAAGTGTTTGGGTACAAACTCAACTGACTCATGGTAACTCCAAAATATCTGGGATGGGGGAAGGGAACAGGCATGCCAGAGAGTTCTGTAACCAGAAGTTGGCATTGCTCAGCATGTTTTGCAGAGGAAATGGCAAACATTGGTTAATCAAGGGAGTTGTATTAAAGGAAAGTCAGTCAAAAGAGGTTCTGTTGTGTTTAAGAGGAGGAAGCTGGTATCTATCACCTGTCTTGGTGATGGATCCACAACTTGGAATCTATGTGGTGAGCTAAAGAGGGGGAGTGCAAGTCTATACACTGTGATTTGTGGCTTTTCTGTGACTTACATCCCTTCTAGGGATTTTCTTAGGGATACAAAGAAATGATTCTAATTATAACTTACTTAGGACTCTAGGCCCTGAGTGTGTACAGGCTGTTGCAACTTCTCTGACAGACATAAACTTGGGCAGGTAGGAGAGCACTAGGGTGTGGACTGGGTCAAGCTATCATTTTTGGACGTTATCTGTCTGGTCCAAATCTTGCTGAGAGAGTAGACTATAATATACCATTGCCTTTCCGTATATGAAAAAAATTGAGACTTGACAGCCACATTAGAAGAAAAAGATATTAGTTGAAGAGAGAACTGGAGAACAACATCTGGTTTTGGTAAAGTCCAGCCTTTGTGCCCAATTTTACGGCTAAACTGACTGATGTACCACAAGGTCATGACTTGTCTAGGGTCAGCTCGTCGGTCAATAGCTCAGTTGCTATATGATCCCCAAACTCTCGTAACTTTCAGCACTATATTTTAACTATGAAGTCACATGGCCTGCTACAGACTATGCCACAAAATGTCCCAGATGTGCACTGAGAGAAATCCTTCCATGACCCAGCTAACATCAAGTCCCCTTAGGACTTTGTGATTATTAAATGTTCTTGGATACCTCTCCTACAGTGTAAGCGCATTAACCCAAATGTTATGAGGATTTCCCCACATGACAGTGTTATAAGATTTTCTGATGAGGTCACTTCCTAGGAAGGCAGGGATTTAAAAGCTGCCACTATAGGCAACGAAGCAAAGGAACATGTGGCTTTGCTTTCAGTCTGACATTTTGAGCAATGGAGAATTTATATGGATAAGATTTTTAATACAGCTGATGTGGCTTTTTTGTTTGTTTATAGGCTTCAGTTTCACCTTGAAAACATCCTCTCTGAACATCAGAAGTGCACTTTATCCCTGAACAGTATATTAACTTCTAACATTTCTGACTTCCAGTCATGAGAATTTCAAAACCAATTGCATATAGCAGTGAGGCTTTTCACTTTTAATGGTGCATTTGGGAGGCCAGTTTTTTCCTATTTTCTATGCTATCTTCATTCATCCCATTAACTACTATCAGCTCTGATAGAAACCATCCCTTCTTCTTAAAAAAATGAATGACGCACTAAGTTCCTTCTTGCCTCTTAAAGAAAGTGTTCAAATCACTCCAGTAAACTGTACTGGGGAAGAAGGTGTTGACTGCTGGTATATATTTCCCCCAAACTATGAGTCAGTCTTTTATTTCCATTGAGGTTGGCCAATGGCTTTTAGCTTGGGTCCCAGTAGTGAGACTTAATATAGGGCATTTCTGAAGAAATGTCATGGAACTTTTATGGATATTCTATTGTTATTTTAAAAAACACTACTTTCTTAAATTTTTCAACAAAGTTTATGACTTTACTGAGATTTAAAAAAAAAAATGTATTCACTCCCCCAAAACCTCCAACTCTGTTTGTGATCGTCTGAAACAAAGTTGACTGAGTTTATTTAACAAAGGGCTGCCTAAACCAAATTCTGCCCTACTCTTCTTTGGTCTTTCACATGTATTTACTAAATCTGTGTAATTTGGTATTTCGTTTCTCCAGAACACACTGCCAGTCTTGTGTAATCCATCAGCAACAGCGGCAGGCCACCTGGCACATAGAGACAAGGAACACAGCGGGAGAAATGCAGGAAGCCAGGTGGTGGGACAGAATGGGCCGCCCAACACAAAACCTCAGAACTAAGGGCTCAACCACATTCTTACTTGTGTGCTTGCCTTTTCCCAAAATGGTTCTGGGAAAAGTCAGGATGTCACAAATAGCCTCCATTTCCATATCTAACACAGGATTAGTGATGGAGCCAAGTGTGTTTGAGGTAACTTCCTCTGTCACTGCTTTATTCTGAGGCTTTAGAAGACCACTCCAGTCTCAGTTTCTGTCTTGTTCTATGGGCTACATTTTGGAAAAATAGGACATAAGTTGACATGACAGAAGCCAAAAAGAAATTTTTCATAGACATAGTTTAAGAGGGGATTACACCCATTTTAATAAGAAAGATGACATTTACTCCTTCCTCCCTCCCTCCCATCCTTCATTCTTTCTTAATACTGAGTGTCTATTATGTATAAGACCTAAAATACAGTGGGGAAACAAGACATCAAATATCTTATTTTATGTCATATGGCATGAATCTTTAAAGAGTGTATATAAATTACACAGAGCAACACTGTCATTAGCAATAATTACCTTTAAGTCATTCATCAAAATAGATAATAAAAGTTTTAAAAATTATCAGTTGTAACTTTTTTTGATGGTAATGATCAAGATGGCAGAAGAATACTTTTAAAAACCAGCTCAACTTCATCCTCAAAATATGTTTATTGAATTGAATGATGGCTATGGGATTCAGAAGGGCTTATGTGAAGAACTTTGAAAGGAAAATATAATTTATGATTTTCCTGACTACAGAGTATTATTTGTTTGTTATAGAAGAATGGGAAAGCTCTAGGAAACATGAGGAATAAAATAAAAATTATGCATAATTCTATTACCCAGAGATAACTAATACCATTCTTATTTTGATATATTTCTTCTGGCCTGTGTATGTGTATGCATACACATAAAAAAAGAAATGTAAATATATATATGTATATATATATTTATATAAAATACATTTAATATTACCCTGTCTATATTAATTTTAAAATTGTTTTAAAAATTTAATATATTATAAGTACTGCCTTTAATTAATAAGGTTTTATAAAATATGATATGATTTGGTTTTTTGAGAGAGAGAGAGAGAGAACTCTCATGAATGACAGCAGGGAAAGGGCAGAGGGAGAGAGAATCTTAAGCAGGCTCCACACCCAGCATGGATCTCAGGACCATGAGATCATGACTGGAACCAAAATCAAGAATTTGACACTTAACCGACTGAGCCACCCAGGCACCCCAGGTTATTTTAATTCTTTAGCATATATAACTTCTAATTAGGTATATTTATATATGAACCTTGGTACATGCCTTTGACCATTTCTAGAATAAATTTCTAGAAGAAGAATTACTGGGGTTACTGAGCCAAAAGGGATACTTATTTTTTAGGGCTTCTAATTTCCCTCCACAGTATTTCTATTAGCAATGGATGAGAATGATTGCATCCTACATATTTTAATGGTTGGTATGAATTTTTAAAATTATTGTTTTGGGGGGAATATTTAAGCAGAACCTGTATTTAGATTATGGAAATACTAATAGATGTGGTCTGAGAGAATGAATCTTGACATATTTTTTCAATTAAATTTACATAGCTATTATTCATTTTATTAGTTACAGTGCATAGTGAAACAAAACAATGAAACCAGCTAAGTCATTGACTCATAGAGACTGACTGAAAATGGGACTTTCTTCCATAATATTTCTTACAGAGGATTATTCAGTTTCTGCTTGAACACATCCAGGGACTAGGAGTTCACAATTTGGCCAGACAGCCCTCAAACTTAGTCTTAAATTATGTGGATTAAACGTATGTGTTCCTGTCTACCTTTGGGTCTGTGGAGGGGATCAGAACACACTTCATAGCCAATATTGTTGGTTTAAACTCCCCACAAGTTGTGTGCGTGCGTATTATCTTCCCCATGTTTTAAAATTTACAGTGAACTAGGAACAATACTAACAGAACCCAGCAAAGTAATGGCACTAGATATAGGTCAATTTCAAGTAACCTAATTATGATGTTATACATGACTGTGTTGTACTTTGTGTCTTACCTCCTAGAATGATGAATTTGTTATTAAGGAGAATCTCTTCTTGGACCACAAGCATTCCCTGAAATATAATCCTGCAATGTGGACACTGGAGATTATATTGTGGAAAGTTTCCTGGTATGTAGAATTCTGGGAAGAAACCAGTGTATTTGTGGGGTTGGCAAACATGATGATTTCTTATTGTGTTATTTAGTGTTATCGTGATAATAACATCTATATAGTACTTATTTACAAATTATTGCACAAACATTTAATTTTGTAAGATAAGTGTAATAATTATGTTATTATTGTTATTATTATTACTGGACATAATTACGTTTTCTCCATTTTATGGATTAAGAAATCAAATATCTTGCCAAAGGTACACAGCTAGTTAACTTGAACTGAAATCATTACTGCAATTTAAGAACAGAACTTTTGATTAGATATCTTGTGCTCTTTTCACCTCTTAATTTAATATTGTACTTAGGGGCGCCTGGGTGGCTCAGTTGGTTGGGTGTCTGATTCTTGATTTTGGCTCAGGTCATGATCCCAGGGTCATGGGATGGTGCCCTGAGTTGGACTCCATGTTGAGTGTGGAACCTGCTTAAGATTCTCTGTCTCTGTTTCTCCCTCTGTCCCTCTCTCCAAAATAAACTGAAATAAAAATATAGATGGTTCAGTTTGTTTCTTTTTTTTCCTCGCTCATTTAACATTCTTTTTCTTTCTCATATTTTGTGTTTTTTTTTAAGTTTATTTTGAGAGAGAGACAGAGAGGAAGAGAGAGAAGTGTGTGTGTGTGTGCAGTGGCAAGGGGCAAAGAGGGAGAATCCTGAGCAGGCACCACATTGTTAGAGGGAGCCCAATGCAGGGCAATGTGGGGCTTGAACTCTTGAACCACGAGATCATGACCTAAGCAGAAACCAAGAGTTGGAGGCTTACCCAACTGAGCCACCCAGGTGCCCTGATATGTTTTGTTTTAAAGTAAAACATAGTTGACATACAGTGTTACACTGTATGTCAGTTTCAGGTGTACAACATAGTAATTTAACAAGTCTATACATTACACTATGTACAATGCTATTGTAATACCATTGACTATAATCCTTATACTGTAGCTTTTATCCCCATAAGTTATTATGTAACTGGAAACCTGTACCTCCCTCCCTTCACCCTTTTTTTATATGAAATTTATTGTCAAATTGGTTTCCATACAAACCCAGTGCTCATCCCAAAAGGTGCCCTCCTCAATAGCCATCACTCACCTTCCCCTCCCTCCCACCCCCCATCAACCCTCAGTTTGTTCTCAGTTTTTAAGAGTCTCTTATGGTTTGGCTCTCTCCCTCTCTAACTTTCTTTTTTCCGTTCCCCTCCCCCATGGTCTTCTGTTAAGTTTCTCAGGATCCACATAAGAGTGAAAACATATGGTGCCTGTCTTTCTCTGTGTGACTTATTTCACTTAGCATAACACTCTCCAGTTCCATCCACGTTGCTACAAAAGGCCATATTTCATTCTTTCTCATTGCCACGTAGTATTCCGTTGTGTATATAAACCACAATTTCTTTATGCATTCATCAGTTGATGGACATTTAGCTCCCTTCACCCTCTTTACCTATCCCTCCTCCATGCCTCCCCGATGGCAACCAGCATTTTGTTTTGTGTATTTATGGGTCTGTTTCTGCTTTTTATTTGTTTGTTTTTTTACTCATTTATTTTGTTTTCCAGATTCCACATGTAAGTGAAATCATATGGTATCTGTCTTTCTCTAATTTATTTCACTTAGCATCATACCATCTAGTTCCATCCATATTGTCACAAATGACAAGATATCATTCTTTTTTTGGTTGAGAAATATTCCAGTGTGTGTGTGTGTGTGTGTGTGTGTGTGTACCACATCTTCTTTATCCATTTTTCTGTCGGTGGACACTTAGGGTTGCTTGGCTATTTTAAATAATGCTACAATAAACATAGGAGTGCATAAATCTTTTTGAATTAGTGTTTTTTTTTTTGTTGTTGTTTTGTTTTCTTTGGGTAGATACCCAGAAGTGGAATTACTGGATCATATGGTATTTCTATTTTTAATTTTTTGAAGAACCTTCAAACTGTTTTCCACAATGGCTGCACCAATTTTACATTCCTCCCAATAGTTTGTGAGGGTTCCTTTTACTCCACTTCCTTACCAACACATATTTCTTGTGTTTTTGATTGTAGCCGTTCTGACAAGTATGAGGTGACATCTCATTGTGGTTTTGATGATTATTGATGATTAATAATTTCTTTGATGATTATTGATGTTGAGCATCTTTTCATGCTTCCATTTGTCATATGGATGTCTTTGGAAAGATGTCTATTCAGGCCCTCTGCCCATTTTTAAATTGGATTATTATTATTATTATTATTATTATTATTTTGGTGTTGAGTTGTGTAGGTTCTTTGTATATTTTGGGTATGAACCCCTTTTTAGACAGTCCATTGTTTCTCAATGCTTATTGATTTTATATGATTTTTACTATGAAATAAACATCTAAGAGTTCTGTCTAGGTCTTAGTATTTTCCTAACCCAAGGACTGTATTCAAAATGCCCAGTGACTCAGGTCAAATGAAGTTTTTTTTTTTTTTTTAAAGAACTTTGCATTTGTGTACCATGTCCAAAACCATTGTTTTTTTCAGGTGTATACACTTTTATCAGCAGGAGCGAATAAAGTCCTAAACCTTTCTTGCTAGATTCAGCTGCCAGTCACACTTGTCAGAGAGGAAGTCTAAAGCAGGAGAAGCAGACTAGCAAGTGGTGAGTGTGTGCCATGGGCACCTTTGCTGTTGAAGAAGAGTAGAAGGGGGAAGACAGAGGCAACATAGGGATTCCCTGAGCGAGGGATGGCTTTTAACTCCTTGAATGAGAGCATTGGAGTGAAGATAAAGGTCATGTTGGAAGTGAAGTGTCAGGATTTTCATTAGTACATGAATCAGAATTTTATTTCAACCTAACTCTTCATACTGGCACCCTAGGGCATAGTAAAACAGAGTTCTAATCAAAACAGTATAATGAAATATAATCTAAAAAGGAATAGGTTTATAGGTTAGCTTTCAAAACAGACAGGTGTTTTGTTATTTGAAGAATAAAATCCTCTAACTGGCAAGTTTCTTTTGTAGTTGAATAGGATGTGTAAGATGCATTTTTTTTCAAAGGGCTTCAAGAAGTCCCACAGTAAGGCGCTTAAAGGTCACATAAATAGAAATGAAAATGGGACTTGGCAAATCTTTCAAGTTAGAAGCAGCGTAGGGCAGAGCTAGTATTAACTTTCTCAGGGATCAGTGTGCATTCTGTTTTTATGTGGATGAAATGATTCAACTCAGTTAACTTGTCTATTCATATAATTAGTAAATATTTATTGAGTGCTATCTATGTGTCTGGAGCATTACTAGGTCTTGGACCTTACCTGGTCTTCTGCTGCCACAGGTGGAAAAGAAAAATTCAGAAGAGAGAAGGTAAGTATGAACTGACAGAAATGCATCCAGTGGTTGCATTGAGCTATCCGCACAATACAAGGCAGAGAACGATTAATTAGCTGCTGTAGTCACTGCGTCAGTGGAAATTGTCTACCAAACTGGTGTTTTTATTTTGTCGCAGTTCCAGGACACCAACATTTATAAGCTGTACAGCTTTTATAAGATTAAAATGCATTAAATGCAGACAGTTTTTAAAACTGACAATCACATGTGTTTATTTATGCAAATTTATTTTGTACCCTGAAGTTTGAGTCTAAACCTTTGTCATATTCAAAGTCTAAAGTTTCTCCGGAATCATTTTTAGTGTCCACAGTGATGCATAATATAATAATGACAGATGATTTCCTATAATCCACACTCCTGCTCTGGACCTCCTTAGCACGAGGAAAATGACTTGCCACTATACCTTTGAGACACATTGAAGAATACTATGTCTAAATTTGTTGTTCTGCTTTTTCCTTATTTGATTTATGAATCTCTGAAAAGTCTCTGAAAGGTAAGTAACTCAATGTTTCTGATTGGCAGATGTTTAGACTTTGAGAGGCAGTCCTTCATGGATTCACAATAACTTTTCCTAGCTCTGAAAATTCTGTCCTCTATTCCAAGAGATCAGGCTAAGTTCATATGTATATAGACCATAACAAATTAACAACACTAGTTACAACACTAGTTACAACACTGGTTACAACACTGGTTACAACAGTAACTAGTACCTTGCAGATGGCAAATTTGTTTGGACATAGATTGCAAAATTAATCTTTATTTTAGAATGTTAAAATAGAAAACCATGATCTTAGAATCGAGGAAATAGAGCAATTAAAATAGCAGTGGGCATGTTGTTTCCTAGGAAGGCGATTGGCTGGGCAAACGAGCTGGTAAAACTCATCTGTCCCTGCCTGATGTCTGATAACATCAGACATTTCAGCTGCATCTGACCCCTCTGAGGGTATGAGTGTATCTTAGTGGTGGACTGCTTTGACATATTCCACTTCTATTTCAAAACAACACAAGCCAAGAGCAACTAAACTAATTTTATCAGTTGTACAAAAACACAGAGAGCAAATATGGATACAGCAAGAGAGTAAGGGCTTTAATACTGCTACCATCAGTATTTGAAGAAACAGCACTGAAACAAAACCAAATAATTTTTTCCTTTACTAGAAAAATTCAACACTCGCATAAGAAAGTTTAAAAAATACAGCGTTGGAGTGCCTGGGTGTCGTAGTCAGTTAAGCGTCTGACTTTGGCTCAAGTCATGGTCTCATGGTTCGTGATTTCGAGCCCCATGTTGGGCTCTGTGCTAACAGCTCAGAGCCTGGAGCCTGCTTTAGGCTCTGTCTCCGTTTCTCTCTGCCCCTCCCCCGCCTCGTGCTCTGTCTCTCTCTCTCTCTCTCTCAAAAATAAAGAAACATTAAAAAAAATTTAAAAAGTGTCTATTAAGTAAAAAGTATATGTATATATTTTTACAGCTAATGATATACTTCAATCATACCAAAGGAGAAAGAAAATCAAAACATCTTCTTTCTGATACTTAGTGCACATAGTGTGCACACACAACCAATGTGGCTGGCTGGTTCTCTAGCAATGATGGATTGTCAGCGGCAAGAAAGAATGTGTGTATAAATACAATTTTTATTGTTTTTACTATAGAACTTACAGAAAAATTACAAGCACAATACAAAGAACTTTTTTTCCTGATTCTCTTGAGAGCAAATTACCGGTTGGATGCCCTATCACTTTTGAACACACTATGGTATATTTCTGAAAAAATAAGAGCATTTTCCTACATGTCCTCAACCATCAAGATCAGAACATTAACTTGGCTACATTACTACCATATAACATGCAGACACCATTTAAGTTTGCTAATCATCCCGGTAATCTTATTCTTTATACGAAAAGGATCCAGTTCAGAATCTCATGTTATTTTTAGTGCTCGTGTTTTTTTGCTTCTTGCAGTCTGGAAAAGTTCCGCCTTCTTTTCTTGACCTTCATCATTGATACCTTTGAAGATTACAGGCCAGTTATTTTGTAGAATGTCCATCAATTTGGATTTGTGTGGTGTTTCCCCATGATTACATTCAAGACATGTATCTTTGGGAGAAATATCACACAAGGGACACTGTTCTCTTTGCATTGTATCAGATGGTGCACAATTTCCATTTGTCCCATTTCTGGTAATGTTTCTGATAATGTTTATGCACTTGATTAAGATAAGTGCCTGCTAGTCTTTTCTCCTCAAGTGACTCATTTTTCCTATGTAATTAACCAGTACTTTGTGGGAGGTACTTTGAGTCTGTGAAAACAATTACATTCTTAATCGAACTTCAATTAATTTATATACTTATTTATATCAGTATGGATTTATAGTTTTCTATTTTATTCAACAGACTATCATCTATTGCTGTCATCTATTTGATTTTCCATTTTTTTCCCCTAGCTTCTGCTACGAGGAGCCCCATTAAGTTGGCTTTTTGCCTTATAGCACATCTCGGTGTGGATACCCTTGCTTCTCACCTCACTTGAAATCTAACACTGCACCAGCTTCCTTCCCTACCCTAACTCCTGGATACCCTCTTTCCCTTGCCTCTGGAACCCTGCTCTGGGCCATTTCTCTGCATCCCCACCCACCTTATGAATGGCCTTTCTTGCCTAACCCCACCTAATGGTTTTTAGACTGAGTTGTTCAGGAAGGGAAGAAGATGATGAACTTTTATTGTCATTGTTGTCCTTCAGGGCCTCTTCTAGATCTTCATTAATTCATTCAAAAATATTTTTGAGCACCAATATTTTGCTGGGTGCTTTCTTTGTCTGGTAGATACAAATTTGGGTCACGTAGTTGTCTCCTTTGGAAGCACAACGTCTAGCAGGGAAACTAAAACAGAAGTACAGCCATCTAAAATGAACAGAGCCAGGGCTTTAGCAGGAATGAATGAGAAAAAACACACAAAATCATCATGCTGCCCACTGTTGCAAGGGAGGCTTCAGAGAAGAGGGTGCATTCAAGCAAAGAGGATATTCTGGCCTAAGGCAACAGTATAGATAGAGACATAGAGGGCCAAAAAGTCCATGAACCCTTTGTGGAATAATATGTGCTTTAGGATATTTGGGATCTGGAGGAAAGTGGAAGGAACTGAGACATGAATATATATTAAGATAAAGACAGGTAAAAGAAAAATTGGGGCCCGGTTAGAAGGACTTTGAATGTCATGTTAAAGTTTAAACTTTGCATATCAGATGAGATTTGTGTTTTAGAAAGATTACTTTGGCAGCAGTGCAGAGAAGAATCTGAAATTACATGAGAGACCAATTTAGGAGGAGACTGTTGTACCTTTCTTCCCTACTAAACAAGAGGCCCAGGTAGGGTCGACACTAAGGCCTACGTGAGGCAGGGAAGACTGGGGAATTCTGTGGCTGTAGGTCTGAGAGGAAGACAGTGGTATGCTGGTAAACCAGCTGTCTGGAAAAAGAAAAAGTCCTGATGTGCAGCATTTGTATAATCTCTGAGGTTTAAATAAGTATGCCCACTATGGCCACTTCCAGGCTCCCAGCATCTCATTACTAAACAGAGTTTGGAAGAGATTAGCACAGTCTGCTCTCCCAGCCGGTACAAACTGGCGTTAGCACACTACGGGAAGGTGAAGGGACTTCCTTTAATGGAAAAGAGGCTAATATTGGTGTCTTAGTCTGCTCGGGATGCTATCACAAAATACTAGAGACTGGGTGGCTTAAACATTTATTTTTCACAGTTCTGGAGACTGGGAAGTCCAAAATCAAGGTGACAGCAGATCCAGTGTTGGGTGAGGGCCCACTTCCTGGTTCATAGAAGGCAGTCTTTTCCCTGTGTTCTCCCATGGCAGAAGGGGCGAAAGGGCCCTCTGGAATCTCTTTTATGAAGACACTAATCCCATCTTACAGCTCCCCCCTCATGACCTAATCACCTCCCAAAGGCCCCACCCCCTAGTATCACTTTGGGGGTTAGGATTTCAACACAAGAATTTTGGGAAGACACATTTAGTCCATTGCAGGGACATTATAGGAAATGGGTCATAACTGTAATCTTTATGATACAGGTCAAAGACTTACTCTACACCAGAAGTGTCTGAGGCCATCAAGCACTTAACAGCGTAGGGGGACTAGAGTCCTGGTTCTGGTTGCCTAGAGAGGAGATGGCATAGATGACAAGATGTGCCCTTGAGGGAAGGTTTTCTGAGAGCAGGTTGACAAAAACCAGGAGCAGGATGTGCTGCACTAGAGAAGTTTAGAGCTGCTGTACTGATCAGGGACAGAGCTATGGGAAGAAACCATTCCTGGGAGGGTGCCAGACCACCCAGCAAGCCAGGCACGGAGAGCTTCCCCACTGGTATGCTGAGACACTGATCCACTTGGGCCTTCAGGGTGATTTTATGGGACCCTTATACTACCTTTTCTGCCATATACTTCTGAGACAAGGAATAGCTACCAGTTTGAATTTGGGGTAAGGAAATAAAAATAACAAACAATAATGGGTAATACTGAGCCCCTATTATCCTACGGACACTATTCTAAATACTTTGCATGTGTTGACTCTTTCGTCATCTCTCAGTTTATAGATGAGGAGATTTAGGCACAAAGAGATTAACTTGTTGAAGTCACAGAGCTGGTGAGGGTACAGCTATGGAATGCACCATGGTAGTTTGACTCTGGAGCCACATTCTACGGGTTACTCACTGCTATACGAGGGAAAGGGAAGAAGGCGGGGAGGACAAAGTATTGGTATCTCAAAATATTATCCCCTGTGTAAATGAGTTCAGTTCAAAGTGTGGCATAAAATAGATGTGCAGTAAAGGTTTTTTGAAGAAATGAATGAAAAACTTCGTTTACATCACTTAATCTTTTTGAAATAAGTGTTTAAGACTTCTGTCCTGCTTTTTAATGTGGGGTGTTTCAGAATTACAATCCTGTAGAGTAGTGCATTGTATTTTCCAAAATAAGAATTTGAGGTACACTGGAAGAATATGCCTTTCTTCATTTCTGAAACATTGTTCCAAGCGTTTTGCTCCTGGACCGGGGAGCCCTTCTTCATCAGTAGATTTAATTAGTTCAATTATTCATTCACAACAGCTCTTTCTCTCTTGACTTATTTTGCCCCGAGAGAATTACTTATGAGGCAGGCAGGCCTGGCTGTTACTGCTGAGAGTTTCGTGAGGTGACAGTCAGTGCTCCAGGAGCCTGCCTTGATCTCTGTGCAGGGTCCATATATCCTGCTTGAAACAGGTGCTCTGGGATCTGTCTTTACCTTCCTTTGAGTGTATTGTTTCAAAAAAGTCTGCTTTTCGGGAGAAGTCAGGAATGTGTTGTTACATCTCTATGATGAGAGGCAGATCTCCCACTAAAAGAAAAACTTTGCCTCTTGAAAGGCTGAGTAGGTTGGCACTTAAAACGAATTCCAGCTGGTTAATTTAGGGTGCTGAGAAAAAGATCCAGCTTAAGAATGCTATCTGGCAGTGGGCCCATAGCATTTTCAACTGATTGTGAATTGGAGAGATTTTCATCATGTTGGGTACGTTGCTTTCAGTATTGTGTTTTGACACAGGAAAACAAGGGAGGATATACAGGTTAGTCCCTGGTATCATAGCTACACTCATGAATGCGATCAATGCCAGTTGTATCAGAATCAAAGATGGCCTCATGCTTATTAGCATATTTGAAGTAAAAAACTGAACAAGAATTCAAAAATATTTCTACTCAAGGTTTTTTTTTTTTTTAATAGTTCTACTTTTCTTTCCTTTTGCATCTAAGAAACTATTCTGAAAATATGAGAGACGTTCAGGTAAAAGCAAATTTTAGAAATTTGTTAATTTTCCATATTATTTTTTCCCCAGTGTATTGACACACAAAAAATGTATATGACCAGGCACCTTGCCAGGGCAGCTGTGGTCCTTGAGATGGCTCAGCAACTCAGATTGCTTTAATCTTGTTGTCTGCCACGTAGACAGGACTGCCACGTTCTTGGATCGAGACAAAAAGAAGCTAACGGGATATGTAGAGGTTTTTCATGGCTGCAGCCTGGAAGTGACACATGTCATTTCTGCTGCCATTTCTTTAGCTAGAAGGTTCTGCATGACTCTGTGTAACTGTAGGAGTCTGGGAAGCATAGTCTTCCATGTGCCCAGAAAGAAAAGTAGAACTAGATATTGGTGAACTCCAAAATGGCAGCCATATACGTGATATCCAATCAAGCTCACCAGACATCAGCATAATCCCAATGGTACACAGTCCAAATGAACATATTCAACTCTCAAGTCTGCTGCCACCTCTACAAACTAACAAAGTGAAACTTCCCATTTGTGAAGTCCACTTCTTGTTTCTATAAAGCATTTGAGGTTCCCCAAATGAATTTTTTATCTTTCCCATTTTTCTCCTCTTCTATATTTCAGCCAGAGGAATGTTGCTCAAGTCCTCGGATAGAATCTGAATTCCTTATGCAGCAGCTGTAGCCCCAGGAACTGATGTATTCGTCAATACCTCTAGATATGAATTAGTTCAATTCTGAATCTTCCATGTACTATTATTGTAAAGGCATCTAATGTTGCAGGATGCAGTTGGCCTCAATACCATTAGAGTACATTTTTCTGAGCTCCCTGACATGATTGTAGGACTGATCCTTTCCCCCTATACCTGTTAGGGTGATTGGCTACTTAGTTTTTCAAGGGAAATGGCAAATTTAAGGATGATTGGGGCAAGTACCTGTGTCCAAGGGATCTAATATTTATTTATTCCATTTCGAACATACTGTATGGTTTTGTGTAAATACAGTTTCTGTCTGCTATCATATTCATTCCTTCTGAAGAATACTTTTAATATTTCTTACAGTGTAGATTTGCTGGCATTGACTTCTCTCAGTTTTTGCTTGTCTGAGAAAGTCTTTATTTTCCTTCATCTTTTGAAAGACATCTTTACAGAGAACAGAGCACTAGGTTGACAGCTTTTTCTTTCAGTACTTTTAAGATATTACCCCATTGTATTCTGTGTTGCATGTTTTCTGATGGGAAGTCTACTATAATTTTTTCTTGCTATAGAGAACTGTAAAGGGTCTAGGTTTTTACCCTACTTGCAGGCTAAAAGTTTAGCCTGCTACATGTTCATAGAAGCTGGCAGAAGATAAAAGACTCCTGAGTGAGAAACAAAGAATTTTATTATTCATGGCACAGAAAACAGCATGAATACCAGCATATTTGCATGAGTTCCACTTGCCCCCAAGTCCTACAAGGCGGAGGCAGATGGTTCCAGATTGCATTATAGGAGAGGAACCCCGAGCGCAGGGGAACCAAATCTTTTATAATGAGCAGTAAGCATGTCTGCCCTTTGTCCTGGAGAGAGACAGGATATCTTTTACAACTGTAGGAACACCTGCTCTTTGACCTGGTGGGAGACAGTATTTCTATCTTGTTAAGCTGTTTTATACACAATTGTATGTGTATAGATAGCCTGTAACAATAGGCAATCTGTGTCTCCCTTTGTGAGACATTCAGAAACGTGAGAGACACATGGAGAGTCGTCTCCCAATAGAAAGTATCTCTCCCTTTTTATCCTGTCTTGAGGATTTTCTATTCATGTTTTGTTTTTAGCAGTTTGAATATGAAGCACCTAGATGTGTATGTCTTTGTGCGTACACATGTGTGTGTGTTGTTATTTATTCCTGCTTAGTGTTCTCTGAGTTACTTGGATCTGAGAGTTAGGGTCTGTCAGTGATTTTGTGACACTCTTGGTTATCATTTTTTCAAATATTTCTTCTGTCTTGTTTTTTCTCTCTCTTCTTGTGGGGTTCCAGTGGTACATACATTAGATTATTTGATATCTCACAGTTGCTGGATGCTCTTTTCTTCCTCTACCTGTCCCCATTCTTTTTTTCTTTGTGTTTTGGCCTAGGTAATTTCTGTTGACCTATCTTTAAGTTCACTGATCCTTTTCCTTTTGTTGAGTCTTGATAAAGCTGTCCAACGTATTCTTCATTTTTATTCCTGTGCTTTTAATTTCTAGGATTTGAATTTGATTGCTTTTCCCCCCACCCCCCCACTGCCTGAGATATAATTGACATATAGCATTGAGTTTAAGGTGTATAATGTGATGATTTGATACATGTGTATATTGTGAAATGATTACCACAGTAAGGTTAGTTAACACCTTTATCATCTCACATAGTTACCATTCGTGTTTGTGTGTGTATGTGTGTGTCTGTGTGTGTTGTAAGAACATTTAAGACCTACTTTCTTAGAAACTTCAAGTATACAATGTAGTATTGTTATGTATGGTCACCATGCTGTACATTAGATCCCCAGAATTTATAAATCTTATAACTGGAATCGTATACCCTTTGACCACTATCTCCCCATTTCCCTTACCTTTCAGCTTTTACTAACCACCATTCTACCCTTTCTCTGTAAGTTTGGCTTTTTTATATTCCACATACAAGTGACATTGCACGGTATTTTTCTTTCTTTGTCTCAATATTTTACACAGCTTTGTGCCCTCAAGATCCATCCATGTTTCAACACTTATACACACACACACTATATATGCATGTCCATATATATATAATCAAAAGATGGAACTTTGTCCAATGATCTTTTTAAGTAATTTCTTTCACTACCTCAGAGATACCATATGTAGATGCCTTTATATACAATGTCATATGTAACGTGCCTTTGGGCCTGTCATGGGTTGAAATATCATGTATCTCAATAATTCATATGTTAAAATCTCAACTTCTACCTCAGAATGTGACTGTAGTTGGAGGCAGGTGTCTATAGAGGTAATCATGTTATGATGAGCTTATTAGGGCAGACCGTAACACAATATGATTAATGTCCTCATGTAAAGGGAAGATTTGAGTGAGGACAGGCACAGAGGAAGAATAATGTAAAGGCACAGGCAGGAGACAGGCAGCTATAAGCCAAAGTGAGAGGCCTGATACAGATCCTTTCTTGACACTCAGAAGGAAACAACCCTGCTGATACCTTGATCTTTGACTTCTAAACCTCTAGAACTGTGAGACATGGATTTAAACCACCCAGTTTGTGGTACTGTTTTTTTACAGCATCCCTAGAAAACTAATGTAGGAGCTATAGGCATAGGCTTTATTTAGTTACTAGTGCTGCATAACAAATTATCTCCAAACTTGGAGGCTTAAGGTAACCATTTATTATGTTTATCGATTCCTTAGATTAAACAGTCAGACTGGAGAGTGAGGATAGCTTGTCTCTATTTCAGGATACCTGGGTCTTCAGCTGGGAAGACTAAAAAGACAGGTGCATGGACTCATCTGAACACTTCTTCATTCACATGTCTGATCCAGGGCTGGGACAATGCAAAGATTGGAGCTATTGAGTGAAGCTCGTGCAAGTGGCCTTTCCATGTGGTTTGTTTTCCTCCTCCATATGGTCTTTCCATATAGCTTTATGGCTTTAGGATAGTTACCCTTCTCCCATGGTGGCTCATGAATGTTCCAGTGTATGAGCAGAAGTTGCATTACCTTTCATGATCCATCTTGAGAGCCATCCGGAGTCCCTTCTGCCATACTCACTCCTTTGGTCTAAGGAGTCACAGACCTATGCAGGTTCAAGGTTGGATGGGGAGGAGGGTGATGTCATCAATGTTTTAAAACCTTCACAATTTCCTGAAACTATTTCCTCTGGAGGATAGGCATGTTAATCCAAAACATTTTATTCCTTAATAGTAGTCTTTGCAAGCCTTACTCCACATGAGGTTAGAGAAATAGGGTGAGGTCAGATTAAGTCATGTTTAAAAGCCAAGTGGAGAAAGCTAGATGTGATTAGCTAAGAAAATAAAAATTGGTTTAGCTTTTAAGAGAGAATATGTAAAGTGCAATGAGTGGAACACTCCGTCTCCTTTTTAAGAAGAAGATCAAATACCCCAAAGTTATTCTTTGAGAGTGTTAAGGTAGGAGAGCTTTCAGATCATCATGCTAATCAAAGCCTCATGCCCTAATCTAAGTCAGGGTTTGCCTGAGCCAGAAGTTCACTTGACAGAATCAGAAATACTGAAACTCAACGTCAAAAATACGGTTACATCTTGCAGTTTTATATGAAAGTCAATGCCAGACAGATGTGGTCCTTTCTCCCTGATGAGAATGAATATGTGATATACCCAACATGAAAAAAAGGACTCCTGATGTAGCTGTAAATCAACTGAACACCTGGGCAGGGTGCTGTGCTAGGTGTTATTGGAGGTATTGAGATAGGTTAGGATGTTTATTTTGTTATAATTTAGTTGGGACAATCCCCATAACAAGCTGCAATAATAACAGTACAGAAAGGTGAAGTATTTTAGCTAATAAAGGCTAGGGCTAGGTTCAGATTCTTCTGTTTATTCCAAGCAAGAACTCTTTCTATTCTCATTAGTGCCTCTTTAATGAGAAATCAAATGTTACTTTGGACTGTTCTTTGAAAAACAACAATCAATTTGATCAATGGCTTTTGATTGTAAAGCCAGGAGGCAGGTACAAGGATGAAGAGTTTTCATGGGAGGCCGATCTCTCTAAGTTGGAGTGTACCAAGCCTGATTTTGAGTGAGTATAGTGTGAGAGTTTCTGACCTTCAGGAAAAGGATTCAATGCGTGCCAGAGACACTTAAAGCTCTTTGAGTGTCCTTTTTCTCACTCACAGGTCACCGCTTCTGTTCTAGTTAGATTGGAGCTATGTCATTTGTACTGGATGAGGCTGAATGTACAAGTTGTTCATATGAGCTCCAAGACGAAGCATAGGCTGATTCTTGTTTGTTTTTCCCATGTTTGGATAGTGAGGTCACATGTTGAGATGTGAGTGTCTATCACTTGGCTTCCTAACTAGGTCAAGTAGAGGTCCCACCGACCTATATTGAACTTGAGTGAGAAATACATCTTTATTGTGTTAAGCCCCTGAGATTTCAGGCATTAATTTGCTATCAAAGGAAAACGTGGCTTATTATGACTAAATATGCCAAAGATTGCTATGAAAATTCTGAGAAGCAAAACTAGGGTTGAGAATAAGTGGTGACCAATAACTATACGTATCCATCTCTAACTAAATTAAAAGAAAATCTTTCAAAGTATAATTTAAGATAATACAAATTGTAAAGCAGTTAAAAGTTAATCAATATAATATATTTCAGGTAAAGAACTTGGTTTTTAGAGCTGAAACTCAGGGAAATGTCTGGTTCTCAGGCTTTAGCTCATCTCTCAAGTTTCCTCTTTACCCTACAAAGCAGACATCTTTGGGCTCTTGTTGTATAACCCAAAGTGTAATTACCCAGCTGATGCTAGCCACCTGAGTTTCAGGAACACACAGAGCAGAGTCTAATCAGCCTTAAAGAGTGTGACTTGTTAATTCAATTTAATTTTTAGGGAAGGAACATTCACAATTCCAGAAAAAAATATTTTAAAATGATTCATGCAGTTCTGCGTTTTAGACTTTCTTTCCCTGACTATTTCCAGTTTTCTACTACCAGTAAAAGTTTAGTGCATTTAAAAATAAGTGAAGGAAGAAGAATAGCTTTCTTTCCCACTGAAGGGTAGTCAAAAGTCCATTTCCCTGCCTTTCTATTTTACCAAGAGAGAATACAAGACATAAATGTATTCCAATTTTGCAAATTTGCTGTACAGTGTAATTTGATGTTTGAAAGGTCTTCCTTGGGATCCCATCCAACGGGCTGAGTGACTATTTTATTAAAAGGACCTCTTCTCTCAGGTGGTCTTTTGAGTGGATCTTGAGGACACTGGGGCATTGTAAGTCTCTTTTTATAAAAGTCCTGGATTGGCACACCCATATTTTCCTACTTCTAGGAATTACCAGAAGCTTGAAAATAAGCCTTTGTCTATGTAGACAGATATAAAAATGCATATGCTATTAAATTATAAGTAATGCAGAAATGTTCCCTGGATGTTTATGAACTTCTCCAGCAGGATTGAATTCTGGATTTATAATTTAAGAGAGATATGCCTGAAATATATGTTAAGTCAGGTAGATAAAAGGAAAGTTTAGATTTGTGTTTATGTATTATTCTCTGTGGTAGAATATTTCTTTTTAACATATGTTTTGTTAGTACTTGAAAATTCTGGGTTTGTACAGTGGTATATTGACAAGTCAATACTCCTAAAGATATTATATTACCATTTGCTCAAAAGAGCACATGGACACAAGAAGCTCCAAAAAAAAATATTTTCAGTCTTTGAAAGGCAATGTGTCTTCATTCATAATTTTATATATGTGCAGGTACGACACCAAAGGTGTCATGGTAATCATTTCTGTTTGCTAATGCAAATGCCTGGTGCTGTTGCTGTGGCATTGGCAAGTGAATAAATCAGCACTAGCAAATCCAAAATCATTCTCCAGGCAGGGATTCTACTAAACTAATCACCTGAGAAAACAAACAAACACACGACAAAGAGTAATGAGGAAGCCTGTGAAATCTGGGGGAGTAGGGGGTGTTTGCTGGGAAGAAGGTAGGGAAGCAGAATCGACACACAATAGGTCACCCATTATTAAACATGGAAGACAGATCAAAGTTCCGTTCCAGCCTAATTAGATCAAACAAGGTGTTATTTGTATTCGTTCCTGAAAGACAACTAGGTTTACGGTGAAATATCTTTGTAATATATTCTGGGGGACAGGGTGCTTCAGATGCTGAATGTGGGCAAGGACTAAATTGTGGTAATATTACATTATAGATCTTAGGCAGGGATTTTTTAATGCTATAATGAATTCAGGAAAGAATAAAATGAGACTGCCTTCTACAAGGCATGACGTGACTGGGTGAACAATACTTCAGCGTTCCAAAGATGGCGGACACAGAGCCAAGGATAAGCCAAGAGACAGGGCATTTCGTGCTTACACATCATCACTTTCTCACTTGTGCCAATGGCAGTTCTTCTCTCTCCTTCAGACCTCGTGGTTTTATTTAGTTAGTTTTACATTAATGTTCTCGGCAGCAGTTTTTGGTAATGTATTCACATTCCTTACACAGAATATAAATCCTGCAGGTTTTAAAAAATTGTGTTTAAGACCACAGGCTTATTTCTATCCAGTTAAAAATATATCTCTTACGATGCTCATTTAAGGCAATTCTTTCATCAGTTGGTGCTTGATTTTCATCTTACCTTTTGGGATTTGAGGGGTGGCTCAATATACCGAGCCTGTGTCATTAGTCAGCCTGTCCAGCAGTGGGTGCTCTTGCGAGATTTGGCCATGTTTGGGTGAAAGCAGCCTCATGATGTCTTTTGGAGCCCCCTGGGGATTCTAGTCTTTGCTTTTTCTTGGGGCAAATAGACTTGGCTGAGGCTTTTCATATCTAAAGTAAGGAAACTGAACTAGGTGTTCTTAAAGTTTCTTTCATCTCCTATAACCATGCTGGGATCATGAAAGTGGCCTCCTGTTTATTTCCCCTCATTTCCTAAGCACTTAGAAAAGGTTTACATAAAAATGGTTTTAAAAGTGTAGGACTGGAAGGGACCCGGAGAAGAATCTAGTCCTGAATTTAAGCATTTCAGATAGGTGAAGCATTGATCACATTTCAAGGTGACTGGGGACATAGAAATTATTGAACATTTACCACGCTAATTTGGTCCTCAGAACAACACCGGCAGAGGGTGGGTCCTGCTCTCTTTGGCCCCAGAAATCTGGGGCTTGGAGCTGCACAGGGTTATTTAGTGGGCTAAGGACACATACCCCAGCTCTGTCTACTTCCAGAATCAGAGCTCTTTGCCCTAAACAGCCCCTTTAAGAAAATATTAATTTAAATAAATTCTTATGAGTACCAAAAATTTGTTAGTAAAAATACTTCATGTGGATGACTATGAAGTGAGAAAAATGTGGGACTGTTGCTGTTTCCATTGTACAGATGTAGAAACTGAGGCCTGGAAAGGTTATGATTTGTTCCAGGTTATGCGTGAGTCGGTGGCAACATCAAGGGTGAAGCTCTACACATTTTCTCCTTGACTTTCCTTTCTCCACCGAGTGTAGAGAAGTCTCTTTGAGAGAGGGTCTAAGGCAGACTCTGAAGCCTGATCTGGAAGGATAGAGTGGCAAATGCCAGCAGTCCTTTCTGTATATGTGCTTTGAGACTATTCTCTCAGCTCCGAGATGTGTGCAGCAATGTGCCCCTCATAGTATTGCTGTGAGGTTCCATGAGGTAATACTTGGGCAGAGAAGAGGCGCAGTAAATGTTTCCCTCATTTTCCAAATGTGCTGGGCTTGGATGAAAACAGACATCAGTGGCTCATCTTTATAGTGATGTTATTATGGCTGGAAATTGGATACACTTATTTTTCGGTTTATTGAATATAGAAGGTCTTCACAGGGCTACATTTTGGGTGTCCAGGCCACTGTCATTGTATAGCCATGACCACAGACCCAAGATGGTTTTCAAAATAATTCAACCCCATTGAATTAAAAAAAATTTTTTTAACATACAGTGTTATATTAGTTTCAGGTATACAATATAGTGATTTGGCAATTCTGTACATTGCTCAGTCCTCATCATGGTAAGTGTGCTCTTAATCTCCTTCTATTTCACCCACCTGCCCCCTCCCCTCAGGTAATCGTCAGTAGTCTATAGCTAAGAGTCGTTCTTTTTTGTTGTTGTTGTTTGTTTGTCCCTTTTTTTCTTCATTTGTTTTGTTTCTTAAATTCCACATATGAGTGAAATCATATGGTATTTGTCTTTCTCTGATTGACTTATTTCACTTATGTCACATGGATTCTAGCTCCATCCATGTTGCTGAAAATGGCAAGATATTATTCTTTTTTATGGCTGAATAATATTCATATATATATATATATATATATATATATGCCACATCTGTATCACTTCTTCTTTACCCATTCATCTATTGATGGCATATGAGCTGCTCCAATAATTCAGCTATTGTAAAAAATCCTGCATAAACATAGGGGTGCATGTATCTATTCAAATTAGTGTTTTCATATGCTTTGAGTAAATACCCAGCAGTGGAATTGCTGAATCATGTGGTAACTCTATTTGAAAATTTTCGGGAATCTCCATCCTATTTTCCAGAGTGGCTGCACTAGTTTGCATTCCTACCAACAGTGCATGAGGGTTCCTTTTTCTCCACATCCTCACCAGGACTTGCTGTTTCTTGTGTGTGTGTTTTAAGAGACTCTTTCTTTCAAGTTTTTTAGTTATTTTTAGAGAGAGAGAAAGAATGCATGCTAGTGGGGGAAGGGTGGAGAGAGAGAGAGGGAGAGAGAGAGAATCCTAAGAAGGTTCCACCCTGTCAGCACAGAGTCTGACACAGGGCTCGATCTCATGAACCCTGAGATCATGACTTAAACCAAATTCAAGAATCAGACACTTAACTGACAGAACCACCCGCGTGGCCCTGTTTCTTGTGTTTTTGATTTTAGCCATTCTTCCAGATGTGAGGTGCTTTCTCATTGTGGTTTTGATTTGCGTTTCCCTGTTGATAAGTGATATTGAGCATCTTTTCATGTGTCTCTTGGCCTTCTGTAGGGCTTCTTTGCAGAAATGTCTTTCAACCCCATTGAAATTTAAGCATAAAGACAACATTTGAAGAAAGTTTTAGTTTCAAAACCAAAAACGGCCCTAAATCTGTAAACAACAAACATACATAAATGTCCTTAATGGTTCATATAATGTTGCTGACCTGTGAAAAAGAAGTGTTAACATTCCTGGCGTTCATGCTGGTGTCTCCATTCCTTTTGACATATGGTGGTGGTAATTATTCAATACTGTGAATAAATGTCAATAGGCATCTTTCACCTTGACAAAAGATTTTCTTAAATATATAAGAACTCCTTATGATGAAAAATTAAAATGTTTTAAGAACCACTCCTTGATTTTAACAGTAACTTAGTTTGATGTAGCTCAATGTTCACTGGATTATTCAATGTGTCAAAAGGGTGATGCATACATGTCATGAATTAGGCATTGTGTGCTCAAGATTGCTCATTTTAAGGAAAGTGCCCCAGCCACATAGAACTATTCACAGTACTTCTCAAAAATCTTCTAAAGATAATGCAGAAATAATTCTTAGCCTAGGTATCCAGCAGAGGACAGTAAAGTCCCAGTTTTCTTTTCTTCCTTTTCAGATGGCTGCAGTTGTAGAGTGTTCTGAAGCTCTCAGGTGGCTGATAGGTAATTGCAGACATTAAACATTTCGGAGGAGAAACATAAAATGTATTGTGAGGTCAATGAAATTCTTTGTCAAGATTTCTCTGCAGATCTGACCCCTTAACATGACAGTGTGGACCTGGAAGTTCTGCCCAGCACTCACTGGCTGGCGGTACGTTGCATACAGTGAACTTCATGGGTCAAACTTTTTTGTGTTGCTTTAATAACAATGGCATTCTCTGCGACTGTATTAGGGTAAGATCTTACTGCCTATAAAGGAATTATGTCATTTTCAAATTTTTTCCAATTGGTTTTTAGCTTCAACTTTCTCTTGAGCAACAGAGTGCTGGGATTTTATAAGATGGAAGGAGGTTTATGTTCTTTCTCTCTAGACCTCCAATTTCCTTCCTCCCTTGCAATTTTTCTTGGATGTTGTCTGGCATTTTGGCTTAAGTGGAAAACAAAGATCATTTTCTTTCTTTCTTTCTTTCTTTCTTTCTTTCTTTCTTTCTTTCTTTCTTTCTATCCTTCCTTCCTTCCTTCCTTCCTTCCTTCCTTCCTTCCTTCCTTCCTTCCTTCCTTCCTTCCTTCCTTTCTTTCTTTCTTTCTTTCTTTCTTTCTTTCTTTCTTTCTTTCTTTCTTTCTTTCTTTCTTTCTTTCTTTCTTTCTTGCAAGAGAAATAAATCCTCAAAGGTCAGAAAGGAAAACAGAGAACATGGTGGCGGGTCTGGTGCATTCTCTTGGTGTTTTAGGCGTCAATCCTTAATCTGGAAATGCTATGTGTTCCTTATTAAAGAGGTGCTGTCTAATGCAGACACCACAATAAGCTATTTGTATGGTCAAATTGGAATAAAATGCTATGGGTGTAAGTAGTTCAGAAACACTAAGTCTTATTTTTTTTTTTTTTTAGAGAAAAATCATGAAAAATCTTGGGCAGTAACAGAGTGTGATATACCATGGTTTTATTTGTGCTTTCTGCAGCCACCCTACTGTTTTTGGTCCATGCTGCAGCTGACCAGAAGGTAGTCACATTATAGAACATATCAAAGACCTAGTAAGCAAGCAGAAAAAAAACTACACAGAACTACACACACACACACTCTCTCTCTCTCTCTCTCTCTCTCTCTCTCTCTGTCCCTCTCTCTCTTTCTCTTAATTTAGAAATTCTTAAAATGACCTATTACAGGTTGTAGCTCCAACTGAGTGATCCCATGGTTCTATGGCATCAGGAAGCCCTTGAAAGTCAAGGTTCAGGATTTTCTCCCTCTTGGACACTTCCCCAAACAGAAGCTCTTCAAAGCAGACTCATTTCATGAAGGAAATACCAGCACTTAGCCCTTAGTAGGTCCTGAGTACACAATCATTGAATGAGTGAATGGCATAGATAATTATTCTTTAAACATCATAACCAAATCAATTGATTATTTTCACCACACAAACAGGACCTATATTTTCCGACTGCAAACTATAGTTTTTTTTCCTGTTTAAAATCTTATTTCAGTCCATTTATTAAGTTTTCGTATGACTCTTCCAGAAATGATTGAAATCTAATCTTTATGACATGAGTGCATTATATTACAAGCTTAAATAAAAGCTTTAATAATTTAATAATTAATAATTTAATAATTAAAATTAAAAATTAAATAATTAAATTAAATTAAATTAAATTAATTAAATTAAAATTAAAAAATTAAATAATTAAAATTAAAATTAATAATTTAATAATTTAATAATTTAATAATAAAGATTAAAAATCTTTAATAATTACCTGGTATATTACCTATATATACCTATATACTATAGGTATAGTGAAATAAACAAAGAAACTGGAAGACATTATCTTTGCCCTTGAAGTTTACAATATAAATGGGGGAGATGATGCCAACTCACATGAAAGTATAAGGGTAATATAAGACACTTTATCATTCAGAGTTAGATTTCTTTATTGTAGATTAGGAGTATAATTCAAGTTAGGAGAAGAGAGAGAATACTGGAGACAAATGTGGTTTAGGATAACTTCATGAATGAGGTAGAACTTGAACCAGATATTGAAAGTGGAATGCAATGGGGCAGGAAGATGAAGGGTATTCAAGGCATTAACTCTACTTGGACCCTGAAACAGGCTTTGCCTATACCCTTTTTAGAGTGCCTGTCATACTCTGGTAATTATTTACCTGGATGTCCCATCTCCTCTATTAGAAGTGTAAGCTACTGAGGGGCAGGGCTCCTCTATCTGGGAGGCTTCCACTTTGTCTGGCCCATAGTAGAAAGTTAATAAACACTGATTGCATGAAAGAATGAGGTTGAGAGCTGGAAGTGAGCTTGGCATGTGTGTGCAGGTGTAAGGTGAAGAAGAGAAGATGGGTTCAGTAAGGAAATTCCACTGTTTGGAGCAGAGAGTTTGTGTGAAGTGTATTAGAAACAAGTTCAAGACATTGATGGATAGTACCATCAAAGTAATCAGGGAAGAATTTCAATGAGATGGTAGGAATAGGGAACCACTTAAACAGGAATGTGATATGAAGATAGTGTTATAGGAAATTATTCTGGCTGTGATGCACAAATTATCATCAAAACTGTAAAGCGATAGAATTTGACAGTACAAATGCTTCTAAATCAGTCATTCTTCTCTAATCTAATATGATGGGGTGCGCCTGGGTGGCTCAGTTGGTTAAGCATCTGACTGCGGCTCAGGTCATGATCTCACAGTTCGTGGATTCCTGCCTTACTTCAGGCTCTGTGCTGACAGCTCACTGAGCCTGGGGGCTGCTTCAGATTCTGTGTCTCCCTCTCTCTCTTCCCTTTCCCCACTTGCACTCTTTCTGTCTCTCAAAAATAAATAAACATTAAAACAATTTTAATGATGGATACATGTGTGTAAGTGATTGGTCAACACAGAGACAACTTCTTTTTCTATAAAAGAGAAGAAAAAAAGTGATCCCTAAAAGGCACAATAAAGTCAGAAGAGGAACCTTGAAACAATGTGGAACTTATTTCTTGAGCATGTTCCAAGTAGATTCTTATTACTTTGCTATTCCTAATTTTAGCAATGAACAAAGGGATAATAAACGACAATCATTAACACGTAATGAATAGACTTATGTGGAACATGGGGGAAGTTTAGTCTGAAGCAAGAGCTGGTTATTCTAACAGGGTGATATTGAAAGTTCAGGGGAAAAGTTCCATTGATATCAGGATGTTCTTACTAGGAATAGCTCCTACTGTCTGGAGAACAGCATTTTTTTTTTTTTTAACAGAGGCATGTGTTATAAACAGAAGTGTTAGAGAATGACATTAGCAAATTAGCTGTTTGACTTATGACATGTGTGTATGATGTTGCTCAAAATGAGCAAAGCAGCCACAACTATGGGGTTAGGCACTGAAATGGGCCTCCAGCTGGACTGCACTTGACATTAGGCATTGGGAACTATAGTGGAAAGACATGCGTTTGGTTGGCAAGGGTTTATTAGTTTAGCCTTTTCACCTCATTTGTAAATGTGGGGAAAAAAATCATCATTCAAGCCGTATTTGGGGATTATTCATTCTTTAAGGTCAATTCAAATATCCCAACGCAGGTGTAGTTTTCTCTCTGCTCCCTTGACTGCCCCTCCTCTGTGTTACTGTAGATTTTATATCTACCCTATTTATACTAATCATATTGTATTTTTAGCACATCCCATTTTAATGGCTTTTATGCCTCTCTCCTTCCAGTAGACCCTGATTTTTCTTGAGAGGGGGATCTACATTTCACGATCATTATTTTTGTATACTCAGAACAACTACCCTGGGAACGGACAAAAATGAAGACTTTACTGGGGCACCTGGGTGGCTCAGCCAATTAAGCATCCAACTTCAACTCAGGTCATGATCTTGCGGTTTGTGGTTCAAGCCCTGCATTGATCTCTGTGCTGATAGCTCGAATCCTGGAGCCTGCTTTGAATTCTGTGTCTCCCTTTCTCTCTGCTCCTCCCCCCACCCCACCACTGTCTCTGTCAAAAATAAATAAACATTAAATTTTTTTTTTTTTTAATGAACACTTTACTGAGAACAACATGGTGTGATGGCCAGAATGTAAGATTCGGACTCAGATTTGTGTTTAAATGTCAACCTGGACAAGAGTTGAGAGTTTAGGCAAATAACATTTTGGAGCCTTGTTTTTCATCTCTGAAAAATGAGGATAAGGATACATACCACACACACTTGAAAAAGTATTAGAAGAGATAATGTGTGTCACTGCAACGATTGGGGCCACTATCGTGATCTCTGATTTTTTTCTGAGCCCTCAGTGTGGCCCCTAAGTCCTCTACTTTCCTAATAGCATCTCTTTTCCCATCCCCTGGAGTAGTCTTATATCTTCACCTGCCCACTGCTTATTTATGGTGGGGTGGCATATATACATGTAAAACTCAGGCGTGTGAGGTAGAACTCATTATCCTGAACTGGTTCTGCTTCTTGTGTCCTCCGCCTCAGTAAATGAAATTGCCATCCACTCAGTAGGTCAGTCTATAGTCTGGGAATTCATTCTTCATTTCTTCCTCCTCTTTGCCCTCCACTCCTAATTAACCACTAAGCCTTGTCAGTTCATCACTACCTGAGCCCGTACTGTCAACATTCCTGACTTGTTCTTCATGATAATCTGTAAATGGGAATCCCACCTCCACCGCTATATCTCTTATATTTACAACATACAAATGTGAAGACTTCCAGACCATCTGTATTTGGCTGTGTCTATCTACTTGTGTTTCCTTATCATAGCACTAATTGTGATATATTAGGACACAAGCTTATTTGTAATTATTCCTACCCTGCAAACTCTCTGATGGAGGGAAATCATGTTTGCCTTGATAGCACTGTATACAAACGCAGTCGATGGTAGGGATGCTAGGAACATTTATTAAAAGAATCGAGACACAAGGCAACTAGCCCAACTACTAGTGCATTCTAACTCTTCTCCTTTTCATGCTCTTTACTTTTACTCTGTTTTCTCTCCTACTTATGATAGTTACTGGTTGTAATTGCCATCGTTATTATCATAATCATCACCATCATAATTACAATCATCAATCATCACCCAATATCACCTCTATAATAGCAGGGAATTGCTAATAACAGCCCAACCTGGCTAGCAGGCCAGAAGAAAAGGCTTCAGGGGCATGAGGAAAGCTGTTCAGAAGACTTTGGGGTAAAGAAAGGTATTTAGGGCTGTCCTCGACCTCTTGTTTCTTTAATTTTTTTGAAGTCATCTTTTGGAGGAAGAGTATCAGGTACTCTTTTCACACTGATCTCCCTGGATCACGAGCCTGACTGCTCTCAATGGAAACAGAAATGTTGACCACATCTCTTATGCCCTAGCCATTGGGCTCCATCTAGGCCAGGGTTTTGAATCGATTAAATGAACCCCATTCTTCATTTCTTATACTTTGGTTCTCATTTTTTCTCTTTCAGTGTTTTCTTGCTCTCTTTGTCCACAGGAACCCAGTACTCTCATGTCTGGAAATGTTTAGGTCTATACCGTTACATATAGAGATTAAATGAAGAAAGATTAGGCAAGTTGCTGAAAGTCACATACAACTAGCTATTCACATAATCGAGGCTAGAATTGCGGTTTTCCAAATTCCAGGCTAGTTTTTTCTATCATATTTATTTGCCCAATGATGATTCACTGGCTGAAATACATAAATGAGTTTGGAAAGGAGCAATATGGTAGTGTGTGTGTGTGTGTGTGTGTGTGTGTGTGTGTGTGTGTGTGAATGTGAACGTATGTGTGTATGTGTTTTGCCGGTGAGCAAGTGTCTTTTGTTGCTTATTCCCTTCTGATTGCCCTCTACCACCATCATGACTGTTCATATTCTCTTCCATTTTCCTCTTATCTTCTCCTTCACTTGCTCCATTCTCTGCCTATATTCTCTCTCCATCAGTTGCCCCATTTTCTAATATGCCCTTCATTCCTCCCCAAATTCTTATCTCCTTCATCTTTTGCCTTGTTATTTCTCCTTCCCCTGACTCTGATGGCTCTGAAGGTTCAATAGATCCCTAAAAAATGTAAAATGCTGGATTTTGAAGGAACATTAAAGACATATAATTTTGATTAATTTATACTATAGCCAGTTTTATGAGGACTATTTGATGGCCAATGAGCCTTTCAAAAGTCTTAACATTTTTTTTTCTGAAATTGTAATGTTACATTTTTTGAATAAAATTATCTCAAACACTGGAAGACCAGATTTTTCTTGGGCACTCTATTTCTTTGCTCACAAAAAGGTATGATACCTATCTTTGTGTTATGGAAGCTACATGAGATGGATCCTCCGAAAATTGTGAAGCAGGAGAAAACTTTATAGTATGTATCTATTTCCTGTCCTTGAGGGGCAGTGGCAGGTTTGGGAGGGCAAGAAGGTGAACATGAATTAAGTAGACTGTTGTCAAGGTAGAGTCTGATAATGGCAGGAATCTGGAAAGGCAAGATTGCTGGATGGAGAGAAATTTAAGGAGTGGCCCAGGGGCTTGGGACCTTGGCTGACCAATATGGGCAGAGATTAAGGCTGGTGCAGGTGTGAGGCAGGCTGCCTCACCTTGGTAAGGTCCAAGGTCGACTAAAAGTAAGGCTTCTTTCTCTGCTGGCATACTGGAGCTCTTTCTTGTTGCCCCCCAAAACATGGGCAGCTCATGTCTTCCTCCATCTCTCATGGTAGAGCTTCCTAAAAGGCCAGTCTTATAAAAGCAGAATCTGAACATGTGTAAAAGTATCCGACTCCTTCTTTATGGTGGATCACTGATGGTCAATGGTGGATGGCTATACCTCCAAGGAAATTAATACTCCAGGTCCTCATGCGCTGTTTTAGCAATCCATCCACCCTGATCATCAAGCTACTGATGTTCTCTATTAGCAACCCATTGTTTTATGTGGTCCAGCACTTTCTGGGAAGCAGGAGGAAGGACAGTGGCAGGAAGCCCTTACTTCTCCCTCTATCTAGGTTCCCTTTAGGCAGGAGATTAAAGTACTGGGCTTAGTGAGCTATCAGACATCTGAATGGGAGGATACCTGGCTGTGGGTAAACATCTTAGGCCTGCCTCGTGCATCTTCTGGTCTGGACAGTCTGGAGTGAAGGTTTTTCTGTGGTTTCCATTTACGGTATATAGAGATTAAGATCACAAATTGTGGAGGCAAAGTGCTCCACAACTTTCTAACTGTGTCATCTGGGACACATTATTTCACCTCTCTGTTTCTTAGTTTCTTCAACTTTAAAATTGGAATAATAATAGCAGAAGTAAGTGTATGTTAGTATTAGCTATTTATATTTGCTGTGTTTACAGCTTTGGATGTAGTTTTACATTCAGGCTGGCACAGGGAAGATAGTCTTTGTGGAATACTGAATACACTTTGAGGCTGTTGGGAAAATAATGTTTTCAGGTCTATGTGGTAAATTAGACAGATTAGGTTAATGACCTAATCTGAGGTAGATTAAGGTTGAGCACACATTTCTTCCTTCTACTGCACTTTCCTGTACTACAGAGGCTGCAAAGCCCAAGACTACATTTTTTTCAGATGTCTTTCTGCCTAGGAGCCTAGATGTAAATTGACCTTGCCAACTGGGTTTTCTCATGTAAGGTTTGGAAGGCAGGAATGGGAAGGGGGTAGTCACCCTGCTGCGAAGCTCAGTGGTGGAGGGAAGGTTTTTCTGTAGCAGTGTTTGAGAGTCTGATCACTAGCTTCATTGGGTATTGAATGGCACTTGCTTCCTCATTCCCTAACTTTCCTGATTGGGCTGCTCCCAGTGGATGGCCAACTCTGCAGGGGTGTTCTGGGAGTCCTTCCTGGAGACTCAGTGCTGAACTCACTTCTCCTTTCTATCTTGTTAGCACCCAGTTTCCTATATGTCACTCTTTCTACTGACTGGTTGTGGTTTGTGCTTTCTACATCTGAGCATTAATTTTAGTCTAGAGAAGCATAAAGGAAAGGGCAATCTTGTCTGATTTTCCAAAGCTGGAAGAGCACAACTATTAATTATATGGTTTCATTTGATGCCCCACATGCAAGTACTTTCCTAGGATTCTTCGTTTATCAGCTTGGGCTCTGAGGACTTTCTTAGCTCTTGTAAGATATGTTTAGAGATTTTCCTGTATTTACTCATATTTTTCTCAAGTTGACTACAAGAGAGAGATCTGACTATCAATCATGGTATTGCTAAGAGCTGTAATTATGTGATGGGACTTGGGTGTTGTGTTATGTGATAAATAACTTTAACGTGGAAGTATTAAGTTCTAATTGTTCTACTGAAACAATATATCCTTTCTAATGTTTTACAGTTGCCATATTAAACAAATTATAGGGTGGTAATGGAGGAATTACTTAGATTGGGACCATGTTTTTGTCTTCATATTTTGATGAGTTGTCAACCTAGATCTTGAGAGGTGGGGAAGAGATTCTGCCAGAAGGGTTAAATTAATAGATGCCCATGGCTGAAAATCTGGCAGAGGATTAAAATATTAGATAGAATTTGAAAGACTACTCCTGCTGTGGGGTTCCTATATAATAGAACAAGGTGGGCACAGCTGTGCTGATTCCTTGCAGGCTTGAGTATGATTATGTATCCTGACTGTGAGGAGGGCTCTTTCTCCATAGTGTATGTCAACGTAGCTTGGAGTAGTTCAAATGTACAAATTAAACAATTAGCATATGTCTTTTTTCTTCAAAATCTAGGCTCACTATAAGTGCTTAAATAGAATAAGGCCCTGCAAAATGCTGAAAACTAACTGCTGGTCCAAGAGGAGGGAGGGGACTGAATGTAGAGAAATGTGGCATGAAATTATGAGGACATCTTCCTAAATTGAGGTCCAAAGTCCTGTGGATCTCCTTGTTGGTAGGTTAATGAGTATCTACAAGTGAGGGAGAGGATTAGGTGGCCAAGAATTGTAGTCATATACACTGGGTTTGTGTGGGAGAACCCAGCTTAGCTGAGTCTGTTTCTGTTTTGGTTTGTTTGTTTTGTTTTTTTAGATTACTCATATAAGTGAAATGGTATGGTATTTGTCTTTCTCTGTCTGACTTATTTCACTTAGCATAATACCCTATAGATCTATCCATGTTGTTGTGAATAGCCAGATTTTGTTCTTTTTTATGGCTGAGTAATATTCCATTGTCTATACATATACACAATATCTTCCTTATCCGTTCATCTGTCAGTAGATTCGTAGGTTGCTTCCATATCTTGGCTGTTAAAGATAATGCTGTGATAAACACAGGGGTGCATATAACTATTTGAATTAGTGTTTTCATTTTCTGTTGGGTAAATACCCAGAAATGGAATTGCTCAATTGTACAGTACTTCTTTTTTAATTTTTGAGGAATCTCCATAGGCTTTCCGTAGTGGTGTACAAATTTACATTTCTACCACCAGTGTGTGAAGGTTCCCTTTTCCCTGTGTCCTCATCAAGACTTGTTATTTCTTGTCTTTCATTTTAGTCATTCTGACAGACGTGAGGTAGTATTGCACTGCAGTTTTAATTTGAATTTCCCTGATGATTAGTGATGTTGAGTATCATGTGCCTATTGGCTATCTGTATGTCTTTTCTTTGGAAAAATGTCTACTCATGTCCTCTGCCCACTTTTTAGTTGGGTTGTTTGTGTGTGTGTGTTATTGAGTTATAGGAGTTCTTTATATATATTGGATATCAATCCCTTATCAGATATATTATTTGTAACTATCATCTCCCATTCAGTATTATTTCTTGAGGTAAGCCTCTATTACTATAAACTTCCCTCTTAGAACTGTTTTTGCTGCATTGCAACAATTTTGGAACATTTTGTTTCCATTTCCATTTGTCTCAGTGTATTTTTTAGTTTTTCTCTTTGAGTTCTTCATTGATGCATTCATTATTTAATTATGTGTTGTTTAGTTTCCAGATGTTTGTTCCAGATATTTTTTTCCAGTTTTCTTCTCGTAGTTTATTCTTAGTTTCATATCACTGTGGGTGGAAAAAAGGCTTGATATGATTTCAATCATTTTTAAATTATTGAGACCTGTTTTGTGGCCTAACATATGATCTATCCTGGAGGATGTTTCATGTGCACTTGAAAAGAACAGGGGTGCCTGGGTGGCGCAGTCGGTTAAGCATCGGACTTCAGCCAGGTCACGATCTCGCGGTCCGCGAGTTCGAGCCCCGCGTCAGGCTCTGGGCTGATGGCTCGGAGCCTGGAGCCTGTTTCCGATTCTGTGTCTCCCTCTCTCTCTGCCCCTCCCTCGTTCATGCTCTGTCTCTCTCTGTCCCAAAAATAAATAAAAAACGTTGAAAAAAAAAAAAAGAACGTATTCTGCAGTTTTCAGATGGAGTGTCCTGTGTGTTTCTCTTAAGTCCATTGGTTTAATGTGTTTTTTAAGGCCAATGTTTCCTCACTGATTTTCTCTCTAGATGATCCACCCATTGATGTCAGTCAAGTATTGGAGTCCCTAGTATTATTGTATTGCTTTCTATTTCTCTGTTTATTTTTCCTATTATTTGTTTTATATATTTAGTTGCTCGCATGCTGTATGCATAAATGTTACAATCGTTGTATCCACTTGTTGGATTGACACCTTTATCATTGTTACATTTTTTGTTTTAAAATGTGTTTGATATAAGTATTGGTATCCCAGCTTTCTTTTCATTTTTCTTTGTGTTGTATATCTTTTCCATTCCTTCACATTCAGTCTGTGAATGTCTTTAAGTTTGAAGTAAGTCTATTGTAAGTTTTAAAAAAATATTTATTTATTTATTTATTTATTTATTTATTTCTTTATAAAGTTATTTTGAGAGAGAGACAGAGCATGAGTGCGAGTGGGGAAGAGAGAGAGAGAGAGAGAGAGAGAGAGAGAGAATGAGAATAGAAAGAAGGCTCTGCACCAATAGTGCAGAGCTGTATGCAGGGCTTAAACCCACGAACTGTGAGATTATGACCTGAGCCAAAACCAAGAGTTGGACACTCAACTGACTGAGCCACCCAGGTGCCCTAGTTTTGTTTTGTTTTGTTTTTTTTTTAAATCTATTCATCCATCCTATGTCTTTTTATGGGAGCATTTAGTCCATTTACATTTAAAGTAATTTTTGATAGATATGTACTTACTGCCATTTTGTTTATTGTTTTCTATTTTGTAGTTCTCTGTTCCTTTCTTCCTCTCTTTGCCTCTTTCCTTGTGGTTTGATTGTTTTTTTCTTTAGTGTTACTATTAGATTCCTTTTTATTTTTCTTTTGTGTATTTACTATAAGGTTTTGTTTTTTTTTTTTTTTTGTGCTTACCATGAGGCTCACATATAATATCTTATGTATGCAATGGTCTCTTTTAATTTGATATTAACTTAATTTTGGATACATTCCAAAGCTTTACATTTTTTACTTCTCCCTGTTTTATATTTTTGATGACACAGTTTGCACCTTTAATTTTATATATCCCTTTATAATTATTATATTTTTAATTAATTTCCACTTTTGTCTTTAACCCTTCCATATTTGCTTGCTAAATTGTTGATCTACTACCTTTTCTGGGGAGATTTTTACTTTTATATGTTTTCTTATTATTAATTAGTACCTTTTATTTTTAATTTAGAAAAGTCCCTTTAACATTTCTAGGTTTAGTGGTGATAAACTATTTTAGCTTTTGCTTATCTGGAAAAATTTTAATCTCTACTTCAATTCTGAATGATAACCTTGCTGAGTAGAGATTCTTTGGTTTATAGTTTTTTCTTTTTACCACTTTAAATAAGTCATGACACTCCTTTCTGGCCTGTAAAGTTTCTGCTGAGAAATCTGCCTATAGCCTCATAGGGTTTCCTTTTATGTAATAGGTTGCTTTTCTCTTGCTGCCTTAAAATTATTTTTTACCCTTAACTTCTATAATTTTATTTTATTTTTAACATTTACCATTTTATTTATTTACTTGAGATAGAGAGAGAAAGAGAGAGAGAGAGAGAGCAGAGCAGAGGGGCAGAGGGAGAGAGAGAAAATCTTAAGCAGGCTCCATGCCCAGTGGAGCATGATTTGGGGCTTGGTCCCATGACCCAGAGATGATGACCTGAGCCAAAATCAAGAGTTGGATGTTCAACTGACTGAGCCACCCAGGTGCCCCTTACCATTTTAATTATAATGTGTTTTGGTGTCTTTCTCTTTGGGATCATCTTACGTGGAACTCTCTGGGATTCCTGGATCTAGATGTTTGTTTCCTTTTCCAGATTAGGGAAAGGACCAGCCATTATTTTTTTCTAATAACTTCTCTGGACTTTTCTCTCTCTCTCTCTTTTTAGGACCACTATAATGTGAATGTTAGTTTGCTTGTCCCAGAGGCCCCCTAAGGTATTCTTAATTCTTTTAATTCTTTTTTCCTTTTGCTACTCTGAGTGTTTTCCATTGCTGTGTCTTCCAACTCACTGATTTGTGCTTCTAATTCATCTATTCTGCTGTTGAACCCCTCTAGTGTATGTTTCAGTCCAATTACAATTTATGTTTGGTACTTTGTTATATTTCCTACCCCTATGTTGAAGTTTTTGCTGTGTTCATCTATTCTTCTTCAGGATCAGTGAACATCTTTATGACCATTACTTTGAACTCTTTATCAGGCTGGCTGGTTGCTTATCTCATTTCATTAAGGGTTTTTGTTTTGTTTTGTTTTCTGGAGATTTGCCTATTCTTTGGTTTGAAACATATTCCTCTGTCTCCTCATTTTGCCTCTCTATGTTTGTCTAATGTATTAGGTGAAGCAGCTACTTCCCTCAGTCTTGAAGGAGCAGTCTTCTGTAGAAGCTTCTATGTGTGCACAATATCCCTGGCCACCAGAGCCAGACATTCTATAAGAGTCCTTTAGGTTCATGTGCTCACAAGGCTGTGATAGCCCTGCAGCTAGTATACTGGGTAGGTGGGACTTGGAGTGCTCATCTGTTCTGGTTGTGGCTTGGGTGCTATGTAGGGTTGGCACAATGCAGAGTGCTCAACCAGCCCAGTTATGGTATGGGGTGTGCAGAGCATGCCTGCCTTCTAGCCTGCTAGAATGGCACGCATTTGCTCTGTCACTAGCAAGTTAGGATGAGATTGCAAAAACGGTGTCTACCAGTATTTTTGTCCCTATATAGAGTCCCTGCAGGTTCCCTTCCCTCTGGCAGCCACTTTAAAATAAGTAAATGGGTCTCCTTTGATTATGGTCTAGGTGCTTTTCAATCTGTTGTTTTTGCACTATATTTCAGGGTGAATGGGTTTGTGCTTGAGTCCTTTAAGAGTGGGATCTTCATTCCCTGTAATTCTCCTGGTCTTAATCCCACTGCTTTTCAAAACCAGGTATATTGGGTGCCTGTCTTTTCAGTGCTGGCCACCAACATGAGATGCCTTATTGGAGCACAATCCCTTTGTTCCTTGAGGGAGAGTTCTGTATTTTGAGATCCCTCCCAATTGTGAGGTCACCACATCTGTAGCAGAGTCCTGGGCAAGGCTGTATCTCTGCCTCTCCTACCCTCCTTGATGAGTCTCTTTTGTCTTTTGTTGTGGAGGGACTTTCACCTAGTTCTTAGGTCCTTTTCAGAGGAAAACTATTGTATGTAGCTATATATTTGTTGTGTCTGTGGGAGGAGGTAAATTTAAGATCTTCCCATGCTGCCATCTTGAACCCCCTACTATCCCATTTATATATTTGGTTTTCTCAAAAGACTGAATTTCCATTTTCTTGTATGAGTGGGACTGTAGACATCCATCTGTTTTTAGATAGGCTTCCAAACATTCCTCCACCTTCACTCCACTTCAGAGGTATATGGTTCCCTGGAACTTTAAGGATATTGCAGCTTTTTTTTAAGGCTAAGAACCTTTTAAAAAAATATTTATTTTTGAGAGAGAGAGAGAGACTGAGAGAGAGAGAGTGGGGGAGGGGCAGAGAGAGAGAGGGAAGACAGAGAATCTAAAGCAGGCTCCAGGCTCTGAGCTGTCAGCACAGAACCTGATGCAGGGCTTGAACCCATGAACCACGAAATCATGACCTGAGTTGAAGTCGAGCACTTAACTTACTGAGCCACCCAGGAGCCCCAAGGATATTGCAGTTTTAATCAAATGGTTTATTGGCTTTTTTTTTTTCCTGCTTACTGAGGAATTGTCTTTTTTGGTCCACCAATCAATTACCACATGTCTTTCTGCTTTCTAGCTCTGGTTTCTTTTTCTATTCTCTCTATCCTTGTAGGTTTCAGCCCTGGAAAGTTCCTGTTGTGATGTTTTAGTGGAGTTTTGCAAGAGAACGAAATTAGATCTGTGGAAGTCTTAGTTTCTTTCCTAGGGCAGTTTGCAAATCCTGAAAGGAGGTGGCTACATCTTCTCTCAGAAAGCCTCCTTTCTATCCTGGAAAATGTGGGGTTATCTGAGGATTTGGCTGCCTTTCAGTTCGTGAAGAATCAGATATTTGTTCACAGCTGTATTGTTCACTGAGGTTTAGCCTACCTTCTGGGCACAAGATGAAGGTTCCAACAACAGGACCCTGCCCTGAACCTTGGCACTGTCTTCTCTCTTTCTTTTTCAATATTCCACCCTTTATTCTGTGACCATGTGCAACCCCAGTTAGTCCCCTATCTCAGATAACCTGAATTGAGTGCATGCCTCCCTGAGTCCTCAGAACTCATTTTCTGGAGGGTCTCATTGGGGCTAGAACTCTCAGAAATTTTCCTATGCCACTATCATATTTCCCATTCTTTTAATGCCCCTCCAGATGATGGATTAACTACTTCACTAGGTATTTGTCCAAAACTAAAAATGGCTCAATGCATTCATTATACCTTAAAACCTCTTTGCTTTCAAGCACTAGTGGTCTTACACCTGTAGCTCAAAGGGTAATAAAGGTAGGATATTCAGGCAGTATTTTTGACGGAGGATTTTTTCGTTAGCATCTGTTTATATAAAGCCACCCTAGTGAAAACATTGTGTCTTTTTTCTCATTTGGGAGCTAAACTGACTAACTCTACTGGGGGTAAGACAAGGTAAGAATACAGACTTCTTGTGTTCCAAAAAGAAGATGCTGCTTGGACAATTTTTTTTCTGGAGGGTTTCGATGTACAAATACTCCAATCTTGCAGAAATCAACTGAATTTCATGGAATTTGAAGTCAATTGAAAGACAATCAGATGGAATCATTTCAAGAATTCAAAGCATTCAAAGAAAAAGTGTTTGCTCAGCTACAGTGATTGAGAAATTGAAGGAAGGTAGAGTGATATGTCATGGTTGGTTATGTGCTACTCTGATGCCAGTTTGGAATAAAAGCTGAACTTTGTTGTTGAAAGCCACTGTGGAGAGTGGAAACATTGTGGATTGCTGAGTGGTGAAGTATTATTTTCTTCATTTGATCTTAGCCAAAAGGCCGAGAAGCGATGGAGTATTATTTTCTTATCCAGAAATAGCAGCATCCTTGCTTCAATGGGATGGGGAGATAGCATCAATCCTTACTATTGCCAAGAGCCCAGTTGCGTTCTTTTTTTAATTTTGAAAGAGTAAATATTTAAATAGGTAATACAGAAAAGCTATTGCCAGTTTTCCTCCGTGGATCATGGCTACGAGTTAAAGAGAGAGTTGAGCAGAATTCGCATCTGGAGAAAAAATATTATAGAAATTATATGTAATCCTTTTAAAGCAAGGACATCAGAATTCTTGATTTGCAATTGGCTAAATTGAGCAAACTTTTCTCTGAAAAGCCATTTTAAGAGAAAAAAAAATTATGAATTTTCTTAAGCCCTGTGATTAGAGTGTAATATGTATTTATGTTCCCCCCCAGGCGCCACACAATAAAAATGGTTAAAACCTTTAGTCCTTTTAGTAGTTCACAGTTTTATTGCCAAAGTTATTTTGTAGATTTTATGCTTAAAGCAAGGTCAGTGTATTGCACTGTATAAATTATTCTAAGTAATTGCTCAGTTATTTTATAGCTTAGTCACAGGATTTTTTCATTATTAAACGTAGCCTTTCCTTTAAAGTTGGGATGAGAAGGGCAATATAAATCACAGGGCAGCTTGCCATTGGGGGTTTCAACTTTACCTGTGATAAGGGTTTAATAACAATCTGGCCCAGACACCAGTTCCCTCTCAATTACCTTTCCACATGGGCATTAGTTCACACTGTTTATTAAAAACTCCCCTTGTAGTTTTTAAATGGAATGTTTCAGATTAATGGCCCCCATGGAGTTTAACTTCATTGCACTTCATTAAAGCTAGATTGTACAAAAGGTTACTTCAATTAAATCCAGAACACGACCTTAAATCTGTATAGATTTTTTCAGAAAATGTGATAAAATTGCTCTGCCAATCCTTTGAGATTAACAAGGCAACATCCCTTTCAGTAACTGAAGTGCAAAACTTGTGAGCCTGTTCTGAATTTTCATATTGCTGTACATTTGGATTTTACAAAATTAGAAGCCAATCCATGGAAAGAGTCTGGAGTTATATATAAATGGATCAAGTTACTGGAGAACAGACCCACCACGTGGGACTAGAGAGTTTGTGAAACCTTTAGTTATGCTTGGGTAGATATTATAAGTTTGGTACATTAGAAAAAAATATTTTTGTTTTCCTGGTAATAAAAATATCTTTCTGAATAGCTTGGTTTGTGTCTTCCAGCATAGAAAGTGATATAAAATTTTCTGAGAGGTTTTCCCCCTCAGCTCCTCCAAACTGTAAAGAATAGCTTGTGGCAGTTCCTAACCATTGTTTCCTCTGAAAATTCATGATAATTGGAAGCATTAATTACCCATCCTACACCCTGAGAATGTGGTCTCATTATCTTGAGGCAATGTGTGAATTGATGCTCATTAACACCATAAGTCAATAACTCAATTTTATCTTTTTGTGGGTTTCAAGTGACTCAGTGAAACCAGCCCAGATCTATTTTCTCCTCTTTTTGGATAGATGAGATGTCAGAGCGGTACATTCTCCAAACCGGTAGTTGTATCTTGCTTATAATCTTAAGAGCTCTTATATTGTAAATATTTTTTTAGCTGCTATTGATTTTTATTCTTAAAAAAAAGGTTAAGTTGAAAATTGCTAAGTGTGTAGGTATCTGATACTTTTATTTTTTGCCACTATATGTCAGAGCTGCAGCGTTTCTTCCTACATCTGAATTTGTATTTTTGTTGTTTCCTGCTTTACAAAGCTGGTATCTTTTGCTTTGTGTCCAGGTTTTGTCTACTTTCTATGACTGAAGGGAGCACTTACAAAGGGATGCAAAAATAATCTAAGCATTTGTTTAAATACCTTACGCATATACCTGACAGTATTCATAGCACACTTGTGTGCAAGGTCAGTACTAAGCAAAGGGAGAAGAGGTGATGGAATCTGAGGAAAATGACACCAAAGCCCTCCCACCAGATGTACTGACATATAAGCAACTTCTCTGGGTGAAGACACTGAAGCCCTGAGTTTATGTTTTGTGTGAAGGATGGCCAAGCCCTTATATGATTACCGCTAATTAACAACTTGGTTCATTAAACTAGCATGTTACCTATTTGGACCCTCAGGGAATAATCAGAGAATTGAATGTATTTAGATTTCAAGAAACCGGCAAGTCAAGAACACGGGGTGCTACAGAAAGAGAAGTCCCACCCTGGTGTCACAGTGGGATAAGGATTTCTGGGCAACCAGAAGATCGCATGAGGACCTTGAATCTTCTACCGGGTGGATACCCGGTATTGGAAGTGCTAAAGTAATGGATAGGAATTTGAGCTGAAAGGAAACCTTTCTTATTTTAGGATTTGGTTATGCTTGAGTAGAGGCTGTAAGCCTGGGACATTTGGGTTGTCCACCCATACTGTTGGTTGGCTGTTCTCAAAGGTTCAGAACCTTGGAAATTCTTGAGACCCATTCATTGGAGCCAACAAATCAAAATCTTCACAATTATATATAAAGTTTATTTGCCTTTTTTACTCTGGTTCTCTTCCAAGTATACAATGGAGTGGTACTATAACAGACCGAATAGAGAAGCAGATAGGAGGGTTTAGATGTCTCCTGCTGTGGAAGATATTAAAAAATGTGAAAAATGTGAAAATAATGGGCTCTTCTCACTACACTCTTTTTGTTTTGGAAGGTATTTTTCATAAAAATATGTTGCTTATGTTAATATGTAATGAATTTATTATTGTTACAAACTGAATAAATATTTCAAAAACTATTAGTTTTATTTATTTATTTTTATTATTTTGGAGAGAGAGAGAGCACAAACAGGGAAGAGGGGCAAAGGGAGAGAGTTAGAGGATCCTAGGCAGGCTCCATGGTGACTGTGGGGACAGACATGGAGCTTGACCCAACTATCATGACCTGAGCTGAAATCAAAAGCCCAACACACAACTGACTGAGCCATCCAGGCACCCGTAGCTTTAATTTTTAATTTTAATTTTTAATATAGTAAATACAATACGTATAAATTAAGTAAACAAAATCTCTTTGAGGTACTTAACTTTCGAGTATAATGTGTTCTTGTCCAAAATGTTTGTGAGACACTCTTCTAGGTGATGAGTAGACGCATCCATGCCATAGCTTGTAACGGGTTCAGGAACTTCCTGTGTGGAATGCTGGCTCCTGGAATTTTAAAGTCCTTGGAATATCTCTATCCATGTTTTTCTCCAAATGTGGTTCGGGAAGAGAAAATTTGCTGAACAGCTTTCTCTCATCATTAGAACGAATACAAAGAAAGATGTTTGTGGCTTTGGGAGTGGTAGTGAATAAGTAAGAGAATTAAAAGGAAGAATTTGAGGTGTCAAAACAGGCTTACTCTTCACTTTTCTTTGGTGTAATAATTAAAATATTTAGCCACTGGAAAGATTTTATAATGAAACATTAATTTGTAGTAGATTTAATTGAAACTGGAAAGGGATATTTGGAACTATGACCTCTCAAATGAGTGTGGATGAGTGGTTGCAAGCTATGATCTGCCAGTTGAGAACTGGAAATTATTGGGATTCCTTGCATTGGGATGAGGCAAGGAGGTAGGAGTTGTATAATCATGTGCGCAGTAACTGGAGTAAACAGCAAATGGAGCAAACCCAGCTCTTATAATGGAGGGTTAGAATTCAGCAGTATTACTGAGGACATTTTGCCATATATTAAGCTGCCCATTCCACTATACTAGAAGATGATTGGCTATACTTTCAGGTAGGAATCGTTTGGAAAATCCCACTGACAGGCTCTGAATGCCTTGGTCAGGATCATATGCCCAACCCTTGACCAATGGGCAGAAACCGGGGATGGAGTACCACTAAAACAACTTCGACTAGGCATGCAGGATGGAGAGGCAGGAAAAATAGTTCTCCACATGAGGTGATACCTGATTCCCAGAAGAAAGAAGCAGCCCTGGGCAGAAAACAAACAGCCTTAGTCAAGTCCTGAATAACTTTGCAACTGGATTCTTACAACAATTTCTTCACTGGTCTCTTCTCTTTGGTTATTCCCATCACTGCCAGATCAATAATCTCTCTAAGCCCATGAAGTCATAACAACTTTGAAGTTTATATGCTGTCTGTGAGAACTCCAGGACTTATTTATCATCTATCTACTGGCTGTTTGTACCCATAAACAACATCTTTCCAATTCCCTCACCCCCAGTCACCACCATTTTATTCTCTGTTTTTACCAGTTCAGCTTTGTGAGATTCCACACATAAGGGATACAATATTCTTGGAGAGTGATCTTAATTTTCTCATTTCCAAGTGTTTAGAAGAACATTTTATTGTTTCATTGGCAACAATTACTATTTGACCTTCATAGCAACCCTATTAGGCAGACAGGGCAAATGAATATCACCCCCAGTAGATAAGGGAATTGAGGCTTAAAGCATTAGGAAATCTGCCCAAATTGACACAAAGTGATTGTATAAAACAGCATTCAAATTAAGATATTCCTAATACAGGCCTGCCTGATAGAAGACCATTTCTTTATATTAACTAGAACACATAGCAAAGTGCTGGGATCATTGCAGGTGCTGAATGTGTATTTAAAACTGAATGAAAACCCCTCTATGAAAACAAATTGAAACAGACTATTAGTATCATGAGGCACCATTCACTGTGAAAGACTCGGATACAGGCTTTTTGTTCCTCACTGATAACTCTGTCAAGCTACTAAACTAATTTGAGTTTTACGATTTGTAAAATGAATGTCATAATTCTTCTTGATGTGAATTAGTCAGGGTGTGAGTGGACCATGAAGATGCAAGAGAGTTTACTGGAATGGTCATGAGTCATAGTCATATGGATGAGACTGTAGGAAGCTAAAAAGCAGGAAGTTTAGGATCACAACCAAGGCTTTCAAGGTCATAAAGTTATAATGGAAGTGAGGACCTTGGGTAGATCTCTGATCTACAGCAACTGTAACTGTGAAGAAAACCTTCTTCCAGATTATCGTCTTCCATTTAGATTTAGGCTTTCCTGAGTGACCTCTCACCCAGATAGAATTCTCTGACTTGGGTATTAATTTCTGAGTTTGGACAAAGAACATATCAATGAAGTGCTAATTTGCAAACATCAGAAATCAAGCCTGACTAATTTAAGTATAAATTTATTAGAAGTAATATTCTTTAGAAGTATATTTAGAAGAATCAATTACAAGTCTTGAGAACCATACTCAAGATATGCAGAAACCAAGTGAAACTAGGCAGCTCTGAACAGTTGCTTCCTTGATGCCGCTGTTCTATTTAATGTCGCTGTTACAATGGCTTTACAGAATCTCTACCATCCTCCAAGCTTTATATCACTTTCTTAAGATCCTAGACCTGGGAAGGATCTCTGATTGGTCAAGCCTCGGTTATATGCCTTTGCTCTAGCTTCCTGGGAGCAAAGAGGTCAGATGTCTGTTTTTTCCTTGGCTTCTGTAATGGGAAATGTTCCAAATAGAAAATGTGGGGCACTGTTTTTGTTTTGTTTTATTTTATTTTATTTTATTTTATTTTATTTTATTTTATTTTATTTCATTTCATTTCATTTCATTTCATTTCATTTCATTTCACTTATTTTGATTAATCTTTTCTCTGAACTTCAGTATTCCTACTCTTTGAACAGCTGGGTGGGCTCTTGAGCCAGCCTTGGCCTTTGTCTTTTTTTTTTTTTCCCAACTACCTACCAGGCTATAAAATTGTAGCTTAGGTTCATTGAGTTTGGCAAAAGTCCAACGGTCACAACTTGGTTGTAGTGCTCTGCTTACTTTCCAGGTCTCTGGTTTGACTTAGATTTATAACTCTTAATATTTCTTACTTTCTTGCCAGCTCATCAATGTACTTTAAAAAGATTTAAAGATATTGTATCTACTATTTTACCAGTGTGCCTATCTAGTATTTCTATAACCATGCATGGACTAGGAGTTAGGACTAGTTTTTTGTAATTGTTGTATTAAAATGAATAAAAGTATGCATGTGGGAGAGAGTGAAAGAAGTGATTCCTGGTGGTGAAAGAAGGAGGGGAGGGACTATATTTAAATAAACATGTTCAGGTGATGAATCAAAAGGACCAAAGGGCTATTAATTAATGCTCAGCAGACAGAGCCAAATATAAACATCATGCCATACTTTATTTGGATTATTTATTATGAGCCTGGTATTTCTTCAATTTAAGCACTTCCTTATAGAATAATATCCCGAGGACACACAGACTCTGAGATACAAGAGCCAGGCGGTCAAAATGAATATAACAACCATATCAAATCAACAGTACGCATTCGAGTTTAGTGCCATTTATGGGATAAGCTTCTGAGCATATCTATTTGGGCTCTGCAGCCCAAGAAAACTCCCAGAGGTAGATGTGTCTGATGAGAGCCATGCTGAAGTCAAGATGAAGTTCACTTTCATTAATGAAAACTAGAGGATCAATGGGAGGATATTGTTTCTATTCCTATAACTGGTAGTTTAAATTTGGTCACTTCTCACTAAGTTTAAAAAAGTGTAGTTGATAGAGCGTATTGATGAAGAAAAACACAATTAATTACGTTGTCACATTGTTCTGAACCTGCCATATGGCTTCAGAGGAACCCTTGACTCAACCCCCATCTCTGTAAGTCTCCTGTTGGATGTGTCACCCTAGGCATGCTGTCTTATGTAAGCCTGAACTGCCATGCAAACTCTCCGTACCTCTGTTTCCCTTATGCTGTATTTTGGAAACTTGTTGTAAGACTTAAAATACTCATACAACTTTTAGGTATTATGTATAATACATTGATGCTAATTGATACAATATACTGATTCTAAGGTAGGATTGATTTTTCATAGTTCTGCTTTTTAAATTATATGATCAACTTGAGCAGTATGAAACATACAGTGTTAAATTGCACTGGTGAGACTTCCAAAGGTCAAATAAATACCCCTTTCTCCCTGTAATATGTGCAATCATGTTTCATTTAACCAGCAATATAGGAACATATAAATGACTTTGTCAGGTAATTGAAAGTTACCCCTTAAAAAGCTTTAACTTCTTAAAATTTTAACTTGTTTGAATGGAAAACATTAAGAATTGCATTGCCCACCTCCTGACATTAGGGATAAAAGTACAGAAAAGTATGAAGACTAATCAAATCCATGTTTCCATCACACAGATTTTCCTTCTTTATAAATAGAGGATATTGAGTACAATTTAATATATGTAAAATCACCTCGCATTATTAGCCCAAATGTTATTATTACCTCATTCTGTGTGATGAAAAATACTCAGAAGTTTGGGGAGTGTGTGGATAGTTCAAAATTTTATTTACATGCCTGTAGAAAATGTGGAAAACATAGAGAAGAAAATAAAAATGACTATAACCTTACTAGGTGGACATAATCACTATTTCTTAATAAAGTTAACATGTTACTGTCTATATACTTTTCTGGTACTTTCTTAACTTTTTAATATATTGTGAATGTTTTCTCATAGCCTTAGATTATCTTAATAACTTACATTCTAATGGTCACATAGTTTCCATTGTGTTGTGGTACCTTTATTTTCTTAATCAGTCTCCCATTGGTAGATATTTATATTTTCCCAGTTTTAAGCTATTGTAAGCAATAATGCAGTAAATATCTTTGCACACAAACCTCAATGGACATCTTAATTAATTAACATATTCATCAAGAGTTCATGGAGCACTTACAATGTGTTGGGCAATGTTCTAGGTATTTGCAATACAAAAGAGAGTAATCCTTGCCCTCACAGAATTTGTATTCTAGTAGACAGAGACTGACAACGAAAGCTATAATCCATAGTAACTACTTTTAGATGGTAGTGACATGTTTTGTGAATCAATGGTTGACAAAGTTGTTTGCAGGATTCCTTTACATACCTTAAAATTGTCGAGGACCCTTAAGAGCTTTTGCACTTATTGGTTATAGCTATCCATATTCACTATATTAGAAATTAGGCTGAGAAATTTTAAAAATATTTAACAACTCATTAAAAGTTTTAAGTCCAATACACTTTAAATAAATAATATTTTTATAAGAATAACTATATTTTCCAAAACACAAAAAATCTTAGTGACAAAAATGAAATTATTGTATACATTTTTGTAAAATTTTTTGCTATCTGATTAACAGATGGCATCTGGTCTCCATACATACTCCTATGTATGCAGTATGTTGTGATAAATGGTTTTGGTTGTATGAGAGAAAACTCGGCCGCATATAGACATACAATTAGAAAAAGAAGAGTATTTCAATAAGCTTTTCACCTAATTTTGGACATTATTCTTTGATAGTTTACCAAAACTTGGCTAGTGGAAGCTTCTTAAAAGTCAGTTGCGATGTGGAATCTGAAGACTTAGCAATAAGCTTTCATACTGTTACGTTCTAGCTTGAACTTTGAATGGAATTGTCATACTTGCATGATTTTGTAATATTATACATGGGTCATCTCAAAAATATTGGTTTATAACTTATGCATACCCCCCAAGTATTGTCCCACTTTAAAATATAATACTCCAAAATCACATTCATTTCTATCATCACTTATCTCATTAGAAGAGTCTCAAGGGGCGGGTGCCTGGGTGGCTCAGTTGGTTAAGCATCCGACTCCTGGTCTCGGCTAAGGTCATGATCTCAGTTTTTGGGTTCAAGCCCTTCATTGGGCTCTGTGTGGATGGTATGGAGCCTGCTTGGGATTCTGTCTCCCTCTCTCTTTGCCCCTTCCCCTGTTCTCTCTCTCTCTCTCTCTCTCTCAAAATAAAAGTAAATAAACATTAAAAAAAAAAAGTCTTGAGGTATTGGGAAGCTTTCATACTGGAAATTTAATGTTGGCAATAAACACTTTCCTTGAAGTTACAGACTCACTTCATTGGATTTTTGTGAACATGTATGTGAAATGCCCAAGTCTGAACCACCATACTTTGTCTGCCATTCTTTCAACTACAAATATTGTTTCCCTGGAAAAAACTGGCTAGCTAAGTTCACAACTCAAACAGTCACACGAGTAATTTTCTTCAAAGCAACTATCTGAATTCACCGTACAACCGAAGTGCTTTGTGTATGCTTCTCATTTCATCAAGGATAGAATTTGGTGAAATCGATAACGTATCTTGCTGCTTTAAGGTGATCCCTAAGTCTACTGAACATGTTTTCCATTATGAGTGGTTGCAGGTGAAAAATATAGTGATCATTAGCAGAGTTTGCTGCCTCTGCCTTGATTTGTGCTAAGTTACCGAGCAGTTTAACTGTCATTACTATTGTAACATCAGTGTAAGTGTCAACACAGTGGAAAAAGCAAATATGTCTAAGTATGAAATAACAGTACTTGCTTAACCCTGAAAGGATCCTGGGGACATCCACAGGCTGGTGGAGCTCACATTGAACACTGCTGTCCTGGACAGCAGCCACAGACTACCTCTTCCTTTCAAGAAAGGATTTTCTGTTTTGTTTTTTTGTTTTTTGTTTTCTGTTTTGTTTTTGTTTTTTGTTTTTTTTTGAAGATCAAGAGAGACAATTATTCAAGCAGTTAACTCTTGTAACTCTAACACTAAAAAGAGTTTTTGATAATTATGTCTCTTGGAGTTTAAAAAACAAAATAAGCAATAATGAATACCGAAAAGAAAAAGTGTAACAATAACATATTGCATGCTTACTTACTATGCTCCAGACCCTGTTGTCAAACTTTACATGCACTTCACTTAACACACACAGCAACCTTAATACGCAGGTATTATTTTTGTTTCCATTTTACAATAAGAATTTAGGTAACAAAGAGGTTAAATAATTTACCCAGGTTTCTCTTAGCTAGTAAGTGGCAAAGCCGAGCATCCAACAGAGTTCTTTTTAACTCAAAGACCAACTCTATTCATCACTACGTAAAATTACTAATAAAATATTTTCTGGGGCACCTGGCTGGCTCAGTGGGTTAAGCATCCGACTCTTGGCTTTGGCTCAGGTCATGATCTCACGGTTTGTGAGTTTGAGCCCGGTGTCTGGCTCTGTGCTGCCAGTACGGATCCTGAGTGGGATTCTTCCCTCCCCAGCCCCCCCCCCGCCCTCTCTCTCCCTCTCTCTGTCTCTTAAAATAAATAAACTTAAAAAAGTATTTGTATCCTAATTACCTAAATGAAAATTTGGTATTCTTCCAGGCATACACATTAGTTTATCATGGACTTCTCTAACTATAATCATTCAAATGTTAGGTCTTCCAGGAAGTCTTATTGTCCACTTGATCCAATTTGAATTTCCCATTTTAGGGCTTGCATGGCTTCACTTATTGCATGTACCACTGTTTCCCATTATTGTTGTTATTCTTATCCCTCCCTCATTCTCACTAATTGTAAGCTCCTTTAGGTCAAGCATAACATCTTATTCACCTTTTATAGTCTATCCGGCAAATTAACCACTGCAGCAATGGTCTGCCCTCCACTAACACTCTGTGAGCTTCAACTCAGGGGCATGGTAGATTGCAAATTGCCACGATCTCCTTCCACTTCCTGTCATCCGGAAGTAGCACATACTTTGCTCGCTCCTGGATCTGGTCTGACCTTATATTCGCTTTGGACAACACAATGCAGCAGAAGTGACTTGTGCAAGTTCCAGGCTATGGCCTTCAGAGGCTTTGCATGCTTCTGTTTTCTCTAGGAAGGTTGCCCAGCCACCATGTGAATAAGCTCCACGTAGCCTGCTGGAGGATGAGAGCCCATGCGGAGTAGAGATGAGTCATCTCGAGTCAGCACCCACCCAACCACTCAGCTGACTGCAGTTGTGTGAGTGATCAGCCAAGATCAGCTATGTCTGGCCAGATTGCCAGAGCTACCCTGATGAAGGTAGCTCAGAGAGCCAACTCACAAGGTTGTTGTATAAGTCAGGGTTCTTAAGAGAAACAGAACCAATAGGATGTGTATATTTATATGTGTGTGTGTATATGTATGTGTGTGTAGATACGTATATATGTATATGTAATTTGTTCAATTTTATATAATTTGTTTCATATATATGTGTATATATATATGTGAAAGAGAAAGGGATTTATTTATTTTAAGTAATTGGCTTATGTGATTGGGGGTGGCAAGTTTCAAATTTGCAGAACAGGCTGGTAGGCTGGAGACCCAGAGAAGAGTCGTGTTACAACTTGAGTGCAAAGGTAGCCTAAAAGCAGAATTCCCTCTTCTTTAGGCCTCAGTCTTTTTTTTCAGCCTTCAGTTGATTGGTTGATGCCCACCAAATTTATGGAGGGTAATCTGCATTGCTCAGTGTCTACAGATTAATGTTAATGTTAATCTTATCTAAAAAAATACCTTTACAGTGACAGGCTGCTGTTTGACCTAATATCTGGGTCCACTGTGTAGCCAGGATGACACATAAAAGTGACCATCAATATTACCAGGTTTAAATTTTTATTTTTTTTAGATTTGATAGAGAGAGCACACATATCAATAGGGGAGAAGGGCAGAGGGAGAGAGAGAATCTTAAGCAGGCTCCATGTGAGGCTTGATCCCATAACCCTGGGATCATGACCTGAGCCGAAATCAAGAGTCTGACGCTCAACCTACTGAGCCACTTATGCGTCCCAAACACCAGGTTTAGGTTGGTTTTAGGGAGCAAAAACTATTTGATCTGCTTTGTAACCATCATCTCTGCTGATCTCTCGCATAATCAGCAGTCTTAAGAATTATTCAGCAAAGATGCAAAGTTGAGTAATTTCAAAAGAGAAAATAATTTTCTTATCCATGAAATTTTAAGCTTTGAAATATATATTTATAGAGAAAATAGTTTAAAATGTTGGCATTAGCTTTCTATAAACAAACTCCCTCTCTTTGCGACTGCAGTTGAATGGGACATGCGTCCAAGAGCAAATCAAAGCAAATACACACTTGTCTTTCCTGAAAGAAGGTTCGGTTGTTGTGTGGAAGATTCTTCTCTTCCTCATCTAGTAAATGTTAATTGACCTCCTTACCTATTCCATGCCAGACCCTGAGCTAGAGATTCCCTCTCAGCATTAATCTCTGCTCTCCTGGTAGAAAAGTAAATGAGAGCATCTTTTTCCCATAGGAGTTCATTCTTTCCTTAAGACAATTTGCTCTTTTTTTATGTTCTGTCTCTATTCTGTGTGTTTAAGTACTTTCACTAGAATAATATGCACTGACTGTTCCCATGGAAGAAATTACTCTTTTTTTCCCCCAGTCCAAAAGAAGTGTAGTATTGAACTGGTCCAGCACAGTCCTTCTTGCCAGTTCTTTGTTTCTTCATTTTGTTCACAGATCTCTTGAGGCAAGGATTACAAGCAGTGCATTGTTTGTGTTTCTGCCTTTTGGCAGCAAAAAAAGAGCTTGAAAATACTCCAGTAAGGGTATTTCCTGTGCCCTGAAATAAAAGAACTAGAAGAAAGTGCTACTCACTTGAGATCTGCAAAACTTTCCAACTATAGTCAAATCTTGGCTTTTGACTCCTCTTCAGTTCTGAGACAAGGAATCTGCCTTCTTCCTTGAAAGTTTCTCTTCTGGCTGTAAACATTCTAAATGCACTGTACTATATTTGAGGACAAAATTTATGCTTGAAAGGAGATATAATTCTAATAAGAACGATTTACAGGAGCCTCAGTGCTCGGTTACACTGGCTGAATGCTGTGCAAATCATCTAATTTAACCCTTATGACAATCATGTAAGTTAGGTGTGAAATTGAGGCAAAGATATTTACTTAGTAATTTGTTTAAGGATACTCAGCCAGTAAGTGGCAGGCTGGGCATGAACGCCTGAGTGTGACGCCACAGCTTATGGTCCTGATCACTACATTAGATAGACCAACGGGATGGATAAACCAGAGCAGTGTTTGCAGGATGATGGTGCAGTTTCAGCTTACTGGTCAAGAATGCAGGTCTCAGACCAGCGCTGCCTCAGATCAACTCTTTGTTGCTTTACTAATTAGCTATTATTTAATTGCTCTGTGTCCCAGTTTCTTTCTCTTTTAAGTGAGGATAATGAGGGTCACCTGGGTGGCTCAGTCATTTAAGCATCTAACTCTTGGTTTTAGTTCAGGTCATGATCTCACAGTTCATGAGTTCAGAGCATCAGGCTCTGTGCTGACAGCATGGAGCTTGCTTGGGATTCTCTGTCTCCCTCTTTCTCTGCCCCTCCACTACTCACTCTCACTCTCTCTCAAAATAAATAAATAAACATTAAAAAAAATGAAATGAGGATACTGATTTGCCTTTTCCTCGGGTTGTTATAGGGATTAAGTGAGTTAGTACATGTAAGGAGCTAATACCACTTGGCACATCCTAAATTCTAAGTGTTACCTATTCTTATAAAAATGTATGAATCCTTTTCATCAGGATGCCAATTTTTGGGTTTCCTGTGCAGGTATGTCAACAATCTTACGTTCAGTTGCAAACGCCTGTTAGATTAAAGTTGTTTCTACATGATGCCAAAGTCCAAGAAAAGCCAATTTGGAAACACGTCAAGCCAATTGCCAGTTCAATGAAAATAATAGACTCATTATTTGGTGTTCTGAGGAACAAAAGCAGCAACACTTTTTATCACACAGCTTTTTAAGTCTTTCCATTGGTTGCATAATTAAGATGAAGGCAAACTTCAATTTGTTAAGAAGAAAAAGGAAGGAAAACTGGTGGGGAAGTTAAGACTTTTTCAGAGCGGTTCCATACCATGCTCTTTCTAATGGTGATGTAGAAAGTTCTGGAGCAAAATGTGGAGTGGTCAAAATAATAGGAGTTACACATGGTTCTTTTTTTTCCTGCCCCCAGGAGTGCCCAAGAGTACCTGTCCATCTTAGACAAATCATCAATTGTTCTATAATTCAGTTTTTTTCTGTTATAATTAGTGAATTCAAGTTTTTTACTTAACTGCTGCCTGAGAAGATCTAGAGCACTTGTGTACTGAGCACCTTCTAAGTAGTTTTGACATATAGAAAGCCCTGCTGGGGCTTTCATCTTTTTTTCTAGAATGTTCCATATAATAGCAATTTCATATTATTAAATGTATATATTTTCAAAAGGTAGTTACAGCTTCCATAACAACTTTTCTTTAGAAAATTGGGAAAATGCAGAAAAGCATAAAGAATAAAATGAAAATCAATGTAACCCCACCACAGTATATTGGTGCATTCATTTCCAGTAAAAGTTTTAAAGTGCTCACGTGGCCTGGTGATTTCTGAAGATATATGATAAAACGAAAATCTGGGTATTCATGCAGTCCCCAAGAATGGAGTTATATGGTACTTGATTCTACTCATTTTACCATAGCTTTAAAAAAACACAAAAATATTTTGAGCTGAAATAAAGGTAGAAATTGTTAGCCTGAAAGAACACCTCTAACAGTTTAAGTCAAAATAAGGCTGTGTTAGCGGTTTCCCGTGTGGAAGTTGCCGGTGGACTGGACTTCAAGGACACCGCCCTGGAGCCAGAGCTGGAGCCGCAAGGCCAAGGCGAGCGGAGGTGGCGGCGCCAAGGCTCCAATAGGAGGCGCTGCTGGGCCGGGCGGGTCTCCGAGAACCCACAAGGGCCGCCAGGTGGTTGATCATGGGTGGCTTTTTCTCCAGTATCTTTTCCAGTCTGTTTGGAACCTGGGAAACGAGGATTTTAATCTGGGCATTAAACGGGCCAGGAAAAACTACGATTTTGTGCAGATTGCAGGTTGGAGAAGTTGTAGCTACTATTCCTACTATTGGATGTAAAGTTGACACAGTAATATACAAGAGCCTTAAATTCCAAGTCTGGGATTTAGGAGGACAGATAAGTATCAGGCCGTAATTTAGATGTTATTATTTAAGCACAGATGTAGTCATTTCTGTAGTGGACGGTTGTGACAGGGACCCAATTGGCGTTGAGAGTTAGATGCCATGTTGGGGGAAGAAGAACTGAGAAAAGCCATTTTTAGTGGCGTTTGCAAGGAAGCAGGACAAGGAACAGCCATGACTCTCTCAGAGATGACAAATTCACTTGGGTTACCTGTGTGGAAGGACTGAAATGGAAGAGAGTAAAAACTTGAGCAACCAAAGGCATTGGCCTTGATGAGACAATGGAATGGTTAGTTGGAACATTAAAGAGCAGACAGTAATTCAATCACTTCTGCCCTCTGAAATGAAGCCCACATCACACATTCCTTTGGAAACAGGTAAGTGTGGTTCATGCTACTAAATATTAAAAACGGCGTGATTGTTGGCATATACTGAACTGACTGCAATATTTATAATAAATATAAAAAATAAGTGTTTGGAAAAAAACAGTATTTGGTTAGAAGCCTCATTCACGGTGATTGAACCAACTGAATGTTTTGTGTAATGTAAAATCCTTCCTTGCTTTCCTGCATTAAGTATATATTCTATTTGTATGGAATTCTTATTCAAATAGTGTCCTTGTAAAGAATGTACTCTTGGGGCGCCTGGGTGGCTCAGTTGGTCAGGCATCCAACTCTTGGTTTTGGCTCAGGTCATGATCTCATGGTTCGTGGGTTCGAGCCCCACATTGGGCTCTGTGCAGACAGGGTGGAGCCTGCTTGGGACTCTCTCTCTCCCTCTCGTGCTTGCACATGCATGGTGCAGTTTCTGTCTCAAAATAAATAAATTAATTAAAAACATATACTCTTATTGAGGAAAAAAACCCTCCTATTTTGGGGTGCCTGGGTGGCTTAGTCCATTAAGTGTCTGACCACCACTCAGGTCATCATATCATGGTTCCTGGGTTCAAGCCCCGCATTGGGCCCTGTGCTGATAGCTCAGAGCTTTGAGCCTACTTCAGGTTATGTGTCTCCCTCTCAGTGCCCCTCCCCGACTCACACTCTGCCTCTCTCAAAAATAAATAACAAATTTAAAAGAACCCTATTTTTTAATTAGCAGTTGCAGCTTGTTTGTATAAATACTAATAAGTATCTTAAGATACTAATAAGAATAAGACTGTATTATCAAAAAATTTAAATAATAATGTGAAGATGAATTGCAATTATGCATTAAAAAAATCATGATTGTGTTGCCTTTGGGCAGGCAGTTTCCTGCTTGGGGTGGGACTTCAACTGCTTGGGGAGTTGATGATTTTTGAGGACTAACAGCCCTGTGATAAAGCAAGGGCATGAACCTTGAAGATGGATCTAGGAGTTCCAGTGCCCCTGGACGCCGTCTCTCAGCCCTTGGGGGAATGTCTTACCAACCCTGTGGTGGCCAAAGTTAGATTATTGAGAAAGAATTCACTTCCTGTCTTTCCCCATAGGCTAAACCTCTCCTGGGAGTCCATGGAGAAGCTAACAACTTCTGCTCCTTTGGGGCAGTCTGTGATGAAGTTGGTTATGGCAGCTGGCAGTTACAACTCCTGCTTGCTTTCTCAGGCCAAATCCTTTATTTCCCATAGTCATAGTGGACTAGACTATCCACAATGCTTCTAGGCTGTCTAGGATGTCTTAGGAGTTCAGGGCCATTGTGCTCTTCACAGCACACTTCACACCTGTGATTTGGGATATCTGAGATACTCTCATAGGCAAATAAATTACGGTGTCAAGTTAATGGGCTGTACCTGAGGAGAAGGAGCTGGAAGGTCAGAGCAACAGATATGGGCTATCATTGCATTCAATAGGTTATGCTTCCTTAGCAGTGAGTGCCTCAACGTTGAAATGTAAATTTCTGAATACTGGATGTGATAAAGGAGAACTCCTAGCTTTTTGTTTGTTGAAGGAGAGAAATAGACCACGAACATGTTTTTTTCTACAAGTGTCTCTAATTCTTCCAATCATCCTGACACACGGAAGGAAGGAAGGAAGGAAGGAAGGAAGGAAGGAAGGAAGGAAGGAAGGAAGGAAAGAAAGCAGGATGGTAGAGACCATAAGCAAGAGGAGAACATGGTCTTCTGTCCTGGTTGACTTCTCTGTATGTCTTTAGCCTACTTTTCTATTTGTGGGACGAACTACAGATAGAGTCCTAGGAACTATTTGGTAGTAAGTTCAAACTAAAGTGTATTAACTCTGTGAGGCATGTAAGATAATAACTGGTTTAACACCCAATTGACAAAGAGGCATGTTCTAACTCGGGAGCAATTGATGACTGGACTGAAGAAGTACTAACTTCTAGACCATTGGGCTTTTCATTATGTCGTCCCATGTTTCTGGGATTTAAGCAGGAATGGATTTATTTTTCAGTTCAGTTATTATGTTCTTCAGCTCTCTGATTCGCTTTGGCACTTATATTTTCTCTTTGTTTGAGTTCTCACTGTGTTCATTCTTCTGAGTTCGGTGAGCATTGTTATGACAATTTCTTTGAGCTTTTTTTATCAGGTAAATTACTTATCTACATTAATTGAGGTTTTCCCCTGGGCTTTTATCTTATTCTTTCCTTTTGGCACCTATCTCTCTTTCTCCATTTTTCCTGACTTTCTGTTGGTTTCTATGCATTAGATGAAATAGCCACCTCTCAGTGGTAAAGGAGTGGCCTTGTATAGGTGATGGACCTCATCATTTCACCCTGCTCTCGCTCTAGGTATTCTCTCAAACATTTGTGATTGTCTAAGCAGCCTGTCACATCTTTAAGATATCCTCAACCCTGTAGCTGAGAGTGTGCCAAACCCATTCAGTGTCCCAAAGGGAAGGTTGACATTCCACACCTAGAGGCAGACTGTTTGAAGCCAGACCCTCAGTGAGAAGCTTTTAAAGTTTGAATATATATACAGTCCTGTAGGACCACAACCATCAACTCTGCTGCCTACCAGAGCCAGGTGATCTGGAGGTCCCCTGGGTAGCAGTAGAAATTGGGGCAGTAGAAATTGGCAAAAATTGGGGCTCCAGGAGAGTGCATAAATGCCTATCTGGGAGATACGAGCAAGACGTGAAACCTGCTCCTAAGCCTGAAGCTTCTGGACAAGCAAACAGGCCTCTTTCACAGATAGACTGGGGGTGTGTTCTTTCTGCTGTCTGTACAGTGTCCTGGGGGTGGAGCCAGCCAAGAACTCTATCTGGTTGTCACAATCCCAACGGGATCCAAGAGCACAAGCCCACCCTCCTTCCCTGGCACCCAGAGCCAGATGATCAAGGGGCATCACCTAGGCAGCAGTCACAAAAACCAAGGCAGTGGACAAAATCTGGAGCACCAGATGTATGTAAAAGCTTCCCTGCAGTAGGTACTGGCACTCCGGAGCTTTGGAGAGTGCAAAGATAGTGCCCACACTCCAAGGATTCTGGAAAGGCTAACTAGGGTAATTAAAAAGGGTTAATTATGCCCACTGGCCCCACGTGATCAACAGCGTGTCCTCTGGGCAGCAGTTGCAGAAACCAGGGCACCAGAAGAAGGTAAGAGATCCCTTCCGGGAGACAATGGCACTCTGGAGTGCGGCAGACGGAGAAGACCAAGATGGCATCCATTGAATGCAATAAGACAAAGGGAGAGCGTGTAGATGGTGCCAGCCGGGGAAAAAGAAAAACAAAGCGGGGCGTGGGGGAAGAAGATGACACCTGTCAGCTGGACCCAGGCAAAGGGGGACGTGTAGAGGGCACTTGAAAGAAAAGGAAAACGATGGTGCCTGCCACCTAGCAGCCTGTTAGATATGTGCTCAATTAGATGCATGCCTTTCAGGTGCTTTAAAATTAGCAAATGAGGGATTCCTGGGCGGCTCAGTGGGTTAAGTGTTGACACCTGATTTGCGCTCACGTCTTGATCTCACTGTGCTGAAATCACGCCCCGCCTTGGGCTCCGCCCAGGCTGTGGAGCCTGCTTAAACCTCTTTCCCTCTCCCTCTCCCCCACCCCTTCGCCTGAGAGCAGGCGCAAGTGCGCGTGCCTCTCTCTCTCTCTCCCTCTCTCTCTCCCTCCCTCCCTCCCTCCCTCCCTCCCTCCCTCCCTCCCTCCCTCCCTCTCCCTCTCTCTCTCTCTCTCTCTCTCTCTCCCTCCCTCCCTCCCTCCCTCTCCCCCTCCTCCCCCCCTCTCAAAACTAAGTCAATAAATAAAAAAATTAGCAAATGGACCTTATTCACGTCAAGTCTCCACGTGCCTCTGAACTGCATCGGCGCGGAGTCCTGGGCAGGTGAGTTGGAGGGCGTGAGCTCCTTCGGAGCTGATTTCTCAGATGGTTTTCGCCTTGGGGACGTGCACCCTGTTGGTTTGCAAAGCTCCCTGTTTTGGGGGCTCATCGCTCAGGTGCAGCTTTTCAAAGTTGTGTGTGACGGAGGGTTTAAACCCTTCGCTTCCCAGGGAGAAGCTCTGGCTTTTCAGCTCCCTCCTGACTGTGGGTTGCCGCCCTAGGTGTGGTTGATGAATGAGACTTAGACTCTCCTGCTTCCGTATGGGCCTTGGGTTGGTAGATGCTTACGAGTTGCTTAGAGAGTTTTTAGGTTTTTTTCAAAGGAAGGTTTTCACTATGTAGCTGTAGATGAGGTGCATCCATGGGAGGGCGAGTTCATGATCTTCCTACTGTTGCCATCTTGAACCAGAACCTGCAGTGTTGTAGGAATGGATTTATAACAAGCATAAATTGTTATTTTATATTCCTCTGCACAGTCATTTCACATGCCTTGAAACATAAAAGAAGTCCACCATTCAGAATTTTTCTCCTAGGGTAGTCAAAGGAACTAGATACATTTGGAGCTCCAAAGGTTATGATTTACATAGATATCTTACTGAATTATTTCATAATGAGTTAAATCTAGGAAGTTATAGGGTCTGTCTCTAATCTTTTGAGATTGATTTTATAGGAGATAATTATATCTGATAATTTTTTGGAGTCATTTTCAGAGGGGGGAAGCTTGGCGGTGGAGAGGGTAAATTCGGTTCCTGTTTTGTTTGCTTTTTATTATTGCCATAGCGCACAGGTTTGTATTCATGGGCATTTGCATATATATCTTTGTGGAGAACGTGTCTTTGTATTTCCTTGAAAATTTACTCTATAGAGCCCACAAAAACAATACTAGTTTTCTGAAGGGCTTCATAAATCCATGCTTTTGTGTTCTATGGAGCCACCCTTGGCTATTAGAGAAGTCTGTGACCCACAGGGGTCCTTAATTTGTCCTCATGAAAACACAAACACAGGTGTATGTCAGAGGAAAATGTCCACAAAGTAACTATTAATTTTTTTAATGAGGTTTTTAAAATTTTAATTACAGTATAGTTACCATACAGTGTACAATAGAGTGATTGGAAAATTCCATACATTGCTAAGTGTTCATCACGGTAAGCATACTCTTGAATCCCCATCACCTGTTTCACCCATCTGACCATTCACCTCCCCTCCCGTACACAAAATAACCTTTATGGTGAATCCAGCTTCCTGAGCTCTGCTACTCTGGCAAATCACTTCTGGATAGAGAGGAAACAGGTGACAAGATGTCTCTCCCTCAATTCATGCAATGACCTGATTGATTAGTGGGGAGGGGAGGGGTGGTGGTGGCAATGATGGTTCAAATGTCAACAAGAAAAGAGGAAAAAGAAAAACAGCTACTAATCTCCTGAGCAGTTTGCTTTGCAGGAACAATTAATGGCTGTGCAAGTTGTATGGTCCTGTCTACACACTCAGGATCCTGCTATTCCTGATGTCTGCTAGATTTGCACATTCAGGGTTCAACTGAGCGATGTGATTTTTGTCATTCACAACATACTTGGAAAAGATTCCCATCCTTGTGGTGAAATCGTTTTGGTATTTGGATTCATAAGGTATACAGAAAATAATTTTTGAAAAGGATGCCTATTTAATGTGTTAACGGGGGAACTGAAAGGCAGAACTGTCTATGAAAGACTCACATGCAAAATTACGGGAGGTGCTGAGTGTTAGCTCAGCAGTCCTCTGGTGGGTCCTTTGCATTCACGTCTCTGGGAACGTGGAGTATTTATGTTTAATTGGTTAAGAATTTGGTGCAAAACGTGGAGAGCAATTCTTAGGTCCAGTGACCATCCACATATGTAGAGTTTTGAGGGCTTTTTCAGATTTTATAGACTTGGTACAGTTCCATAGCAAACTATAAAATGATTATGGCAGCCCAGAAGGTTGTAAAAGTTGAAACACAAATATCTGAATTAGGGGGCCTAGTGGGGCCTGCAAGCAGTAGTTAAGTCATCATGTACATCCCCATCACTTAGCAGTATAACGGTTCATTTGGGTAACTATTTTTATCAGCTCTTTGCCATAATAATTCCTTGAAATAGACTGATAATTTTATTTTCACAGTTGGTGATTGTATATGGACCAAGAGTATGAAATAGGATGAGACTTGTACTTTTAAGATCAAGAAGTTGGCAGATTCTATTAGTTCTACCTCATTAGTGACATTACTTTTTTTTGGGGGGGGGGTCCTTGTTTTATTTTTGAATTGGGGATCTGTTTGACGTTGATAGCAGTGGATTCAAAACCCCGATTTCTGCCATACATCTATAGGTTTTTGATTTATACACTTGGAGTCTCTTTTAGTTGGCATCTTAAAATTTATAAATGTCATCTTTATTAGCTGATCGATTTAACATAATCCAGTGCTCGTTCAATTTAAAGTGCTTTAAATACTATGTTGCCTGGAGCAATATTGCCAAACTTGCTTCCCTTTGTGTAAGTTAGATTAGTTAAAATGTACCCAGCCCTTAATTGGTTACCTTTTCTTTCAGCTTTCTTTGTGTGCCTAGAAGGCAATGTCTCCCTGAGTTGTATTGTTGAGATGCTGCAAACATGGTAGAGGAATCTAGGTCTTTAACACCCAATGCCAATTTACTTTAAGCTGTTTAAACTCAAGGTCCTTTATTGTCCATCTTCTGTCAAGGCTTTATGGCTACTGACCTGGGAATAGTGCTAAGAGATATACGAATAAAGCCAGGGTATCTCTGAACTCTGCTTAGGGCCTTCATGGTGATGAGAAAGAGGCCAGGTCTGGTCCTCATTGTGTCTGCAAGATTGTCACCCACACTGGATGTTCCTGAATGTTCTGGCTCTTGTATTGTCCTACTCCCGTCACACCTTCATATCCCATATACTCTGAAATTGAACACTTTCTTGTTCCACAGCATTTAAAACCTAGCCTTTAGGGGTGATGGATGCTTCCTGTGTAGCCTGATGAACAGTGTTAGGTGACTGCAGGAGATCAACCCCCTGTCACGCCAGATTTGGAGAGAAGTGGAATGTTTGGAGCTGATGCCTCCGTGAATGTCCTGCATTTGGGTTTGCATCTTGACTACCGGGGTAGATGCACTAATCACTAATGTGCCTAGAGCAAGACGAGCATTTCTTCATTTTCTTCATCATTCCTATAACCAGTACGCAGGGCTTTATCATTATCTATTCTGTGGATTAAAAAGCTTTATTCCTGGGGTGCTTGGGTGGCTCAGTCGGTTAAGCGTCTCACTCTTGATTTCAGCTCAGGTCGTGATCTCACAGTTTGGGGGATTGAGCTCCAGGTTGGGCTCTGCGTTGTCCTTGCAGAGCCTGCTTGGGATTCTCTCTCTCTCCTTCTCTGTCCCTTCCCTGCTCTGTCTCTCTCTCAAAATAAATAAACTTAAAAACTTAATTTTGTACAATACATCAAACTGTACATTTTAGGTTGCATTTTAAAAACTATTCAAAAGTCTACTGCTGAGAAAAATGACACTGCTAATGGTAGCTACCACTTACTGAGTTTCCTTAATGTGTCAACTGTAACCATTTACTTAGGATACATTATCACCAGCTAGCTCTTAGGATTTGGGTTAGGTATGATTGCTAGATGAAGAAACTGAGGCTTATATAACTAATGAGCATTGGAGCACACATTTGGCCCAGTTTTTGGCTCTCAAGTCCTTAGTTTTTGTTCAAGGAGGGTCTCATCTGGGTCACTCTCTGTCACGCACTAGGTTAGAGCATGACGTGGGTCAGGGCATCTGCTGTGTTGAGGGAAGGCAAATGCTTAGAAAGCCATAGAGGTGAAAAAGCAAGGGTTTCCTACCCTTCCATTTTTCCCCATGGAGAAAATACGGGGGCCAAAGTGCTGTATTGAAGAGTAGCATGTGTGCTTTCTAGTGCGGGCACTTTGCCCTTCTCATAGGATGAGCCTGAAAGCAAACTTATATGTGGGGAATATTCAGCCTCTCTCAGCACCAAGGAGTCTGGATATGGGTTTCAGCGGTTTATGAGTGTTGCCTGGGAACATGAACTGCACCTGGGGATCTCGAGGTCTGTGGGATGTTGCTGTAAGGAAAGAGAGATGAGGCCACAAGTCCTTTGGGAAGCTGAGCTTGGTTACAGCCCCTCCTTCCAGGGAGAAAGTAGAGAGGAAAGGAGTCTTAGCAAGCTGTTGTCCAGGCAAGTCAGAGTGAGCATCTGGGACCACTTTGGGACAATTTGCTTCGTGTTCCACACTCTTTCCATAACACACTGTTCTCAGGTTGTTTGGCAAGTTTTATTTTTTTTAATATCTCTGCAGGAGAATGTGCATTTTGTGGAAGAAATGATCAACCAGTAGAAAGCCCTCCACTTGTAATAAAATCCTTGCCAGGTTTGAGTTAATAGCCTCCAAGGAAGGGCTCTTGAGAATAGAACTGGCCAAAGTCCTAAATAATATGCTGTCCCCCATAATCGACTGCCCCTGAAGGAGAGAACCAGGTGACTCAATACGGGTTTTCCATCTTCAATTTCAATAGCCTGATGTCAGGCTGGAAGTGCAGTGTGCACAGGCTGCCTGAGCAGCTCCCTGTTTTTGAGGTTCCTTTTCCGTGGTCACGTTTGCTCCTGTGTGCCATCCCCAAGGAGCTTAAAGTGCATCTACAAAGAAGCCTTCCTAGTGTTGGGAAGTGAGGGGAAGAGGGTGATGGGTCAATGAAATGCAAATGAATTTTTTGACTCAAAAAGTAAATTATTTTATTTATTTATTTTAATATGAAATGTATTGTCAAATTGGTTTCCATACAACACCCAGTGCTCATCCCAACAGGTGCCCTCCTCAATGCCCATCACTCACTTTCCCCTCCCTCCCACCCCCCATTAACCCTCAGTTTATTCTCAGTTTTTAGGAGTCTCTTAAGGTTTGCCTCCCTCCCTCTCTGTGACTTTTTTTTTCACCTTTCCCCTCCCCCATGGTCTTGTTACTTTTCTTAGGATCTACATAAGAGTGAAAACCTATAATACCATCCTCAATGGGGAAAAACTGAGAGCTTTCCCCCTGAGATTAGGAACATGACAGGGATGTCCACTCTCACCGCTGTCGTGTAACGTAGTGTTGGAAGTGCTAGCATCGGCAATCAGACAACAAAAGAAATCAAAGGCATCCAAATTGGCAAAGATGAAGTCAAGCTTTCACGTTTTGCAGATGACATATTATACTTGGAAAACCGGATAGACTCCACCAAATGTCTGCTAGAACTGATACATGAATTCAGCAAGGTCACAGGATACAAAATTAATGCACAGAAATCAGTTGCATTCTTACTAATAATGAAGCAACAGAAAGACAAACTGATCCCATTCACAACTGCACCAAGAATCATAAAATATGTAGGAATAAGCCTAACCAAAGATGCAAATGAATTTCCACCACAGAGCGATCATCAATTAGTAGCACAGATTGAGTTTTAGTTGTTTGATTTAATTTGGATCTTAAATATACGGAGGTCTTTTGTACTAGCGTGGGGAAAAGAAATGAGGTTTTTTTTTTTTTCCCACAATATCATAGGTGTTTTCAAGATTTGCTATAGAATGCGTGCCTTCGTGACCCTCCCCTCTTTTATGCAAGCAGTTCAGTTTAAGTGCCCCATAGCATTCAAAACTATTCAGGCTGGAAACAGCATCTCTGGTGATCACTCAACAGGGAAAAACTTGAACCTAGCTGAGTGGGAAATTTCTGTGGGTCAGAAAGCTATGTTCTGGGGTAGAACTTGGGGGAAGAAATGTATTAGCTTAGAGGTACTGTATACAAAAGCAAACTGATCTTTGTTCTAAGTGAACAGCTTGTTTCATTGTGGGTTTGTGGTCCTCCCCACCCCCCACCCTGTAAGTCTGAAGCAGATACAAGTAGTTGGAGCAGAGAGAAAGGAAAGGATGGTAGGTAAGTGGCCCTCGCCAGCCTCACTCTGACAAGTTTATTTACACTTCTAAAAATTCTTTGATCTGCTGTTCTAAGAAAAGACTTGGTTAGGTATTTTGCAACATCCAGCAGATTACCAGATCCTTGAATGGAAGAGGGGGATATTCAAAAGCACATATACTTAACCACGGCTCCAGTATTCTGGGAGGAAAGGGCGCTGAATGATTTTCATCCAAACCAGGACATATTTGTGACCCTTTCTCAATGGTATAGGGAAGGTCCTTTGCCATTTATTAGGGGTCTAGGCAATAAAAATCAGGCTAACTTTTTATGTAGAAGGAAAGATTTTCCAGCTTATTCCTTTATTTTATTGTATTTTTTTACTGCTTATTTTATGAAGCTTTGTGATTGTGACATGTACCTCAAGGCTGACACCTTTCTGTTAGATTTTATAAATGGCTAATGACTGAATGAGGGCCCCAGCTGCCCCAGGGTAGCCTCCCGAGCCAGTTTAAAAATTAGTCTTCTGGTCTGCCTTTCTTTAGTAAAACCAGATGCTTGTGAAGAAAGTGCAATTACAATTGAATCCATTATTGCTCTCTCTAATGATGTTTTGCATTGATTATATTTTAGGACAGTGTTATGTTTCATATTTACAGAATGATTGTGAACTTAGAAGGCCAAGAGTTCACATACATTCCTCACCATGTTCCTTATCACTGACCTATTACATTCTGTTGTTATGGTGTATCTGTTGTAGTTAATGAACCAATATTGATATATTATTATTAACTAAACTTCACATTTTATTAGGTTTACTTCCTTTTCACTGAATGTGCTTTTTCTGTTCTGGATCTCCTCTAGGAACCCACATAACATTTAGTGGTGCAGTCTTTTTAAGCTCTTCTTGACTGTGACTGTTGCTCAGGCTTTCTTTGCTATGGATGCCTTGAAAGTTTTGAGGAGTACTAATCAGGAATGCCTTAGAATGCCTCTCTCTTGGACTTTGTTGTTGTTTCTTTAATGATTAGAATGATCTTAGAGGTTTCGGGGAGAGGAAACTCATAAGTGCCGTTGTCATCACATCACATCAAGAGTACATGTTACCAATGTGACTTATCACTGTTGATGTTGACCTTGATCATTTGGCTAAGGCAGTATTTGTCAGGTTAACTTTTTTCCTTGGTTTCTGTGGTGTACTCGTTGGAACACTGTCACTTGGCACAGCTCACATTTAGGGAGTAGGGAGTTACACTCCACTTCCTTGAGGGTAGAGTGTCTATATATTATTTGGAATTCTTATGCATGGGAGAGTTCTCTTATCTCCAAGTTAATTATCCATGTATTTATATCAGCATGGACTTATTTTATACTTTGGGTTATAATACAAAGTTACTGTATATATTTTTCTCAAATTGTTGTAGCTTTGGCATTCTTTTGTCCCTTTGACATACCCTCACTTTTTGAGCATTTCCGTAACCTTTGGTATCATAAGATGCTCTTGGATCATCTTGTCTCCATTTTGCTCTGGCCCTTAAATCTACCATTTCTTCAGGAACCCTGGTTACTTTTATTGGAGAAGGGTATTACACCCCAAGCTCTGAGTGCTAGATGTACCTAGTGCTAGTGCACTGTTGTTGCTTCTAGGCCCTTTGAACTGACAGAGCAAGGGGATGTATGTGTGTATATAAATCCATGTGTATACTCCTGTCTCTAAAGATGTCTACATGTAATCATTTGTATCTGTATTAAGCTAAATGTAGTCTATACCAAAATGTGTCCAAGTGTAATACATTACAACATGGGTCTTACTAGCCTGTTCCCTTTGCTTATTTGTAAGTTCCCTCTTCAACAGTGAGCACCCTTGTTCCCACCATCCATGATTGATTCACTTAATTGTTTAATTTCAATATACTTGCATAGTCAAATGAGAATTTTTAATGTGTACTCCTGTGGGAAACCACTTTATTGACTAGGGTACAGTACTTAGGTGCAGTTTACTTTGCCTTAATTCTTAGACTCCAATCATTTCCAAAAATACTTAGGTCAGCACCATATCCCCCATCCTTTTCAGTAAGGTTGTTCTATGTGTTTATAATATGGTTAGTTTTGGGGGGGGGCGGTCACAGTCTACAGACCATTAAGGGGTCCCCAGACTCTTAAATGATTTTGAAATATTTATACATGTCAAATTTTGCCCTTTTTTCTCTAAAGTCCTGTGGGCTTTGACAAATTGTCATGTACCCCCCATTACTGTGTTATGCAGAAGTGTGACTGACCTATAAAATCCTCTATGATTCACTTACTCAATCCTCCCAAACCTCTGGTAACCATTGATCTTTTAACTGTTGCTATAGTTCTGCTTTTTCCAGGCTGTCATATAATTGGAATCATATAGCATGTGCCTTTCAGACTAGCGTCTTCCACTTAGCAATATGCATTTAATGTTCAGCCGTGTCTCTATTGATAGCTCATTTATTTTTATTGTGGAATAATATTTCCTTGCATAAATATACCACAGTTTGTTTATGCATTCACATTGGAAGTATATCTTCCTCCAGTTTTTGGAAATTGTGAATAAGGCTGTATAAACAGTTGCCTGCAGATTTTTGTGAGGGCTTAAGTTTTCAGACCAGTTGGGTAAATACCTAGGAGTGTGATCGCTGGATCATATGGTAAGGCTATGGTTAGCTTTGTAAGAAACTGACAAGCTGTCTTCCAAAGTGGCTGTGCCATTTTGCATTTCCACCAGCCATGAATGGGAGTGGTTGTTGCTGTACATTTTTTTCAGGAATTGGTGTCAGTTTTTTAAAAAATTTACTCATTTTAATAGGTTGGTAGTGGTATCTCATTGCTGTTTTAATTTGCAATGATGTAATGACCACTGACTTTGTCCATCTTTTCATATTCTTATTTGGCATCTGTATACTTTCTTGGGGGGGGGTGTCTAGATCTTTCCCACATTTTATTTTTTTTTTTAATTTTTTTTTTAACATTTATTTATTTTTGAGACAGAGAGAGACAGCATGAACGGGGGGAGGGCCAGAGAGAGAGGGAGACACAGAATCTGAAGCAGGCTCCAGGCTCTGAGCTGTCAGCACAGAGCCTGATGCGGGGCTCGAACTCACGGACCGTGAGATCGTGACCTGAGCGAAGTCGGACGCTCAACCGACTGAGCCACCCAGGCGCCCCCTTTCCCACATTTTAAAATGGGGTTATTGTTGAGTTCTAAGAATTGTATGCAAATTTTAAGTGTAAGTTCTTAACCAGGTATGTGTTTTACAACTCTTTTCTCCCAGTTTTATGGCTTGTATGTGATCCTGTTTTTCAATGTTTTCATTCTCTAATGGGACCCTTGAAGAAGAAAATAATCATTTAGAAGAGCTCAATAATATCTCTATGTGGGACTGTTAAACCTTCTCTCTCTAGGAATCTACTTTTCATTAGTCTTCCAAAGACATTGTTGTTTGCAAAGTCTTACATATGAAGTGTCAGAAAAATCTTATGAGAAGATATACCCAAATAAGTAAGAAAGAAAGTACATTAACCGCCCCCCCCCAACGATTCTCAAAATAGCCATGTGATGTAGATAAGTCAGGCATTGCTTTCATAATTCATCATCAACTTGAGGGAGGAAGTTTGTGGATGGGGGAACTGGAGAACCTAAGAGAGCTACATGACTTGCCACGAGTCTAACAGTCAGCAAGAGGTGGAGTTTTGTGTAGAGTCCTAGTTTCTATCTCCTGGCCTCAGATTCTGTTACCTGCATGACACTAGAATCCTGTTTTTGTTAGTCAGAAGACCATTAGTGTTTTGGTTTAAACTGCAAACCCCATGATAATCCACATATTTAACAATTTATTTTTCTGAGGTACTTGGGCAATGGCAATGTTAGATAAATAACTCATCCAAATCAGAATCCATTAAAATGCAGCATGAGCCTTTAACTTGGCCTTTGTTTTCTTTTTTTCTATTTGAAGTTTTTATCTGAATTCTGGTTAATCCATATGGTAAAATTAGTTTGAGGTTTAGAACTTAGTGATTCATCACTTACATGTAATACTCAGTGCTCATCACAAGTGTCCTCCTTAATTGTTTTCTTTTTTGAAGGTTTATTTTCATTTGTTTTGAGAGAGTATGAACCCTCAGGTGTCAGTGGGGAGGGGCAGAGAGGGAGACAGAATCCCAAGCAGGCTTCATACTGTCAGGGCAGAGCCTTAAGCTCACCAATCCTGAGATCATGATCTGAGCTCAAGTCAAGAGTTGGATGCTTAACTGACTGAGCCCCCCAGGTGCCCCTGTTTTCTTGATATTTTTTGGCTATTGTGGATCCTTCATATTCTGCTATCTGATTCTTCCGAAAAATCTTGTACCCAACTTTTTCATAGAGATAGTCTTTGGTATTTGCAAATACTTTCCCCAAGAGTTTTGGAGGAAAATATCTGTTATTTAACTATTTGATTGGTTTGAAAATTGGAAGTGCCTTTACGGAAGGATTTTTCAACCTTGGCACTGTAAATTCTGGACATAGGCTCCAGACTCTGAGCTGTCAGCACAGAGCCCGACACGGGGCTCAAACTCAGGAACCGCAAGACCATGACCTGAGCTGAAGTCAGATGCTTAACTGACTGAGCCACCCAGGTGCCACCCCTGTTCTAGTGTTGAAACTGTTGGGTGACTGATGTTTTAGGCAGCAGTAGGTCATATCAGGTTGATGTCAAAAAGAATAGGTTTTAGTATAAGCAGAACTGATCTATGTTTTTATTACCTTATTTATATAGTAATTTGATACAGCAAAACAAACTTAAAAGGGTATTTCAAAGTTGATAATAAAATGGAAGAAATAAGGCTAAACCATAGGAGTGCTGGAAAAGATGAAATGGAGGTCAACTGGGGTTAACTAGATTTTTAGCAAAATGAAACAGTTGTCTGGCCCAAGGAAAAGTTCCTCATGGGAACATCTTGTGGCTTTTGCCTTTTCATGTAGAATCACGGAATTGTGTAGCATGTGGGGCCCTTAGAGATGACGTAGGTAAATGCTGGAAGAGAGAATGGTAAAGCATTGTTGATGGATTCATGTTTCATTTGAACACGGTCTAATAGCTTGGGGACTATACTCTACATGGCTTAATTATAGAGAATCTATAGTTAATTATAGCATTAATTAGAGCATAGAAATAATCTAGGGATTGCAATAATAACACAGGGAAATTGACTTTAAAAATTGTATCTTCGGAACTAGAGTTCCCCAGAGAAATGGTTGATTGTAGGGAATCAGGGCAGGGAAAATTCACAATGAGCTTGGAGAACTTTCTGGTGCCAGAAAGGGAAAAAAGGGGAACAGGCCATGTGAAATGAACACAGGAACTGACTTGTAAGAGCTCCCGAAGGCCAATGCTGGAGCAGTTCAAGCAACAAAATAACTACTACTGAATTCCAAGCCAAAGAATAGGACAAATACACATTGAGTTCATACTGATAACAAATAAATGATTGGTTGCTTCTCTACCACTTACTTATTCAATCTTCCAAGTAGTAAATACAGAAGGAATGAGAGAAATGGAAAAAGACCATTGGGATAGCGCAGTAATAATGGTTGCAGGCAAGATTCATTGGTAAATGTCAAAATTAGTGGCTGAAATAGTAAGGAGCAATAGGCTACTTGCTTGAATATCTTCCCCTAAATATTTTCTAATTCCTGCAGAGAATTTAACACATGTCCATAAATTCTTTGACACTCATCCAAGAGGTGGAGCTTAATTTCCCTCCCTGTGATAGGTAGCTGGAATTTAGTGACTTGCTTGTAATGACTAGAAAATGAGAATGGGAAACATGGTAACTTGATAGTGGAAAAACCTAGTAGTTAGAAACTTGACAAAGTGGTAAGGTTAGCATCACCAGTAATAGGTCATGTTAACAACTTTTTCCAGTGATAAGATGCAATGAAAAGGGTAATTCACCTCTTTGTTAAATTCGTTCCAAATCCACATGAGAAGGCATCAGTAGACATAAGTTGAAGAACGTCTATAAAATATCTTGTATTTTCTGAGAGTGTCAAGGTTACGAGTAACAAGGAAAGACAAACTGTTACAGCTTGGAAGACTAGGGAGACATGATAACTAGATGTCATGTGATACTCTGGATTGGATTCTCAAATAGAAAAGGACATTATTAGAAAAATTGGTGAAACCCTACTATAATCAGTAGTTTAGCTAATAGCCTTGGACCAATGTTAATTGCTTAGTTTTGATAAATGCACCATGGTTATATAAGATACTAATATTTGTGGAAGCTCAATCGAGGGTTTAGGGAAATTCTTTACACTATCTTTACAACTTCCCAGTAAATTTATTTCAGAGTTAAATAGAACATTTGAAAAGTTCCCTCTTCAAATACTGGATGTGTCTATGTGTTCAGAATGCTTATGAATATAAATCACTTTAGAGAACAGTAAACATTACCCAGCACACCTGAGCAAGTGCATTCTCCATGACCAGCAATTTTAGCCTATGATACTTAAACAAACAAAACAAAACAAAAAAACCTCTTACACATTTTGACAGGAAACACCTACAAGACTCTTCATAGCTATATTCTGGAAGAAAAACCCATGTGTCCATTCACAACATGATGGATAAGTTATGATATTTTCATACAGTGTGTTATGATAGAGAAATGTAAATTAGTTATAGCTGCAAATGAAAATAACGGATGGGTCTCAGAAACCAGAGATTGGAAACAAGCAATGAATATAAAAATACTTCTAGTTTGATACAATTAGTATGACTATCCAAACCATGCTAAATTAAATAACATGAGAATAATAAAATGAGAAAAATTGTTTTCTCTGGACGGTGACAATGCCACACACATTTTTCTAATGATGAGATGGGTACAAATAGGTTTATTTTAAGGTCATTTAAAAATAGACCTATTAAATACACTTAAAATATATGAAATATTAGATAATCATAAAAGATCATTTCCTTAAATTTATCCCATTACTCTGTTAACCCTATTCTGTCTATGACCTCCTCCTTTCCTACTTTAGCCAACCTGACCTCCTTGCCTGTTTATGTACCCAAAGCATCATGCTGCTAATGGCCTTGGTTGTGGCTGTTCACCCTGGATTCAAGTCTTTGCTTACTCTGACCATCCTTTTTAATACTGCATATCACCCAGCCCTTGGGTGTCTTCTCCCACAATAGAGCAGAAGAACCATAGGGCTGAGATCTTTGTTGGTTTTGTCCATTAATGTAGCCTCAATACCAGAACAGTTCCTGGCACATAGATGATCAGTACATACCAATTGAATAAATGAATGAGCAGGAAGGGTGTAGTTTCATAAGAAAGTCTGGTCTTTGGGATCACATAGACCTGGATTTACCACCTGTTTCTGTTAGGTAGTAGCCATATGAGTTGGGCAGGTGATTTTCTCTTTGAGCCTAAGTCTTCTCATCTATAAAATGATGATGCTGTGGGATGATTCTGATGAGATGAGACTATGTACGGAAAGCACTTGGTGTAGCATCTCACACATAGAAGGCACTAAATGACTCTAAACTCTTGTCAGTATGATAGAAATATTGATAAAGAATTAATCAGGCATGAACTCTGGCCTTGAGCTTACAGATGGGAAGGGGCAGAAAAAAAAAACTACATGAATAACAATGGTTCATAGTAGGAAAAGGTACCATAAAAAAGTGCTATGGTTTTTGGAGGAGGGGAACCTCAGGGGTGACATGAAGTAGAATTTAAAGATGAATTTATTCATAAAAAAGACTAAACTCAAAGCTAGCCAAAGGAAGGCAATAAAAAAGATTTCAGCACAGATAAATAGAGAATAGAAAAACAATGGAGAAAATCAATGGAAACTAAAATTTTTTCAAAAAGACTAACAAAATTGATAAACCTTTAGCTAGATTAAGAAAAATAGATAAACTAAAATCTGAAATTAGAGATACTACTATCTACTCTACAGAAATAAAAATTATAGGAGAGTACTATGAACAATTGTGGGCCAACAAATCTATAAGCTAGATGAAATGGACAAATTCTTAGATAATCAAAACCGACAAAGACTCAATCACAAAGAAACAGAAAACCTGAATAAAGCTGTAATTAGTAAGGACATGGAGTTAATAACTAAAAACCTCTCAATAAAGAAAAGCTCTGGGCCTAGACGCTAATCCTTTTCAAACTCCTCATAAAATTAGAGAGTACACCTTGTTTTTATTTATTGTATTTATTTTTTTCAATATATGAAGTTTATTGTCAAATTGGTTTCTGTACAACATCCAGTGCTCATCCCAACAGGTGCCCTCCTCAATGCCCATCATCCACCCTCCCCTTCCTCCCACCCTCCATCTACCTTCAGTTCTCAGTTTTTAAGAGTCTCTTATGCTTTGGCTCTCTCCCTCTCTTTTTTCCTCCCCCTCCCCCACGGTATTCTGTTAAGTTTCTCAGGATCCATGTAAGAATGAAAACTTTTGGTATTTGTCTCTGTATGACTTATTTCACTTAGCATAACACTCTCCAGTTCCATCCACATTGCTACGAAAGGCCATATTTCATTCTTGTTGCCAAGTAGTATTCCATTGTGTATGTAAACCACAATTTCTTTATCCATTCATCAGTTGATGGATATTTAGGCTCTTTCCATAGTTCGGCTCTTGTTGAAAGTGCTGCTATAAACATTGGGGTACAAGTGCCCCTATGCATCAGCACTCCTGTATCCCTTGGGTAAATTCCTAGCAGTGCTATTGCGGGCTCATAGGGTAGATCTATTGTTAATTTTTTGAGGAATCTCCACACTGTTTTCCAGAGGGGCTGCACCAGTTTGCATTCCCACCAACAGTGCAGGAGGGTTCCTATTTTTCTACATCCTCTCCAGCATCTCTAGTCTCCTGATTTCTTCATTTTAGCCACTCTAACTGGCGTGAGATAGTATCTGAATGTGGTTTTGACTGGTAATTCCCTGACGAGGAGTGATGTTGAGCATCTTTTCATGTGCCTATTGGTCATCTGGATGTCTTCTTTAGAGAAGTGTCTATTCGGGGCGCCTGGGTGGCTCAGTCGGTTAAGCGTCCCACTTCGACTCAGGTCACGATCTCGCGGTCCATGAGTTCGAGCCCCGCGTCGGGCTCTGGGCTGATGGCTCGGAGCCTGGAGCCTGCTTCTGATTCTGTGTCTCCCTCTCTCTCTGCCCCTCCCCCGTTCATGCTCTGTCTCTCTCTGTCTCAAAAATAAATAAAGGTTAAAAAAAATTTAGAGAAGTGTCTATTCATGTTTTCTGCCCATTTCTTCACTGGATTATTTGTTTTTTGGGTGTGGAGTTTGGTGAGTTCTTTATAGATTTTGGATACTAGCCCTTTGTCTGATATGTCATTTGCAAATATCTTTTCCCATTCCGTTGGTTGCCTTTTAGTTTTGTTGATTGTTTCCTTTGTAGTGCAGAAGTGTTTTATCTTCATGAGGTCCCAATAGTTCATTTTTGCTTTTAATTCCCTTGCCTTTGGAGATGTGTCAAGTAAGAAATTGTTGTGGCTGAGGTCAGAGAGGTCTTTTCCTGCTTTCTCCTCTAGGCTTTTGATGGTTTCCTGTCTCACATTCTGGTCCTTTATCCATTTTGAGTTTATTTTTGTGAACAGTGAGAGAAAGTGGTCTAGTTTCATCCTTCTGCATGTTGCTGTCCAGTTCTCCCAGTACCATTTGTTAAAGAGACTGTCTTTTCCCCATTGGATGTTCTTTCCTGCTTTGTCAAAGATTAGTTGGCCATAATTTTGTGGATCCCATTCTGGAGTCTCTATTCTATTGGTCTATGTGTCTGTCTTTGTACCAATACCATGCTGTCTTGATGATTACAGCTTTGTAGTAGAGGCTAAAGTTTGGGATTGTGATGCCTCCTGCTTTGGTCTTCTTCAAAATTACTTTGGCTATTTGGGGCCTTTTGTGGTTCCATATGAACTTTAGGATTGCTTGTTCTAGCTTTGAGAAGAATGCTGGTGCAATTTTGATTGGGATTGCATTGGATGTGTAGATAGCTTTGGGTAGTATTGACATTTTAACAATATTTATTCTTCCAACCCATGAGCACAGAATGTTTTTCCATTTTTTTATATCTTCTTCAATTTCCTTCATAAGCTTTCTATAGTTTTCAGCATACAGATCTTGTACATCTTTGGTTAGATTCATTCCTAGGTACTTTATGCTTCTTGGTACAATTGTGAATGGGATCAGTTTCTTTATTTGTCTTTCTGTTGCTTCATTCTTAGTGTATAAGAATGCAACTGATTTCTGTACATTATGTATCCTGCAACTTTGCTGAATTCATGTATCAGTTCTAGCAGACTTTTGGTGGAGTGTATCGGATTTTCCATGTATAATATCATGTCATCTGCAAAAAGTGAAAGCTTGACTTCATCTTTGCCAATTTGGATGCCTTTGATTTCCTTTTGTTGTCTGGATTGCTGATGCTAGCACTTCCAACGCTATGTTAAACCACATCAGTGAGAGTGGACATCCCTGTCGTGTTCCTGATCTCAGGGGGAAAGCTCTCAGTTTTTCCCCATTGAGTATGATGTTAGCTTTTCATAAATGACTTTTCATAAATGGCCTCTATGATGTTTGAGTATGTTCCTTCTATCCCGACTTTCTCAAGGGTTTTTGTTAAGAAAGGATGCTGAATTTTGTCAAATGCTTTCTCTCATCGATTGACAAGATCATATGGTTCTTCTCTTTTCTTTCAGTAATGTGATGTATCACATTGATTTTGCGAATGTTGAACCAGCCCTGCATCCCAGGAATGAATCCCACTTTATCATGGTGAATAATTGTTTTTATATGCTGTTGAATTTGATTTGCTAGTATCTTACTGAGAATTTTTGCATCCATATTCATCAGGAATATTGGCCTGTGGTTCTCTTTTTTTGCTGGGTCTCTGTCTGGTCTGGGAATCAAAGTAATGCTGGCTTTACAGAATGAGTCTGGAAGTTTTCCTTCCCTTTCTATTTTTTGGAACAGCTTGAGAAGGATAGGTATTATCTCTGCTTTAAATGTCTGGTAGAATTCCCCAGGGAAGCCATCTGGTCCTGGACTCTTATTTGTTGGGAGATTTTTGATAACTGATTCAATTTCTTCGCTGGTTATAGGACTGTTCAAGATTTCTATTTCTTCCTGTTTGAGTTTTGGAAGTGTGTGGGTGCTTAGGAATTTGTCCATTTCTTCCAGGTTGTCCAGTTTGTTGGCATATACTTTTTAATAGTATTCCCTGATAATTGCTTGTATTTCTGAGGGATTGGTTGTAATAATTCCATTTTCATTCATGATTTTATCTGTTTGGGTCATCTCCCTTTTTTTGAGAAGCCTGGCTAGAGGTTTATCAATTTTATTTTTTCAAAAAACCAACTCTTGGTTTCATTTATCTGCTCTACAGTTTTTTAGATTCTATATTGTTTATTTCTGCTCTGATCTTTATTTCTCTTGTGCTGGGTTTGGGGTGTCTTTGCTGTTCTGGTTCTAGTTCCTTTAGGTGTGTTGTTAGATTTTGTATTTGGGATTTTTCTTGTTTCTTGAGATAGGCCTGGATTGCAATGTATTTTCCTGTCAGGACTGCCTTTGATGCATCCCAAAGCATTTGGATTGTTGTATTTTCATTTTCGTTTGTTTCCTTATATTTTTTAATTTGTTCTCTAATTTCCTGCTGACCCATTCATTCTTTAGTAGGGTGTTCTTTAACCTCCACACTTTTGGGGGTTTTCCAGACTTTTTCCTGTGGTTGATTTCAAGTTTCATAGCATTGTGTTCTGAAAGTGTGCATGGTATGATCTCAATTCTTTTATACTTATTAAGGGCTGTTTTGTGACCCAGTATGTAATCTATCTTGGAGAATATTCCATGTGCACTCGAGAAGAAAGTATATTCTGTTGATATGGAATGCAGAGTTTTAAATATATGTCAAGTCCATCTGATCCAATGTATCATTCAGGGCCCATGTTTCTTTATTGATCCTGTGTCTAGATGATCTATCCATTGTTGTAAGTGATGTATTAAAGTCCCCTGAAATTACCACATTCTTATCAATAAGGTTGCTTATGTTGGTGAGTAATTGTTTTATATATTTGGGGGCTCCGGTATTTGGCGCATAGACATTTATAATTGTTAGCTCTTCCTGATGCATAGACCCTGTAATTATTATATAATGCCCTTCTTCATCTCTTGTTACAGCCTTTAATGTAAAGTCTAGTTTGTCTGATAGAAGTATGGCTACTCCAGCTTGCTTTTGACTTGCAGTAGCATGATAGCTCTCCATCCCCTCACTTGCAATCTGAAGGTGTCCTCAGGTCTAAAATGAGTCTCTTGTAGATAGCAAATAGATGGGTCTTTTTTTTTATGCATTCTGATACCCTATGTCTTTTGGTTGGAGCATTTAGTCCGTTTACATTCAGTGTTGTTATAGAAAGACAAAGGTTTAGAGTCATTGTGATGTCTGTAGGTTTCATTCTTGTAGCGATGTCTCTGGTATTTTGTGGTCCTTGCAACATTTCTCTGACAGAATCCCCCTTGGGTCTCTTGTAGGGCTGGTTTCATGGTGATGAATTCCTTCAGTTTTTGCTTGTTTGGGAAGACCTTTATCTCTCCTTCTATTCTGAATGACAGACTTGCTGGATAAAGGATTCTTGGCTGCATATTTTTTCTGTTCATCACATTGAGGATTTCCTGCCATTCCTTTCTGGCCTGCTAAGTTTCAGTAGATAAATCTGTCACTAGTCTTATCTGTCTCCCTTTATATGTTAGAGCATGTTTATCCCTATCTGCTTTCAGAATTTTCCCTTTATCCTTGTATTTTGCCAGTTTGACTATGGTATGGCACGCAGAAGATAGATTCAAGTTACCTCTGAAGGGAGTTCTCTGTGCCTCTTGGATTTCAATGCCTGTTTCTTTCCCCAGATCAGGGAAGCTCTCAGCTATGATTTGTTCAAGTACACCTTCAGCCCCTTTCTCTCTCTCCCTCCTCTGGAATCCCTATTATACAGATATTGTTCCATTTCATTGCATCACTTAGTTGTCTAATTCTCCCCTCATACTCCTGGATTTTTTAATCTTTTTCTCAGCTTCCTCTTTTTCCATAATTTTATCTTCTAATTCACCTATTCTCGCCTCTGCCTCTTCAATTCTTGCTATGGCCGCCTCCATTTTATTTTGCCCCTCATTTATAGCATTTTTTAGCTCCTCCTGACTGTTTCTTAGTCCCTTGATCTCTGTAGCAATAGATTGTCTGTGATCCTCTATGCTTTTTTCAAGCCCAGCGATTAATTTTATGACTATTATAGTTCTTCTGTCCCTTTCTTCATCTCTTGCCTTGTGGTTTGATGTTTTTTTTATTGTTATTCTTGGGTTCCTTTCTCTTTATTTTCTGTGGATCTATCATAATTTTGGGTTTGTAGTTACCATGAGGTTCATATATATCCACTGACAGAGATGTATTTTAAGCTGATAATTGCTTAAATTCCAAATGCATGCTAATGAAACGCCCAGAGTCTAAGAGACCCCCAAAAATGAACCACCAGAGTCCAGAGTCAAAGCTAAGCAGCAAGGGTCATTTATTGCAGGTTCGAACCTGGACCTCTGCACACTCGTTGCAGGTGACGCTAAGAGGCCCTGAGAGAGGTTTTTACACCCCTTTTATAGACAGGTACAAACAAGTCATGGGGAAATCAGGAATTTTCCACAGTTACAGAGCTGCGATTGGTTGGTGTTTAAAGTTGGACACTTAACAGTATTCGATTGGTTCCTGCCTTTAGGTCAGACCACAACCGGGGGTACGGGTATCACAATGATTGATCAGGAATACACGGATGTGCCAGGCAACAATGATTGATCAGAAGTACACGGATGTGCCAAGCAACAATGGTTGATCAGGAATACACGGATGTGCCAGGCAACAATGATTGATCAGGAATACATGGGCGTGCCAAGCAATTTTACAGAAGCGAAACAAGCTGGTTAAGCTTGGTTAGGTTTCAGTTTCCCGTAACTTAAGCTTTTAAGTTTCAACTTTCTCAGGCCTCTCACTAAAAGTACTACATTTTTACTCCCCTCCCCTCCTCCCCCCTCCCCCCTCCCCCCCATTTTATGTTTTTGATGCCCCGTTTATTTTCTTATTTGGGGTATCCCTCAACAAATTTAGTTGATTTCACTACTTTTGTCTTTTGACTTTCATACTAGCTTTCATAGTAGCTCATACTAAAGTCGGATGGTCTACTGACTCTACCAGAGCAAGATACTTTCTTTCATGTATTTTCTAATTTCTAGTTAGGGCCTCCCCCCCCCCCCCCCCACACACACACACACTAAAAGGGACCATTTATTATTTCTTTCAAAGCCAGTTTAGTGGTAATGAATTACTTTAGTTTTTGCTTGTGTGGGGGAAAACTCTTTATCTCTTCTGTGTGATAACCTTGCTAGGTAGAGTATTTTTGGAGAAAGTTTTCTCTTTCAGCACTTTAAATATATCCTGCCACTTTTTTCTGGCTTGCAAAATTTCTGTTGAAAAACTAGCTGATAGCCTTCTGTATGTCACTATTCGTTATGCTTTTGCTGCTTTTAAGATTCTCTTTATACTTTTTGCCATTTTAATTACAACATGTCTCAGTGTGTATCTCTTTGGATTCATCTTGTTGGGGACTTTCTCTGTTTCCTGGACCTGGTTTCCTTCCCCAGCTTAGGGAAGTTTTCAGCCATTATTTCAAATAGGTGTTCTTCCCCTTTTCTCTCTCCTCTCCTTCTAGGAGCCTTGTAATGTGAATGTTAGCACACTTGATGTTATCTGATGGTTCTCTTAAACTATCTCCACTTCAAAATTTTTTTCTTCTTGATATTCAGCTTGGGTGCCTGCCACTACCCTGTCTTCCAGATCACTGATGTATTCTTCTGCATATTCTAATTTACTTTTGATTCCGTCTAGTGTATCTTTCATTTCAGTTATTGTATTCTTTAACTCTGATTGGTACTGTTTCACATTTTCTCTCTGTCAAAGTTCTCACTTTGTTCCTCCATTCTTTTCCTTTCTTTCTCCATGAGCACTTTATGACCACTACTTTGAACTCTTTATCACATCACTGGAAAGTGATATGAAAGAAAGTTCTCCCTTTTTGGGTCCTAAATAGTGCACGGTGGGTCCTCAGTTCTGGTTTAAAACTGATGCTAGGTGCATGCTAGTCTTACTATACCACTTTATGGGATCACATAAATCACCATTTAGAAAGTACAAGTATTCCTGGCCAAAACTAACATAATACTTATTTTTTTTCTTTAAGTTTATTTTAAGAAAGAGTGTGCGCTAGCATGAGCTGAGGAGGGTTAGAGAGAGAGGGAAAAAGAGAAGCCCAAGCAGGATCTGCCCTGTAAGCACAGAGGCCAGCGTTGGGCTCAATCTCATGAACTGTCTGATCATGACCTGAGTGGAAATCAGAAGTCAGATGCTTAACTGACTGAGCCACCCAGACCACCCCTAATATACATTTTGAAAGTATAAAAAATGCTTTATAATTGCATTTTTTTCATAAATCCCTTACTACCAGAGGGGTTAGTTAACAAAGTTTAGTAATGAATCCACAGATCCTTGACTTAAAAAAAAAAACAACAAAAAACATCGAATTGTCTTCATGGGTTTTGAGTCATGTGACAGATACCATATGTGTGATGTAGCCTTCTGCCTCTATTTGGGAAAATAGCATCTTAGTGTTGGCTTAATTTGGGGGTGAATCCTGTTGTCTTCCTCCTATTGCAAGTACAGAGTGAATGGGCCATTAAACAGTTTCCTTTTTATGCAAGGGCCTGGACTTCATTCATCCACAGGCTGAGCAGGTCAGTCCTTAAAACATTCTGCCAGTTGAACACAGGTCAAAAGTTGCATTTCACTGTAGCACTTTTGCAGTCTCTTCTTATTTTTATTTAGTTGTGAGAATGCAGCCTTACAGACGACTATTAAGAAGCAATAATGTAAAATGTCTTAGTTCTTTGATGAAATGCCATTAGTTCTCTTTCTGGCTTTTAAAATTCTGTTGGGGGAGAAACATTTTCCTTTGTTTCAAATACAACATATTTTATGCAATTCAGTACGAAAAAAAATTTTTTGACAGTTTTCTTTTTTATAAATGCATCTATTCTTTGTTACTTTGAGAAGTTACATGGTCCCTGTCTAGCAACTTCTGTGGCTCTTAGCAACAATGTTAATTATATAGCTTTGCTTACAAGTAAATGGTTAATGTATTATGTGAGCATTTTTTTCCCATTTCTCTGCTGAGCAGTCTTTATTCCTAGCCATTTCTGTATAGGAAGGGTAGAAGTTTCAGTGGGGTTGCGTATATGTACATACATTTAGGGGAGCAGTCAGCTGTGCAGGGCAAGACCTAGAGAGCTTCACCTGGTAAGGATTCTGCTCCTGGGCCATGGGGCCATTGAAAACTTTGGATGGAATCTGGAAGGATGTGGAGTGTCCTTCAAGGGGAGAGAAAAAATCTGCCCTTGCCAGCTTTGTCTATTGGCAGGTGCCACTCCACGTAGATTGCATTTTTTAAAAATGGATTTTCCCTTATTGTCTTTTTAAAAAAGAGCTTTATTGAAAATTAATTCATACACCTGCAGTAGTTTTTAGTATAGTCACAAATATGTGCATCCCTCACTAGTCTATTTAGAATGGTTTAATAATTTAAAAAAGAACATTTGTACTCTGCAGCTATTACCCCTTATTCCCTCATCCCATTGCTCCCAGAGCTAAGCATCCAGGAACATACTTTCTGTCTCTATACGTTTCTTTATTCTGGACGTTTACATGACTGGAATTGTATACTAGGTAGCCTTTTGTGACTGGTTTCTTCCCATTAACATAATGTTCTTAAGGTTTAACCATGTTGTAAAATGGAATAGTACTTTATTTTTTTATGATTTAATAGGTTTAATTGTATAGATATGTCATATTTCGTTTGTTTTTATCTGTCGATTAACATCTGGGTAATTCTCACCTTTGGCTGTTCTAAGTCATGCTGTTATGAACACGGGTGTGCAAATAATGCTCTGAGATCCTGCTTTCAATTCTTCTGGAATTATGGGTAATAAAGACTTTTTTTTAATTTAAAAATTCGTAGTAGCCACATTAAAAGAGAGAAAACCCTAACAGATGAAATTAATTTTAATAACAAGTAATATAGATCAGTGTATACAACGTATTATTTCAACATGTAATACAATTTTAATATTTTGCTTTCTTTTTTATATTTTATATACATTTATATATTTTATATGAAATCTAGGGTATCTTCTGTACTTCGAGCACTTCCCCATTTGCACTGGCCCATTTCCAGTGATCAATATGCACAGGTGGTTAGTGGTGAGCATACTAAACAGCATAGCTCTAATCCCTCAGGTGCTTAGGATTGAGGAAGAACTGACTGTATCATGAGAGCTGCTCCTGAACTCCTGTGTTCTCTCAATTTGTTTCTTTCATTCCTTGAGAAATACCCACATATATGCTCTTGGCGGAAGCTCCAGTCTTACTGCCAGATCTATCTGTTGATTCTGTGAGAAGGGCTGTGTGATCTTGTGTTGGATGTAGTCAACTAAGTTCAACTTGGTTTTCTTCAGTGAAACTTTTGAGTCTGAAACACAAAATGTGATCCAGTGAAATGGCTTTATATACTTCATGCTCACTCCCTCTCTTTGGGAAAAACTTGAAATCATGACAGATGATTGAAATCTAGCTGTTGCAACTTTTTGTCAGCTCTTAACGACTGTTTTGTTGATAGCTGGTGACAGTGCATTTTGTAGAATGGGCCGGTCTGTATGGGCGAGGGTTGGTATGAGAGGGTGATCGTTAAAATTTCAGCACATGTTTCTAATACAGGCATGTTGTACATTTTGAATAAATGCCTGAAACTGTTTGACATTAGGAATATAATAAGGGCGGGGAGCTTCTTCCAACACAGCTAATGTAATGTGTTACTTATTAATACAATACTGCTCCTGTTGAGTTGGATTAGTATTCAAATACATAATTAAGAGAGGACGTGACCAGGGGCGCCTGGGTGGCGCAGTCGGTTAAGCGTCCGACATCAGCCAGGTCACGATCTCGCGGTCCGTGAGTTCGAGCCCCGCGTCAGGCTCTGGGCTGATGGCTTGGAGCCTGGAGCCTGTTTCCGATTCTGTGTCTCCCTCTCTCTCTGCCCCTCCCCCGTTCATGCTCTGTCTCTCTCTGTCCCAAAAATAAATAAAAAAAAAATTAAAAAAAAAAAAAGAGAGGACACGACCAGAGTTGATGTGTTCATCTATGTCCTTTCTGTGTCCCTATCTTTAAATCGGAGTTGTCTAATGAAGTTTTGGAGAAAATGCCTTGTAGATGAACAGAAGTTGTTAAAACTCCCAGTTTTGCCATTGGCTTGGGCAAGTTTTTCAGACTCTGGTTCTTGACATTATTTATTTTTTAATTTTTTTTTTTTTAACATTTATTCAGAGAGGCAGAGCATGAGCATGGGAGGGATAGAAAGCGGGGGAGACCTAGAATCTGAAGCAGGCTCCAGGCTCTGAGCTGTCAGCACAGAACCAGATGCAAGGCTGGAACTCACAAACTGAGAGATCATGACCTGGGCCAAAGTTGGATGCTTAACAGACTAAGCCACCCAGGCGCCCCTTCACATTCTTAACTGCAACAAAAAGCATTCAAGTATGAGGCTAAATGTCTATGAAAACATCCAGTACAGTGGTAACATGCAGCAGGCTAGTATTTTCTGTCCCCTACTCCCCCACCAGGCCAAGCTCTAGTGCATAATCTTGCCCATGTTGGCTCAGAGGTAGAGGTCTGTGGTCTCAAGGTACGTTTTTAGGACAGCAAGGAAAGTGCCACTGAGATAAAAGAATCTTCTATAGACCATTGGGATTAACTAGATTTTAATACTCACTGGGAAAAATTTTGGGAGCTTTCTTATTTATTTTAACATTATAAAAGCATGTAATTTTGTACTTGTGACATCTGGGTAATTAGGCTTTGAACACTGGTGCCTCCTAGCTCTAGCTCATCATCGTCTGTGGTTTCTTTCACTGCAGATTGGCTATTACCCATCAGCACCTTTTTGCTTTAACTGAAACCGTTTTCAGTGAGACCAAGATGGGAAAGCATAGCTTTGATTTTGAATCACTGTTAAAACAACTTTTATGTGTTGAGTTGCATTGAGTTTTTGTTAGTTCACTGAATTTTATGGTTAAAGAAGGCAAATAACCAGGTAATTATATTTAGCATATGAAAAGAGACATATTTCATATCATTTTCAATGATAAATTGAGCTGTGGACCTCTCTGACCTAATACAATAACATCTCAGTTTCAGAAGCCTAATTATTTCTCCTAGGAACTTTTTACTTTGCTTACACAACTCAGTTGAGAAGAATTCAAATAGCCTCCTAGGTATACCCAAAATAGAGCCACAATATTAACCATTGTTACTGATTTTTAGCTTAAGAAAACTGGTAAAGGAAGTTAATTTTTAATAGTCATTAAAACAAAAGTAGAATTTAACATTCACGTACTAGCTTATAGATTAAGGCAATTTTTTGTACATTAGATAAGTTGTCTGAAGTTTTTGAAACATCTTAAAATTTTTTTAATGTTTATTTTTGAGAGAGAAAGAGAGAGAGATGGAGCATGAGCTGGGAGGGGCAGAGAGAGAGGGAGACGCAGAATCTGAAGCAGACTCCAGGCTCTGAGCTGTCAGCACAGAGCTCAACACAAGGCTCGATATGCTGCAATGAGAGATCATGACCTGAGCTGAAGTTGGACCCTTAACTGACTGAGCCACCCAGGGGCCCCTAAGATCAAACATGTTTAAACAGAAGTTATTTCTTTTAGGTTTATTTTTCTAAGAAACTGCTGGCAAGTGAGAAATAAAGTTCATTTACTTGGGGATATATATAAATATTGAATGCTAAATGTTTGTTTTGGAGAGAGAAAATGGCATTAATGCATCATTTGCTGTTTAGTTCTACATTTTAAACATACTGTGAAGACAAATTGTTCAAACATACTGTTGTGATTTTCAAAATTATAACAAAATTACATCATGTCAGTATAGCTCTCCTTTTAAAATATTAATACAGATTGTATATATTTTGAAGTATGATACATAATATTTTGTATTTTATGTATAAATAAACATACGTTATTTTACAGAAACTGCTTTTTCAAGCAGAATGCCATTTTTTTTTGTCGTTGGGATTTTATATAAACTCTACCTTTTGACTACCATTTACCCTTAAAACACGATACAGCCCTTTGAACAAACTTGGACCAATTTGTCCTTGTGTTTTCCGTTGAGCTGGTTTAGTTGAAAACATTTAGTGTTTCAAACCAACATAGATATCTTAGCATGAATTTAATTTTGAATTAGACCCAGTTGGGGTTTTGTCTTTACTTTTGAGCTGGGAATTAAGCCTCAAGAATGACCATGTCTAATTGGGAATGTTGTGAGGGGCAAGTAAGTCAACAAAAATGTGAAAAACAGGAAATTGTGTTTGGGGACAGTGTTGGGTCAGCTGTGCCATTGCACACTAGGGAACATTTGACTGGGGTAAGTGCAGTAGAGTAGAGCCAGATCCTTCTCAGTGATGCCTGAGTATGAGTCAACAGCCCCAGTCAAAAACGCAACAGCAGAAACAAACAAACCAAAGTCAGTGTGGGTTAATATCGTAAGGGGGCATTGCCCCTGCCTCGTTTATTGCTGCTCTAATGGAGCTGGCTTTCCCACTCACTGTCTGCCAAGGATCTCCTAAGAGTGCACTCTGGGCACTAGGCTCTGTCCCTTAGTGTCTCTGTGTCTCAGCTCCTTCATGTCTGAAACAGGCTAATTTGTTATATTAACTCCTAGCCACCCCAAGCCTTGATAAGGTGGTTTAGAGATCATGGATCTTTTCACTGACAAGGGGTGGGAAGAGAGGGAAAAACAGAGAATTTAAAGGTAGTAGTGGGATATAGCTAGAGAATTGTTGAGGTAACAATTATGTTGTTAGCATTCAAATGACTTACTCATTTTACAAACTTTTATTAGCACCAGCCATTTACCAGGTGCTGTATAAAAACACAGAGAACCTGGATTCAGGGGCTCCTATTTTCATGGGGAGGGGAGATGAGAGACATCAAGGTATCATAGCTTGTTGAGTTGAACAACAAGGTAGAAACTCAAAGAATTACAATCTCTATGTCATGCATGCAGGAGGCACCAAGAACAGCACAGATTTCTTTCTGCAAAATACAAAGTTGTGAGAGCGGAGGAGATATGTGCCCTGAATTGTGAAAGTTGGGTAAGGACTTGAGTAGGTTGGCTGGTGGGAAGGGTAAATGGCATGTGCAAAGAAGAGGGTAGAGGCCTCTTGGGCAATCCATAATAGCTGTTGGCATGGCTGGAAAGCCGGGTGTGAATGGGACACCTTTGGGATTCAATGCCAGACATGACAGCCAGGCAGAGGTATTCAGATTTTATCCTGCCAGGACCAATGGTGATGCCCATAAAGTGAGGGGTCGCAGAAACCAGTAGAGAACACAGTTTTGTAAAGGTTATCTTGGTTGAAAAGCAAAGTAAAAAAGACAAGAGAGACTAAAATAACTACTGAGTTTTTCTGTAGGAGAATTGTGCATGACCTTTGCAGGAGGGGTGTGAGTGGAACAGAGAGAACAGGGAGCAAGTTCTCCCAGGTTCAGCATTGAGCTCGAAGGGTGATGGTAGAAACTGCTCAAGGTAGATGACCTGACAGGAAGTTGAGCTGTGAAGTGTAGAGGGATGCCTAAAGCAAGATTTCTGAACTTCCAGCGCTGTTGACCTCTTAGGCCACGTGATTGTGTGCCTTGGGGGCTGCCCTGTGCATTTCAAGATGTTGAGCAGCATCTCTGGCTTCTACCCACTAATGCCAGCAGCAGCCTCTTCCCTTGTTGTGTCTGAGAACTACTGGTAAAGAGCAAGATGCAGGGTCAGAAAAGATTTTACTTTTCTTTTTGGAGAGACCTAATCTATGTTGAGAACTAGGAAGGAAGGTTAGGACAGGATGAGGATAAAGGAAAGAGGTGGAAAAGAGTGAAGAAAGACCTGAGGTAGTTTGCCTATGGGGTAGGGTAGGGGAAGTGGGCATCCAGGGGGCAGGTAATGGATCATGCCCACAGTTTGATGGCTGTGCTTAGACTCGGTGTCTAAGAGTGTTGGTAGGCGCTAAATTTTCTCCCTCTGTGGTCAGACGTCATGTTTTCAAAGTGTTTAACTCCAGTCAAGTCATCTGTGGTTCTGCCACGATCCAAGTCCTGGACCTGGTCTGCTGCCTGCCACTTCATCTGCTGCTGCCCTGACCTCTTCCAGGGTAAGGCTGGGTCTAGACACGGATGATGGCGGCTGCCCTGGGAAAGGCTTGTGGAAGCAGTAGGCCTCTGAGGGCAGAAGGAAGGGGCTGGAGAGATCAAGTGCGCAACAGGACTGGACAAAGCAAGGAACATGATGGAAAGGGACTTGCCTCTGGCAGCATTTTGTTGAGTGCTAGTTTGGGCTGCAATATGAGCTGTACTACCAGTATCTGTCCACTGCCTCCTAGGACCTTGTGCTGTCCTAGCTGCTGGTGGAAACATTTCAATAATGGTAGCCCGAGAGTGGCTGATAGAATCAAGATTGAAAATTCTCTGTTGACCCCTATGATTAACACATTTTGGGGGGGTATGTTTTCATTTGTACTTGAAATAAGTAACATGAATGGTTTCAGTGTGCTCTTGAGAAAGGCTGAGACAGGATTGTTCCCATCCAGTATTTATAGGGTCTTCCTATATAGAGTAAGCGAAGCTCTCTATTTGGATACTCATCATACGTAATTCCCATAGAACTTCATTTTGATTAAGTTGGATAGATTTATCTCTGATCACTTGTTTTTGGCATCAGATTTTGAAATAGCTTTCTTCTGTAAGTGAACTAAAAATTGTTGGAGATCTATATTTTATGACAGAATCTTAAAAAGGGTCTTGTTAAAAGGTGTCTTTGGCTGAAGAGACATTTTAATTTTTCTCTTTAGTTTTTAAATGACGATTGTGTAAATGAAGTAGCTGAATCTCCCATGGAGTATTCACTGGGCTTGGGGACTGAATAACATTGCCATTCTGAGGGTTAATAAAAACATCAAGTAACTTGTATCTGGGAAATGACCAATTCAACAGATAATTGTTTATTCTCATTTATGCTTAGTGTAGTAACTGGACGTATTAAGTTTCTATGCCATAAGATGAAAACAGCTGAGCATATCAGGGGCCCTGTGTTACATAACTGATACATACTGAAAGAAACATCAATAAAACCTGGAGGTTACAAAGGAGAATTTGGAAATTTGGTAACAAGGGGATAGAAGGCATTTGCAAGGGAAACTTCGACAAACAGCAAGAATTGAGGGGGAAAAGGCATTTTAAGTAGCAGAAATCTAACGAGCCAAATAATGAAAGAACGGGTAAAATATATAGTGACAGCGATTTCCACGGTAGGAGACCAATACAAAAGTTTAGGGATTTTTGTTTGTTATGGATACAGTTGTATTTAAGCAGAAAGGCCACTCATGATTTTTTTCCAACCCTCCTTATCTCTTTTAAGTACTATACTATCAAGCAAAGTGGTATAAATAGAAAAGCCAGAATCCTATAGAATTCTATCCCTATCAAAACTAAATTAAAAAAAAATGCTTTTATTCAGGTCTACTTTGAGTCCTACTCCATTCCCTGATTGCTTTGCCTAATCTTCCCCTTCATTAATATTTACTATCTTTTCTGAATTTAGGTAACTAATTTTATGTTTTCATATATTTATTTGAATTTCCTTCACCTACTAATTGTCTTGAATTCTCACATAAAATATATGAACTATAATTTCTCTGTTTCTTCAACATGTTTCTAAGCAGAAATTAGGTGATTGTCTAGTGATTTTTTTTTTTTTTTTGGCATTTTTGGTCATAAAAGGTCACATGGAATTAATTCCTAAGCACTTGTATTTATCCCTCCCTTTCCCTTTGCTTTTTTGTTCCTGAGGAAATGGGAAATCTTGCACTTACCTCTGAGCTGGAAGAATCCGATTGGAATCTTGTTACTGGGATAATGTCCTGTGGCATTGTCAATCTTACTTTAGTGGATCAGAAGCTGGAGCCCTGAGCGAGAGGAATGGCCCACCTCAGTCTAGTTGCATGCCTGCCTATAGGCTGCCCCAAAGCGGAAAGGGGGAACCCCTTTTTGATGGCATCATGAGACTGGTTTCTGGATTTACCTTCCAAGGAGCCCAAACAACAAGGGGACTTAAAACAGAGCTCTGTTAGGAAGGGAGGAAAGTAGCAAAACAGGATCTCCCTCACCCCTCAAACAAATAAATACAATTGGTTTAATTTTGCATTGGGAATAAATCAATATGTGATCATAACCACAAATTATATCTTAAAAAATGTTTTTAAGGTTTATTTTTGAGAGAGAGACATGCAGTGCAAGCCCCGGAGGGGCAAAGAGATGGAGATAGAAGCTGAAGCAGGCTCCAGGCTCTGAGCTGTCAGCACAGAGCCTGACGCGGGGCTGGAACTCACTAATGGTGAGATCATGAGTTGATCTGAAATCAGAGGCTTAACTGCCTGAGCCACCCAGGTGCCCCTCAAATTATATCTTCCTTACAACTCTACCTCAGAAAGAATTTGAGAGGTTTGAGTAAAAGAAAGAAATAAAATCATTGAAGTGGTAGAGAAATAAGAATCAGTACTACCTTTATAGAGTTCTAAGAGTGGAACTCTTGGAAAGAACCCTTCCTGTCCACTGAGGGATATACTTGTCTTTTCTCTTTATTTGGGCTAGGAGATAGAAATTTATCTATAGATATACATACAGATCTATCTATCTAGATATAGGATATTAGATATAGGTAGATATATGAGAGTTACTAACATTTGAATACATTTATGGTCTTTAAAAAATAAGGATAACATTTCTACAGTGGGTAATGTTGAAATAGAGTATTTACTGGAACTGAACACACGACATAAGAGTTTATAAGAGTTGTATAGAATTCTGAGCATGCATATGCTTAGTTTTAAATGCCAACTTTATTAAAGCATAATTTACATATATTAAAATCGATTTTAAGAGTAGAATTCAATGAATTTTGACAAATACATATATCTGGATAATCACCACCACAATCAAGGTAGAGAATATTTTCTGCCCCTGAAGAAAGTTCCTTCAAGTTACTTTGAAAATAATTCCCTTATCCCCAGCCCCAGGCAACTACTGACTTGTTTTATGTCAGTTTCATTAGCTTCACCTATTCTAGAACAGAATATTTGGACTCCTCCAGTATGACTCTTGTGTGTGGCTTCCTTTGTTCATCACAAGGTTTTTGAGAATTATCTATGTTGGGGCATGCATCGGTAGTTGGTTCCTTCTTATTTGGTGTCTTTCACTGGTGAGTAATACCTTTACCACCGTTCACCTGTGGATCGACATTTGGATTGTGTCCAGCCAATAGCTGTTACGAATATAGCTGATGTGAATATTCTGGTACTGGTCCTCATGTAGATATGTCTTTATATTCTTGGATAAATGCCTAAGGAATGGAGTTGCTGGGTCATTTGGTATTTTTAACATTACAAGAAACTATCAAATTAACACTCTTGCAAAGTTGTTCTACAATTCTGCTCTGCCATTTGCCAAGTACAAGTTTTTCAATTACTCCTCTTCCTCACTAACACTTGATATCTTCTGTTTTTATAATTTTAATTATTCTAGTGCATATGAAGTGATTTAGTTTAAATACAATTTTCTCTAAGACTGATACGGAGAAATTTTTATGTAGTTATTAGCCATTTGGATATGCCTTTTGGTGTAATACCAGTTCAGGTCTTGCCCATGTTTTATTTAGTTGTCTTGAAGGAATTTGTATTTCCCTTTGTATTTCAGTTTTGTTGAATTTGTTGTCATGTAGTTGTTCAAAATATTCCTTTATTAACTCCTTAAAGTCTATAGCCTCAGTGTTGTTCTATCTTATATCCCTGATTTGAAAACTCGTATGTTCTTTTTCCTTTTTCCCCCAGATCAGTCTGACCAAAGGTTGGCTATTTTATTGATACTTTAAGAGAACCAGCTTTGTTCTTTTTTTTTTTTTTTAACATTTATTTATTTTTGAGACCGAGAGAGACAGAGTATGAGTGTGGGGGTAGGGCGCTTGCAAGAGGGAGACACAGAATCTGAAGCAGGCTCTAGGTTCCAAGTTGTCATCACAAACCCTGACGCAGGGCTAGAACTTATAAACCATAAGATCATGACTTGAGCCAAAGTTGGACGCTTAACTGACTGAGCCACCCAGGCGCCCCTGTTCTGTTGTTTTTGTTTTGTGTATTTCTGATTTCTCTTCCTTTATTTTTCTGGCTTCTGCTTACTTTGGGTTTAATTTGTCCCCCCCCCCCCCTTTTTTTTTAAGGTGGTAGCTTAGATAGTTGATTCAGGAAAAAAAATTTTTAATGTTTATCTTTGTTTTTGAGACAGAGAGCATGAGCTGGGGAGAGGCAGAGAGAAAGGGAGACACAGAATAAGAAGTAGGCTCCAGGCTCTGAGCTGTCAGCACAGAGCCCGACGTGGGGCTCAAACTCATCAACTGTGAGATCATGACCTGAGCTGAAGTCTGACGCTCAACTGACTGAGCCACCCAGGCGCCCCTTAGATAGTTGATTTTCGACCTTCTTTTATAATAGAACTGTCAGAAAATATACATAATGCTTGAAGTACTGCTTGGCTGCATTCCACAAATTTTGGTTTCTGTGATTTTATTATTAAAATTTCTCTCTTTTCTTATAATCCTTTATTCTTCTGCCTTGAGTTATTTAGAAATGTGTTAATTTTTCAATACTTAGAAATTTTAAAATATATTTTTGGTTTATTTTTAGTTCCAGCCAGAGAATTCACTGCATGATACTAATCCTTTTGAATTTGTTGATATTTGAATGCCAGCATATGACTCATCCTGGTGAATGTATCATGTGTGATAGAAAAAAAAAGTGTATTATGATAATTTTTCACATTATTTGACAGCATTATGAATCTTTATTACCCTTCCTGATTTTTGGCCTACTGCTATCAATTTTCAAAAGAGGAGTATTGAAATCTCAATTTCTCCTTTTAGTTCGGTTAGTGTTCCCTTCATGTACTTTTGAAGCTGCGTTATGTACATATTTAGGGCTAGGAAGTCTTGATGAATTGATCACTTTCATTATGAAGTTTGTTTTGTTGTCACTGATAATATTTCTTAGGTTTGCTTTTTATGATACTGAAACCCATTTTTAATTACTAGTGTTTATATTGTACCTCTGTTTTCATCCTCTTATATTTAAAGCTTCTTACAGACAGCATCTCATAGATTCTTGAACTTCTATCTACTCTCTTGACCTCAGTTTTTTATTTTAGTCCATTTACATTTAATAAAATTATCAGTATAGTTGGCTTTAAGTCTCCTATTTATTTACTTACTTACTTATTTATTTATTTATTTATTTATTTAGAGACCGTGCAGTGCATGTGAAAGTGGGGGAGGGACAGAGAGAGAGGGGGAGAGAGAGAGTGAGAATCCCAAGCAGGTTCTGCACTGTCAGTGCAGAGCCAGTGTGGTGGACTGAACTTATGAGCTGTGAGATCAGGACCTGAGCTGAAATTAAGAGTTAGACATTTAACTGACTGAAGCCACCCAGGCGCCCCATAAGTCTACTTTAATATTTGTTATCCTTTTGCTATCTTTCCTTCATTACTTACTGGAAACTTGATTTTTTTCTGTAATTGCTCGACGATTTACAATGTATGTATTATGTATCCTGTATACAATGTATATAAATATATGTATAGAACATATATAAACATACATATATAATGTGTATATACATATACATAAGTAAATACGTATATATTCATATTGCTCTGAGTGCATTGTGTTTTTTTCTCTGATTGCTTTTAAGATTTTTCTTATTAGTACTGTTATAATTAAGGTGATACTATGTCTTTTTTCTGAGTGTGTGTGTATCCTTTTCCAAATAAACTTTTTACTAAAGTACAGTATACATGCATAAACATGAACAAGTCAAAATTGTACAGATTGATGAATCATCTTGAAGTGAAAATGCTCATATAACCACAATCCTGATCAAAATACAAAGCATTCCTTGTGCTATAAAAGTCCTTTTAAATCCCCTTCTAGTCATTACTCTTAATATCTACCTCAAAATGATTGCTCTCCTGGTTTCACACACCATAGATTAGTTTTGCCAAATTTGAATTCTTTTATAACTGAAACTATACTCTGAATTTTATTTGTGGACGGGGTCTTTGGCTCTACATTCTGTCTGTGAGATTTAATACATGCTATTGCCTGTAGAAGTCGGTTTTTTTTTTTTTTCATATTTGTTACTCTCGTACAAACGTCCCCACACATATTTATCACTACATTGTTGATGGGCATTTCGGGTACTTCCATTTGTTACTGATTTCAAGTGCTATTAACATTAAAGATCTATTCCTTCATCTTCCGGTGTGTGGTCTGATGGTGGATGTCCACTGTCGCATTCTTGCTCTCTGAGACACTGTTACTAACTGGTCCCTTCCTCAGCCGTGCTGTCCGCCCCTCCTGTGCACTCCCCTTCTGTCTGCTCTCAGGAGTAGATGAGTCTTCCTCCCCTTCCTGTTGGCTTTCCATCTCTTCTTCAATATGTGTCTCCTCTGTCTCCCTCCGGATGCTCTTGGTTAATCTTTCTCTGTCTTACTTCCTCACAAACCGTGATGCTCCGCCTGAGTTCATCTTGCTCTGCTGCCTCTGTCTCTCTTCCTTCCAGCCTTTCGTGACCCTGTTTCTCTGCCTCTGCAGTTTCAGCGGTGCTTTTTTTCCACATCCACCTCTACCTGGAAACCACACCAACTTTTAAGTTCATTGTTCTATGAATCTGTGCTTCCCAGGAATTTCCTCTTCGTTTCCTGGTTTGTCTCCTGTATTCAAAGAAGTTTAGTTTCTAGTTGATGAACCATCAAGGTTCTGTGATAACCTGCGTTCTAGCTGTTGTGACAACTGTCTGAATGTCTGCCACCACACTCCCACTGAGGATTTCACTGATGACACTGTAGTTTCTCTGGAAGAAGGCGGTGGCTGTGTGCTTCATTGAAAAGCCATCATCATAATCATCGGCATCTTCAGCAGGCTCAGTTCTTACATAAGGTTCTCCTTGGTCCATGTGAGACCGTCTCTGTCCACTTTCTTCCTCTAAAGCGGCGTCTGCATGTCTTTTTGTATTTAGGTAAGCAGGGCGTGTGGGAGAATTACGATAGTCCTTCGTAGATTCATTCCATTCTGTCTTCTATACTTTATATTTGTTTCAATACTCTTATTTTTCTTCATCTGTGAAATCTCATCACATGCCACCATTAATCTGGCCAATCACCTGCAACTTTAGGTCAGGGCTGGAAGCATTTACTTGGTTCCAGAACTTTGTGCCGTGCCTCATGTAGGGCATCAGTAGCTTATGTGGTGGCTTTGGGGGTTGTGGAATCGTAACACCAGACGATGCTGAGACCTGGCTGTTGGTGCCCAGGTTCCCTCCCAGCTTGTAGTTGTATGGTAATGCCTGGATGTACTGTATCCCCACAAACCCTGGTGTTCTGGCCATTTGTGTTGTAGGAGCTGGGGTGGGCGTTGAGGCATAAGATGTTCTTTTTGATATTCTGGAAGATGAAGTTCTCGGTTACTTAAAAATGAATCCGAGACACCATGGGCAGAAAAAGCACCCACAGCTGTGGTCCTATTTCCCTTTGGGCTCACATATATATTAACTTTTGTTGAATATATCAGGATTGAAATTGCGGGGCCAGAAGGCAGGAAACTGTTCAGTTTTAATATCAACAAATGATACACCAAAATGTTCATGTAAGTGCTCTCTCCGCTTCCTTTGTTTCTTGTCTGTCTTGAAACTTGTGGATGACTCCATATTTTGCTCTTGTCCAGGAAGGTCAGGAATCAGGAAAAGAGGGTTGTGTACTAATAGGGGTGAGGGCATCGTGGCGGAACGAGATAGTTGGGCACCTGTTTCATTGCCAGGCCACTAGCAACTCTGGGCTATCATCTGCTTATGTTCTGTCTCTGGAAATGCAGGTAGGCAGCAGAGACTTAGTCTGTTGGAGGGAATAAGTGGTCTTTGGTGCACATCTAGGCATACTTTTATAGTATTATAAAGGGTGTAGGTTCATTCCTATCAAGAATACCAGGCAGTTACATCTACATCATGTCCATAAAAATTCGTTTACCCTATTTGAAGCCCTTTGATGAGGGCGACTAGTTGGCCACCTGTTATTGACATATCTTCCATGGCTATTCTAGGCCCATAAAAGACTTGAGAATCTGACACAACAGCCTTTCCTCTTTGGGATCTTGATGCGATCTGAATTTAATACACTTTTCAAGTGTGCTAGCCTTACATTCCCCACTTCTCATGCAATCACATAAATTAGAGGAAGGGTGAGTGGCTCATTCTCTTGGTTTTCTGAATGCCTTCCCCCCAAATTTTCTTGGTCCTTTAATATGTCTTCCTGTGGTTAATAAAAATCTAAACCATTTGTCTGGCCATGATACAGTATGGAAGTTTGGCACTAGGAAAATAGCTCCCTTTGAACTTGGGACTTAAAAATACTATCTCTTTTATCTTAGCAATAAATTGTCTCCATATATGTTTATAGTCTTAGTCCCTAGATGGTAGATTGGCCAGGGGCTAGCAGTTACTGTCCACTCCTGTCTTAACCTTGGCTCACTTTTGGTCCTTAAAATCCTCTATTAGAATTTTCCCACCTTAGCTTCTACTGCCAAGTGCCTGGTTTCTATGCATTCCTAATTTAAATTTCCAAGGAAGAGTATCACACAAGTTCATTTTATATCTTTGTGCAGAACTTCGAATACCTGGCCATCTCCCAGGCAGCTGGTGACTCCGTGGATTGGCCTGTGTTTCATGGTGTCATGTCTGAAGTGGGGTGAGGGGCAACTGGTAGCTTAGAAAAAAAGTTAGACACATGTTAAGTGGGGGTTTCTGATGTCCCAGAATCTTGTTTTTACTCTGATAAGTTATCTGTAGCATGTGTGTTTTGTGCAGTATTTCCAGTGACAGTGATGGATTTGTACTACCTTCTGCATCTTACAGTCAATAGCAAGAGAGTACAAAATCCTGGGGTCAGGAGTGCACTGTGTGGCACGATGACTAGGTATTTCTCTGTGTGAAACTAAGACTTTCCTTGGCCTTACTTTTCTATGTTAGCGCTTTCATTTTGCTTCAGTGTAGGTCTGTCTGGATGATCAAAATAGGTGGGAGAGAGGCATGGTGGGGCAATAATTTGGTTGCCTCACTTCCTGGAGGTTCAAGCCTTGTACTGAGCTATACTCTCACCATCCCTTCTCCCTGTTTCCTCACATGGTGAGGTCAGGTAGAGTTTACTAGAGATGTTGACGTGTATATTGCCGATAATCTTGAATAGGCACATATCTCAGTTGCAGGCAACATTACACCTTGAAAGTTCAGCAGTTGCAGGATTTTTTAAAATTAACTTGATAATGCTAAACTTGATGTCTTTCACAGGACTGTTAGAGATTACTGACATTTCTTTTACCACGTGATTATTTATGGGCATGCCAGATATTTAACCCACGTTATTATTTCCCTGAATTTTTTGCTAAGAATTTTAAGGTTGACATTATGATAGTGAGTATAAACAGGTATTTTAAAAATTTGCAATGAAAGGCAAGGCTGCTATTATGTATGATTATTAACCCAGTGAGGATGCCATTAATACCTGCATAAAGAACTAGACTAATGTCAGTTCCCAAACTGCAGATCTTAGGAAGGTTTTGTTTTTTGTTTTTCTGTTTTTTGTTTGTTTTTTTTAAGGATTTTTTAAAAACTTTAATTTATTGTTGAGAGACAGAGAGAGAGCATGAGCATGGGAGGGGCAGAGAGAGGAAGAGACAGAGAATCCGAAGCAGGCTCCAGACTCTGAGCTGTGGGCACAGAGCCCAATGCGGGGCTCGAACTCACAAACTGCGAGATAGTGACCCAAGCCGAAGTTGGACGCTTAATGGACTGAGCCACCCGGACGCCCCTGCTTTTTTTTTTTTTTTTAATGTTTGTTAATTTATTTTGAGAGAGAGAGAAGGAATGAGCAGTTGAGAGGCAGAGAGAGAGGGTAAGAGAGAATCCCAATCAGGCTCCACCCTGTCAGCACTGACCCCAACCTGGGGCTTGAACTGATGAAATAGTGAGATCATGACCTGAAATCAAGAGTCAGATGCTTAACTGACTAAGCCACCCAGGTACCCCCTTAGGAAGGTTTTTGAATATTTGAGAGTAGTGAATTTCCAAGGATGGAATGGTTAATTATTTTAGTGTATCTGGTGGGGGGGGGGAATTAGGCTAATTTTCAGCATGATCCACTTCTTATCATTATTCTCAGAAGGTTTTCTGAGATAACACCACAGTCACAGTTGCTAATAGGCTTATATCTACCATATCTACTAAGTTGTTGGCATTTTATTTTGATACATTGATAGAATAAGATTCAAGAATACTTAACAGAGTGCAGTAGCCTCCAGCTGCTGAATGCTGGATTTAATTATTTATTAGGACCAGTGAGAGTGTTTAGACCTACTGCTTGAAGTACTGTGCATAAGCATTATAAAATTGAAATGAGGGATCCATTCACTCTCCATATAGATTGTGAGAAAGCCAATATTTGGGGACCTTAGAGATGGCTTATTTCACTCCTTACAAAAAAAAAAAAAGAAAATTAAGACTTCAGGAAAAGGAAATGTGTTATACAAAGTTACAGAGCAGTTTTGAGGCAGAAACACAACATAATCTCAGCTCTCCTGGACTATATTTTTTTTCCAATTTTTTATCTTGGTGTCTTTCCTATTTTTGCCATTGTAATCGTATCAAGATCTTATCCTTAACCCTCATGTTTAAATTTCTTACCATTACTATCTCTTTATAAGGGAAAATATGAATTGTTATTGGAAGAAAAACCTGTGCTGCTTGTCTTGTGTGTATCTCCTTTACTATCACACTCAGGACATTTCTGACCCCAGATGAATGGGGTTTTTCCCCCCAATACCAAACAATTCTCTGACACTAGCTGGGTGTCCTACAGTTTAACTCAATTCTAACACTCTGTACCTAGAGATGGTGTCAGATCCCACAGGTTAAGAGCTCAGTCCCACAAGACTGCCCTCCCTGCTCTTTGGATGCAGTCACAAACCCTAAGTGTTAATTGTGCGCTGAACAGTTGGCTATTGGCTATGAGTCAGACGTTCCTATGACTCCCCTCCAGATTCGATTATTTCCTAAAATAACTCATAAAACTCAGGGAAACACTTAAATTTACCATCTTAATAAGTAATAAAAGCTATGATAAATGATACAGATGAACAGCCAGATGAAGAGCTACATTGGATGAGCTCTGGGAGGGTCTCAAGTGCTAGGGTTTGTACTTCACTCCCTTTTACTCAAATTCTATATTATTATTATTATTATTATTATTATTATTATTATTATTATTATTTCTACAGTTTTCTCTATGGTAATGAAATGTGAGGCCAAGGGATTATCTCCCATACAATTGATACTACTTAGGGCTGCTGAGTAGCTACCTATCAAGCTCCTCTCCTGTATCTAGGATCTAGCCAGCTTTGCTGAGTTACAATGGATTGCCTAAGTACTAAATGCAAAGTTACCGATGCATGTAGAAAGCCATTTGTATTAATATAATTAAGAGACCCTACCCAACCCTGATGAAAAATTACTTGAAAGTAACAGAGGACAGAGTCCTTATTTTAAAGTAAATGAACTATTGGGAGAAATTACGATTAGTTCAACCATAATTGGATCTAATGAGACTGAGTAGAAACAAATTAGACATAATTGGAAGTTAGGCAAAAGTCAATTCAATCGTTATAATTTTAACTTTATAAAAGTTATTGAATTAAATGACCAGGATCAATTAATAAAGGAAAGACAGCCATAAAGTACATTTCCAGGAAATTGGTACTTTTTTGAGGGGAAAAGTATTGTTTCATTTAATGATAAGAATTCATTAAAAATCACTTGAGGGGCGCCTGGGTGGCGCAGTCGGTTAAGCGTCCGACTTCAGCCAGGTCACGATCTCGCGGTCCGTGAGTTCGAGCCCCGCGTCGGGCTCTGGGCTGATGGCTCGGAGCCTGGAGCCTGTTTCCGATTCTGTGTCTCCCTCTCTCTCTGCTCCTCCCCCGTTCATGCTCTGTCTCTCTCTGTCCCCAAAATAAATAAACGTTGAAAAAAAAATTAAAAAAAATCACTTGAATCGGTTTTGCAGCCTTAGAAGGTTAACTTCAAATGAAGTAATTATGCAAATTTTAGTTTTACCTGCAAAGTGCTGCAGAAGTTGTTTTAAGGAATCAAGGAGTAGAAGAATTTGATAGAACAAAACAGCATATTCATAAAACTCACTGAATTCTCAGGATTTGGAGTCGACATATGGTTGTTCTTAACTGCAAGGCTGTGTTAGCTGTCTGACAGAGGCTTGTGGGCCCTGTAGACATTGTGTGATTGAAAATACAGTCACCACCTTGCTCTGTGTAAACCTGCTCTGGGCCTTAGTTCTGCATCCTCCAGAACTACTGTCATCCCCAACGCCCACCACACTAAAAGCCCCTCGTCGGTTTTTGTTTGGTAGCGTAAGTGGAGTTCTGTGCAACTGGTCACCTAGGAACTCAATGCTAACAGACTGTGGTTACCAACACCGTCTCCTTCCATGATAGCCAAGGGCAGTTAGAGTGTTGGGTTTTCTTCTTCCTGGGTGTGCAAGGAAATTTATATCATCACTCACTCGGTGGTGCTTAATGACCTCCGAAAGGAGCTCTAAGCATGTACTGACTTCGAAATGTGATGGAATAAGATTGCAGTTTTGATTCACTGCTGAACTATAACTCTCTAATGATGACAAAAATACTAATTCTGCAGTGATGGCAACAAAGGTAAGAACAGTGGCAAATCGGGCTGAGGAAATAAATCTATATGACATGCGCAGATGCAACACAGGTTTATAGACCCTATCCTTTAAATACATTATGTCTGAAATAAAACCAGTTCCATATACTCTGTAGGCATGGCAAATTTTTTGCCAAAGCACATTCTCTGCAGTTCTTTTTTTAAAAGATAGGTGCATATTTAATCAGTTTCAAGCCAATGGAATTATGGCATTACCAATGCAGTGAGATTTTGTGCAAAGTTAGGAAGAATCTCAGATGTGAACCCAGATTTTGGAGAATAAAGAATGAACATTTGTATATAAGGACTATCTGCCATCCTTTATAAAAGCATAATGCACCCAGCCCCATCCAGCTATGATTCTTAGGTAACACAACGTCATCCCTGACAAAGAAGGCCTGCTGATCATTTGCGTCTCAGGAAAAAGGTGGGGAGACAAGACTCAGGACAAGGGCTGCTGCTGTTGTGATGGTATGTGCATGCATTTGCTGAATGCATGTAGATGCCATGTGGAAGGTGATGAATTTTGTAAAAATGTGTTTCAAGTCAAATGGTAGAAATAACTATCATGGATCCCCTGATCTTTTAGGGCTTCAGTTATTTCTCTGTGTGAGATGATAGAAGCTATGTTTAAAGTCAGAGCAGGGGACACTTCGATAGGAGCCAGAGTGAGAGAAAAGGAGGAACCAAGAAAGATGCAACATAGAAAATCAGCACCTACCAATGAGGTCTGGCCCCATGTAATAGGGGTCAGAAGATCATCTTGAGCCCCATTTTCCAGATCTTAACAGTCTTCTGTGATTCCCATCCCTTTCTGTTCTATCGCTTTGAGTCTGAATGGAAGAGAGGAAAGCCGTATCTAGCTCAGAGAGCAGAGCCATAGACATGGGGGTGGGGGTGGAAGATTGAAACGTTGAAGGATGAGATAGAATAGAGTTTGAACTTAAGCTATTACTGCTGTAGTTCTTTTCCTGAAATTTATTTTTACTAGAAATGTAGATTGAGGGCTTCTTGTATACATGATAGTTTGCTCAGATTTGATAAACTTTGGATGATGTGAGTCAAAAGGGGGAGGATTAAAGGACTGGTTATCTTATTTATTTTTACATTTATATGATTTATTTATTACATATTTTTTTTGAGAGCGTGTGAGCAGGGGAGGGGCTGAGAGAGGGGGGACAGAGGATCCAAAGCAGGCTTTTCCCTGACAGGGTGACAGCAGTGAACCTGATGTGGGGCCTGAACTCATAAACTGCGAGATTATGACCTGAGCCAAAGTTGGCTGCTTAACTGATGAGCCACCCAGGCACCCCTAAAGGACTGATGATTTAATAGTCTGGTCCTTGATCAGTAGGGATTCTAGGCCACAGTTCTTGTGCTCTGTGCTGAGTGTGACTGGTCAGCTAGTCTGCCTACCAGTTGTCAGCATGAATTTCAACTCAAAATTTCAGTGAGATCCAGATCAAATTCCAGTTCCAGCTGTGTGATGTTTTATAAACTCCTCAACCTTTTTGACTCTCAGATTTCTCCCCTATGAAGTATATAGAATATTTATTTTATAGGTTTGAAGAATAGACAAAAGCATTTATCAAGTGTTTAGTAAAAATCTTGGAGGAGATTAAATACTTGATAAAACACAGGTATTGTAATCTTGAATAATTTGATCTCAATTTGGATTTTAACTTGGAGATGGATTTCAGTAAGGTTATACAAATAATGTTCCATCATAAAACTCGTTTGCGAATTACTATGCTTCAGGTATGACTGACAGTTTGACTACTTACAGAAGGGTTGGTTTATACTTTTTGCCCTTTGAATGTTTGTATTCTTGCCTCCACTGTTTGTGTCCTTTGGACCTGTCTGAGTAGGTTTGGAGTTTGGAATTCACCTATACAACTATAGAAGCTCAGCGTTTTATTTCTTGACTTAAATTTTAGTCAGGAGAGGGGAGTGATGAAATCTTTTTAATTGTTGGTTAAACTTGTATAGAGGCTATTCTGTCATCCAGGTTTTCAGCCTAGTCTCCAGTATGGTACTTTGGTAGGAAGGCATCCACTTTATCCAGGTTTTCACTTTGATTACTATGAAATCATTCATATTATAATCTTTTACATCTCTGCTACGTCTACAGGCATATCCTGCATTTCAGTCTTTTTTGAGATGTTCTCATTTTAAAATTTTTTCAAAAAAGTTTTAAGTTAAATTCCAGTTAGTTCCAGTGAGTTAACATACAGTGTAACACAGGTTTCAGGTGTACAATATAGTGATTCAACACTTTGACATGATACCCAGTGCTCATCAAAAGTGCACTCCTTAATCACCTGTTTAGCCCATCTCACACACCCTCTTTCCTCTGGAATGTATACACGCGCACACACACACACACACACACACACACGTTCATTTTGTATTCTCTATTCTCTTCTCGATTGATCTGTTTTAAAGGGGACTTATAATCTCATTAATCTTTTGAAAGAAATAACATTGGGTTTTGTTGATCCTTTCCACTGAATTTTGCCCCATTTAATTACTATTTGCTCTTATATTATTTCCTTTCTTCCTCTTTGTTTAGATCTACTTTGTCTTTTCCCCCTTATAGGTGCTTAATTTGTTAATTTTTTTAACGAGGTAAGAAGAGGAAAAGTTAAGACAGTAATGTTTAGGTTAACTATAAGTGCATAGTATAGTAGTGTTAATATATGTACAATAGTGTACAACAAATCCCTAGAACTTTTTCATCTGGGAAAACTACAAGTCTATACCCATGTTACAAAAGCTCTTTTCTTCTTCTTCCGGCTCCTGGCAACTATATTTCTATTTTGTATTTCTAAGAGTTTGACTACTTAGATACCTCATATAAGTGGAATCATGTAGTATTTTTTGTGAATGACATTTCACTTAGCATAATGTTCTCAAGGCTCATTCGTGTGGTAGCATATGACAGGATTTCCTTTTTTAAATACTGAATACTGTTCCATTGTGTACATATTTCCTATTTTATCTATCCATTTATCTGTTGATGTACATTTAAGTTGCTTCTGCCTTTAGAATCCTGTGAATAATGCTGCAGTGAACATAGGTATGCAAACATCTCTCCAAAATCCTGATTATAAGTCTTTTGGATATATATCCAGAGTAGAAATGCTGGATCATTTAATGCATTCATTTTCTGTTTGTTTTAGCTTTATTGCAGTCTACTTGACAAATAAAACTGTAAGATACTTAGGTGTACAACATGATGATTGAATATGCATATACATTGTGAACGGATTCCCCACATTGAGGTAATTAACACATCAGTCACCTAACATATTTATCTTTTTAAAAACTATTTTTGTGAGAATATTTAAGTTCTACTCTGTTAGCAAATTTAAGTTATACGATACAGTGTTAGCAACTATAGTCATCAAGGTATACATTTGATCCTCAGACTTCAGTCGTTCTATAACTGAAAGTTACTATCCTTTACCAACTTCATCCTATGTCCCCCATTCCCTGGCAACTACTTTTGTATTTTAGAAGAGTTTGACTTTATAAAAACATTTACTAAGTTTTTCTTTTCAAAATTTTTTCATGTTTATTTTTGAGAGACAGAGCGAGTGAGTGAGCAAGCAGGGGAAGGGCAGAGAGAGGGAATCCAAAGCAAGTTCCAGGCTCTGAGATGTCAGCATAGAGGCTGAACTCACTCAGCACTGTGGCTGGAACTCACAAACAGCATGATCATGAGCTGAGCTGAAGTCAGACGCTTAACTGACTGAGCCACCTAGGTGCCCCTCTTTTCTTTAATTTACTTTACTTTTTTCTATTTCTTTTATTAAGTAGGCTTGGCACCCAGAGTGGAGCCCAAGGTGGAGTTTGAACTCACAACCTTGAGATAAAGACCTGAGCTGAGATGAAGAGTAGACGCTTAACCAACTGAGCCACCTGGGCACCCTTTAAGTTTTTTATTTTAATTCCAGTGGAGTTAACATACATTATTAGTTTAGTTTCAAGTGTGCTATGCAGTTATTGAACAATATATTACTCAGTGCTCATCATGATGAGTGTACTTGTAATCCCCTTATCTTTTACCCATTCCCTTACATACCTCTCCTCTGTTAACCATTAGTTCTCTATAGTTAAGAGTCTGTTTTTGTTTGCCCCTTTTTTCCTTTGTTTTGTTTCTTAAATTCCACATGAGTGAAATTGTACGGTATTTGTCTTTCTCTCACTGACTTATTTCACTTAGCATTATACTCTGTAGATCCATACATTTGTTGTTGCAAATGGCAAGGTTTCATTCTTTTTTATGGCTGAGTAATACTCCATTGTATATTATATATGTGTGTGTGTGTGTGTATGTATGCATACATTGTGTATACATGTGTATATGTATATATATATTATATGCACGCACATGTACACACATGTGCACATACCCCACATCTTCTTCATCCATTCAAATAATGATGGGAAGTTGGGTTGCTACCATAATTTGGCTATGGTAAATAATGCTACAATACATATAGGGGTGCTTATATCTTTTTAAATTAGTACTTTTGAATTCTATGGATGAATACTCAGTAATGAATTACTAGATCATAGGGTAGTTCTATTTTTAATTTTTTAAGGAAACTCCATACTGTTTTCCACAGTGGCTGTACTAGTTTGCATTCCCATTAGCTGCGCACAAGGGTTCCATTTTCTCTACATCCTCACCAGTAGTTGTTTGTGTTTTTTATTTTAGCCATTCTGACAGGTGTGAGGTGAAATCTCAGTGTGGTTTTAATTTGTATTTCCTTGATGATGAATGACATTGAGCCTCTTTTCATGTGTCTCTTGGCCTTTTGTATGCCTTTAGAGAAAATGTCTGTTCATGTCTTCTGCCCATTTTAATAGATTATTTTCATTGTTGTTGAGTTGTATAAGTTCGTTATATATTTTGGATACTAACCCTTTATTGGCTATTATATTGGCAAATACCTTGTCCCATTCAGTAGGCTGTGTTTTAGTTTTGTTGGTTGTTTGCTTTATTGTGCAATAGCTTTTTATTTTGATAAAGTCCCAATAGTTTGTTTTTATTTTCCTTGCCTCAGGAGGCCTATCTAGAAAAATGTTGCTATGGCTGATACCAGAGAAATTACTGCATGTGTTTTATGGCTTCAGGTCTCAGGTTTAAGTCCTTAATCCATTTTGAGTTTATTTTTGTGTATGGTATAAGGGAGTGGGCTAGTTTCATTCTTCTGCATGTAGCTGTCTGTCTAGTTTTTCCAACACTGTTTGTTGAAGAGACTGTCTTTTTCCCATTGAATATTATTGACTCCTTTGTTGAAAATTAATTGATCATATAATCATGGGTTTGTTTCTGGGCTTTGTGTCTTGTTCAGATGATCTATGTGTGTTTTTTTTTTTGGGGGGGGGGTATGTGTATACCAGTACCATACTGTTCTGATTACTACAGCTTTGTAATATAACTTGAAATGTAGAATTGTGATTGATACCTCCAGCTTTGTTACTCATTTTCAAGATTGCTTTGGCTATTTTCAGTCTTGTGGGTCCATAAAAACTTTATGATTAGTCTAGTTCTGTTAAAAACAAAAACAAAAACAAAAAAACAAACGTTTTTTTTTTAAATAGATTGTTCCATTTTTATTTTTTTAATGTTTATTTTTGAGAGAGAGAGAGCATATGCGTGTGCAGGGAGGGGCAGATAGAGGGAGACACAGAATTTGAATCAGTCTTCTGACTATGAGCTGTCAGTGCAGAGCCCAAAGCAGGGCTCAAATCCAGGAACAGTGAAATCATGACCAGAGCTGAAGTTGGACACTTAACTGACTGAGCCAGCCAGGCTACCCTAATTCATTCATTTTTAAATTTTAATTTTCTAGTATGGAATTTAGTGATCTGGATTTTCTAGACTTTGCCTACATCCCTAACTTTTGATAGGCAGTTTTCATTATTTTACTAAGTACATTTCTATTATTTCCACTTTTACTCATTAGGTATTTTACATGTTTTAGAATTTGTAAATGTATTGTTATAAATGACCTTTTATTAATTTCTAATGTAATTAAATTTGGTCAGACTATATTTTTCTGTATAATACTTACTATTTGAAATTGAGATTTGATAGCTGCTTTTGTAATCACATGCTAAGAAGAATGTGTGTTACTATTGTTAGTGTAAGGTCTTATATATATTCAATTTGGTTAATTATGTAGCCCAGTTCTTCTGCATTCTTAATAAGTTTTGGTATATTTACCAATTACTAAACGTGGTTGAAAATGTTATGGCTGGATCTGTCCAATTATTTTCTTAATTCTCTGAAGTTTTATCTTCTGTGTTTTGAAGCTCTACTTTTAGTTGCATAAAGCTTATGATTGGTATGTCTTTTTGCTGAACTGGAGCTTTTTAAAAAAGTTTTTATTTAAATTCCATTATAGATAGCATACAGAGTTCTACCAGTCTGAGGTATACATTATAGTGATTCAGTACTTTCATACAACACCCGGTGCTCATTACAACAAATGCATTCCTTAATCCCCATGAACTATTTTACCCATCCCCCCTACCCATCCACCTCCCCCCTGGTAACCATCAGTTTGTTCTCCACAGCTGAGAGTTCGATCATTTTTATCTCCTATTGCTTTTAACCTTTAATCTATTTTATCAAATACTAACAATGTTATGTCAGTTTTCTTTTGGTTAATATTTATATTTTGTCGGTAACTGCTTTTCTGTCTTTTAATTTTAATCTTCATCATGATAATTATGTTATCATATTATGTTAACATAATAGTGTTATGTTTACAATAAAATGAAAAAAGTGGCACAGAGCTTTCTCATATATTCCCTACCCTCATTCTTGCATAGCCTCCTCTATTATCAATATCAAGTGCTAGAATGGCACTTTATTTTATTTTGTTTTTTGTTGTTGTTTTACCAAGAATGAACCCATATGAATAATCAACCAGAGTCCATAGTTTAGTTCAGGGTTCACTCATGGTGTTGTATCCTCCATGGGTTTGGACAAAAGTATAATGATGTATATCTATCATTATAGTATTATACAGAGTGTTTTCACTGTCCTAAAAGTCCTCTGTGTTGTTTATTCATCCCTCAACCTCCCTCTTTGCCCAATGAACCATGTTTTCATTGTCTTCACGGTGTTCCCTTTTCCAGAATGTCATAAGTGGCAATTATACAGTATGTACCCTTTTGTAGATTGATTTCTTTCACTTAGCAATATCCATTTAAGATTCCTCCATGGTTGTTTTTTTTGTTTTTGTTTTTGTTTTTTTTGTTTTGTTTTTTTTCTTTTTTTTTTTTGTGGCTTGCTAGCTTATTTCCTTTTACTGTTGAATAATAGTCTTTTGTCTGGGTGTATCACAGGTTCTTGATTCACCTACTGAAGGACTTCATGATTGTTTCTAAGTTTTGGCAGTTAGGAATAAAGCTGGTATAAACATCGGTGTGCAGGTTTTTGTGTGGTGGATATAAGTTATCAACACTTCAGGGTAAATACCAAGGAGCACCATTGTGGGATCACAATGGGTAAGATTATGTTTAGTTTTGTAAGAAACTGTCAAACGTTAAGTGGCTGTACCATTTTGCATTCCTCCCAGCAGCATGTGAGAGTTCCTGTGGCTCCACTCCCTACCAGATTTTGGTGTTCTCAGTGTTCTTGATTTAGGTCATTCTCATGAGTAGGTAGTGGAATTTTGTCTTAATTTGCATTTGCCTGATGACATATGATGTGGAGCATCTTTTCATATGCTCATTTGCTATCTGGATATCTTCATTGATGAGGTATCTGTTGAAGTCTTTGACTCATCTGTAAATCAAGATGCTTGCTTTTTTATTGTTGAGTTTTAGGAGTTCGTTGTATATATCATCATTTTTAGGTGGGCTCTTTTAAACTGCATATTGCCAGATTCCATCTTGGAACCTAGTCTTACTACTTGTGTTTAAATGATTAATTCAAACCGTTTACATTTATGGTGATTACATTTAAATTTATTATACTTTCTTGTGCCTTAAGTTGTTAAGCTTTTTCACCTTCATTTCCTCCTAAAGATAGATGAAATTAAAAAAAAAATTATTTTATAGAGAGTGAGCGTGACTGGGGGAGAGGGCAGAGGGAGAGAGAATCTTAAGCAGGTTCCATGTTCATTCTGGGACCCCATGCATGGCTCCATCCCACCATCTTGGGACCATGACCTGAGCCAAAATCAAGTCAGAAGCTCAACTGAATGAGCCACTGAGGTGCTCTGGTTCTATGAACTTATAAAAAAATTCTTGACCCCCTTCAACTTTGACATAAAGAAATGTGCTACCATGGGCCAGTGTCAGCATAACCAATAAATAATTTATATGTTTTACAGTTTACATTTGTGAGTACCTGTTCAGCTTTTCTCAATTTGTGGGAAGTCTGAGGCCCCTGTTCTATGTCACTCAAGATAAGTTATATATTTGTTTACTTGAGGTTCCAAAACATTTCCTGCTTGGGATTTCTGTACCTTTCTTTCTTGGCTTAAGTTTTCTTAGCTCCTGCTGAAGTACAAATTCAAAATCCAAACGTGTGTGAGGGTAAGACTATGGTTTTTCATTCTCATGGGAGATTTCCCTGCCCCCCCCCCCCCTTTCTTAGGTCTCAGACAGAGATGGACATATCTCCCTTTCATCTTTTTACTTTCTTTAGAAGCTTTTCTTCCCTGATGGATGACTTCTGAATTTATGTGGGCATCTCACTTCCAACTCTTTTCTTTGCAAGGGCTCAAAGCCTTGTCCTCTGTCCCCTGCACAGGCTTCAGATCCAAGTCCCTAGAGTGTTGGGGTTGGCAAATGTTCGTAGAGCAGTCATAGTGTATGTGCTCATTGACCATCCGGGTTTTCTGCTTTGTCTTATTGTTTCCCCTTGGATATTTTTCTCACTCTATTGGAAGCACAACTATGCATTTAAATGGATGTTTGCTGTATTTTATCTACTATTTCTATGTGTTTTGCAGTAAGGGCTTTTCAGAATATCCAGTTCAACTTATTGCTGGAAGAAGAGGTTTGTTTTAACATACCTTAGAAACATCCAATTCCATTCAAGTAATAGCTTATATAAAAGCCATTCTTCTTGACACATGGGACTCTCAAGTAGTCCTGCTGAGCCACATAGCAATCTATTCCAGGTATATATGTTCTCTTAACACAACTGCACTTCTTTGAATAAGTTTTGTTTGTTCCTTACGGAATATTGGCTTCTACTGCCATCACTATACATTAGTGTGACTCTTGGTGCCAGTTATGTAACATTCAAATCAGCCTTAAATCCATTCTAGTGTAAGGTAAGTCATAGATAAAATTACTAAGACCTTAGTGAGATCCTGTATCCAGTATTCTAAAGTGGCCCTACATTCTGTAGGCAACTTCTGCATGATCTGAATTGGTCAGAATACTTAGTAGAGCAAAATAAGCAAGTTTTGTATGGGTAGTTTAATTGATCACTTATCACTATTTCTGTGGTACAGTGCATTCTCCTTGCTTTTGCGGAAACTACTTACCTTCCTTTGTTACAATCCTAAACCTTTGCCCCTTGTTTAAGAATAGGCACATGACCCTATCGGGACCAATGACAAAACACCCACCCTGGCTACAAGATTGGTCCAAGATTAGGCTGGTGATTCAGTTGGACCAAATACAGAAGGAAGTAAATTAAAAGAACCTTTTCATCTCAGCTTAGAAAGATGCTAGCAGAGAGCCACTGGACTTCTGTTTTCTCCTATGGAGAAGGAGTAGGTTTCATGTTAGAGAGGATAAAGCCAACACCCCCAAAAAAGTGGTAATGTGGCAATGCAAGAACTAGAGAGATGGGGAGCACTGGCCCCTTCTCAGGCCTCGGTCCTCACATGAAGTCCAGCTTTGCCCATAATCATCCTGAAGCTGCCAATTCCTTTTCTGAGATAGCTGGTTTGAGTTGGATAGGTGTCTCTTCTAATCAAAAGTCCTGATTCCCTAGCATCTTGATCAAAAAAGTATTTGTAAATACTTTGATAGTTATGGGCATGTTTTTGGTGGTGAACAGTGATTTACATAGAGTCTTTGTATTTTAATGCTTTGCGTTCTAAGAGCTGTAAGTCTGGCACTCTTTCTCTAGCACTGCTAAACTCAATGAATCTTTAATACCCACTTTTGGAGTATATAGTTAAAAATTAATATAGGTGAAAGTTATCCATTTTTCCAGGAGGTTAAGACCTGCTCCATTAGAGTGCTAAGTTAATTTTAGGCGTTAGTGTGTGTAGAGCTCTTGGTCAAGGTAAAACTGTTCCCTTCTCTAACACATAGGAAAATCAATGCATAAAAACTTCTAGTGTAAAAGCTATCCTTCCAGGCCCCTAAGGCACTGGAGATTGGGTTATCTTTTCACTCAGCTGACAATTGATCCATTGTTTGTATTAAATAATCTGGCTTTGTTCAAGCATACCGCTGTTTGTGTTTTTAATTCCAAAGCTTACCTCATTATGAACAATTTTCCACTCTTTCCTTTGGGGAAATGCTAATGCTACTTGTTTATATAGAAAGTAAAGTTAAGGAGTCAGTTTTGACATTTTGGCTTGCTTTCACAGGCAGGAAGGAGTAGTACTGCATTCATATGTTGAAACTTTGTTCTCTTTCTCCCTCTTTATGTTGGATTGTGCCTTCAGCAATAAGTACCTCAGGTTGCTTCACGTATTGGCCATTAGCCACTGACAGTAATGTCTTTAATGAATATTTTTTTGATTAATTTGTCTCTACTTCTCTTGTTCTAAAGCCTATAGCCAGCAACCATATTTTAAGTGGATATTTGGAATAACCGTAAAGTTCCCTACAGCGTTTCTTTGGCTTACATCAAAACTTATGCAATGTGCTTAGGAACTGGGACAAACAGGTGGGAACTAGTAAGGCTTGTCAAACACCCTTTAGGGAGTTGAGCTAAGGAGACCCATACGGTTAACTGACCAAGTCTGTACCCAAAACTCAAGGACACTGCTCATGGGCTACCAGGAGCAGCCACAGACGGTCAGCTTTTGTGTTTTGGAATTAGTCATTGTGTTGTTTTCAATGAGCTGGAACCTTTTCTTTTCCTCTAGATTTTTTTTTTTTTGAGTTGTGCTATTGATTGACATTATAGAATTCTATGAAAATAATCCAATGAAACTCACCTTTGCATCTCTTAAAAAGTTGTTGCAGATTCTAGTTTAACGTTGCACAGTAACATCTTGATGAAGAACTAAGGAAAAATTGCTTTCTGGATTCACTATATGAAAAACTTGTGTTTTATCTAAGCAATTATTTATACTAAATAGACACTATGAATTTTGATACTTTCTTTGGACTGACTACAGAGCATAAAACCAAACTTGTAACTCATCTCTGGCAAATAGAGATGACTAGTTGGTAGGCATTGTGTGCTGTCTTAGACCTGGCTTTGTCTCTTCTTTCCCTTTGCCTTACATTATGCCTCATTTTTTTCTTTGCTTTAAAAATATTTTATATTGTGATTTTTATATGCATTTTAATGAAATTTGTTTTTACAAAAGAAATGCAAGGCATAAATAGGGTAGACATTGCTTACAAAGTGATGTCTAATCTCACCCAAACTCAGGTATTCACACACTCTTCTATTAGATGTAGTCCTAAGCAGTAAGCAACAAAGCCCTACACAGCCAAAGTGGATGGCTCTAAGTGCCTGCATTAAAATCTCATGCCTGTGGCTTCAAGTAATTCCTTTTAGCACTTATTTCAAAGTTTAATCTTACATTACATACTATTTGAAGAAGCTTCAACATACGTAGGATTTAAAAGCCCACAGTAGATGTAAAACAAGAAAATGAGAAATAGAAAAGCTTCTACATGGGGGCTGCTGACAGCAATCATGAAATAGATGAAAAAACTAAGCAACACAGATAACCCCACATACTTTTACCTGGCTGTATTGTATCTACTATGTATATGTATATAGAATATAAATGATATATATTTTATGGATGGTATTCATAATTATGACTCAGTTATTTAGAATCTTGGCTCTCCAGAATTCTCTTATTCCAAGGATTTTAGGTTAATGATTTTTATGTAAATTTTTATCCTATATTTAAACTTGTAATTTATGTGAATTGTGAATTAAACAGAAGGGCCACATATGGAAATACTGGAAATAGTCAATGTTTGAACCTCTCATGGCAACATTGATAAAATAGATTGGAAAACACATGGATGTAGGTTTAATATCGTCTAGTTTCACTAGAAAAGTATCATTTAATAGTATGCAAATGATTACATAGATGTCTCTCCAGGGCCTCAGTAGCAAACAGCTTCTGTGACTACCCTAGCATGCAAAAACGCTCCATTTAAAATTTAAGCTGTAACTATGTGTTATTGTATTGTCTATAATTACATTTCTACTTGGTTTAATGTTAGAGTTTTTCAAGTTGCAAGAAATATATGCACATTGTAGATTCAAGTCGTGTTGGTTATGTGCAAATATTTATTGATAGGAAGCATTAAAGCCATGTCTTCCATAACTAATAAACTCCTGAACTTACCCTTGGAGAAAAAAATCCAGTTAGCCTCTCCAGGGACCATGGGGCTCCTCCTCTAACCCCTTGTCTGAGTGTCAAGCAATAGTGTACCCATTTTGTGATACTGATAGGTTCACATTTCCTGTAGGTGGAGACTTGAAGGGATGTAAATCATTGTGTGTTTGGTCTTCCTTCTCATTCTAACCACAAGAGCATGGAACAGACGTTTCTCTCCCTTTAGACATTTCTGGGAGGAGGTCCAGTGAGGGTTTCAGGGGCTAGTGCTCTCTTCTCAAGCTGCATGGCACCGTGAGCCTCAGGCCATTCCTCTGAGGGGAGAAGGCCTAGGTTAATGCTGGGCTTCAGAGAAAGTGTTCCCCTGTCCTGTTCCTGCTTCTCCTTTCTCTTGCCCTTGGGGGTGTGTTACTGTGAGATTGACATCTCCTTTCAGGAGCAAGGAGTCCTTTTAGGTCTCTACAGAAGGCTGAAAGAATTGTCCAGGTGTTCAGCCTATGGGGTTTGGGCCAAAATCTTACCCATCTGTAATCAATAGTAAGAAATGCTGCTTTTTTTTTTTTTTTTAATGTTTTGCAATTGTTCCTTGTAGGTGTGTTTTTCTAGAGGATTTCACAAGGAGGAGTGGTGGCAGGTCCATGGAAAATGAATTACTTGACCTATACCATATATTTTGTTTTAAACTAAAGATTGTAGTTTTAGTAAGAAACTAATGCATGTAGTTAAATACTGAAAACATTTTTTAGTGTACATGTTGAAAATCTTCCTCCTCATCTCACACTTGTCCCCCTTCAGTTCCCATTGCCCACATTGCGTGAGAATACTGTTACTGTTTGTTGTGCATCTTCCCTGAATTTTTGTGTATGCAAAGAAAAACAAATGTGTTCCCTTAGCTTCTCATTTTTTTGCATAAAAGATATTATATTAAACACACTGTTCTAAACCTTGCTTTTACTCTAAAAATAATCCATATCGGTCAATATGCAGATTTTTGCCATTAAAAACATTTATTGAGGTAAAATTGAAGTGCCTGGGTGGCTCAGTCAGTGGAGTGTCCCACTTTGGCTCAGAACATGATTTCACTGTTGGTGAGTTCAAGCCCCGCATTAGGCTCACTGCTGTCAGCGCAGAGCCCACTTTGAACTCTCTGTCCCCTTTACTCACCCTCCAACACCCCTCACATTCTCTCTCTCTCTCTCAAAAATAAATAGAATGATGGAGGTATAATCAAGATATAACATGTTAGTTTGAGGTGTACAATATAATGATTTGATATATGTACATAGAGAGAAATGATCCCTACAGTAGTTCTAGCTAACAGCTGTCAATATACCTACTTACAGTTACTTTTATTGTGATGAGAACTTCAAGACTTACTCTTAGCAACTTTCAAATAGGCAACATGGTATTATTAACCATAGTGACCATGCTATACATCACGTCCCTGTATGTAATTCTTTTATGACTGCATAGCATTACATTGTATAGACATCGATATACTATAATTTACTTAACTAGTCCTCCTTTTGAAAAATGGTAAGGTTAATTTGCAATTGTTTGCTAATAATGCTTCAATGAGTATAGTTGTGCATACATTGTTAGGCACCTATTCAAGTGCTTAGAAATCCAAAAGTAGAATAGCCTTGTCGAAGGTGATACGTATTTGTAACTTTGATAGGTACTATCTGCCCTCCATAGGGATAGTAAAATTTTATATTCCCTAGCCCCACGTATGGTATATGTTATAAAACTGACTTTTTGCCAATCTAAAAGGTGACAAATGGTATTTCAGGATAATTTAATTTGCATTTCTCATTTTATAACTGAGGTTGACATCTGTCAAAGAGTTTTCTGAGAACTATCTGTTTATATCTTTGAACATACTGGCTTTTGTTAAATCTTTACCTTTTGATTTCTAAGGGCTTTAATATATTAGATAAACACTTTATCTCTGATATGGTTACAAATGTTTTCTCCAACTTACTATATGTATTTTAATTTTGCTTACTATTTTTGCCATTAGAAACTGTTTGTGTAGTAAATTGTTAATAGTTCACAGATGCTAGCTTTTCAGAAATAGAAAGGCTTAACTCACTACCAGGTTTGAAAGGATTCCATATTATGTTACTTTTATGGTTTTATCTTTATTTATGTTTAAAATTTTTTACTTGGAATTTATTCCAGTATGTAATGTGAAAATGGACCCAATTTGATTTTTTTCATCTTTCTGACTAGTTGTCAAAATGCCATTTATCAGAATGTCCCATCTTTACTCCACAACTTGCGCTACCATCTTTGTGTCCTTTCCTTGAAGGTGGGGTAGGGGGTGATCCAGGTGAGTGATTCTGGCAAACTACCCTCCTGGGGTGATACCCTAGCTTTTTGCCTGACAGTGCTATTAAAAAGGAGCCCCTATCTTCTTGATCTCCAGATAGAGTAGGTATTCTGTAATATGTAGCTGAGGAAGGAATGGGAACAGGTTCTAGCTCAAATGTCCTAGACTGTCATCATTTTTATGGACATTTAGGAGATTTATTTTTAAATATAGTTACTGATGTGCTGTATGTCCTTAGGTTAGTTTTCAGATACTTTAAATATTTGTGTTTTATAATTTTTTATCAAATGGTTGTTTGACCTGGAGAGGAGTATGCCAAGTTCCTCATGTAGCTATTCTGGAAGGCTGATTAATTTTTTTTGTGTGTGTGAGTGTCCTTTTGCAATGTTTTAATATAATAATTGTTGGTATATGTCACATTTAAATGTGATTGATTGTGTGTGTGTGTGTGTGTGTATAGAAATTTATTGGTATAATAGTTAGGCCTGGCCTCTTACCTGTATTATTTTAGATTTTATGTGTTGATCAATTTCCAGAAGTTGTTCAGTATGTGATCTTACTTGTTTATGAAAAATCTTTGTGGTAGTTAAAGGTTTGGATAATTGTTCAGTGGCTATTTTTTAAATAAAAGCATTATGTAATATTGTAAATCATACATTGATTTACACAGTGTTTGTTATTCTGCTGTTTGGCTTCGTGTTAAAACTATGTTTCTTTTTATCTTCGGTCTCCCATCTCTTTCACTTCTGGAATTTAATCAATGACCTTCTCAGTGTTCTAATATTTAGTATCTGCCGTTTTGTCTTAATTGTGCTAGAATTTCTAAAATTTGATTTAATACTTTAAATGACATTTAAATGACTCCTGGCTATTACAGGTAAGGTGACTGAGGTAAATCTCCTCAGGACTGGTGCCTGTGTTGGTGCACATTGTCTCTACACAGCTCTAGGAGTTAACATTCATGTTAGAGTCTAGGTGAATGACATTAATCTAGGATTGTGAATTGTACAAACTGCGTGGCTGTATGCAGAACTCTTGATTTACTCTCTGTGTTACCTTATTTTCTCTTCGTGTTTTTTTAGCTGTAATATTTGAATATTCTCTAGTTCTTGTGTGTTTAAAACTGCATGAGATCCAAATTTGAAGGCTGGTTTAGCTGGATATAAAACCTTCGGTTCAGTTTCTCTGTTAGACCTGTTATATCTTGTACATGATGTTCTGTTGTATTTTGGTGCTAAATGTTGCTGTGGAAAGAATACAATACCAGACAATTACATTCTTCTTTTTTTTTAATGAAAGGCTTGATCTTTTTTCCTGACAGACTAAGGGATTTTTTTTCTGTGGGTTTTTAAGATTTTCTAGGATACTCTTAGAGTTTTCCATTTTGGGGACCGAATTTAATTGTTGAAAAGTTTTCTTGAATCAGTTCTTGAAGTGATTGTGCTGTTCCGATTTTATTCTTTCAATACCCCCCTTTTTTGGTGGGACAGTATCTCAGGTTATTTTTGCTTATTTTCTCTAGCCACTGTTTTCTCTCTAATCCCTTTAAAACTCTTCCTGTATTTCCGTTTCATTTTATTTCTTTCTTTGATTTCTCTCCTCTATATTCTTTGGTGTGTTTTCCATGGTTTCTTTTCATCTCTGTACTACTTGTATGTTTACCTTCATTTCGATGATGATTATGGTTTCTGTTTTCTCCTGGCTTTTGCCAGCATGCATTTGACCTCTTTTTATTGTCGCACCACTTTTTCCCTGAGTTCCAACATTTCTGCATCATGGTCTATTTTTGATGTGACGTCGTCAGTAAGTTTTATTTCATGACAAAATACTTTGATTAATGTTTCATCTTGTCTTTGGCAGTCATTTTTGTTGTGTACTTCTTAATCTATACCTGAATTTTTCTTTTTCTTTTTCATAGTTTATTATAGTGATGTTATATAAATAATGATTTATTATTGAATTAATTAATTTTCTTTGTGGGAAGTTCCTATGCGTAACAGGAGAGGGGGCCAAAATGATGGTGCAGGCTTAAGAGCCCAAAGACTATCTTTCGTTACCACAGAAACAGGTGGCTACTGCAAATAGGGCTAATTGCCTTGATTCTTTTTTATGGCACCACCTTTTTAATAGCCTGGATCTAGAAGCAACAATGGCTTTGGGAAATGACATAACATCCTTTTTATCTCATTTCCTAAAGCCATTGTTGCATATAAGGTTTATAAGTTTTGTACCTCAGAGGACCTCTCTGGCCTTCAGAACCTGTGATTTTGCTAGCACAATCTGAAATCGGCCACCACTGTGCCAAGCTACCATTCTTTGCTTTTCATTTTCTCCTACGTGAACTTCCTTGAGTTGCTACACATATTTTTGGAGTCTAGAGTTTGTTTTTTCCTAGTTTTGCTGGAAATGGAATTTGTATTTTATTTATCTTTTTATATTTACTTTCGGGAGATTACGAGCCGGGGAGGGCCAGAGAGGGGGTTAGAGAGGATCAGAAGTGAGCACTGTGCTGACAGGCTGATGGTGCAAGCCTGATGTGGGGCTTGAAGTCAACAATGGCAAGATCTTGACCGGAGCTACAGTTGGATGCTCAACTGACTGAACTACTCACATGCCCCTGGAATTTGTATTTTAAAAAATTCTTTTTGCTGCTTTTAATGTTATTTCCAGGAAGAGTGGTGAGAAATGTTGTTAATGTCCCTATGGTCATACCACAGTATTGGCATGTTGCCTAATAGTAGTCACATCTCTAGTCACATCTCTAATGGAGCTCCTAGACTTCTCTAAGGCTTAGGAACAATTGAATATATATTTGTAAATTGTTCCTACATTCTTCACTTCATAAGTTTTACATATGATGTGTCAGTAGAAGATGCCAGTATGTGGCAAAAGACTATCCATCCCTCCACTTGATTTTTTCTTGCCTTTATTAGTTGTTGTAGATACTGCTACGATTGGGGCAATTATTTTTGCTTAGAACTCTGTAGTCAGTGCTAGTTAATAGGTTGTAATGGGTTAGAGTCAGTGCTTAGGTAGAGCCTGGGTATAGAGTTGTTAACAGACATTATTTTACTCCCAGATGATAGATGGGAAAAATCAAAAGGAAAACTACCACAATCATAGGCTTTGTGCATGAACTGGGATTGCCCTACGTTTAATCTTCAGGAAAGTGTGAAGAGTACCAAGCATCCCTCATATTGAGAGTGGAAGTAATTTTGAGAAAAAATGGCATCAGATCATTTATTCATTAAATTTGACAGGAATTTATAAGGCATCTTTCATATCATGTTGTCATGACCATTGGCTCATATAAGAGAGAACACAAATACACAAAAGAGTATGCAAGGGGAAAATGGTAAGTGACATAGGGAGGAAGAAGTTACTTCATTTGGGAGAATATCAGGAAAGGTTCCCCACAAGCAGTATTATTTCAAGGTATTTATTGCATACTGTGTATTGATTTCGAAACACTAGTATGTTTTCCTTAAAGAATGATTGTTTGAAGAAGAGTCCTTTAACAATAGGCAAAATAGAAGAAATGCAGTCCGTTACTTTGGAAAATGACCTTTCACACTGTGGGAGAAAGCATCAAGTACCATTCTAGCTTTAACTTTACTCTTTAATAGAAAAATACCAGTTGAGCTTTTTCACTAATTATTAGCATCTTCAGGGAAATATTCATATGCACTGGACCTTTTTACAAGCTGAAATTAGAGAATGCTCTGAAATAATTTATTGAAATCGTTTGAATCAACAATCAACTGATGCCCATGTCAGAGAATGCTCTGAAAGAATTTATTGAAATCGTTTGAATCAACAATCAACTGATGCCCATGTCAGGAAAAAGCTGAAAATGAGTAAGAGTTTACATTACCAGGAAAGCCTTCAGGGTGGCACCTAGTTATACTTGTGAACGACAGACACACACACACACACAAAGACACATATAAATAGAAAAGACTTGATAATGCTCCTTTATTTAGAGTGAATACAATGAGTTTGGATTAATGGTTTACATGGTGATCACTCCATTTGTGTGGGGAGCCAATTAGGAGGATTCTCTTGGTGTTTTTCTTGTACCGACAAGCACCGGACAGTGGAGGGAAGCATAGGACTGGAAAGGTCACATCTTCATGTCCTGAAAGCTCGAGTGGTTACAGAGTGCAGAGGTCCCATGCGGAAAGATCGTTACCTGCTGTGTCTCTTGTTTTCAAAATTCTTAATCAGGTTATCAGCTGTAAGAATGCTTTTTTTCCTTTGGTTCCCAAACAGTGGGGCACTTAAAACAGCAGGTCACCGGAGAACAGCATCAGCCAACATTGATAAGTTGAAAGTACCATTGGGATGAGAGAAGAATGGGCAGGACTGCCTGATCTTGTTTATCCTCTGTTACTTACTTTTTTTCTTCTAGGTTCATTTTCTAGAGAGTCTCTTTTCATTGCTTGTGTGCTTATCTGTGCATATTTAAAATGCCTTGGTGGTGGCAGAGAGTAATTAGTATATACAGCCTGGAAACTCAACTTTTAAATTTTATTAATGAGCTAAGTTGAGTTCCCCTTTATCTTTTAACTGACCCCAAGAGCATTAATGAAAAGTATCTAAATATGAATACAGGTGTAGTAATAAAGGAGAATTATCAGTCACCCTTAATTTAATTGGTGTCACCTTAGCTTTTAGCAGGGTAATAGGGTAGTATTGCCACCTGCAATCATTCAAGACTACCTTTCTCACTAATTAGCTCACTTAATGACCTTTCAAAAGTGAGTAAAATAGAATCTGGTAAGAACTGTTAAATATACATGTATATATTTGTGAAATAGCATTGGCAGAATATTTAATCACAGACACAGAACTTGAGTTTTGAGGGACATTAGTGATTCGTTTTGTGCATCCTCGACCCATGAATCTCTTAAAACACCCTCTTGGTACACAGGCTTTCTAGGACTCTAGTAACTGGAGCTTATTTCATGATGTCTGATACTCCAAGCTCTTTGATCTAGTTTTATTAATTCTCAAAGCCCATGTAAGCAAAATACCATGTAGAGTTAGTATTATGACCTGAAAAGTATTCCATTCTTTTGGCTAAAGGTCCAATTTGATCAATATTTATTGTGTGTGCATTGAACTCTATTATGACTACTATTGGCAGGTAGAGAAACACGAGACAGGGTTGTGCATCCTCGGAAGAACTTGTATCCCGGGATTTAGAAAGAGACATACAAAGAACAACTCCATTAGAAAGTTGAATGTTACATCATACGGTAAAACACATTTGCTAAGAATTATCAGAAACCATGCATAATCAGAAAGGTAGATGTAACTGCATGTCAAGCTAGTGGGCCTCTCTTTCCTCAGGAAATTTTTCGACTAAAGACGTCTTCAAAATGACATTTGTACTTTGGACACACGCAGGTTATTTTCATTTAGGAGACAGAACAGTTCACTAGCCTTGTTTTTTATATGTTCACTGAAATGCTTTAACAAAGCATGTGATTTTGATAGTTATCTGTCGTATCAGAAACGGAACCAAGCAAGCACTATTGGCTTTTCACTTTAACGACTACAAAGCGATATTTATTAGTAGTCAGTGCCTCTCCTGAGCACTAATCCAAAGCACGTTTTCCCATAATGAAAATGGTTCTTCTCCCTCTCACAGATAGTACATCTCCAACTGAGAGGAAACCCTGTTTAAGGGTCCAGATTATGAGCTACTTATGGGTGCAGTTAATTTTTCTGGGAACAGCTTGATTCTGAGCATTTTTCTAATAGATATTGGAGAGGTCAGTGGCCATTTCAGTAGAGTTGGCTGTATGCATCATAATTGAAAGTTCAGTGATTCAACCTAATCACTTACTGGCCCACAGTTCGCTATTTCTCTCTAGAAACTTCCTATAATAACTAATAATTAAAGATTACATTTGCTTAGCTCTGATAATTTTTGAGGACTTGTACTAAGAACCTTATATTCATTGATGTCATTTCCGTTTTGCCTCAACACTGAGTTGTATTTTTGTTTCCATTCTGCAGAATAGATACTGAGGCAAGGGGGTGGATTTTCTGATGAAAGACAAAGGGACAATTTAGACTAAGATTTTTTTGGACTCCAGAGCCAAAAATGGCAGTGGAATTTGTCACCTGGAACATATTTCCAGAATTAATTTCTTGGAACATACTAGTGACTTTCCATTTCTACACATGTGCTTATATTTCCTCCAGACTGGATGCTTGCTACTGCCTATTTAACTTTGCATTTTCAAATGCTTATTTGTGTCTACCTTACTGGGGTGAGGTCGGTAGGAGCTGTTCCAGAATTACAAAAATGGAATTGTGCTATGAAGTATTAGTGTCAAAGACTAGTCCCCTTTTCTTATGTTTGGCATAGTCTTAGTACTTAGAGTTGTAATTTTTTAATGTTTTTTTTTGTTTTTTTTTTTGTTTTTTTTTTAAGGGAGCGTGTGAGCAGGTGAGGGGCAGAGAGAGACACACACAGAATCCGAAGCAGGCTCCAGGCTCTGGGCCGTCAACACAGAGCCCCATGCGGGGCTCAAACTCAAAAACCGTGAGATCATGAGCTGAAGTCAGACACTTAATAGACTGAGCCACCCAGGCACCCAAGTACTTAAAGTTTTTATATTGGATGCATAAAGGATTATCCCAGGAATATATTAGACAATCTCAGAAATAGGCCTCGATATTTGAGACCAGATATAAGGGAATCTTCAACCCACAAATAGTCTTTCCTTTGCATTTTATAAGCTTCATTCTATCCAGATAGCACTTTGGGACTCCTCAACTGAAAGGAACAATAGGATCAAAAGATACCATGTATTTGGGATTTGGAGTCTTTATTTTCATGTTGCTGCTGAAAATACCCATGGACATTGCTTAGGGAATAGACCTACTTTGCTTTTTCTACAATGAGTATTTTTTCAGTTATAACTCATTTTTATGTCAGGTTGATGGAAAAAGAATATGGAGATCTGTTTCTTTAATCTGGAGTGTTTGTGTTCTGAAATTTGCTGAGTGTGTGTGTGTATACATATATATGTGTGTATATGTGTGTATATGTATATATATGTATATATAGATGTATATATATGTATATATAAGGGTATATATGTATATATATATATGTGTATATGTGCATATATGTATATGTATATATGTGTATGTATATATGTGTATATATGTATATATACGTATATATGTGTATGTATATGTATGTGTATGTATGTATATGTGTATATATGTGTATACACACACATCAGATATTATCTGGTATGAGAATACTCTTTCAAATGCTACTCTGTATCAGAGATACAGGTGCTTATAAGAAAGTACTGTAGCCATTCTGTTTGTATTGACGTTGACTTTGCCAAGGGTGAATACTATGTTTCCTATATGATATTGTAGGGCATACTTGGTAGCAAATGCCTGATTGATGAACTAATTTTATGGAAGTGTTGAGCTGGACTGGAAGTCAACTTTCTGCTTAAGTGCTTTCTTTGTTATCTGTTAGCTAAAGACCATGGACACAGCTATAACAGCCTTACTCTCCTCACCTGTAAAACCTGTGAGCTCTACATGATGATCTTTAAATGATCTTCCAGCAGTTAAGGTTTAAAAGTGCATGAGATGTCTTGTTCTTCTATCCACTAGATTCTTACTCTTTATAAAGTGGTTCTGTATGGCCTTTCCCATTTCCTGTTGAATTGAAGGGCCATGAAGATGGGAAGTTGGGACCAGGAGTCTGTACAGCAAACCTTACTTGACATTTCTCTTTAGTTTCCACGTATGTTTTCCTTCCCACAATTTACTCCCTTGAAACACAGATACCCCTTTCCTTTGTCTAGTCAGTTATCCACAATTGATCATCCTTTGTTAAAATGGTATAGAAGCTTACAAGTCTATCCAGTTTTTAAGATTTTCACTTTTCTGTGTGACTCCGATGCATACAAAATTAAAAACATCAATTACATTTGTATGCTTTTTTTTCTTCTGTTGACTTTTCTTGTGTCAGTTTAATTCACAGTGCCTCAGATGCAGAATGTAAGAAGATAGATGAAAAGTTTTTTCCTGCTCTACAGAATGCTTAGGATGAAAACACTTCCTTCTGGTTTATCGATAATGATGAGTTTGTTTATCTCTCCTCCACCCCTACATTTTGAGGGTTCTGTAGCTTAAGGAGCTTCCAAGCTTATGTGCACTGCAGCACAGCTATCCCTGAAATGCAGCCAGCACTTGAGGATTTGAACACTTATAAGCTACTCATCGTGTTATAAAGTAGGTAAGATAGAAATTACATTGTCTCCTAGCATGCATATATATAGCATGACATGACTTCTCATTGGCTTTATATCACATCTGTCTTCTGGGTTAATGTTTTGGGAACATTATTATTATTATTATTATGGAACATTATTATTATTATTAATGTTAGGGTCACACAAATAATTCTAGGCACATTAAGAACCATCTCATATGTGCATTACTAAATGGTTCACAAGGATCCAAATTCTTCCATGTTACTATGGGACAAATACCTTAGGCTTTCCAAGAACATAAAATTATCAGTCTTACAGTAGAAAAGCATTTGGCTCAGAATCAGAAAACCTACCTTTTGGTTCAGGCTGTGGTGCTAATTGCCACATCCCTTAATATCTTTAAGCCACAGTGTCCTGAACTTGAAAACCACAACTTTGACCTAGGTGGTGTCTGAGACCTATCCTGAACATGAAGTTTGCTTTATGCTCTAAGGCCACAATTGAGTTTAAAACTCTGGTAGTAACATAATTGCAGGCGGTAACTTGGAGTAATACTCAATTTTTACAGAATCTCCAGATAACAGGAAAAGAAAAGAAATTGATTTAAACATTGTTGTCCTGAGGATTGGAATGTGTCCCAGATCATGTCATAATTCTTGAAGAATTAGAAAATATAATTGGAGCCTAAAATAATAGGATTAGCCAATAATAAAGATAACAGACCTCTCTCAGAATAGACCAGCTATCTATTTTTAGAACCAAGTGGAGCTTTGCAATCATTTCTGCATATGGGCCAAGATACCTATGAAGGTAGAAATACCATTTATATAAAAACTATTCAATTACTATTCTACATTATGCAACAAATGGAGAAACCTTGGAATGCTCAATTTTAGTCCATTCTTAAGTATGTAAAAATCCTCTGGGCTTGCTGCTCCCTCACTCTTGATTTAGAAAGAAGTCTTGTTTTTACTGAATATGAAGGAGTCTCAGGGAAGTCACATCTCATCTATCAGATTCTTGAGAGCTTTGAAATGTAAATCATACTGTTTGTTCTTACTAACAACTTAATTTGAGACAGGATTGATTGACTAGAGAGTTTGCTAATCAGTTTGAAACAAGACTAGGCTAGGAGCCAATGGAAATTTGCCAGAACCTCCCTTCCAAAGACCAGGTCGACAGCTGGTCTCATTTTGGAAATGCTTTTGCTCATTATCTTATCATTTCGTCCGTTTTGTATAGTCCACATCTCAAATGACAATAGTTATTTTTGAAGACACTCCAGAGAAAAGAAAAAGCCACATATAACTTAAAATATGGAGTTAACAATTTTTCGAAAATTAAGTTACCTTCCTATAAATTGTATCCCTTCCTACCTCCTCAGCCCCTCCATTTTTTTTTTTTTTGAGTTGCTAGGTATATTGACAATAAGAAATTACTGCTGAGTGTGAGTGGGGGAGGGGCAGAGTAAGGAGGAGAGAGAGAATCCCAAGCAGTCTTCGGGCTGCCAGTGCAAAACCTGATGCAGGGCTTGAACTCATGAAACCGTGAGATCATGACCTGAGCTAAAACCAAGAGTCGGACGCGTAACTGACCGAGCCACCCAGGTGACCCAATAAAATCATTTTCAACTGAATGTTAATTTAATTTGGATATAAACTTATAAATAGCATTTTAAGATTTCCTCTGATATTTCTGGTAATGCATGGAGATTTTACAAGTAACTGAAATTATATGTAATCCAAATGCTAGTTCATACACTCTTTTGGTATATCTTTGTCATCTTCATTAATAATCAGTTCATCTGAAGCTTCATACGAAAATCTGCTGAATGTGATAGTTTAAAAAAATTTTAACGTTTATTTATTATTGAGAGACAGAGCGTGAACATGGGAGGGGCCCAGAGACGGGAGACGGGAGACACAGAATCGGAAGCAGGCTCCAGGCTCTGAGCTGTCAGCACAGAGCCCTACGCGGGGCTCGAACTCACAAACCGAGAGATGACCTGAACCGAAGTTGGTCTCTTAACCGACTGAGCCCCTGAGTGTGATGGTTTTTAATTTAATTCCTATTTCTAAGCCTGTGGCTCTTTGTAATGTTGCAGCAAGTTTTGAAACTGGAGATTCTAAACCTGTTGAAGAGTTCGGGTGACTCCCTTATATGCTCCACTGCAATATTCATGTGTATGCCTTTATAACAATTTATTGACTGGTTTGCTGCTGAAAGTCAACAGTTCCTGTCCCACTGCTGAGCAGTGGGTTAATTCTTTTTTTTTTTTTTTAATTTTTTTTTTCAACGTTTATTTGTTTTTGGGACAGAGAGAGACAGAGCATGAACGGGGGAGGGGCAGAGAGAGAGGGAATCACAGAATCGGAAACAGGCTCCAGGCTCTGAGCCATCAGCCCAGAGCCCGACGCGGGGCTCGAACTCACGGACCGCGAGATCGTGACCTGGCTGAAGTCGGACGCTTAACCGACTGCGCCACCCAGGCGCCCAGCAGTGGGTTAATTCTTGTGCAGACACTGCAGGACAGGCTCCCAAAGGAAGGGCAAATGGTTTCCCTTTGCGGTTCAAGGAGCTGCCCCCATGCAGAACTCTTTCTTTCTCCTGGGGTCCCTATCACTTTTGCTGCTACCTCTGTAGTTGGAACTGCCATTCTGGGATGCCTGTCTGGAGTGTGGTGCCCAGGACTGCCCTGAGACATGTGTGAGACCAACTGCATTGTGCGTGTGCTGCCCTTCTCTGCCCGCAGGCTTGATCGTATGCATATACAGCCTATCACTGGACCACCACACCCATCTGCTCTGTAACCTGATTCGTCTCTGCCCATTAATGTGCTCCATTGTCCCATCAACTTAGACAAAATGATTTCAAGGATAAAACTAAGAATTCCAAGATGCAGGGGCACCTGGGTGGCTCAGTCACTTGAGCATCCGACTTTGGCTTAGGTCATGATCTCACAGTTGGATGAGTTTGAGTCCGACATCAGACTCCATGCTGTTAGCACAGAGCTTGCTTTGGACCCTCTGTCCCCATCTCTCTGCCCCTCCCCCACTTGCACGCATGCTCGCAGGCTCTCTCTCTCTCTCTCTCTCTCTGTCCCTCCCAAAAATAAAACCATTAAAAAAAATCAAGATGAAGATAGCAGTATTTTAAGCCAATCACAGGGCCCTTCTGAGTATAGAGCCCTGTGTAATTGCACAGGTCACAGGTCAATAAAGATGGCCCTGTCCCTCCCAGTGGATTTCTGTGGACACCAACACCCTGCTCTTTCCAAAGGTCATTCATGTTTGCCTGAGGCTACTTGAAAGCCTCCAACTTGTCCTCTCCAATCCTTGTTTTCAGTTGATGACCTTGGGCCCTATTTCGCTGAAAAAATACAAAAGTACTAAGATGAGCGTTTCTGCAGACTACTGCTCCCCCCTCAACACAAGGATCTGTCTCTGTGTGCAAACGCCCTGGCTTCTCCCCCGTTACTCTGTGGGCTACTTACATTGGAGCGCTGAGTCTCAACCTGTCTTTCCAATTCTGGCAATTCTCCAGCTGCTTCCTGCAGCACCGAGTTGTACCTCTCTACAACAGTGTTCATGCCAAAACATAACCATTGCTGATCTTCTGTTTCCTCCAGCTACCAACCCCATTTCTGTTTTCTTCAGAATGGAATTCTTTGAAAGTGTTTTCATAATTCCTGTCTCCACTTCTCAATTTCCCTCCCAAACTCACTCCAATCAGGTGTTGGCTTTGACCACTTCAAAGAAACTTCTCATTTCAGGGGTACTAAAAACTTGCATGTTGTTAAATCCAGTGGTCCATTCTGAGTTCTCTGACTTGACCATTAAAAGCATTTACACAACTAGTCATTTTCTTTATTGAAACACTTTCTCACTTGGATTTGTGACGCCATACCCCTTCCTCACCGGTGCTCTGCACCCTCTGCTTGGCTGGTTTCTTCTCTTCATCCTGATGTCTCCACACTGGAGCTCCCTCCTCTGACATCTCTGCCTTCCCGTACCCCCGCAGGATGCTCACATGCTCTCTTAGCTTTCAGCACCATATTTATATACTGATGACTCCAGAGTCAAATTTTAGCCTGGACCCTGTCCCTGAGCTCCACATTTGTATATCCAACTGTGTTGGAGACAGTACTTGCACTCTCTGTCCCATGCACTAAACTCCATGTGTTGGCAAATTCCGTGGCACCACTTTCACATCCTGGTGACTTCTCATTACCAACCCAGATGCACCTTGGTCCAAATCACTGTCAACTTAGACTTGCATTATTGCAATAGTCTCTTACCTGGTCTCCTTCTTCTATTTGTGCTGCTTGGTGGCCTATTCCCTATATAGGGGTCCTTTTAAAAAGTAGGTCTGGTGATAACAGTCTTTTGTACAAAACCTCCAGTGGCTTCCACCCAATTCAGTAAAAACCAAAGACCCCATGACAGCATTTAAAGCTCACACTACCTGGGTGCCACCACCCCCCCTTCTTCCTACACCTCCGATATTCTTCTCTTGTTCACCCTGTTCTATCCATCTTAATACTCTTCAAACTTGTGAGGTTATGCTCTTTCCTCTGGGCCTCTGCTTGGAATATTACTTCTCCAGATATCCTTGCAGATTACTCCCTCACTTCTTTATGTGTTGCTCATCTGGCTTCTTCTAAGTGAGACCTTCCCTGATCACCATGTTTAAAATGGAAAGCTGACTCTCCTTGTCTCCATACTGCTTTATTTTTCTGCCTGAGGTCGGGTATTTTTGTTTTATATACTGCTTTGTGTTAGAGCCTGGAAGTACTTGCACGTAGTAGCATTCAGTACAGATTGGTCGATTGAGTAAATAGTGTTTTTGAATCAAAAAAGGGCGTAAGATCTATCCCTAGGATTTTGTGATGAATAAATTCTGTTAAAAACAGCAGAATTTTGTGGTTCTTGGTAACATGCCTTAAGATCTTTCTGGGCGCTTGACTGGCTCAGTCAGTTGAGTGTCCAACTCTTGGTTTCAGCTCATATCATGATCCTAGGGTTGTGGGATCAAGCCCTGTGTCAGGCTGCACTCTGAGCATGGAGCCTCCTTAAGATTCTTTGTGTCTCCCTCTACCCCTCTCCCCTCTTTATGTTCTCTCTGTCTCTCTCTCTGTCTCTCTCTGTCTCTCTCTCAAAAAATACTAAGAATCTTTCCAAGGAGTTTTCACACTGTGAAAGGTGTCACTTCATCCTGATAATGTGCTGACCTAATAATCTTGCGTTAATTAGCATATTATGATATAACCAGAAGATATGAAAGAAAAAAGATTACTGTCATTGTGACTCCAATAGTCAAGGTTCGTATTGGACATGACTGCATGAGCCATCAGGCCTGGAGAGTATGAGCATTTCTGCGGGAAGCCTGATCAACTCTTTCATATAACTGTGATGGTATTTGTGGTAAAGAAATAGCAAATATGCTTCATGCAGTGCTTGAAAGAGCACCAAGGGCTTTAGGGTAGAAAACCATCCCGCTTGTTCCTAGCAGAGCATGAAATCACCCTATTCCCTTTTACCAGGTTACTTAGATAAAGGGATCGTGCCTATTAATAAAACATCACGCATTCTTGTTTCTTCAAGGGACATGATAACAAAACTGTCATTTCCCTGTTGCTGCCTACTTCTCCAAAAGTGGGGTCACTTTGCTGTCTGCAGTATGTTTAGTGAGGGTTACCAAGAGGGTTTGATTGTTTGTATGGATGACTTGGAAGTAGATTTTCATGTAGTTAGACTTTGTTCTAAGTCTGTTCTGTAGGATCTTTGTTCTCTGAATAATCCATATCCCAACCTGGACAGAAGGGAATGAAAATACTGTGATACACATCACAGTTGTCATGCCTTCATTTTGGTGAATGATATTATATATGGTTTTCACTTTCCTGGGATAGGATTTGTTTTAATTGATGCTTTATTTTTCTGTCAGGTTGTGCTTGTCTCCTGGCTGAGTCACACCTACTCAGTGATTTCATTCTAATTTCTGCCCTTCTGCTCAGTTGGTGAAAGCTTTTCCACACCCATTTTATTACCAGCCAATTTGAATGTCCATTTAATGTCTGACACTCAATTTTTAAACAGAATTTTGTTCAGGACTTCTACACAGCTGCTCATGTAGGCATTAATTATAGTAAAATAATAGCTGCCTGTAAGGAAGGTTGCCTTGACAAAGTAATCCAACATGCCCTAATGGTTATATGAAAATTCCTGAAAATAACATAGGAGCTCAGAAATGGGAATACTATCCCACAAGGAATGGTGTTACCCAAATGTTTGGGCCCAAATCCATATTTTTGATGTGTCTGTGCAGTTTAACATAGACAACCCCAATAACTTATTTTATTTATTTATTTATGAAAAGACATGGTTGAATTTTACTTACTTTTTTGAATATATGTACATTGTTACCTAAGTTACCTTAAATATAATTTATTGTCAAGTTGGCTAACATAAAGTGTATACAGTGTGCTCTTGGTTTTGGGGGTAGATTCCTGGGGTTCGTAACTTAAATAAAACACCCAGTGGTCATCCCAACAAGTGCCCTCCTCAGTGCCCATCACCCATTTTCCTCTGTCTACCATCCCCTCATCAACTCTCACTTTGTTCTCTGTGTTTACGAGTCTCTTATGGTTTGCCTCCCTGTAAGTATTTTTTCTCCATCCCTTCCCCTATCATCTTCTGTTAAGTTTTTCAAGTTCCTTGTATGAGTGAAAACATATGGTATCTGTCTTTCTCTGCCTGACTTACTTCACTTAGCATAATACCTTCCAGTTCCATCCATCTTCCTGCAAATAGCCAGATTTCATTCTCTCTCATGGCCAAGTAGTATTCCATTGTATATATAAATGACGTCTTCTTTATCCGTTCATCGGTTGATGGACATTTAGGCTCTTTACATAATTTGGCTACTGTTGAAAGACAAATGCTATAAACATTGGGGTACATGTGCTATGGATCAGCACTCCTGTATCCTTTGGATAAATTCCTATTAGTGCTATTGCTGGGTTATAGGGTAGATCTATTTTTAACTTTTTGAGGAACCTCTACACTGTTTACCAGAGTGGCTGCATCAGTTTGCATTCCCACCAACACTGCAAGAGGGTTCCCCTTTCTCCACATTCTTGCCAATATCTGTTGTTTCCTGAGTTGTTCATTTTAGGTACTGTGATCAGTGTGAGGTGGTATCTCAGTGTAGTTTGATTTGTATTTCCCTGAGGATGAGTGACGTTGAGCATCTTTTCATGTGTTTGTTGGCCATCTGGACATCTTCTTTGGTAAAATGTCTGTTATTTTGCTCATTTCTTCACTGGATTATTTGTTTTTCGGGTGTTGAGTTTCATAAGAACTTTATAGATTTTGGATACTAACCCTTTATCCGATATGTCATTTACAATTATCATTTCCCATTCCTTCGGTTGCCTTTTAATTTTGTTGATTGTTTCCTTTGCAGTGTAGAAGCTTTTTATCTTCATGATGTCCCAGTAGTTCATTTTTGCTTTCAATTCTCTTGCCTTTGGAGATGTGTTGAGCAAGACATTGCTGCGGCCAAGGTCGAAGTGGTTGTTGTCTGTTTTCTCCTCTAGGGTTTTGATGGTTTCCTGTCTCATTTTTAGGTCTTTCATCCATTTTGAGTTTATTTTTATGTATGGTGTAAGAAGGTGGTCCAATTTCATTCTTTTGCATGTAGCTAACCAGTTTTCCCAACACCATGTATTGAAGAGACTCTCTTTTTCCATTGGATACTCTTCCCTGCTTTGTCAAAGATTAGTTGGCCATAGTTTTGTGGGTCCAATTCTAGGTTCTCTATTCTGTTACATTGGTCTATATGTCTGTTTTTGTGCCAATACCATACTGTCTCGATGATTACAGCTTTGTAGTAGAGGCTCAAGTCTGGGATTATGATGCCTTCCACTTAGCTTTTCTTTTTCAATATTACTTTGGCTATTCAGGGTCTTTTCTGGTTCCATACAAATTTTAGGATTGTTTGTTCTAGCTTTGAAGAGAATGTCAGTGCAATTTTGATTGGACAACCCCAATATATTTAAAAAGTCCCACCTAAAATGTATTTTTGGGATTCAAATTTCAGTTAAAGAAGTGTTTTTAGTTTTCAACTTAGGACATGAGATGTTCATCACCATTATTTATGTTAGTGAACAACAGACATTTAACAAAATACATAGCGAAGTGTGGCAGATCCATACAATAGAATATTATACAACATTTAACAGTATGCTTAAAAGGGTTTTTAATGACATCAAATACTTACTCTAAAAGAGCAAGGAAAGATAACAGGGTATTGTACTTGTATTCCATATATGATCATAACTCTCTAATAGTAAACATAAGAAAAATGCATTAACATGTTGAGGGCTGCCACTATGTAGTGGGATTGGATGATTTTTTTGCACTTACATTTTCACAGATGCAGAGAATGTTCTTTATAAAAAATTTTTTTTTAATGTTTACTTATTTTTGACAGAGAAAGAGAGCATGAGTGGAGGAGGGGCAGAGAGAAAGGGAGACACAGAATCCAAAGCAGGTTCCAGGCTCTGAGCTGTCAGCACAGCGCCTGACGCGGGGCTTGAACTCACAGACTGAGAGATCATGACCTGAGCCAAAGTCAGACGCTCAACCGACTGAGCCACCCAGGTACCCCCAGAGAATGTTATCCTTGTGGATCTGGAGAGATTTAAAGATCATCTTGATGAGAGAAGTCAGTGTCTCAGGACCTGTTGATTGAGGCAGGTGACATGAATGAGGCAGGTGAGCTGTGAGTCTTGGAGGGCAAGAAGTCTGCAGAAAGGCTAAGGGATTCTTAGTCCCATCTAATTGTTGGATTACAAGTCTTTCAGAATCTGTTCTAGCAGTTGTCTTCAAGTTTCAAGAACAACTGGAAATTTAGATTTTTACAGAAAACTGTTTAGATTTAACTGGTGGTGGTATGTGTGTATGCATTCATTCATTCATTCTCTCATTCGTTCATTTATTTATTGGAAGGCAACAAATAGACCAAACAAAACATATCTTAAAGGCAAATCTATTTACAACACATTGAGTAACAAACACGGGTCAACTTTATCTCACAATTTTATCCCAGGATGTATTTGAAATATTTTAATAAGTATAGCTCAATATTGGCTGTGAACCTGGTAGGCATTGAGTAAACAACTCAGTGGTCCTTAGAGTGCACACCCCTATGCATAGTCAGTCGTATTTCCTGTATTTCCTTTATCTGTCTTCTTTGCTTTTTTCCTCCCCACCCCCCCCTTTTTTTTTAGTCCTTCTTTCTTTCCTGTACTGGCTTTATAAAATAAGGGATGAAGTTTTGATGAATGTTAGGTGATTTAAAGGTCCCCCAGAGGTATTAAACAGATACACACAGAGAACTGTAAGGATCAGTGGTTCTTAAACTGTTTGGTCTCAGAATTCCTTTACAGTCTTTAAAAATTGTTAAGGGCCTGTAGCTTCTGGCTGGGTCAGTCAGTAGAGGGCATGACTCTTGATCTTGGTGTCAAGTTCAAGACCCATGTTGGAAGAAGAGTTTAAAAAAAAACCAAAAAACCAGATTGGTCAGAAGGAGCTGGAGTCATTTAAAAAAATTATTGAGGGCTTCAAAGAGCTTTGTTTATTTAGCATATAAATTGATAAAGATGAAAAATACATATAAATAAATTTCTACATTTATAGACACGTGTGTAAATACTTATGTAATTATCACTTAAAACGGAGTAATTTTGAAAATATTAATCAACATATGTAAAATAAACATTTTTTGTTAAAAATTAAGTTTAAAATTTTAGTTGAAATTTATTCATAATTTGCTTTAAAATTTTATTCAATTGTTACTTTTAAACTTTTTATTAAACATTTTTTTTAAATACCAAAATCAAAAATTTTGAAAAAAGAACTGTACACTTTTCCATAACTCTTTATCTCCAAATCTCCTTAACATGTGGCAATAGGTGTCTGGATTCTCCTCCTTTGGCATTTGATCTGTCGTGACACTCCCCATTATAAGCCTTGGGAAAACACTACTGTGTTTCTGAAAGAATGAGGGTAACAGTGGCAAATGGTTTCTCATTATTATAAAAGTAGTTTTGACCTCATGTCATCACTGACAGTCTCAGGGTCTCTGAAAGTCCCTGTCCACACATGAGCCATGTTCTAGGTCCCTCCTGATCTAAGCTAGCCTGGTCAGCAAGCATCGTGAGCTTGAGCACCGGCCCCTCCCTACCCTCTCCTCTTTTTCTTTAGCCTCAAACAATTCATCCTTTTGAATTTAAAGCATTGTTTTCTATCAAAGTGCAAATATCAATGGGAGAGACAGCACATTAAGCTGTTAACAGCTATGACTTACTTAGTGTGAAAAAATTTAATTCTTTGCAGTCGAAGAGTTGATGGGAATGCAGGAGAGAGAAGAGCCAGGAATGCAATATGTATGGAAAGGCCCCTCTCCCCAGCTCAGCTTACTCTGTTTCACACCAGGGACTGGCCTGGGAGCAGACTGGTTTCTGGATACTTTGGGCAATGACTTTTTTTCAGAGCTGTGAGCAATCTATTTCAATTGGTTATCCTCAAAAGCTACCTGAATTACAGAACAAGTGCGGTTGCTAGCATCTTATTTGGGACTCATTGATCCAGGAAATGGGAAGAGTTAAAATTACTAAGAAAAACCCAGTCGAAACAAAACCTACTGATTTCTATGAGAAGTATTTTTATTGATAACCATGCAGGAAGCTCTTTATTAATGTAGTTTCATCCTGTTTTCTCACTCAACTTCCTTTAAACTTAGAAATGCCTTATGCTGCATTAGTCCCTTGTACCTTTTCTTCAATATTTTTTTTCTCGTTATGACTTTCTTATCCCTAGGGACACACATTGCTATTTCTTCATTTCTAAGAAAGTAACCATTCCTTTTGAGCATCTGTGCTGAGACATCCTTGAAAATTCTATCTTAGAATACCATGTTGGATAATGATAATTCAGCGTAGTGGTAGTTTCTACAGATGGAATTACAGACATAGGTAATTAGGGAGAAAAATCCAATAAACTTGAGTCACTGATATTTGTGTCTTCTCTTTGCAAATGTTGATTTCTTCCCATGCTGGCTACCACAAGTGGATTCAGAGAAAAGGGCTTGTCCCTGAACTATGAGGGTTCTGCTGAGATAAGGTCTCTCTAGGGGTGAGCTCAAATTATGGTTTTGGTAGAATGTGTGAGTTTAGTCAGGAGAAGTAATTTATGCTGATGGGGAGGGAGTGCAAGGGGTCAAGGATAGATGGAGAAATTAGGTGCACAGAAGTCGGAGGCAAAGTCACTTATGATGCAGGACCTGAGGGAACCTGAGAGTGATGATGGAGTGCAGACGGGGGTGGCTGTTGGTAGCAAAGGGCCAGATTCTGGGTCCAGGAGGGCAGTATTTAGCAAACTGATGAGGCAGTGTTTTGTGCCCTGGGAGAACCAACTGTTGTGGGTGGCCAATTAGTACCCTGACTCAGCTGTGCAAAATATTTGCCATGTTGCTGTGCTTGAATAGATGTCTATTTGCTGATGACTGTTGTATCAACAATACCTCTGGATTACTCATCATTTAAAAATATAGGGTACAAAATAATTTTGGAAAAATGCCTCTCTGCCAGGAATATAAGCCAAGGATACATGGCCAGTCAGGAAAAAAAATACCTATGAAATCGTTTGTCTGTGGTTTCTCTGATTGTTAAGAAAAATCTACCAATAACTGCTAACATTTATTGAGTAATGATTTGTGTAAATAGTTTCACCACCACAGGCAAGGCATTTCCTTTCAGCCTCACTTGCAATAAACCTCATATGCTTTATCAGCCTTGTACTTTCTGGGGGTGCCTCTTCAGAGGAGCCCCTGACCCCCTGGGATCAGAGCCACTGCTTCTGAAAGAGTTCTTGTCTTGACAGCCTGTGCTTAGGACCTATTGGGACAGACTTTCTCTCTTATAGAAGATGATTTTTTTTTTTTTGAAGGGGGGTTTGTGAAAAAAATGCATACCTGCTCCAAGAATTTTGGGACCAAGCAAGGGCTCATGGATTTTCTCCTTGCAGAAATCTCTATGGACTGCTTGCTGTTAGTGGGAAGAGAGTCTTTTTTTGTGTGTGCTGCATTGTCTGCCTCTTAACACACACTTAGGGCCATCTTCATCTTTGCCTTCTGGTCACATGGGTCCTCTTGTAGATAGAGTCGTACCTTATCCCCTCCTGCCTGAGGGGATGCCAGTAGTGTCCCCTCTGCCAGGGATTTCTCCTCATGTACTCAGTTTTCCCCTCTCACTCACAAATCCTTTCCTCCAGAATCCTCCCCTTACTCTCCAAACTATACTGTATTCCATTAGCAGTCTGTTCCCTATTGACACAGGGTATGCCTCCGTTGCTATGTTAGATGGTGTAGTTGATGTGATTATTTGTGTAATTTTTTCTAGACCGAGAGCAAGTCTTGTGTCTTTCTAATTTTTGGCTATTGTTTCATCCTCAGGACCTCCACAGTGTTTGACACCAATGCAAAGATGATCGAATGAGCAAATGAGACTTCATTGAGTGACTCCATGTTTCCAGACACTGCTAAGGGATGAAAATATGTAAATAGGATTCTTGGGGTTATTTGTTACACAGCTATAGGAACAGGAACAATGGATATGTAACACTTGAGCTAGACCTGGAAAGATAATTTTTTTTTTTTTCAGGCAAAACTGTTAAGAAAAGGCATGACTTTTGAGAAGGCTGAGTTCAGTGTGATTAAGAAAACTAGGTCGTGGGAGAGAATAAGGAGAGGAGACATGATTCAGTGAGAAAGCGTGCTGGATGGTTTAGTGAAAACCATAATGCACTTGTTCAGTAGTATAGGTAGTTTTCTTCCAGACCACTGCCTTAAAAATGTATTGTTTGAAATGAGAAAGCTTATGTCATAGAATTTCTGGGAGCTTTCTAAAATTGTGATTGGGCATGAAACAAGACTTCAGAGCATTTCAAATTGCTTGGAATTCTTCATTAGTTTGCTCTACTCTCCAAACTCAACTAAAATGAAACTTGTCTTGAATTACAAGCTGTAGTTTAACTGATGAGTAATTTTGATTGTTGGAAAAACACTAATTCCTCCTGAGTCCTGACATCTAGTTTTAGCATGACTTTTTGGGGCAGGGGATGGGGTGAGAACAGAGTTGGGAAGGAGAAGTGTCTCATCAGAGTATCCCGGGTACTAATACATTGTGTATATGATCTTCCTCAGAGGTATTGATTTTAATCAGCTTTCAAGATAAAGCACCACATTCGTCAAAGCAGAAGACCCAAACGTGCAATTTTTTTTGTTAGTGGAAAACTGGCCATAATGAATGTGCTAAAATACATTAGTTATTTATTAATCTCAACATGTAAGAAAGCACTAGGTCATTAGCTTGTCTCATGAACAAACAGTGGCTGCAGCCGGACCCAGAGTAGGGGAAAGCCGAATCAGCAGAACGAGTGGCCTGTGAAGATGGCACTTTGTGAGAAATGCCTGGCTGAGTGGGAAGCAGGGATACTATTAAAAGAACGCATATGATGCATAGCATAATTATACCACTTAGGGCAGGAAAGCATCACCGTTTGATCAAATGATGAGCTGTGTACATCAGAATTCATGGTATCAACCACCCCTGGGATTCTGTGTGAGCTTTGCAGTCCTGGAAGGGTTTCAAGTCAACTTTTGATTAATTTTTGGTGGTGCTATTTGGTTATTGAAGTGTAGCTTGATTGTGTGTTTTTCCCCCCGCCTTTTCTTTTAAGCTCTGACAATCTTGATTAAATTTCCCCTTGAGGAGTGGGAAGAAAATAGCAAAGTAACTGTCACAACTTCTTTGAGATGACTGGCTTTAAGTAGTTTGAACATATCTTCCCAGAGTAACCTCTCTGGAAGATGAGTGGAAGGCAGCCACACTACGGAGATGATGGTACCTGCTAGCCGTGGATTTGTTTTTAATTGATTGTAACAGTTTGCTCCTAAGGCTCAGATGCAGGGTTTGTTTCTATTTCTCTCACACTGTTTCTTGCCACATAATCAGACACTGCCATACTCAACAACTGGGTTCAGTGTTTGGTATTGAATTGCGTGGGGGCGGGGTTCAGGTTTTTGTGATGCTGTTCTAAATTTGTATTGTAGGAAACATAAACCAAGTTCTGGAGTAGTCATTGCGGGTTTAGCCCAAAGCTAAACAAGTATGGAAAAGAGAGCTACTTATGGCCCATTCCCATGTTGTGGACTGTGATGAATAGAATTTCACTTGGAATTGCCAAAGAGAAGTCTACCTGGTCTTGGAATGATTGATTTACCTACAATCCTATGTATGTACGGATGGACTCGTGTTAACTAGGAGGACAGTCTGGAGTTACTTCTTATAGGATGTTGTAATAGACAAGCACTTGATTTACTTCACAGTTTTCAAGATCGATTTGATAAGTACTTGTTGAACACCAATTATGTCCCAGGACCAATGTTGCACACTGGACTCAAGGAAGCATAAGACTTGCTTGCGAGGATTCTCACAAACCATCACTATAGAAATATATGAAAATAGGGAATCCAGAGCAGGGAAGAACCAACAATGTACAGGTTCCAGCGATGAGGCATTGGATTAAAGGCTGATTACTAAAAGTGTAGTTACTTGTCTTTATATATGAAAGTTCTTTATGGGAGAATAAAATCTTTTGGATGGAAAGACATTTGAATTTTAGCATATTGGCCACCAATTTTCTTTGAATTTATAAACATGATTGTGGAATGTTAGCGGGATTAAGAAAAATTGCAGAGGAGAGGCCTTGCTTATTAGGCCCCAAATGACTGACACATAGGGGAAGACACAAGATGTAGCTTAATTTTTAGGCTATATTTAAAATTAAGCAAGTTATAGAAAACAATGGGGTGGAAGAATCTTTTCTAGGAGAATATCATATATGTTTAGTCCAGAGACTGTAATGCCCGAAGTTCTGAAACCTCCCACAAAAGTCCACCAGAGTCGTAAGTCAAAGCCAAGCGGCAAGGATCCTTTACCGCAGGTTCGAACCTGGTCCTCTGCGCACTCGTCGCCGGTGACGCAAGAGGCCTCGATCAGGGTTGGTACAGCGTTTTTATAGACAGAGACAAATAGCACAGGGGAGGTTTCAAATTATGAGGGGCCTGATTAGTTGATTTTAAAGTAAGGACATTTGTTGTTCTCTGATTGGGCGTCCTTTGTCCTTTGGCGGGAAGGCTTTGTCCCTTACTTGTGGCGGGAGGGGGAAGGGGGAAGGGGGTAGGGGGAAGGGGGTAGGGTAGGTGAGGAATGTGCTAAGCAAGCAGGTTTACAGAAGCGAGAAATGCCGGTTAGTTTATGTACAATCACTCATTCCATTACATATCAGACTACATTTAGGAAGGTTTACAACCCATTCTACTACACAGTGGGTTACATTCAGGAAAGGCCTCGCAATGCTCGTAGCAAACAGCAAGCAAAACAGACTTCTCAGCAATTGTATTTCTTATCAAAGATCCCTAATCAGGAAAGAGAACCTAGCTTTAAACTAAGGCAGGGCTGTCATTTGGATTGTTCCTTTCAAGACCAAGAATGTGAAGCGGTAAAGTTGAATTACCCTGAATTATATTAATGTGTACTAGTCTGACAGATACACAGAAATGTGCCTGTGTATACCTGTGAACACACACACAGATGCACACACACAGTTCTCTAGAGCTGCAGTTACAAATTACCTTCAACTTGAGGGCTTAAAGTAACAAGTTTATTCTCTCACTGTTCTGGAAGCTAGAAGTCTGAAATCAAGCTGTTAGCAGGGCTGTGCTCTCTCTGAAGGCTCCTGCCTCTTCCAGCTTCTGCTGGGTCTAAACATTTCCTGGTTTGTGGCTGCATGACGCCCTCTCAGTTTCCATTAATCTCTGCCCCCATCTTCACATGGCCTCTCCCTCTGTGCCTCAAGTCTCCCTCTGCCTTTGTCTTATAAGGAAACATGTCATCTGGTTTAAGACCCATCTGGATTATCCAGTATGATCTTGAGATCCTTAACTTAGTTATATCTGAAAAGGCCTTTTTGTTTTTTCAAGTAAAGTCAGTCACAAGACCTGGGTAGGCATATTTGTACCTCGGGTTTGCTCTGATCAGGGCTGAGGATGAGTTGGTACAATCTCAGGATGTTAAGTGATGCCACAATTATATCCAACACTGAAGGATGAACTAGGCCAAGGGCCTTTGTTGCCAGGCTGTCCAGGAGACAGAGAATCTGCAGTCAGGGTTCCCATCTTCTTCAGATATGTGCCCACCTATTTATTTATCTGTCCCACTTGGTGCGACAAGTACCTAATCATATCTTCCAAAGAAAACATGCATTCTCAGGGGCCATACCAAATAACCCCTTAATGAGCAATCAAATCCTTCTTCCACCTCCTAGCTCGCATGGCTGCTTATTTTTCTCTGGATTCAGAGTTACCTTATCATGCAGAATAGGGTTTGGCTGCCTACTTCTAGGAAATAAGAAGGACCCTCTCAGGGTGGCTGGGTCGTTCAGCCAGTTAAATGTCCGACCTTGGCTCAGGCAGGTTTCTAGATTCAAGACCTGGATCAGGCTCTGCCGACCTCTCAGAGCCTGAATCCTGCTTCAGATTCTGTGTCTCCCTCTCTCTCTCTGCCCCTCCTACACTCTTGCTCTCTCTCAAAAATAAATTTAAAAAACATTTTTTTAAGAAATAAGGACCCTCTCAAGCTGCCATCTGAGTGAAGACTCACTTTACCCCTTGGCCAAGGGCACTTATCCTCAATTTGCATCTAGGGGAAGGGGAAGTGGTAGCCTTTTATTCCACCTACCTATGCGTTAGACTTTCATACAATTAGCACATTCATACTTATTATACTCAAACACCCCTAAGCCACCTTTCAGAGGTCAGCTTCAGTATCTCAGACATCATCACCACTGATGAAACCACCTGCCATCTGTAACCACCAACATCAAAACCCTGGCCTTGGCCAAAGTGGCAGGAGGGTCTACCTACCAAGGAAAGTTTGCTTCTATGGTCTTACACTTTAAATTATGTGAGTGAAATAGTTTAATTTCTCTCTCCAAAAGAAATTATCCTCCCTGTGCCCCACTCTTGTGGATGTACTCCAGGCTTTCCTTGTCTCCCACCTGCAGAATATTTGACATGAATCTGTGAACAGGGAGTGACTGGGAGAGTTTTGAAAAATACATGTGTATGTGTTTGGTTTTCACTCACATAGGCTTTTATCAAGTATCAGTTATTTCTTGCTAAAGTAGTGCTGTGTAACAAACAATCACAGACCCTCAGTGTACTGTGACAATGAGCTTTCCTTGTTAATGTATCTGGATGATTAGCTAAGCAGCTCTCCTTAACCTGGCTGGCCTGGGGGTTGACTCACTGCCAGATAATTTAGGGTGACCTCAGCTGAGGCAACTGGAATGACTTAGCTCTGTTCCATAGGTCTCTCAGCCAGCATGCTACCTTGGGGATGTTCTCATAGTGCCATCAGAGGCTCTAAAAGCAAATTATTCCAAGAGTCCAAGGATCTTTCCAGGCTCTGCTTTTATCACATTTCCTAACATTCCACTAGTCAAAGCAAATCATATGGTATGATAGTTAATTCTGTCAACTTAACTGGGCCACAGAATGCCCAGGTATTTAGCCAAAAATTATTCTGAACTCCAATGTTCATAGCAGTGTTATCAACAACAGCCAAATTTTGGAAAGAGCCCAAATGTCCATTGATGGATGAATGGATAAAGAAGATGTGGTATGTATATACAATGGAGTATTACTCGGCAATCAAAAAGAATGAAATCTTGCCATTTGCAACAATGTAGATGGAACTAGAGTGTATTAATAAGCAAAGTGAAATGAGTCACTCAGAGCAAGACAAATATATGATTTCATGATTTCATTCATATGTGCAATATAAGAAACCCAACAGATGAACATAGGGGAAGGAAAGGAAAAATAAAAACAGAGAGGGAGGCAAACCTAAGAGATTCTTAAATACAGAGAACTGAGGATTCCAAGAGGGAAGGCAGGTGGGAGAATGAGCTAAATGGGTGATGGGCAATAAGGAGGGCACTGTCATGATGAGCACTGGGTGTCATATGTAAGTGATGAATCACTAGGTTCCACTCCTGAAACCAATACTACACTGTACATTAACTTGAATTAAAAAAAAATTCTGGATGTGTTTGTGAGGATATTCTGGAGGAGAGTCACATTTAAATTGGTAGAATGAATAAAGCACATGACGTTCCCTAACTTGGGTGGGCCTCATCCAAACAGTTGAAGATCTGAATTGAAGAAAAAGGCTGACACACCCCTGAGTAAGGAAGGCGAACTCACCCCCACTTGACTGCCTTTGAGTTGGGATAGGAATTTTTTTTTTCCTACCTTCCAAACTCAAAGTGAAACACGAACTCATCCTCGGTCTCAACTCTGCTGGTATTCCGACTGGAACTACACTATCAGCTCTCCTGGTTCTCAGGTCTTTGGACTAGGACTGAAACTACACACACCCCATCAGCTCACTTGCCTGGGTCTCCAGCTTGCCAAGGGCAGATCTTGGAACTCAGCAGCCTCCTTAATCACATAAGCCAGTTCCTTATATTAAACCCATCTGTTTTCCCGAAGAATCTTAACAAATACACATGGTTAAGCCTAAAGTCAAACTGGGAAGGCTTCATGAAATTACACGGCCAAGGCTACAGATGTAAGGAAGAATGAAGAATTAAGGTCAATTCTGCAATCTATCAGGTGGCAAAAAGATAAAACCCTTTTTTCCTATACCTGATTTTAGCTACCCCACACTTCTTTAAGAGTAGTGAATGCCCTGGCTGCTGCGACAAAGGGCAGAAAGGGCAGCCTGCCCAGGGAAGGCAGATATTCTGGTCACTTTCCCATCTCCAGGGACAGCTATGCTGGACACATGTCAAGTTCTCACCCACCTCAAAGGATATCTGAATCTGAGAGACTCCGTACATAATGAACCATTATTAGGAATTTCAAAATGTATTTTCAATTATCTGAAAATGTAATTCTTTTAATTATGTGCCATTCAACTTTCAAACACATTTGTAGGAATCCAGTGTATGGAATAAGGCACTGCTTACAACCAATCCCCTTTACCTGATAATGTCTGGATCCCACTATGCTGCCCTGGACCTTCAATGTTCTTGGCATAAAAGGTTAACTTGGTAGGGTAAATAAAGTAGATACTGGCAACCCCATTTCACATATGTGGAGACAAAAAAGATATTAAATGATTTTCCCGAAGTCTGAAAGCTCATTAGTAGCAGAACTAGGAAAGAATTGCAGGGCACTTCAATCTTTGGTAAGGATGCTCTTTGGAGCATCATTCGGCCACTCACTGAGGCACTTAGAGATGAACAACTAGAACCTTGAGAACAGCAGAGTGCTCTCAACGTTGGCCTCCAGTGAAGTGAGGAACAGGGTAAGACTTCTCAAACATTTTCTCAGGCAGAAGGTCAACTCATGTTCACTGAATATTTTCTCCCTTCTCACTGTGCTATCTTCTGGAGATAACACCAGGGAGCAATACCAGACACAGTGCCTGCCTGTCTTCAGGAGGGACCTGTAGTGAAAGGTGGGAGGAAGAATAAACTGTAATCAGATATTCACATGAACAGATAGAAACATACAACCGTGATGCACACACTGAGGGAGAGGTCCCAGCTGGCAGGAGGCCCTCAGACAGGCAGAGGGCAGGGAGCACTTCCCCCGGGAGCAACGTGCTTCAGACACAATCTGCAGGAATTGGAGTCATGAAGATAAAGAGAAGAAGGCAGAGTGTTCCAGGCAGTGCCTAGAATGTGCAAAGGTCTCTATAGCAGGAAGAAGCAAAGAAACTATAAACGATGGAAGGAAGACATTTCTAAGTGGAGCAGAGGAGCTAAAGTAGAGACTAGATGAAACAGGCAGGGGCAGATCACACAGGGCCTGGAAATCACTGAAGAATCTGCTTCATCTAAAGAGACTGGTCAAGGAGCACCTGGGTGGCTCAGCCAGTTAAGACACAGAATCTCGATTTCGGCTTGGGTTATGATCTCATGGTTCACGAGTTCGAGTCCTGACTCGGGCTCTGTGCAGTGCTTGGTATTCTCATTCTCTCTCCCGCTCTCCCCCTCCCCTGCACTCATGCACTCTCTCTCAAAATAAACAAACATTAAATAAATAAATAAATAAATAAATAAATAAATAAATAAAGAGATGTGTCAAGACACTGAAGATTTGTAGGCCAGGAGCTTATTTCCAGGGTTAGCGGTCACGGTTAGACTTGAGCCAACAACCCACTCAGGGAAAAAGTTTGCTGTTTTCTGGGGAGCTCACTCCAACCATGGAAAAGTAGGATGCTTACAAATAGAAATCTCTTCTATGACATTCTTACCCTTCTGAAATAGTACAAGAAAAGAAGAAACATGTCATGGTTTAAGGCAAGGAGTCTAGGCTTCTCAAGTACATCCTGAACCTCAGCTGTGCCACAAATTGTTATGATGCGCTAATTGCCAAAGTTTGTATTTGATCTCCCTTTGTGTGCAAGGCAGCTCATCTCAGGGACCTGAAATAGTTCTCTGCTCAAGGTGGTGGAAAAAGGAAGATTAAGGGGCAGATTGACAATCCATGCAATCACATTTTTAATTATTATAGACTTTTCCTTGTAATTCAATCTAGTTTTTCATGGCAGCTGAATTTCTGTTTAGATTTTTAACTTGTGGGGGTGGGGGGGTGGAAGAACTTCAAAGTCCTGTGATTCATTGGTGAAGTAAGAAAATGCCACTGAGTATGAGAAACAGAAAGACATTAAAATATATTAAGAATCTATTGTCTACCCTGCACTTCAAAGTAATTTTTAAATGGTAATTGCACCTTTGAAGAGTATCTAATTAGTATGAAAAAGAACTTTAGATGAATGTAGAGCTCTTCATCTGGCTTCAATTGATACACAGTGATAATATTCAAGACTAATTTCTGAAGTTCTTATCGCTTGACTGAGCATTTGCTCTTTTCTGGAGTTGAAAAGTACTTTCCAATCTTTTGCTTCTCAGAAGCTAAGCAGAGGACCTGTCATAGGTTATGGAGGCAAAAGAGAGGAAGTAAAAATATTTAAGTGCTTTTATGCAAAGTGCCAGTAAGTCCAACCTAGGTCAAGATTACAGTCTGTGAGTGAAACAGGGCTTCAAACCACACATCTCCAAAAATAAAGTTTCTGCTTTCTTTTCATCTGGATCATTCAGTAGCATTTGGTAGTTCCTCTGTGTGGCTGACTGACACTGTCACCATCATCTTCATCAGTAACAAAATAAACTTAGTGCTTGCTGTGTGTTAGGTATTAAGTGCTATTACAGTTAAATGATTAGCACTGTAAAATAGCTTTAGGAAAAGACATTCATGATCACTCTCAAGTAAATACTCAAATGGTCTAACTAGCTTATTAAGCAGGATCATTCATTACAAATCTATTAAATTTGCATAAAATATACTCTACCGCTGGCACTCACAGACACAATGGCAACACCCTTTGAACTAAGCCCCATAAGTTGCCTTAATGGGTTACATCAAAATTTTAATGGCCCAGAACTCGGCCACTTACATTTAGCACCTAGACAGATGTTGAGTATTGCTAATGAGAAGATTATCAGATACTGCATCTCTAATGCCCTTCCTTTAAATTCTGTAATTGACATACATGATATTATTTAACATTTTTTTACCTCTCTCTTTCAAAAGGATTTTCTATTAACTGAGCCAGCTACTTTTCTTCTGCCAGGACTTCAGATGTATTTCTGACATCATCTCCTACATCTCTCTCCCCTCTTCACTTGAAGAAAACCAAACTGACGTCCTTGTCCTTGATGCTCCTGAAAATGCCAACCTCCTTAGGGCCTAGAACACTTTAAGTCTGGATCCTCAGAGCAGCAGACACCGAAATGGTATTCGACATGCAAGATATACAATGGGAAAAATGCCTCTGAGGGAAAATCAGGAGGGGGGCTGGACAAGGTCTGGGAGAGCTGTCAAAGCACAACGCAGGTCTGATCCTCATGAAGAAGAGAAGGAAGTTTGTGCAGGCAAAGATTTAAAAGGTGGTGCGATCCTTTCAAAAATATGTTTTTAAAGTTTATTTGTTTTGAGAGAGAGAGAGAGTATGCAAGCGGATGAGGGGCAGAGAGAAAGAGAGAGGGAGGGAGAGAGAAAACTCCAAGCAGGCTCTGCACTGTCAGTGCACAGCCTGAGGCAGGGCTCAATGCCATGAACGTGAGATCATGACTTGAGGCAAGACCAAGAGACGCTCAACCAACTGAGCCACCCAGGTACCGCGAAAGGTAGTGCAGTTCTAAGACTTTCTGCAAGATCTGTTAGTGGAGATAATGGAGGGGTCCTCCATCTCCCCACAATGTGTCTGCCTTTGCATCCCTGCTATGCTTAGTCACTGACAAATGGTGATAGATTTCAGAGCAGAAATGGCTGTCAGTCAATGACACCCCTAGCAGGCCATCAGAGACAGGAGAAGCACATTCTTAGGGCTCCCACACCTCTCTTTCTCTAGATGTTCTCATGACTGCTTCCTGTACTTCCTTCAGTTTCTGCTAAGATATTCCCTTAATGGGTACTTACTTCCCTTACTACTGCATGTAAATTGCGACCCCCTCACATTCATTGTCCTTCTACCACTTCCTACCTACCTTTCTCTGCTGTTTCTTCTACATATCAGAACATATATTTACTTGTTGATGAAGTGCACTGTCTCATTCCATTAGACTATAAGCCCCAAGAAAGGGAGGCTTTGTTTTGTTAACTGACAGGTACATTTTTAGGTGCTGGAGATCTAACACCTGCTCAGCACAAGACAAATATTTGTTAAATGAATGACAAAATTTAACAAGCAAGCATATATTATGCATCACTATGTAATAAGCACCGACTATAAACAGATATAAAAAGTTTCTTGCCTATAATCTTTCGTTTCCAAAAAGGTACATTACTCACATACTCTCATCTGGCCCTAACCTTGTAAGACTGTTAGAGAGCTCGTGTGGCAGACAGACTTTAAGATGCTTTCAATACTCCCCATCTATCTCCTGGGACCCATGCCCTTGTGGAATCCCCTCCCTTAAGTGTTGCTGGCTAAGTGACTTGTTACCATCTAGTATGATATGTCAAAGGTGGCTGAGCTATCACTTCATTGATGAGGCTACATAAGATTGTGGCCTCCATCTTGCCAGTCAACCTCTCTCACTGGCTTTGATGAAATCAGATGCCATATAAGAGAGGTCCATGTGGCCAAGAACTGAAAACCGACTCCAAGTAATAGCCAGCTTGGAATTGAGGTCCTCAGTCCAACAGCCCACACGTAACTGAATCCTGCCCAAAACCTTTTGAGATTCAAAGTAGATCTTTCGTCAAACCAGTCTTTCAAATAAGACCCCAGGCCTGGTCTACACCTTGACTGAAACCTTGTAAGAGACTCTGAAAAAGATGACCCAGGCAAGCAGTACCCAAATTCCCAGCCACAGAGATGGGTGTTGTTTCAAGCACCTGAGTTGTGGTGATTTGTTACACAATACATGATAACTAATACAGGCAGCTTTCCATGAACTCCAATAGAGATGTACTTTTTTTGGTCAAGAAAGACAGTCCCTTTGTAGAACATTTTCCTCATTGATAAAAGAGACTGGACCAGAACCTTCTAAGGCTCCCATCCAACTGTAAAAACCCATGATTCTATTACTTAATCATCTCAGACTGTAAGGCAGATCTCATTCATAATCATATCAAATGCAAACTATTCTTGACATAACTTACTCAAATATGAAACAATTAAAGGTACCTCTTCCAATTTTCCACTAAAGGATTGAACAAACAAGTAAATATTTTCAAGATCATTTTGCCTATTCTAAAAATAAATTGCAAGACTCAGTAAATAATAAAGAAAATTAAAATCATCTATGATTCTGTCACCTTAAGATTTACTGCTGGTAATATTTTAATGACTTTTTTCTAGTCTCTGGATTGTTTATTTAAGTATATATTGATTATTTTCACAAAAATGGGATCATACTCCATATCCAGCTTGATATTTGTATTGATTGTACAGTACATGGTGAACATTTTTTCACGTCAACATTTTTCATGTTCCAAACATGTTCTTCCAAATCATATTCTTCCAAAACATGATTCTGATGGCTGTATAATATTTGGTTGCAGAATGTGTCCTTCCACTATTGTAATTGGTAGTGCAAATAATATGTTAATTAGTATGCTGTAATCAAAACACATCACCCTTTATCTACCTGTCTGGTTATCTTGAATCCTACAAAGACGATTTCAAGATAAAAAACTATACACTTACTTAAAATTTTTGTGGCCTTCTGCCGTACTGCTTGCAGAAAGGCTGTTCCAGGTGGCAATCTCACCACAGGTGTTTGAAAAACACGTATCCCAATGTACCCTCCACAACTGTGTGTTGTTTTTTTTTTAATCTCTATCAACTCAGTAGGTAAAAATATTGGTAACTTGTGAATTTATTTACATATTTTCCATTACTCATGCTTTTGAATCTAGTTTTCATTTTTAATTAACTATTTAGTGTTTCTTTTTTAGCAAACTATCTGATCTTCTATTTGGCTACTTTTTCTATAGAAATGCCCGTCTTTTTTATTAATGATTAATATATTTGATATGTATACATACATATGTATGTATATATACTCACACGTATGTACTTTTTAATGTTTTACATATACCTATATACTTAAGAATCATAAATATATTTAGATGTGTATATGTATCACATGTATATATAATAGACATGTGCATGCATGCTTGTATGTATACAGCAAGTTAACTGTTAAATCTTGAAACACGGGGAATGCAATCTTAAAACATGAATGGAAGAGAAATGGAGTATTTGTGGATCACCCCGATGGCTCACACACTTGGTTAACACTGTATTCCAGCACACTACCTGATCTGGCCTCACACTTGCCTGGGTCTAGGATCTTAGTTTGCCACACCTGGCACAACAAGGCTATGGTTATGTTGGGAGTGGTGGCTCCTTTACTCTGCTACCTTGCTTTTTCTTGTAAACTGAAAATTCCTGTGATACTTACTTGCTTTTGGTGTTCTGCAAAATGGGGTAGGAAGGATATTATTTGTCATCCTTTAAAAAGTGAAAAGCTAAGATACAGAGATAACCTCACTCTAATACCCCATGGCTATCCAGTCCTAGATCAGTCTGAAAACGCAGATCCTACACTGCCATCTTGACTAAACCATGGTGCCAAGAAGTTAATGTTTCTTTTTAATTAGAATAGAAAAATATTCAGACTCCCAGTGGCTAATGACCTGACAACCAAGTTTTTTTTTTCTTTTTTGTTCTAGATCAGGTGAGATAGCTCTAGTAAATACTGAATTATTTTTTTTAAACAAAAATTCATGATACAAAACTATGACTGCATATGCTTTGAATCTGTGAATCTGAGAAATCTGTGCCTTTGATTTTGAGTCTAGGGGTAGTTTGGGGGGAAAACTCCAAAACCCCAAACTTGCACAGACTTACTACAGAACCCCTATCTCACTAGGGACCTTAGAACCCCTCCGGGCACAACATTCCATCAACAGCACGTTGCCAGTAACAGTAAAGGCAAAAGAAGTGTGCTCTCAAATATTCAGCAATGCTTCATGTGTGTGCAATTCCTTCCTTCAGCCTGGGTGGTTGTCTGTGTTGTCCGGTGAGCATGCTTCTTGACATTAAAGATAACACTAGGGGTGGTTTGGGCTCTGCAACCTGGCATCTTCTTAACTCCTGTAGCTCAGCTTATGCTGCTGGAGAGTCCCCCACAGTCCTAGCATCTGGTTTCCTTCTGGGAGACATCTGCCCTGCACAAAGAACAGGAGGCTGGGGAAAGAATAGATAACAATAGGATCTGCAGGGTGCTAATTCTTAGGGGAAAATCAACATGACCTTGACCAGATAGTTCTGTTCATGAGAGGCTTAAGTAGAGACCCTGTTGCTTTGTATAAGAAGTTTGGATGAACTGTGATGATGTTGGAGAAAAACCTTCTGAACACTGGAAATCCAGATCATAAACAAAAGAAGCCTTTTGTATGCTTTGTTGGTCCCCTACCAAGTGCACTCGATAAATAACTACATGCTGTTCTGCTCTCTGAAAAATGAAATGACTGGACTTTTTAATACCGTTTCTGGGATTTCATACAAAAATGGATGTACACTTTCTACTATGTTCAAAATACCATTTTTCTCTAATTGTTTGCAATATTTCTTTGTATTGTTAGCTTCTTTCAGAAAAGCATTGGCAGATTGTTTTCCCTGAAGGGAATAGAGGAGACTAAAATGCCATGGTTTAATCTTTTAAAAGATGAGGAAAAAGAAATTCAAAAATAACCAAATTCATTGGTGGCTTTCTGTAGTTCATACATGTTAAGTGAATATGTAAATAATGTCCCAAAGTATGTGGCCTTAAGTTTACAAAATTTAGGTCACAAATAAAACAAAATAAAGATTCTCAGAAATACTTGATTTGAAATTTCTGGTCTTACTCCAAACAGAGTTTCCAAATTATTAGAGAAACAAAAAATAAGGCTGCTAAATCTGGTAAAGTAAAAATATTCAGGGGAAGTTGTAACATGACTTATGAGGAATATATGAGGATTTTGGATGTCAGGAGCACTTAACATTTATTTATTGAATGCCTTAGATTGGATCCTATTATAGATTGAAAGTTTGTGTTTCTCCAAAATTCACATGTTGAAGCCCTACCCCTCAATGTGATGGTATTTGGAGGTAGACTTGGGGAGGTCATCAGGTCTACATTTGATTATGAGGGTGGTGCTCCCATCATGGCATTAGTGCCCTTCTATGAAGGGGAAAAGACATGAATGCTTTCCTGTTCACATGAACACATAGGGAGTTGGCAGCTGTCTTTCAGCAGGAATCAAATTTGCCCACACCTTGATTTTTAGATTTCCCAGACTCCAGAAATGTGAGGAATGAACATTCTTGAAGCCGCACAGTCGAGATTTTGCCATAGCCCTTGGAGCTACAGCAAATTCTGGAGATAATTTCCACTGATTTCATTTTAGCCCTTCTTCTGAACCTGGGACTTCACTGTCAAAGTCCTAAACATTCCAGAATTAGTCACCTATTCCCTGGGCCCTTACTAGACCTTTGCTCTTTCTAATAGAGATTGCAATTTTTGTTTGCATCACTCTTGATATCTTGATTTTAAAAGATGATACTTAGAAGAATATAGTGAAAGGGGAAACTTTTTGATAGTAACTTTTCTCTGATGCCTCAAACATTTCAAGATAATTACATGGAGTATCTCTTGATCTACTTGGTTACAGATGTGGGACTCAACACTGAGTTGTGCTATTAGCCACATTTTTTCTGAATTTGTATGAAAGCTATTCACCTTCACAAGCAATGTTAGCTTTGTCGGGTTGGGCTCAAACAAAGATGCCTGTGATAATTCTTGTGGGTTGTTTCTGTCAGTTAAGTAGCCAGGGTCCTCTCTTCCTCTTTTTGTTCTCGTTCACAGGCTTCTTCATTTCCAGCTTCCTTTTTGTCAGCTTTCCAGGTGACTTCTTTTCAGTTGGGTCTTAAGAGGTGGCTGCTCATGGATCTTTTTTGCTTCATCAGGGGATCATGGCAGCCTCTCAGGGCCTTGTGAATCAAGACCTTAGTTCTTGTTTGCTGTAATGCCCTTCACCTGTCTTTGCCAGGTGGTCTTGCTTCCCTGTGTACCCCTGGTCTTCAAATCATGCCCTCGGCTTTTGGTTCCTGTGTTTAAAGCCAGGCAGTGTGTGCTGGTAGAACATGCATTGGTGTGGGAAGCAGGACAACCTGTTTCTAGTCTCAGCTTGTAACATACCAGGCTGTACTGCTTTAGAAAGGTGCCTTAAGCTCTTTGGGTTAGGGGTGATTTTTAGCAGTTATGATAAAGGGATTTTAGATCAGTCAACGAAAGCTCTTGGTTCTAACAAAAGCTCTTGGTTCTGAGTATGAACATGAAGTGGGAACTGGATTTATAGAGCCTCAAAGCTTACCTCCTTCAGGGAACTTTTCATACCCCCATCCCCCAAGGAAGGAAGTATTACAGTCCTCTGTTTTCTGGTCTGGCTGCTGGTGTCAGTGGTTGTGGTGGTGGTTGCCAAACGAATTCTCCATATGTAATGCAGATACCCACTGGGATTTCCCTGTTACTGTGATCTAGATAAGAGAGGCTTAACAAATAGGCCACTTCCTATAGATGGTTAGTTTATGGTGTGTATCACTTTCTTATATGTGCTAATCGTGTTCCACATGGCATTGACCCAGATAGAAAATTCTACCTTTTCCTTGATTTCCACATAAAACTATACTTTTCCAAAGCAAGATGCAGGGAGGTTTAAAGGAGACATAAGGAGTGATTACATTGCAAAAAGGCAAACAACTTCTAGGTGAATATTAGACGCTGCTATTCTTAAATGCCCCTCCCCTTACAACCACCACCACTTTGTCCTTTCCAGGCTACATGTCCATAAACGTAGTCTAGAACTTGAAAAAGGAGCTATTTTTTTTTTCTATAAATGGAGTACATAAAAGGGATTTTGACATTTTAAAATATTTCCTAAGAAACATTTATTTTAGGAAACTCATTTCTTGATTCACTCTAGATTTCTTTATCTTGGTCTCTACAGAAGGAATTGTGATAACAATTCAGTATTGTCACCTTCTTTCCCACCCCTCAAATATACAAATGAAGGAATTCCCCAAATAACTAAAGCCAGAGGTTTTTGCATGTGAATGATCTAATTTCATAGTTGGCCAGTACCACTGAGTATGGTTTTTGTAGAGAGGGAAAGTAGCTGGTAAATGAAGAAAAGCCAAACCACATAAAACAAATCTTACAGCTTATATGAATGTTCCCAAGCTCTGCAAAATGGGCTTTGAGTTTCCCAATAAATGCTATTGAAACCTATAAACAGAAGTAAGGAACACCAGAAAGAGCCTTCAAAACCTGGAAAACAGGCCACTTTCTGCCAGTCAACATTTCTGAGGTAGGATCTCAGCACCTGGAATATTGCTTGCAAATGTGTGGCTTAGGTAATTCTTGGAACAGCCTAGACCAGTTAGTGAGTAGGACATAAACTAGGATATACACACAAAAACCTGACCCTTTTTATGTGTTTGCTTGTTTATTTAACAAACCTTTTACAGTTCTGGTCACCAATTCTGATGTGTGGGGCTTTTTCCCTTAACCATCTAAGCAATGCTCAGACACCACCTGGGTGTTCTACAATTTACCTAAAGGCTGACCCTGAGATAGCCTCAGATCCCACAGGTTAAGGGCTCAGTTCCACAACACTGCCCCCACTTGAGATGTAAACCATAAGTACAGGTTGTCACCTATTCGCACTGAATGGTTATAAATAAGATTCCCATCACTGTCTCCCTGAGTTCAATTAATTTGCTAGAGTGGCTCATGGAACTCAGGAAAACCATTGGACTCGTTAGATGATGTGTTTACTGCAAAGGATAGAACTTGGTAACAGCCAGATGGAAAAGATGCATAGGGGGTAAGGTATGGGGCAAGGGTGTGGAGTCTCTGTGCTCTCTGAATCTGTGTAGGTTTATCATCCTGGAAGCTTTTGGAACCCTCTCCTTTGGACTTGTATGGAGGCTTCCTTACATAGGCATCCTTGATTCAATCATTGGCCTTTGTCAATTGTTCAAACTCCAGCCCCCACTGCTCCCCAGAGGTTAGAGGGTGAGACTGAAAGTTCTAAAGCTCTAATCTCATAGTTGGCTCTCCGGGCAACCAAGCACCATCCTTAGGTGTAATTAACAGGACACAAGTCACCTTTATCACTCTGATAGTTTAGGAAATTCCAAAGGTTTTAGGAGTTCTCTGTTCCAGAAAAGGGGATGAAGACCACAATTACATCCTTAATAAAATCATAGTATCATACCCTTTATAACACTGTTAGATATCTTAACCCTTAATAACATGCTATAATATTTGTTGATCATTTGTTATATGCCAAGCACTGAGCTAGGTGCTGAATATAAAAAGTTAACTTTGTAACAATTCCCCCCAAAACCTACTGTAATTTACTCTGAACTTGATTCCTCCTGTTGAAGTATATCTGACGTTTTGGTAAATATTCATCTCCATTAAATTACTGTGTAGATAGTTATGTAGGAAGGTCTTAACACAGGGATTGGCCCTGCCTGTAGTCAGTATACAATGTGAAGAATGATTTTTCCCAGGAATCTGTCTACTTTGGTTCAATTGGAATGGGAAATTACTTTTCCAATCTGTTTTTAGGACATTGGTGAGCAGAGACAAGTGTTGGGGTATGCAACACTACATTTACCTACCCCACCATCATCTTTGGAGCCAAATTCTGGCTCTTTGCTTAGGATTTTATCCTGTACTGTTTTTCTACCATTCATTGATAGACCTTCCAGGTGTGTGAAGAGTTCAAACTTTCTTCTCTTTCTGGTCTTTTTTGTCCATGCCATTTCTTGACCTTCAACTTTGTCCCTCCTGGAGTTTCATTGAACTCCTCATGCTTTAGCTTTGAACTTGTGGAAGGCTTTCCTGATTCCCCCTACGATTCTCTTTCAACCTTCTTTTTGTTTTCTACATAGCATTTTTTGGCCAGTATTTATTTATTATTGGTCTATTCACTGCTTATTTTTGTTTTTACTTTGTTATCCCCATTAGAAAACAAGTCATAAGAGGGTAGAGCTGGGTCTTGTTTATTCACTATTGTATCTCTAAAATTGCATCTGGTAGGTAGTTAATAAATATGACTAAAAAAATATTAGGGGTGCCGGGGTGGGCTCAGTTGGTTGAGAGTTGGACTTCCCTGAGATCATGATCTCATGGCTCCAGAGTTTGAGCCCTCTATGTGGTTCTCTGCTTCGGATCCTGTACCCGCTTTCTCTGTCCCTACCCCACTCATTCACTCTCTCTCCGAAAAATAAAGCACCATTAAATATTAGGGGTGCATGGATGGCTCAGTTGGTTAAGCATCTGGCTTTGGTCAGGTCATGATCACATGGTTCGTGATCGAGCCCCAAGTGGTGCTCTGTGCTTAGGGCTCAGAGCCTGGATCCTGCTTCAGATTCTCTGTCTCCCCCCCCCCCCATTCCTCCCCTGAATGCACATGCTGTCTGTCTCTCTGAAAAATAAGTAAATAAAACATTAAAAATATTAAATATTATGAATTGCAACATATTTAGTTTCATATAGTTTTCAGTACAAAATCAGTGTGTGTGAGAGAGAGTGAGTGAGTTTGGGTTATTTTTTCACAGCATTATCCATGAGATGAATAATTTGATGAGTCTATTGCTCACGGTCTCCAGAGAAAGAGAACCAATAGGATGGATATTGCTATCGCTCTGTCTCTGTCGTTCTGTCTATCTCTGTCACTCTATCTGTCTGTATTTCTATCTCATCTCTATCATCTATACGCGCGCGCGCACACACACACACACACTCACACACACACAAACTTGAAAATCGTGGGTGGGCCAGCAGACTGGAGACCCAGGAAAGAGCTGATGTTGCAGTTCGAGTCCCAAGGCTGTCTGCTGGCAGAATTCCTTCTTGCATGGAGGAAGTTAGGCTTTGTTCCATTCATACCATCAGCGATTGGATGACATCCACTCAAAGTAAGGAGGCCTATCAGCTTTACTCAAAGTCTGCTGATTCAAATGTTAATTTCATCCAAAAACACTCTGAGAGAAACGTCTAGGATGATGTTTGATCACATAAACTGGGCACCATGACTCAGCCAAGTTGACACACAAACTTAACCATCACAGTAGATCTGAAACTTTAATGTTGATAGAATGGTCCTAGAATCAGAGCACATAATTGATCAGGTGGGATTAGACGCTTGTCCTGTTTCTGCAGGTTCTGTGACTTTGAACAGTACCAAAACCTCTGGGATTTAGGTCACTTACTTATAAAATAAGGAGATGAGTTTAAATCAGGAGTTGACAAACTAAAGCCTCAGAGCCAAATCTAGGCACTACCTAGAGTGTCATGGCCCAACCTATGAGTGGCTTTTACCGATGAACATTTGCAATCGATTTGATTATAGATGTTGAAATAGTTTTCTAAGACCAAGGTAGAACTGCTCTTGCCCAGAATGCCACATCAACAAACAGAAACTTAAGTAAGTTTCACATCCCAGTAAATACTCTACCAAAACACAGCATATCCAATCAGCCAATCCCCAAATGCCAAGCCAGTTTGGGATCTACCTTTACTTGCTTACATCATCTTTAACCCAAAGAAGGTTGACTATATGCCCCATCCAATCAGATATTTTCTATTTTTCTCTTTGTTGTTGTTTATTCTTTATCCTGTGAAAGCTTCCTGCCTTCCACACCATTCTGCAGTTTTCTGAATGGACACTTACTCACTTCACGAAGTATAAAATAAAGTTTGCTAGTATCACCTGAATTGTTCTCTTTAATCGTTTTTAACATAGGGAGCTCACTTTGAACCTCAGTTAAGGAAAATGTCATCTCCTTCCCAAAGAATTCCATTTACCTCATTTGTAGACCTGTGTTATTAAAAAAAAAAATATATATATATATGTGTGTGTGTGTATATATATATATATATACACACACACACAAACACACACAAACATACATACATACACTAAATGGTTATGCTGTATTTTAAATATTACCAATAAAAAGTTTATGGAAATACATTTTATCTCTTCTTACATTAGTATTTATATAATATGTTGGATTTTTTCTCTTGGTCCACAGAGTCTTGGCCACAAAACTTTGTAGATATTGTACTGAAAGAACAGCTTCCTAGATTATGAGTTTTGAGGGAGTCTAGCAGGTAAAGTCATGGGGAAATGAGGACAGGCTGGCCATGGAACGCAGAAAGTGTTGTCAGTATGTCTGCATGGAGCTTGTACCTTTGAGCTTCTGAAAAAAGGCAGGTGGAGGAAGTCACAGTGATGTTCTCAGCCTGCTTCAGTTTGTTTCCAACCTGTCCTGGTGATGCTGTAATTTCTACTGGTGCTCAGTTTTGGATTCAACTGCTATTTGTAGGAATGTCTCTTCCTTTGGACTTGATACTGTTCTTTGATTTCTTTGGCTTTGACACAGTCTTACTTATGACATGACTTGGATGCAGCCGCTCTGTGTGTGTGTGTGCTTCACTCCTCCCTGCCCAAGTTCTAGCTCTTGGATGGCCTGCTCAGCACCCTTGACCATGCAGTATGGGATGACTCCTCCTTGGATATATGTCAGCATGTATGTTATCTACCAAATACTTAACACAGAGGAAGCTGAAAGGAAGGCATAGTGAGCCTCTCATTTGAATATGTGCTTTTCTAGGGCAAGCTGTCCTTTTTCCCTGCTATGTTTACCATATAAAGAAGAGAAGTAAGTGCCTGTATTTTGCCAGGTACTGTGTTAAGTGCGTTATACAGATCAGCTGAGTTGGTTTCTCTCTTCTGAGATTAATAGCTGATTTTCATACCTATGAAGCTGTTTGACATTTTGATACTAAACACCCACAGAGACAATATTTGGAGTCAATGAAAAGGGAATTTTTGCAAATATATTAGAAGATAAATTAGGTACAATGAGAGACATCCATTGTACTTCACTTTCTGTTGTGGGCTTTCACTAACTTGATTCCATTATAGTGTTGAATTAGGAAATAAGCCTGAGGCACAAGTAGCTGTGCAAAAGTTTTGTTGAGTGTTTAGGGATTTGGATGCTTAACAAGAGTTTACAAAATTGTGTGACATTTACTTTTTTTTTCTTTAATTTCATTTACCTTGTCTTGTTTTTCATGTCTTTATTTGGTTTTATTTTCAACCCTGCACTTCAGACCACCCAGCTCTATTTCCATGACTCAATAAAAGACGTTTGTTTCTCCTACCCTGGGGACGCTACTCTTGTCCTGTACACCCACCATGCACAGTGAGGCACCTTCGGTGCCCACACCTCCAGACAGCTCCCTTCTAGCCCTGGGTCATGTTAGGAATAAGGAATAAAGCCAACAGCAGAAGAAAGCAGAAAAACTGTAGGCCTGGACCCACCCAAACTGGAAAAAATCCAAGAAAGGTGGGTGGCATTTGGAGGTGATGGAAAAGGAGGAATCTGAAAGAGTCTCCTGGGGTTCTCCAAAGCTCCAAGTATTGGGGCATGGATTGAGCTACACACATTTGAGCTAATTATGTAAACAGAAATGTTTTGCTGAAGGAGAGGCCTGAGGACTAGTGTGGTTTTCTGCTTCCCAAGTAGATTGGGACCATTGCTGTTCTTTTCAATTGTAAACAGTTTCTTTCTCTGAATGCTGATATTCACTTAGATTTTTAATTCTTGTGTATGTTTACAAAAGAGGATAAATAAACCCACATACTAAAAATACTATCTGTAATTCAGTTAAATGTAGATTAGAGTAATCCAAAATTCTGAAAGGGATCGCAGTGTTTACTTCACTTATGTTTGAACTCTTTCTATGTGAATTGATCCTAAATTGATTGTAAGTGACAGTCACATCCTGAATTTGGTCTTACTCTTGGCAAGGCACCTGGTTTCTTGCCTCAGTTCACATTGATTTGCCCAAATCCTTTTTGTCTTCCCTGTTAAATGTGCTCTCACCCAACTACTTTATTTTTTTCATTGATGCCATTATTCATAGTTACCTAGATTCAAAATTTAAGCTATTTTTGATTCCTTTTTACTCTCTTCCACATCCTTGTGTTTCCAAATCTCATTAATTTATCCTTTGTGCTCTGCCTGTTTCCTTTCCATTTCCATGAAACCACTCTTGCTACCCTGTTTTCGATTGATTGCTAGCTACCCCACCATACCACGTGTTTTGGTGTTTATTTTTCTGTCACATATTTTAGAAAATATCCACATAACTTTACTACCCTATAAACAATATTTTTTTTTTTATTTTTATGAGGTTTTGGAGTGATGGTGGGGTTTAGAGCTGATGGCCAAGGAAGAATTCTTAAAGATGTCTTCGGTGCAAAAAGTTGATTTCATTAAAGCATGGGGACAGGACCCATGGGCAGGAAGAACTGCACTGAGGGTGTTAAGAGTAACTGGTTATGTACTGTGGAATTTGGGGAGGTAAAGTCAAAAGGGAGATCTTCAAAATGACTGTGATATGCTAAGGAGTACTCCTAAGATACTTGAGGCCTTGCTATTGCCCACCTAAAGTTGTTTTCCCTCTAGTAAGGCATTAACATTTTCTGGAAGTTATACTCGGTATTTGCCTCAAGTATTGTCAGTGAGCTATAGGTTATAAGAAAATTTAATTTTACCTGCCATTTCCTTCTTGACTTTGTTCCCCATATCACTATGGAGGGGTGATGTTGGGGTGATGAGTCCATAGGTTTTTGGAGATTAGGCTATTGATAAAGATTCCCTTTTTCTTTTAATTGACTAATATATTTGTAAACTGATGGAGACTCATGTCCTGCCTGACTGTGATCTCTATCAGCCACTTGTTTTCTTCCTTTTCCTTTGTTCTTGGGCAGCCAGGAGTGCCAGAAGAATGTCACACATAACCCGCTTGGGCAGGGGTGTATGCTAGCTTGCACTTTGCCCTCAGTTTGCCTTAAGCTCCCTCATCAATTTTACAGATGAATAAACTGAGATGCAGGATACAATGGATTTGTTCAAATTCACACAGATGGTTAAGTACTGGAACTAGGACTAGTACCCAGTGTTGAAATATAAATTGAGACTTGTTAAAAATACCGAGTTTATCTGAAGAAAATAAATTCAAATCAGGTAGCATCTACTCTAGTAAATTGTAAAGGAGTTCTGAGGAGTTGTGCAAGATGAAAGAATTTTATAGGCATATGGGATTGGGAACAAGGAACTTCTAGGCAAAAATGGGTTGGTTATTTCAAAGTTAATTTCCTTTAGGGGATTGCAGGGGCCTATCTGGCAGATATCCCCACTTGTGCTGGTCAAGTGATTACTTACTGCCTGCTTTAAGATTCCATTTCTGGGAGAGTCAACTAAAAGTCCAGTCTTGGTTTGGTTATATGGGGTTTGGCATTAGTGACTCCATTTTGAGCCTGTTTTCTTGTTTCTAATACCAGTTCTTGTGAAAGTAAACTGCTAGTTGTGTTGTTGTCAGTTTGTTCTTTTCAGTTGGTGCATACCCTTCATATTCTTCACTGCTTATAGCCGGGGGCTATGAACAAAGATATTTATAACCTAACGGGAAAAGCCAAAGCTCCTTGGCATTAAATATCCTTTCCAATCATTCTAATTTACTTATCTGGGTGTGTCTCACTCTTTTCACTTACCAGAAAACTCTGCTTCAGCCAGACCTGTCTAATTTTTGGTCCTTAATCTTGTGTCCTCTCCACAAGCTCCTGTATGCTTTTGTTTATATGGTTCCCTCTGCTTTAAGTGACTTTGTTCCTCCTGCTCAGTTTCATATTTTTTTCACACAGCCTTCCATGTCTGCCTTTTTGGATCATCTGCTGCTTTGTAATACCTATTGCAGAGACTACTAAATACTCTTTGCTGCTTCTTGGAAACATGCAAAGGCTACATGTTTTAGCCTCCTCGATGGCTTTGTTGGGAGCATATGACTGTATTCTGGGTAATGATACATGGATGGAATTGATATCTGCCATCTCCAGCATTGGCCATAAAAATAACACTCTCCATTCCTTCTTTGGTGACCTAGGAAATCGCCTATGTGAGATGGCCAAGTTATAACTTCCAAAAGTTACAATGGTTCTACATGGCACAGTTAAAACATATAAGCAGCTCATCAGATCTATGAGTCATCACTTGGATGAGAGCCACTGAGGACACTATAACTTGCATGAAAAAGACATAAACTTTTATTGTTCTAAGTCCATGAGATTGGGGGGGGGTGTTTGTTACAGCAGCTACTAAGCATTGTGCTGACTAATTCAGCATGCCTACTGTCACTGACATAGGGATATCTTGAAATTTCCACTAGATTTTAGAATTGACATTAAGGATGCCACATATTTCTTCACCTTTTTTCCATTCACTATTACTTTCCTCCTTCCCTTCCCTCCCTACTTTTTTTCGTTTTTCCATTTAATGTTAATTGAGATTCTAACAGACTCTGGTGATTAGAGAGATTTAATCTGGTCTGGACTCTAAAGAAAGTAACTGTTTGGTAAGACTCTTACAGTCTAGTAGTTGCTTATATTTTAACCTTTTGATTTCACCATAAAAGTTAATGAGTTCTCTAGGCATAATAACAATGCTCAGTGATGAGTCACTAAATGCATATTGAGACTTCATGGGTTCTCAAGACTTCTGTGGTCTTAAATGATACTGTAAGAATGATGAATTGAGGTCAGACTTTACTTTATCCTCAAATAGCCCCAGATGGTCATTGGTTGGGTACTATGGTTAAACTTCTACAGCCTCACTGTCTGCAAAGCAGAGATGACAGATCATCCTGTTTTAGAAAGTAGACTTGGAACTGTACTGTATATTATTTGCATAGCAAAGGACCATTCTGGGGCTTCTGACTTGGTGCTCCATGAACTCCTCATTTTCTGGCTATCAGATGGTACATATACTCCTGTTTTCATCAATTGCCAGTTTTATTCTTCCAAGATGCTGTGTGATTCTGTATTAGGCCATTATTTTAGTTTGCATACTTTTGCCCTGGAATGATGTTTCATCATTATGATGTCAGCCTCCATTTTTATGCTCATGATACAGTTATATCTGTCTTTGATTTTTGACATCTTTTCTCTTTCTTGGTCTGGCAGGCATTAAATCATTAACGTCTCAAAATTACATACAGCTGCAACTTTGTAAAAGAGAATATGTAGTGAAGAGCTCCTTAAAATTACAGAGACAATCCAGTTCTCTCTCTTTTTGGCCTTTGCTGACCTCCAATTTCACTTCAAACAGGTATCAAGGGGGTTATTTTTGATTGATAATTGTTTTTCCTGATCTCATATGTATGGAAACCTGTCTTTTATCATGGAAAACTTGCTAGAATGTAGGCATTTCTCTCCATTATTGATGCAGGGAGCTTCTCAGTCATGATTTATATCTTTCGGATTAAATTACTGGCCTTTCTTAAAGGCTGGTTATCTTCACGGCAAAAACAGTCCTGAGTTTGCTACTTCATTTTTGACACTCAAAATATATCACAGCATTGCTTGCTTGCTAATTAGCAGATGCTTCCATAGTCTTGTTTTTCCACGATGGGGACTTTTCTTTGAAGTCAGGCTTCCATCTTACCAAGCATCCTAACTGCTGAAGACAGTGTATCTTTCACTGAGGATGCACTGCTGAAAATCCCACAAGAATATCAGAGTGGATATCAATTTAGGAGTCTGTCTGGAAAAAAAAAAAAAGAGGAAATGGGGAAAAAATCTAACCATCGTGAGATGATAAATACTAGGTGATACGATGTTGTCCTTGGATTATCCTATTTCTTACTATAACGGTATGAGCTAAAATCAAATGAGAAAACTGGTTAAGAGGTTAGAAACTAAATAATTTGCTCATAGCTAAAAAGCAGCAGATCAGGAATCACACCCTTATGTGTCTGAATCTGAAACCCTGGTTTTGGTCGCTATAAAAGAGTTCTAATGTGAACACTAACACAAATTCTAATACTAACACAAAAATTCATTGAAACAATGGAAATAATACAGCAAACTAATAACAAGGAAAATGCAGATGTAACTTATGTGATATCACAGATTTGGGAAGCTATTCCTGATAGTATCTTATTTACCTTGAGTATAAGATCTGTATGAATATAAGCATATTATTATTTATTGTTACACAAAGAATAATGGATAATTTAGCTGGCTTGGGTCTAACCAGTCTTTGAGGCTGTGCCAAACCTGTGTCTGGTGGCAGGTGGTCAGGAATCTAAAAACTGTGCTAATCAGGGAGGGAGGGAAGGAGAAAAGAGGGGGAGAGGGGGAGAGAGAGAGGGAGAGAAACAGAAGGAAGGAGGGAGAGGGAGAAAGAAAGAAGGGAAGAGAAAAGGAAAGAAAAGAAAGATACGTGCTACTTGTTTTGCCCTCCTGCTCTGCTGGTCCTCTGGGAGCTAGGCAGAAAAGGGAAGTAGAACTGTCCTCAGAAGAACACCAGGTAAAGAAAGAAATACCATAATTCCTGCTGATGGTAGGTATAAAGGCATCACCAGTCCTGCATAGGAAATAGCACTTCATTATGGGAGTGGGTCCTCATGAATGGATATTTTGCATCCTTTTCCAGTTTAGGACAATAAATACAGCTTCTCAATGGCTTTCTCTTAATTCTACCTATCATTTTTAATCTCTTGAGTCAGAATACATGTCACTTCCCTTCCTAGTATCCACTCTTCCTAGCCCCCCACCTATTGCCAATCGGGGGCCCTTGGTTAAGTCATTAAAGTGTGTTGGTACCTTTTTCTTATTTATAGGAATATAACATAAAATATGCATGTAAGGTAATTATTCTCACACACACCAACACACATAACATTAAATATGAAAAACACCTTGACTTTGTAAATGAAGATCTCTTTACTAGGATACAGAAGTTGCTCAGTTAAACAGTTTAGATGCCCATACCATTTTGGGTGACCTCTTTTTCTGATTGTGTCTTAGCTCAAAGTGCTGATGCTTTTGAACAATCATTTTTGATTGACATTTTAAAACTGTATCATATACTTGTCTGCCTTAGTAAACAGAGGGTGATCCAAAATTTTCTTGATGATCTACCATTATTATTTATTCTCCTGTAAATTTAGACCTTGATTTATGGCTGTGCTTGCTATAATGTCTTCCTTTAAATAACTTCTGGATTCATTTCATTTACCTTTTTCTCATAAAAGTGGAATTTAAAATGAGCAGCTGCAGGATTTCGTGGGCACTTTAATAGAACCTTTTTAGCTACGGTAACAATTATGTATTCAAATGGGAAGTAGTCTTTTTTTTTTCCCCTAAGTTTATTATTTATTTATTACTATTTTTTGGAGAACGAGAAAGAGAGTGGGCGGGGGAGAGGCAGAGAGAGAGGGAGACAGAATCCCAAGCAGGCTCCGTGCTGTCACCACAGAGCCCAATGCAGGGCTCCAGCCCACAAACCATGAGGTCATGATTAGAGCCAAAATCCAAGAGCTGGATGCTTAACTGACTGAGCCACCCAGGTGTCCCTGGGAAGTAGTCTTCTAACTTGTCTCCTTGTGCTCAATCCTGTAATGTTCCCATCTCTATTAGAATTAACCGTATTTGGACAGCCTTCATAACCCTTTCTCATTTCAGCATTACTATTTTCACAGTGCTCAGTTATTTGCCTTAATTCCATCTTTTACCTCTCCTTTGGCTATTGTTTCTTTTCTCAATATTATTTAAATGTATTTCTGTTCCTCCTCTTTGATTCTATTTTTCTCGATGTTTATATTCATAGACATACTTGATGGCAAATTCTGAATAAAATTGATCCTCAAGCCTTCTCTTTTGAGCCCATATATTCTTTTTTCTTTTTCTATTTTTATTTATGAATATTTATGATGAGGAATTTCTGTTGGAGCCATAATCAATATTTTTGTCTTATATATATAGTACAATCTTTATTTATGGATGAAATGCTAGCCCTCTGTAATTTCTTTGAGATCACAATTTGCCTGTAGGATCTGGCTATCTAGCAGCCGATTTCAAACATTGGGAGTCAGAGGATCTTTTTGGTCTTCCTATTATCTCATTGTCTTTACTCAATAGAAATTTTTTGGGGTCCAAGAGACTGAAAAGAGAATTTTTTTTTTTAATTTTGAGTCCCTTCACTAATTATCCAGTTGTGCTTTGGCTACAACCCTTTTTCCTAATTGATAGGAGTTGATAAAAGCTGTGTTAGTACTTATCTGAGTGTGTGGCCTTACACATTTCTTTTATGGGAGTTTGTGAAGTAGCCATTTCTTAGAGGTAAACACAGTGTTGTATTAAATATACAGACCACTTGATATTAGAAGAGTTTTTGCAATTTAATTCTTGGAATGCTGTGCTCCATTGGGGAGTAGTTAATTTAACCATTGGTAGAGACATAGCAATCTCACAAGACAGTTTATATGTATGTTACCTCTCTTAGAATCAGGACTAGACTGAAGCTTTCAACAACTCGGTTGTGTCACTTGTTGCTGAAAAACATTTTTGAGGCTGTGATATCTTTAGTGCTCCATAATCTACTCATACACCCCCTGTGATTTCCCTTGAGAAAAACTTTCTATGTCTTTGTTCTCGAAGATGCTGAGCTACAAAGCGTACCTTTCCTGTAGAGTAATTGACCACAACAGTCATTGCCAGGCCTCCTGAGAGCCTGGGGAGAACACTCTTTCTCTGCTTTTCATACAGACACTTTGCAAAAGAAGTTAAGTTGAGTCTCCCTTCTCATTTTTAAGCTGATTGCAAAAAGAAGAGCCAAATGACAGAATGGACCATCAAACCCTGGTATAATTTCCTTTCATTCTTGTTCTTTACTAAATGTTTCTGTGCACAGGGAAAAAAGGGCTCTGAGGCAGATTAATGCAGCAAGAAGCTCACCGTGCTTACCAGGACTGATTGCTTCCTGGTGTTCTGTTTGGCTGTGGGAAGCATCTTTTTTTTCAGATTCCCCTATAATGATGAGGTCTCAAGTTTGAAAGGTAGCAGCTCTGTGTCTGTGTCCACCACCTGGCTTTCTCTGGAGTAACGCATATTGTTACTGTTGGGATGACATATTTCAAACCTTCGTTTTAATTTTCTTTCTCCTTTTATTGCCAAGGCATTAAAAGTGTGTGTGTGTGTGTGTGAGTGTCTGTGAAGGGGGTGTATGTGGAGGGGCAGTGGGGCAGGAGAATGAAGCCAAGACACCAAATGCACATTGCTGACTTAGAATTGAGGACTAAAAGAATGGTTTGGTTTCTTTTTTTTTTTTTTTTCTTTTTTTGCCAAAGCAAATATTCGATTGTTTCCAGTTCTTTTAAAATACTCTATTTTCTTCTTGTTTAAGTATCTACAATAGTTTTGGACTTTATTTGCAGCAAAAGAACATGAATCCAATTAGCATGGCTTAGAGCTATAGATGCTCTAGCTTGGGGGAAGAAAAAAATAATGTATGAAGTTAACTGGAGTGTGCTTTTAATTCATCAATATTTACTATCAAACTAAATACCCAATTAGCAAATTAACCATGTTGAAGCTATTTTAATATGTTACAGAATGATCATGCCCAAAAGTATAGGTGATGCCTTAGATGTGCTAGTTAATTCTCTTATATTGTTGGTCAGCTATGTAATTGATTTTCATTGTATGTATAGCTTTATAGAACTAAAACATTTCTCTGAGGTACAAAAGCATGGCAAAGACAATATTCCTATGCAGGATTGGACTAAATCTCCAGTTTTATTGAGACATAATTAACATACATTATTGTAGAAATTTAAGGCATATAGCATGAAGGTTTGATTTACATATATTGGGAAGTGATTATCCCAGTAGGTTTAGCTAACATGTATTTATCTATTTTCTCATTGAGACAATAAAAAGAAAAAAAAGAAAAGGTTTTGTTACTATGAATACTTTTAGAATTTACTCTAAATAGCTTTCCTATGTATGGTACAGAGGTGTTAGCTGTAGTTCTCCTGTTGTCAATTACCTCCCTAGTATTTTTGTTACAATTGGATGTTTGTATCTTTTGACCAAGTTCCTCCAAATTCCCCCTCTCCTTACCCTGTCTTGCCAATCACTACAAGTCTGATCTCTTTTTCTATGAGTTTTTAAATTTCACATGTGAGATCATATAGTATTTGTCTTTGACTTATTTGCTTAGCATAACGCCTTTAAGTTCCATTCACATTGTTGCAAAGGGTAAGATTTCCTCATCTTTTATGGATGAATAATATACCACAACTTCTTAATCCATTTTTCCACCGATGGGCACTTAGGTTGTTTCCATGTCTTGGCTATTGTTAATAATGCAACTGTGAACATGGAGATGCAGATATCTTTTTGCATTAAGTGTTCTCATTTCCTTTAGGTAAATATCCAGAGGTGGAATTGTTGCGTCTTAGGGGAGTTGTAGTTGTAATTTTTTGAGGAGCCCCAACACTGGTTTCGCTAGTGGCTGTAACAACTCCCAATCCGACCAACAGTGTCCCTAGGTTCTCTTTTCTCCATATTCTTGCCAGCATTTATTATCTCTTGTCTTTTTAGTGATGGCCATCCTAACAAGTGTGAGGTGATAACTCATTGTGGTTTTGATTTGAATTTCTCTAATGGTTGGTGATATTGAACATCTTTTCATGTACTTGTTGGCCTTTTGTATGTCTTTTTTAGAGCAATGTCTATTCAGGTCCTTCACCCTCTTTTAAGTTGGGTCATTCATTGACTCATTCATTTACTTCATGTTGTTGAGTTGCAGGGACTCTTTATATATTTCGGATATTAACCCCTTTATCAGATGTATGGTTTGCAAATATTTTGTGCCTTTTCATAGAGTTTCTTACATTTTGTTGATTGTTTCTTTAGCTGTGCAAAAGCTTTTTAGTTCTATTTAGTCATACTTGTTACTTGCAGGTTTGATGCTTGAGCTTTAGGGGTCATATCCAAAAAAATCATTAAGACCCATGTCAAAGAGCTTTATCTCTATTTTTTCTTTGAGGAATTACATGTTTTTAAGTCTTATATTTAAGTCCTTAATCCATGCTGAGTTAATTTTTATGAATGATATAAGATAGGGGTTAAGTCTCAAGCTTTTACATGTGACTATCCAATTATCTCAGCACTATTTATTGAAAGAATTTTTTCCTTCCGGAGTATTTTTGACTCTCATGTCAAATATCAGTTGACTATATATGCTTGGGTTAATTTCTAGACTCTCCATTTTGTGCCATTAGTTTATTTTCTGTTTTTATGCCAGAATCATGCAGTTTTGATGACAATAGCCTTATAGTAAAACTTGCAATCTGGAAGTGTAATGCCTCTTGTTTTGTTCCTTTCTTAGTATTTCTGTGGCTAATCAGGGTCTTTGTGGTTCTACATAAATTTTAGAAGTGCTTTTTCTACTTTTGTACAAAAAACTGCCCCTGGAGTATTGATAGGGATTGCATTGTAGATATACCTTTTGATAGTATTGATCTTTTAACAATATTAGTTCTACAATTCCATGATTACAGGATATCTTTCCATTTATTCTTCATTGATTTCCTTCATCAATGCCTTAGAGTTTTCAGAAAAGAAATATTTCATCTCCTTGGTTAAATTTATCCCCTTTTTCTTTTATCCTATTATAAATGGGTCAATTTCTTTATATCTTTTTCAGAAAATTTGTTGTTACTATTTAGAAATGCAACTGATTTTTCTGTTATTTTGTATCCTGCAATATGACTAAACAGGCTGGCTATATCTAACAGTTTTTTGGTTGAGTCTTTAGGATTTTGTAGATCTAAAATCTTGGCATCTCTGATAGAGACAGTTTTATTTCTTTTCTAATTCTGATACCTTCTATTTCTTTTTCTTGCCTGTTTGCTCTAGCTAGGAGTTCTAGTAGTATTTTGAATAGGAATTGTGAGAGTGGGCATTCTTGTCTTGTACCTGATCTTAGAGGAAAAGCTTTCAACCTTTCACCATTGAGTATGATGTTAGGTATGTTCTTGTCATATGTAGCCTTTATTATGTTGAGATATGTTCCTTCTATGCTTAATTTGTTAAGAGTTTTTATCATAAGTGGATGCTGAGTTTTATCAAAAGCTTTTCCTGTGTCTATTGAGTTGATAATGTTATTTTCTTTCTGTTAATTATCACATTTATGCATATGTTGAAATATCTTTGCATCTCAGGGATAAATCCTACTTGATCAGAGTAAATGTTCATTTTAATGTGCTGTTGAATTTGGTTTGATAAAATGTTACTGAGAATCTTGCATCTATACTCAGCTAGGAAATTGGCCTGTAGTTATTTATTTAATTGAAAATTTTTTAGGTTACTTATTTATCTTGGAGAGAGAGAGAGAGAGCTGGATAGGGGCAGAGAGAGAATTCCAAGCACTGTTAGCACAGAGCCCAACATGGGGCTCAAACTCATGAACTGTGAAATCATTAGCTGAGCCAAAAGCAAGAGTTGGACCCTTAACCCACTGAGCCACCCAGGTGTGTCCCTGTGTGTGTGTGTGTGTGTGTGTGTGTGTGTGTGTGTGTGTGTGTTTCTAGTAGCATCCTTTTCTGGTTTTGGTAACCCTATAAAATGAGTTTGGGAGTATTTTCTCTTCAAATTTTTGGCAGTTTTTGAAAAAAGATTGGTGTAAATTGTTTAAATATTTGTAAAACTTACCAGTGAAGCATCTGGTCCTGGGCATTCTTTTGTTGGGAGATTTTTGATTACCAATTCCATCTCATTACTAGAAGTTGGCTCAGATATGCTAGTTCTTTCCTCATTTAGTTTTGGTAAACTGTATGTTTCTAAGTATTTTTCCATTTTTTTCTTGGTTGTCCATTTTGTTAGCATATGTTGCTGACGGTAGCCTCTTACCATCCTTTGAATCTCTGTGGTATCCATTGCAACGTCTTCTTTGTTTAAAATTTTGTTGTCTTTTATCTTTTTTCCATGATTAGCTAAGGGTTCATCAATTTGTTCATCCTTCCAAAAACCAACTTTAATTTTGGTTAAACTTCTTTGTTCTTTTTTCTTTTCTTTTTTCTTTCTTTCTTTCTTTTTCTTTTTTTTTACTATTATCTCTTATTTCTGTTTTAATCTTTATCAGAAAATCTTCATTAAGAAATTCTTCTAAATTTGGGCTCAGTTCTTCTTCTTTATTTTTTTCTGGTTCTTTAAGGACCTATAGTGTATTATATTTAGAACTAGATGGGGCTGTGAATTAGCTTCCCTGCCCTTGCAGGGCAGCAGGACAGGACCTAGGACCTATATAGCTCATTGTTTGGAGACCTGAATTAGAGCGAGACCACTGGGTTTGCTCTTCAGGTCGGGCAATCTTGGGGCTGTGCTCTGTGCTTAAGTGCCACTGTATGTAGGGCTGTTGAATTTGGCTTTGCAACTTCCCTTGTGCTCTGGTTAGCTCCCAGTCAGTCAGGCTGAAGCAATGAGTGGGGCTACATATTAAATTCCCTGTTAGGGTTCAGTGATGGAAGCAGCTCTTTATGGTCTTAACTCATGCCAATACATACTCCAAGTTTCTTGTTGGAACAAGGTCACTGGCTTTGGTCTGTAAAGTATCAGTTCTTGCCTGCTTCTTGGCTTGAGTGCAGCTGGGCCGCACAGCTTCTGGGAGTTGACACAGCTTCTGGTCAGATGGAGCTGAAATACACTCTCAGCAGTGAGTGGGGCTGTATAGCAGCTCCCTTGCATGAAAAGGACAGGGAGGGGCTACTCCAGGTTACTCTCAACTTCCCAAACAGGCTCTCTGGTCTGAAGGGGCCAGGGACTGCCATCAAATTTGATTAGAAATTAATCCCCCTGCCAGTATGTGGCACAGGAAACTTCTTTGCCGGTACTGGCTTTGCTCAGGTGGTCATCTGCTCTGCTTGCCTGCTTCTTGGTTCAAGCTTGCTGGGTCACACAGCAACAGGAGTTGTCACAGCCCTTCTGGTCAGATGGGGCCAGAAGATTCTCTCAACAGGGGTGGGGTTATGATTCATCTCCTTGCCTGGGTGTGGGAAAAACTCATCATTTGGGGCTTGGAATAAGGCAAATGTTCACCCTGTGGAGTTCCCTGATTAGAGTGTGCCTCTGACTTGGTTCTGTAGATGAGCAAAGCCACTGGTGTGGATTATTACTTGGGCATTACAGGTATGAATGCTGTCAGCCAAGATCTGTGTGCTGGTTGTTGCAAGACTTTCCCCACTTCTCCATCAAAGTCAGATACCCAGTGGTTGAACCCTGCAGGTTTTCCTATAATCCCTGACATATGAGATCAGAATAGGAGTTTCTGCAAAGTGACCCACAATGGTGGGCAGGACTTGTCTCCACTGGGCTTTCTTTTTCCACTGGAGGAACTGGAGCCTCAGGGGAGATCTTTTTGTATGGTGCTGTGGTGGCCTTGGGGGTGGGCAATGTGATCAGTCTCTAGCCCATTTCTTATCCTTCTAATGCAGTCTGTCTTGATCTCTGTGGTCCAGGGGATGCCTCAGCATCATCCCCATGTTTTAGGATTCTCTCACTGCTGCCTTGCTTTTGAATAGTTGTTAGTTTTTTTTTTTTAACCTAATTTTTTAAGTTTATTTATTTATTGTGAAAGAGGGGGGCGGGGCAGACAGAGAAGGAGAGAGGGAATGCCAAGCAGGCTCCTTGCTGTCAGCACAGAGCCCCATACGGGGCTCTATATCATGAACCATGAGATCATGACCTGAGCAGAAATCAAGAGTTGGTTGCTTAACCGACTGAACCACCCAGGCACACCCCTAGATTTTCTTATAATGGGAAGTGAAGTAAAAAAGTGACCTATGTTGCTATCCTGGTGATGTCACTCCTCATTTTTTAAAATTAAAACTGACAATGTAATTTCTTATGAAACTATATAAACATGACAACCAGTAATTAAATCCCTTTAAATGTGCAAATTTTAGAACTAAAAGGAAACTTCCAGATCTTTGTGAAACTAAGTTCATTTTAAAGGTGACAATAGAAACACTTTTATAGCATTAAAAATTCTGTCAGTGTTTTGTATATATTAACTCATTTACTTGTGACTTGGTGAGGTAGTATTACCTGATTTTACAGGTAGAAACGTCTGTCTGAAGAAGGTCATTGGTCTCACATAGTCAAAGAGTTAGACGCGGAAGAGGAAAACTGTAGTCTCACTCTGGCTCTGCAGTCACGTTCTTAACTAGCACCATTCTCAACACATGGACGTGAAGTGACTTGCCAAAGTCAAACAGCTAGTTGGTGGTGTTATGCCCAGAATTCGTGATCCCCAAAGACCACTAGGGAGCCAAGTCCGATGCAAAAGCAAAGAGCCTTTATTCGAGCTAGCTCGAGCTCAATCCCCTACCTGCACCGACGCAGCGGTGAGATACCGGGGAAAGAGAGCGAGTTTCAAAAGGACAAAGGTTTTATTGGGGCCTGGGGGCAGTTGGTGAGGTAATGGCTATGGCCTCAGCCGATTGGCTGGGGAAGGGTCCTGGGGAAGGGTCCGAGTCCAGTTAGGCAGGTGAGGGGGGGTTACTCAAGGGGAGGAGGTGTGGTCAAGGTGAAGGACACAGAACAAGATGGAGTCGGCTGGCGTAGGCCCGCCCTTTCATTCCCCCCTTGTCATGTAGCTTAGGGACCCAATCATGGGACCGGCTGCATTTATGGTGACAAGGGGAACAGAGTTTGGAGGTTTACGCAAAGTTCTGGGGAACCAAGTGTCCCTGGGGTGGCTCTGGGACGTCTGATTAAGTATTGTCCCCGAGCTGGTGTCTATGATCTGCCAGGTGATGTTTTGGGGGGCGTGGGGACTCCCGGCAGCATGAGCAATGACAAGCAGAGTTAACAGAGTTACCAATATTAGGTAGGTCAAATGCGCTGTAGCTTGAGCTCGAGTGGGTTGTGTTGGTCCCGACTGATGGCCCATCGCGTGACAACGTCATTCCCGATCGAGGAGGGGTCTGCTGGCTGAGCGTGGGTGTGATGGACCCAGGTCGCGATGCCGTCTACCTTGAGAGCGGTGGGGGTTGTCAACACCACGATGTAGGGTCCCTTCCAGCGCGGCTCGAGAGTCTCTCGGTGGTGTCTCTTGACGTAGACCCAGTCTCCTGGCCTGTACTGATGAGGTGTCGGGATCGGGCCAGCCTCGTAGATGGCACGGAGGCGTGGCCAAATGTCCTCGTGCGCCCTCTGGAGCCCGCTCAAGGAAAGAAAAAGTTCTTGATCTTTAAACTCAGCAATAAGTTCAGCTCGAAGGCTGGGAATAACAGGGGGTGGCCTGCCAAACATGATCTCGTAGGGAGTAAAACCCAGAGTGTAAGGGGTGTTTCTAACCCGGTAAAGGGCGTACGGTAGGAGAGTCACCCAGTCCCCGCCAGTCTCCATGGTTAATTTGGTAAGGGTCTCTTTTAGGGTTCTATTCATTCTTTCTACCTGTCCTGAGCTCTGGGGCCTATAAGCACAATGTAATTTCCAGTTTGCCCCCACCGCCTTGGCTACTGCCTGTGTTACCTGCGAGATAAAAGCTGGTCCATTGTCTGATCCTACCATGGCAGGAAAACCATACCTGAGTAAGATGTCTTCTAGTAGCTTCTTAGCCACCGTCTGAGCTGTTTCATACTTGGTTGGGTAGGCCTCCACCCAGCCAGAGAAGGTGTCTGTAAATACCAGGTCCTCGTGTAGAGCCTCGTCGAAGATGGTGGGTGAATTTTTGAATCCCTGAGGTAGCCGTGTCCAGGTGAGTTGCCCACTGTAGCCCTCCTCCGGATCATGCCACTCAAAGGCGAACAAGGGTTGGCTCTGGGGTACCAACGGCAGACTGAAGAAGGCGTCCTTTAAATCTAGTACAGTATACCAGACCCTGGAGGGTGCCAAGGAGCTCAAGAGAGTATATGGGTTGGGAACAGTTGGGTGTATGTCCACTACCCTCTTATTTACTTCCCGGAGGTCTTGTACCGGTCGGTAGTCATTTGTGTGAGGCTTTTTGACCGGCAGTAAGGGGGTGTTCCAGGCAGACTGGCAAGGAACTAGTACCCCTAGGCTTCGTAGTCTCCGGATGTGTGGCTGGATCCCCTTCCAGGCCTCCTGAGACATGGGGTATTGTTTGATCCTTACCGGACTCTCTCCTGGTTTGAGCTCTACCAGGACTGGGGTCCTGTGAGCGGCTAGTCCCATCCCCCCTGTCTCTGCCCAAACCGAGGGGAATTCTTGTAGCCATCTGTCTATATTATCCTCTCTCGGGAGCGCCTCCTGGTGGAGGAGGTATTCATCCTCCAGTTTCATGGTCAGGACCTGGATGGGGTGGCCCTTGCCATCGGTGACCTGAGGCCCCCCTTGTCTGAAAGTTATCTGAGCTCCAATCTTGGTCAGTAAGTCCCGTCCTAACAGTGGGTAGGGGCATTCTGGTATTACCATAAAGGAGTGGGATACCTGGCCCATTCCCAAATCTACTGTTCTTCGGGGGTAGTCCATGAATACTGGCTCATACCAGTTGCCCCTTGTACCCAGGACTTCTTGCTGGCTAGTTTTCCTTGTGGGGTGCGGAGGACTGAATGTTGTGCTCTGGTGTCGACAAGGAAGTCAATAGGGGTCCCCTCCACTTTAAGAGTTACCCTGGGTTCGGGGAGAGGGTCCGAACCCTGACTCCCCTAATCACTTAGTTCATCCAGCTCTAGGACTTTTACTCGATCAGTCTTGCTTCCCTGCCCACCGGCTCTTTTTGGACAATCTCGGGCCCAATGCCCTATCTCCTTGCAGTATGCGCACTGATCCTTCTGCAGCCTCTGCTTCCCCCCCTTGGTGCTTTTACCTTTTCTTGTGTCGTCTGCCAGCTGCCGGAGACGGTGGTCTCGTTCCTCGGGGAAGTCAGCAGTGGTAGCTAGTAGTATTCTGGCCAGGTCTCGAGTCTGCTTACTGCTGGCAGCCGCCATGGCGCGAGCCTGCTTGTCCTCAGGAGGCTCCCGGTTATTATATACCTTTTCGGCTACCACCAGTAAGTCCTGCAGACTTTTTTTCTCCTAGTCTATCTATTTTCTGTAATTTTCTCCTAATGTCTTTGGCCGATTGGTTTACAAAGGCCATGATAACAGCTGCCTTGCTTTCCGGAGCCTCTGGATCCATGGGGGTATAGGTACGGAATGCCTCCATGATCCGTTCTAAAAAGGCAGCCAGAGATTCATCTTTTCCCTGTTGTACATTTCCTACCTTGGCCAAATTGGTTGGCTTTCTAGCAGCCATTCGGAGACCCCCCATTAGAGTCTGGCGGTAGACCCGGAGCCTCTCCTTACCTTCTGCCGTGTTGAAATCCCACTGGGGCCGAGTTAAGGGGAAGGAGGCATCTATCTGAGCCTGGTTGGTGGTGGGATTCCCGTCTGCGCCTGGAACTAGTTTTCGGGCCCCACTGAGGATTCTTTCTCTTTCTTCAGTCGTGAACAGGACCTGCAAAAGCTGCTGGCAATCATCCCACGTGGGCTGATGGGTAAAAAGAACAGAGTCTAATAAATCAATAAGCCCTGCCGGTTTCTCGGAAAACTTAGGAGTCTGAGCTTTCCAATTGTAGAGGTCACTAGTGGCGAAAGGCCAATAGTGATGGGGCTGATTCCCCTCCGCGTCTGGGGGTCCGGTGGCTCGCAGGGGCAGAATAGTGGAGTCGGCGGCGGAGGCGGATTGCCCCCTCTGAGCCCTTTGTCTGGTAAAGGGCGGGCTTCCCCCTGGAGCGTTTCCGCCTCCCGCTCTCGGAACAGCATCTGCCTCCCCCGGAGGGGGAGGATGGTGTTCTTCCGGCATCCTAGAGGGGTTATATGGGGGAGGAAAAATTAATTCTTCTTCAGTACCCCTCTGTAGGACAGGGTAGAGGGGTGCTGAAGGCTGGGTAAGACTTTTCCTCTTCTCTGTCTCCTGCAAAGCAAGAATGGGTTTTGGCTCCGGAGGGAGCAGGGTTAGGAAGGGCTTAAGCCAAGAGGGTGGGTCTTCTACAAGGTCCTGCCAAGTGATAATGTAAGGGAGCTGATCAAGATGGCCCGTCTTAGGCTGAGAGATGATACACCTGACTCGGTGGATGGTAGGGAGGTCGAAGGTCCCCTCTGGTGGCCATCCGACATTGAAAGTTGGCCACTCGCTAGAACAAAACTGCAACCGACCCTTTCGGACTTCCACACTGAGGTTGTTAGCTCTTCCCCTCACATCCTTAAAGTGATCAATCAATACTTAGAGGAGTAGTCTGAGTCTGTCCCATAACGTCCGTCCAGTAAGTCCACAGAGCAAAACAGAGAAACACAAAAACAGACAAACAGAGGGCCCCTAGAAAGTCTTCCAACTCCATGGAAGCAAAACTGCAAGCTAGCTTAGACCTTTGAGGGGATTCCATGTCCCTCCAAAACCGATGAGGGGATTCCACGTCCCTCCAAAGACGACGGCCTCACGCCGACCAGCGGGAGCGACCCGCCTCGTCTCAGACCTTTGAGGGGATTCCACGTCCCTCCAGAAGGGAGAATCGGAACGTCTTCCGAAACTCCCGGCCCGTGGTCCTCCAGTGCATCCACTTAGACCGCGTCGGGCACTACCAGAATTCCAGAAATGAGCTCACACAGAAAAGACAGAACAAACAGACACTAACCGTGGCCAGTCAGGCTCTCCGGGTCGGGGGTCCCTCGGGGTTCTTGGGGATCCTGGGCCGAGCCCCCAAATGTTATGCCCAGAATTCGTGATCCCCAAAGACCACTAGGGAGCCGAGTCCGATGCAAAAGCAAAGAGCCTTTATTCGAGCTAGCTCGAGCTCAATCCCCTACCTGCACCGACGCAGCGGTGAGATACCGGGGAAAGAGAGCGAGTTTCAAAAGGACAAAGGTTTTATTGGGGCCTGGGGGCAGTTGGTGAGGTAATGGCTATGGCCTCAGCCGATTGGCTGGGGAAGGGTCCTGGGGAAGGGTCCGAGTCCAGTTAGGCAGGTGAGGGGGGGTTACTCAAGGGGAGGAGGTGTGGTCAAGGTGAAGGACACAGAACAAGATGGAGTCGGCTGGCGTAGGCCCGCCCTTTCAGCAATTATATTAAAAATGTGTAAAGAGCAAAATTTAAACAAACACAGTTTCGTAGAGGTTCTTTTTCTCTTAGGTAAATTCTTAACATATTAGATTCTTACATGAATCTTACATACACACACTCCATCGGAATATTCCCTTGTAATTAGATCATATTCTTTTAACTTAGATTAAAATCCTTTCATGTTTCTGCTTTTGGTTAGACTCTCCCTGGGTAGTTTTGTTGGTCTTTTTGGTAGCAATTCTCTTATTTCTGTTTTACAAAGGACACAAAAGAATGCAGAGGTCAAATTTCTGTGTGCTTTGTGAGCCTCCCTTGCTGTTTTTCCAGTCAGAAGGGGACTTTGTTTCTCTGAAATTCCTAAATTAGAAAGTGGTCCAGTTCCCAGTAGGAGCTGGCCTTGACACCACTTAGAAGTAATTTGCATACAAAGGCCTCTTCAGTACCCAGCTATTTTACAGCTTCTGTTATATAAACTACATTTGCGGAGATCTAGTTAGTATTCGTTCAGAACTGTGATTTTTTTAAGGAAGACCTTCACCTTTATTTTGGATTATTAAATTAATTCATGTTAAATTGTAAAGGAGCTGGTAGAAGATAGAAGACACAAAGTAAAAACTCTTACTGTCATTAACACTTAGGCCTGTTTCCTCCAGAATGTTTTATTGTACATATTTTAAAACAGAATTGGAATCATTACATATATGTACACACACACACACACGTATCTTTTCTACCTTAACATGATATTTTGAAAAATTTTTGTGTTGCTAAATATTCATCAAAACCGACATTGTAAATTGTCACCTAGTATTTCATCACGGGCTGGGCCATAATTGATATAACCATTCTATTTTTCAGTGTTGAGGTTGTTTTCAAATTTTGCTATTACAAAAAATGTTGACACATCTTCTGTATTGTCTTGGCTTCAGTTTGTTTAGACTGGATTTCTAAAAGTAAGAACACTGAGTTCAAAGTTAAATTTCCAGTCTTGATTTTTATTTCCAAGGTTTTCATGGAATGGTTTTCCCAATATACCAGTTGAGAGTAAGAATGAGTATTTTAGTACACCACAGTCAGTATTAGCCATTATCATTAAAAGACAAATAAACCACAAGCATTCAATAATTTGGTAAGTATTTCGAAATGTACTCTAATCTGAGCTTCTATAATGGTTGTGAGATGAATTTTTGTTTTTCTGACAGTTTTTAGTTGAATTTCTTTGTTAAATCTTTGTTTTGTCTCCATATTTTTTTAATCTTATGTATCACCAATATTAACTCACATTCTACTTCAGTCTGCACTTATAAGATACTCTCCTCCTATTTCCCTATTCCCTGACTCATGATTGAGAGGTCGCTTGCACGCTTTCTTTGCTGAAGTCTTGCCCTTTAGAAGGAGGTATAGGAACATCTCCAGGACCATCTGATGGCCTCATGCAGATCCTGGATTATTATAATGGTAGGCTTAGCAAGTGGGAGGTAGGAACTTATTTAAATTTTCTCACACAGCTGCCAATTGTCCTGGTTTCCTTTACCCATTCTCTCCGTGTGTTCCTATGCTGCTGTCATCTTCTTTGAGAACTTGCACTTGATGTACAAAAAATATTAGAATATGAAGTTTATAGCCTCTTGGGGAGAAAAGATGATCAATCTGTATGTGAATATATATATATACACACATATACATGTGTGTATATATATATATACACACACACATATACACACATAAACATGATTGTGTATGTGTAATAGACATATAAATATAAAAAATATAAATATTAAACATATATATTTGCCAATCTCCATATATTAATTTTTAATTACCATATAATATATAACATATTAGTCATAATCTATAATAAAATCATATAAAACATAAAAATGAATAAATTTAACACTATATTAATATACAACTGTATGTTAGACATATATAAATTCATAAGTATACATAAGTACATAACATATATAAAGTATTTAATCTCCATATTACTGCATATATTGTCCTATACACATAGACACACGATAGATCATGACATATGTTATGATCCGCAGGAATAGTGCTGATGTGTGCCACACGTGTTGAGGAGAGAGTACACTGAGGGCTGTGGATACTTTACCGAGTACAAGGGACTTAAATTTAGCACTGAGGAATGAGAAGTTCCCAATTGTGAAAGAGTCCGAAGGATGTTCCTGAAAAGAAGTTCAGCCATGCTGTTTCTGAGTTTTTGTTTTTTTCTCTCAGCAAAAATCTGAGTTTGTAATGAATACAGCATGTTATAAAGAGAAGAGCAGAGTAGTTTGGAATAGAGGGTTAATTTAGGGAACAAGTGGCAAAATTTTGGAAATAATGAGTTGTATTTTGAAGTGTTGTAAGTTTTGACCAGTTAAATAGTATAATCTTGGGCAGTTGGGAGCCATTGGAATTTTTTTCTGTAAGAGAATGACCTTACCCACATGCTCTTTGGGAAAGAGGATTACATTACAAGCAGTGGATGGATTGAGTGAGTAAAAATGTGAGATGGGGAAGCCAAATGAGCATTGTAGCCCTGGTCTGGGTGAAGTGTGGTGAAGGTAGAAAGGTGGTGTGGAGACATTCCTAGAGAAGGGTTGGGGAGCTGATGGCATGTTGGAATTGGATGTGGAAGAGTCAGACGTTACACTGCTTTAAATAATCGTGTAATTGGCAGAAATAGGAGAGTGAAGAAGGAAACTTGGTTTTGAGGAAAATGAATGATCTGTTCTTGGTGGTAAAGGAAAGAATCAGGTGAGAAGCCTATCACCTTACTTTAACGTGGAAATAAGTCAAAATCTGTCAGGGACAAGGATGTAAGATGGTAAGATAAATCATTATTACAGGGCTTCAGGTATCTGTGTTCCTTTTTTCCCTTTAAATCCTGAAATCTAGAGAGGCTGTGTTCAGAATTACAGAGAAGCATGAATTCTCTCAGGCCATTATTTAGAATGTACAGCAGTATTTTTCCACTTGGAAAAAGTTGAGTTCCTTCTTTCTGTGTCTTTCCTTTTCTTTCTGCTTTTTGAAAATTGGTACTGGTTAACTAATACCTAAAATATCTTACTTAGAATTCTGTCAACATGTTAATATTGGAAGCAGAATATACTTTAGAGGAGAGTGCATTCCATTCTAATTCTGAGGTTCTGAGGGTAAACACTATTTGAAAGTCCATACCCTTAGTCAGAAAAGGTTTGTGCCATTTCAGTTTCTAACACAGATTTTCTCCTTGCCTGTGTTGTCAATATTAGTTGAGGAATTCTGATAGTTGTATATTAATAAAGAAAGTATTGATAGATTTGGAGGTGTAAACCTACAGAACTTGCATCAGAAATACCTTCTAAAGGGTGACAATGCTTTTCGGAGGTGCTGTTGAATGTTAGAAACTCTGGCCAAGACCCCTGAATATTTACTCTGGGTTGCAGAGTTTCTTCAGTTATTCCTACTGATGGATGGAGGTGGTTTAAATAATGAAACTCCTGCATCTGGTCTCATGGTTGATTGTAAAGTCATATCTAAAGATAAAATATTTTGGTTTTATTTACTAGAATAAAATATCAAATAATAGAATTGTAAAAGGGATTCACTTTACCTCCACCCTCAATCACAACCTTCTTAATATGGCAAGATATAATAAAGTAAAAGTAATATTTTAATTTCACGTTTCAGGTTGATACTATACAAAGTTAGAGATGTCTACTACTGGAAATCTCTATTTCCATGTCCTGGAAACATGTAATAAGGGAAAACCCCCAAAACTTGGAGTGATATTTCAAATATTTTCTGACTTAAGAAATAGCAAGATAAAATGGCAGATGGCTGTTTTTTTTTTTTTTTTTTTTTTTTTTTTTTTTTTTTTACAGTCAGGGTTTATTGAGGTATGATTTCTGAATGGTAAGAGTCCTCCTTCTTAAATGATTATATTAGTGAGTTTTGATAAATGTATGTAATTCTTAACCACCACCATAATCAAGATAAAGAACATTTCCATCACCCCCACAATTTCCCCTGTGCCTCTTGGCAATCCGTATACTCCCTGATATCCAGCCCTAGGCAACCACTAATCTGCGTTCTCTTCCTAGTTTTGCCTTTTCCAAAATGGCTTATAAATGAAATCCTACGCTTTGTGTGTTTTTGACTTTAGTTTCTTTCGCTTAGCATAGTGTTTTTGATATCATCCATGTTGTGTACTAGTAGTTTGTTCCTTTCTATTGCTGAGTAATATTCATTTGTATGAATGTACTACAGTTTATTCACCAGTTGATAGAATTTGGCTCCCCCCTCCCCATTTTGGTGATTATGCAGAAAGCTGCTGTAATATTTGCATGCAAGTGTATATATGTATATATATTTTCGTTTCTGTTGGGTAAATAACAGGAGTGTGGTTGCTGAGTTTTATGGTAACAATATGTTAAACTTGATAAGAAACTGACAAACTGTTTTCAAAAGTGGTTACACCATTTTGTACTTCTTCCAGCAGTTTATGAGACTTGCACTCACTCCTTAGGCTCATTAGCATTTAGTATTTTCAGTGCATTATAGACGTAAATATTCTATAACTTTTTCAGATATTGTAAACAGTCTTATAGGTTCTGCCCAGGTGCAAAGAGTTATTGTGGCATTCCACATCTTCTCTAGTTCAATTTTCATTACAGTTTGAAGGAGAGGTTATGATTATGTAAATGATAATTTGCTTCTGCTTAGAGCTAAGATGTTAGGGTTCCCATCAGAAATTTCTTCCTTTTACTAAACCAGTATTTATTGATTGCCCATTATGTGGCAAATTAAGGTACCACATGATTCCTACCTTTCAGGAATTCATATTCCTGTAGGGGAGGGAGGTGGATCAATAATCAGAAAGTTGTAATATAATATGGTCAAAACTGAATCTCAGAGGAGGAATAGCTGATCAGTTTAGCATAGAAACTTTTGGCTTTTGATCATATTTCTCATGTCTAAAAGCAGAATGAACTCTGAAATGGAATTGCTAAAGTTCATGTAGCTGAGAGATTTTTTTTTCTTCTGACGTTGAAAATGTGGTGTCCTTTTCACACCAATTCTCCAGTTCTCTGACACCAACAGAGAGTCTAACAATTCAATTCATTTCTGACACTAACTCCCGGAGCTTGTGTCAGACTTTACAGAAGGGCTCAGTATCAAAAGACTGTCTTCACTTCAGATGCCAGCCCCACGGGGGCTGCTCAGACTACCCACATTTCTGCCCTGACTATAAAACTGGGGATTCCCATGAATGCCAGTTAAAGTAATTTGCTAGACCTATAGAACTCAGGAAAATACTTCACTCATGATTACTGATTTATTATATAGGTATAACTCAGGAAGAGCCAGAAGAAATGCGTTGGACAACGTGTGAAATGGGGGTCAAGTGGGGCTTCTATGCCCTCTCTGGGCTTACCACCCTCCCTGCCTCTTGATGTATTCAACAACCCACAAGTTCTCTGAGACCTTTTGTGTAGGAGTATTTATAGAGGGTTCATTGTGTTGGCATGATAGATGACATCATTGGTGACTAAACTTAACCCCTAGCATGTCTCACCTTTCCAGAAATCAATGTGGGGAAGGCTGAAATTTCCAGCCTTCTAATCACGTGGTTGATGCCTCTGGCAACCAGCCCCCATCCCGAAGATACCTAGGGACCCAGCTCTAATTATCTCGCTATCAGTAAACTCAAGTATTGTTGAAGGGGTTTATAACCAAAAATGAAAGAAACTCCTATCACTCAGGAAATTCCAAGGGTTGTAGGAGCTCTGTGCTATGAACTAGGAAAAAAAAATCCCAAATACACTTATTACACTGCAGTGGTCCAGCTTATTTGATCCAAGATTTATGGATATTTGGCCAGAGCCCATTTTACCATGAGATGCTAAGTGTCTACTGGAAATGAGTGGGTTGGTTTCTAGTTTGATCACCAATTCTGTAAACATATGCACAGCATTGATAAAATTTATAAATGACTTGAACTTATCTTCTCTAATGTGACTGTGGCATAGACCAGCATCTCTGGCTTCTGGGTTTCCATAGATCTTTGTTACAGTTCAAACCGTAATTATATGTAACTATAGTATTGGAATAGTTATAGGGGTGCCTGGGTGGCTCAGTTGGTTAGGCATCCAACTTTGGCTCAGGTGATGATCTCGTGGTTTGTGACCTCGAGCCCTAAGTCCTGGAGCCTGCTTCAGATTCTGTGTCTCTCTCTCTGCCCCTCCCCCACTTGTGCTCTGTCTCTCTCTCAAAAATAAGCATTAAAAAAAGAAAAAAAAAGTATAGTTACAGAACTGTTCATGTTTTTACATGAAAATCTGTATGTTTGTCTGAATTCCTTGTGGGTGGGGACTAAATCACATTTATATTTTTATCTTCCATATTAGTAAAGTTGCCACCTTAAAACACTGTATATTAATTTTAAGAGAAAATGCACAAATTACCCTATTTCTAAGAAAAAAAAACCTGATGAGATATATTAACAGGGATTAAAATCGTTTAAATGAGTCAAAAAACTTCATTGCAGGGGCACCTGAGTGGTTCAGTTGCTTAAGTGCCCGACTCTTGATTTTAGCTAAGGTGAAGATGGCACCATTCTGACTGAGCCCTGTGCATTGGGCTCTGTGCTGGGTGTGGATCCTGCTTAAGGTTCTCCCTCCCTCTCTCTCTCCTCCTCTTTCTCTCTCTCTCTCTCTCTCTCTCTCTCTCTCTCTTTCTTTCTCTCTTTCTGTCTTCCTCCACCCTCCCCCTCCTCCATGCGCATGCTTGTGTGTTCACGAGTGCTCTCTCTCTCTCAGAAAAACAACAAAAAACAAACTTGAGTACATAGAGGGCAAGTCTACATAACCATAGCAAAGCAAAAGTTTGAAACACTTAATCAGATAATTAAGGCAAAATATCTGCTTCCATCTGAACAATCTCAATTTTCCACTTTGTTAAGATGTGAAAAGTCATTGAACAAAGAGACAATCTTCATTAGGACAATATTACAAAGGAAAAATAGAGCCATGAGCATTTTTGTTCTTCAGAAAATAGTTTGTAACTTGAGGGCAAATCTGTTGGATCTATGGATGCTCTTGAAACACTGTCTTCAATGCAACCATTTTAATACTTATGTGTAATAGAAAATATTTTCCTGAGCTATTGGCCACTGACGGCAATTCCATTTCATTCGATTCAGCATAATTAGTAGAGTTCTTACAATTGTAGTAGGTGTGCTCATCACAGGGCCAACCTATGCCTATCTAGTAGTTTTAATTTTTTTAATTTATTAAAAAAGATTTTTTTAATTCAAGTAAGTTAGTACTGGTTTCAGAAAAACCCAGTGATTCATCAGTTATTTAACACCAGTGCTTATTCCAAAAAGTGCCCTCCTTAATGCCCATCACTCATTTAGCCCATCCCCCCACCCACCAAGCCTCCAGCAACCCTCAGTTCTCTGTATTTAAGTCTCTTATGATTTGCCTTCCTCCCTCATTTTATTTTTCCTTCCCTTCCCCTATGTTCATCTGTTTTGTTTCTTAAAGTCCACATGAGTAGAATCATATGATAGATGTCTTTCTCTGACTTATTTCACTTAACATAATATCCTCTAGTTCCATCCATGTTGTTGCAAATGGCAAGATTTCATTTTTTTTTAACTGCTCAGTAATATTCGGTTGTGTATATATACAACATTTTCTCAATAGATTTGTCAGTCGATGGACATTTGGACTCTTTCCATATTTTGGCTATTGTTGATAGTGCTGTTAAGAACATTGGAGTGCATGTACCCCTTCAAAACAGCATCCCTGTATGCCTTGGATAAATTCCTAGTAGTGCAATTGCTGGGTCATAGGGTAGTTCTATTTTTAATGTTTTGAGGAAATGCCATACTGATTTCCAGAGTGGCTGCACCAGTTTGCATTTTCATGAACAATGCAAAAGTGTTCCCCTTTCTCTGCATCCTTGCCAACATCTGTTAATGTTAGCCATTTTGACAGGTATGAGGTAGTAGCTCATTGTGGTTTTAATTTGTATTTCCCTGATGAAGAGTAATGTTGAGCATCTTTTCATGTGTCAGCCAACTGGAAGTCTTTGGAGTTGTGTCTACTCCTGTCTTCTGCCCATTTTTTCACTGGATTATTTGTATTTTGAGTGTTCTTGATAAGTTTGGTAAGTTCTTGATAGATCTTGGATACTAATCCTTTATCTGAGAGGTCATTTGCAAATATCTTCTCCCATTCCATCAAATGCCCTTTAGGTTTGCTGATTGTTTCCTTTGCTGTGCAGAAGTTTTTATCTTGATGACGTCCCTATAGTTCATTTTTGCTTTTGTTTTCCTTGCCTCCTGAGATGTGACAAGTAAGAAGTGTCAGTGACCGAGGCCAAAGAGGTTGTTTCCTGTTTTCTCCTCAAGGATTTTGATGGTTTCCTGTCTCACGTTTAAGTCTTCGATCCATTTTGAATTTATTTTTGTGTAGGGTGTAAGAAAGTGGTCCAGTTTCATTATTCTGCATGTAGCGTCTAGTGTTCCCAATACTGTTTGCTGAAGAGACTGTCTTTTCCATTGGATATTCTTTACTGCTTGGTTGAAGATTAGTTGGCCCTATATTTAGAAAATAAAATCTGCAATTGTTTGTCTAGCTCTGTGAAGAATGCTGGTATTATATTCATAGGGATTGCTTTGAATCTGTATATTGCTTTGGGTATTACAGACATTTTAACAATATTTGTTCTTCCAATCCACAAGCATAGATTGGTTTTCCATTTCTTCATGTCTTCTTTAATTGCTTTCATAGTTTTCTGTAGTTGTCAATGTGTACAGATCTTTTACCTCTTCGGTTAGATTTAATCCTAGGTATCTTACGGTTTTTGGTGCAATTGCAAATGGTATTAATTCCTTGATTTCTCTTTTTGCTGTTTCATTATTGATATATAGAAATGTGACCCATGTCTGTGCATTGATTTCATATCCTGTGACTTTTCTGAATTCATGCATCCGTTCTAGTAGCATTTTTTGATGGAGTCGTTCGGATTTTCCATGTAGAGTATCCTATCATCTGTGAAAAGTGAAAGTTTGACTTCTTCCTTTCCATTTTGTATGCCTTTTATTTGTTTTTGTTGTCTGATTATTGAGGCTGGGATCTCTAGTACTATGTTGAACAACAGTGGTTACAGTGGACGTCCCTTTTGTATTACTGACCACATGAGGAGGAAAGCTCATGTGGATGGTATTAGCTGTGTGTCTTTCATATATGGCCTTTACGATGTTGAGGAATGTTCCTTCTATCCTGACTTTCTTGTGGGTTTTATCAAGAAAGCATGCTGTATTTTGTCAAAAGTTTTTTCTGCATCCATTGAGAGGATAATGTAGTTCTTTTAAAATTGTGGTGTATCATGTTGATTGATATGCTAATATTGAACCAGTAGAGTAATAAATGATCCTGGTAAATATTTCTTTTAACGTATTTTGAACCTGCTTTGCTAGTACCTTGTTGGCAATTTTTGCATCCATGTTTATCAGAAAAATTGGTCTGTATAGTCTCTTTTTATTGGGGTCTTTGTCTCGTTTTGGAATTAAGCCAATGCTGGGCTTATAGAATGAGTTTGGAAGTTTTCCTTGTATTTCTAATTTTGGGAATAGCTTCAAAAGAATAAGTGTTTACTCTTCTTAAAATGTCTGGTAGAATTCCCCTGGGAAGCCATCAGGCCCAGTACTGTTGTTTGTTGGGAGATTTTTGATAGCTGATTCAATTTCTTTGCTGGATGTGGGCCATTCAAATTTTCTATTTCTTCCTGTTGCAGTTTTGGTAGTGCATGAGTTTCTAGGAATTTGTCCATTTTTTCGAGATTTCCCAGTTTGTTGGCATATACCTTTTCTTAGTATTCTCTTTTAATGGTTTGTATTTCTGTGGTGTTGGTTGTGATTGCTCCTCTTTCACTCATGATTTTATCTATTTGGGTCCTCTCTCTTTCCTTTATAATAAGTCTGGGTAGGGGTTTATACCAATTTTTTAGATTCTTTCAAAGAACCAGCATTTAGTTTCATTGATTTGTTCTATTTTTTTTGTTTTTTGTTTCTATACTGTTTATTTCTGCTGTAATATTTATTATTTTCCTTCTTCTGGGTTTAGGCTTTATTTGCTGCTCCTTTTCTAGCTCCTTTAGATAGAAAAATAGGTTGTATATTTGAGACATTTCTTGCTTCTTGAGATAGTGCTGAACTGCAATGCAATTTCCTCTTAGGTCTGATTTTGCTACATCCTAAAGGGTTTAGACTGTCATGTTTTCATTTTCATGCACTTCCATCTGTTTTTTAGTTCTTTAATTTCCTAGTTAACCCATTCATTCTTTAGTAGGATGTTTTTTTAACCTCCATGTATTTGAGGGCTTTCCAATTTTTTTTTCTTGTGGTTGATTGCAAGTTTCATAGTATTGTGATCTGAAAAAAAAATGCATCATACCTTTTTTTTTTTTTTTTTTTTTTTTTGTACCTGTTATGGGCAGATTGGTAACGCAGTTTTTGTGATCTATTCTGGAGAATGTTCACTGTGTACTAGAGAAGAATGTGTACTCTGCTGCTTTAGGATGAAATGTTCTGAATATAGCCATTATGTTCATCTGGTCCAGTGTGTCATTTAAAGCTACTGTTTGCTTGTTGACTTTCTGCTCAGATAATCTGTCCTTTGCTGTAATTAAAGTATTAAAGCATCCTACTATTATGGTATTACTATCAATGAGTTTCTCTATGTTTGTTATTAATTGATTTATTTATTTGGGTTCTGTCAAGTTTGGGGCATAATATTTACAATTGTTGGATCTTCCTGATGGATAGATGCCTTAATTATGATGTAATGACCTTCTTCATTTCCCGTCACAGTTTTGGTTTTAAAATCTAGTTTGTCTGATACAAGCATGGCTACTGCAGCATTCTTTTGTTGACCATTAGCATGATAGGTGGTTCTCCATCCCCTTATTTTCAGTCTGCAAGTATCTTTAGGTCTAAAATGAGTATTTTGTAGGCAGACATAGATGGATTTTTTTTAATCCGTTCTCATAACCTAGGTCTTTAGATTGGAGCCTTTAGTTCATTTACATTCAGAGTGATTTTTGAAAAGTATGAATTTAGTGCCTTTGTGTTACCTATAGAGTTGGTGTTTCTGGTGATGTTCTCTGGTCCTTTGTAGTCTGTGTTGTGTTGGTCTTTGTTTTCCTTCACTCAGAGTCCCCCTTAAAATTGTTTGCTGGCTGGTTTAAGCAGACTCCTTTAGGGTTTTTTTTTTTCCTTTTTGGGAAACTCTTTATCTCTTCTTCTTATTGACAGCCTTGCTGGATAAAGAATTCCTGGCTGCATATTTTTCCCATTTAGCACATTGAATATTCCTAGTCACTCCCTTCTGGTCTGCCAGGTTTCAGTGGACAGACGTGTTGCTAACCTTATGTGTCTACCTTTGTAGGTTAAGGTCCTATTATCCCTGTTTTCCGAAATCTCTTTACCTTTGTAATTTTCAAGTTTCACTACGATATGACATGGTGTTGACTGGATTTTGTAGATTTTGATGGGTGTTATCTGTGCTTCTTGGACTTGGATGCCAGTTTCCTTCCCCATGTTAGGGAAGTTCTCAGCTATAATGTCTTCAAAATGACCTTTTCCCCCTTCTTCTATTCTTCTTCTTCTGGGACTCCTATGATACGGATATTGTTTCTTTTCATGGAAACACTAAGCTCTCTAAGGCTCTCATCATGATCTTACAATTTCCTTTCCCTCTTTTTATCAGCTTCGTTATTTTCCATAATTGTATGTTCTGTATCACCTGTTGTCTCCTCTGCTTCTTCAGTCCTCATTGTGACTGTATCCAGTTGGTTTTGCATCTCAGTTATAGCATTTTTTATTTCATCCTGACTAGTCTTAGGTTTTTTATCTCTACAGCAAGTGTTTCTCTGGTGTCTTCTATGCCTTTATTTAATCCATGATAATAGTCTTATGACTGTTGTTCTAAATTCTTGTTCAGATATATTGTTTATATCTGTTTTGAGCAAGTACCTGGCTGTGATTTCCTCTTGACATTTCTTTTGGGGAGAATTCCTCTGTCTTGTCGTTTTGGCCAAGTTTCTGCCTTTTGCATATTTCAAAAGCTTGTTATGTTTCCCCACCTGAGAGTACTGCTATAGTAAAAAGGTGTGGTGCAATATCTAGGGCCTGGCTTCAGGAAGTGTTTCTGGTATATGTTGTGTGCACTCTACTGTTGTGTTTTGGCTGCTCTTCCCCACTGGTCAGTCCTCTGCAGAGCTCCTCCTTGATTGTAGTGGGGAGTGTTTGGATCTTTAACAAGTTGTGCTTTGATTTTTTTGTTCAAGTAGTCCTGGAAAAAAGAGGTGAAAAAAGCCTGATGCCAAAAAAAGAGAAAAGGACAAGGAACAACAACAAAAAACCTGCCAGATAATCAAAAAAACTATGTTGATTCCGAAGAAAGAGAGAGGGAAGAAGGAGGAGGAGCTGGAGGGGGAGCTCGAGGTGGGGTGGGGGTGGGGGGAAGTGGGAGGAGGGGAGGAGGGAGCGGGAGTGGGGGAGAGGAGGGGGGAAGAGTAAGAGGGGGAAGAGGAGAAAAGAGACAGGAAAAGAACAAAAAGCATGATTAAAAAAAAGAGAGAAAAGGAAATGAAAAAGGTGAATAAGAAACTATAAGCCTGATTCCAAAAGATAAAAAGAAGAAAGCAAAGAGGACAAAAGAAAAGAACTGCATGTGTGATTTTGTAGCACTCAGTTTTCAGTACACTGGATGTATACGGGGGCGGGGCTGGCTCTTTTGGTCTTCTGGAGATGTCCTCTGCTTTGGCTCAGAGACGGTCTTCCTCCAGTAAATAAACAGTTGCCAGGTATGGGAGTAGGGGTTGGGTGTCAGTGGGTTCTGCCTCTGCTGGGGGCTGCTGTGATGCTCCCTGAAGTACAACCTTGTTGGTGTTGGGGGGAAATGGTGCCACCCCAGACTCTCATCCCCAGACTAGGGATGTCACACCCCATGCTGTTCAGGTAGTTGTCACAGAATAGTGAGGGCAGTCAGCTCACCCTGCACCACAGCTCTCTTGCATTTTTTCTTTGGCACGTGGCTGGGATTCAAAGCAGGAAGGCCTGCCTTCCTCCTTCTGAGTGGAGCCTCTCCACACTCTGTCTGAAGACGTCTGTCCCTGAAAACAGTCCTCCGCTTGCACAGTGTACAGAATCTATGGTTCAGCACTGTTAAAAGCTGCAAAGGTTATATTCCCTCTGAGTGCACCTCTGTCCCCTGCTGATGAAAGGCCTTTGGCTGGTGCCTGCCGTATCTTTGGCCCTTGGGGAGGCAATATACCCTCTTGCAAAAGTACTCCAGGAAGGGCAATGTTCTCTCCCAGTGTGCCCCAGAGATCTCTACACCATGACATGCATTCCGGGGCCAGCTCCCTCCTCCCAAGGAGCGCACACCACAGCTCCCCTCTGGGAAAGTCCTGCCCTTACAGAACCTCAGAGTTTGAGCTCCAAACACTACCAAGCTCCGTCCCTCCAACTGAGGAGATCACTGGGCCCTTGTGCAGATCGATTTCCTGGGTGTTCCAAGTGATAAGACATCAGTATAGCTGTGTTTGAGGGATGAGGAAAGTCCAGGGTCCCCCTACTACTCTGCCATCTTAACTCCTCCCTATATAGTAGTTTGTAGTAAAATGAATAGTGGATATTTACTGCAACATTCTGCCCCCTCACCGCCACCTTTATTTTCAGGCGATATGTGTTTCACTTTCTTCCAGAAGTTTGTCAAGTATTGTTTTCAGATTTTTTTAAACTTAAGAGACTTAATTTAGATGATTTTACTTGCTTATCTGTATTATCTTGTTCGATTGTGGTTAAATACTAAGAATGTGAATGGATTTTCAGGGATTTATTTTGGGATTTATCTTTTAAGCCCACTGATACTTGGTGTTTTTTCGTCCTCTTAAATTTAGATGAAGTTTTTTCTTAGCTTTGGACTATTTTGTACTCATTCACCTTATAGACAACACATTTATTGTTTTCCAGGTGAAATATTTTACTTTCTTTTTCCCCAATGATATGTTGTTTTCTTTGTACTACTTAAATCGAAGGTTGAAATTCTGGAAAGAATCTGTAAATTATTCCAGTTCAAAAGAAAGGAGGGTGGTTTTGCGGCTATACTTATGAGGCCACAGTTGAGAGACCATGGGAAATGTTTGAAGCTTTAAGAATTAGACAACTATAACATTTTATCACTTATGATATTTCATTTTGTATTTACAAGATATGCCCCAAGGGACTCTGATCTGCTTTGCCATATGGAAAGTTTACAAATGTTAGAGTACAGAGCCAGAAGCAAAGTAGGAAAAAGAAAGAATTTAAAGGTGGATTAGGTGCTCAAGAGCAGTGGCCTTTTCTTCTGTCGAGACAAACATCTGTTGCTTTCAGGCAAGGGAAGCACAGTATTTTCCTCCTGTTCCTTTGGGGTCTGGTAACAGTATCAGAGAATAAACATAGCCACCATCTATTTTATTTTCTGTCATCTGCTAAAGGTGACTTTGTTCCTTGATAGAGAGTTAACTGACGGAATTAATCCTGTGGAAGTGTTTATAAGTGGGGGATTTTTATTTTTCAGTTAAAGGAAGAAGAAAGGTAATCAAAAACAATATAAGAATCCAAGTTTACGTTTCTCCTCTGTACAGCAAAGCTGGTATCATCTTGAAAATACTTTCAAAGAAAAGAAATTAAATATGAGACTAAGTTTCTTGAACACAAAACAGGATTCTATATTAAAAATTAAGAGAACAGAGTATCCAGTACAAACCCATCCCAATAGAATCAGAATATCGGGTTAAAGGTGGGGAAAAGTTTTATTCATAATCCAGAGGTGTTGAGATCATATCAATAAACAGGATCAATAATACATCTTTTATAAAATGACATATGTCCTAAGATGATATATATGTTTCATAGGCTAACACTTGTGTCTATTAAGACATGACTTTCCAAAGCTTATGGGAATTAAAAAAATGATGATTACTGAAATAAAGTGAACAGTTCTACCTAGCATATATGATTAACTTTTTCTCCTATCAGTGGTGATTCTAGGTTTCTTTTCCTTTTTATAGTTTTGCTTTTAGCCAATTCCAACAGTTTTCATGTATTAATAATTTCTTTCGGAGTCTGACCTTGGGAAATTTTCTCCCTCTTTTCACCAGTATTCATTCAACACTTACAATTGGTTATGCCAAGCACTGTGTTAGGAAGTGGGGGTTCACAGATAAGAAGTGGTCTTTGTGGAACATGGTCCATTAGGTGGGTGAGAAGTGAGAGCAGTTGTAGTCTACTGGGACTCCTGCCATGATGAATCTAAGTGGAGACCCAACTTGATCTCATTTATTTCTGTGGATAACAAAATCCTAATCAGAACAAAAAAACCTCCTTAACCTTTGACCCTATCCTGGAAAGACAGAGTTATTCATGATTTGAACAAAACTAAGCTCAGCAAGAAAATTCTATGGATGGCTCTATTATCATTTTTTTATTTTTAATGTATTTTTAAAATTTATTTTTGAGAGAGCGAGAGCAGGGCACGGGCAGAGACAGGGAGACACAAAATCTGAAGCAGCCTCCCAGGCACCGAGCTGTCAGCACCCAGCCTGACGCGTGGCTGGAACCCATGGATCGTGAGTTCATGACCTGAGCTGAAGTCGGACACTTAACCAACCCAGCCACCCAGGTGCCCCCTACTTTTATTTTTTTTAAAGATTTTTTTTTTGAGCAATTTTAGGGTTGTAATAAAATTGAAAGAAAAGTACAGAGATTTCCCATATACCCTCCACTCTCATACATGCACAACCTTCCCCATTAACAACATCACTCACCACGTGGTCCTTTTTACACAAAATTTATTTTTAAGCAAGGATGAATCTTCATGGATGCACTGTAATTAAAGTTGGTAGTTTACATCAGGGTGGCCTCCTGGTGTTGATTCTGTGGGTGTGGACAAATGTATAATGATACATATCCACTAATATAATACATGCATAGTATTTTCATTGCTCTACAAATCTTTTGTACTCTGCCTATTCATCTCCTCCCATTTCCACCCCTGACAACTACTGATCTTTTTAATGTCTACATAGTTTTGTCCTTTATAGAATGTCATATAGTTGGAATACAGTATGTAGTCTTCAAAACCGGCTTCTTTCACTTAGCAATATGTATTTAAGGTTACTCTGTCTCTTTTCATGGATTGGTAGCATATTTCTGTTTAGCATAGAATAGCATTTCATTGTCTGGATATTAACATAGCCTAGCAATTCATCTACCCACTGAATGACATCTTGGTTGCTTCCACATTTTGGTGATTTGAGTAAATCTTCTACACTCAGGTGCAGATTATTGTATGGACCTAAGGTTTCAACTCCTTTGGGTAAATACCAAGGAGCATGTTTCTGGATCACTTGGTAAGTGTATGTTTAGTTTTGTTAAAACAGCCAAACCCTCTTTCAAAGTAGCTGTGCCACTTTGCATTCTCATCAGCAATGTATGAGAATTCCTGTTGCTCCACATCTTTACTGGCATTAAGTGTTTTCAGTGTTTTGGCTTTGAGCTGTTTTAATAGTTGTGTAAACAAGAATCTTGTCTGAATTTGCATATCCCTGATGATATATGATACGGATCATGTTTTATTTGCTATCTGTACATCTTTTCTTGATGAATTGTCTGTTGAGGTGTTTGGGCCATTTTTTAATCAGGTTGTTTTATTCTTGAGGTTTAAACTTAAAAAATAAGTTTATTTATTTAATTTTGAGAGAGAGAGAAAGGGGGAGAGAGAGAGAGAGAGAGAGAATCCCAAGCAGGCTCTGCACATTAGCGAGGAGCCCTATTTAGTTTTCAGTGTGGAGCTTGAACCCACAAACATGAGATCATGACCTGAGCCAAAACCAAGAGTTGGATGCTTAACTGATTGACCCAGGCTCTCCTCTTATTATTGAATTTTAAGAGTTCTTTGTGTATTTTGGAGATAGTCTTTTATGAGATTATTCTTTCTTTGGCTTATTTTCTTACTGATAAGTACAATATGGTTAAAACTGTTTTCCTACATCTCTTTTCTGACTTAGTGTTTTGTCTTCGGTGTTTTGAAATTTTAAGACTCTGAATATAATGTTGAAAATCTTGGGAGAGTGGCTGTGTTCACATAGGGGTCACTGGAAAGCATTTATTTCTGTGGATTTTTTTGAAGATAAACATTGCAAGGACCTCATGGTCCAATTAAGAATTCTTTTTTGTCTTCAAAGAGGTTCAGAAGGCGCAAATTTCTCCTTATATAGTCTAATTTAAAGCCACAAATGCAGATTAATACCTATTGCTTTTGTTTTGGTCAGTGAAAAATATTATTAATGTGGACATAGATTTTTTTGCTTATTTTGAATTAAAGTATCATTGACACATAGTATTTCAAGTGTACCCCATAGTGATTTGACAATTATATACATTTTCAGCTGTTCATCATAAGTGTTGTTATTACCATACCTCTGTCACCATACAAAATTATTGAAGTATTATGGACTATATTCCCTATGCTGAACTTTTAATACCCATGACTTATTTTATCTTAAAATACGTTTTCTTTTGGCCATAAGAGCATTATTTCTGACACAGGATTGCTCTTATCTTTATGTGAAGACCCCCCCCCCTTGCCCCCCGCTGTCCCTGCGCGCACACACACACACACACACACACACACACACACACACACATGCATACATACTTCTGCCATTGACTAGAATTCAGAAATCCAAGTTCTCACGGCTATTCTTTCAACCTGTTTTGACTTTTAATGCTTGTTGTTGAGATGAGGCTTTGGATGAGAGTTTAATGCAGTCTACAGTAGAATTTCAAATTTGGAACTTTCTTTGGCTTTGTACAAATATCTAGTCAACTGGAAATTTCCCAAGGAAGAAGTGCTATTAGACCTCCCACTGTAAGTCAGCTTCATGGACCTGTTTATTTTAAAATTGTCATTTAAAAATAGGGCTCTATTTCTTAGCATATTACTTTAGCATATCCATATCTGTATTAATAGAAAATGCATACTGTCTGACTTTGCTCCTTTGTACAAATTCATACAATATTGTTTTTCTCAATGCAGCTGTTAGAATGTTCACAAAGGTCTTTGGTATATGAGAGACTATCTTTAGGAGCCCAAGCCCATTTGGCATTTTTCTTCACTAATATGGGGGGAAAGCCCCTCAGATGAGGCACAGCAAACATATGAAAGTTTTATTACAAAGCTGCCAGCATTTGACCTTAGAGCAGGTCCAACTGACAAAGAGCTGCAGGATATGAAATGTTCTCATTACAATGTCATGGCAACATTACTGAAATTATTAACTATCCAAGTGGGATGATGGATGTTACAGGGTGGTGATGTCCTTGACAGAACATATTGCTTAATTACCTTCTTTTAGTACCAGCATGCAGTCACGTTCCTATGATCAAGTACTATTCCAAATGAATATGAAATGAATTTATAAGGAGAGAATATTTAAAGATCTTTTCCAATAAAAGAGCAGATTAAATGTCAGATCTTCATTAGGGGTTCTTTAATCAAAGTTCTTTTTGTGGTTTTATGACAAATCCTTCTATTTTGGCACTTGAACCAAAGACCCATAGGTTTAAAAGGAACTGTTCTGTCACTTTAGCTAAAGGATAATTTAATGATTTTTAAAAGTAGAATTTATGATCTGGTAGGTAGGACTCATGAACAGAATCTGGAAAGGCTTTAATTTTAGTGATAGAATTAATGACTCATCTCTGACCTTTTTAGAGGGCTATTAAACCTTATGACTTAGTTTCCCCATATGTTAATAAACAGAATACAATAAAACAGCTTGAGTACTTAGAACGTGATAGATAGTAACATTTATTAGGTATCATCAAAATTCTTAACTATCTGTGGTGGGCTTACATAATTAAGAAAAATAGAGTGACTTCAAGCAAGTTACTTACTGAATTGTCTGTTTTAATTAGTTAGTATTTGGGAAATACTTGAAGGTGAAATTGACAGTGGGATGTAAATGTATCCAGGTTTGCAGCAAAACGGACTTTATCAGTATTCTGTTTTTCTTGATGAAAGGGTCTTACATAATAAGGAAAGCTCCAACAATAGGAAGCTTCTAGAATTCTTGTTGTATGGAGTTTTCATGTGATGGTAAAGTACCAGACCTAAACACAGCACAGCTTTACTGCAGTGATCTGATTCAGTAGAATTCTAAAACTAGACGGTTTGTGGTGATAATGAAACTGGAAATAATTTATTATATATTTGCCTTTATACCAAATTGTTTATAGGAAATAGTTGTGGGAATCCAGAAACAAAGCTTTCAAATCAAGTAAGTTCCTTATTAGAAACCAAATTTATGTGTCAGATTCATATCTTGGAAGATTGTGTGCTTTCAAAGTTCAAGTATTTGACTTATCTGAAAAGTTTTTGTATGAGAATATAGCAATAAAACCATTTTATTGTGTTTAAATATAGGAGTCTCATAGAAAGGTTTCTTTTTTGTCTCTTGTACCAATTAGAACTCCTTGTAAAGGGCATACCTATTATACGGTAATCATTGTTATTAATTATGACTTAAGACAAAGCAATATTAAGATAATTACTTAAAGCAAAGTAATCAAATTCAGGATCATTAAGGCCAATGATTTATGCTCAATTGAGTATGTTAATTAAATTTTAGTTCTTTTAAAACCAGTAATCCATACCCGATAAGTATTTATTAAGAGCTTTTGATGAATGAAAACATCCCAATCTGGGACTCTTTGCACATGGGTTTTGGTACTTTTGGATAGCAAATGAAATTAAATAAATTGTTAATCTCAAAAATTATAAAATAAAACATTTTATAAGACAAATATTATCTAACAATCTAAAATAGAAAGCAGTGATCAACTGGAATCCATTTGAGTTTGCAGTGATACTAAACCAATTTTCTTTGTTCCTTCCCGCCTTCCTCTTGATGGGATATTGCTGCCATAGATCAAATATGGCGAACATGGCATCTGACAAAGTCTCCTATGCTTTGCTTGTGAACTAGCTATAGAAAAAGCAGATAATACATAAGCAGATAAAGCCCCTTCGAAATAGCTGTATTCAGTATGTGTTGATGAGTCAGTATTAGCCTTAGGGAGATGTGGAATAATAACGACAAATAATTGAATCATTGCTCAATTTCCATTCAACGTATATATTTATGTCCGTGCTTTGACTATGAAGGTACTCAGTAAATATGTGTTGAATTGACAAATGAATGGTTTATAGAAGATATAGAAGAAACGCCTTTGAGGTGTTGAGAGTCCAGGAGATAATACAATTCAGAATGATACTTTCAGGTTAGAATAAAAGGGTGGCATGAACTGGATAAAACTTTATAGGGATAGAAGCAAAGTTGTAAATAAAGTTTTTTAAAATAATAATATAAAAATCATGTAGTAGTTTGGCAGCAGTTTGTGTGAAAAAGATTTTAGAGGATGGAGGTGGTACGTGACTCAGCTGCTAAAATAACTTGTTGAAACCATGACTTGTAATCATGAGAAACTAGTCTGGTTCCTATGACATAAAGGACACTCATCAAAGGTTTGCTGAATGGTGCAAACTATATTTTTCAAGGATGATCACAACAGTATCTTTGATCACATGTTGCTCTTCTGTATTGTGATCCCATCAAGAAATGGATATTTCTTTACCCCCTTCAATATGGGCAGGTATCGTGACTACATTAAACAGTAAAATAAGTATGACCAAAATGACATTGTGTCAGTTCTGGGCCGAGCCCTTAAATGTCCTCATACTTTGTGCTTTCTGCCTCTTAGAAGTTAGCTGCCACATTAGGATATGACAACCTTGGGACCATCAAGTGGTAAAGATCCATGCCAAATGATGTCTCTCTAAGAGATTGAGAAGGCAGGTGGAAAGAGGGGACAAGGATCAGTTAAGACAGTAAAGAGGTCACACTGGATGTATATCTTACTCAACCTTTAAGAGACTACATACCCATCTGCTATGTGACTTGAAACCACTTAGGATACCTTAAGAATTACAGGTAAATCCAGTCAGATCACACATTGCAAAGTAAAAATAATAAATTGTTTTAGATCACTAATCTTTGGTATTATTTTATTTAAAAAATGCTTTTGACATTTATTTATTTCTGAGACAGAGACAGAGCATGAACGGGGGAGGGGCAGAGAGAGAGGGAGACACAGCATCCAAAACAGGCTCCAGGCTCTGAGCTGTCAGCACAGAGCCCGACATGGGGCTCGAACTCCTGGACCACGAGATCATGACCTGAGCTGAAGTCAGATGCTTAACCGACTGAGCCACCCAGGCGCCCCGGTGTTATTTTAAATGTAGAAATCACTAACTGAAACATTGAATGATTGATAGAAAGGGTAATTAGATTCTAGACAGGCATTGGTGTTGATGGAATCTATCTTTAATCTTTCTAGCAAATGTGAAGAGAAGTGGGAAAGGAAGTATGATAACTGTGTCAAACTGTAAAGAGTTCTTAATGGAAGGTTGAGTAGACTTAGTTTGTTCCCTGCCCCCCCACCCCATGGAACAGAACTGAGAGCATGAATGAAATATGCTGGAAGACATGGGCCCTTTAGAGGAAGATGAAGCACTGAAGTGACTGCTACTAACACTCATCAAAACAGCTGCTCTGCCAGCCTGCGACTTACCTGTGAAGAGCTTTTCATCTGGCCAGGCCTTAAACAGTCACCACCATTTTAGATGCAGAAGAGGGGAATACTATTGATAGGTGCAGTGTAGGAAAGCATAAAGATAATATTAGCTAATTCCAGAAAGACTGGGTCCACATCAAAGAATGTTGATGATCTTCCCTTAGAATGTTGGGGTTATGTCACTCAGAGATTATGTATTACATATGTAGTTCACCTATAAAGAAATAAGAGTATCATATAGAAACTGTATTTCTGGCCCATTAGTGTGTTTAGGTGAGGCCCAGATGTCACACTACTTTGTGAAAGGAAGAATTAAGGCAATTATCTGAAAAAATTCAGACTTGACTACATTTGTATTTTTCTCCAGAAAATACAGCCTAGAATAGTTGTTTCCAAATGTTGTTGTACATGGAATTGCCTGAGGAGTTTTTAAAAAAATTCCAGTGTCCAGGCAGTACCCCATGGTAATTACATTGGAACTCTTAAAATATAGAGTAGGAAGTAGAGGTCAAGAAAATGTATGTTAAAAAATAATCCACAAGGCTTACTATAAAGAAGGCCTTGAAGGAGACAGTTATGACCACATTAAAGAAACGCATTCATGAAAACAAAGACCCTTAATTCTTTGGAAATGTCTCTTAGAGGTTATGTTATTTAGAGAGTTTAGATTTCATTGTGATAAAGGAGTGGAGACCAAGGATGCATTCAAAAGTATTGGGCTAAATCCTTGGGTTTTTATTCATTTTAGCTCTGTATCCTATTTTCTATATCTATAGATAGAGATTATTGGTGTTACTATTTGGGATACTGTGAGGGTCAATGTTTTAATGCTTTGGACATTGTTTAAACCATTGAATGAAGGTATTATTATCTTGAACATATAGGAATGCATGCTCCATTAAGCAAGACAGTGTACTGAATTTGTTTAAAGAGCTTCTGTTAATGCTATCTTAAAATTAAATAACTTGTGTGATTTTAGTATTAGCCATGTTGTTAAGTACTGTATTTTTCCCCTCCCACTAAATAATAACTTTCAAATATTACTTTGTTTGACATTTAAAAACATGGCTACGTAAGTTGTTAAACAAATATTTCTGAGTGTTGTTTTTGTTGTTGTTGTGGTTGTGGTTGAAATAATTATTCCACCATGCATGAACTGTGGCTTCTTTAGCTGAAAACAATTCTTTTAACTTGTGTCTTACTTTAGGAACTGCATGTACTTTCTTATATATAAACATAATAGAAGAGTTATTTATTTGAGACAAGTCTAATAGCTAACAATAAAAAGTGTTTTAAGAGTAATTTTACTTTGGCATTAACTCTCTGTTCAATATTTTGAAGATTAAAATATGACAATTCATGTTGCAAATTAAGAAAAACCAAACCAAATTTAAGTGACAAATAATTTAGAAATGAATTATTTCAGTAATAAAACAGGTTGAATCACAGATTCTCTCTTTTGTAACCTAGGCTTATCTGAACACTAATCTTCTCTGCTTTACTGTATTGGCTAGATGGGCCACTGATGAATGAGCTGGGAAGGATGTTTTAAAATTCATCAGTGATTTTTTTTTTGAGTTTTATGTGAAGAGTCAGCTGTCACTCCCTCCCAATAGGTATAATACATTTCAAAGGTCACAAATAGATAGGATAGTTCCACCTTTTACAAAAGACTAAGACTGGCTTTTGACTTTGATGTTTAAAAGCTTTATGATTACAGTGAATACCAACATTAGCTTAAATACGGTTTGTTGGAGCCATGGATAGACTCAAATGTTGTATATCAATGAGATATGAAAATAATAATAGATCTTAGCACAAATTGCTTCAGAGGGATGAATTATTCACCTAGAAATAAAAGATAAAGGGGTCTGCAATACTTCTTGAATGGGCTCAGTATATTATCAACGTTTTCCCAAAATTTGATTTGAAAATTAGATATTTAGAAGGTTGCCATGTTAATATTTAGTATTGTGTTAGCATCCATAAATGTTACTAGTATACTTTACTGCAATAATGTGGTTCACCATTTCTTTAGTGTTTTAATAAAAGAACTATTAAACATAATTCCTAAAAATTTTATAAAATTCAAATGGCTAACATTTTTATAAACTTTAACATCTTTTAGAAGAGAGCAGAATTAACTGGAATGGACTCATACTTTCCATTTGGTTCCAAATACCTAATACACACTCCAATTGTTTGGGTTTTGACATCTTATTGCATTTACCTGCTAGCATGTTGTGTCCCTAGCACGTAGAGTAATGGTGGTCCATCTACTACGTAGACAGAAAAACGTTTGTGGAGTAAATGAGAAAAATAATTCACTGGTTGTGCACCCTGTTAAAATATCCATAGTATATTTGAATTGAAGCAAGGGATGGTTCAGAAACTACAGGACCAAAATTTGGTATGATGAAGAGAAAATTAGTGAATTTTTGTTTTAAACATCCATGAATCATTGCAAACACTGTATATTATAAAGGTGAAAATAACTGACAAGAAAATGGTAAATCAGCTTTCAGGAGCACTGAAAATCTTTCTGTGAACCTCTGATACAGTTCAAACACTGTTTTGTTGACATCTTCCTGAGTGATATTAGAAACACAGGGAGCATTTTTGGCCAAACAACCATGACATACACTGTAGGTTTGTAATGAATGCCATTAAGATAACATGTCTCTCTCTCTCAAGGGGCAGCTCACCATGTGTATCGTCTCTTCCACTTTATCATTGAGAATGACTGGGTGTGATGGGGCCAACAGTGTTTATGGGCATTGATCTGTTTCAGAAATGAATTAACTTAGAGTTTCAAGGACTGAGAAATGACTTTAGGCTTTCCCTTTTAAAAAGATATCTCATTTTCTGGGTTCATAGATGGGGAAAAAAGTGGAAATTGAGAGAAGGCAAAAAGTCAAATAATTTGGATCAGGACTGAAGGAGAGTTTTTGTTTTTGGCTGTGTTATATTTAACAGCTAATAATCCTACACTGAAAGCCCATGTTGTCCAACTAGTGAGACTTAGGGCAAGAATACATGATTGCTAATTTAGAAAGTGACTAGAAAATTGTTCCTGTTAAAATATTTTTCAATTTCATTTTCCCAGTATAACTAAGAAAAATATTGCTTTCATAAAATACTATAGTGAAGTATTCCACAGCCCTGGAATACTATTCTTATAAATACTTTCAGATGGAGGTATAAAAATGATATTTCAAAATATTAAAAATAATCATTGTGAGTAAAAATTAGACTTTGAATATTTTCAGGGTTATTACTTCCTCTTGTGGTATGTTTCTAATTTTAGGCGCTGGAGGAAAGACAAACTGCACATGTACATAATCTCTCCCAGTATTGACTCCATTTGTTGAAAAGATCTAATGGTTTTATTTTCAGGCTTAATGCCCTTGAGATTCCTTAATTTACAACTCCATCTGAAATTCTTCTACCTTAAAAAGCCATGTTCTAATAGATGGATTTCTTTTGATTTGTGGAGTGTCAGAATAAATAAAACTAATACTTATAACAAATATGGAAAAACACTTCCATTAAGCCAATTACTAAGATGGTTTTAGTGAGTAGTGTTTGGGCACTCATGGTTTCCATATATTTCCTCATGGCACTGGTGGGATTAGACTGTGGTTTGCTGAATAAAAAGATGAGAATGTCCACACTTGCTAGCAGACTAATTCAAGCAGAATGAGCTGTGAGTGGAGAGAAGATGATGAGTGATCAAAACAGATTATCAAAAGGATGTCTAAACCATCAAAATGTGGGGCAACTTTTACAAACATTGAAAACTACTAAAAGCAGTATATAGTAAAAAAAAAAAAAATGTTCTGGAGGCATAGAGAAACACAGTTAAAGATAAATGACGAGAACCAAAACGACAAAATAGCCAATAAGCAAAACTTAGAACTTTGTTATGTTTCTGTGTCAATATATCTCTTCTTCATTTTAGAAAACAAATACCTATGTGTATGATGTTATATTAGGTGAAAAAGTTCTTAGACTTTAGGGACTATTTTTTTAAGTCACATACACTTTCTGGCATAATATTTTATCATTCATTTCCATCATGGATCTGTTGCATTCAGCAAACTATGTGAACACATGTATCTCATGAACATTACCATATAGTTCTGAGTAACTCTCTGATAGAGTACTGTCTGAAACAAATGTTGCCTTTCTTTTTTGTTGTTGAATTTTATACGGGAAGAAAATTTGAACAAACCTGCTGAATAGACGAGCTTCTTAGTAGACCAGGATTTTCCTTGAAAAAAGAAACTTAGAGTTTTCCTTTTAAAAGTTCCTTGTGTGTATATATCCCTGGGTGTTTCTCTTCCTTCATTATAAGAGAGCAGTGACTCAGGTCAAATGTCAGAGGCATCTTTGTGGACCAGGAATGCTTTATCAAAGTCAGGAGGGCATCATAAGGCTAGATTTCCACCGAGTGCATTAGTTAGGTTCTTGAATGTTAAATCACAAGTTGAATCATTGTTCAATTTCTTTTTTTTTTCTTTTTCTTTTCTTTCCTTTTTTTTCCCCTGGCAACTCAGGAAATGGCTCTGCAGAGATAAGTTCTGAGTTACCCATTAATGGGTCACAATTTGTACTGAAGCCTCTATCTTTTCATCCTTCAAAATGAAGCTTATTTTCATTAATGTGCTTTTTGTATGAGGTACAGGAAATCATCACAATGTTAGAAGATACATGCCTTGGGTGACCCATGAAGCAACATCAGTATGTAGCCCTGTTAATGCAAAGAATGAATATAATAGCTACACCATAACACTAGGAAGAGAGAGCATCTAATTTGTGCACTCCTGGGCTGTTAGGAGATTTGTTGCTCTCTATACCAATTTGTTCAAATAGACAGTAAACATGTACTTGCTTTTTCACAGATAATTTAGCACCCCCCTTTTTCCACATACCGATGAAAAGGTTAGGTCCCATTTTGCTGTCACTGCACTCTAAACTTTATGACCTTCCTTTAGCATTCTGACTATCCATTTAGATGTGGGCTGACTGATTTCTCAGTGAATCTTCTGTTCACATTGTGGGTTGCCAAATTTAATGCACTCTATGTAGTTTGCAGAATTAGCTACAGGAATCCACCAGTGACTCTTAAAAGTGTCATCTCAGTGGGGGAAGTTAGCATATTGGCCTTTAGTCCTCATAGAAACATTTTAGGGAAGAAGTTAGTGTTTTTGAAATATCCTTTGTGTATTAATGCATACCTTTTAACATATTCCTAAACAAAAAAATAAGAAAGTAAAAAAAAAAATCTACAACTTCTATCATGAATCTACAATTAGTTGCAGCTAACAGTTTGTTCCTACAATAAGAAACAGTTGAGTAATTGCAGTGGGGACAGTTCACACATTGCATTGCAGTAGGTATAATAGTTGAAGATACTCTGAGAGAGTGACCTGAGTGACCCTCTTCCTAAGTGACCCCACCTTGGATATTTAGAGCATCCTATTTTTCTTGATGATGGTTGGTTCTAAGTGGGTGTGGGAGAAGGAAGGCTTGAGCTACAGTGTCTTGGGACAGATTCTCACCCATCTCAAGTCCCTGCTTGGTGTTGGCTGTTTGTTCTCAGTACAGTCCCCAACAGCCCTATCCCTGTTCCCCAGGAGCTATTTGGGCAGTCTTGGGAACTTTTCCCAAGGACAATCAATGGTGACTCTTGAGAGCAACCAAAGTTCCTTCTCAGATATTTCCAGAAATAAACAGTCTTTGCCCGAGTCCTGGAACCCACTGGAGTGATGCCAAGAGTTATGTACTTCAGAGGCAAGTCTGAAGGTTTAGGACCTGCTCAGCCAGACCCAAGTAGAGACATCTACAGTTTGTCTTGGCATATATGGAAGGACCTACAGCATTTGAATTTCTTTCAATCCAGAGTTTAAATAGCTTGATTGACTCACAAGCAGGAAATAAACAGCAAAAAGCAATTTGTGGGCTAGCCATTAAACATTCTTCCTGAAATACAGAGCTTTGAAATACAGAGGAAGAAGATGAGAGTTAAGTTGTGCACATGCACACAGTTAACTCTTGTCACTGAAGATGGTATTCTGTGGTGGGAGAACAACCCTCTGGCCAAGAAAAGTCAGCATCCTTCAGAGAGGGAGGAAGCTGGACATCCCAGTCCAGCAAAATCCCACTTCTCGTGTCCTTAGCTTGTTTTAGTTCTCTGAGCCTTTGTTTGGTCCTATACCAGTCTTCAGCTGCCGTGTCTTCATTGAATGACTATTTCTTTTTATAGGTTGTGGTGGATTAAAGTAGTGTCTCCTAGTTCTAAGCTGCTGCAAAGCTGTTTCACTCATTCTTGCCCACCACATTTTTTTTAAGTTTACTTTTGAGATAGAGTGCAGGCAGGGCAGAGAGAGAGGGAGACACTGAATCTGAAGCACGCTCCAGGCTCCGAGCTGTCAGCACAGAGCCCAGTGCAAGCCTAAACCCACAAACTGTGAAATCATGACCTTAGTTGAAGTTGGATGCTTAACCAACTGAGGCACCCATGCATCCCACCACCACATTTTTATTCTTTAGCCTGGAAGTTACATTAAATCTTGGAGTTTGGCCTTAGACTCCAGATAGGAGTGGTTCCTCTGGGGTCCAGGGACCACTGATGAGTTCAAAGGAACGAACTGTGCTTTCACATAATTGATTCTTAATCCTGTGTTTTTTATCCTATATATTAAAAAAAAAAAAACATTGTTCTTTGAAGGGTTCCACTGGGGTCATGAGATGACCAAAAGTTATTCATGGCCCAAAAAAAGTTGGCACCCCTTACGATGAGACCACTGCCTCATGGTTCAGTGAGTCAGGTGTCCTTCCATCTCACAATCAGGCTTCATTCCTCAGTGTCTTTAGTAACACAGGTCTGTAGCCTAAATGACCTCCTTCTATCTCCAAGGTGGAGCTTGAATGCCACCGAATTACCCATTCCTTGATTGTGTCCTTGTTTCATTTTTACCAGTTGTTTTTCTATTCCTCTGATTTTCAGTAGTGTTAGGAAGTCTTTGTGTCCAGGCTCATATCTAATTCATGTCCACCACACTCTGGTCATTGTTTGTCAGGGACAAAGTGCTCCATGAAAATTTGATAAATATTTTAATGATTAGTCATCTTGTCCTCATACAGGAACCTGATTTTCCTTTCTTCCCACCAGTGGGTCAGCAGCCCTCTAGCTGCTAGCTGTGCTGCAAGCGAAGCTGTGCTTCTGGGCATCCCTGAACATTCCTGTAGGGCCTCAGCCAGATACACCAGATAGAGAAGGGAAAATAGCACAGGAGAAGAAACAGAAAAGGAAAAGAGGGGGGAATAGGAAAGAGAAGGGACAAAGAGAGCTAGAAATTGTACAGTGGAGGAGGATGCTCCCACCTCAGGGGTATAGATCAGTGACGTCTAGCAGGGAACACACAGATGGTTCTGATTTCAGAGACCTTTCCCTGTTGTTCATATTTGTGTTTCCCTGTCATGTATTCCTTTAACGCCTTTTTCAGAAAACCCAGTGGACCTCTAATGATCTCTACAGAATGCCAGATGAAAAGATGAGATCTACTCTACTGTATTTAAAAAGCCTCCAACATAAATGCCACTAACAGGATGGTGGGGCGCATACCATCCTCTCTCTCTCTGCATGTTCCTGCATGCCAATGCAGAGGGAGTGAGAAATCATTGTCAGCACCTCAGACTGGTCTTGCCTAGCATCTGAATGGCTGTTTTGGTACAATTTGGACATTGACAAAATGCTGTTTTTTACCCCCTAAATATAGTCTTTACTCCAGTCTGATATTATGCCAATCGTGGTCTACTGTGACTTATTGTAATGCCTTCAGGTCTCTCAGAGTCACTCGTTACTGCATAAATACACTTGCGAGAAGTAATGGAATAACCTCCATTGTCTCCTCGTGCCATACTTTCTAAAAGTTGGGGCCACTCAGGCATGTCCTACAGAATAGTTAGCTTTTGGTAGAGAGGCTCTGAGGGAGGAGGACCAGAGTATAGGCGTGATGCTGACGAGAACAAATCGGTGCCTTATGTTAAACTGTAGAAAATGAAGCAGTACTGAATGTCACTGGAAGGAATAGGGGATAAGACTTTGGGAAGGTGGGAAAGCACTGAAGAAACACTATTCTCAATTTTCCCCTGATTGCCTGCCCAAATTATGGGTACTATTGAGATCTAGGACTATGAAAAACATAGGTGTCTTTTTTTAAGTTAGAAAAGAGGTGGATGATGAATTAGAAGGAAAAAATAAGACATTTTTTTGTAAGTGGTGGATGAGGGTGGTAGGAAGTTACTTGTATAATTCAAAAGGCATCTGATTTTTAAAAAAATGGTTGCAGTTGCTAATGTGGGCAAGATCTTTGTGCAAATTCTGAACACATAAAACAGCTGGCAGTTAAGTTTTGGCTTCAGCCTGAGGCTTGTGAATGTGGGTGTAAATGAAGGTGGCATGTCCACACTCCTGGGCTCTCAATAGTCCGTTCTGCCAAAGGTCTGTATAACCAGAAGTGCTTCTCCACATTCTCAGGTTCTCTTGCCTCATAGTCTCAACAGAAGATGACGAGTGGCCCCTAAAGACTGTTGTGCTTTATCAACTTACCAGTTTCTCAATCTTGAGTTGGAATTTCCTCTTTGTTCTCTAATCTAGGGTTTCTCAACCTTGATCTGACTGACATTTTGACCTGGGTAATTCTTGGTTGTGGGAATCTTCCTGTGTATTGTAAGATATTTTCGTCTTATCCCTGGCCTCCACCCAATAGCACCCCCCCTGCCCCCGAACAAGTTGTGACAACGAGAAATGACTTCTCCCCAATAGATGCCAGTAGCATCCTTCACAATTGTGACAAACAGGAATGTTTCCAGACCCCAATAAATATTTCATGGCTGAAGGACACAGTCATTCTCAGATGAGAAGGTCTTCTCTCTTCTTTTGAGAACAGATCATTTTAGGAGTTTTTCTTCAGCTGTCTTTGCTGATAAATTACTAGTTGTTTATTCACTTAAAACATATTTATCGCTTGGCTGCCTTATACATATATGCAAGTTACCAAATACTAGTCTGTTGGTGTTGTAGACTTTATAAAATATTCTGTTACACTTTTGTAGTTTTATGGAAAATCCCTCTAACAAAATTCTGGAATAGTTGATGTTCCTTAGTTGCTTTCGAATTCGACTGATTAGAATACCCATTAAAATAAGTGCTCTTGCTTGTTAGGGCTGGGCTTAGAAAGAGACTGGAGTTAGGAAAGGTTGGGGAAAACATATTCCAAATCCAGTGTATGGTCAATGACACTTAATCCCTCACTGAGTCTGTGTGTCCAACATATCAACAGACGGGAAAGAAGACCCCAAAACTACAGGATATCTGCCATGACTCTGTCTCTGAGTTGCTTGGAGATTAGCAAAATAATACTGCTTTCTGCTGACACCTCAGTTGCTGGTACACTTTGAGTCCATATGCAGAATGATTATGAATTTTTGTAATGAGCCAGTCCAGCTGAGACCTGGTGGGTGGACTGTTTGGAAGTGTGGTTGGATCCATTATCAGGGTGTTTCAATAGACTAAGCCCTAGGATACGACACTTAAAATCAGCAGGCCCAGCAAGCACACCACACCTCTTTAAACTGAAGCCTGTGGTGCATAAATAAAAATGGGAATGGATTAGTCTTTTGGGGGCTAATCTCCAAGTAGAAACACAATAGAAATTATAGCAAGTAGCAACTTTCTAAGTTATTTTCTTACGCTCTGTGCTGTTCTTTATTCTATATTTTTAGTGCTTCCCCTCAGTTCATTCTCTCTTCCGCTACTTTTAATACATCTCCAGTGATATATTTTCAATGACAATTCAATTACCTGGAGAAGCAGATGTGCTAAATGGCAATTTGAGGATTATGTTTTTTTCTCCAAGTTGATTTCAAAGCTGAGTCATGATTCTAGTTCTGGTAGTATCAGCAGAGAATTACTGTCAACAAGCTGCTAAAAATGAAACCTAATAATGAGGGAGAATGGATGAAACGTTGAGTAAATCTCTGTGTTCTTACCGATTGCTTCATTTAATTGGCATCATTTTATTGAATTTTTAATAGAATGAAATGAGATTTTAATGTAATCTCCCTGAGTTTAGACCTAATTCAATATATTAATTTATTACAAATCTTTCCTCATTAAATTTTTTTGTATGAAGTTATATAATGAAAAGTTTTCCAAATTGTCAGTTTATTTGTCAACTTTTAAAATTTTCTCCTAAGGAGTTTTATTTGTAAAAATACACAAAGTGAAATCATTCAGTAGCATTTTCTTTCCTGTTGCCCTAGTTCAGAAACTGTGAGTTTTTAAGAAAGTGTACTTTATATCTGCTAAATGTTCATAAAGTTGAAGACTGAGCTTCCATTATGTTAACCCTTTAAATTGATATAACAATGGCAATAATTATATAATCCTGTGATATTTGTGGCAATTGAAAAAATTGAGTGACTGGTTGCATTTAATGGTGTGATCTGAAATGGGTCTCATTACAAATCATATACCTAATTTGAGTCACACAATGTAACTCTCTCTCTCTTTTTTTGGGGGGGGGGGGACTATAGTTTCCCTGAAAAAATGCTGAGGATACTCGTGTCTATTAACTATTTTTCTGATTATTTTATCCAGTGCAATTAGGAAATTGGTATCAGATTTCTCAAATAGGGCACTTAATGAACTGCAAATATGTAAGGTCCCCACTATTTTAACAAGGGAATGATAAAATCAGTGACATTTCTTTTTATTTATTTATTGATTGATTGATTGATTTTATTTAAAAAAAATTTTTTTTAACGTTTTATTTATTTTTGAGACAGAGAGAGACAGAGCATGAATGGGGGAGGGGCAGAGAGAGGGAGACACAGAATCGGAAGCAGGCTCCCGGCTCTGAGCCATCACCCAGAGCCTGACGCGGGGCTCGAACTCACGGACTGCGAGATCGTGACCTGAGCCGAAGTCGGACGCTCAACCGACTGAGCCACCCAGGCGCCCCCAGAGTGACATTTCAAGTTGCCCTGAGGAAAAGTTATAGAAAAGTCAACTTACTTTTTCGAATCAGTGAATAGAGGAGTTTTTGGTAAGATTGACAGTGGTTTCTGTGTCTATAATTTTCTAATGGTTTAACTTTAAATATCTTGTGAATTTCATTAATAATATACATTTATTATTAAAATGTTATCAGCATAAATAAATAAAAATCACGTATAATTTTAAACCCAGAGGATGACTGTTGATACTTTGTTATGTCATCCTACAGACATTTATGTTTCATATAAGATGGAGAAAAAGCTATTCATAATATTGTGTAAGGATTTTCCACTCAGCAATATATTGCTTGTCAACATATGTATCACTAAGAACCTTCTTTTTCAGTAGCTGCATAGAATATTTCTGTGTGGTTCTACTAAAATTTAATCCTCAGTGTTGGTTATCTAGTTTACTTTTTTTTTTTTTGCTACAATAAATAATGCTTTGACAAATACTTTGCAGATAAAGTTTTTTGTACTTCTTTGCTCTGATCCTATGATACATTTTTAGAGTTGAAGTGAATTCATATTGCTGAAAGATCACTTCAGGAAAACTTCACAGTCTCACAGACCACCTATTTCAAATCTTCCTACTGTGGCTCAATCAATGAAATAGTATTTTAATAAGTACCTAGGAGATGTTTTTGTGTGTAGAGACAAAAGGGGAGAAATAAAGAATTATTCTCCTACTCCTGAATCCAGAACAGAAGACTCTTGGAGGTCTAGACATTTCCTCTAGCGTGGTTGTTACTTACGGAGGATCTGAATCAATGGCTTTCTTGAACGCTGGCTAAACTATGTAGTCTTCATTATTCCTGTTCATGGAAGAGAGAGAGAAATACCCTTGGATCTTAGCCTATCACATTGGCACCATGGCCTTCATACTCATTTACAGAGCTTACCCTACTGAGCATTAGTTTCCTGTGGTGGCACAATAAGTTACTGTTAACTAGGTGGCCTGAAACAAGAGCGATTTATTCTCTCATAGTTCTGGAGGCCAGAAGTCTGAAAGCAAGGCATTGATAAGGCTGCAGTCTCTAGAGGAGAATTCTTCCTCACCTCTTCCAGCATCTGGTGGCTCCAGGTGGTGTTTGGCTTCCTTGATTTGTGGATGTATTACTCTTAATTTCTACCTCTGTGATCACTTTGCTGCTGCCTCTTTTCTGTGTGTCTCTTACAAGATCCTTTTACTAGATTTAGGCCACCTGGATAATCCAGAATGGTTTTATCCCAGGAATCTTAATTATATCTCCAGAGAACTTCTTTTCCCAGATTATATTCATAGGATTTGGGGATTAGGATGTGAGCGTATCCTTTGGGAGACACAATTCAACCTGTTCGTCTAAACATCAGAGAAAGACTAGTTTCTCCTTAGTCCCGCTCAGACCTGTTACAGAAGAAAGAGAATGGGAGCTATTGCCAAAGGTCATATTTTATCCTAAGATAAATCCTAAGAGGCTGAAGAGAGGAAGTTCTAACTATAGTTGGCTTTACAACTTTACCTTGCTCTTGGAAATGGATTTAGTAAAACAGAGAACCTTTTCTGGTTGGATCAAATTCGCTGGTCCTAAATTATTTCAATTCATTTTCTGTTTTGAACCTCCAAATACCCATCACTGTTGGAATATTGACCATATGGGGTTTAAAATTTGAAATTCTAAGTAAGGCTTCTAAGCACTCCTCTATAACGTAACAATTTTGTTCCTAAGATACTTAGGGATGGATGTAGGCAGATTCTGTAGCTTTTTCAGATGTTTTTTTTCTATTTTTTCCCCTCTTCTATTTAATTGGAGGAAGAAAGAGGAGATAGGAAGAGAGGAAAAGAACATAGAACCTCTTTGCTTTCTCTTATGTCCCTTTGTATTGGCAAAGTTTGAGATCTTCTATGACACAGCAGGCTTAAGAATTTCACAAGCAGGTTTGCAAATGAACATGAAGAGCTCGACTCAAAATGCTTAATTGAGGAGGTGCTTGAGGCTGCCTCATGTAGGTTGGCTTTTTGAAGTGGGGGTGATGATAATGCATTACAAAGCAATTGAAGTTTAAGGTAGCTGACCTGACTTTTAGATTCTTTTCTAGGCTAGGGATTCTATGCTCTCCTTTTGTTGGTGGGACTCACTGTAATCTTTTGCAAAGCCTAGACCCTCTTTCTTGGCAGTCTTAATCATGCAGAATTGTTCTCTAAGGTTTCATATTCCACTGGTGTTATAATTGTGTAATTCAACTTTGAAGACAGGTCTGTATTGCTATCAAAAAGGGCAATAAGTTTTAAGAGTTCTTACAGATTTCAGTTAAGTTTCTATCAAATATATGTAAATATTAAAAAAAAAGCTTCTTCCAGTGATTTGCACTAATTTGGCTTTTTATCTTGATACATAGTGTCAAGAAAACAACACTTCTTTTAAATCCTAGGCTTGACATTTCAAATAGGGATATACTAACAAATACTGAGAATTTCATATATCAATAATGTTTTTTTTTTTCAGAGAAGTCTAATATGCAATTCAAAAACCCTTTTAAAGCCTTTAAAAAATCAATGGTTATGCATTCTATTAGTGAATATAAGAATATAAGTTTAACTTCTTTTGAGAGGATTTTAAAGTAATGGTGGGTTACACCAGTAGCTTTTTCTGTCTTTCTCGTATGAATCTGACTTGTTAGAGTGGCTCTGCTACACAGCGCTCAGCTCAGCTCAGCTCTGGCTCCTTCGCACTTGCTGTTCTGTGGTCCCTAGGTGCTGCCCTCTTTGCACGGTTCAAAATGGCTCACCACCAATTCCACAGTTCACCTGGTGGGCAGTCTAGCCTGGAAGTTGCACATCTCTCTTGTACACACATCCCATTGACCTGAACTTTATTATGTGTACACAGCTAACTGTTACAGGGAGACTAGGAAATGCAGTCTTGGTTCCTAGTGCCTGTGTGGAGACTTTGTATTATCTTATAAGAGGAAAAGGGACAGTTGAGAAAAACAGCAGTCTCAGGTAACACTAGTGATAGGTAGAATGGTAGCATTCATGAGCATTCATTCATGAGCTTTTAGAATTGCTGTATCAGTAAGACAGACTCATGAATTTGACAAATCACTGTTGACTTGTACTATGTAGAAGTAGTTTCTTAACTAAATGCTTTTAATAGATAATATAAAATCTGAGCAAATATTTTGAAACAGCAACATCCTCTGTTGGTAACTTTATCAGTATACTTTGGTAAAATGAGAAGGAAAAGGAGAGAAAAGAAAAACATTTGTGTAGACTCCATAAAAAAGATTATGTATAATCTGGGTCTTTGTTGTAAAATGTAGGTTTTATTATGAGTTAGGTATGGTGAGGCCAACAGATCAGGAGCCAATTGCCAATGGAAAGATTATGACAGTTCCTAACAGGTCTAGGCATGCCACCACAGGCAATTCCACACCCAGAAGGTCAGGAATTGATCTGGAAGGCAAGGGAGCAGGAGAAAATCTTGGTGAGATTGCCATAGGAAAAATGGAAGACACAGGGTAAGCAGGTTTACGATCGGTTAATTTGAGTAATTTTAGAAGGCTCTGGGATGTAGGGGCTGTCCTGAATTGTCTGGTATCTGGTCCTGGAGTGATGGATTAGAGAAGGGGAATGGAGTGTAAGAGTTGAAGGGGGGGGATGCTGTGGGAGGGAAGTACAGGCTCTGGATTGTTTAGCATATTAAAGATAGGCTCCTAGGACCATTTGTCTGCTATCTTCAGGATTAGCTTACCCTGGGAAGGGCAGTCCTTTCCTGGTCAGCAAGGTCCCAGATGCCAGAGTGTCAAGAAGACAGAAAATAAGAAAATACAATAAACACAATCCATTTAGAAATCACTGGAAAAAAAATTTTTTTTTAATTTTTTTAAATTTTTAAAATTTTTTCCTAGCAGGCAATTGATGTGGTCTGGGCCATAGGGCAAATTCTGTCTGCATGTGTCTCCAAGTCTGTTGAATTCTCAAAGCCTCTGTATGCTGCTCTGATTTCACAACTCAGCAGTGCACCAGGAGTTGTGTCATGGATCCTCACCTCCAGTGGGTTCCTCTGGAACTCCCTCCCCCACACCGTCCACCTTGCCGGGGCTCATTTTCCTGTTTCCTGTTTCTTTGGCCAGAAATAAGGGGTTTTTCTACCATTGTAGCTATGTACACTGTCACCACAGATCCAGCTACATCAGCGGTGCTAACTGTCAGAGCTATGTGGCAAGGAGAGAGAGAGAGAGAGACACCTAGGATTCCTTCTTCCCATGCTTGGGAGCACAGGAGTCCTTTTTTCCCAGTTCCTCTGGTCAGGAAGATAGGATTTCTTCTCCTGGGACCTTAGCTACTCATGACTCCACAGTGGCAGCTGGGAAATGCCAAACAGAGGCACAACAAAAACAAAAAAGGTAAACTCAATCTTTGTTATGGGCTGAACTATTTCCCCCCCAAATTGATAGGTCCAAGCCCTAACTGCTAGTACCACAGAATATCACTGTGTAGGATAGGGCCTTCGAAGAGGTGTTTGGGGAAAAATTGAGTCATTAGGGGAGCTCTAATGCACCATGACTGGTGTCTTTATAAGAATAGGAGATTAGGGGACAGACACATGCACGGAGAAAAGAGCATGTGAAGACAGGGGAGAAGGGGGCATCTGCAACCAAGGACAGAGGCTTCAGAAGGAACAACTCTGCTGACAACTTGGTTTTAGATTTCCAGTCTCCCGAAGTGTGAGAAAATCAATTTCTGTTGTTAAAGTCACCCAGTCTGTGGCATTTTTTACAGCAGCCCTTGCAAATGAATATACACCTATGTGGGTCCCTTGCGAAGTTTTCATTCTTCTTCCAATCTGTCTACTCTTGTTTCCTTTGAGAGTTGTTAGGTGGTTGCTTTCTGATTTTTGCCTAGAGCTTTCAGTTATAATCAGGGGAGAGGGAGGCTGCAGTGAGCTTAGTCCTTCTTGGCTTCATTATGAATTGAACAGACATGTATATGTTACATTTCCACTGTCTCTTTGGAGTTACTATATCAAAGAACACCGGAAGTAGTAGGAATGCAAACCACTTTCCCAAGCAGATATGACCTCTATGCAGAAAGTTTGCCCCTGAAAGCTCCAGTTCATACTGAGGATTGGCATAATCAAAGGTTCACTGGTCTTGCATTGTAGATTTTGCTTTTTATCCCTTATTTATATTGCGAAGAAATTGGTAATTTTGAGTAGTGATGAAATGCCTTAAAAATGAAGCAAAGTGGTACATCTGTGTAATAGAGTGCATGCCTTTTTGATGGCAAGAGAATGTGGTAACTGTGTTTAAGAAATTATGGCAGTTAGGGAGTTTGGGCTTCAAGTAATACAAAGCCTAAGGAGAAGAGCACTAAACAGCAAGAATGACATGTTAACTCTCTGTCAAGAAACCACAGTAGGTAGGTAGGCAGTTCCTGGGTTGAGTAATTCAGTGGCATATCCAAGACAAGGCTTTTCCTCTTTTTTTAACTCTAACATCCCCAGAGTCTGTAGGCTTGTCCCCTCACTCGTGCAAGATGGCTGTGGCTGCTTCAAGAATCACATCCTTACTTCATAGCCTCCAAAGAACAGGAGAAGAGGCCATATCCTGTTTCAAGAATGAAGAAAACACTTGTAGAGGCCTTTCTGGAGACTAACCCTCACACATCATTGGCTTGAACTGGCTGCATTACAGGTTCCTTCTTGAGCCACACATGGTTGAGAGGATTGATATCTGCCATAGCTTTGACTAAACAAGATGCATGCTCCTACCTGGGTAAGGTTGCAGCCTTCCCTTCTGTATAAGGTCTTCTGATTTGTACTTAATCAGTCACAAATCAGTGTGCATTTTTGCATTCACATGTTGTGTATGTGTTTATGTCGTGTGGGGGTTTTCGGCAGCTAGTGCTATTTTGTATAGTGGTTACCTTTCAATTTGGAGAAACTGATGAACTCTGGCTAGATACTAACACAATGTGGGTCATCCTGTGTCATCAGTGACACTTGGCCAAAGAGCTACTTCTTCAGCCCAAGGCTTCAGAGACCACAAGGAGAGCAGAATTCAGAGTCCACGAGGCTTTATTACTTCTATTGGGAAGGGATGCCCCTAGTGGTTTGGTGATTAATGTTTCACAACCAGCTCTCTAGAAAAACTCCTAACTTGTAGCATTTGCCAGTTTTCTTGGTGTTAAGACCCCCATCATGACCCATTTCAAGTTACCAACATGAGTTTCTGAAAATGGAGATTGGAAGAGGCATACACACGTGGCTCTAATGAGTCACACCTCGATACAGTGAGATCTCTTTGTTCCCGAGGACATGGCTGAGCATAGCCTAGAACGGTATTTCTCAATCTCAACATTGTGGACTTTTGGAGCTGGCAAGTTCTCTCTTGTGGGGCTGTTCTGTGCATTGCAGATGATTTAGCAAAACCCTGGCCTTGACCCACTCAATGACAGTAGTATTCCCCCTCTTGGAACAAGTAAAATATCTTCAGACATTACTAAATGTCCCCTCTGGGCAAAATTGCCTCCAGCTGAGAGAACCCCTGGCCTCTGGGAAGGGGGGGGGGTGGTAGTTGGCTCACTATGAAAGCTGCGCAGGTGTTTTGTTGGTCTTCCTAGCATTTGAGGCCAAAGTAAAAGCCTGGTGTTTACTGTGACTTTGATAAATGGCCATCAAATAATGGTCTATGTAAAGCCAGTGCTTTCGTATTTTTGAATGTGGATTTATGCCTCTTTTTTGGTTGATGTGTGACAGGTGGGGACCCTGCATTCTGTTTATTCTACAAGGCAGTATTTTAAATGGTAGTTGTAACATTTTAAACTATGGATTTTTCATAGCTGGTTCTGCTCTAGTAGAAACTAAGAATTGATCAATTCTTTCATCTCCAGGTGTGTAAAGCAACGGGCTGATCTAATCTACAAAAATATAGTAGACTGTTATATTATTTACAGGATGAGAACTAAGTATGGAAATTAGAGAAAGACTGGAAGAATCCTTTATGAATCTTGGTTACGGACTTTAAATGTTGATGCAGATATAAGTGGGGTAAATGTTTTCATGAATTATTTTCATGACTTGGAGGACTGGTATGAAAATGTAAAGAGGAGAAAAAGAAAACTCACATGAACTGTGGAAGAATAGGAACTTGATAGTCTCAGCTGGAACACAGACTTCTCTAGCCAAAGTTGCTGTGAAAGGTCATACTATGAACACTGGTCTCTCTCTACATTTGTGCCATAGGAGCCACCTTCTTGGTATTCAGCGTGAACACGTATCCCCTGGCCAAAGCACTGGGCATGTCCTGGCTGAGCTGTGTCTCAGGTATCTGCCCCTGTTTCTCCTAGCCATACATCTTTGGGCTACCAGTGCTATTCAAAGAAAGGTCTGGGGACTGTTCCCAGGTAGGGATAAGTCCAAAAAGTGAACATTTAGAAACTTGCAGAAGAATTTTATGTTTCACTGGCATGAAAGGATGTGATCTGTTTTAGTAGTTCATTTTTATTGTAGCTTATAAAAGTGTTGGTTTACAAAGGATTAGGAAAACACAACAAAACAAAAACAACCAACAGTCTCCCAAATCTAGTTCTTAGCCACAGGATGACTTGTGAAGTACAAGACTAGATTGTTTAAATCCTAAATATGGCCTGTTTATAATATATAAAATAGAATTTCTAATTTCTGTCTTGGGCCACATGGAAGCTTCTATGAGAATAAGGTTAAACCTTATGGCTCTTGTGATGGAGGGGATAAAAAGTAGAGAAGGCAGAGTAGCTGGCTGGAGTGAAGTCATACTCCACACCAATGATTCATAGGATAACCTTGGCATTCTTCTGCCTCTCTGGGTATCCAGCTTGTTCAGATTTCCTGTGTCCACCTGGACCATTTGTGCTTCCCTCAGGAGAAAGGTGTGGAATTGTGATCTTCACATGATACCTGAGGGCATGGAAGCCAGGAATAAGACATAACATGCTTACCTGTGCACTCTGGCAAATAACTGTGATTTTCAGAACACCACGTGAAGCTTAACTTCCTAGACCCTGAGACTTGTCCTACTGTGATCTCTAACTTAAGTGCTTGAAGACGGATTAAATACATTTTGTGTTTGTTGCTTTATTTGCAAGGATCTAAGATTCTATTCACCGGTTCTTGATTGTAGATAAAGAGATAAAAAAGGAAGGCATTTGTTCTGTTAAATGTTAAAAAATAATTTCAATATGCCCATGTGTCTTGTGCAAAGATAACATTGTTCTGAGCATTATTTTTTGTCGTATGAGGCAAAGATCCTTTTATACATACGTTATGTATAACAGTGTTGATATAGACTGAATATTGGTGCTGCCCTTGCATTTCAGAAGCTGAGGCCTAAAATAAAGTGTGAGGGTATTTGGAAGTGGGACCTTTGGGAGACGAAAGGGATTAATGCCCTTATAAAAGAAACCCCAGAAGATTCCCTTGCATCTTCTACCATGTGAGCACACAGGAAGGAGACAACCATTTGTGAACTGGGAAGCAGTCCCTCACCAGACATTGAATCTACCAGTACCTTGGTCTTGAGCTTCCCAGCCTCCAGAAGTATGAAAAGGAAATTTCTGATGTTCTTAAGATACCCATACTGTGATGTTGTTATACACCCTGAACAGACAAAGGCAAATGTCAATCTTAGTAGTTGGGAATGCATTGGTGAAGGATAAATATAATACACTTCGCTGTGTTGGATATTGAATACAAAACTTTCCACCCTTGTCCAGTGGGCTAAGATTGCCTTAAAGACATCAGAATGAGTATTCGGTTGATTAATGGCCAGTCGCCACATGTAACTTCCTCTTAATAACTTTTCAGACATTTTGAAAACATAGTAAAAGGACCGATCCCATTTTTCATTAGTTCTATTTCAGTGGTTTCCTTTTATGTTAATTCAATGTAAATACAATTCTTTGCTTAAAAGGCAGGTCTGATTGGAACTTTCTGGGAACTAATTGTGGAGAGGAGGAAGAGTATTAACATGCCCTGAAATTGGTGTTCTTCTGAAAAAGAGTGTTTTTAATTTTTTTTTAATGTTTGTTAATTTTTGAGAGAGAGAGAGAGCGAGCGTGTGTGTGTGTGTGTGTGTGTGAGTGTGAGAATGGTGGAGGGGGCAGAGAGAGAGGGAGACACAGAATCCGAAGCAGGTTCTAGGCTCTGAACTATTAGCCCAGAGTTCGACGTGGGGCTCAAACTCATGAACTGCAAGACCATGATCTGAGCTGAAGTCGGATGCTTAACCGACTGAGCCACCCAGGCTCCCCTGAACAATAATGTTTTTAGATGTTTATTTAAACTGTGAAATATGTTCGCACAGTTTTGTGTCACCTATAACAAAGGATTCCTATATCTGTTTTTTTTTTTTTTTTGGTTTGGCTGCTTATTATATACTTTTTTAACATCAAATTCCTCTTTTCTACAGGGCGTTTTCATTTAATTATCACTAAAGGCAGAACTTGGTTCCCACATAGTTCCTTTTCCCTGCTTTTCATGATTACTACTAACATCAAACGGACATTTTAGTCATTTTGCTTCTCTACTTTATCCCTTAGGTGCAGTTTGTCATCAAGTTCTATTGTTTCTCCCTTCTTATTTTTAGATAAATTTGTTTTTACTAATTGCCTATCCAAGTGTGCTGGCAATGGAGCAATAACTGGGTTTTGGTTTCCCTCTGGCTGTCTGTCCATACAGCTGCAAAGACCTCTTCTCTTTTCCTGTGCTGTTCTCCATTCATTAAACATGCATTCCCATTTGGATCAGATGGATTCACCATGACTACCAGTAATCATGATTATTCAGTACTTCTGAAGGACAAAATAAAAAAATCAAATTTGAAACTCATTTTTTTTGGTTATAATTACTATTATGATTTAGATTCTACTGCTTAAATTTATGGGTCTATCTTCCAGTAGAGTTGGTTTTCTTGAGTACAGTCATAGCTTGCTCATTTGTAGGATTTCTAGAGTGTGTGTGTGTGTGTTTCTTTGCAGGAGGTTCTGAGGAAGGGTATTTATAACCTGAGCTCAAAGAGAAGAGGAATCTAAATAGCCATCCTTGGCAGGGGCTGACTCTGAGTCCTGAGCCTGGTGGAGGATCTGGGGACTGAGGTCAAGTACAGGGATAGAGTGGACTGGTCCACATCTTGAGGGTGGAGATGAGGGATAGCCAACAGGATGTAGTTAAAAATGAGCAAGGAGGCAGTAATCAAAGAAGACCATCTTACCTCATGAGGCTGGGTGCTCATGAGTAAACCAGTTGGAGGCAGTGAGACTGTAATTAAAGGTAGAAGGGCAGGGAGAACAGGGTTTGTGTGTGTGTGTGTGTGTGTGTGTGTGTGTGTGTGTGTGTGAGAGAGAGAGAGAGAGAGAGTGAAAGTGGGAACTAGAGATTGCTGGGTGCTATAATAGGTTCCAGGGATCCTTTTTCAACGGGACTAGGGCCTTGCAAATGGGCAGGAAGGGAAAGTTGGTTGAGACAACTGACTAATAAGAGCGTTAGTTAGGATTTTGTGGTGATAACAATAGCTGACTCATAATGACTGTGTGTGCGCTCACGCGTGTGTGTGTGTGAATGCATCAGGCACTGGGCCTTCCTGCTGATGGGAAATAAGAAATAACTAATTCTTGAAAAGAAATACAATTTTGGTAGTAATTACAATGTAACAAATATATTAACACGTAGCTCTCATTTTATGCTAGCATATTCAGATTGTCATCCCTAGTGGTAGACTACAAAACATGGCCAAATGATTTTGCAGCTTTCCTATTAAGAGGTATAATCTACTTCATACTCTTTGACTCTGGGCTGATCTTGTATCTTGCTTTGACTAATAGAATGTGGTAGAAGAGCCTAAGGCTCAAGAGACCTTGCAGCTTTCACTTTCTCTTTCTTGGAACATTGCTGCCTCCATGTGAGGAAGCCCATCTATCCTTCTTCAGGGTGGAAGACAATATAGAGAAAAAGGCTGACTGGAGCTCAGGCCCGGCCAAGCATCCACCTCAATTGCAACACAGTATGAACCCGTGAAAGACAAACGCATGAACCGCTCAGCCAGCTCAGACTATGGTGAGAAATAAAAGTAAGATTTGAGGTGCTTTGTTAGGTAGTATTAGATAAGGGATAAACCTCTGCTTTTGATAAGCCTCCCCTTTGGCATATATACTCACCTTAAACACTGATGCAAATAATAAACAATTCACAGTCTTTGAGAGAACCAACTGGTATGTTACTAAATACCTCTGTCTACATCACTGAAAAAATTTTCAATAATTAATATAACTGGACAGAAGTGGTGCTATTAGAAAATAAAGATTAGCTAACACTGCTTTCAATTCAGAGAGAATTTAATATCCTGAAAATGGAAAGTGTTCACCTAGGCATTAGGGTCTCACATTTATGACTTTGTAGCTTTCTAAAGAATTAGAGCGTGGTATTTCTCCAATCCTGATAATTGGCATGAAAAACAAGTAGGAATTCAAGGGGCACCTGGGTGACTCAGTTGGTTGAGCATCCAACTCTTGATTTTGGCTCAGGTCATGATCTGATCTCATGGTTTGTGCGTTCTAGTCCTGCATTAGGCTCTGCACTGTTAGTGCAGAGCCTGCTTGGGATTTTCTCTCTTTCTCAACCCCTGCCCCCTCCACTCTCAAAAATAAACATTAAAAAAAAACCCACAAAAAACAAGTAGGAGTTCATGTTTAAAATGTATCTAGATGCACCACAAATAGTAATAATATTTTTAATTTTTAGAGTATTTTTTCTTACGGTATTCTTTTAAAACATACTATCTATGGTACCCATTAGAATGGCTAAAATGGAAAATACACACTATTATGTACCAGCTAGAATGTGGAACACAACTCTCATACACTGCTCCTGAGAGTATACATGGGTAAAAACCATTTGGCAGTGTTTATTAAAGCTCAAGATATTTATGACCTAGGAATTCCAATCATGGGCATATTCCCAACAGAAATGTATACAGATGTTCATGAAAAGTTGTTATTAAAATATGAGTAACAGCCTTATTTTTAATAGTACCATATTAGAAATTATTCAATGAGCAGTTTCAATGTCCATCAATGTATAATGGATTTTGAAAGTTGGAATACTCCACAGCAATGAGAATGAACTAACTACAGCTACAATCTGCATAATGAATGAGTCTTAGGAACATAATGTCAAGCATAAGAAGCAACACTAAGAATTCATACTGCATGACTGCATTTCTTTCAGTTAAGAAAGAGGCAAAACTACTCTGTAGTGTTGAAGAATCAGGGTAGTTAGTACTCCTAGTGGGGGTAGTGAGTGGGAAGGGCCATAGTAAGTCTCTGGGGTTCTCTGTGTTTGGTGCAGGGTGTTGGTTAGATGGGTGTGTTTGATTTGTGGAAATTTACAAAGCTCTCCCACTTACAATTTAGGTACTTCTCTAGGTGAATGTTAAACTCAAAAAAAACTTGACATTTACAACATAAATGATGGGGTATTAGGAATAAGTTGCTATTAAATTCCTTTATGTCTCTACATAATCTCTCCTATTTCTTGCTAAGCCCTTCAATGTGAACATTTGGAGAGCTAAGAGACATGGACACCTTTAATTCAAAATATATATGTGCCCGAATAACCGATGCAGTATTGAAGGAGAACAAACTTGGAGAACTGACATTACCTTACTTTAAGACTTACTAAGGCTTTGGGGCGCCTGGGTGGCTCAGTTGGTTAAGTGTCCGACTTCGGCTCAGGTCGTGATCTCGTGGCTGGTGAGGTTGAGTCCCACGTCGCGTCGGGCTCTGTGCTGACCGCTCAGAGCCTGGAGCCTGCTTCGGATTCTGTGTCTCCCTCTCTCTCTGCCCCATCTCCACTTGTGCCCGGTCTCTCTCTATCAAAAAATAAATAAGTATAAAAAAAAAAAAAAAGACTTACTAAAGCTTCAGTAATCAAGATAGTGTGGTATTGGTGAAAGAGCAGACCAACAGATCGATGGAACAGGATAGAAAACTTAGAAATAGTAGACCTACATGAATATAGTCAACTAAAGAGCAAAGTCATCTTTTCAATAAACGGTGCTGGAAAAACTGGATATCCGCATGCAAAAATCTAGACACAGACCTCAAAATGAATCATAGACCTAAATGTAAAATACAAATAAATAAAATTCCTAGAGAATAACTTAGAAGAAAACCCACATGACCTTGGGTGTTGCAGTGCCTTTTTAAATACAACACCAAAGGCATGCTCACGATAAAGATAATCGATAAGCTGGACTTCATTAAAATTAAAACCTTTTCTCTATGGAAGAAAGTCTTAAATGAGAAGACAAGACACAGGGAGAAAATATTTGCAAAAGACATAGCTGATATACAAAGAACTCTTCAAACTCAACATGAAGAAAACAAATAACCCAATTGAAATGTAGGCCAAAGGCCTGAACAGCCACCTCACCAAAGAAGATAGCCATATGGCAAATGAGCATTTGAGATGATTGTCACATCAGAAGTCATCAGGGACATGCAAATTAAAAACAAAAATGAGATATCAGGACATCCCTACTAAAATGGTTAAAATCCTGGGGTGCCTGGTGGCTCAGTCGGTTAAGTGTCGACCTTCAGCTCAGGTCATAATCTCATGGGTAGTGAGTTTGAGCTCCGCATAGTTATTTGTGCTGACAGTTCAGAGTCTGGAGCCTTCTTTGGAGTCTGTGTCTCCCTCTGTCTCTGCCCCTCCCTGCTTGTTCTCATTCTCTTGCTCTCTCACTCTGGCTTGCTCACTCTCAAAAAAACAAACATTAAAAAAAAATGGCCAAAATCCAAACCACTGACAACACCCAAGTACTGAGGAGGAACAGTTTCTGTGAAGCAACAGAAACTCTCACACATTGCTGATGAGAATGCAAAATGGAGCAGCCACTTTGGAAGAGGGTTTGGTGGTTTCTTACAAAACTAAACATATTGTTACCATGCAAACCAGTGATCACACTCCTTGTCATTTACCCAGAGGAGTTAAAAACTTATATCCACACAAAAGTCTACACATGATTGTTTACAGCAGCTTTATTTGTAATTGGCAAAACTTGGAAGCAGGCAAAATGTCCTCCAGTAGGTGATGGAAAATCTGTGGCACACCCAGACAGTAGAATAGTATTCACTAAAAAGAAACAATCTATCAAGCCATCAAAGGAAATGGAAGAACTTTAAATGCTTATAGCTAAGTGAAATAACTCAATTTAAGATAGCTACATTCTGTCTGATTCCAATTAGATGATATTTTGGAAAAGACAAACCTATAAAAAGAGTTAAGACCAGTGGTCTTCAGGGATGTTGGGTCAATAGGCAGATCACAGAAGACTTTTAGGGCAGTGAAAGTGTTCTCTTATTAAAAGGGTTGATACATGTCCTTATACATTCGTCCAAACCCACAGACTGCACAGTACCAAGAGTGAACTCTAATGGAAACTTTAGGTTGTGGCTGGTAATGATGTCAATGCATATTCATCAGCTGTAACAAATGCGCCCTCTGGTGGGGGGTGTTCATAAGGTAGGAGACTCTCCGGTGTGGGGCAGGGGCATATGGGAAATACCTATACCTTTCTCTGCTGTGGACCTAAAACTGGTCTAAAAATAAAATCTTTAATAAAAAATACATACACAAATGTATTTGCACTTACATGTTTCTTTTGTATCTCTTCTTCCCACCACCTACAAAGTAGCTCACAATTATCTCTGTAAACCGTGGGGGGAAATATGAAATCTAGAACACATTATTTGTGAAAATTGCAACGGTGGATTGTTTGGTTTTTGATGGAGTGTTTCTTCTCCTTGATGCTGGCAGACTTCATTGTAATCAGCCTTTCCATCCTCAGGCCCTGGATAAATAGCACTGCCAACTGGCCTGCCCGTTCTCCATCAATACTCTGCTAAGACTGTGTCTTTTCTGTCCAGGGATCCTTTTGTAGTTTTGGAGGTTGTCTTTCTGTGTTATTTAAAAAATTTATTGATCTAATAGGAGCACCCCAACTTTATTCTCTGTGTAGTAACCTTTATCCATGATTCTTTCTCCATTCACCGCTCCTTAAAGGTAATATTTATGGCTTGAACTGGCTGTAAATAATCTCATTTAGATGCTGAATTTTGTGTGTAGCCCTTCAACTCTTTTAAACAGAATCACTGATAGGGTGATCTCTTAGGTGGCTTAAAAGTTTGCCAACCGTCTTGCATCTCTGTACCAGTTCACAGTGTGTATTTTTTTTCTTTTTACTGACAAAACCAGAGAAATTTGCCTAGCCTGTGGTGGGGCAAGGGGGTGAACGGGATCAACATTTGTTGAAGTCTCTCATAAGTGTTTTTGTAGGCTTTATATAAATTATTGTATGTAATCCTCATAGTATCATGCAAGGAAGAAGTAAGTATTCTCATTTTACAGATGAAAAGAAATAATTTTCCTTAAGTTACCCAGTTTAGATGTGATGGAGCTCAGATTCACCATCTAATACTTTCTCCAAATCCTGTAATGATTCCCTCCTATCCAGACACAAAGTCATTGAGGCCATTTTTTTTCTCCCTTCGCTCAGTGACTCAGGGATGCTGCTGTAGCTCGACCCTTTGCCATAAGGTCTACAGTGATTGTTGTCAGTGAGTTTACCTTTCAACATCAGTCTTCCCTGACTGATTAACAGAAAACAATGGACTCTGAAGCTTAAGTGTGGCATGGAATCCAAGGACTCTGTCATTGGTAATGGCTGTATGAATGAAGAGCTTACAAACACACAGGATTTCATAATGGGGACTCCGGAGAAAATTTAATCAAGGGCTTAAAATATATTTTTATATCAGATATGTTGAAGGGAAGGGAAAAGACCAGAAAATGGGAGAGAAGTATCATTGTGGGTTCTTTTTTTTTTTGTTTTTAATTTTCATTTAAATTCCGGTCAACTAACATACAGTGTAATATTAGTTTCAGGTGTGCAAGTAATTCAGCACTTTGATATATCACCCATTATTTTATTTAAAACAAAATAACTCTTAAATTCCACACATGAATGAAATTATATGGTATTTGTCTTTATTTGACTTATTTTGTTTAGCATAATACTCTGTAGCTCCATCCATGTGGTTACAAATGGCCAGATTTCTCTTTTTTATGGCTGAGTCATACTCCTTTGTATCTATTTATGTGTACCGCATCTTTCTTATCCATTCATCAGTTAGTGGACATTTGGGCTGTTTCCATAATTTGTCTATCATTGATTAGGCTGCTATAAACATAAGGTGGCATGTATCCCTTTGAATTAGTATTTTTATATTCTTTGGGCAAATACCCAGTTAGTGCTTTTGCTGGATCATAGGGTACTTCTATTTTTAACTTTTGGATGAAAATCTGTACTCTTTTCCATAGTGACTGCACCAGTTTGCATTCCCACCAAAAGTGCAAGAGGGTTCCCCTTTTGCCAAGTGCATGTCAACACCTGTCGTTCCTTGTGTTGTTGATTTTAGCCATTCTGACTGGTGTGAGGTGGTATCTCATTGTAGTTTTGATTTGCATTTCCCTGACGGTAAGTGAGGATGAACATATTTTCATGTGTCTGTTTGCCATCTGTAGGTCTTTATTTGGTTTTGGGATGTTGAGTTTTAGAAGTTCTTTGCATATTTTGGATACTAACCTTTTATCAGATATGTCATTTGCAAATATCTTCTCCCCTTCTTTAGGTTGCCTTTTGGTTTTGTTGATTGTTTCCTTTGCTGTGCAGAGGCTTTCTATTTTAGTGAAGTCCCTATAGTTTATTTTTGCTTTTGTTTCCCTTGCCTCAGGAAACATATCCTGAAAGGAGTTGCTATGGCTGATATCAAAAAGGTTAGTGCCTATATTCTTCTGTAGGATTTTTATGGTTTCAGGTCTCACATTTAGTTATTTAATCCATTTTTAATTTTTGTGTATTGTGTAAGAACGTGTCCAGTTTCATTCTTCCATATGATGTTGTCCGTCTTAATTCAGTTTATAATGGCCCCAAAACAGTAAGACACCTAGGAATAAATGTAACCAAAGACATGAAAGACCTGTATGTGAAAACTATAAAACACCGATGAAAGACTGTCTTGAAGATGACACAAAGAGATGGAAAGATGTTCCATGCTCATGGATTGGAAGAAAAATATTATTAAAATGTGTATACCGTCAAAAGCACTATATACATTTACCGCAATCCTATCAAAATAACAACAGCATTTTTCACAGAGCTGGAGCAAGCAACTCTAAAATTTGCATGGAACCGCAAAAGACTCCAAACAGCCAAAGAAGTCTTGAAAAAGAAAAGCAAAGCTGGAGACATCAAAGTCCAGACTTGAAGTTAGTTTACAAAGCAGTAGTAATGAAAGCAGTATGATACTGACACAAAAGTAAACACATAGATCGATAGAATAGAAAACCCAGAAATGAATCTACAACTGTATGGTCAATTAATCTTCAACAAAGCAGGAAATAATATCCAGTGGGTTGTTTTAAATAAATATTTTTAGAAAATGAAAGATTGGCTTAAACGCACCCCACTATATATAGCAGCATTATCAACAATAGCCAAACTATGGAAAGAGACCAAATATCCATCAACTGATGAATGGATAAAGAAGAAATGGTATATATTTCAAATGAATATTTCTTAGCCATCAGAAAGAATGGAATTGTGACATTTGCAACAATGTGGATGAAGCTAGAATGTACTATGCTAAGTGAAGTAAGTCAGTCAGAGAAAGACAAATACATGATTTCGCTCATAAGTGGAATTTTAAGAAACAAAACAGATGAACATATGGGAAGATGGGGAGGAAAGAGAAGAAAGGGAAACAAACCGCAAGAGACTGTTACTGACAGAGAACAAACTGAGGGTTGACTGAGGGAGGTGAGTTGGAGACCGGCTAGATGAGTGATAGGTACTAAGGAGGGCACTTGTTGTGATGAGTACCGGCTATTCTATGTAAGCGATGAATCACGGCATTCTACTCCTGAAGCCAATATTGCATGTTATGTTAACTAAAATTTAATTTTAAAAAATTAAACATTTTTGACCACCCTGTCTAAATTTGTACCATTTTCCCATTTTCTACTCTTTTCTCTGCTTTATTTTTCTATTTATTTATCATATTCTAAAGGATTGTATATCATCCGTATTTGTGAATCTTTTGTCCTAGATGTAAGCGCCATGAGGGTAGACAACTTGTCTGTCTGGTTCTCTTTGTAATGGTGTCTCACACACGAGGAGTATTTGTTGAATGAATGCACATTCCACATTTCATGTCTTACTAGTCTGGAAGCTCTTAAGAAAGGATAAATACTGTTTTCCCCCCTCTCATTTATTGAGAATGTTCTTTCAATCCACTTCAGGGAGTCTGCTATAAAGTTCATGTCATCTGAGACACTGGGTTGGTGATCTGAGGCTGCTCCCATACTGCCTTTCTAGTGCATCTGGTGAGAATTTGTTCCAAAAATTCATCTGTCAAGTTTCAAACATGAACTGCTGGACAGTGCAGTGCTGAATATTGATACTGATTTCTGGACATTTTAAAGTTATGGAGATAAAAACAAGGAATAAAGCTTTTAAAATTTATTTTTTAGTTCGCGACGCCTGAAACTGAAGTAGCAATTTTGGGGAAACTGTAAATATCCCAATAGGGTTCACTTTTAGAACCCTTCAGACTATTTTTTTGGTTACATAAGAGAAAATCTGTATATGGTGTATCAGTCCAGGTCCACCTAGGAAAACAGAAAACACACTTTTTTAATAGAGAGAATTTAATATAGGGAATTGGGGTAAAAATTCAGAGTTAATTGCAGGAGGTAGGTGCCACCTCTAGGGCTAAGTAAACAAATGAAAGAATTTGGAAGTTATCAGAGCCCAGAAACTGGAGGAGAAGTCCCCAGAGATGAGACTGAGACCCCTGATGAGAGGTTAGTGCCGAACTACTGCTGGTATTTTTGAGGGCACACATGCTCTGGAAGTACGGAAAGAAGCCAGAAATGGGAACCAGTGTTACTGGTACTAACTGCTGTTGCCTAGGTAGAGGGCCATTTGTGAACAACTCTGGCCATACTAGAAGCAGTAGAAGCATACTAGAAGGAGTAGGTTCCTTCTTAAACCTTCTGCCCTCCCTTCTCCTTCTGTGGCAAAAGGGATCTCGTTGACAAAGAAGAAACCTTTGTTTGCCAAGTTTCCAATTTTATAATCTACCTTGTAGTGAATTAAAAAAAAATTCTTTTAGACCCATTCTGTGAACAGAAATGGGAAATACGGGCGTGTGCAGACACACATGTAATATGTACATATGTACACACATGCATACCTACACAAGTAACTATACATGCATATTCATATGCATATATGTAGATTAATATACATATTTTAAGAATCATGAATTCACACTGATATCTCTAATTTCATACCACCCTCATAAGGTTGTTTCTGGCCTTCCTACATTCCATATTTGTATGTTCCATCCTTCACAGTGACAAGTCTGGCTCCACAGTTACTCATGTACTCCCTGTTCTAATAAATCTAGAATTGCATTTCATAATATTTCTACAAAAATCACACCTCACACCAGGAGCTGAGCATTGAATTTAGTTAATATACAATTAATTTTCTACTATCTTTCCATAGTAATGGGGTTTATTTCTTAACTTTCTATTCATCCAATTGGTCTTTTCTTACACCAGTTCTATGCTACTTTAATTTTAGATGTTCTACAGTATATTTTAATATTTTCCAGATCAGTTTTCAATCCCAATACCTTCTGCTATTTTTATCTTGAGTTTGATGAATGAAATTAAATATATCAAATCTTTTCCCTTTTTTTTTTTTTTGGTCCTTTTCTCTTATTGGCTTTATTTTGGAAGTGTTTTTTCTTATTACCAAATTCTTATTTGAGTATATTTAATTCACTTAAGAGTTTTGTATTAGTTTTATTAATGTGTGTGTGTGTGTGTGTGTGTTTAATGAGAGATGCCAATTATCAGTAGAAATGGGCTTGATTTACCTTTATCATTTTTTTTTATGGTAGTTTTATGTGAATGTAGTCTTTTTTCTGTTTCTATTTTGCTTTCTCAGATTTATAGTTCAGTATCCTCTTGTGGGTCAGTTCTGCCCTCCTCACAGTTTTCTTAATGGACATTTATGGAGGAGTTGGGATGGTTTGGTGTTGATTCTCCTTTGTTTCTGCAGATAAGAAAATTTTCCTTATTCTTCACTACTTTATTTTCAAGGATATCACCTCTTTGTGTATATTACTCTCCTCTTGGAGGCAATGCTAGACTGACACTTAATCCTGCACATTTTCAAATTCCTTCCCTGTCACTGGTGTTGTGAAGTATCCATCTTTTGGCACTTGATATTGGACTTTGTCCTTCTGAGGATGACATGGTCTGTGCTTTGTCTAAGGGCATCACTTTTCTGTCTTTTACATGAAGACTTATGGCACTGGATGGGCAGTGGGAGCTTTGATGGAATTCTAGGTAAGCTGAAGATAATAGGGATTGGTTTCTTAGTTATGTCAAAGGTATGGGTCATGCATGTTTATATTTGCTCTCCTTGTGGATTTTATTATTTTTTAATGGGGGAAAGTAGAAGTTTGCTTAGGAGATTGGAAATCAGGAAGCTATTTTTAAAAAAACAGAAAATCTAGTTTTTACTTCTTTTTTATCTTGAGATGACTTTATGACAGTGAGAAGGCATTGTTGATATGGGTATTGCTGCAGGATGAAGGGAAATTAGAGGACTCTAGGAAAATAATTCTTCGGTAACCTCTTGTTCCTACAGCCTATCTCTTTCTCTCTCCTAGGCTTGCTTGAATCCAGTGTTGAAGTTCTAAGCATATACAGGTGTCTCGGCATTAACAATCCACTAAGTCTACTTACAAAGTATCCTAAGAGGATCCCACTCTCCTGAATGTGCTTTCCAAGTTCTTTTCAAGAAAAGAACTTAAGAACTTGGTAACACCTTATTGATACTTTTGCCTGTCGTAATAATACTGTAGCAAATCAATTAAGCCTCACTGGAAAGCCTTTGCTTATGTACATATTTAAAGCAGTGTTTTAAACCCTTGAGTCTTTTTCATCAGCTTACCTCCATAGGAACATTTTTTTTTTTCAAATATGCTGTGTAAATGTCATTCTGTTTGCACTTTTGATGATGCAGTACTCTCTGTCTCTCACTGAAGGTCTTTCGGCCTGTGTTCTCTCTGGTATCTGCATTTTCTCAGTCCCCATGAGCATTTTCTATTCTGTGGTGATTGGATTGACATTTATTTGAATCCTGTTTGGCAGGAAGATGGTTTCCTGTTTAGGTCCAAGATGAAAATGGATCTCTCTATAGAGCAGCATATTATTTCCCGTGTTTAACAACTGGCATCCAGAATTCACTTCCTGGTCAATATTGTGGGGTTCACATAGGCAATGTATGAAAATACACACAGACAGCAAAAGGTGGAAGCTGATTGATTTTAATGAGTGACTCTGGAGCCAGACCAATTGGGCTCCAATCACAGCTTTAGTAGTAACCATCTCTCTAACCTTAGGCAGTTTATCCTCTCTGTGCATCAGTTACTTCACCTGTAGAATGAAGATAATCATCACAATTATCTGATAAAGTCATTGGAAGAAATCAGGTGAGCTAATATTGCTAAAGTGCTTGAGACAGTGCCTGGCGTCTGTTAAGCCTTATGTAAGTGCTAGTTAAAAATAAATGGATAATAAAATACAATGAAGCGAAATGAAATGAAGTTAATGTATAGCCAAAGGTGAATGGTGATAGGGAGAATGAAGTGAAGGTGAATGATCCAGAGCTCTCTTCTGTCTGTAGAGCTAGTCATTGATAGGACATGATGGCTTCTGGGATTGACTAACATATATTTGCCACAAGTTCTCACAGTTGAGGAAAAGTGTACAAAAAGAAATCTACTTCTACTTCAATTTTGCATAAAGAGAACCATGATGAGAAGAAATTACTGTGTCCTCATATGCTCAAGAAGTTACCATATTTTCATAAAGTTTTTAAAAATACGGACTGTAGGTGACTAATTTCTTAATGTTCTCTCTGTATGGAGACATTATTAAAGCATAAATTAAACCTTTACAGGGAGCACCTGGGTGGCTCAGTCGGTTCAGTGTCCAACTTCAGCTCAGGTCATGATCTCATGGTTCGTGAGTTAAAGCCCCACATTGGGCTGTCTGCAGTCCACATGGAGCCTGCTTCAGATCTTTTGTCTCCCTCTCTCTCTCTGCCCCTCTCCTACTCATGCTCTCTCTCTCTCTCTCTCTCTCTCTCAAAAATAAATATTAAAAAAAAAAAAACAAAAACACCTTTACAGGTAAACTTAAATACCTGAGTAAATATGGAGCTTAATGATGGGCCAGCTAGCATCTAGAGACAGATAGTGAGGTGCGTATATTTGCATTTGAAAGTGATGCTGAACTTTTTGTTGTTGATATACCAGAGGGATCTTAATCTGGGTCACAGATGATTTGTGGACTCATGGAACATAAGAAATGTTTGTGAATAGGTGCTTTGTGCATTTTTCTTGGGAAAAGGTCCATCAGATGATTAAAGGAGTTTGTGTCCCAGCAAAGGTTAAGAATTACTGGTGCAGAAACTGTGATTATCTTAATCCCTAGTTATGATTACATGGAAGCATTTCTTTTATTTATTTTATTTTATTTTTGTAAATTTTTTAACGTTTATTTTTGAGACAGAGACAGAGCATGAACGGGGGAGGGTCAGAGAGAGAGGGAGACACAGAATCTGAAACAGGCTCCAGGCTCTGAGCGGTCAGCACAGAGCCCGACGCGGGGCTCGAACTCACAGACCGCGAGATCGTGACCTGAGCCAAAGTCGGCCACTTAACCGACTGAGTCACCCAGGCGCCCCAGCATTTCTTTTAAAATAGATAATCGGTTCGCTTTCCCACTAAGGTCAGGAACAAGACAGGGATGTCCACTCTCACCACTGTTATTCAATATAGTATTGGAAGTCTTAGCCTCAGCAGTCAGACAACACGAAGAAATAAACGGCATCCAAATCAGCCAGGAGGAGGTCAAACTTTCACTCTTGGCAGATGACATGATACTCTATATGGAAAACCCAAAAGATTCCACCGAAAAACTGCTAGAACTTATCCATGAATTCAGCAAAGTTGCAGGTTATAAAATCAATGCACAGTTGCATTCCTATATACCAACAATGAAGAATAGAAAGAGAAGTCAAAGAATCAATCCCATTTACAATTGCACCAAAACCCATAAAATACAAATCTAACCAGAGGTGAAAAATCTATACACTGAAAACTATAGAAAGCTTATGAAAGAAATTGAAGAAGAAACAAAAAAAAAAAAAAAAAATGGGAAAAGATTCCATGCTCCTGGATAGCAAGAACAAATATTGTTAAAATGTCAATACTACCCAAAACAGTCTATATATTGAACACAATACCTATTGCAATAACACCAGCATTATTCACAGAGCTAGAATTTGTATGGAACCAGAAAAGACCCTGAATAGCTAAAGCAATCTTGAAAAAGAAAACCAAAGCAGGAGGCATCACAATCCTGGACTTCAGGCTATACTACAAAGCTGTAATCATCAAGACAGTATGGTACTGGCACAAGAACAGACACTCAGATCAATGGAAGAGAATAGAGAACCCAGAAATGGACCCACAAACGTATGGCCAACTAATCTTTGACAAAGCAGTTAAGAATATCCAGTGGAATAAAGACAGTCTCTTGAGCAAGTGGTGCTGGGAACACTGGACAGCAGCATGCAGAAAAATGAACCTGGACTGCTTTCTTACCCCATACACAAAAATAAACTCAAAATGCGTAAAAGACCTAAATGTAAAATAGGAAGCCATCAAAATCCTCGAGGAAAAAGCAGGCAAAAACCTCTTTGATCTTGGCCGCAGCAACTTTTTACTCAACATGTCTCTGGAGGCAAGGGAAACAAAAGCAAAAATGAACTACTGGGACCTCATCAAAATAAAAAGCTTCGGCACAGCAAAGGAAACAATCTTCAAAACTAAAAGGCAACTGACAGAATAGGGGAAGATATTTACAAATAACATTTCAGATAAAGGGTTAGTATCCAAAATGTATAAAGAGGTTGACAAACTCAACACCCAAGAAACAAACAATCCAGTGAAGAAATGGCCAGAAGACATGAATAGACACTTCTCCAAAGAAGACATCCAGATGGCCAACTGACACATGGAAAAATGCTCCACATCACTCATCATCAGGCAAATACAAATCAAAACCACAATGAAATACCACCTCCCACCGGTCAGAATGGCTAACATTAACAACTCAGGCAACAACAGATGTTGGCGCGGATGTGGAGAACGAAGATCTCTTTTGCATTGTTGGTGGGAAGGCAAGCTGGTGCAGCCACTCTGGAAAACAGTATGGAGGTTCCTCAAAAAAATAAAAATAGAACTTCCCTATGACCCAGCAATTGCACTACTAGGTATTTATCCAAGGGATACAGGTATGCTATTTTGAAGGGACACATGCACCCCAATGTTCATAGCAGCACTATCGACGATATCCAAAGTATGGAAAAAGCCCAAATGTCCATTGATGAATGAATGGATAAGAAGATGTGTGTGTGTATACACACACACACACACACACACACACACACACACAAAATAGAGTATTACTCGACAATGAAAGGAATGAAATCTTGCCATTCACAACTATGCTGTTCTACTAGGATTGGGGACCACCATTTTTCTGTGCTGCATGCAAGCATTTTTCTTTTAAGATTTTATTTTTGAGTAATCTCTACACCCAATGTGTGGCTCAAACTTGCAACTCTGAGATGAAGAGTCACATGCTGTACTGACTGAGCCAGCCAGGTGCCCCTGCAAGCAGTTTTAATTGGGTAAAAATGCAATACTTTAAAAACTGTCCCCAGGGACCTTATTGATTTTTTTTTTTTTAGGGCAAAAAGGAAAAATGTTCCACATAGATTCTGTGTTTGGGGAGAGAGGTTACAGCTCAGTTTAGAAGAAAAATAAAGTTTCATAGTCAAGGAAGAAAAAGGTAGAGTCTGGGTCTCTCTCTCAATCCTTGTCTCTCATCTTTATCTCTGTCTTCATCTTATATATGTATGTTCTCTTCTATCTTGTCCTTATTTCTTAAACAGAGCAATACTTGCACAGATCAAGCATGTAATGTCTTTGCTAATTGATTCATATTCTGCACAATCACCAATTCTCTTGTCCTTATCCCACTCACAACAGGGTTCAATAGTATCAACAATGGAAGGGATAATAAGTGAATCTAAATTTAATCCCCTTTTGTTTAAACTAATCTCTCTCTCTAATTAATGGCTGCTCATTCCATTATTGCTAATGAATCAGGAGACTGTGCTCTACATCTGTGCAGGAAGCACTCTATTAAATCATCAATTGAAAATCAAAGGGGAGAACATAGTCCAGCTTCCCATTGTTCCCTTGGTGATTTTTTTTGCCTGATGAAAAGGGTGTCTGAAGTACGGAGACCAAATGGAATCTTCTTTCTTTAGTGCATGCCTCTTAATTCTGGATGGCATCCTGGTTTCCTCCAGCATTTAAAAATGCAAATGTTGTAAGGATATGTATTTTAGAATAGTCAGCGGATTACATGGAGGAATAGAAGGAACAAAGGCAAGATAAAGGAGGGAGAGGACAGGCTAAAGTTACAAGGGAAACCTTTAAAAAAACATGCATTAGTCAACCATTACTGAGCCTCCCTCCTCACCCTCCCTGAAGCCTTGCTTCACCCTCCCTCACCCTCCCTGAAGACTGAGACCAGGTCTAAGTGTGTACACTTTGAGAAGCCCCCCCCCCCCCCCGGGTGATTTCTTTGCTACAGTTGGCCTCCGTCACACCAAACAGGCACACAAGGTGAGAATCTCTGCAAGAGTACACACACACACATGCTTTTCCACATTTCTTTTAGAAAAAAAGAGGTAATGTTTTATTCTTTCGGATTGTTTCGAACTTCACTGTTAAAAACTAAGGGGCACTTGGGTTGCTCAGTTGGTTAGGCATTCTACTCTTGATTTTGGCCACAAACCTTCTCGGTACCACAAACTGTGCAGGCTGGTAGAGTATCCAGAGATGAAGGACAAGTTCCTACCTTGCAGAATCTCCCAGGCTAGGTACTCAGAGACAACCATATATCACAGACCTCAGTACTTGAATGATGAATTGGACAAGGGTCTTGCCATATCTTCATCACATCTGTTTCTTAATTGAGGTTTCCAAATGGTATTTTTAGTCACCTCTGGAAAAATGTTATTACACACATTTCATGAAAACACTGTTGGTCAAATCATGCCCCCTAATAAATAGCTTCAGTGTAGAGAGTAATAAAGTGACCTGGGGGTAAGCTGTTGGGATGTTAGTTCTGTCTCACTGCCTCACGTTTCCCTGTTGATATGAAGGTATGCTAGTCATACTGAGGGAGAAAACGTCTTTCTAGAGATACACAATTTCTGTTAGGCTTCAAGTGTAACATATTCCATCAGATATGTCATTGAATCTAGGGCTCAGGGCCATTGAAATACAATTTCAAAAGCAGAGAGATGATGGTTTTTGGTTTTATGTATCCTTGAGAAAATAATCACTTATGGGTCCTTTGGGATTGTTAATACATAATTTCACTTTAAAAAACTCTTATTAAATGCTTACTCTTTGCTAGATATTATGTTGGTCCTGGGGAGAGAAACAATACAGTCCCTGTCTTCAGAGAGTTTGCAGTCTGCTAGAGGAGACAGACTTAGAAACAAATAATCACTATAGAATGTGGTCACCGCATCAAGTATGACAAGGCCTAACTGGGAGGATTCATAGACCATAAAGTCAGGTAAAATGATGGGTAGAAATGGCTTCTAAGAGGAAGTGACCTGCAGCAGAGTATTCAGAGATGAAAAGCTTAAAAACATTTCTTAACAAAGACTTGAAGGAGAAAACCATTGATGTTAATTATGTGGTTAGTTAGAAACAAAAGTGATGTGGACGGGCAGTCATTGCAAGATGAAGAGCTATTGAGACAAACATGATTAACAGGGTAGAGTTCCCGATGACCTGAGTGACACTTGCAGTTTGGCTCCCCAAGAAGAGATTGCAAGAATGGCCAGAGGGCAGGTATCATACTGTCACATTTTGATACAAAACTGAGATACGGAGGAGTGCTCCCTCCTACCTTATGGTTCCCCTTGCCTCTTTCCAGTTAAACATTTATCATAATTCACCACAAGAGACCCTGTTTATCACACCATCTCCCCCTATAAGCTTTTGAGGGCAGGGGCCCTGTTCATTTGACTGTGTGTCTATTTTTGCTATTGTGGCACCACACATGCATGAGTTTGTTGCATGAATAAATCATCAGTAGACCTGGAGGACGTGTTTGTGGTCAGAAACCAACAGAAGACCACTGCTGGAAGTCAGTGCTGACCAGTCTGCAAAGGCCAGACAAGAAGGGACCCATGACAGATAGGAAACAGCACCACCTCTTACAATGGGCTTTATTTCGAAATGTTACTTAACTGTGTAGGAATTTGTGTAGGATTTTAGCACATAATTTCAAATAAAATCATTCTTTTCTTGGCTGAATGATTGAAGCCACTTTGAATATGTTAATAACCAAAAGCCTAATAAATTGAGACCGAAGTGTGCCTGTGAAAAAGATGGTGGTATTTTAACCCTTCCTCAGTCAGAAGGGTCTGCTTTTTACCATCATACAAGATGAGGCCAGTGTGCAGAGAGCTACAAATGAGCCCAGAGCTGCAGTGTTAGAGCAGGGTTTGAGCTGGTGCTGTGGAAGGAGAGACAAACAGGCCACATGGTTCAGTAGCATCTACAGGACTCTGGGGCAAAATATCAGCTGTATAGAACATGGTCACACTTGTTCCATTGTCTTGGTCTTAGTCCGGTAGCTCTATGCATTGGGCATCAGAAGTATCATTTTGAGAGACAAGGTAGCATAAGTTTGGAGTTGGAAAATGTCCTAGTCCCAGCTCTGTCGTTTATTTCCTGGTTGGTGTGGGAAAGCTACATCTGACCAGCAGTCGGTTTCCTTTCCTGTAAAATAGGGATGTCGGGAATTCTTAGGGGTTTCAGATATGCCATGTATCTAAGCACTTGATGCATGGGAACACCCAGACAGCATCTTTGAATGAATTTGAACAAAGCTCTTCCCACTGTAGAGTCTCTGAATTTTCTCTGCCCTGGCCTAGAACATTCTCGCATCACCCCTAGCCTATCCAGGTCTTTTCAAGGTTGACACGGGGTGCCTGGGTGGCTTAGTCGGTTAAGGGCTGACTTAGGCTCAGGTCATGATCTCGAGGTCTGTGAGTTCGAGCCCCGCGTCGGGCTCTGTGCTGACAGCTCAGAGCCTGGAGCCTTTTTCGGATTCTGTGTCTCCCTCTCTCTGACCCTCCCCCGCTCATGCTCTGTCTCTCTCTGCCTCAAAAATAAATAAACATTAAAAAAATAAAAAAAAAGGTTGATTCTTGCTTGCATTAAATTCTGTCTTTAATTTTCTTCTATTTCTTTTTTTACAAAATTTTATTTTAATTCTAGTATAATTGATCTAAAGTTTTACATTAGCTTTGGTATGCAACAGTGTTTGAACAATTCTATACATTACTCAGTGCTCATGATGCAAGTGTACTCTTTGTCCTCTTTATCCACCCCCCTACTTACCTCCCTTCTGGTAACCATAGTTACCTCTATAGTTAAGTCTTTTTCTTGTTTTGTCTTTTTTTCCCCTTGATTCATTTGTTTCTCTCTTGAATTTTATACATGAGTGAAATCATGGTATTTGTCTTTCTCTGACTTACTTTGCTTAGTGTAATACCCTCTAGCTCCATCCACGTTGCAAATTGTAAGATTTCATTCTTTTTTTCATAGCTGAAGAGTATTCCATGGTATGTATATACCACATCTTCTTTATCCATTCATCTATCTGTCAATGGACCCTGGGGCTGCTTCCATAATTTGGCTATTGTAAATTATACTGCTATAAACATTGGGGTGCCTATATTCTTTTGAACTAGTGCTTTTTGTTTTTGTATTTTTGGGAAAATACCCAGTAGTGCTACTATTGGATCATAGGGTAGTTATAGTTTTAATTTTGGGGGGAGGAGTTGTGTACTCTTCTTCAGAGTGGCTGTACCAGTTTTGCATTCCCACCAACAGTGCACGAGTGTCCCCCTTTCTCTACATTCTCACCAACACTTACTTTTTCTTGTGTTTTTTTTTCTTTTAGCCATTCTGACAGGTATGAGATGATACATCATTGTAATTTTGATTTGCATTTCCCTGATGCCTCTCTCATCTGAATATCCTCTCTTAAGAGAGGGCTTCCTTGCTACCTTAGCTAAATTTACAGTCACTATCACAACACTTAATACTTTCCCCTATCTGAGATCATCTTGATTACGTATTGTATCTCTTCTCTTAGTAGAATATAAGGTGCTTGACAGTAAGTATCGTAAGTATCTTGTTTGTCGTCCTCACCACTATATTCACAAACTCTAGAAAAGTACTGGGACATCAGTAACATTCCATAAATACCTTTGAATGAATGAATACATGAATTTAACTGATATTTTCTTACTATTTGAATTTTTTTTTTACCTCTTTGAAATTATAATTTTAGTCTTTGCCTTCTCTCCACCTGCAGCAAAACTTCAGCAGATAATATGCACACTATAGAATGCTGTGGGCAAAGATAATGAACATGCTCCCATCTCTATTTGTGAGTGTTCCCTCTCAGTTTGAACAGAAAAGATACAGCCAAGAAGATAAAGAGGAAGAAACAAAAGAAAAGTCCATGTGTACTTAATATTTACCAGTGTAATAAATTTTTCCAATAGAAAAGGAAAAGACAAAGTTAGCTTAATTGGATCCAGTCTTGTTGAGTTCCCTTTCCCTGTTTTTCTCTGAAGAAAACAAAGTGGGAGAAGGGACCTAGCCAAATGATGACTTAAATTTAGCCAAATATTTCTGGGGGTGCCAAGTCAAGAGGTTGCTCAAATTTATTTCTCTCTCTTTCACTGAGGTGAATTTCCAGCTCAGACACATGAACTGGAATGGAAGACTAATCAGTTATAAAGCAAAAAATAGATTTGGTGTCTGCCTCTGTTAGCTGGAAAAATAATTGAAAGCATGCGTGTTGTGTGGTTTCTCTAAAACTTCAAAAGTGTACATAATCACAGAAAGGAGAATGCCATCTGTTTGTTGTTAAGGTCATGTTTTATTTTCTTGCTTATACTCTTAATATATTCAGCAAACTTAGCTTTCTGTAAAGACAATTATTATTTATGCTAGGTTTAGATTAGTGACAAATTTATTCCTTTCCCTCTTTCCATTAGTAGGAGAATGGTGTTAGGTAATAGATTAGAACCATTTGGAAATAAATCACAGTCACCTACTCTTAGAAATTGCTCACTGGCTAACATGGTCAGTAGAAACACCGACTCAGAAAACAAAGAATCAATCTTTTGTATATGTAATATCATCTTGGCAGGTCTGCATCGCTTGGTAACAGGAAGTTTTGTTCTGTAGCCTGTAGGGGTGCATTGTTGAATAGAATTTACAGGCCAGTTGCCATCAGCAGCCATCTTAGTGAGCATCTGTGGAATCCCTGATGTTCAGAGGCAAAGTCATAGAGTGGACAACATAGAACTTCAGAACATGAACTTAGACCCGGGGAAGCGCAGAGACTTGCCCGCAGCAGTGCAGTTACATAGTGGAAATAGACCCAGAATCCAGCTCTGATTCCTAGCCCAGGGGCCACGGGAAGGCACCGTGAGTGTTCTGTGTGGCCAATGTCTGCCATTCTTGGCTAGAATAAACACAGCTCATATTAACCCATGAGTGGCTTCCCATGCAAATTCCACAAACATGTATTTTGGGCAGACTGTGTTCTAGGCTATGTCAGGTAAACTGTCCTATGCTTTCCACATAGTATTTAGTCCACAGGTTAGTTGATCAGTTGTTTTACTATTCTGAAGCTCTCTCAAGCTCAGCTGACTAATGCCTCATTATTTGTGAACTTCATTAAAGACACTGTGTGTCAGTTGTCTGTCACATGAGAATCCATTGTTAGATACCAGGGATATGAGAGAAATATGAAACTAAAACAACAAAACCTCAAAAAAAAAAAAAAAAGAGTAAAAACTCCAGAAAACAAAAACAACATGTACAAAAAAAAACCCAGGCCTTTAAAGACCTTGCAGATGTGTTAAACATAAATAATGGGCAGAGTGACACTGATGATGACACCTTTCCTCTCAGATGCTGCCTTTTTCTTTCTTTTGTAGTTTTCTTCCCAGTTTTTAGCAGTCTGTGTCTTTGCTGAGCCTTAGGTGCCAAGTCTGATCCCACCCAGGGCATCGTCACCTGACAGATCTCACAGCTTTTTCAAGCTTATCCCAATTTCCCATCCCTTCCCAACACCTCACTCCCCCTAGGGCTTTTTCCTACTCTTGTTTTTCCTGTGTTCATAAAGTGACATCATCTTCCACCAGGTTGTCCCAGCCAGCTACCAGGAATTTTGCAGATTCTTCCCTCTCCTTCCCTCCACACATTCAACCTAAGTTCTGTGGGTCCTTTCTCCTAAACATCTCTCAAGTCCCTACCTCCAGTGGCACTGCCACTGCCTCTCCCAGCTCTCGGTATCCCTTATTTGATGCAGCAGCTTCCTGGCTGGTCTTTCTCCAGTTTATCTTCAATCTGTTCTCCGTAGTGAGGCTAAAGTGAATTTTCTGAAATAAAATATGATCATGTGATCATATCTTTGTCTGGCTTAAATCCTTAGTGGATTCTGTGAGCTCCCAGGTTGAACGCCACAATGATAACATGGCTCTGTATAAATTGTTTCAATCTCTGCAGTATCATCACTTGCCGTATTCTCTCATCTTTTTGCCGTGTATCCCCTGCACCTCCTCAAACCTGCCAAGCTCTCTCCCATCTCCTGTCTTGAAATTTACATCCCACCCTCTACTGCCAACCTTCCCCCACCTCTCTCACCCCCTCTCCCCCCTCCCCCCTCTTCTCATTCACCAGGATAAGTGCCATCCTTCAGTTCTGACTTCTCAGGGAGGGCTGATGTCACTTTCTCTCCTAGGTAAGCTCTCGCTGCTGTCTGCTCCCACAGCACCTTCCCTTCTGTGACATTGCAGTTACTAAACTATGGTGACTTGTTTGTCCCGCCTCCCCTGAGGAACACAAGCCTAGGGAGTACAGCGCTTACATCTGTCATGTTTCTCTTGTATTGCCAGGGCTCAGCAGATGCTCTGTAAATAGTGAGTGAATGAGAAGACAGTTTGTGCAGAACACACAGTGAAGTACAGTTAGAGGTTTGACAGGAAGTGTCTCCATTGTTGCAGGTGTTGCACAGACAGTGGGGTGTGAGCATGGTCTTGAAAAATGAATAGGAAGTGGCTTAGGCAAAGATGAGAAAGAGCAGAAGACAAGGTTTGGAAAAAGTAGTTTGAATTCTGGGAAAAGTGTTGGAGCTGATTCAAAGATGAAAAGACAAAGATGTGTTCATTTGGCAAGGAGACACCAAAGAGTCTAGCCTAGTGGGTTGTTCATGTCTAGCACAGCTGGTGTTTGACTAAAATTGTAGACAGTGGGACAGAACAGATAGTGGTCTTGGATGCACGGGTGAAGAGGGAACCCACTGAAGGAGTTTGAGCAGGGGAGTGGCATGGTGTGAATGATAAGGTATAGACAGTAGCCATGTTTCTAAAACTTGAGCCATTAGATATATCTATCTATCTATCTATATAGATATAGATATATCTATAGATAGATATCTATAGATCTATAGATATCTATTTATAGATACCTATTTATATCTATATCTGAATATATATATATGTAGATAGATATCTATAGATATATAAATCTATAGATATCTATCTATAGATATATCTGAATATATATATAGATAGATATCTATAGATATCTATCTATATATCTGAATATCTATCTATCTATATATATATCTGAATATAGATAGATAGATAGATAGATAGATAGATAGATAGATATCTGAATACCGGAGGGCAGGGGTTGCCTCCGTGGCTCTGTCCGTTGAGCATCTGACTTGGGTTCAGCTCATGATCTCATGGCTTGTGGGTTCGAGCCCCATGTTGGGTTCTGTGCTGACAGGTCAGAGCCTGGAGCCTGCTTCAGATTCTGTGTCTCCCTCTGTCTGCCCCTCCCCTGCTTGCACTCTGTCTCTTGCTCTGTCTTGGAAATAAATAAACATTAAAAAAATTAAAATATCTGAATACTGTTTTTACTATATATTTATATTTTTCTTTAAATGACTTTTCTATTTAAATGGCTTAATTTAGGGGTGCCTGGGTGTTTCAGTCAGTTGAGTGTCTGACTTGGGTTCAGGTCATGATCTCACAGCTTGTGGGTTTGAGCCCCACGTTGGTTCTGTGCTGACAGCTCAGAGCCTAGAGTCTCCTTCAGATTATGTGTCTCCCAGGCTGTAGGCTCTGAGCTGTCAGCACAGAACCTGATGCAGGGCTCGAACCCACAAGCAGTGAGATCATGACCTGAGCCCAAGTCAGATGCTCAACCGATTGAGCCGTCCAGGTGCCCCTAAATGTTTCATTCTAAAAGGAAATTGCATTACCACTTGTATATGAAAAATACCACTTGCCATTGATTGAAATAAACATAATTAGTCCAATGAAAATATATTGAATTCTAGGTAGATACTGTTTTCTGCCTAAGTTTGTAAGCCTGAAGTCTGTTCTGTTTTTTATTACAGAGATAAACAAGTATTAAAAAAGTGGTAAAAATACTTAACAAAAGAAATCTCCTTTATGTAACCATAACAATGGGAAGAAAATTGAAAAAAGAATATGTTTCTCACTATCAGATTAGATATTACTTGGTTCCATATATGGTGTGACATAAAATTGCCTCAATGCCCATCACTTTGGGCAGCAGTGGAATAAAGCAGGGGCCTACAAACGTTTTCTGTAACTGTTTTAGGCTTTGCAGGCCATATAGTCTAAGTTTCAAATATTTAACTCTGCTGTCATAACATGAAAGCAGTTACAGACAAAACATAGTTGAATAGGTGTGTCTCTGTCCCTGCAAGATATTATTTCTGAGAGCGGGAAATTTGGTCTGAGACATAATTCCTATTAGATGGTTCACAAATTTATGATGTGACAAGGATTACTTGTGTTATGCATTGAATTGTGTTCCTCCAAAAATATAGGTCAAAGTACTAACTTCTAGCTTCAGAAGGTGACCCTATTTGAATTAGGCTCTTTACAGAGTTAATCAAGTTAAAATGAGGTCATTAGGGTGGGTCTTAATCCAGTATGACTCATGTCCTCATAAAAAGGTGATGTTTGGACAGAGACAGACATACACAGATGGAAAATACTGTGAAGATAGAGGGATAAGATGGCCATCTACAAGCCAAGGAACACCAGCAGCTACCAGAAGCTAGGAGGGAGGCCTGGAACAGACTTCTTGCCAGTGCCTGTAGAGGGAGCATGGCCTTGAAGACAACTTGATTTTAGACATCGAGCCTCTAGAAGTGTGAACATTTCTAGTGTTCTAAGCCATGCAGTTTGTAATATTTCTTTACAGCTAGCTTAGGAAACATTCTGTGTGTGTGTATATAAATTTTGGAGCCCCATGTAAGACCTACTAAATAAGAATATGTGGGGGGACTAGATACATGCTGTTAAAAAAATGAAAGCACCATAGGTTGTTGCCAAGCCCACAGTTGGTTTGGAACCACTGGTCATCTTGGTAAAGCAGAAGAGGCAGAGATTGGGCTCAGGTCACCTAAGGGGTGTTGACTGTATTAATCCACACGTGAGGCAATGGAGGGCTGGATTAGGATATGGGTAGTTGGACTAGAAAGGAAGATATTTTATTGGTCTGATCCTTAGAGGCACACGGGAAATGTTTGCGAATTGAGACTGGAGGTGAGACAGATGCATGTATCCATCCCAGAGGAAATTTGCTACTGACAGTGAAGCATCAGCTCCTGGTCTGTGTTAGAGACGGATGCTTCAGGAACACCCCCCCCCCCCCCCCCCGGCCTCCCGGCCTTGAAGCTCAAGTGCTCAAAGGGAGAGCAGATGGAGAGAGATGGTAAAGGTTGTGGCTCATTGCCACAGGTAGACGGTGAAGCGAAGAGCTAGTGAAGGCCCTGGAGCAGGCATGGACTTGCTGGTGGGATGAGAATAGTTGTGAGAACAAGGTTGCAGGAAGGAAGGGACGATCATCGTCCAATTTTACAGAGACCTCAGAGGAAGAAGCAGTAGATGTGGGATTCATGATGGCTTGCCAGCTTTGCGAAGCCAGTTTCAGTACAGTGTGGAGCAAAGTTAGATTTGGTAACAGTAAAAGTTTTGCTGTAAAAGGAAAGGGAAAATACAAGGAAGAAACATGGTCACATACACATTTTGATTTTCTGCAGTGTGGGAGGCCTGTGCCTGTTTGAAGATACAAGGGAAGAAACCAGTGAAGACATGCTAAAAATACTTAAGGGCCTTCTAACCAAGGGAGCATAGCCCTGCCAACACTTTGTCAGAAATGGGTTCCCTTCCTATAGATGGACCTTGGAAGGATTATAGGGTTCTTGGTGTTGTTCCTTTATTCCCAGTTTCTTTTTTCCTCTGTAGATTAGCAGCCTTTCCTCTCCTCACTCCGTCTCTCTCCTCCCCTCTCCCCTCCCCTCTCTCTTCTTTCCCCTCCTCTTCCACTCCCTTCTCCTCTCTCCCTCTCCCCTCTTCCTCCTCTCCTCCCCTCCCCTCTCCTTTATTCTCCCTTCCTTCCTCTAAGAGCTTGTTTATTAAATACTGTTCTAACAATTTGAAGTCTGTCATTTCTTTAGAAATACCTCTAATCTTTGCTTTTATAATCTAGGTAATAAGACAGAGGTTGCATTTCTATGGAAATACCTTGTAACAGCTCTGAAGTATTTATAATTTAGTGAAAATGTTATTTATATCAGATGATCTGTCTCTATTAGTTTATCTTTTTACCTATCTCATGCATATTCCATCTGTTTGTAAAGAATGATTTGAGGTGGTTATTACATAATGATTACAGATTATGAATGGTTACAAATAATTATATAGTTTACTCAGAGCAGCCTTAAAACTAAATCTAGAAAAAGAAAAATTAATCATGTTGGTGATAAAAATGCACAGAGAGATTTTCTAGTATAAAACCCATCTTTGACAAGGGAGAGAAGGACTCAGGCTTTACTCTAGGCTTAGGGATGGGTTTATCTGATTATACCAGCTGCAGATAAGACAGAGCCACTAAAGCTTAGGCCAGAAGGGACGAAGTGTCTGCACGAGCCCATGTGCCTGATTATGACATCAGTGACTGGCTCTAGGCTTTAAATATGTGGTGATGGAAGAAAAAAGGATTTTGGCTAACTTTTTCACCATCGATTCCAGTAACAACACAAAGCAAAAAGCAAAAAAAATTAAAAAATAAATAAAAATAATAATAATAAAAAATAAATGCAAAAAATTGAAGTCTAATCTATTAATACAAAATAGATAGGACCAAAGAGGACAGAGGATGCAAAGAGTCTGAACACCAAGAATTCACCAGTGACCTGCTGGGGAGCATGGGGATTTTAATGTCACTTCAGGGCAATAAAAATGAAATGTCCCACCATCTTAAAGGGTTGGGACTTCTAATAGAATAAGCATTTGATTAATGAAACAACACGTACTATAAAGAACAAGGGATCATAAAAAGCTGGTTTTCAACAGCCTAAGTACCTTTTGTAGCTTGAAGTCTTTTATCACCTTGTAAATCACCCCTAGAGAGGAATAACCAAAGTGAGACAGGGCAAACTTCCATTACCAGCCTGTGCACCTTGGGACCTTGGCTCTAGTTTCTCAAGCATATTGTCTTTGCTAACACTCTGTAGTACCTTGCCTTTATTATGGGGAAAAGAGGGTTGGGCCACTGTGGTGGCCCTGCTTTTAGTAAACGTCTCAGAACAAATATGCTCCCTCAGGAGGCCCCTTCCTTTCCCTTCATGTCTCTATTCTGGAGTCAAGTATGTCTGTATTGGCAGAAATTAACCATGGGGATTAGCCAGCTAGGGCCCCAAATGTTGTACCTTAAAACAACAAACATTAATTTTTCTCAGGTTGGTTGTATGGGTTAGCTACAGTGGAGTTGACATCTGTTCCATGTGACTTTCATTTCCAGGGCCCAGGTGGAAGGGCAGCAGCCCGAGGGCATACTCTTCTCATGGTGCAGGGAAGGAGCACCCGAAGGTGACTCAAACCTCACGACCTCACTTGTAGCCTCTGGCTGGATGTGGTAAACTGTAAGTCTGCTCATGTGCCACTGGCCAAAGCAAATCATATGGCTAGTCTGAAAGTCAGTGGAGGTAGAAAATATATTTATCCACAGTAAATCCTGGCCAGGATAGGGGGGGAAGGATGAATTGGGATCAAATCATCCCATTGACCATACTGTTGATTATTCAGGTAGGTTGCTCACATGGGCACTTAACTAGAGAACCTGGATCCTAATTGATGATCTCAGGGACCAAAGTAAGTATTTTAGTTGGAGGAGATAGAGGCTCTATATGTAGTATATTTTATTAAAATGTCAGGAAAGAACTCTGACTTTCAGAACTTCAACTCACCCAGATTTACAGACTTGGCCTCCAGCAAATTCTATGGAGAATTTGCCACTGATTCTAGGAATAGTACTGAGCAAGTTATGCACATGATTTCTTTGAGTCGTCAAATGATCACACGGGGTGGAGATTACTATCCCTGTGTTTCATGGGAAGGAACTGAAGTTTAGAAGCCAAACCGGACAAAAATTATCATGCCAGGAAGTCCAGAGCTGGGATTAGAACCTGTGTCTGTCTGATTGCAAATGATTCTGTGACATTGAAAGAATGCCTCAGGCTAAAACTCAGTGAGAAACTCAATTATATTGTGAAAATATGTATTTGCGAATGTATGTACACACTTGAGACTCTTTGTTCCATGTTCGTATCTTTTACATCAGCCATCCCACTTCAGGAGATTTAGCTTAAGGAAGATGTATTAGGTAGAAAAAAAAAGGTATTCAAAGAGTGAACATTAAAATAAACAATGGGCTTTGTGTGATTCTGATGTATCAGTGTAGGTTCATGGATTATGACAAATGTACCACTGTAGGGAGGATGGGGACAGTGGGGAGGGCTGTGTGTGTGTGAGGATAGGGGATATACAGGGGACTTTCTGTACTTTCCACTCAATTTTGCTGTGAACCTAAAACTCTAAAAAATAAAATTTATTAATTATTTTAAAAAGTTAGGAGAATGCCATTATCCACAGAGAAGAAAATGATGTTTGTATAAACATGCTCCTGGCAGTACTCTCTTTCATGGAGAAAAATCGGAAATATTCTAAAGGATTAAGCACAAAAGATTTGTTAAGTGATTTGATATGTATGTAGGCAGCCATGAAAGTACTGTTTAGAAAGATATTTAATGACGTTGCAGGTGTACAAGTAAGACTCTAAAAAAATACACATAGTGTGACCTCAGATTTGTAGAAAGAATACTCAAATATGAGTTGCAAATAATTCTTATTTTTTTAAAAAAAATTGTTTAAACATTTATTTATCATTAAGACAAAGAGACAGAGCATGAGCATGGGAGGGGCAGAGAGAGGAGGAGGCACAGAATCCAAAGCAGGCTCCAGGCTCTGAGCTGTCAGCACAGAGCCCGACGCGGGGCTCAAACTCACAAACCACAAGATCATGACCTGAGCCTAAGTAGGACGCTTAACCGACTGAGCCACCCAGGTGCTCCAAGTCACGAATAATTCTGAGAAATCTACTTTTATGTGGCCTCCATGTGCCCACCAAATTTTGTGGTGAACATATTTTGCTTTTGTAATTAGAAACTGTCCCCTTTCACCAACCCACACTACCCTAGAATGACCTTGAAGCTAGACTTACTCTGAGAAAATCTCAGCCCTGAGAAATCATGCAGGGCGCACTGACCTTCAGCAGCAGTGCTTTCTATGGGACTCAACGTGGGGTTCAGGGATAATGGGTATACAAGGGGCAAATGATCTTGTGGGAATTCTCCATGCCTTAGAATGGTGACTATTACTTACTGTGTTTTATAGCTTAGACATACTTTTATTATTACTATTATTATTAATTATTAATGTCATTTTGTGGTAAAACAGAACATAAAACTATCTTAATCATTTTTAAGTATACAGTTTGATGGGATTAACTGCATTCATTGTTGTGTGACCATCACCAGACATAGTTTAATTGTGGTGTTTATAGAACTAATACATATTCCCCATAGAAAATTTAGAAAAATAAAATTAAAAAAAAATTTTTTTAATGTTAATTTTAGAAGAGAGACAAAGAGAGAGACAGAGAGGGAGACACAGAATCGGAAGCAGGCTCCAGGCTCTGAGCTGTCAGCACAGAGCCCAATGCGGGGCTCAAACTCAGGAACAGTGAGATCAGACCTGAGCCGAAGTCAGATGCCCAACTGACTGAGCCACCCAGACGCCCCAAAAACTGAAATTTTTAATGATAAAAATAATCTGTATTTCTCTCTTTGACATATAATTTTTAAAATTTGAATTTATACTCTGTATAGTTATGCATATATTTGTAGTAATATACACATACATAACTATATATGCACATGCACACACATGATTTATTACTTAGATTGCTAACAGTGAATACATAATTTTATCAAGGTTTTTACTCCCTAGCCCCCTGCTTTGGGTGAAAACTTAGATGAGGCAACAGGAATATGAGTTCACTTTAGGATACTATGGTACTTAGCATAATACTTAAAATTGTTTTTGCTTTAAAAATTTTTTTTAAGTTTATTTTGAAAGATTGAGCCCACAAGTGAGGGAGGAACAGAGAGAAAGGGAGAGAGAGAGAATCCCAAGCAGCCTCCGCACTCTCAGTGTAGAGCCCAATGTGGGGCTCGAACACATAAACTGAAATCGTGGTGACCTGAGCTGAAACCAAGAGTTGGACACTGAACCAACTAAGCCACCTGGGTGCTCCAGTTGTTTAAATGGGAAAGATCTTTCAAAGACAGACACCAGTGGCTCTAAGAACAATGGTTTTGGGATTAAGCAGCTAGTGTGTTTGTCAAAAGATGATAAAAAATAAAACACAAATCAAAATAACAACCACAAAACCCAGAATACTACACCTCATTTATGTTTGTGAGGAAGGGGTGTATTTTTCTCACACGTAGTTCTTCTCAAGGCAGAACAGACAAGAATATGACTTTTGACTCTTTCCCAACGCTAAAAATTTCTCCAGGAGAAAAACAGAGCCTCAGGCTCTTTAATAATTATTGTACTTATAAGAGCTGACATTTACTGAGTATATATTATGTACCTCAAGCATTTTCCTACCTAAAGCATGTATTGGGTCTGTTTTGCTACAACTGACTTCTGTGTTTTGTTGATTTAATTTGTTGATTAAGTTGCTTGAAAATGTCACATTGTTCTAGGTCTGGTTTTTCTTATTGAAAAAGTATTTTGTAGCTTAATTTAATCTACTTTTTTTTTAACCCATAACCTATTAGATGATCCTAAAGTCATCTAGTCTTGATTAATGTAAATTTTTCTTATGTAAGATGCTAATATAGACTTCATTTTTACCTGAGGACTAAAATTACTTTCAATGAGCAATTTAGGGCACCATTAGTATAAAACAAGAATTTAAGTTAGAGTGAGTGGATAAAAACTGATCTCTAGAAAACTTACAAATAGATATTAAATTTTTAATACAATGCCAAAAGCTTTGCCAAGCTAATAACAAATCACTGCATTTATGTAAATATTCTTGGGGCTGGCCCATTCCCATTCACAACTCTGGAGGATACAAAACTATCATTTGAAACCTCTGAAATTTTGGGAAAATGTTGTCCTGTTGTTGAAATATTATAGATGGGTACTTATGAGGCACAGGCAAAAGGAGACCAAATGAATTTGATACAGATTTTGGAAGGGGGTTTTGATAGTCATGTTTAATATTAATCAAAATAAGAGCTATCAAATCCATATGATGAAATTTGTTGCCCTTTGCAACACAGTTGAATAAAGATAAGAAAATTGTTAAAATTTGAAAATAAGTATCGTCCTTAATTTACAGATGAGGCACCAGAGGCTCGGAGAGATAAAGTACTTTGTTGAAAGTCAACACGGTGGGTGTTTTTCCATTGATATTTGCCTCTTAGCACGTTGCCTTCTGATAGTCACTAGGAAGTCATTTGAAGAAGAAATTTTGAACTTTTGTGGAAAGATCACTGCTCTCTGATAATTACCCTTATTAAAAATGCCTCTGTTTGGAGAATCTACATTAACTTTCAAGGAAATGAAACTGGGGATCTTCAGAGTCATTGTTCCATATTGACATTAACTGCATCATGTGCCTACCTTCTGCAGGTAAGCCCTCTACAAGGAAATAAGGGAGTAGGGAGAGAAAAGTATTAAGAAAGAATAAGCACAGTTCTCAAGAGAAAGGGTGAATATCTGTTGGTCTTGTGTAAGGTAAAATGGATTTCATTAGTAACTATACTCACAGCATGAAAAATAGCATAAAAAGAAAATAGCTTCATTTACTGATGGATAATGGCCCTTCACTAATCCATATGGTCCCAATTCTAATTGATTGAGTACTATATAATTAACGTGCTATATCACCAGCCACCTCACTTTTTAAACTTGGAAAGAAAGTGAAAGTCATGACTTCAGCCCTCATCACGTCTCTCCTCATTTTTCTTGTCTTTGATAATGAAAAAGTGTGCAACTTCAAAAAAAAAATTCTAAAGCGAGTAGCTGAAATCACGGAATATTTTTTTAGCTATCTGATTTCATCCTCTCAGTAGAGAACACATGAGTGATATGGATGTGACTCATATATAATACTTACTTTTTTCCTGTTATGTAAACATTCCAAAAAGGGAAACAACATTAAAAATTGAACCCAGGAAAGACGCATCGTTATGAATTATGATTTAGCGGCAAAGTCACTGCAGGAGAAAGAGAACCTGTCTCTCTTACCCTGATGGTACTTGCGATAAAATACAGAAGGATGTGGCACCACTCTCCTTGATAAATTGAGCGCTAGAAAAGCCATGAATGTGAAATTATCTAGCACATGATAAATCTGCTATAATAAATAAAAATCCAATAGTCAGAAGAAGTGAGAACTATGTGAAGTAAACTTTGCTTCAAACTCTGCCCAACTTTGGGCAGGATTCCTGGCTCTCTGAGGAGTGTATAATTGGGTTCTTTAGTTCATGATTAGCACCACAAAAACCCTTGCCTGGAAATGAAAACTCATGGAGCACGCAAGTTTCACCTTTAGAAGTATGCCCAAAGGATTTGTCAAGATAAATGTGGAGTCAGTTGAAAATTCCTTGTTACTTTCAAATTAACAGCGGTGTGCAATCTTCCAACTGACACTCTGAGAGAGGCTGTTCTTCCTGGGAACAAGTGGAGTCTTTTTAATATGCTCTTGATTTGCCTCTCCAAAACCTGCTTTGACCTCCGGGCAAAAATGAAAATCCTATTCTAAAATAATTTGCAAAATTCTAGAAAACATCTTCAGAAGGCCCCAATTCTCCCCTTCATAATTAAGCTTATCAACAAAGATACATTAAATGCCCCAACACGAGCAGATCATTAATGTGTTTATGACAGCAAATGGAGAATTTAAATTCATTTAAATTAATTATACTATTTTTTGAACAAACCTCAGGATTCAGCAGTTCATAATATTTTCTTGTTGAAAATGTAACTCCCCTGTAGATTGAATTGAGTAGGAGTTAGATGAAGTGATACTCCATCTCGTTATAAAAGGATTTCCAATCCCTGGTTGAATGGATGGATCGGTACCAAGTGGCTTGCCACTTACCTTTGGCTTCCTGAATCTCAGTCAATAAGAATGGGTAGGCCTGCAGGTAAAACATACCAGATAGGAGCAAAGATTCATAAAAGTTCACCAAATAAGTAGGAGAAATAAAGCACTGGTGTGATAGGAAAGATGTTTAAACAAACTATGTTTGTTTAAAATCCTGCTCTGTAGCATGTTATTGAATGTCATTGCAAAAAAAAGTAAGTAAGTACTGTTTTTCATAGCTTGAAAAATTCCAAATGCCCCTCCTTTGGGTCTCTTGTACTCCCTGCTCATTTTCCATTGACTTTAATCTCTGGTAATCAAGTGCAACAGAAAAAAGTACATGTAGTCATTTCTTCCATCCCCACTTCTCACCCTTGAGTCTGAGCCTGTAGCTCTTGCTCCTTGCCTCACTTGTAGGATACTACAGGGTGAATAATGTAAGGAAGTCAGTCTCTTTTGATTTTATTTATAAATATGTACAATGTTAGGGAACCAGAGAGAACTCCAGGAAACAAAGAGAAGAAAGAGATTACTTTTTTCCCAATCCCAGGACTAGAAAATTTTCTCTGGGTGAGGTAGAATGGGCTACTGTTGAAATGGTAGCTTTAGAAAGAGAAGGCATACTTTCTGTCTTCCAGGCATAGCTCTGGATTGTCTGCAAACTCTAAGAAAGCTTTGTGGGGTCTAAGAGCAGAGAGGATCTACATGCGGAGAGGGAGACTTAAAGAGGGGATGGAGAGGAGATGGCTGCAGAGAGAATTTGGGCAGGCATTGTTATAAAAGTCATGAAATTTCTCATGATAATGGGTGTCACCCTAATGTAAGATCAGATCCCATGTCTCCATCTATGGCATAGAAATAGTCTGCAGATCCACCAACTAGAAGGAGAAACATGGACAAAAACATGTGACCAGTGGTGACAAGCATATATAAATGGGTATGGAGTTCCCCAACATGATGACAAATATCTCATCTGATGCTGGACAGATGATATCTAAGACTGCATGTTCCTCCATGCCATGATTCACTGAAACTTGGATACAATTTCTAGAAAAGGGAGGGAAGCAAATTGGTTGGTACAAATTTTTCCCCTTCCTGATGGAATCAGGAGCTCAAAAAATTTTGAGGTAAAAAATTACTCTCTCCCACTTTGCTGTGCAGACTGAGGTTTATTTCCACTACATATGTTTTGGCTTTCAATAAAGAGCTGAATTTCTTACTGTCTATCAATACACATACCTGATTATGTGGGAGGCCACATAGGGCATTCAGAAGAAGTTATGTACGGTAAGCAGAAAACAATGGCTAGTCCCTGGTCCATTTCATCTTTCTTGGCCTCAGTTTTCTCGTGTCCAAAATGAGGGATGTGGATGGGATGATTTATGACTACCCTCCCAGCTCTGACCATCTGATTCTGTGAGTCTTTACTATGCTATTTGCCAAATCATTGGTTAGTGCTACCAGATTCAATGTTGCATATAAAACACCTATCTAGGTGCATGGCACTTAGGTGGACCATGAATATTAATTCCTGTCACCTTCTCTGCTTAATGACATTGTCTAATGACCACTTTTAAATTCAAAGTTGTGATTCCTAAGATCTAATTTGCATGAAGCGCCATTGTTTTCTCCCTTCTGTAAGTTTGAAGTGCACATCCTGTTCTGGAGAAGCTACACAGCGGACTGATTTATCAGCATATTTGTTTCCAAGGACACCTCTTCTGCAGTTCTTTTATCTGTAGTTGAAGGGCTTCTCTCTGTGCTCTGAGCAGGAGTGGTGGTTCAAGGACTTGGATGGTGGCTTACGAGGTCTGCTTTCTCACTGGTGATTCACAAAGAGAAGATGAATAATGGACTCAGAGTGGCACTTGGCTGACCTGAAATCATTAGTGGGCTAAGACAGGGATTTTGGTACTTGTGTTAACATCAATCCAGCTCCCCATCTATTGTGCTCTTTTGTGGGGCACCCTGGCCTTTGGGCCAGTGTACCATTCCAACAAGAGGTACAAAGTTGTTGAAATAGTATCCCTTACCCTTATGAGTTCACAGAGACAGAGGGAGACACCAGATCATCCAAGAGTCTGAGAATCTCTCTGAGTCAGTGTTGCCAGGTGCTGTGGCATATGTAATGTGTAAAGAGAGTGTGGGAATTTTATGGGGCACTTGGGTAGCTCCTTGGGTTGAACATCCAACTTCGGCTCAGGTTGTGGTCTCATGGCTTATGAGTTTGAGCCCCATGTTGGGCTCTGTGCTGATAGCTCAGAGCCTGGATCTTGCGTCAGATTCTGTGTCTCCCTTTTTCTCTGCCCCTCCCCTGCTCGTGATCTCTCTCAAAAAATAAACATTAGAGGACACTATTTTTAATAGGGTATGCCTTTTATGTAACAATATGAGGGGAAGCAGGTTTTTGTTTTTTTTTTGAAGGCTCTCCCAGTATCTTATGACCTCTTGCCTCACTGTGATTCTCCATACCCATTGATCTTCCACCCAGTTGTGAAGGCAAAGTCCTTCTCATTGGCCTCTTCAACAGCCTATTCATGGCCCATTTCTGGTTTTTATCCATCTACAAGGTCCTGCCATATGCCTGGGCTAGAGTAGATGGGAACTTAAAAAAATGATGTTTTTATCTGGTTCTTTATTTCTTTGACTCAAAATTCCCCAACTAGGAGTGTCTGCTGCTTTTTCTCAAAGTAGGGTCCGCAGATCACCTGCATCATAATGAAGTTGGAATGCCTGCCTGTTAATACATTAATAAATTTGGAAGATGTCTTGATCCAGAATCTGCGCTTTTACAAACACCCTCATACTTCTTTTGCCCGTTAAAGTTTAAGAGACACCTCCTACTCATCCCCTTCTACTGTTATATTTCAATGCTGGAAGCCATCTCAGTTTACTCATGCTTCTCCTTATAGGACAACCTTTTATTTTTCTCAGCCAGAAGCGGCTAGGCTCGATTTTGCAGGGTAGTTCACATGCATCATCTCAGTAGGCCTGTACCAGTAAGCACATTGCTGTAATTTTTACATTATGTACCCAAGCAACAGCCATGAGCTTAACACGTCAGAGCATGCGGTTCTTTCCAGTTCTTCTCAAAGCACACATATATGCTTCCATCTGAGTGTGATCTGTGCGACCATAGCATCCCCTGTGTCTTTTCCCTTGTCATCTGCTAACATCTGTCAGCCCATATGAGGAAGTGATTGCCAAAAAGTGTTGGGGATACCACACCCTCTTACCTTTTCAAGAGGGTGGGCTGTTGAGAGGTCTGCATCAGTCTCACTGGCACATTTGCTGGCTAAGTATTTCTTATTGATGATGTAGGTTTAGGATCTCCTAGTCATGAGTGAAGTTGCACTCAATGGATTCCAGCACCATTATTGTTTGTAGTTGTGACTGTGCTCCCTGTAAGGTATTTACTTCACTCTCCTGCTATTTGTCCTTGGTACACATCCCCACCAGTGAGACATCTCTCATTCTGAGATGGCAAATTTAGATTCTACAAGATGAGGGGGAGTGGCCCTTGACACTCTCAAGCCCAGGGGACCCTACCGACAGTTTAGTAAACTCCTGTCTCAGAAAGACATTTTAAAAAGCACAAGCCAATGTACAAATGATTATAAAGGAAATGAGTTAGGCCCACATAGATTTATTAAAGCTTTGTAAAGAATATTGTGTTACAGTAATGTATTTGTTTCTTTAGTAAAGCTTAAAGGAAAGAGAAGTAGCTGGAGTTTTATGATTACTATAAATTCAGAGTTGGTGATTATGAATGATATTTTGAGATATTGGTAACAACTATACTGTAATGTGAAGATACATAATTGATTTTGGAACAAAATCACAAGTTTTGCTAATAGTACTGTGGTACACCACTTTGATCTATAATTGAAGGAAGTACTTGAAATTTTAGTTAGGTTAGAAATAATAAAGATGCCTTTTCCCATTGATGCTTATGGTTCCCTTAAATGAATTCTAAGAACCCTTGATCTAGTTTAGTTTCCCAGTTTTATCCAGAAAGGCCCTGAGATGTGAAATAAATTACCAGGATCACACAGTTCATTGTTGGCCAAATGGGATTCAATCTTGGATCCCCTTAATCCAGTACTTCTTTTTGCTGTGCTCCACTGTTTCTGTTTACTGAATTGCAAGCTGGCTTTTTGATGGTTCTACTTTATGATTCTCCCCTAGTTCTGTTTTGTTTGGTTTTGTTACATTTGATTCCAGAAGCTCCACACAATTCTCCTTCTCTGACATGCTTTAATTATGTCTGAATACTGGTACTGTGTGGATGCCATGCTCTGTTTTTTCTTCCTTGGAATAGAATGGTAAATTTCCTAATATCTTTTTCATTTTTCTCCTCCAAAGTACCATGTTCTTATTTATTTAGAAGAGAGTAAATAGAATCATAAAGACTAGTTGGCATGAAGGGTGCTCTTCTTTTGAACAGCATGGATCTGGAATTTACTAGATTGTACCTTAAGATTTAATCAAGGTAAGAAACCCAGAGAAAGACCAGAAGAGGTTAATCGAATTAATAAAGCTATGTGTATGAAAAAGAGGTAATTTTGTCTTGTCTTATCTGAGTGAGTCCTTGGGAGACTACAGAAGAAGAAGAATACAATATACATAATGGATCTCAATCTCTCAGAGACCATTCAGATACAGTTTTTTTCTGGAAGCAGAATAGATGATGAAGGACCAGTCATATTTTACATCACTTGGGTTTTATGCACTTGGATTCTTCCTAGTCACTTCACTATTTTTGAAAACTTTCTAGATGTAGTCAAAGATAACATTATATGAATCTTTATCTCTGTGGTTTAAATACGTTTATCTTCTCAACTAGGCTACATGCTTTTTGAGGTTGAGGAGCCGGTGTTATACATTCTAAATCTTTGCATCTTTCAAAGCCCTTATACCGAAGTTTGGCTACAAGTATGTGTACACAGTATAATGGAAACAGCATCAGCTTTCTACCCTGATAGACCAGAGTGTGAGTTCCAGCTTTACCTCTTATTTTGGGAGATATTAACCCAGCCACACCTCAGTATCCTTACCTAATAATAGCTTCCCACACAGAGAGTTGTTGAGGGGGACAATGCTGTGCAGAAGGTAGTAAAGACATTATCTAACACACAGCAGGGGTCTAAATAATAGGTGTTTGACTAAAACGTGCTGCTGCTATTACTACTACTACTACTTCTTGATAACCGTTTGTTTCTTTTGGTGCTTCTTACTGCTAGTGCCCAGGGCATCTCTCTCACACTTAGTAGCCATAGAAATTTGTAGCTAAACACGTTGACGTATGTGGAGCGGCGCATCACTGAGCTCACCTATACATTTTAGTAACTGTGTGTCGTGGACGTATCGTGTCTATTTGTCTTCTTTGTCTTTCAAATAATTGCTCCCATCAAACACGGGACACATTTTCTCCTCCGATTTTACAGCCCTGTTTGGTAGTCAGTGAGATGGTTTATAAGCTTTCAGAAAACTAAGAAGAGAAACCATTTCAAAAGGGGGAGAATTATGTTGGTATTTTAGGAAGCTAATATATAACACTCATTTCTCCCCCCCTTCTGGATCTTATAATATATTGAGAGAAAAGTCCCAGAAGGTAGATGAATGGAGACCAAAATTTAAAAACATGTTATATATTTAAAAAATTCTTGGGGGATGATTTTAGCTCTGTGGTTTAATACTTCTCCTAAACTGAACTTTGCTTCCCGAACCAAACCAGACGAAACACACCTGTAGGCCTCCTCCTTCCCTTGAAGACAGAGCTTTCCCTGACATGTGACCTCTCCAGGCTCACACATCTGAAGAGAAAAGAAAAGAAGTTGTTCTGCTGAGCACACTCTACTTCCTCTTCCACACTCAGTAGTGAGATCAACCACTCCTTATCACAGAGGAAAGAGTGCATGAAAAGAGGCAGAGAAGGGCTATGCATTCCTATAGCTAAATTGTCCTCAGAATAGAGTCCTTGGGCCAGAAACATTAGCATCTCCTGGGGATTGTGAAAATGCAGATTCCAAGGCCACGTCCTGACCTCTGACACTGTGTTGGCCCAGCGATCTGTGTTTTAAGAAGCCCTCTGGACAATTCTGATACAAGCCTATGTTCTAGTTGTTGTTGTAGTTCAGTGATCTTCAACTCTGGTTGCATGTTAGCATTTCTTGGGAAGATTTTAAAAACTACCCATATTGGGGCCCAGAGGCAGAAAAACTTTATAAATTGGTCACCCTTAGTGTAGGGCCTTGGGTGATTCTGATGTGCAGTCAGGGCTCAGGCTTATTGCACAGTGTAGCTCTTCCCTGTCCACATGGAAATAGGCGTCCTGAGAGAAGGCACAATGTGTGACTTTGAATTCTCAGTCCTGCCATTTGGGTGTTTTCTTTGCTTCTATCTTAGATTTGGCTTTGTGGACCTGATGAAATCACCTTAGATGCAGCTCTTGATCACCTCGTGGGATCCGGTGACTACGGGCCTTGTGGGGTTCTGGGTCCCTCAGGCACAGGAAACTCAATGAGTTGCCATGGCACCTAGCCAAATACTACTGACACCTCTAAACTTCTCACTTAAAATGTAGACAACGTTGTTTCCAGACTTACCAAAATCTGAAGTTGACAGAAACCACCTCATACATTTTAAAATAAATATTTCTTCTATCTTTGAAAGGGATTCAGATGCGAGACTTTCTTGGCCCTTGAGATTATGTTTCAGAGGCCCGATAAAAGAGTAGAAAAGAAACAGAGACCTTGAGGCTTACAGGCTGGCTGCATATATGGAAGAAGAAGAGTTCTTGTTGATGTTTCTGTTGGCAGTGCAATGAGAGGTCTCCGGTGGGTAATGCGGCCAACTTGATGGACGCCTTTTTTAATGCATTGTTATATGCATGTTAAATTCATAGTCAGTTTTTCCTCCCACAAAAATGTGTTGTAGATCTATTCAATGCATTGCTTCACATAGAATGATTAGGAAGTGAGGTCATGTGGGCTAAATAAAATGACTCTGTCTCCCCACCATTGTGTTGGAAACCCACCAGGCCGCTTGTCTGGAACTTTGTTTTATAGAAAAGTGCTGTCCAATAGAAATATGTGAGCCTCTGTGTAATTAAAAATTTGCTAATAGCCGTGTTAAAAAAAAATAACGTGCGGTTAATTTTAATTTATTTAACTCAGTGCCTTGAAAATAGTTTTTATTTCAACATTTAAACATTATAAAAAACTTAAGCTGAAATCAGTATAAAAATACAATTTTTTTGTACCAAATCTTTGAAAACCAGTATGTGTTTCACATCTAGAGTGCAAGTGCATTTGGACCGGCCACATTTCAAGTGCTGCATAACTTCCGTAGGCTGCTGTATTAGACAGGGAGTTCCAGAATCTGGGTCAGTCACCAAGTTTGCCTCTCACCTTCCTTACTGTTTGCCCCTCTAGGAATTAGTAACATTTCAGACTTGATTTCTGAAAAGTAACTTAGTGTTTTCCCTTGATATTTCTAAATTTACAATTAAGAGAGTATCACCAACTGTTTTCATTAGAGTTAAGGAAACCTTTAAATACGCCTGTTTCCCTTTTGTGTTACTTACTGATTTGAAAAATAGCATTTCTAGCATAATAGCTTTGGTAGTGCTTTTTTCCAAAAAGGCTTTGAACCTCCAGCCAGACAAGGCTGAGACTGCCTGGCATTGCTAATTTGAGTGGAATGTGGGCTGATACTTGAATGCACCTAAAAAACAGGTAAGCAACAGTGCAGGAATTCTACAAAGAACTGCTAGAATGACATCCAGTTGTGCAAATAGAGATGAATTGTGAATGGGCAGGTTTTATTGTTGTTTCTTGGGTCAGAGTTCCTTCTCTTTAGTCTGTCGGACTTAAAGTACTGAAAGAACTGACCACTACCTGCCTGAAAGATAGCAGAACATTAACTGGGATTGCTGCAAGAAGGAACAGAGGTGCTAACATATCATTTAAAGTATTATAGCAATATATATTCAATAATTAGTTGACTGAATAATATGATACTGACTCTTGAGAAGAAATAAGCAAATACATTGTTTTTTTATGTTTATTTTTTTTGCGAGAGAGCATGAGTGGGGGAGGGGCAGAGAGAGAGGGGGACAAAGAATCCGAAGCAGGCTCCAGGCTCTGAGCTATCAGCACAGAGCCTTATGTGGGCCTCAAACTCATGGACTGCAAGATCATGACCTGAGCCGAAGTTGGATGCTTAGCCAACTGAGCCACCCAGGTGCCCTGCACATACATTGTTATCATGAAGCACTAACGATACCAAGGGAGTCATCCTGATATGCTTAGTTTAAATTTTCACATCCATTTTGACAGTTGATAATGGTCTTGTCTTGGATATTTTCAGTTTCAATATACTAGACAGGGTTGAAGGGGTAAACTACTTACTGTATTTCACACATTCTAATTTACACAGGTGTTTTCTCACATTTTAGTTCTTGTGAAATTAGGATGCATCTTACAACTCGTTAAAGCTTTTTTTTTTTTTTAATTTTAAAGTTTATTCATTTTGAGAGGGATAGAGAGAGAGACCCCTAAGTACGCTCCACACTGTTGGTACAGAGCCTGACATGGGGCTTGAACTCATGAACTGTAAGATCATGACCTGAGCTGAAATCAAGAGTCAGATGCTTAACCAACTGAGCCACCCAGGTGCCCCACAACTAGTTATAGCTTAATATTGCAATTCTTTTTCCTTCCCTCCGTATTGCATAAAATAAAGATGTATCTTATAGTGTAGTAGATTAGATGAAATGCAAGTATGTGAGACACTGTGTGACATATGTTGTGCTAAACTCTATGCTAGTCACTGTCTAAAACTCTGATTTTATTTTCAACATAAGCCCCTTATACAGATGACAAAAATGGAAGTGGAGAAAAAAGAGATTACCTATTTTCATACATTTAGAAAATTATACAATTGAAATCTCTGATGGCAGATACTACATGGTGAATGTCTTCAATTGTATGTGCTCTCCTGCCTCCTTATATATGAACTATATTGTCCTCTTCCTGAAATCTTTTCACCCACCTTTTTCACCCCTTTAATTCCCTTCATAATTTGGATAGATGCGACCTCCTTCGGGAAGCCATTTCTACATATCTGAATTAGAGGCCCATTCTAAATGTTCTGGTGCAGCCTGTTCTTAGCTCAAAACTGCATTTTTGTTTTCCACTCCACTACGACATGTGCAATTCTGTGTGCTTTAACACCAGGCACAGCGTTTTGGCATAGAGTAGACCTTCAATATATATTTCTTGGGTGATTTAAGGTTATTGTAGCAGTAGCTGGTTGTTACGGCCCATCCATGCTTTCTTGTTCTTTTTTCTTGTTCTTTTAGTTTCTACCACTTTTCTTGAGTTTCTGAGTATTCCACTCCCTGCCGTTACTAAACTACTCTTTGTGATTGTTGAATTTGTCATCATATATCATGATCTCCATTGAATTTTTGTCCTCTGGCCGTTTTTGTGTAAAGAGCTTGAATATTTGCATACTTAGACAAAAACATCTCCTTATGGCTATGTAATTTATAATTCCAGTTTTCAAAGACTATTGATTTTTTTTTATATAATCAACGACTAGTTGATATGATCAAGTGGTATTTAACTATTTGGCCTCCTATTTGGTGTTCTTGCATATTTATTATCAGCTTCTCAGAAAGAGAATCAAGGCATTCTTTCAGGCTGTTATCAAAACATAGATAATTCAAAGTTGAACTTCTATTTCCAAAAGAAATATTTTAAAAATAAGTTATATTTTTAAATATAAAAAATATTTTTAAGAATACAACTGTAGCCAAAGATAAGAACTGTTGGTTTGTTTGTTTAGAAATAGCAGATCATAAAAGAGAAAGATAAAGGACAGAAAGGGAGAAAGTAGTAGAGGGCATGACAAGAGGAAAAAAAGGGAAGAGGAAGTGGGACAGATGACTAGAGAGAGACACAAGGCGGAAGAAGAGCAAGAGAAAATGTGGGAAGATGATTGAGTGGTCAGGGTATAAAGGGTTAGGAAGTGGTCTCTCCTGTTGATTTGGCCCTGGCCTTCAGTCCATTACCTACCTTGCCTCTGTGCTTTGAAATGATTAACTCTTTGGCCTATATTCACAGAAAATTCACTGCCCTAATTCTTTCACTTTCAGAGATGCTGCCCTGAATGAGATGTGATAATAATTCCACCAAGTATAAATTACTCATGAGCAGCAGTGTCAGTGATGAGAGCAATATTAATTTGAGGTCCAAATGAAATCAGAGAAAGGGTTAGGTCTACCTGTGTACTAAAGATTTCCTCTTCTGACTCAAAGAGTCTAAAGTTGGAGTTCATTGATCATTTGGAAAAGAAGCCATCTGTAAATTCAAGACATACCTGAAAAGCATAAATGAAATGACATTTCTACAGATTGCTTCCAGCAAAATGCTGAGTGAACATTGAGAGAATTAATGTGCCTTTAAAAGTGAGCAGTACACCCTTCACCATCTTGAGCATCAGACCTAAAAAGGGGTTATTTCAGCTGTGTGACTGCTGGTTGAGTTACTTGAGTTATGGTTCATTGCTAAGTCACTGTCCCTGCAGATTATTTTGGTAGCATACTTTGGAGTGACAGCCTGAATCTAACCCATCTATGATGCTACTGGGCCTGATTTTCCTTACTGATTTTCTTGGCAGACTTTGGGTTCCCTTAAGGAACCTGTGTAGCACTTGCTATGCTTGGGAGATTATTAGAGGTGGGTAATCAGTCTAGTTACTGCTGAGGTATCTGAATGTTGCCATTTATGTGTTGGAAATTTTCTATGTCCTCAACGTTGTTAGTTGGTAAAGTAAGATCAAGGTAACAAGAGTGAGAAGATGTATAGTGATAACATTTAGTGCACCTGTGTTTATTTTATGAACATTAGTTAAGTAAAATTTATGTATACATACATATGCATACACACACACACACATACACACACACACACACACACACACACACATTCTCTAAGCATAAATATTTACATGGAGGTGCCTGGGTCGCTCAGTAGGTTAACCGTCTGACTTTGGCTCAGGTCATGATCTCATAATGCCCAAGTTCAAGCCCCTCATCAGGCTCTGGTGCTGACAGCTCACAGCCTAGACCCTGTTTCAGATTCTGTTTCTTCCTTTCTCTGCCCCTTCCCTGCTCATGCTCTGTCTCTCAAAAATAAATAAACATTAAAAAAAATTAAATATTTACATGTATTCTAAATATTTGTTTAAACATAGATTCTGAACACATAACTTCATATATATATATTCTCATATATATTTGAATGCACTATTGTATGCTATGCTTCCTGTAATTACAGGTGGTAAGAGCATGGCCCTTGGACTTGTTTGATAAAGACTGTAATGCTATGTGATCTGTCTACAGATGTAGTGCCGGGAAGCAGCATAGCTAAGATTTTTATTTGGAATATCTCGATTCAAAACTGGTACTCTAAAGTAGTTTACCATTCTGCTTTTGCACTCTTAAACTTATCTACTTTAGAAACAGACTCTGGAGGTTCAAAAGGCTTTGGAAGAGATTAGAAATAATGTATGTGAAGGATTTAGAGTAATGACTAGCACACAGCAGACATTGCATATGTAGTATTCTTTATAATAATAGTAATATTACTTTTTTTCCCCCCAGAATGTATCTGGTGGATAAATACTGTTGAGTAAGTGTGTCACACAAAATTAATAGCTTAAGGTGTCTGAGGCTATTTTAGCTTCATTTATTACAGTTTTAATACATTTTCTTATGTAGTTTGTAAGTTCACTGGTTAGAAGCAACAAATTAGGACAAAAAAGAGAGACTGTTCTAGAAAAGGACAAGTGATAATGGTGAGAACCAAGAGTCGAAAGCCTTAAAAAGACAACATTGTAGAATTAGGCACATAAAACAAAACAAAACAAAACCAAAATTAGCTCACTGGGGTTATTTAGAACTGAAATAAAATTATTAGTTCAGTGGGCCTTGAAGACCACTCAGCTTTAAAAATGTGCATTGATCCGTCATTTCACACATTTCTTGTAGTGTGGTATGCTGCTAATAAATGAGTTCTGATTTATATGTCTAACAAACTCTAGTTCAGGACCTTGAGTTCTTTAAGATATTTTCACTGTATAGAGAATTTTAGGTTGATTGTTTTTGTCTTTACTTTCAATACCTTAAAGACTTTGGTCCACGGTCTTCTCACTTGGAGTTTCTGATGAGATCTGTCATTCTTATCATTTTTCCTCTGTACATTGTGGATAGTTTTTACTGCCCAGTTTTTAAGTATATTAATATTTTCTTCTGTAATATTGAATCTGTTATTATTTTCATCTAGTGTATTTGTTTTTGGTTTAGAAAATGGCAGTTTTCATCTCTAGAAGTTCAGTTTGGGCCTTTTAAATATCCCTCATTCCTCTACTTTTTTAAACATATGGAATACAATGATAATAACTGTTGTAATGTTTCCTGGTAATTTTAACATCTGTGTAAGGTCTGGGTCATTTTGAATTGATTGATTTTTCTCTTCATTATGAAATGTATTTTTCTGCTGCTTTGCATGCCTGGTTTTTTTTTTTGTTTGTTTTTTTTGTTTTTGTTTTTGTTTTTTTTTTTAACTGAATGCCAGACATTGTAAATTTAATCTTTTAGGGTGCTGAATGTTTTTGTGTTTTTATAATATTCTTGAGCTTTGTTCCAGAACACAGTTACATTAGTAGGAAACAGTTTAATCATTTTAGGCCTTGCTTTCAAGATTGTAGGGGAGAAAAGAGCAGAACTGAGTCTTGGGTTGATTGTCCTCTCAAACTGAGGCAAGACCATTTTTGACTTCTCTTTCTAATAATCCGTGAATTAGGATTTTCTATTCTTACTGATAGGAAAGGTCAATCTTCTTATCCTTGTGTAAATGCTGGGTATTACTCCTCCTAATTCCTTTATGTTTATTATTTCTTTAATTTTAGTTCCAGTATAGTTAACATATTGTGTTACATTCTAGTGATTCAGGTATACGATATAGTGAGTCCAATAATTCTATACATTCCTCAGTGCTCTTTCTGATAAGGGTTCTCTTAATTCCCTTCACATATTTTGCCCATGTCCCCACCCACCTCCTCTCTGTTAACCATTTGTTTGTTCTCTATAGTCAAGAGTGTTTTTTGTTTTTTTTTCTCCCCTCTGTTAATTTGTTTCTTAAATTTGATATATGAATGAAATTATATGGCATTTGTCTTTGACTTATGTCACTTAGTGTAATAATACTCCCTAGATCTGTCCATGTCATTGCAAATGGCAAGATTTCATTCATTTTTAGGGGTTGAGTAATATTCTATTTTATGTATGCATCTCCTTAATCCATTCATCTATTGATGGATACTTGGATTGCTTCCACACCTTTGCTATTATAAATAATGCTACAATAAACATGTGAATTCATATTTCTTTGAGTAAATATCCAGTAGTGGAATTAATGGAGCACATAGTAATTGTACTTTTAATTTTTTGAGGGACCTCTGTACTGTTTTCCACAGTGGCTCTACCAGTTTACATTCCCACCAATAGTGCGCTGTGTTCCTTTTTCTCCACATCCTTGCCAACACTTGTTTCTTGTGTTTTTGATTCTTGTGATTCTGACAGGTGTAAGGTGAAAGCTCATTGTGGTTTTTGATGTGCATTTCTCTGATGATGAGTAATGGTGAATATCTTTTCATGTGTCTGCTGGGCATCTCTGTATCTTTGGAGAAATGTCTGTTGATGTCTTCTGCCCGTTTTTAAATTGGATTTATTTATTTATTTTATTTTAATTTTTTGGTATTGAGTTTTATAAGTTCTTTATATATTTTGGATTCTAGCCCTTTATTGGATATGCCATTTGCAAATATCTTCTCCCATTCACTAGGTTTTCTTTTAGTTTTGTCGATTCCTTTGTTTGCTGTGTAGATGCTTTTCATTTTGATGTAGTCCCAATAGTTTGTTTTGGCTTTTATTTGCCTTGCCTCAGGAGGTATATCTAGAAAAATGCTGCTATAAGTGATATCACAAATTACTGCCAATGGCTCCCTTCTAGGATTTTTATGGTTTCGCGTATCACATTTAGGTCTCTATTCCATTTTGAGTTTATTTTTGTGTACTTCTAATTCTTTGGAGTAGTTCCCTTTTCTCAACTGAGATAACTTCATTAATGTATTCATCAGTAGTCTAGGGGGAAATGATGGTTAATTTTAGGAGTCAATTTGACTCCACCATGGTATGCCCAGACAATTGGCCATCCATTGTTTTGAGTGCCTCTAGGGAGATGTTGCTGGATGAGATTAACATTTGAATTGGTAGACTGGTAAAACAGATTCTCCAGATTATGGGTGGGTCTCATCCCATCAACTGAAGACCTGAATAAAACAAAATGGCTGACCCTCCCCTGAGAGAATTCTTCCTGTCTTGGAATGGGTAAATTGGCTCTTCCTGGGTCTTGAGTCTGCCAGCATTTGAGATGGAACTATTGACTGTCATCTTTCTCAGTCCTTTAGAGTTGGACTGGAACTACATTATCAGCTCTCCTGGGTCTCCAACTTGACAGTTGCAGATCTTGGGACTTGACAGCCTGTGACACGTGAGCCTCTTTCTTTCTTTCATTCTTTCTTTCTATCTGTTTAATTTATCTAATCTATCTATCATCATCTCCTATTGATTTTGTTTCTCCAGAGAACTCTAGCACAGGAAAATTTCCTCTGAAATCTTCTCTCCTCTAGCACTTTAGACACTTTTGTCTTTCACGACTGTCATTTCCATGTCCTCAACACTGTTGAGGTTCCCTTGAGTTCAACCTCCTTGAATCATAAATGGAAACCCTCACATCAGTAAGCTGGGGCACTTGTAGGACTCACATCATCTGTTTCTCATTTCTCAAAAATTAATGTACTTTGTCAGCTGACTCAGTGCCCTGAAAATTACAGTTTCATGGGTATTTTCCTACATTTTTGATTGTTTCAGGTGAGAAGGCAATTCTGTTTCATCTTATCTGGATTTAGAAATCTTTGGCCAAATATCTAATTATAATTAGGGATCATAAAAGTCTAAAGTAGTTTCTGTCAAATATGGTATTTATAAGGATAGAATTTATACTTTTTATAAATAAAACACAAATTTTATAAATAAAGTGTATAACCATTTTTATATATAAAAAAAGATTTTTATTCTTGTCAAAGAAAAGATACCCCAAAGTATAAGCACCAAAAATGGTCAAAGCTCAAATATCTGGAAATCTTTGGTCTATAGAGTAACTTTTTCTGAAAAGGTTTTGGAGACAGAGATGGACTATGGCAAAAACACAATTCCAGTATTTGGGAAGTTATCATGTAGGTGTCTTTTGGGGAAACGATTCCTGCTGAACAAACAAAATCCAGTGGGATGACTGGGGTAAGTACGTATGGCTGGAAAATGCATCACAGGGCCGAACCCAGACTCTGTAAATATGTACATACTGTCCCTCATTCCTTAACTTCTAGGGTAGAAAACCCCTTTGAGACTTACTAATATGCGTTTGCTTCTGGAAGTACATGCATGGCCACCATGTAGCTCAGTATTTTTTTTTCTTTTTTTTACTTGTACAAGCTTTGAGAATAACTGCTGTTGACCTGTACTCTGTGGCCTTCAAAGATTCCAGACTGGTTTTATCTGTGCCCTTTACCCCAAAGTTATATGGAGATTATTAACACATGTGTATGTGAAACTAAGCCGACATAATCTGGTTATTTCTTAAATCCAGTTAATGGAGAAACCAGTATCCATATTCAGGTGGAGGAAGGGAAAATGATTTATTTCTTCAAGAGTCATGTTCAGGTGTTACTTAGACATACTCTTCTGCATGGTGTTGAGAGCATTGTGAAACTCTGTGGCTGTGTCTGCTTGACTCCCATCACCATCAGCTAAATAGTGAACAATTCTGTTGTTTTGCATAATGTAAATACCTGGTAGTATCTGATTTTTAAACATAGTCCCAATCGTTTTATATCTAGAATAATAGGCACAATATTTCTGTTAGTATCTTAAGAAATTCATATGAGGGGCGCCTGGGTGGCGCAGTCGGTTAAGCGTCTGACTTCAGCCAGGTCACGATCTCGCGGTCTGTGAGTTCGAGCCCCGCTTCGGGCTCTGGGCTGATGGCTCAGAGCCTGGAGCCTGTTTCCGATTCTGTGCCTCCCTCTCTCTCTGCCCCTCCCCCGTTCATGCTCTGTCTGTCTCTGTCCCAAAAATAAATAAACGTTGAAAAAAAAAATTAAAAAAAAAATTCATATGAAAGCATGAGTATGTATTTGTGAAGACTATTCACTATTTAATACATGCTCTCTAACACAGACATAATTAGTCCCTCCATTGGAATTCCATGAGGACATGGACTACATCTTTTTTCCCTTCTGGAGTCCAGAGATTGACAGTAAGTATATGTACAATGAACAAATACATTAGTGGATTATGGACACATCAAAACACTGTATTAATGCCTGAAATGCTTATTGCAAGAAAATCACACCTAATGTTATGAATAATTAGGACTAGGTACATGATTTGCAGGGTCCAATGAAAAATGAAAAAGTGAGGCTCCTCGTTAAAAAAAAAACTATTAAAACTTTCAAGATGGTGACAGTAGAGTATTAAACCGGGGTCTGGGCTTTGTGTGATCATAGATATCACACATTCACGAAGCCAGCTCTGTTAAGGACTATAAGAAGTAAAACCTAAGTTCAAGTGCATAGAAGAAAAACAAAACAATACCACACAGGTTTTCAAGTTGTCCGGAATTGGAGAATTCAGTACTTGTAAAGAATAATACGTTGATTTGAAAAGAGCATTTATTATATGCCATATACCATTGGTCTAATTAGAGTTGCTATCCTTAAATCTATCATTATGAAGAGTTAGTGATTGCTCTTAGGCTTTTAAAATAAAAAAGTAATGTTGGTGTCGTGATAAAAAATATTGGGCTTTATATAGGAGGATGTGTTGAAGTGTTATTTCACTGCTGATTGAATGTGCTGTGGATATTTGAACATCTTGAATTGGTTGCATTAATTTTATACTTTAGTTTTGTTTACTGTCAGAATTAATGCCAAAACTTAGACCCTTAAGCTTAAATTAAATACTGTGGTTAAGACTATTGAACTTAAAAAACTAGGCTCCTTGAAATATCCCATATGAAAAATACTGGCTTTGGGGGAGCTGAATAATTTTCTGGGAACACAGCTTTTCTTTGTTTGATTTGTTTAGTTCAAAAAGAGCATTCATATTATGGATTGATATGCCATAAAATTTTGATTTAAAGTCTCCAAAAGCCAACCTAAGACTATCTACAAAACTGTCAAGATGCATTTTGAGCTGTCCGCCTTTTATTTTTTTTTCTTTTCTTCAAAGGATTTAAATGCAATTGGGATTATAAAAATCACATTAAGATTGAAAGACTGTAGGATAAGTTTCACCTGGAGTGCTTGTTAAGAATGCAATTTCTAGGGTTTCATTCCAGATCTATTCAGTGAGACTCTGCAAGCAGGCACCTAGAATCTGCATTTTTTATGCTTTCCAGATGTTTCTTGTGCATACTAAAAACTGAAAGCTACTGCCCTCAAGTTTTCATTGCCTTTAAAAAGAACTTTTAATGGATGCAGCTCTACTTTCATAACAATATTGACTGATAGGATCTGCTTTTAATATATAATCGCTAAAATACATAGTTGGATAGACTGAAATATACAGATGCATTGCTTTGCTGAAGACAGAAGGAAACATGACTGAGCGAGTCATGTTTGAAGTTCAGCTGTGGAATTGGATGACTTTTGGGTGAATCTAAATGCCCAGCAAAATGTGTGTTTCCCACCCCTCCCTCTGACACCATTTCACTGTCTTGAGGCTCATCTTCATGCAGGAATGGCTTATCAGTGTTCGCTGAATTGCTATAGAAAGACATGGGTTACAAAGTCAAGAGCTGCAGACTTCTCTCTGGGCTTCTCATCCAAACCGTCAGTGACATAGAGCTGTATCACGCAGAACTCACCACTGATTTAATTTGATCTTTCCAGGGAGGATTAAAAATACTGTTCTCGCCCCAGTTAGAATGTTGCTGCTAAGCTTCAATATGTCAGAGGCTTTTTCATTTTCCCAGTGCCAGCGCTGGCTGGGATGGTAAGTGACAACGTTGCAGTATTTGCATTATCTTCCTTAGCTTGCACATTTTTCAACCATGTCAGAGCAGAAGAGGTGATTTGAAGGAAAACTCACAGGGAATATAAGAAGGGCTCCTGCCCTGTGCTCTGAAGGATCCCAAACAGAGCTGAAAACGCCTGAAGGAAGGAGGAAAGCCTTCCATTGCAGCCCTGCACTGCCCCTCAGTGTGATTTGTTCAGTGCTAGTTGACTTTGCCTGGGAATTAGAGGGCTCGGTTATGAATTTTATAATAGCTTCCCCCAAATGGGGCCTCACTAGTAGTCTGTGTATGCCTAATTTAAAGATGATTTAATAATAGTCATGTCATGTTTGTAAAAGCACTTTGTACCTGTCGAAGTGTTTGCGGCCACATCATCTCATGTAATTCTTGCCAAAATCCTGTTTGATATGCAGAGCAGGTACTGTTATTTCTACCTTACGGAAGAAGAAATAGAGGCTCGGAAGCTAATTATTACTGGAGCCAGCACTAGGCCCCAAATTGGTGAACTTTAAAGTAACAAAGCAATCATATCTCTGGAAAGAAAGTAGTTGTACATTGTACATCTGGTTTCTAAAAAAAAAAAAAAAAAGTGTCATCATTTGGCATCTTTTTTGTTGCCTTTGTTATCACCGTGTGGTTGGCGATGTTCAGCTCTGAGGAATAAGACAGCATCACCTCTTCCTACTCTCAGGGCCTGGGGTGACATTCTTCCAGAATTTAAAATGTGTTTGGTTATGAGTGTGTCTTGGGGTGCAGTATTTATTGTTTGCAGAATACGTGATCAGAATTTTAATAGTCATTAGACTCCCAGATAGAAACTAATATGCTCTTAGATTTTTAAAAATCTTGTCTGCTGATGTGATCACCTAGTATTCCCGTCCTCTTCTGTTTACACCTCTGTGACCAGTGGGATTTGCCAACAGACCTGAGTACTTTCCCTGTCCAGAAGCATAAAATAACAATGCTGTAGGATTCTGTGGTCAGAACTTATTAGGCATTAAAACTCGAATACCTCATGCTTGTGACAAAGATAATAGGAGTTGAAAATGCCACAATATGAATCTATACTCTTGACAAAGATTGTAATGAGAATGGGAAAAGCTGCACAGTGAACCCATTCTCATTATGTTCACAAACCAAATTTCCTGCCTTCAGCATGAATTGCATTGTCTGGGCTCTTTAATCAAGGATGTTCCATTTGAAGGAATATCACATCTAGCAGAAAACATAAATTCCACTTCTAAGCACCTGTCTACTAGGAGAATCTGTTTCCTCATTCAGTTAACCACATTGGAATAAAAAACCCTATTCTAGAAGCCTCGTTGTAGAAGATAAATATTTGTGTGTGAATGTGTGTGTGATGATTGTCACTAAAAGTTAACTGATATTTAGGACATCTGAAGCAAAGTGTTCACATTGCCCTCCCCTTATGATAGTATTTGCAAAGAGCCTATAATATTCTATATAACCTGTGCCCAAATTATTTTGCTGTGTGTGTCCTAATGCTTCTAGCTGTGATTGGTGGAAAAGAGTTAAGTGCTGAAACAAAAATATTTTGCTAGTTGCTGTTAAGACTGCTTTAGGTATTTTAAGTTTTTCTTTGCCTTTTTCAAGATTCAGTACTGTCAATAATGCCTCATGTTGTTGTAGGCAATAGTAAAGCATGTTAGCCTATTTATTTTATTCTCCTTGTCGTTTGAGAAAGTGGACTGGTCAAATATGCTTGTAAGATAGTTGGTATAATTTTAGAGCTACCAGCATCGCTATGCTTTCCAGTTTGAAAGTGATAAAGCAGCAACCAGTGAAACCCATCAGGCAATGTCAGACCATGGGTACTTCTCTCTGTCCCACAACCTTAGAAGCTGACTCTTTGGAATACTTTTCTGGGAAGAAAATGCAATTCAGAGCGGAGCCTTCTTTGAAGTTGCTTTGGACGTGATGATAATGAAGGGTTTCAAAGTGAGACCACTGGTATTTCAGATACTGCAGATACTGATATTATGAAACGAATATTTGATCTAGGCATGGCTCAGGAAACTAAATCTTAATCAGCAGTTTTGGAAATCCCATCTCATGCATACTGCCTTTTCTGACATGTTTTCCGAAATTGGAATATTTCTGCTGACGTTTCCATGGCTTCTGCTAACCAAACTATTCTCCAATGAATGTGTTCTCCTGGTGAATCCTTACTAAAAAGTTAACTAATGTATATATTTGTTCATGATGCATTCAGCACTGTAGAAATTCTGTGTATGTATTTATTGAGGATAATAAGCAGAGGGGAGGCATGGGAGTGGAGCATGGAAAAGATAGCAAGTACTGGTCTTGTGAAGTTAAAGAGCATGAGGAGGAGGAATAGGACATTGAGACAAGATGAATAAGATAGCACATGTGTGCTCAACAGGGAAGTGTGAACAGGGTGGGAGGAAAGGTTGTATATTTGCATAAATTGCACAGGAGGGGGGAGAGTGATGATGGAAGGTGGGAAGAATGTGATATTTGGGTGGAAAATAACAACTTAGAAATAGCTTCATCCCCTAGCTTCTGAAAGAGGCTATTCCCTCTGCCATATCAGTGAGAAGTTATTGGATACTTGGCTCTTAAGCAAACCTGTTCACATGCTGTGATTCTCTGAAGTTTCCTGATTATTGATCTCTAGAGTTCTAAAAGCCAAGAGAGACAAAGGTCGCAGGGGAATCAATATTTCTATTACAGATAAGAAAATCTCAGAACAAAGGCCTCCATAGATTGATCTGGATACAACCAATCTTAGACTTAAGAATTTTTTGAAGATAATACTGGAATTATGTCTCAAATTTAATTTTAAGCTTCTTTCTTTATTCTGCTTGGCTTTATATGTGGTTTCTTCTGTTTGATCCCTCCTTGAAATAAAATTGGACAATAATGTGTTAAAAATGTAAAATTAAGGACTATTAAGAAATCACCCTTTCAATTACTATCATTTAGAGTGAAATTAAATGACTGCATGATTACTTTGTTAATTGCTGGCAAACTGTTGTAAAACCGTCGAATCCTGACTTTCCATTCATATACTGTTGAATCCTATAAGTGAGTTGTTTTCTTCAGTGGGGAGAAGACAGGGGAAAGAACATTAGGCACAGAAGAAAGAAATGAAGGGGATAGAGTTACTGCAATAAAATCACTTTATTTCATTCCATGTGTCCCCTGATTACTGGAGGACTAGTATACTAATATGACTGAGGCTAATAAGCTTAACATGGCATTCTACATTTTAATCCAACCCTAATTATATATACTCTTCTATTATTGCAATCTTCGGTACAGGATAGAAACACTAGAGCTCAGCAACTTTCTGTGGCTTTTAAATCTTGGGAGTTGTTCTTATTCTGATCTAATGTAACATCCTTAATTTATCTTGGGTAGTTCTTAGTTAGCCAGTGGAAAAGCAAGCATCCATATGGAGAGCTTAAGGAAAATATAATTGGAGGTATGCCTATGGTTCTCTTAAATTGAAAAATCAGAAAAATTATACCCTAAATGAGTAAAATTACATTCAATTTATAGTGATTGATATTAGAGTGACGCAAAAGTAGTATGTTGATTAATTTATCATAGTGAGATTTAGTAATCTTGCTACATTCTTTCAATTTCCATTCCTAGTTTGAAGGTAGAGCATTTCCTTCCTTTTTTATATTTGACTAGAATAACTTTCAAGGTCCTAAGTTTATTGGCATAATTTAATGGAAAAATTTATGCTCCAAAGCATTCATTTTTCTTCCCAAGCTTTGTGGTTTTCAATTTCTCAACTACTGGGTGGCTTTTTGTTTACGTGGCAGAATAGAATCTTCTCAACTTTTTAGAAAATTTTTATTTATTTATTTTGAGGGGAGGGGGAGTGTGTAGTGTGTATGAGCAGGGGAAGGGCAGACGGAGAGGGAGAGAGAGGATGGCAAGCAGATTCCCATGCTGTCACCGTGGAGCCCACTGTGGGGCTTGAAGTCACAAACCTTGAGATCATGACTTGAGCTGAAATCAAGAGTCAGATGCCCAACCAGCTGAGCAACCCAGACATCCCAGTCTCAACTTTTTTGATTCCTTTAATAAAATATTCAATGGAGAATGAAGCCAAAGTTTGAGTAAACCAAGGATGTGATCTCATCTCTATTCTTGTCCTTGAGGTTGTTGAAACACAGTTGTTATTATGTTTATATAAGTAGTAAGTTGAAGCATGTGGTTTGTTTTTCCATTAACTTGTTTTGAACGTGATTGAGGCTGAATACAAATGAAATAATAGTTGAAACAATAAAGTTTCCTGTGCACAATGGCACTAATACCATTGAAATATCTCAAGACCAAATAACATACTTTGTCCCTCCACCCCCTAACCCCTACAACACTATCTGGAAAAGAATTCCAGGAAAAGAGACATTAGTTTCAATGTAAATAATCTTACATAAAAATATATTAGCAAATTGGTATTTCTGAATGGACTTCAAAGGATCTTAATAGATTTAAGTGCAAAATTCTATATTCCAATGGTTTGAAAACTGTTGGATAGAAAAGACTATAGGTTTGTAAAGGAATCTCAGAGTTTACCTCAAGGAGCTCCTCTAAGCCACAGTTTGCTTTCTGGACTGCTCTCCCCGTCTGCAGAACATGTGTTCTTAGTTCTGGATGAGACTCCAACTCCTCAGAGTACTCAAGAAAAATATGGAAAGTCCTGAATCACCTTTCTCTTTTGTGGACAATCTAAGGTGAAGTGTTTAGATCTAGGCGCATTAGAGCTACTGCTCCACATGATGATAATTTTCCTTATTACTGAGGTAGTCACTGAGGAAGATGGTAACTCCCCACTGTGAGTCATTAAGCTTACCTCAGTCCAGAGCAACGCCCTCTTGTGGATTTCCTCTTTGTTCCCCTCCAACACCAAATTTCATGGCACTGGACCAGGTGTTCTCTATCTTACCAGCACTTAGAATGAAAATTAACCTGAAATTATTTTGTAGTCAATGACACAAAGGTTGTTGTGTAAGTTAGTATTTACAACTTTATAGATTGATAAAGGAGTGCAAGATAGAATATGTTTTGGGGTAGGAGTCTGGTTAATGTGCTGACTCTCTATTGCATGGCATGATACGCTTTCAAGCTGGATGTATCTTTAAATTTCAAGACTTTGTCTTAAAGATGAGAAAATTGAGATCTAGGAAGATTAGGTGGCTCACATGGCTGCTTCGTGTAGAATGAGTATTCATTCCTAAGTCATGAGATGTCTCGTGTCAGATGAAAATCTATTATTTTTTTGTTACTGATATAATAAAATTGGTATATAATGTTATATTAGTTTCAGGTTTACAATATATCATTTTATAGTTGTATACACTACAAAGTGCTCACCACAATAAATTTAGTCTTGGTCTGTTACCACACAGTTGGCTCCTTTCACACATTTCATCCCACCCCCATCCCAAAGCCATTCCCCTTATAATTGCCAATTTGTTCTCTGTATCTGAGTTTTGTTTTATTTGTACACTTGTTTTGTTTTTTAGATTCCACATATTAGTGAAATCATATGGTATTTGTCTTTGTCTGGGTTATTTCACTTAGCATAATGCCCTCAAGATCCATTCACATCATCACCAATGGCACGATTTACTTATTTTTCATGGCTAAGTAGTATTCCACTGTATGTATATGTGTGTGTGTGTGTGTGTGTGTGTGTGTGTGTGTGTGTGTATTCTACTTCATTATCCATTCATCCAGTGATGGACACTTAGATTGTTTTCATATCTTGGCTATCATAAATAATTCAACAGTGAACATGAGGGTGCATATATCTCATTGAATTAGTGTTTTTGTTTTCTTTGGATAAATATATAGAAGTTGAATAGCTGGATCATATGATAATTCTATTTTTATTTTTTGATGAGGCTTCATACTGTTTTCCATGGTGACCAGCAATTTACAATCCTATCAACAGTGTATGAGGTTCCCTTTTTCTCCACATCCTTGCCAATATTTGTTATTTATTGTCTTTTTTGATAATAGCTATTCTAGCACGTGTGAGGCGATATCTCCTTGTACTTTTGATTTGCATTTCCCTAATAACTGTGAGGTTGAAAATATTTTCAAGTACCTATTGATCATCTGTATGGGTTCTTTGTGAAAATGTCTATTTAGATCCTCTGCCAAATTTTTTCATCCAGGTTTTTTTTTTTTTTTTCTGTTGAGTTGTGTCTTGTATGTATTTTGGATATTAACTCCTTATTGGATACATGATTTGTAAGTATTTTATGCTAATGTCATACTGATTTAATTTCTATAGCTTTGTTGTATAGTTTGAAATAAGGAAGAGTGGTATCTTTGTCTTTGTTCTACTTTTTCAAGATTGCTTTGGCTATTTGGGAACTTTTGTTCCACACAAATTTTATAATTATTTTTTATATTTCTTTGGAAAATGTCATTGGGATTTTGATAGGGATGTCATTGTATCTGTAGATTTCTTTGGGTATTACAGACATTTTAATAGTATTTAATTATTCCAATTAATGAGCATAGAAGGTCTTGCCATTTATTTTTGTCTTCTTCATTTCTTTTCATCAGAGTCTGAGTTTTCAGTGTATGGGTATTTCACCTTTTTGGTTAAATTTATTCCTAGGTATTTTATTCTTTTTGTTAGAATTGTAAGTAGGAATGATTTCTTTTTTTTTGATAGTTTATTAATAGTGTATAAATTATGTAACAAAGTTTTGTATATGATTTTGTATACTGCAACTTTACTGACTTCATTTATTAGCTCTAACATTCTTTTTGGTAGAGTCTTTAAGGTTTTCGTTTTGCTTTTAAGTTTATTTTTTTTGAGAGAGAGCAGAGGAGAAGCAGAGAGAGGGAGAGAGAATCCCTAGAAGGCTCTGCACTGTCAGAGCAGGGCTTGAGCCCATGAATTGTGAGATCATGACCTCAGCCAAAATCAAAAGCTGGATGCTTAACCAACTGAGCCACCCAGGCGCCACTTTAAGGTTTTCTAGGTATAATATCATATCATCTGCAAATAGTGATAGTTTTACTTATTCTTTTCCAATTTACATACCTAATTCTCTTTCTTGACTAATTTCTGGGACTAGGACTTCTAATACAATAAAAGTAGTGAGAGTAGGCATTCTCGTCTTGTTCCTGATCTCAGAGGAAAATCTTTTAGCTTTTTACATTGAGTATGATGTTAACAGTTTGTCATGTATGGCCTTTATTATATTAAGGTATTTTTTCTCTATACCCACTTTATTGAAAGTTTATTATAAATGGGTGTTCAGGTTTGTCAAATGGCCATTTGATCATGGTGTATGATTGTTTTAATGTATTGTTTTTTAATTTTTTTTAATTTATTTATTTTGAGAGAGAGAGTGTGAGTGGAGGAGAGACACACAGAGAGAGAGAGAGAGACACAGAATCCAAAGCAGGCACCAGTCTTTGAACTGTCAGCACAGAGCCCGATATGAGGCTTGAACCCGTGAACCTTGAGATCATCACCAGAGCTGAAGTCAGATGCTTAATCGACTGAGTCCCCCAGGCATCTCCTTCTAATGTATTGTTAAATTTGCTTTGTAAATATTTTGTTGAGGATTATTACATCTGTGTTCATCAGGGATATTGGCCTGTGATTTTCATTTTTTGTGGTATCCTTGTCTGGTTTTGGTATCAGGGTAATGCTGGTCTCACAAAATGAGTTTGGAAGCATTTCTTTCTCTTCAGTTTTTTGGAAGAATTTGAGAAAGTTATAAATATTCTTTGAATCATTCACCAGTGAAGCTGGTATTTTTGATGTCCTATTTCTCATCTTTTTATTTGTATATATATTCCTTAACTACTTATTGTAGACTGGAGGTGAGTTTCAGCCTTCTATCAGTGTTGTGCCCTGGGTGTGGTAGCCTGTCCAGACTGTCTTTCTGATGTTAGAGTTTTGTGTGGCTGAGAAATGGAAGCCTTCTGCCCACCAGGGTAGGTTATCGAGGGGCATCCCCTCTGTGGACAGGGCTTGCCCACCAGTTTAGCAAGACTGAAGATGTGGCCCACCTGTGGATTTAGTGATTCTAGAGAAGAACACTGGGGACAGGACATGGCCACAGCTTTAGAGAGGCTATATCCACCTCCTACCTGCACTAGTCAGGTAGGCGGGGAGTGCAAAACCGGTGCCTGCCAGCACCTCTGACCCCCAATGAAAGTCTGAAGTGGTCCCTGACCCTCCAGTAGATTCTTTAAGATTAACAAATGAGTCTCCTTCACATATAATTCAGTTACTTCTCAAATGGCTGCCTTTGCACTGGGTACAGGGTGAACCTGTGTGTGAGCTCGTCAAGAGACACAAGCCCCACAGGTTTCCAAAGCCAAGCAGTTTTAGGGACTCATCTCTCCATTGCAGGCCCAAGGGTTCGGGTGCTCAGTGTGGGGTACAAACCCCTTATCAGGGAAAGCCTGCTACCTGTGAGATCCCTTCTGATTGTTGTGCCAGGTATGGGTTTTTGCCAAGACTGCCTCTCTGCCTCCCCGCTTCCCCTTCCTGTCTCATTGTGCCCTCCCCCATCTTTTTTTTTTTTTTTTAACCAATGTGACCCTTTTACCCCTTCTTATGGAAGGAGCTTTCCAGCTAGTTTTCACTTTTTCTAAACCAGTCATTGTTCCATTTATAGCTGTAGATTTACCGTGTTTGTAGGAGGAGATGAGTTGAGGGTGTTCCTGTATTGCCATCTTGGACCACTTGCTCACGACAGTTTTTTTTGATAACTTGAAAAATACGAAGACTCCAGTTGTGTTAAAGATTTGGTTTCCCGTTGGAAATGGAGAACACTTAAACAGGGGACACTCTGAAGGAGTCATCTGCCTGTCAGTGTTACCCTGAGACTCAAGTGGATTGCATTCAAAATAGATACATTTCTCCCAGAAGGCAATTGTGTTTGGAGCATAATGTAGGCCATGGTTCCATCCAGTTTTGAAGCATGCTGATTATAGGTAGCTGTATTTATTATAACAGCTGAAAGGAGAACGTCATAAAAATAAAAGTCTCCCACAAGTAGGCTACTATTTCATCTGATTTAGAATTGTGGAACCTGAGAGCGAAAATAACTGAAAGCTTCCTCTAACCTTCTCTGAAAGGAGTCCTAGAGAAGAAAGAAGTGTGTGTGTGTGTGTGTGTGTCCCCCAATGATTTCTAATTAATGACTCTGAATATAAATGTAATTTTGGAAAATATATGATTATTCCAAGTGTAATATCCCTCTTTTTGGCCAACATCACATCAGATTTCTTTTACTCCCAGTCTTTTCTCCATTAAAATGAATGAAAAGAGGGCCTGCACATATTTCATGCTTATACCAAAATACATGTACCTTTTTGTTTTCTTTTTCCAAGACAGTATGCTATTATGTAAGAGTGAGTGTGCAGATGTAGAAAGAAAAAAAAATCCCATCCTTGTATATTTGTCTGCAGCTTTTGACTATACTGAAATGTGAAGTTATTCTCAAATGTTAATGTTCAGAAGGATCATCTGGGGCTTGTTAAACGTGTATTCCCAGACTTTGTTCTCGGAGATTTGTTTCTTCTGGAAGTGCCCTGGTTGATAATGCCCTATGGCTCCTGGACATTTGGAAGTACTCTAAGAGTCTGAGTGCCCTTAGAAAGGTGGAATGTCATAATCCTTCACTTGCCTAATCATAGAAATTTCATATTTGTCCTATTTTTTAGTGTTAAATCCTTATGGTTGAATCTTTAAAAGCTGACTAGAAAAAAATGCAAATATATTGAGCATTCACCTGTCAAATGGGAAGATATTTGGCAGCTGAGAAGGAGATCCAAAATTCACATGTTTTTTCTCCTGCTCTGTTAACTATTGAGGGTACACAGTTGCTTCTGGCAGTGCTGTCTGAGGTGAAGAGAGGAGGAGAAATACCCCTCTGTTCCCATTCTTACGCTCTCTGGTTGCCTGCCCGGGCTTTCCATTTCCTACCGAAGCCAAGGCTTCTGAGCCAGCTGATCCCAGGACACACAGCTGAAAGCAGGCATATTCTGGGATACAGAGCAGAGGAAGGGAAGGGAGAGGCACAATTTAATCTGAGTGCAAGCAGTCTAGGATTTAGGGAGCAATCTTGGCCTGGTAGAGAATCAGGGAGAGACATTACCTAGGATGAGTGTACGGGCAGGAGAGACAGATGCCAAGGTATCTAAAGGTTCATGTTATTTCAAAGCCGACGAATGTGGGTGCTCTTCTGGGGGGTCAGTGCTAGGACCCCAGAACACTTTCTATTGAGGGCGTCTAGTTTTATCAGAGGAAAAGGGACTTTTCCACTGGGTGGTCTTCTCTTTTCACTTTAACAGTGAGACAGGCATTTGTGAACAGAAATACCTCAGCTCACATATCAAAGAGTTGATGGCTCTTTGATGCAGCAGAACAGTGCCTGCTGCACCCACTCTCTCCCCTGGTTTCCAGTTTCTGTCTGGGGTCTATTTGGAATGTCTGGTAGCTCTCACTGCCAGTGTAATTGGAAAGCAGCAGAAAGCTGTGATTGGATCCTGTGGGGAAGTTAAAATGTAAGGAACCAACAATTATAATAACTGTGTAAGAATAAAAAAAAATAGAGCAGATGTGCCTTTGCAAATGTTTATTTTCTATGGAGATAGAAACCCAGTTTGCATTCTCAGACTTCCCTCTGGACAATTAAGATGTGAATTTGGAGTCAGGTGTTGACTAAAGAATTTGAATTGTTTTCTTCAAGGGCCAGCGTATAATGAAATTTGTGATGTGAGCGTAAAACTAAGTGACTATTATAAAAGTCATAGTCTGCATGGGACTCCATAAATTCACACCATGGTGAGTTGTCTAAAGGGATTTTCACTACTCTGTTCAACATAGTCTTGAAAGGCGCCTCACTCGGTCTCCACTCAGCAGCCAATCCAGAGGCCCCAGCCACAGAAGACAGGCTGCATGCTGCAAACACCTGGCCACCCACCTTTCCAGGAACACCAAGGACTTTTGATATGGCAATTAAAACCTGGCCCATACAACACTTTCTTACAGTGAGCTTGATTTTAACTTCATTTTTTGCTTAACTAGTTCTTTTGTTTCAAACAGATGTAACCTTTCCCTTTTGTTTTCCAGCTAAGGACACCTGTGAGGTATTCCAGCTAACTTGTGTAGATCCATCATTGGTTTCTTGGCAGCCTTGTTTTTAAAAATCTACATACTGCTTTCCCAGTTCAATCCATCACTTTACACTTGAAAAGGTCATGGTTTGCTCATCAGGAAACTTTGGAGAAATCCTTTGCTATGATTTATCTTATGTTACATGCCCTGGTAGAGATTCTCAGGAAGCAAGGCCCATTACTTCCTTGTAAGGTCATTCCCCTGAAGTCCCCTGCAAATGAGTACCAATTGTGCATGCTTGAGACTGAAGCATTCTCTTGGATCATTTAAAGGGAATCAAGGGAATGAGTGGTTTGTATTCGGTGACTCATGTGAGTTGGACAGGTGATGTATGGGACAGAGTCTCCCTTGGAGGTGCTAGCATGTCAATGATAGCTCTTATTTTTAAATCGCTTCCAGTATTTAGTATAAAGATAAACATGCCCCAAGAGACTTAATATTTTATTTTCTGATATTCATAATCGATGGTTGTTTAAAATCCCTTTGGTATGTTACATGCAAATGTTTGCCCTTTGCCCCCCTAAACTTCTTAGTGACATTGTTATGGACGTGAGACATTAAAGCAAGTCTATTAATTATTCTTTTTTAAATCGCAGTATTTAACAACAATATTCAGAGAATTTCCAAGTAATTATCTCTGCAATATTTAACACTGGATTATGTTTAGTAGAATGGCCTAGCTGTTTGGGAGAAAAAGGTGGCACTATGAAGTAAAATAATCTGTTTTCAGAACTGGGAAGACATTTTGAAGGAGACCAGTTTAGTTATATGATGTCTGTCTTGTAAGGACCAGATCAGTTATACAGAAAACATTTATGGTACACATGCAATTATAAAAATTTCTTCATTTTTGCATTCTGTAATCCTAGCTACCTAAATTATGTCAAGTGTATATTTTCTGTTCTCTCTAAATAATTCTTACCTCAGTGTTAACTTCAGCCCAAATCATTTATTCAAGAAACACCATGTATGAGGTCCTATTTGATTGCTGGGAATGTAACACTGAACAAAATCGAAAGTCCTGCTCTCCGAGTTCCCAGGTGTAGTGAGTCTCCTGGCATTAAATTCTGCTGGTAGATGGAAACATGTGGTTGACTACAGAGGAAAAGCTTGTTAAGGGGTAGAAGGTAATAGTATAAAATCAAGTTCAGGCGTGTTTGGTGTGCCTGAGTACATTTCTGCTCTGGCCTTGTGTCCTGAGTGATGTTGCTAGTTGCACAGGTAGGTTTGTCCTGCTCTTCTCTATGCTCTCTCCCCAAGGCCCACTGGAAACAGGGTGTAAAATTATGAGGCTTGTAGCACTTGACTCGGTTTTGAATCTGTAGTAAAGGCACTAGGAAACCAGAAACTGAGATTTATCAGCGTTAATAGGCCACGTAAATTACACTGAAGGCCGGGAGAAAAATGGAAAGGAATAAGTTTGCCAGGTCACTAGGCCTGCTGAGGGCTCTGAACCTCATGTGGTCAGTGTCATTGGGATGCATATGTGGTCCTTACTCATGCTTAGGGATGCTCTGATCCCTGTTTACTGTGCAAACCAGAACCTGCAAGCCTTTAGTTCTTATATTTTATGTCTGTGGTTTCTGGGTTACTCTTGCTTTCTTAGCCGTGACAGTGACAGCATCTGTTAATAAATGGTGCATAGAGCCTATCATTTTCCAAAAACACACACACATATATATGTATTTTTAATGTTTGTTTACCTTTGACAGAGAGACAGAGCATGAGTGGGGGAGGGGGAGAGAGAGAGGGAGACACAATCTGAAACAGGCTCCAGGCTCTGAGCTGTCAGCATAGAGCTCAACACGGGGCTTCAACTCACGAACAGCAAGATCATGACCTGAGCCAAAGTCAGACACTCAACCGACTGAGCTACCCAGGTCCCCCCCAAAATATGTATTTTTAAATTACCTAATTTTAAGGACATTTTACTGGCAAGTTTTCAGATGAAGTTTCACTTTGGAAATAGGATTTGGCCCTATGAATGTTAGGAGAAAATTCATTCCTAATTATTCTTAGATATCTAAAATTTATTTTGTTACTTATGACTGGTAAATGAAATATAAGGGGAATAAGTTTTTTATTCTTTAATAATTTGAACTAGATTTTGAAGTCGGCATAGTGGCATCGCCTTGGTTAGTTAACTGATAATATTCTCCCAAACTGATCATTCTGACTTGTCTTCTCTGAAGGAAATTCTTTGACTTTCTGATCTCATTTCCCCTCTCGCTTCCTTGAAAGCAGCATGGTGTCGTGGAATGAGGATGGGGCTGGTGTTTGGAAACTTGTATTTTAGTCTTGTCTCCAACATTTACTCATAGAAAATACGTAACACTCTTTGATGTCAATTTCCCTGTCGGTCTCACATGAGAGGATAGGTATGTAAAGATATGTAAAACCGCCAAGCGTGATATAAATGTACGGTATTATAACTACTAGGCTTTGGCCTAATACAAGGTAATACATACCTGTGGGAAAATATCCCTATGGTACAAAAAGGTACACTGTCCAAACTTCCACGGCCTGCTGCTCCCCAGTTCTTTGGGTCCCCAGTTTGATTTCCCAGAGGCTGCTGCTGTACCTGATGAGTTCTGGAGCTCCTGGAGATGATGACGTAGGAAGAGATGTTACTAAGCATGTTTAATAGACCTAGAGCCTACTTTCTAGGAGACTACTTTTTTATTTTTAGTAAGACACATTTCTCAGGATGTGCTGCTGCTCAAGATGTAGGGAATACAGCTTCATCATTTTTCTTGTTTCAAATAGAAAAGAGTAGAAATGCACATGCTGTTAGCTTGCTGAACCAGTATATTTCTGAGATATGTGTTGAAGTTCATGGAGCACCACCTAAAGGGATGGAAATAATGCTGCACAGGAATAGGGCCTTTCAACAACGGACACAATTTCACACCGCACGTTATTGCTTCTTGTAAAAGCTCTTGCTCCGCTTTCTCATCTCCAGATCACTGGATGACAGCTCTGGCAGAAACAAATAGCAGGTGGGATGACATGTATTTGTGGATTTTAGGTTATGGTTTGGCTTTAACATATTGCTATGTCTCTTTTTCCAGACTTGCCTTCCTTTCAGAGGCTCAACACCTCCTCTTAACATAATGATTAGATTCAAGACCTGCAATTCAGTCAAGATGTAGTCATGGGTCAGCGTACTCCTATTATCCCAGCTGGGGCTGCCCTCCCATGTTACCTGCTCCAGAACAGTGAGTGTATTCATCGGAGCTGTGCCATCCCGGGCAGTGTGAAACACTCCTCACATTCTTTCCCAAGTTGCTGGTCTCTTAGGCTTCTTTGTTTTTTAGTATTTCAGGGCCCATGAGGGATGTGTCAAATGTCTCCCAGCCCTTTAATTTGTCCATGTTTGCCTTAGAGGTCAGTTCTAATTGGGTATGATCCTACCAGCTGAAAAATAGTCAGAATATGGAAGGGCCAGGATTAGGGGCTTGGAGAGGGGGATTTTGAAAGGATAACATAACCAGCCAGTTTTCACCTTCCAGCAGATAAGAGGAGATCGTATTTATCATGACTACTCATAAAATCCTACCTTAAACGATGAAGAAAGTATCTGTTTAGAGTGTGAATGTGCTTTAAGGCTAAGAGATACACTTGCTAAGGATTTTGGTCATTGAAAACTAGTTCATCCTAGGAAAAAAAATAATTTGTATTCGTGGTCAAAGAGAAAGAGAATCAGGTCCATTATTTCAACACAAAGCAGGTTGAAAAATCCTCTAGACCCTCAAATGAACTTAGAAATATTAGAATTGCAGGTATTGGCTCAAGATAATGCTTTGCTAATGTATTATGTCTGTCTTTTGAGGATCAACACTGTGAAATAATCATCTTATAAGAGAATTCCCAGTAGAGAAAGTGAACACAGTATGAGCACAAAATAGGGTTGAGAGCCTAAGATCTTGACTAAAGCTATGAGTAATTTTTCTGTTTAGGAAAACCAATAAAACAGCCTAATGATGACAACATTTCACAGGTCTTAAATTAATGGGTACAGTATAACTGACTTCTGTTTATTATCTAACAATCACTAGAAAAATTTCACACTGTCTTTCAGTTTCAAAAATATGACATACTAATTTTGCTTTGATATAGACATTATGTACACTGAGTCATTGTGCTGTTTCTTGTTATGTGTTCACATTTTCATTGCCATATTAATTTCCTAAACTCTGAGATGGTGACTCCTCTCCCTTCCACTTGTCTGGTATCATCTTGGCATGAGACACAGAATAACTCTGATTCTGGAGATGAATGTTGGTGCGGTTGAGTAGATACTTCTCAGTCCTCTTCTGTAAGACGTAGGGTAGTAATGCTTTAAACTGCGATGAACATGAGGCTCTCCTGCTCACAGACACTGGTGTAGGAATTAAGGAATAGAATTACTGAGCTTCAGCATTATGTTTTCTTTTTCAAAGCTGTAGTCCAAATATCTTTATTTTTTTAATGTTTATTTATTTTTAGAGAGACAGAGTGTGAGTGAGGGGCAGAGAGAGAGGGAGACACAGAATCCAAAGCAGGCTCCAGGCTCTGAGCTGTTAGCACAGAGTCCGACGTGGGGCTTGAACTAATGCACTGAGAGATCATGACCTGAGCTGAAGTCAGCATTTAAACGATTGGCCACCCAGGTGCCCTTGTAGTCCAGATCTCTTAACTCTTGCTCATTCTCATCCGTTAAATGCTACCTCCTTGTTTTCTTCCTGACTTCATCTAATTTCCTGGTTTTAAAACTTAAAGTAACTAAAATTGTGTATATACCTCAAAGATAGTGCTGCAGTTGCATGAATTACTACAAACTGTATGTAAGCTTACTAGAGATTTGTGAAAGAGAAATGAAAATAATGGTAATGATAAAAGATTTAGTGATTACCCTCTATTATCCCCATAATTGTTTAAATAATCCAGTATGGTAGGTAACAGTTTTATTTGGGTTTTAAAAACAGGCTGGGTAATTTATTAGGGCTACACAGATAATTAGTAGGGAGCTAGAACCCCAAAACTCATACTTTAGTCACAGTGTTATATTGTACTGCTGACCTGTGTATTAAGGATTATCAAATTGTGTGGGATATAAATATGTAATTTTTTTGTTTTGTCTGTAAGTAATTGCTACCCACTATACTAGGTTGAATGCCCTTACACTTAAGCATTCAATCGGATGACATATTATAGCAATTAGCTCAGAATGGTCTTATTTTGTTATTTAGAACTCAATTCCAGTGATTTTCTTCTTGATTGTATATATGTGTGTGTGTGTATGTATATGGATAAAATGGCAGCTCAGTAAATTTTTATTTAGTACAAAGTAAGTAACCACCACCTAGATCAAGATACAGAACATTTTCAGCACCACTATTAGCTTCTTTCCCAGCCCGTATCTCTCCCTCAAAGGTCTCAATTCATAATCACCAGTTACTTTTGCCAGATCTTGAACATGATGTAAATGGAATCATAGTGTATATGTTTTGTAGTGCCTGGCTTCTGTTATGCAACACAGAGCCTGTGAATCCTTTGTGTTGTTGTGTGAAACAGTAGTTAGTTCCTTTATATTCTGTTTGAGGATACCATTACTTCTTTATCCATTCTCCTGTCGACAGACATTTGTATTGATTTGGTTTTTGGCTATTGTGAATAAACATGTTATAACAATTTTTGTGGATGTTTTCTGGTGGACATAGGCATTTGTTTTTCATGGTACATAGCCAGAAATGGAATTCCCACGGGTCATAGTGTAGGTATATGTTTAAGCTTTCGTATATATTGCCAAAAGTTTTCCAAAATGCTCAAACCAAGTACGTTCGCATCAGAGACACCTTAAAGTTTCTATTGTTTTCCATTTGTAACCATAGTTGGTGTTAACAGTTCTTTTCATTGTAGATATTCTGGTGGGCTTGTAGTAGTATCTCATTGAGGCTTTAATTTGCATTTATCTTATAAGTAATGAAGATGACTTTTTTCTGTATACTTACTGATCATTTGGTAAAGCAGATATTAAAATATTCAAGTTCTTTGCACATTAAAAAAAAATTGAGTTGCCTTTCTTCCTGATTTACAGTTCTTTATTTCAGATAAGGATTCTTATTCAAGTGTATGTGTTGAGACTATTTCCTTTAAGTCTGTGACTAGAACTTGCTTCCTTTCAGTGCTTTGAGTGAAAAGAAGTTCATAATTTTAGTGCAGTCCAACTTACTAATTTTTTATGTGTAGTGTTTTTTGTTCCTGTTTAAGAAATTTTGGACTACTGCAAAGTCATGAATATGTTTCCCCCCTCTATTTAATTCTACAACAGAGTTTCTCAAACTTTCTTGGCCTGTGGAGACCTTAACATATTAGTGGTTTTTTCAGAGACCTAATAAGCTGAAAGAAACACGTAACAATTCTGTTTAGTGAGGAGGTAGTTCCAAACAACTTAATAAGGATTTACATCCTAAAGCATACTCGATGTTTGAAAATATAATACAAATTAAATAAAAGAAAAATAGTATATTTATTTAATTCTTAAGTAACCACAATTACTTTGTAATGAGATGTGTGCCTATTACACTGCACAAGTTATCAAATCTTGGAATCTTAGAATTGGTTTGGACACAAACACCTTCATAACCTCTGCCGTATTAATTTTTGCACGGTACTTTTTCTGATAGCTAGTTTCCCAAGGATACTCTGGAATGAAATGCAGCATAATGTAATGTTGAAAGAGTGCATGACCTTGAGCTGGTAGTCTGGGGAGAGTGTAATAAAAGTTTATGGGGCGCCTGGGTGGCTCAGTCGGTTAAGCAGGTGACTTGGATTCACGTCATGATCTGACAGTTCATGATCTCATGGTTCATGAGTTTGAGCCCTGCTCCAGGATCTTTGCTGTTACAGTAGAGCCTGCTTTGGATCCTCTGTCTACCTCTCTCTCTGCCCCTCCCCTGTGGGGCATGTGCATTCTTTCTTTCAAAAATAGGTAAATATTAAAAAAAAAATACTGCCAAGTTTCTCTCACAAATGTAATCTATCCTATGGCACCCTTTGAGTTTGCTATAGTTCCTCAACACCTTGGCACACACTTTGATTCTAGGCACGTTTTTTTTTTTTTTAATTTTTTTTTTAATGTTTATTTTTGATGGAGACACAGAATGCGAGTGGGTTAGGGGCAGAAAGAGAGGGAGACACGGAATCCGAAGCAGGCTCCAGGCTCCGAGCTGTCGGCACAGAGCCCGATGCGGAGCTTGAACTCACGAGCTGTGAAATCATGACCTGAGCCAAGTTGGATGCTCAACCGACTGAGCCGCCCAGGCGCCCCGATTCTAGACACATTGTTTGACATTTCACATTTAGGTTTACAATCCATCTCTAATTTTTGTGTATAATGCAAGATGGGTATCAGGGTTCTTTTCCTCCTGTCATGCAGATATTCAGTTGCTCAACACCATTATTTGTCATATATCAAGGGACTCTATAAATATGGACCTATTTCAGGACTCTTTTCTGTTTCACTGGTCTAGTTATTGGTGCTTGCACCAATACCATGCTGGCTTAATTACTACAGCTTAATAGGAAGTCTTGAAATCTGATAGTGTAAATTTTTCATTCTTGTTCTTTAAGATCATCCAATTATTTTTGGTTCCATACATTTTAGGAACAGTTTGCTGTGTTCCACTGAAGACCTCCCTCTTCTTCTGGCTCAGTTAGACCTGTCTGTTACTGTTGTGGCCCAGAGTGTAGGTCTGAGAAGGGAAGGGTGGGTACAGAAGATTTTTTCTGCTCTTTCCTGTATCTACTTTCTCCCTTTCTTGGTGCTAGTTCTGTGGCTTCAGTGTGCTTGAGGGGAGTGTAGAAAGAAAGAAAATGAAAAATATCTCCTTGGTTAATCAAGAAGTTTGCAGTCTTCTCTTGGGTTGGTTGTTGGTTTTTCTCATTCCTCAGTGAGTAGTGTTGGGGCTTTCAGGCATCTAAGTGGAAGGTATTTAAATGGTGGTTCTCTCCTGGGGGAATGGACTCTTCAGAGGGCCACTTGGGGAGGAGACCCTCCCCACTGCATAACTCAGGACTGACCTTTTCATTTTTTATTTTAAATTTAAAAATGTTTAGCATTTATTTATTTTTGAGGGAGAGAGAGAGCATGTGCACACATGGAGAAGGGTCAGAGGGAGCAGAGGATCCGAAGCAGGCTCTGCACTGTGAGTGTAGATCCTCAGGCAGGGCTCGAACTCACAAACCCACCATGATATCATTACCTGAGCCGAAATCGAGAGTCTGCCACTTAATTGACTGAGCCACCCAAGTGCCCCTTTTCTACTCCCCTCTGCCTCTACAGAATCTGCTTCCCTCTCCTCTTTACCCCTTTTGCACATACCACTCTCACCTTCTTGGTCCTTTATCTAAAGGGACATCTTGAGTGGGGTATTGACAAGAAGGCTCATTCTCCCTTTACTCATAGAGAACTCATATTTTCCTGTCATCTCCATTTACTCTGTTAAATTCTTCTCCTATGCTTGGTAATCCGGAGGATGACTGGCGAGTACCCTGGCTGATGGACATGTAGCCAGAGACCGAAGTACCAATTTCCTCTTGTAGGCATTGCCATCTTGATGAAGATTCTCTTGGAGTCCCCTCCTTGCAATGGAGCAAAGGGAAGAGTTTCTCTACAATCACTTTATTCTAAAAATCCTTCCAGCTACAAATTCATCTTTTCATCTTTATTGGTGATATAGTGGCTGTGGTTGTTGGCCTATTCAAATTGATGCTTCTCAGTAAACTGGGCAAGACTGGCCCTAACTACTGGCAAATTGTTAGCAGAATTTGAACTCGAAATGTGTGGTGATTAGTGACTTTGGTTTTTGGTTTGGAGTCTTAGCTGCAATTTCTCCTGCCAAACAATAGCAATGACAAATAAAGATTTGGTCTGTTTTTTAGACGAAATTTTCTTCTAAAATCTAAAGACCTTTCCTATACTTACCTCTAAAATATGCTAACCTGTTTTTAATAATAATTTTCCTCATTGTTTTTGTATATGATTAATGTAATTACTAATGAGATCAAGAATTTCAAATTCAGTAAACATTTATAAGCATTTATAAAAGTGTGTTCAACACTATTCTAGCTTCTATGTCTATACATCAACAAATCTGATTTATTCCAGATAAAACTTGGGAGTTGGGCATTAGTATTGTTTCAACTGGAAGAAAACAAACAAAAAACACCCAAGACACTGAGAATACTGGTATTCAATACTGGTATTGCTCTTGAAATAAACATTTCCTAAAAGTTAGTAATTTTTCATGAGAACAACTAGAATGAAGATTTTAGGTGTGTATCCACCTGGAGAAGCAACTCAAAAGCAGATGCCCCATTGATGTATCAATTGTCATCTTCTTAGATAAAGGAAAGCATATAAAATCTTGAAAGTCTGAGATGATTGAATTTCAACCCAAAGTGATTTTTCACTGGATTCTGTAGAGACTACAATTATGCGGTCAACAATAGACCAATAATTCACTTTTATGTTCCTTGAATTACTGACTTATTTGTTTGATCTCAAGAAACAAGGAGAGGTAGCATTAGAGGTAAAGGAGGAAACAGAACAAAAAACACTAGGTTTACTTTAGTTATTTGTTTATTCATTTGTATATGTATTGATTTATTTTTATTTATTTATTTTGAAAGAGAGAGCACACACATGGACAAGTGGTGGGGGGAGGGTGAAAGAGAGGGGGAGAGAGAGAATCTCAAGCACATGCTGCTTTGTCAGTGCAGAGCCTGATGTGGGACTCAGACTCACAAACTGTGCCATCATGACCTGAGCTGAAATCAAGAGTCTGATGCTCAACCAACTGAACCACCTGGGTGCGCCTAAGTTTTAAATTTCTATTTGACGATTGGTATCCACTTCTAACTTCTGATTATGGCCCAGGTTGATGAATACTTTATTCTGTTGGAGAATCTTACTAGAATTTTCACTTTTTTGTTTTAATTTCATGATACAAAAACCCTAGTCAACCTGATCTGAATATGATTTGAATTGTAATCAGTTGAGGCCTACCTCTTCTTCATTAAGATGTTAGAAACTTTGTGTTTACATTCATCTCAGTGTGTGATTTGGTTTGTTCTTTGATGTAATTTGAGTTGTGTTTTAGTCATATAGAAAAGGCACAGAAATAAATCGCTTTTATTTTGTCACATAAAGCAGATGGCCCATATCATCAACATTTACAAGGTAAGCCAAAGCCACGTTTTAGATATTAAACCAAAGTTGATGAAGAGGTTCCCCTGGAATTGGAGGCAAAATTGCAAATTACGACCAATGAAAAACTTTTAAACTTTTATTGTTTCTTAATTTGATGACTTGAAGATAATGCAAACCTATACCAATTTTAAACTTTTTTTTCCTAAATAGATCACCTTAGACTACATTTTAAATTATATATAACATTTATTTGTCTATATTTGTTATACTGTTTGTTTTAGAAATTCTTTTGTGGATAATTGAGAAGATGTGCATTCTTCTGCCGTTGGATAGAATGTTCTGAATATGTCTGTCTGGTCCCTTTGTTATATAGTATTATTCAAAACTGCTATTTTTGATTGATTCTCTGTCTGGATTGTCTATCCCTTGCTGAGTGTGGAGTATTAAATTTCCCACCTATTACTGTATTGCTCTTTATTTTTCCTGTTAGTCTTGTTAGTATTTGCTTTATATATTGAGGTTTTCCAATGTTGCGTGCAGAAACATTTACAATTATTACAATCTTCCTGATGATTTGACCCCTCTATTATTAAATAATGACTTTGTCTCTTGTGACCATTTTTACCTTAAAGTTGATTCTTTTGATATATGAGTAGGTCCTCCTGCTTTCTTTGAGTTACTGTTTGCTTGGAATAAATACCTTTTACCTTCCCTTCATTCTGAGTCTATGTGTGTCCTTGAAGTCAAAGTAAGTGTCTTATAGGCAGATGTGTATGAACCTTGTTTGTTTACTGATTGAGTCATTATCTGCCTTTTGTTTAGAGACTTTAATCTATGTACACTTAAAGTAGTTATTGAGAGGTAAGGATTTAAAATTGCTTTTTGTAAAATTTGGACATTTTGTAGATTCCTTGCTTTTTGCTTTCTTTATTTGTGATTTGATGAATTCTTGTGGTAGTATGCACTGACTCCCTTATCATAATCTTTTGTGTATCTACTGCAGATTTTTCCTGTGTGGTTACCATGAGAAATAAAATTTCTTACAGTTATAACATCATGTTGATAACATCTCAGATTCAGTATCACTAGGAAACTTTATATATTTCTACCCCTCACATTTAGGGTTATTAATATTGCAGTTAACATCTTCTTAAAATTGTGCATTCAATAACATTAGAGTTATAATTGTTTTTTAATATATGTGGTTTTTAATTTTAAACTAAAATTGTAAGTGATTATGCAGTGCCATTACGATATTAGAAAATCTGATATTGTCACAATAAGTAATTGCGATTCCAGATTCTAGATTAGATTCTATAGGGAGGAGGAAAAAAATGCTGTTAAGTATATTATTGGATCAATATTAGGAAACTAGATGGAAAATTAGATAAGAGTAATGTATACAAGTATTTTATAAATTTACTTAGGTTGAAAATTGTACTGAAGTTATGTAGAATATTCCTGTTTTTAAGAAATAAAAACTGAAAGGTAAAGGCCACAACATAGGCAATTTCACTATAATTGTTTTATGTACACATAGAGAAAGAAAGAAATGGAGAGAGTTATAGGGATACAGAGACAAAGTACATGATAAAAGAAATGGGTTAATAATAAGTGAATCTTATTAAAGGTGTTTGGATGTTCTTTGTACTGTTTTTATTCTTGGAAGGATTCTTGTTTTTTTAAGGAAAAATGATCTATTTCATGTAATTAGTAAGTTCAGGATAGAGTTTAAATATGATTTTAGCTAAAATATCTTTAGCAATCTTTCTTTCTTTTCTGATTCTACTTTTTCTGAGTTGATGTTATTTCACGTTAGGTTTACCAGAAAGTGGGTGACAACAAAATTCCTGCAGCATTTCTTTAAGTTTGAGATTATTTCCACCTAAAAAAAATAAGTTTCTGACCTGGAATTCTAAGTGTTTATTAAAATATCTGGAAATATATTCGAAACATTTGGGATACCTAGAAATTAGTTTCCAGTTAAATATGTATAAGTCTTGAATTATTGGTGTCATTTAGCTGCATTTTTAGGGTGCCAATGGTAACTATTTAAGCAGATTACTTTCATTGGGGAAGGAAAATAGTGATGAAGGGGATAAGCAGAGTGCATGTCACTGAACTTGAACTGGGTTTTGATTTTGCCCCTACTCACTTCTGAACTCTGGCAAACAAATACTCAACCACAGGTCTGCAACCAAAGCTGAACAACACGAAGCTCTTCACTTGTTATGTAAGTGATCAGCAAATTAAAGATTAACCTGAAATCTTTAAGGACATGAGTTATTCTCAGTTTTAAGAAAATAAAACTTGTCTCTTCCATGGTATTTGTGGGATTTACATCACACTTTAGTTTTGTGTGACATCAGAGTTCTTCCACAAACAAAAGAACAAAACACATTAAATCTAACATTTACCAATGGTGATACTAAAAATAGTTTACCCATACTGCTCCCCTCTTTCTGTGTACACACACACACACACATATGTATACATACATATATGTATATATACATATGTGTGTGTGTATACACACACACACACACACACACACACGAAGTTCACTATTATTGTTCTCTTCCTGGAAACAATGGAACAGCTAGTAGATATCAGGATCATTCAGCAGTTCTACTTGATCAGTAAAATTCACCAAACTGTATGTCCCTTTCTATAATTGTCTTAATGTTAGGCTTTGAGAACAAAGATGTTCATATGTGTTTATAGATTCCCTTGGAAAGCAAAACAAGAAGGAAGAAACTAGCAAGGAGAGGCAGAGTAAAAGAAATTTTTTTCCTAGTCTGAGCCTGATGTTGTTTATTTTAGCACTTCATAACTTGTTATTTTAGTTTTCCTAGATACAGAATATTAGATGTATAGCTATTCTAAAGCTCATCTAGATCTATACATTCAGACAATGAAGAAATTAGAAACTAGGTGGAAAATTAAGAACAAGTAAGTTGACTGGAAGTCACACACCAACCAGTATGAAAGAGCCACCCTTGAATGTGTCCTCTGTGAATGATACCCGAAGTTGTACTTCGAGTAAATTTCCATTACATCACTACTGCGTTGTTTTCATTTCTTTTTCTCTTGCCCTAGTGATAGAGACTCTGGGGAATGGGGCAGCAGAGAAACAACACATCTTGTTTCAGATCAAATTACAGTGGAGTTAGAACTATAGACCTTACCCATTCCAACTCTGCATTTTTCAGTTTAAAAACAAAAGACGGCAACAAATAATGAAGGCCCAGAAACGTTTAATTAGTCGATCAAAGTCTCATAATTAGCAGAATGATCATGGGCACATCACTTACCCCGAGTCTCAGTTTATGCACTTGTTAAAAAGATAAATAGGACTGTTGGAAAGATTTAAGGTTATATTAATAAAATACCAAGTATATTACTTGACACGTACGAAGTACCCAGTGAATATGGGCTTTTATTATAGTTGTAAAAATTGTCTTGGGTTTTGAGTTTGTTAATAAAAATTACTTGTATCATTGGTCCAGGTGAAACAGAACCTAAGTGTTTCAACTCCTGGTCCAGTGCTTTTTTTCCTCCTCCCTTGCAATTCCCTTGTAGCCTACATTCTCTTGTGAGATGCGTATTTGAAAGCAGGATCTTCCACAGCTGCAACAGTGGAATTGAAAGAGAAAGGGAAGCCTTATTAGTGTGAGTCTGAACTCTAATAAGAGCTGCAGAAATCCTGGAGCCAGAGCTTTGTCACACGTGGTGAGACCTAGTCTCATTTGAAGTTATGATCAAAGTTCTGCATGGCTCATGCTGAGAGGTGGGTTTTTTTTTCTTTCTCATGTGCCCCTTGCTTTCATTTTGCTCAGCTTTAAAACATTTGTTCTATTTACATGAATGTATTCAACAGGCAGATTGTTCCTTGCCTGAGAATTCCTCCCATAAATGCAAATAACATTTCTTAATCTCTCACAGCTGGTTCAAGAAGTATGCCTGATGAATCACCTAGAGGAGATAAAAAAAAAAGGAATAAAGGGAAGAAAACCAAATGCAGAACATTATACAACCCTTGAGCAGCCCATTAAGTATTTAACTTATGCAAAATATGCATTGCATGAAGTGTTTTAGATAGAAGCCACAAGTCTTTCTCTTGAGCTATAGAAAGACAAGGTCAGACCTATGATGCTTTAAAAATGCAGAAACTGATGATCAGTTGAGATTTCCATGGCAATCTTGTGAAACAAACTTGGTCAAAATAAAATCTTAAAACCTCCATGTTGAAGAGATTAATCCCTTCCCCTGCTAGAGAGAGAAGGTATTTTCAAGATAGTGGGATTACAGTTCCTTGCTTTTGGTGCTACCCAATGCTTTTCTAGGGAAATTTGGTACTTACAAAGGGCACCAGTGGCCCTCAATTTTATTTATCAATGAAAACAGCCACTAGTATACATTTGTTGTCTTCCCCTTGGATAGATGTTAAGGCATTGCTGGAAGCTGGAAGCACACCTGTAAAGCAGGAATGAAAGGGCAGACGTGGTGCTTTTGGGTTTGCAGAGCTAGCTAGGTAAAATATCTGCACACAGACCTGAAGTAAAGAAGACCCACCTCCTGATCTTGTGGCATTTCCATTCCAGTAGATAAGTATTCCCATGGGAAGAGACCAGCAGCTGGGTGGGGGGAGGGGAGCAAATTGCAAAATAGAGTTTTTATCAAATGCAAAAGTCACCAGCAATTCTGTGTGTCCATGTCTTTCAAAGGGCAACTCTGCTGGCATGTGGCTCTACTCTCCCAAAGAGGTCTGAATGTGTGCAGAAACAAGTGAGTTATAAGGGAGAGAATGGAGTTGGCTTTCCGGCTGCCAGAAGTGGTTATGACACGAGAGTGATGTTGAGAAGAGGGAGTGGGGGAGACACAGGAAACAGCGCCCACAGACTCCATTTGCAGCAGGTGGGGTTGGGAGGAGACGAATTCCTTCCTGCCTGCCTGCCTTTAGCAAGTGTTTATCTTCACTATGTTCCTCCCCTGATTCAAACCCTTCAGTGGTTTTCTTGTGTAGGAGAGTGTAAAACAAGTCTCCCTCCCAGTCTCATGGCTGCGTGATGTAGTCCCCCCTGCTTCCTCACCTTCATCCTCCTCCATTTCCGTTTTCAGTTCTTAGGTTCAGGCTCACCGCTTTCCTCTCGGAACTGAGCTCGTTTCCCCGTAGGAAACGCCCCCACGCCGTCCAATGTGTGCTTGCTTCTCACCTTTCTGATCTCAGCTTAAATCTCAGCTACTCAGAGAGACCTCCCGTGAACACTCCATCTGGAGCAGTTATCCTTGCCCCAGCGTTGTCTCTGTCTCAGAGCTCTGTTCCTTCCCAACTGGCTCTCCTCACCACAGGTAACTGTCTTGCTGTTGGTGTGGTATGTGCTCTGAACTTCCACCTCTAGTCCACATACCCCAGGAGAGCCAGATGTTCCTTCCTCCTCTTCTTGTGTCGGCCACATCTCTCTCAGTTTCTGCCACTGGACAGGTGCTCTGCAATGAATGGGTGGTCCAAGGTTGCAGAGATTTGTTAGGAGAATGATGGTGGAACAGGCCGATCAATGAAATCTTTATATTTTCAAAAGCCACCTGTGGCTTTCATTTTTAAGCTGCTTCATGAGTAGGCCCTGAGGAGCATCCATGAGTAAGAGGGGATAGGTACTGGAATCAGGAGAGCAGTAATGTATCAGGGTTTCTAAACCCTAGGAAGAGCTTGCTGGGGGATCTTGATCTGAATGTTTCAGCATTGGTGAGAACAAATTTTGCCAATATGGGTTTTATTGTCATGTGGCCTCTTAGCCTAAAGCCCTTGCAGACGATCCTCTTTGTGCTGAAAGTGTGAGAAAGTATGGGTATTGTGGTCCTGGTCTTGGTCCCTGGCTACTGCCAGGGTCACCTTCAACACCCCTCTGGGGGGCAGTCACTGCAATGTGTCAGCAGAACCACTGAGTGCCCTGACTTGGCAGTCAGTGGGGTTTCCAGTAATCCTATTTACAGCTCCCTGGGACGCATCAGATAAAGGAGTGTGCTGAATACTAGGCTGCTCTATTTCCTCTGTTTCCAGCTTCTGTCATCTCCCCTCTGGGAACAGTGCTCCCCTCAGGAAGGGTTCCTCTCCTGCTCCTCAGGCTGCCATGTCCCTAGATCATTACGTGGCTGAGCCTGTGGCATTCAGATCATGGTGCGCAAGCTCACGGGTCTGAACAACTTGACATTACTCCTCAAGTCTTCCAGAGTTCAAGAACAGGTATGCAGAGATCAGCTTCAAAGTATCTCATGGTTCCCAAGGTAGTTGTGCAAAGTAAACTCGAATAGTGATCGCCCTGGCTTTGACTGTTTCGTAAATTTAGAAAAGGATTTGAAAGTATGTTCCTGTAGTGGTGTCCGTCTTTCTTCTCTTTTCTGTTTCCTGGTTTCTCCCAACCCTAATAGAGAGATAGGGCCACAGTTGAGATTTGTAAACTCCAAAGCATCACCCTGAGTTGAGAAGGTAGGTGCTGGGTGAATTTTGCAGAATACAGTGTGAAGTCAGTAAACCTCTCATGGAGTGGAGGAAGAGAGTGGCCATCTTGAGAAGAGAGGGGCTTCTGCTCCGTGAGGCATGTGCTGTGAGTGTGGGACTCGGCCGCCTTGTAAAGAAGCCAGCATATTGGCAAAAGAACTGATGGTGTCTCTGCTTTGCCGCACTCAGTAAAAATGAATCTGCATAAAGCAGCTCCGGATAAATGCCACTTCTCTGGGAATGCCTGAAAACTTGTGCGAGCTGCCAGACGAGTGCAAAGCACTGATTTTAAAAGCTGAACAGTTGTTTTTAAGTCCCATTTTTTTTTTTTCATGCAGAATTAACAGTGTTTCCCACCTGGTCATTTCTCCCACCACAGGGAAAATGGCCTTTTTTTGTTGGAAGATGAAAGGCAGTGAGAGCTGAGCACATCACAGAAATGAAGACCTGCACAGTGCCTGAGTAACAGTGAAAGGAACTCCCAGGCTACTTATAAAACATCTCAAACTAGTTTTACATTAGAGTCATAATTTCTGTAAAATGTATCTCTGCTGGGTAGGGACTAATAAGCCCGAGGACATGTAATCATGTACACTGTTTAAATCGCTGTATAAACAGGTGTTCTGCCATGTTCTCAATAACTCATTTCCATTGACCTGTTAACATAGTTTTTGATCAGGGTGGTCTCCAGGTACTGAAGTGATAAAGCAGAATTTCAGGTGATAATTGGGCATGAGAAAGCTCTGACGGTTCAGCATTGCCTATATATAGTAAGTGCTTAATAAATGTTACATACAGTTGTCGATGTTGTGGTTTTTCTTAGAGGGTCCACTGGCACCCCTAGTGAGACTATATCTTCTCTCTCAGAGCTGGGTTTCTTCTGACTGTTCTCCTGAAAAGAGGTGAAGTTTTTGCCCTTGGGCTCTTCACAATTTTATCTTCTTCATATGTCCTTTTCACAGAAACACTCTGGTGATGGCCTCATATGAAGTTCTTCTTTATTTTTCCTCACTTCTCTGGGATGTGTGGCTTGCTATGTGGTCATCTTCTAAGTGATTAAAACAATTTGTTTTTCAGTTTTCTCGATTAATAATGCCTGATGTCTCCAGACTAATTGTGGAGAGATTTCTATCAGTATTTTATAAAGTTAAACCGAATGAATAGATTGGATTGGTTTTGATTTAATTGAATTAACCTTTAATATTAACATTTGGCTAATTCACCTTTGGTCATGAAACGAACTTAGAACTGCTCTGAGCAGCTGCATTTTATGAGATAAGGATAAAAGTAGCACATTTTCCCCCCTAATAGGTTCTTAAAGTAGTTTACAAAAAATAAAAAATGAGCATAAAAAACACCAACCATGTCTAAGTTAATATACTAATTGCTGATGTATTGGATTTGTTTATCTACTTAGAAGATAGTGGCTTACTAGGATGAGCCAAACAGGAAATATCTCTGGCTGAGAAATAGCTATTTTAAAATCAGATTTGCATTTGTCTAAGTTATGAAGATTACAGCTGCCTTTTTCTCTCCTCGCTAATTAAATGAGTCCAAGTAGGGTTGTAATTTGGTCAGTAATTTTCTAATTTGTGTGCAATGTTATTTTTAAAGTTTTGTATACAGATGGTCTTATAAGGTGACTAAGAGACTTGGTTTGCTTGTGACTGTCCCAGTTTGCCTGAAGTATTATGGCTTATGCCTTTTGTCCAGGTACATTATGAGTAGCACTCCCTTCACTTTAAAAAGTGTCCTGGTTTGCATAATAAGTATTATGTTCACCATATTTAGCTATTACAGGTAAAGAAAACTCTAAACCAGTATCCACACCAGTAACAGTGACATCAAAAACACCATTTATAGAGTAACAAGAAAATAGCCATTTTAAGCTGGACCATAAATAAAGAATCCTATGAAGGTCAGTTGGGGGAAGATAATGGAAAATCATTTTGCTTGCTTTGGGTGATGTGGGTTATGGAATAGTAAGTAATTGTGTGGGATCACTAGGGTTCAGCCATGAATCAGAAATCCTTGAAAGCCGTGGAGACTCTGGGTTGGTACAGGATGAAACGGGGAGTTATTAAAGATTTCTGAGCAGATAGATGATAGATTAAAAATCACTACAAGAAAAGTAGTGTTGTATGGCAACAGTATAAGGAAAAGGTTGAATTGGTTGGTAAATGGTACTACTCCTAGAAGAGAACCACTAAAAGTGCAGCCCATTGGATACTATAAAAGGCAGTCTTAGAGCAAAAAGAAGCAAAACAGCTGGTACACCATCCAAAGGAGTCATCACTATGAAAGGACTAGTAAAGGTTATAAAAGTAATACTAGAAAACTGCATAGAAATTAGATTGGAACATGAGGCTTGGATAACCTGGTGATATTTTGGGCTTACTACCATGCAGGTTCAGTGGCCATTTTTATGGTTCTTTAAAAAAATTTTTTTTTAACATATATTTATTTTTGAGAGAAGAGAGAGACAGAGCATGAGCTCAGGAGGGGCAGAGAGAGAGGGAGACACAGAATCCGAAGCAGGCTCCAGGCTCCAAGCTGTCAGCACAGAGTCTGAAGTGGGGCTCGAACTCACAAACCATGAGATCGTGACCTGAGCTGAAGTCAGATGCTAAACTAATGGAGCCACCCAGACACCCCCATTTTTATGGTTATTATGGCTACAGAGAAAGTTGTGCCTTAAGTTCTAAATAAGTGCTCTCTTCATGTATTTTTATTCACTATATGAGGCCATATTGGAGACATACTGGTAATACTTAAAGGTTGAAATCAAATTGAATTTTACTTTAATAAAAGGGATAAAATATCTATGGAATTAAGAAAAAATTAAAACCCTGGGTGAGATCTATGTGGAATTATTAAAATTTGATTTAATATGCCCAGGAGACAAGTTAATCTTTTGAGCTTAACATCATGGAAAACCACAACGATGCATTCTCACATAGTCATACTGTGATGTCTTTGACAGAGGCAGTATACCCAGATCAATATTACTTTGTCCTCACCCAGGATTGATGTTTTTTATTAACAAGTTGTTTGCTACTTGTGCAAGATGCCAAAACCCTGGCCGATAAGGCTGATCTAACTATACATATTAAATGGCAGTTTCCTGGACAATCTTCCATGTGTTTTACATTGATAAGTAATTCAGTTCTCATAGTCGACCAATAACTTTATCATTTTTTTTTCTTCTTTAAGTATCTCATTTTTTGTCTTCACCAGCTAAGCAGTAGTAAACCTTCTGGAAAGTGGAAATTGAAGAATATATTGGAGGAGAAAAAAGGGAAGTACCCACTTCCATATAGTTTATATAAACATCTTAAATATCCCAGCTAACATGTTAAGAACTTGTTATTTATGTAGGCAGCAAAGGTGAGGGGCAAATAAATCAGAATTACTAAAGGATAATGTCTAATATGTATAGCAAATCTTTATGGATTTTTAGTTATACGATCATGAATGAGTTCACTGTCTTCCATTGTCATGTGATAATAGTCTTTATTAAGCATCCAGCCAACATGTATTAACAGTTGGTAAATTCAAATTCCTCTCACTTGATAATGAGCTATAATTACATGTCATATTTTTATCAATGAAATGATAGTTTTCCCCAGATATAAATCTTAATATTTTTATAGTAGCTTAATAACTTACAAACTTAATTTTCCTCCCTGCAGAAGAGTCTATTTGGAAGCACTTCAATGTGCAAAAATTAGGGAGTTACCAACTGAGAAATTTATGGAAAAAAAGATTTCGGTGTTCATATCCCAAATTAAACATACATATTAACTGTGGCAGGACTTGCAAAATAGTGGACTTGAAGACCTCCATAAATCTGCCTGAACATAAAAACAATGAAAATTGTGGCACAAATTGTTCATCATCAACTTTCTCAGAAATCTGGAAACCAACTAAAAATTTAAAACAATCTGAGGGTTGTTTACTCAAGAAATAGTGTAGAAGTTAGGTAAGATTGACAACTTGGGTGGCATTGTAACCTACTTTGATTCTCCTCTCCCCAGCTTTGTAGTAGCCCTGAAAGCCAGGAGCCTTGCAACCACAGAAACTGTGAAAACCAGCAGCTTTGCAGCAATTGGAGGTCACACTGGGTTTGGAGCTCCTCAAAAGTTTCATTCCCAGAGCATTTTCACTGTTTAATCTGTCTAGCATCTCTTTGAAAAGCTCCATTTGTATGCTATTGTCATTATTTGCCCTGACTCAAAGTTTCCTCTTCGGGAAAAGACTTAACCACAATGCATTTATTTAAAACAGTTAGCAAATTGCTTAATGTTGCAGCTGCTAGAGTGAGTCGTACCGTTTAGCACAAACAAGAGCCTGGTCAAAACCTTAAAAGGAATATCTGGGTAATGAGATACTCATATGGCTCTTTGAAAAGCTCTATTAAATTCATGGGTACCTAAAAGGCCACGTACGTGTATAGAGCCATATGCATGCCCATGAGACTTGAGAGGGCCCAAATTTCTGACTGACCTTGAGTCTCTGTATAAGCAGAATGTAAAGACTAAGGGATAGTTGTAATCAGCCTGAGTGTTGAATCCATGCCCCAATACATACACAGAAACTTATGCGAAGTCTGGGAAACTTAATGGTTCAAGGAAACCTCTGAAAAATTATTAGTTTATCCATGAAAGACCTCAGTTGCCACATATTTCAGGTAATACAGACTATATGGAAATAGTCCTGGAAAGTCACTGAACAGCGGCAGCAACAAGAACAAAATAGCAGCAACAACAAACCTAAGGGGAGGTATTTTGTTGTCAAATTTGCCACATCATATTTTCTAAAATTCAGTTGTCATCAACAAGAATAAAAAACTCAAACCGTGAAAAGGGAAGTATGGCTATACACAGGGAAAAAAACAATCCATAAAAATTATCTTTAAGGAAATCCTGATGTTGGACTTGAAGGATGAAGGCTTTATATGGCTCTTGTAAATATGTTTACAGAATTAAATAAAACTGGGTCCAAAGGATTAAAGTAAGATAACAGTGTTTCAAGTAGAAAAGAATATCAATGCAGAGAAAAATTGTGAAAAAATAGGAGTTCTGGAGTTCAAGAGTGCAATAACTAAAATGAAAAAATTCACTATAGGAGCTCAAGAGCTGATGTGGAAAGGAATAAGAAAGAATCAGAGAAATTGAGGAAAACTGTTGAAATTATCTGGTCTGAGAAACAGAACACAAGAAAAATGAGCAGAACTTTAGAGACCCAGCATAATCCAAAAGACATACCAAAATAGGCATACGGTTGTTTCAGAAGAAGAGGAGAAGGAAAAAAGAGCAAAAAGAATATTTGAAAACCCAAAACCTAGTAAATTTAGTAAAAAAAAAAAAAAAAAGTCTATCCAAATAGCTTAGTAAATTCTGAGTATGATAAACTTAGAAGGTCCATGTGTACACACATTTTAATTAAATTATGGAAAGCCAGAGGTAAAGAGAGAACCTTAAAAACATCAAGAAAAAATTGCCTTGTTATGTTCAAGGAATCTTCAAGAAGATCAACACCTGACTTCTCATCAGGAACCATAGAGGATAGAAGACAATAGGGTGGCCTATTTGAAATGTTGAAAGAGAAAACAACACAGACTTCTATATTCAACAAAATAATCCTTTGAAAATTCAGAGAATTTATGATCTTTTCAGATAAAAACAAAGAATTCAATGGTAATAGACTTGTCAAGACAAGAAATGATATAGGCAATACTTTAGGCTAAAATGAAAGGAGAGTTTATGGTAGCTTGAATTCATACGAAGAAATACTGACCAAGAAAAAAAAAAAGAGAAGCTTAAACTTAATAAAATCAGGAATGAAAGGGGGGCATCACTACTAAACATAGAGAAATAAAATTGATGACAAACTGTGAACAACTATATGCCAACATACTGTGTAATTGAGAGAAAATGGAAAAATTCCTAAGAAGACATAAACTACTGAAATGAACTTAGAGGAAATGGTAAATCAAAATGGATACGCAACAAGTAAGGTGATTTAGTTAGTAATTTAAAAAGTTGTCATGAAGAAAACCTTAGGTACAATAAAGTTGATGCTTCATAAAATTTAGAAAACATTTAAAAAAGAGTGGTCAAACCTTAACAAACTTGTCAAAAAAATAAATAAAAGGAGAGACTACTTCCTAAGTTATTCTATTGCACTGATCCTAAACTAGACAGAACATTATGAGAAAAGAAACCACAGACTTGTTGAATACTGATGCAAAAATGTCAACAGTATACTAGCAAATCAAATCCAGCACCATATAAAATGGATTTTATACCATGACCAAAAGGAATTTATCCCAGAAATTCTAGGCTGTTTAAATTCCAAAAATCCATTATCCTACACCATTTTAATAGAACAAGTGACAAAAGCTGAATGATTATCTCAACAGATGCAGGAGATAGAGAAGAAGAAGAACAACAACAAGAACAACAAAAAACAGTTGACAAAAGCCAAACCCTTTAATGACATGCATTCAACAAACTAAGAGAGGAGCTTCCTCAATCTGATAAAGGACATCTGTGAAAAACACACAGCTAGTACCGTACTTAATAGTGAAAGATGGTACGCTTTTCCCCAAAGATCAGGGCAAGACAAAGATGTCTGCTCTTGCCACTTTTTTCCAGCATTGTTTTGGGCATTGTACTTAGGGCAATTAGGTTAAAAGAAAAAAGCATCAAATTGGAAAGGATGAGGCAAAACTATCTGCATTTGTAGATGACATGATCTTGTATACAGAAAACCCTAAAGAATCAACCAAAAAAAGCTATTACACCTAATATGAGTACAGTAATATTGCAGGACCTATCAATGATATAACAATAAATAACTTTTATTTCTAGCACTAGCAATGAACAACCTAAAAATAAAAGAGTGAAAACAATTCATTTATATTAGCATTGAAAATCAGGATAGAATACTTAGGAATAAATTTAAGAAGTACAAGTCTTTCTTACTGAAAACTACAAAACATTCTTGAAAAAATGAAGAAGACCTAAATAAATGGAAAGATTTCTTTAAAGTTCATGGTTTGGAAGACTTAATATGATTTAGATGAACATACTCTGCAAATGGATCTACAGATTGATTGTAAACCTTGTCAGATCCCATTTTTTTTTCCAGAAATCAAGAAGCTGATCTTCAAATTCCTATGGAAATGCAAGGAACACAGGCAAAACAGAATTTAAAAAGAAGAAAAAAATTGGTTACTCACATTTCCTCATTTTGAAACTTACTATAATCTACATTTTTAAAGACAGTATGATGCTAGCACAAAGAAATTGTTGAATAGAATAGAATTGAGAGTACAGAAATACTTCTTTGCATTTGTGGTGAATTGGTTTTTGACAAGGGTCCTAAGACATTTCAGTTGGGAAAGAGTAATCTTTTCAACAAATGGTGCTGGAGCAACTAGATAGCCACATGCAAATGAATAAAATTAGATCCCTCACTCATATCATACAAAAAGGAACAAAAAATTAGTGATGTAAATGTAAGAGCCAACGCTATGAAACTCTTAGAAGAAAACAGAGGGATAATTTTTTTCTTTTACTTGGATTAGGCAATAGTTTCTCAGATGTGACAGGAAAAGCAAGCAAGGAAAGAAACATAAATTGAACATTAGTTTGGCACTTGGTAATTGGCAAGTAGGTAAATTGGACAAAGAGCTCAAAAATGAACAAATGATTTAGTAAATTTTTGTCATAAGAAGGTATACAAATTACAAATAAGCACATGAGAAGATGTTAAATATCATTAGTTGTTAGGGAAATGAAAATTAAAATCACTATCAGTTACCACTTCATACCTAGTAGGATGGCTATAGCCAAAAAGTTATACACACAATAGCAAATGTTGATGAGTATATGGACAGATTGAAATCCTTACACATTGCTAACACGAATGAAAAATGGTGCAGGTACTTTAAAAAGCAGTCCAACAGTTTCTCCAAATGTTAAGCATAGAGTTACTACATGATCCAACATTTCTACTCCCAAGAGTATATACCCAAGAGAAACAAAAACATATATCCACATAAAGACTCAAACATGAATATTCATAGCATCATTATTCATAATAGTCAAAAAGTGGAAATAACTCATATCTATTGACTGATGAATGGAAAAATAAAATGTTATATGTTCATGCAGTGGGATATTATTTGTCAATATAAAAGAATTTGTCAATATAAAAGGATAAATTGACATACGCTACAATATGTATGAACCTTGGAGCCATTATACTTAGGAAAATAGACCAGACATGAAAGTACACACATTATGTGATTTTAAATATATAAAATGTCAGAATGGGCACATTTGTAGAGATGGAAGGTAGATTACTGGCTACCTAGGGCTCTAGGTGGAGGGCAGGGAATTGGAGCAAGTAGAGATTGATAGCTAATGGAGTTGGGTTTCTTTAGGGGATGATAAAAATGTTCTGAAATGATTGTGATTTTTCACAATTCTGAATATTTTAAAAACCATTGACTTGTATATTTCTATAGTGCTGTCAAGTAATGGGGTTTCAAACCCAAATGCAGGGGTTGGGGACATTAGTCACTGGTGTTGCCAAAGGAAAACTGGGCTATCCTCTCCTTAGGGAGAATGGGGACTAAGTTGAAGTTGGACGCTGGGGAGAGGAACACATGAATACCATCTCTGTAGACATCTCAATACCAGCAAAGGCCATCAGCATCAGAACCAGACCAAACCAGAGAGCTTTAAACAAGTGGATGTTATTGTGTGTGGAGTATATCTCAATAATTGGGTTTAAAAAGTATTCTGACCTTTTGGTTTTCAAACCTTTTTTTTGTTTGCTTATTTGTTTCTAATCTTAGGGCATTGCTCCTCGGGTCGAATGTAGAGCATTTGAAAGGAGTAGTGAAGTAGGTTTAGAAAAGGGTAGAAGGAAAAAAAAAATTAGGTTGTCAGTATTCTTGGTCAGTATTGGGGTATAGGATAAAATTATTTTTCAATTAATATTTTTCAATGTCCCATATTAAATTCTCCTCCAAACCTCACCCTACCTCCCAACACACATGACAACATAGTCAAGTGTCTCATCCCTTATTATGTCCCTTAAAGTGCTTATTGAAATTGAAATTTAATTCTGGTCAATGTTGAATGTGAATGTCATATTCATGCATGAGTTAAAATTCACTCTTCTTGCAACTACAGCTTTCATCTTTTCCTTCTCTATATGAGTGTGTGTGTTTGTGTGTGTGTGTGTGTGTGTGTGTGTGTGTGTGTGTGTAAGGGGTCTGGTTATGGTCTGGCTTTGAGATACCTCCAGCTCCAACTCCATGCATCTGGGGCTGGCTCCTCTGACATTGGGGCAGGGACAGGAAAGAAGATAATAGAATCAAAAGATGTTCATGGTAGTGTGGGGGAGCTGCCCTGTTCTAGCTGTGGTTTAGTCTGGTTTTATTCTGATACTGACGGCTTTTGCTGACGTTGACATGTCTGCACATGTTTTCCCACACTAACGTGCAACTTCATCTTGGCTCCCATTCTCACTGACGATGCAGTAGCCTATTTTTCCTTTGGCACCAGGGGTTCGTGTCCCAAGTCCCTATCTGTAGGTTTGGAGCCTCTTTGCCTGCCAGCAGTAGAGTACCTTGACCATCCTTGTATTTTCATGTGGAGCCGTGGGAAATACTAATTGTCTTTTCTAAGCCCTCACAAGCCACAAGGAACTGCAATGGGAAATGACCCATTTCCCTCACATCTCCTTCAAATCTGTTTGAGTTATTCACCAGCTGAGAGATGAACACTTATCTTTATGTTCACATATGTTTCCTATGTTCAGATGCAGATGTCAAGTTCTCATAGGGGCTCTCCCATACAGCTCCGTCCTGGGGTAGCAGTAGCTGGACCTAAAGCTTCTCCACCGTGCAAGTATCAAGCCAGGAATGATATCCTATATTCCCATTCTTGCACACTCCCTCAGTCTCAAGCTCCTCCTTTTTTCTTTTTTAATTTAAATTCAAGTTGGTTAACATATAGTGTGGTATTGGTTTCAGGAATAGAATTTAGTGATTCGTCAGTTACATATAACATCCAGTACTTATCCAACTGGATAAGTACTATAACATCCAACAACGGCCCTCCTTAATGCCCATCACCCTTTTAACCCATCCCCTCACCCAACACCCCTCTGGCAACCTTCAGTTTGTTCTCTGTATTTAAGAGTCTCTTATGGTTTGTCTCCCTCTCTATTTTTTTATCTTATTGTATTTTTCCTGCCCCTTCCTGTATGTTCATCTGTTGTGTTTCTTAAATTCCACACATGAGTGAAATCATATGATATCTATCTTTCTCTGATTGACTTATTTCGCTTAGCACAATACACTGTTTCTACCCACATTGTTGCAAATGGCAAGATTTCATTATTTTTGATTGCTGAGTAATATTCCATTGTGTGTGTGTGTGTGTGTGTGTGTGTGTGTGTGTGTGTGTGTATCGCATCTTCTTTATCCATTAATCAGTCAATGGACATTTTTAATCTCCTCCTCTCTTTATAAAAATTAGAATGCTGCTCTGTCATGGAGAACAATACATGAAGTCACTCATGTTACTCACTGTGTAGCCTGGAGAGGGTATGGCAGGGTGGTAGTCACTGGTAGCATTGCTGTTGGTGCTGCCTCATAGTAAGGCCTGCCAGGAAGTACCAGGATTATCAGCTATTCATCCTTAAAGTGGAGGATTTATTAGTGCCTTACTTTTATTTTGGGGTCTTAGCCATCTTTAGCAACCAAGAAAATTCCCACTCAGCACCTTGCTATATGTGTTTATCTCCTTAAAATAGTTTATGATGCATCTCCCTAATGCCATCATCTAAAAGGAAGCCCAACATCAGAGGCTGGTTATGTAATTTCCCTGATTCTTCTCAGAAGAAACAGAAAGAAGCAATGAAAATGCCAGTTTATATTTCTTACATTATCAGTAATTCTGAGGAAAGATTCGGTAGGGGAAAAGGCTGCGATAAGTATATTAAAACATTTATAAAGATTATCTTTGAACTCATTTGTCTTAGTTTCAGATGAACAATCAGGTCTCATATTCTTGTGTTATATTGTAAGTCTTTTTTATGCCTGCCTTGCCAACTATTAATAAGCTATTTGAGGGCTGATGTAATTTGCTTCTTTGGAACCCCTGCAGTTCTATGCACAGAGTAGGTGTTCAATGTATACTTTTTTCTTGTAAATTGAAAGTGTGATATCAATTCTGTACCGTTCTGTATGGTTCTCAAAACACTTGGTATCATTACAAAAGAAATAGTTCTTCAGGTGATTAAAATACTGGTATTAGATTATAGTAAATAGAATTATTCTTTTTATATCTATGAAACCTAGAAGAAGATGTTATATAGCATCTAACAATCCCTGTTGGCTTTAGTCTGTTATCTGAACTTTCCCATGCTCTAGACATTTGAATGTGGTATATGTGGATGAGATTAAACAGATTATCCACTTGTGTGGGAGTGTAGATACAGAGAAATTTGCTTTGGACCAAGCTTCTAGTTGGAACCCGATCTACCTATTGTCTGAGTGGTGGAGTTGGATAGGGGGATGATGAAAAACCACTGAGTCACTGCAAGTAATTTAATTATAAATAGAGTTTTTATGAGTGGTGTTAATATGTGCTACCTCAGCTAACCTGACAATAAAGGTTTCACAAGCTACAATGACATCTGGAACCAAATCACATGTAGGAATTATGCAGCAGCAATAAAAGCCACTTAATTAGCATTGCAAATAGTGTTCCAGCATTTATGAGATGTCTGCAAATTTGCATACAGATACATAATTACATAATTTGCAGCTGTTGTGTTTGTTCCATAAGACCTTGCCACTTTATTAGCAGAAAATGTAAATCAGGAATTAATTCTCTTTATCTTTCCCATTCTCAGCCTTCTAAAGATGTGTGGTGAATAATGGTGATTTGGTACAACCCTCTTATCTGGACTTTATCACTTTGTCTTTAGAACAAAAACATATCCCATGACTTATTTAGCAAGAGGGAGATTTTGAATGATTTGTAAATCCTATTTTTAATGAATGAGTATCATTTGTTAGCTAACTTTGGCTTTCCCTATTCATTTCTGAATTCCTTTACTTGCTCTGTCATCCTAGAAATAAAGCCTATTTACGTCCTGCTGGTTTAAAGAGGCTAATTATGTAGTTGATCTTATGTGTATCTTTCAGATAGGAGCAACTATCTTAAATTATAAATTTTTAGAGTCTACTGGAACAGAAGAATCTAGTCAAATGAAATAATGTCTGATAAGAGTTTCAGATACAAGAAGTTGAGCTGATTGGGCAACTAGATACAGAAAAGCAAAGATGGGCACCTAACTTAATTTATTGTCAATCCTTCTGAAGGAAAGGCTGGTTAAACTAATTTAATAAATTGTATTAGTACAATTTCATGTACCAGGACCATAAAATTTTCATATTTCAGGTCTAGAAGTTGTAAAGGAAAAAAATCTCACTATGGGTTTGTGATTTATTATCAGCTTATCACATTGAAAATAGACAATTGAATGTGATCTGATGTCTTGAGATGGCCTGAGGTTAGAGGAGATTTCAGTAAAATCTAAGGTGTTTTTTGATAGGGGCCTTCTGTCTTATATGTTTGGGTATTGGAGCAAAAATTTCAGGACATCAGATTAGATATAGAAATAAATAGTAGTCTTAGAAAAGTGATTGGATAGGAAAAAATGTGGATTCCAATATACCTCTATTCCTTCATTTATTTAACATTTATTGAAATAAGTGCTAAGGAACAAGAAGGTTTGAGCTAGGTTTAAACGTTGGGCTTAGGATAAGGAAGACCAAGATGTGAAGACTAACCATAAATTTCACAAGCTAATATTCTTTGTCAGGGTCAAATGTTTCTGAATACTCGTCTTTATGGAGTGGTGGATTGACTGTAGTTCAATTTCAATAACATAGACATTCTAGCTTTATAGGAATTTTTTTTTTTAACATTTGTTTATTTTTGAGAGAGACCGAGTATGAGCAGGGGAGGGGCAGAGAGAGAGAGGGAGACAGAGAATCTGAAGCAGGGTCCAGGCTCTGAGCTGTCAGCACAGAGCCTGATGTGGGGCTCGAACTCACGAACCATGAGATCATGACCTGAGCCGAAGTCAGATGCTTAACTGACTGAGCCATCCAGGCACCCCCAGCTTTATAGGAAATTTAATCAAAAGCAAAACCCATGTGCAAAAAATAAAGATAATTAAATATGTGAAGCTATGGGCATGCATGCTTTTGTGTTTTTGTGGGGAGGAAATTTGATTTTTAAACAGATTTAAGGGAAGAAAAATCTATATTGTTTGATATTAGGTTTCTTGAGTTCTTTTATCTTGCTGATCATAGCCATTAAATTCATGTTTTTAATAATTTAGGAGAGCAAATATTTTTCATATGGTTGAATTAAGAACCTGTGAAACTCTTTTTAGCTAATCTTTTTCTATCCTAGTTAACATTCTAGAAAAGATAATTATTGGTAAATCCCAAGAACTCCTTGCATTCTAGAATCTCTGTGTTCATGAATGGTGCTGCTCAGGCCAGCTTTCACCCACTAGCTTCATATGGGATGGAAACTGGTGACTTAGTACCTGGGTCTTATTAACTATGGAATAGAAGTTGCATAGCATGAAAAGATGAAAGATTGTCCATATATGAATTTTATATACAAAGAGAAATATCATGCTTAGAAAGTTGTGTGTGTGTGTATGTGTGTGTGTGTGTGTGTTCCTTTATTCTCTCTCTACAGGATATTTTCAGTCTTTTGTGGATTAGTCATGATAGCGTATGAACAAACACCTGGTTGTTAACATTATTCTCCTTAATATTACCTGTGCAGGAAATGTGATGTGGTTGATAGTAGAGTAAATAAAATAGAAAAGGTCCTGCCTCAAGCATGCCTTAAGTTTTTTTCTTTAATATTTTTTAAGTTTCTTTATTTTTAATTTTTTAATGTTTTTATTTATTTTGGAGACACAGAGAGTGAGCGAGTTGGGGAGGAGCACAGAGAGAGAGAGAGAGAGAGAGAGAGAAGAAGAGAGAGAGAGAGGGAGACCCAGAATCCAAAGCAGGTTCCAGGCTCTGAGCTGTCAGCACAGAGCCCATTGCAGGGTTCAAACTCACGAGCTGCAAGATCATGACCTTAGCTGCAGTCAGATGCTCAACCAACTGAGCCACCCAGGCGCCCCTTTTTTAAATTTATTTTGAGATGGGGGGGAGGAGGGCAGGGAGAGAGAAGTCCGGGAGGGGCAGAGAAAGAGGGAGGGAGGGAATCCCAAGCACTGACAGTGCAGAGCCCAATGAGAGGCTAGAATTCATTAACCCTGGGATCATGACCTGAGCCTAAATCAAGAGTTGGATGCTTAACCAACTGAGCCACCCAGGCACCCCTTGCTTTAAGTTTTTGATCACTGGCTTCTTTAGTCACCCTTGAACTTAATAATGTTTATCAGAAAGAAGGTTACACCCTGCCCACTTGACCTGGTAGCACAGTACACATTCTAAAGATAAATTCATTGGTTCTCGTGGTGTTGCTATGGTAGTACTTGGCTAGTGATTCTTTTTCAAAATAAAAAGGTAACAACATACAGATGGTGAAATTTTCCATGAGTGTATGTACTTGTGTGATTAGCTTTTCTCCCTTCTTTCTGATTTTAGCTCAAGATAATTTTTAGAGTTTTATGCATGTTGTTACACTGCACACACAAGAAATGATCAGTTCAGTTTCTCAGTGTTGGACCCTGAGATTTTTCACAGCACTGCCTGTGATGTCTTCAAAGTGGTTGCATGCAGATGAGGTCAGCATGCTGTTTCTCAATTGTTCCCTCTTTAGTCTCCCATGGTTTCACCTTCAGAAATGAAATACTCATTTCAGTTGTTCTCCCATTTCCATTGTGCCAAGTCTGTTCTTTAAGTTCTTACTATGTTCTTAGAGAAGCTCAATGGTTATTATAACTAGGTCTCCTGCTCACGCAGGCAGGAGACCAAAATAAGTAGCAGCTGAGAATCTTTCTTAGACCGGGGTCTCTGGGTCTATGTTGGCATCAGTTCGTCTAGGGGCTGAAGACTTCCAGCCATTAAGTGTGCGTGGTTCATGTCCATCTCTGCACTTGTTTGAACTGATTTATCTGGTCTGTAACTTTAAAGATGTTTATAAACTAAACATTGCTCTCTCTTCTTAAATATCAGAAATGGTAATAAACATAATAAACATTTTTCTAACAAAAAGGTAAGAAAAATAAATTCTTAAAGGATAATTTGGCAATTTTAAGCTTAAGTAACGGAAATGAACTAAAATTATGCCAAAACTACAAAGCTTATTGTCAACATTAATTAACACTTTTCACTACAGCCTTAATAATGACTAAGCAATTATTTTCTGAATCCAAGAATGTTCCCTAGAAAGAGGTGAAAAGTATTTCTTTTCTGTCTGAGCGGTCGTTAACTTATTTTTTTCTCATCTATTACAAAAGAACCAGTTCTTGAATTTTATGGCTTCTATTAAGTTACACAGTGAAGAAATCAGGTTGGAAATGTATAAAGTTAGATTTATACCAAAGAAAAAAGTATATTATTAATTCATTTGATTTTATAATGGCAAGAATAGCTTATCAATGTGTTCTGATAATATGATTTTTATAATATTTCAGAGATATCTTATGTTTAATCTCTGGCATTTTAATGGAAGCAGTAAAAAAACAAAAACGATAGCTTACGAAAAAATAAAGTCTTAAAAACTTACTATTGCACTAAAGGTAACCAGTTTCTATGTGAAGATGGGTGGTATGGAAAAAAATACATAACAGAGTTTTGTGCATAAACCAGAAATCACTCCAGGTTTTTCAGGAAGAATGGTATTTAATCCCGGGAATTCAATGCTTTTGAACTTTGTGAAGTGCTGGGAAAGCCAAAGCCATAACAAGCCATGTAAACTCTCAGGTGCACAGTCAGCTTCTAGAGAATCAAAGAGTCCTAGATCCAGGAAACAGATGCCAATAATCATATCTTGCTTCAACACTGAAGAAGGTGATTTTCAGGAGAACGCTTGGAGGCTACCACAAAAATCTCATGTTTGCCACATGCTCGCATGTTTACCTGCCACACCCAGAGACATTTTCATGTGACTTCTGTCTCTATTTTCCAAATCCTTCATGAGGGCCTCTTTTCGGCAACTCCACTAGCTGGAGATGCTGGTGAATGCAATTTGCAGGCTTCCAAACTCTGATACTGGGAGACTGCCAAGGGGCAGGACTGTACTGTGTGGTCACAAGATAAGCCACAGCTTGGTTTATTAATGGTACTTGTAAGTCTTCTCATAAGGTTGAATATCTCTCACTTTGAGGGCTTTGGTATTATTTATAGAGAAAATGGCATAATTAGAGAAAGCAATAACATTAACATTAACATTGCATTCCATTGTAGTTTAGTCTGAGAATGGCAAGGCCTGCCCACCATTTTCACAATGGCAACTCCGGCACCTGTACTTCTCATCCCCAGAACACATTATTCTCTACAGCTGCCTTCCTGACACCCTCCTCTCTCGGATTCACCTCCCACCACCTTCGCTGCACTTACCATGCAGGGTGAACTTCCTGCTCTGTTTCCAACAATGCCTTCCTTTCTCTCATTCCTACCTGCTGTTATCTGTTTCTATCACTTCTCACCATGAGGACTGACTTAATAGCAATGGTGATGGTTAAGATATTTATATCCAGAAAGACCTGTGAAATCTTAACTTTATCCATTACTAGACTGATAGAGATTATTATGTTTTTAATTTTTTTAATTTATATTTTAGTTAATATATAATGCAGTATTGGTTTCAGAAGTAGAATTCAGTGATTCATAACTTAATACAACACCCAGTGATCATCACAACAAGCGCCCTCCTCAGTACCTATCACCCATCTATCCCATATTCCCACTCACCTCCCTTCATCAACCCAGTTTGTTCTCTATGGTTAAGATTCTCTTGTGGTTTGGTTGCCTTTCTTCCTTCCCCCTCTTCCCATACGTTCATCTGTTTTGTTTCTTAAATTCCACATATGAGTGAAATTACATGGTGTTTGTCTTTCTGTGGTTGACTTAATTTACTTAGCATAATCCATTCTAGCTCCGTCCACATCATTGCAAATGGCAAGATTTCATTTTTTGGATGGTTGAGTAATATTCCATTATATACATATATATATATACACACACACCACATCTTTTTATTTTTATTTTTGAATTTTAATTTAGTTAACATAAAGTGTAATAATGATTTCAGGAATAGGATTTAGTGATTCATCACTTACATAGAACACCCAGTGCTCTTCCCAGCAAGTGACCTTCTTAATGCCCATCACCTATTTAGCCTATCCCCCCCATGCAGCACCCCTCCAGCAACCCTCAGTTTATTCTCTGTATTTAAGGGTCTCTTATGATTTGTTTCCCTCTCTGTTTTTATATTATTTTTTCTCCCCTTCACTTATGTTCATCTGTTTTGTTTCTTAAATTCCACATGAGTGAAATCATTTGATATTTGTCTTTCTCTGACTGACTTATTTTGCTTAGCATAATACCCTCTAGTTCCATCCACGTTGCTGCAAATGTTAAGATTTCATTTTTTGATTACTAATATTTCATTGTGTATATATATATATATATATACATATATATGTATATATATGTGTGTGTGTATATATATATATATGTATACATATATATATATATATATATACACCACATCTTCTTTATTCATTCATCAGTCGATGGGCACTTGGGTTCTTTCCATACTTTGGCTATTGTTGATAGTTGTGCTGTAAACATTGGGGCGCATGTGTCCCTTTGAATCAGCACTCCTGTATCCTTTGCATAAATACCTCGTAGTGCAATTGCTGAGTTGAAGGGTAGTTCCATTTTTAACTTTTTGAGGAACCTCCATACTGTTTTCTAGAGTGGCTGCACCAGTTTGTACTCTCATCAGCAGTGCAGGAGGGTTCCCCTTTCTCTGCATCCTCGCCAACACCCGTTGTTTCTTGTGTTGTTAATGTTAGCCATTCTGACAGGTGTGAGGTGGTATCTCATGGTGGTTTTGATTTATATTTCCCTGATGATAAGTGATATTGAGCATCTTTTCACATGTCTGTTAAGCATCTGGATGACTTCTTTAAAAAAGTGTCTATTCATGTCTTCTGCCCATTTTTCAACTGGGTTGTTTGTTTTTTGGGTGTTGAGTTCTCTCAAAATACCACCGGCATTTTTGCAGAGCTGGATCAAATAATCCTAAAATTTGTACGGAACCACAATAACCTGAATAACTAAAGCAATCCTGAAAAACAAAAACAAAACTGGAGACATCATGATTCCAGGTTTCAAACTATATTACAAAGTAATCATCAAGACAGTATGGTACTGGCACAAAAACAGACCCATAAATCAAAGGAACAGAATAGAAAACTCATAAATGGAATCACAACCATATGGCCAACTTATCTTCAACATAGCAGGAAGGAATATGCAATGGAAAAAAAGACAGTCTCTCCCACAAATGGTGTTGGGAAAACTGCATGGCGACATGCGGAATAATAAAACAACCACTTTTTTGCACCATACACAAAAATAAACTCAAAACTGGTTTTTAAAGCCCTAAATGTGAGATAGGAAACCATCAAAATCCTAGAGGAAAAAACAGGCAGCAACGTCTTTGTCCTCAGCCAGAGAAACTTCTTATTAGACTTGTTGCTGGAGACAAGGGAAACAAAAGCAAACATGAGCTATTGGGACTTCATCAAGATAAAAAGCTTCTGCACAGTGAAGGAAACAATCAGCAAAACTAAAAGCCCATGGAATGTGGGAAGATACTTGCGAATAACATATCTGGTAAAGGGTTGGTATCCAGAATCTATAAAGAACTTATACAGGTTATTTTAACTGAGTAGCTTGTGCAGTTAGCACTTTTTCTTGTCGGTTGTAGGTTGTTATCTTAACCAAGTTTAGGAAAGAGCAAAGATTAAGGTAAAAAAAATAAAAAGGAACATCTTCTGTTTTATCTTCTAAATTTCCAAGTCACACTGTTAAATCACCCATCATGTCTGCTTTCTAGTTCTTTGAATTCTTCTATTCCATTGTCTTCATCTGTGCTCTGTTAGCGCCCCTCACTCTTAGGCTCATATTCTGGATTTTGCTGTCACCCAGAATGGGTTAACATCTGAAATGTGTTGTGACATTACTTTCCCAATTCCCCCTCCTTATTAACTTGATCTCATCTCATCTAGGTCTTCTTTTTCCTCACCCTTCCTCATTTTCCAGTATATTATTTACTTTCCTCTCAGTGCCTCACAAATACCACTTTACCTGTATCTTGGAGTATGTTGACTGAAATCCCACCGTATAATGTTAATTTCTGGAGAAAGAGTAACTAGAACCCCCCTGGGTTGCTAGTTTTTATATCTTGGTCTCTCCAACAACCAATCTAGGGGCTGACACTTAGAAGAAACTCAATTTGCTAAATGAATAAATGAACCTCATTACTGTTTACTTTTATTTTGGGTTGCTGGGGGAAAAAATCCCTAAAATTCTCTTTACTGACTGAATGTAAGTATACAATTTATATCTTCAGCTGGACTCTTAATTAGTCATTAATCTTTTTTCCCCCTTATTTCTAGTTAGACATTGTCTCCATTTGGGTTCCCTAGAACATAGGGCTTGAGGCAAATATTAGAGGCTACTTTATTCGGAGTATAATAGAAGGAATGCAAAAGTGAGTGAGGCCGGAAGCAAAGTCTAAAATGACAAGGGAGTTGTTACTGGGCTGATCACGGCTGCACCTTAGGGAATATCATCAGAGAAGCCATGGGAAGGCAGTGCTTCTCCAAACGGGTCATCGAAGGAGCGAAAGGCACCACAGTTTACCTGGTAGTAAGTGTCTTGCATTCGTCACTCCCTGGGTCATCAGGTCTCTAACACGTCTGGGTTCCACTTACATGGATGTTGAGAAAGTCCTGTAGCATCTTGCACTGTAGTGTCAACAAAAAACTCTGGGGTAGGAGGAAAGAAGTACCTGACATCGATAACAGGGGTCGGGGGGGAGGGGCACCAGGTACAGTTTATGGATGATAGGAGGGAATGATACATGCACCTACCACAGGAGGATTATCCATTTAAAAAATTTTTTTTAACGTTTATTCATTTTTGAGAGACAGAGTGTGTGTGTGTGGCGGGGGGACAGAGAGAGAGACAGAATCTGAAGCAGGCTGGAGGCTCTGAGCTGTCAGCACAGAGCCGGATGCGGGGCTCGAACTCATGAATTGTGAGACCATGACCTGAGCCGACGTTGGATGCTTAACCCACTGAGCCACCCAGGTGCCCTGAGGATTATCCATTTTATATTGGCAACAGTAACCTGACACCAGGATCAGGGAACAGTGCAAGCTCTTACCAGGGACTCTCTGGCCAGAACACAAGTCAAGTGCACATATCTGGGCTGGCTCATGAATTAGTCCTTCATTTACCTTTCCCCATGGGGGTTTTCACAAGTTACTACTATTATCAGGTGAGAGGGCAGTCTGATCCATATGCAAGGATGAATGGTACAATCATAATGTTTTGATGGTGAGAATTGTATTATTTTCAAGGTCAGCATATTTTATACCGTAGTCTCCCTGACCCCAGTCCAAGGTTTTGCTTTCTGTGGTTTCACTCCCCCCCCCCAGCCCCCCGCCGTTCACTGCCCATGATCCTTCTTCTGACTTAGCATCACAAGGTCAGTAGTGGCCTAATTCTATGTCATAGAGCCCATGTCGTTCACCTCAGTTCATTTCATCATGTGGGCACTTTATCACCTCATATCATCACAAAAGAGGTGAGTACAGTATAGTTAAATTTTTTGAGAGACCACAATCACATAACTTTTATTATAGTACATTGTTATATTTTGTTACCTTGTTGTTAATCCCTTACTGTGCCTTGTCTATAAACTTAATCATGGGCACCTATGTGTAGGGAAAAAGACATAGCACACATAGGGTTCAGTACTACATGTGGTTTCAGGCATCCACTGCTGGAGGGTGGTCTTTGATCGTATCCCCTGTGGATAAGAGATGACTATGGTATTCATGTTTTACATTGTATTTTCATGTGAATGTGAGTGGTTATGTCAAAATAACCCAATGAGCAGTTTTGGGTCATGTTATATTAATGTTGAGGGTAAAATAGAGACAAGGCCAAAAAAGTTTAAAGCCTTGTCCAGTGTCACAGAGCTAGAGTTTTTTTTGGTGAAAAGAACTTTAAATTGGGAATCAAAGACTTGAATTTTAATTCTTGCTTCAGGTCTTACTTTATATTACTTTTTAACCCATGAGAACCAATATCCAGACCAGCCTGTACTGATGGGCTCACCAATTTGATGATGGGCTTATATTAAACGTTGCACCCACATTTCACAGAAGCTTGTGTGTCTGCACAGATAAGATGAGGAGAGAAAAGGAGTGAGGAAAATGTGTGTTGCTTACTTAATGACTTGTATGTGTTAGAAGCATTGGCAAGCCAGTTTTTTTTTTTTATTTTAAAAATGTCCATTGGTTGGAAATGAAAAGAAATATGGTTTCCACCAAAACAAAGCACATAAAGGAAAGCTCTTTCCCTCTCTCACTTTCTCTCTCTTGACAGTGAGTCATTTTGATTTTGAGGTGTCTATATTTCATGGTAAGGCAGGTATTATTTTATATGCATAAATCCTATTGAGTTTTTTTCTCCTAAAAATAAGGTATTAAACCAAATTTACTAAGTAGGCTTTTAGAAAATTACAGAGAACTGTTATCACAAGTAGAATCTAGTAAAACTAGTCTGCAATTGCAAACAGTTCTGGTCAGTGTCGTACAAGAGTGAAGAAGTGAGTGAATGACACATGAAAATGTTGGCCTCTTACTGTTGCCAGGGAATGATGTAGATTTTATGTCTTAAGAATATATGGTTTGTTCCTTTGCTGGTGCGAATAGTGATTTAATAACGGAGCTCTCTGCATGTCCAAAATAGATTGAATTAGTTCTCATTTCTCACGTTGGCTACTGCAAACCATCCATCCTATTTATTCTTTGGTTTCCTCAACATTTCTGTGCATTTAAATCAACATTGTAACTTTAAGTGGTGGTGACCTTCGACAATTAATCGTACATATTTGTTGTTTTAAGCATTTTTAAATAATTTTTCCAGAATGCTTTTATTTCCTAGCCAAAAAAATGAAGTGACATAAAATAGCTGATGCTTCTTGCCAGACTCAAATATGGGTGCAAATTAAACTGTGGAGCTGGAAGCTGATTCAATGTTTTGTTTTGTTTTGTTTTTTTTTTTCTTGATCAGGAAGAGATAATTAGCACATCTACAAAAAGCATGTAATTTTTATTATCTGTGAAGGCTTTGCCACAATGAATACATCATTACCTGCACAAATAAGAAAGCAGAGTTCTGCAATTCATTTTCTGAGCTGAGTGGGGAAGAAAAGCAATCCGACCTTATCTTTTTCTTTATAATTAGCATTGCTGAGACAACTTTAAAGGCAGAACCAAAAGCAGATAAAAATGTACACGGGTAACAAGTAAGGAAGAGTTTAGTATAAAAGAGACCTGTAATTATTTAAAGAATATACTGAATAGGAAGACCAATGCTTTGTAAGTGTGGAATGTTGAGTAATACGAAGTTCTGGAACCACTGATTCTGTAATAATAAGTAAGAGAAGAAATATAAAGCCAGGAATTAGGCTCCCTTAGAAGAGCTGAGCTGCAGTGAAAGAATATATTAACAGCTTGACAATGAAATATGCAAAATGCATCTTTAAATTGCTGATAAAGTTCACGAGGCCAAACTCCATAGTAGAGCAGGAATCGGGACCTTTGGGATATAATCTTTGATCTTGTGCCATTGTTTATGTTCTTTATGAATCTTGGTTTTGTCATTCGTAAAATTATCATAAAGTCGATGACATTCTCTGCTTTGCCAGGGGGCAATCTTCCAAGATTGTTTGGATCATAAAAGCCTAATTAAAAGGCAACATTCAGAGTTTCTCTAGCTGTGTTCTGAGTCAGAGCACCAAGAACACAGAAGCACCCCCTACATATCAAATGGCACCTATAGCCAGAGACAGGAGCATCTGAAGTGTCACAAGGTGGGTGGAGACTGAGACTTCTAGAGGTTAAGGACTGAGGTTATGTGCAGATGCGGTTTTTTTCTAATACAACCTCTCAGGGCTATTTTTCAGTTATGGGTCAGTTCCTGGTTTGGTCCCCGCTTCTATACTTTTCCTTCTAAAGGGTCATGGGACTAGTGTCTTTTTACTCCCACCATCTGCAGCTTCTAGCCATAACTCCTCTCTTCCTTAATACATTGGATACAAGGATACAGTGAATCACCTGTCCTTCCATTCCCAAAAAAGCCTAGGGCTTTTGTGAGGCTTTATAGTGATGGTTAACAGTGGCAACATTTAAGTTGAAGGAGCGTTTTTTGAGGACATGTTGTGTTCCAGGCATTTGATTAGACACTAGCCACATAGAGATGAGTGAGTCAGGATGAAATGGCATGGTTCTCTCTCTGGAAGGAAGTCAGTGCCTGACAACAAACGTAACTAAAATACCATGTGACAGTCACCTCACACTTATTAAGATGGCTACTATCAAAAAGCCAGGAAATAGAAGTGTTGGCAAGGTGGTAGAAAAATTGGAACCCTTGTGCACTGTTGGCAGGGATGTAAAATGGTGTAGCCACTATGAAAAGCAGCGTGTGGTTCCTCAAAAAATTAAAAACAGAATCCCACATGACCCAGAAATTGTACTTCTGAATATTTATCTAAAAGAATTGAAAGCAAAGTCTTGGAGAAATATTTGCATACTCATGTTCATAGTTGCATTACACAGTAGCAAGAAGGTGGGAGTCCATTGGTGGATGAATGGATAAAGAAAATGTACATATACACACAGGTACATATATGTACATATATATGTACATACACGATAGAATATTATTTAGCCTTAAAAAGAAAGGAACTTTTGATATATGCTATAACAAAGATGAACCTTATGGAAGTTATGGTGGGTGAATAAGCCAGTCAGAAAAAAAACAAATACTGTCTGATTCTACTACATGAATGTAGGTAGAGTAGTCAAATTTAATGTTTATTTGTGTGAGAGAAAGAGAGACAGAGTGTCAGCAGGGGAGGGGCAGAGAGAGAGGGAGACACAGAATCCAAAGCAGGCTCCAGGTTCTGAGCTGTCAGAACCCAATGCGGGGCTTGAATTCACAAACTGAGATCATGACCTGTGCTGAAGTCAGACCCTTAACCCACTGAGCCACCCAGGTGCCCCTAGAGTAGTCAAATTCAAAGAAACAAAGTATGACAGTGGTTGGCAGGGGCTCGGGGCAGTGAGAAATGGGAGTATGGGATGGGTAGAGAGTATGGTGTAAACCTTTTTTTTTTTTCTGTTTCACAAGATAAAAACGTTCTGGAGATTGGTTGCACAACATTGTGAGCGTACTTAACACTACTGAACTATATACTTAAAATTGGTCAAGATGGTAAATTTTATGTTGTGTGTACTTTACCATAATTAAAAATACATAACACGCTATAGACTCTATCATAAAAGTGTGATATGGACAATGGGGATATAAAGAGAAGGCACCAACAGCTTGAGGGGCTGGGGTTGTATAGGTGGGAGACTTGAACTTTTTAAAACAGTGTATAGGAGCTCCCCAGAGAACAGGCAGAAAGGCATTCTGGTCTGAGGTTTTGACTGTTTTATCAGTGCCATTTTTCCAGTATCCAGAGCATGGCACCTAGTAGATGCTCATTTACTATTGTGTTGAATAGATGAATAAATTTTGAGGCCTAAATTCAGCCTATATCATGTCTTGCTCTGATTTGTTTTCCTGACCCCTTTCTCTCTTAGTCCATGCTTTACATTGCTACCTAAGCAGCAAATCATCCTATTATCAAAAAAAAAAAAAAAAAAAAAAAATCACCCCAGTACTTGGAACAATAAGTCAAACCACTTAGTTTCACCTGTGAATCCTGCCACCATCTTGTCTTCTCTAATCCCTTTTCCAGGCGTATTTCACAACTTGAGATTCTGTGAGCTTTCAGCCACTTGTTTTCTCTCCCAAGATAGCTAGCCCTTTCATGTAGATGCTTTTGCACAGTGCTCTGTTCTGCCTACTTTCACTTTTCCTCCCTTTTCGCACACTTAGGTTCAGCTTTTAAGACTTTATTCATGGATTGCCTTGTCAAGTCCTTGAGACACCAAAGTATTTTCTTTGACCAAAAGGATTTCTTCTTCTTTTGTTTTTTAAATATTAATTATTTTTAAAAAATATTTTGAGACAGAGTTAGCAAGCATGGAAGCACACAAGCGGGAGAGGGGCAGAGAGGAGAGACAGAATCCCAAGCAGGGTTTATACCATCAGCACAGAGCCCAGTGCAGAGCTCAGACTCACAAACTGTGAGATCATGACCTGAGTTGAGATCAAGAGTAGGACACTTAACAGACTGAGGGGCTCAGATGCCCCTCACAAGAGTTACTTCTTTATTTGAAAAAAATAATCACTGTGTATCTCATATTTGTTGCAAGATAGTTTACTTAAAATATTTCAGTATTACGCATCCCTTTCTAGTGTATAAATTAAGTTTAATCTATATTCTAGCGATTGTTAGTTTGCATTTGAAAAACTTTAATAAGGATTTCACACTCGAGAGGTACCTATGGCAAATAGTTCACATCTAACTCCACAGCAGAGGATGTGCTAATTAGCATAAAAAGTGCTAAAAATAGTTGTGTTTTGTTTTTTTCTTGATAAAATAGACATTTCTCAAGATACATAGTTAGCTAGAAAAAGTTTATGGACTTTGCTGTCCCTATGTGAATAAAGTACTGGGATCTGGCCAGCCTAGTAGGGTCACACCTTTTGTATTGAGTTCACATTCTAAGTGCCCATTGGGACTTTTCTCCACAGTTTTAGGCAGGGCTGTTCTGTCTAATCTAGCCTATGTTGCCATTAGAATGTATCTACCCCTGTTTAGAGTAAACTTTCATGTCAAGTCTTCATGAGAGTAGTTAGGAAAGAGAGCAGGACATTATGGAAACTTTTTGTTTTTTATGTTAATGACCATTTTGAGGAATCTTTGCTTCTAAAGATTTCAGTTTGCAGGATAATTGGTCTGCAGCTTGCCTTTATTGTAAATTTTTTACCTGGCTAAAAAAAAACAAAAAACAAAAAAGTTAGTACTGCCTCTTATGGCTGGAAGCAACAGATAGTTACCAGAGAACTTCATAGATGTTAGTGACCAAATTTGCTTGGGTCACTCGGAAGTGGTGTTATAATGATTCCATTATGTGTCAAGGTCAGGTCTTCCCACTAGGTTTGTGAACTCTTTGGGTATGTCTTATTCTTCTTTGTACCAGTGGAGCCTGCCATAGAGGTAAGCTGGCTCAGCAAATGCTTGTTGAGTGAACAAATAAATGGAATACTGGACCTTTGACATTAGAAACAGCAAAGGGCAACACAACTTAAAAGATTGAAAGATGACAAGATTGAAAGGTAATAGCAGGAGCAAACAGCAGAATTGTCTGGTATTGAGAGATTTCTGGATATAAGAAATTCAATGCTAAAAACTGGGACAGTCCTGGGTAAGTATGGTGGACTGGTCACACTAATAAGCCTTTGTTATCTTTATTTAAATACTTACCCATATTAAAACATTTTTTAAAATAAGCGAGGTAAAATTATAGTAGATAATGACTTCATGGTACATACAAATTCTATCTAAAAATCTTGGAAATTATCAGTAAGCAACATTAGAATGCTACAAAGCATTGCTTTAATTTGGAGGACTATAAATGATTTCTTACATTCTCTTATAATCCTCTTGAATTGGAAGATGCTACAAGTCATAATAAGACTGCTTTGCTTTTGTAAACATCTCTATAGTTTTTAGGATACTTGTAGAAATTGCAATTTCATCTTAACAATAAACCTGTAAGGTAGGCGTTGCAGGAAATACATGGGAGTTACAGCGAGAACCCCTCTAAGAACTTGGTAATACAGAAAATTTAATTGCCCTAAGATAAATTAATTAAGTCTCCAAGATACAATGTCTCCTAGGCCCGAAGTGTCAGCTTCCTAGCTATAGATTAACCATTGATGTTGACATATATTAGGAACACTTTCACTAAAAACAAACAAAGACCACAATTTCAGCTAAAAACGGTTTAAAATGGCAATAACGCTATTGAATGAACTGTCATAACACAGTATTTAGATCGATGGTTCAGGATTAGGAGCAGCTTGGTGATGTCAGTACAATCTAGCTTTCTTCTAGACCTGAGCTTTGCTGTCTTAAGTGTGTCAGCTTGACTTCTTGAATCATAGAAGACTTGGTTGCTGCAACCCCAGAGATCATGTCTGTAGTAAAGGCAGGAAGGTAGGGGATGGGTTTGCCTGCTCCTTGTGTTAGGAATGCAGTAGTTTCCCCAGAAGGGTCCAGAAGTCTTCAGCTTATGTGCACTTGACTGAACTCCCAAAGAGCTCTCCTTTGTTTCTTGGGTGCTGAGAAACAAGTATATAGATTCTCTGGTGGAGGTAGGCAAGAGAGAATGGGGGAGGAAATGGGCATCATCTTGGCTGAGCATCCACTGTCCCAGCTCTTGGAGAGAAAGAGGTGGCCAGTGAGAACACATTTAACTCAGAGAAGCACACTTCACATACAGTGAACTTAGCAATGCTGGAGTAATGAGCTGGAGGGATGGGGCCGTCTGCTCATTGTGAGAATTTCGTGGCTAAAGGGGTCTGATGAAGTTTTTCTCAAGAATATCCACTTTTCTTTATTCTCATTTCATACACACCCAAAGGCCATTTTGGTTCAAATTCAAGCTTCTCAGGAAACTTGAGACCATGAAGTAGATGGCTATTGTATGGCACACTGAAATTGTGATAAAAAATAAATCAACGGCTTAGTTACATATCAAGTGAAGTGATTTTTGGAAGTCTCTTACTGTGATTTTTTTTTTATCGTATATTTGCTGCTATTGTTTAATTTCTGGACTAGCAAAGTTGAAGACCAAATTGTAGACCATGGTATATTCACCCAGAAAATGAGCTTGCTTGAATTAAACGGGCCAGGGCAAAAATTAATACATCTCACATTTCAGTTACACCAACCACTTCTTTAACTAATTGCCTTGTTCCTCAAAACTAATGGAAATAATTGTTCTCATTTTGTGGATATGAAAAGAGATTGAGAGGTTAAGCGAATTGTCCAGTGTCACCCATTTGGTGAGGTGAACAGGGCATAAACACAGGTCTTCTGAGTGTACAAGAAGAGACATGTTAAAATTCATGGAGAACTCTTCTGAGCCTTCATTTTCCCTCTTCATCTGCTCTACCTTTAGCCTAGCTGGAAATCTCTTCCTCCCAATATAATGATCAGGGAAGAACTAAGTTACACAGCCATCATGGAGTATATTAGTGCAATCAGTGACATCTTATATTAAGAAAGATTATCTCTGAAGGTTAAAAAACAATCCCCATGAGGTCACTAGAACTGTGAAGCATTTGGGGACTAGCAGAGGCCCCCAAATCAGCATATCTGAGCCATATTCACATCTGAATGAATCTCATATTTGAACCTGCTTAGCTTTGCAAGACATCTGTGACAAACAAATGTCCACCATAAAATTGTAATTACCTTTTGTACTTATGAGGTGAAAGTCCTTGCTCAATATTACACAGAAAACCTGGGTCTCAGACTCTCAGGATTGGATTTTTTCTACTTCCATTGTCTTATCATCTTCTATATGACACGAAGGATAAATTCCCAAGAGAATTCAATTAAAGAGTAGAAAAAGCACCTGGTGAATCATATTTGAAATGAGCACTTGCTTTACCAAGGTTATGTCATTTTGGTTGAGTCAGAAAGCGACTCTGTGTTTTCTGCCTGGCTTACTATAGAGATGTTGGCAATTGTTTGACACAGCTTTTTTTTTTTTTTTTCCACATAAGCGTGTGTGTAGTTTTTGCTGACACATGGAGGATGGGTTTCTATTTTTGAGCCTGACTAGTGTTGACTGAGGAGTTTAGAGCCAGGACAACCATCTGCCACATGGAGGACTTTGATGCTATGAGGTGAAAGGAGCCAAATCCTTTTGTTCCTTTTAAAGATTGTCTTCTCTACCAGAGCCATCAGATTTCCTTACTTTTAAAACATGAATAATTCATACAACAGATTTTGAGAGAAGTCTCAAGGTAAATTTAAGACTGTGAGCCTGAGGATACAGCCCTGAATATTTTGTGTAAATGGCAAATACATATATCACCACACATAGAAGATGATTCTATTTGGAATGTATATGGTCACCTATAGATTTCAAGTCAGTCCTGCCCTAAAGCAGAAAAAAAATCCAAATACAAAGTTGCATATGTGCAGGAGAAATGTGCAAAAACAACATGCTTGTTCCATAACTTTAAACTTTTTTGGTAGGTGTTAAATACGTGTTAAGGACTACTAGACAGCAACACACCAAGTACAGTTTCAAAGGCTTTTTTGTTGTTGTTTCTACAATGTGTGGGTTAGAACAGATTTTATCTTCACCATATTTAACACTGTTTGTCTTGAGTGGCAAGGGCTGAGCATATCCCAAAGTCATTTTTTCTTGGAAGTAGTGAGGACATAGAGCATGCTGATGTCCTGCTCTGATATCGTAGAATTTCTGAGGTAAGTAACGTATCTTATTGACCCTCATGAAGACTCTCATTGTAGATCAAGAGTTTCATAGATTTAAATGTACTTCTTCTAGAAATTTTGGTGCACTGTTTAAGGGGAATTTATGCACCCTGAGCAAGCAAGGTAAATTAAAATGTATCTTTTCTCTAGAAAACAAGATTAAGGACAAATTTAGGCTTGCAAAACTCCAAACAAAACAGCTTACTGTCCAAAGCCCTGCTGGATTGTGAAAAATATTTGACTAGCTTCTTGATCTATCTATTGTAGAAGACATATCTATTCCTAAACTGTTTCTTTGTCCAATCCCAAACTTTGTTTGGCAAATTATCTTTATCCACTTTTGCTCACGTTCAGGTCATTATGCTGAAAAAAAGGGATTATGTTGGAACTACCTAAGACCTGAGTCTTCTCTGCTTTGTCTGCCTTTATGGCCCTGAAGAACTTCATGGAGCAGCTAAGTTGTCCATGGCCTTACTGGGCCACTGGGAAAATATCTTGCATTCTGAGATTATCAGAAATGCCCAGATCTAACATTTCTAGTCTCCTATATACAACATTGTATTCCTTCCCTGTTTTCTCATGGCCAACGTCTATACTCAGATCTCTCACTGGCCTCTGTTCTTCTGCTCCAGGTATCTGAATTCAGACCCTAAATCCTACTCATCTCCTTACCTGATTTAATCTGGTAAACTGGATGCTGAATGCAAGGGGGTTGTTCAGTTCCTTTTAATAATTTCATATGAGAAAATTAGGTTTTGAAAATGGCCTGTTTCTTTCCTTATCACTCGTGGTTCCCCCTATGACCACATACAAACATGAACTAACATGAATCACGGACCTCAGAGACAACTTTTCAAAATAATATAACTTTATACTTAGTGACTGTTGAGATCTATGAATCATAAACTTAGGATAGATGAAATGTTACAGTAGCATCACCTGCTTTACATTGTGAAATGACATGACCAATCCATTCCATGTGATGACAATGATTTAGAAAAACAGGTCACTTTTCTATGCATGGTGGCTTTACTATAATTGAGTATATCCTTAGATAATTTAGGTACAATTCCCCCCCCAGCTTAAAAAAATTGAGTATAGTTTACATACAATGTTACAATAATTTCAGGTGAATGACATAATGATTCAACACCTATATATGTAATGCTATGCTTGCCACGAGTGTAGCTATCATCTGTCACCATACAACACTATTATAGTATCATTGATTATATTCTCTGTGGTAACTTTTATCTTCATGAATTACTCATCCCATAACTTTAAGTCCCAGGACCAATTTGTATTATCTCAGTATTTGTAATCCTCCTAGAACTGAGGGACCCACGGGGGAAGCCTTCTACGTGTCCATCCTTCTATGTGCCACACACATGGATGGACTGGAAATCTCCAAAAGGTTGGAGAAGGTCAATCCTATAAACAGTTTCTCAGAATGAGAGCTTCTAGAGCTGCTCCCTGGTTCATTTTTTTGTTAGTAAATCTAATTTTTCTGTCAATATATCATCTATCTATCTTTCTATCTATTATCATGTATCTATCACCTTTTATCTTCTCTGCCAACCATCTATCCATCTCAGCTATTACTCGTGTCTGTCTGCATGTGGGATACTTTATTTTTATTTTTATTTATTTATTTATTTATTTTTTGTCATTTGCATTTTATTTTATTATTTTTTTAAATATATGAAATTTATTGTCAAACCGGTTTCCATACAACACCCAGTGCTCATCCCAAAAGATGCCCTCTTCAATACCCATCACCCACCCTCCTCTCTCTCCCACCCCCCATCAACCCTCAGTTTGTTCTCATTTTTTAAGAGTGTCTTATGCTTTGGCTCTCTCCCACTCTAACCTCTCTCTCCCCTTTTTTTTTTTTCCTTCCCCTCCTCCATGGGTTCCTGTTAAGTTTCTCAGGATCCACATAAGAGTGAAAACATATGGTGTATGTCTTTCTCTGTATGGCTTATTTCACTTAGCATCACACTCTCCAGTTCCATCCACGTTGCTACAAAGGGCCATATTTCATTCTTTCTCATTGCCACATAGTACTCCATTGTGTATATAAACCACAATTTCTTTATCCATTTGTCAGTTGATGGACATTTAGGCTTTTTCCACAATTTGGCTATTGTTGAGAGTGCTGCTATAAACATTGGGGTACAAGTGCCCCATGCATCAGCACTCCTGTATCCCTTGGGTAAATTCCTAGCAGTGCTACTGCTGGGTCATAGGGTAGGTCTATTTTTAATTTTTTGAGGAACCTCCACACTGTTTTCCAGAGTGGCTGCATCAGTTTGCATTCCCACCAGCAGTGCTAGAGGGTTCCTGTTTCTCCTGGATGTGGGATACTTTATACTTTCAAAATCTTAACCTATAGCTCAGAGCTTTTGCTGGTGATGTTGGACATGATGACATTTGGTAATTTTTTAGAGTTGCAAATGGAGCATTATTATGGTTTCTTAGCTTCCTAGGCTGAAAGGGTTCTATTTTGTATCTTCTATTGTTATTCACCATTAAACAAGAAAGCTAGAAAACTACGCTCTAGAATTGAAGTCTAAGCACTTACTGAGTTTACTATGCTTGAGGAGAACTTTTCAGATCAAAATTGGATCAGGAAATTTACCAAGAGGTTAAACAATAAGACAGTTAAACTACTTTTGAAAAGAATGAAATACATGGGGATACTTAGTTGTTGGAGTACATTCTTCTCAATGAGGATTACATATTAGCTTTAAAAATTTATTATAATTCATATTGTTATAGTAAACCATAAAAGGCTCAGGTCTTGGCAGCAAATATTACACATTTTAAAATTGTTCCAGTAAAACGATTACATGATAGGCTCTGACTTATGCGTAAAATATATGTTTAAAAATGTCCACAATATAATTTACACTTGAGGTAGTAACTATGCTCCAGGAATTGTGACTATCTCTGTTCTTAGGTTCCTGATACCACAAAGAATTGTTTCTGAAAGTCCTTAGATTTCCTAAAATAATTTGGGCAAGAAGTTAAAAAGCCAAAGAAACAAAGTTTAAAAATTTTACTCACAGAAAGCAATGGAAGAAAAACATAAACTTTAAGATTTGAGCGCTGATAGAATTCTCAGATTGGATTGGATTCAGCAAGGGTGTCTAGGCATGGTGGTTGGTTTTCACCATACCATCTCACTGGAACGAACACTGAGACTTGAATTCCAGGATCCTGGTTTTTATCTCCTTACTCCTTACTGTCTAGTTTCAAGTTGTACTCTAAAGACTGGAGCCATAGTTTCCACTGTTGTTAAGAAAAGCCATCTAGAATCTCACAGGATTAATAAAATCTGATATAGTTTTCCTTATGCTAATGGTTCTTTACTATAGACATATGGTATTTCTCAGAACCAGGAAAAATAAATAATTCCCCAGAGGAAAAGTGTTTGTGGTTAGCACAGACAGTTGGTTAATTTGGCTTTCTAATCTCTACACTTGCACTGGATTTCCAGATAACCTGAAGAGAGAGATTAGAAAGATTTGCTCCTGAACATAAGGAATTATTTGGACTTAAATCTGTATTTTAATCTGTAACACGTTTACCCATGGAGAAAAATACGGAAGCTAAGCCCTTGCCTCAAACAAATGACAAGCCAGGTTATGTACTATAGTACCACAATTATCATTAATAAAGCAACTTGTTTTCTTTAAGTTCATGAGACGGGTTCAACTTGTATATATTATTATTTGGATAATAGTTTTGCCAACAAATTATTTTTATTTTCATAATAAAACTAACTTAAAAAAAAATAACTTTTATTGCCAGTAATTGTCTAGGATAGATAAATAGATGGCATATGTATGTACATATATTAAAATTTTTTGTGCTGTGTGTGTGTGTATGTATACATAAATTAGTTTTTGCTTTGGGTATAATGAACTTTCTTTACTTAGTAATACTCATAGCATATTAGTTGCTTTTTTTTTTCAATATGTTATTAGTTACTCACATATGTATTCGTGACTGTGCATATATATGAGAACGGTGGTAATCCCATTTATCTCTAGAGAATAACATGATATTTACCAGTGGCTTAAATGAGTGTCTCCACTTCATCAATCATTTTTTATTTTTCCAGCTGTACCATCATGAAAACTGCTGAATCATATATTCCCAAATATGGTTGTTTTGAAGTGGGAGGTCTTTTAAAAATAACTAAAGCAATTTGTGATATATAAAGAATAGAAGACATGTAATTCATGAGAACTTGAGGACAATGGGACACAGGTTGGACATAATTTTTTACAAATACGCACAGTCTCTAGATAGGAATCCAAAAAATAATGTAGATGGGACTATAGTAACTTTCACTGTATTATTTTTTAATTTCCAGAGAGTCCATATCTAACATCATGTGTTTTTATCAGTGCTTGCTGGCCATTAGGCTTCAGGGTCAGAAATAGGTAAATCCTCAGATTTTGGGGGCTTTTAAAAAAATTTTTTTTTAACGTTTAAGTATTTTTGAGACAGAGACAGAGCATGAATGGGGGAGGGTCATAGAGAGGGAGACGCAGAATCTGAAACAGGCTCCAGGCTCTGAGCTGTCAGCACACAGCCCGACGGCGGGGCTCGAACTCATGGACCGTGAGATCATGACCTGAGCTGAAGTTGGCCGCTTAACCGACTGAGCCACCCAAGTGCCCCCCCCCTTTTTTTTTTTTGATGTTTATTTATTCTTTGAGAGAGAGAAAGAGCATGAGCAGGGAAGAGGCAGAGAGAGGGAGACGCAGAATCCGAAGCAGGCTCCAGGCTCCAAGCTGTCAGCACAGAGCCCGGCACAGGGCTTGAACCCACGAACTTTGAGATCATGACCTGAGCTGAAGTCAGATGCTCAACTGACTGAGCCACCCAGGTGCCCCACTTTCTACATGTTCTTAGGACTAAATGTAATTGTCTTATGTGAATTCATAAATATAACCTCTTTCAATATTAGGTCTTAAGTTATATTAATTATTGTGTATATTTGAAAACATTCAATAAGATTGTGCCTGAGTTACTTTAAGATTAATAGGTTTACCTTTAAAATATTTATTTCTTATATCTATGAATATATCATTAGCTTTTTTTTTAAATTTTTTATTTAACGTTTATTTATTTTTGAAACAGAGAGAGACAAAACATGAACGGGGGAGGGTCAGAGAGAGGGAGACACAGAATCCGAAACAGGATCCAGGCTCTGAGCTATCAGTACAGAGCCTGACGTGGGGCTTGAACTCACAGACCGCGAGATCATGACCTGAGCCGAAGTCGGCCACCTAACCGACTGAGCCACCCAGGCGCCCCTATCATTAGCTTTTTATTATTGCTACTATTTTTGATGCTGCCCTTACTCCTTCTCCCCCTAGTGTCTTGAAGGAAATAATAAGACCATCCTGAGTATCATGTTTTGCAATTACAGTTTCTTAAAATGGCATTTTCTAAAAGAAATTTCTATTTTGATGTCAGTCATTTATGATGATTACTATTTAAAAAATGATAATCAAATATACCTTGGTGACAGAATGATTGTCATATTTAAGTAGCAATCAAAATAAAACTTTAATTCCAAATTGAAAAATATAGTGATCTGGATTTGGAAATATTTACACTGTCCTTGTATTTTTCATGCTTATGCACAGAAGTTTCAAGGCAAGAGGATGAACATTCCTCCCTGAAAGAAAAGATTGTATGAGATGACACAGTATCTTAAGAAAAACAATAGAATAAAGGTGCATGTGACAGCATAGAGCCTGATATGTGGCACACAGCATGGTTTAGTATATTGCACATGCATCAAAGCTTTGGCTCTGCAACTTAATAAGAGGTAGGATTTCAGCCTATTAATAGATTGAGTTTGTTAATTATTTTATTTTTCAATTTAAATCCAAGTTACTTCCCATATAGTATAATAATTGTTTCAGGAGTACAATTTAGTGATTCATTACTTACATGTAACACCCAGTGCTCAAAACAACAAACGCCCTTGTTAGATTGAGTTTCAATGGCCAGTGTCTACTATTCAACTTCTGGGGGTTAGTTTGACAACACTAAGAGCACAGCTTTCATTTTAAATCTTACAGATATACTGTCATTTACTGCTTTTTGGAATATTTATACTTTATATCTTGGTGATACAACATTGATTCTCCAGTTGGTGGATTAGCCAGGCCTTGTATCAGACTTGGTCTCCTTAAATTTTGTTTCTTCCATTTTGTGATCCTACAATGGAAAGCACAGTGGAATAGGGGGACAGCAGAAACTGAACTTTTGTAATAATTTGCAGTATTTCAAGATGACCTATCAAAGATTTAATTGGGTAGAAGTGACACATAATAATCTATTCTAATTATATATTGCAAACAACCCCAAAACATTGTAGCTCAAAGCTACAATGATCATTTATACTGCTCATGAATTTGCAAAACAGGCAAAGCTTGGTAGAGTTGGTTTGTTTTTGTTCCAAGTCTCATCTCTTGGGACAGCCTGACTAGAAATTGGAGGATTCACTTCCAGGATGGCTGACTCATATGGCTGGTGCACTGGACTTTCTCTTCATAGTGGCTGGGTTCTGAGAGTGAGTTTTCCTAGAGCAGAAAGTGGAAACTGCCCATTCCTTATGAACTGGGTCATCAATTGTACGTACACTATTAGGCAGTCAAAAGTCTTAGATTCAAGGGGAATGAGGTAGGATGCACACTGTAAAGTTAGTGAATTAGCAAACAGAAATTGCAGTTGGAGTCAGTAAGAAGATGTATAATTTTGCATAGTCCAGTTCAGTTTTGGAGCTCATTACTTAGGATAAAATACAAACTTATATTGGTGTGCCTGGGTGGCTGAGTCGGTTAAGCAGCCAACTCTTGATTTCGGCTCGGGTCATGATCTCATCGTTGTGAGATCAAGCTCCATGTTGGGCTCTGCACTGAACGTGGAGCCTGTATGAGATTCTGTCTGTCTGTCTGTCTCTGTCTCTCTCTCTCTTCCCCTACCCACTCAAAAATATTTAAAATATATATAAACTTAGGTAGCAAGGGTGTGATAATTGATACCCATAAGGGTTTCATATGGGTATGATACCCATAAGGAAGATTGGATGTGATTACGGGTATATCTCTAAGTTTTAAAAAAAAAGATGTGTAATAAGAGACAATTCTCTGTATTACATTAGATCCCTTAGACATTTCTCAGACTGGATATAGACTTTGAGTGTCCATGGATTCCATGATATTTCTTCTCACTAAGACTAATCACATTCTTGAGTCTGGGGGACAGTTAATTGTTCATAGAGTATTATGTATTATTTATTGTCATCATGGTTTTACTCATGGACCTTTTCTCTAAGCACTTAGACTTTGAAATTCATAATCAGGTCCACAATTGTCAAATTTGTTTAATATAATGAATTGCTTATACTACACATTTGCATGTTGGATATACAATTTAGTTTCTAAATTAGAACATTCTGGGAAATCTCAAAAAAGGGCACTAAATTTTAAAGTTTTCTGGCCTTCTGAAATCTTTTATGAGCTTTATTTCTGCAAAAAGGACCATTTAAGCCTTGGACCCAGCACATTTGTATTCTTTGAAAATGTTCCCAAAGTCTATATCAATATATTATGTGTACATTTGAAATGAGGTTCCACACTTCATAAACCTATGTTCTGTATTAAACTTCATCTGGGGAAGTCTGTATCAGTTTTCTAGGGTGTAAAGTGATGGAAAAAATGAATCTTGTTTGAATTGATGTTAGCTTGCTTATGAAATGGTCTCTTGGGACATGAAGGAGAGTGGCTGGAAATTTGTGTCTGCAAAGTAGGCTGGAATCTGTTAAAAATTACCTCCAGATAAGAGGAATGAGCTGGGTAATGAAATGATTTCAATAGTATGAAACATTTGTTTTTAATGTAGAAGTCATTGGACATAAGGATTGTCTGCCTATAGTTTTTATTTTTTTCTCCCTGACAAGGGATTTCCTGCTCTTAAAATATCCTTTCTAAATTTCTATTGAATTGTTTGCCCGTGCAATCCAGAAATCTTGTTAGTCTAAGGTGACAAAATCAGTATTAACTTTTCTTGTGCTAACACCTCCACTATTGACCTAGGATTAAAAAGCCAAAAGGGTTCAATCCTGGAAACATACTTGAAAATGAGTGACACCTGTGTCAAGAGGAAGAGCCATTTTTGTAAATAGTAGGAAACAGAATCCAGCTCAGGTCTGAATAGTTGATTTGACTATCATTGTGAACATCACGGGTTTCCTTTTCTATTCTAAATTTAAAACATAGTATATTGTCACTGTACCCAAAATACAGTTAACATTGTCAACAGACTATAAAGGTACTTTTCTTTCCAGTATGTACATCAAAGAAATCACTGGGCTCTGAAAGAAATAGATTGATTTTAACACCTGTACTTTACCTTTTGTGCCATTCCTTTATACTATTTCCTGATGCTTCTTTATAACATGGCCTTTATTGTATTTAGAATCTGTTTAAATTAAAAGAAAAAAAATATGCCTCTGTCACCACAGGAATATTTTAAAAATATTTTTGAATTATAATTGGCAGCTTCATTTGCAATTAATTTTCATTTTTCTTTGCTCTGAATAATAAATTCAGAAGTTGAATAATACAAATGTTTCTTCGTGAATACTATTTGCATATAATGTTCATGGTGACTTTATGTTGAAAAAATATCACTAGCAAAGGAAAAGTAGGCAAACTTCCAATACTACGGTTGATAAGTCTTTTGTTTAACATTTCTTTTCCTTTTCAGAAAAATCCAAATGGCATGATCTGTCATTGCAGATACACTGCTCTTACCTGTAGGCTTTCCCAGGAAAAAAAAAATCTTTTATTTCTACTTTCTTAAGCTGGAGTGCTATGACCACTACTCGGTTTTAAGCTCACACTAAAGGATCTTATGAGAATTGACAGTTGTCAGCCAAAATCTTACCATTAATATGACCTTTCTACACCAGTACCAACATGGGCACTTCTGGCACAATTTTCTTTTTAGAGAGAAAAAGGGAGGTAAAAGGAAGGAAGGGAGGGAGTGGGCAGGTGGGGAGAAGGAGAGAAAGTGAGAGACAAGAAGAGGGAGGAGGAGAGAGAGAGAGAGGACAGGAAGAGTGAGGGGTAGAGGAGGGGGGGCAAGACAAGAGAAAAACAGAAAGAGAAGTAAGGAGAAGGAAGAAAGGAAGGGACAAAAGACTATGTCTGAGATGAACAGGATATAACAACAGCATTGTGATGTAATAGAAGGACGGAGAGTAAAAGAAATCATAGAAAACCCAAAGAGACATATAGAGGAATTGTTCTTTATTTAATTCTCTACATTCGACCTTAAAAATCTTTCCTTGGCCAGTGTGAGTCTGTGGGACAGGGTAGATTTTTAGGGTTTTTTTTTGTTTGTTTGTTTTGTTTTTGCCAACTTTCTTGGCATTCTGAGTGCTCAAAGCGAAAAAGTTACCAGCATGCTGTATTTATCAAACAGCTTGTATTGCTCTTTGGTGTGTCAGTGCCAGATCTCTGATTTTTAAGAGAGACTTTTTTTTAAAGGGATATATGCTTTTAAAAGTTCCAAATTATATGGAGTATTTGAGTGACATTGAAGGTCTCATGACCTTTATTCTTTGAACTTCCGCTGTTCAATAAAATAGTACTGGTGTTCAAACTTTGTAGGTGCATCAACATCTTATTAGTTGTGCCTTTTATTTTGAAGCTCGAGCAAACTGTTTTGCTCAACTATATCTTCTTCATTTAGTTTTAGCCTCCGTCTTTCATGGCTAGGGTGTTGGCCAGGGTCAAAAATACAAACTTGAGAGACGTTGTAACCATAAGGACCTAACATGGGAGTTTCTGGTTAAACTTTTCATAAAGCTAGCATTCATTACACTCAATTTTTCTCCTTTTTTCCCCCTAGCACAGAACTATCATTTGCCAAACACACTGATATTTTCTCAAATGGACTCACTGATTTGAGTTCTATTGATTGTTTCTCAAAGAAAGAAAGAAACAAAGAAAGAGAGGAAGGAAGGAAGGAAAGAAAGAAAAGAAAAACTTTCAAGAAACTTTCTTATCATAAAATTTTTTTTCTTCCTAGGAAAGAGACTAATTTGGTTTAAGGTACTCAGGCTGTTGAAATTATTTGCATTTATCTCTTCTTTATTCCTTACCTTTCAAAATCACAAGGAAATTTTTCATGATCATAAATGTTTGGACACTGTGCCATCATACATCCTTTTTAGAGTCCCAGTGTTTAGCTTGATTATTCTTTGGGTGTCAGATAAGCCAAACATGTAATAGCTTTTGCAAATACTTTCTTGAGAGTGGCTTTTACACCTATCATCTCAGTGTGTGATTATTTTGTTTAGCTGATTCACTTGAAAGTGTATAAAAGGAAATCAACAACCTCCAAAGAGGATAATGTAATTATAATTACAGAAGAAATGATAATAACACATTTTGAGCAGGAAAAACTCACCTGATTTTATTTGAGCTTAAAAATAGGTTTTTTTTTTTTTTTTAAATCAAACTCACAACCAATCAGGTGTAAGAAAACAACAAACATTTTCCATATAGGGCCATGTTTTCCTTAAGTCTTTTTTTGCAAGATAATTTTTTTCAAATATATTTTCATGGATTAAATAGCTCAGTTGCAGGGTTCCAGATAAGGAAAGAATAGGAAAAAGTAGCAAGGGAATTAATGTAAGCAAGTTAGAAACAGAAAAGCCTCAACAAAAAGGAATATGGTTAAAGAAATGGTGGTATAATCCAAAATAGAAGTAAGGCAGCCATTAGAAATCCTATTTTCAAGGGGCACCTGGGTGTCTCTTAAGCATCTGACCCTTGATTTGACATTTCATTTGGGAAATTGATCATTCTACAGCTGTCTCCTCCAAAAGGGGCCCTACCTTTTGTCCCTTACTAACATTTATTGAGTAATGACTGAAAGCTATGTTTGTTTAGTAAAGTTATGTGCCCAATTACTGCTTTTCTCTGCTGGTAAAATATTTTACAGTATATTTTTCTATCTTCAACTTGAGTAGTGCGAAACAAATTATTTTTATATATTCCTATTGATTTTGAAGGTCTTTATTACTCAAACATACTTGCTAATTTCATAAGCTGAGGCAGAGGATGTTTCCCATATTATACTTTAATAAATACACTTATTTTAGTAACTTATGCCTTATGGAATCAATGCCATGATACTTAGTTGCATTTTAATTTTAAGCTGTTGTTTTGATGATGAAACCAAAGACTTCATCTTGACTAGAATTGAAATATTCAACTAACTGGAAAGATACAGGAGACTGATAAAAGGCTCAGAGTTCTTCAGTCCCTGATTTTACATCACCTTGGTGGCTATATATTGAACCTTATCTGAAGTGACCATGTGAATGTTTCTACCACTGACTACTGGAAATATTTTACAGATGTAAGAGATATTTCCTGTGACTATAAGTATAGGTAATAGTGTCTGTGTACTCGTTGTTGAAGAGTATTTGCCACTACTTGAAGTGATCTGTTGTATAATTAAAAAAAATAATAATGGGAGGGGCACCTGGGTGGTTCATGCAGTTAAGCGTCTGACTCTATTTTGGGTGAGGTCATGATCTCACGGTATTGAGATTGAGCCCTGTGTTGGCCTCTCTGCTGACAGTGCAGAGCCTGCTTGGGGTTCTCTCTCTCCCTGTCTCTGACCCTCTCCCACTCTCTCTCACCATGCACTCTCTTTCAAAATAAATGAATATTTTTAAAAATAGGGTGCCATTAATTACTATTGAAAGACTTTAACCAGGAATTTTTTTCTCATTAATCAAAACATTAATTGATTTCATAAATATTTATATGCTATCTACTCTGTTATAGGCACTGTATAGTTCTTTATACATATAGACACATATAGTTCTTTATATCTTGGTTAAACCAAAATAGAAAAATCTAATCATTTCATCAATAATAGCTGATAAACTCTCCCATCTCCACTCTTACTGCTTATATTTGGTACTAATTAAAAGTTAAGATATAATATGTCACTTAACTTTGATTAACAATCTGTGATCTGCTGTTAGTGACATCAGCAGCCCTAGGCAAGGTCAAGTAGACCAGGCTTTGATACAGTTCTGGTTTTTTGCATTTCCAACTTGTAGCAATACTCTCTTTATTCTTAGACACTCCTAGCCTTGCACATTTTCTTACACACTCGAACGGTTTTATGCGTCATGTGAGCAGACTTACTCTTCACAGATGTTTTAACCAACAGTTGGTATTCTGGAATCTGTTGTCTGTCACTGCCACAGAAGAAATCCCTGTGCAAACTTAGATTCCTGTAACGGACAGCACTTGGACTCTTGGGAGTCAACCATGACCTCATAAATAAGTCAGATGACGAATAGTTGAGTGAAGTTCTCCATGAAATAGAGCTGTTAGAAAGGAAAGAAAATAAAAAGAAGATGGATGGATGATGGCATTTTTTGTTTTGGGAGAAAATGCATTTGGCTTTTAAGTGTTGGTCTTTAATAATGCAGGTGATTCAGTATTAATTTTTTATCCCAGAGTTTACTTTGTGAATATAGGGCATCTTAAACCACAGTTAGAGGCATGGATTGGGTCATGGAGACAAATTTATTCATTTCTTACTTTCTAGCATATTTTCACCATGTTGACCTCTTTTGAATGCAGATGAAGAATCAGTATAAGAGTAATGGTATATTAATGTATTTTTTTTTGTTTCCTTAATGAGCATCTTTTTTCAAAGGGGCTATTTCCTGGAATATAGTTAACCATAATTTAAATATAGTAGAATTTAAATTAGGTCTATAAATAGAAATATACCTTATTTAAAGCTTACAGGAATAGAATAATTTGGTGCAGTGAACTATTTCACATAGCATATTTCTTGATAGAAATGGATAACTGGTTGTAGTATAGACATAGTGACCCTATAGAATCTTTGAGAAAACTAGCAATATTCTTCCATTAAGCTTGCAGACATAATAACAACATAAATACTATTCTTTACCTTTTTTTATCATTTAAAGCTTACAAATATATCCATATAAATTTTGAAATTATTATTCAATGCTCTGTAACATATGTGATATTAGTCCTTAACTTGATGGTGACGAAACTGAGATCCAGGAGATTAAGACACATCCCTAAGAGCACACAGTTTGTAATGACAGAGCCAAGATTTTGTTCTGTCTGGTCAGACTTGCCAGCCTGGATTAGTTTTATTTTACTATACATTATTGAATTAATGCTGTCCAAGTTGGGAAGTTGTCTAGAGGAAGACAGCCTGGTGGAATCACTATCCATGTGAATCGCTATCCACATTCCACTATCTATGGAATGGATAGTGATTAAGCCTAGTACTTTGCCTGCTGAAGCAGCAGGGAAGTCTTGATGTTCTTTCCTTTGGTACTTTGTGCACTGCCTGGTGTGATGGCAGATGGGTTAATATATATACAGGGAGGTCAAGTTTTGCTATTCATCTTGCAGTTTTCAGTGATAATTTGTCTGCTAGGATCCTCTAGCAAGGTGTAAATTATTGGGAAAGACTTGGAAAAAAGTTCCTATGGAGACTTATCAATCAGCCTCGGTTTAATATATTAATAAGGAAGTAATTCTTTCAAGCATTTTGATTAATTCCTAATAGATAGGGAAAGGAAGAGTAAAGGGAAGCTCAGAATTCATTACTGTGACTAATATCTGATATACTTTTGGCTGTCTATATGTCTGAAAGTTAATTTGAGAGCTTCTTCCTTTTAGAAAATAATTTAACACATGGTTCATTTAAATAAACTGCAGAATTTGAAATGTGTTCTGATTTTTACAAAACTATTGACTAACCAATCAACTGGGAAAAACCAATGTATGTATGTAAACATAGGTAAAAATAGGTTAATTGCATAGAAATAATAATCTGATATTTTTAAGGGAACATAACATAAATGCAAATGTATTCTTTTTTATTACTGTATTCAAGGTTAGAAATTCTTGTTCCTGGCTTTATTTCATTCTAGTTCTGGAGGAAACTTATTGGTGCCTTAAGCCCTCTCTTTAGTCTGACAATGAGCCAGGCAGATTGCTTACTTCTAAATGAAACATGGATGAATCTTAGACATTTTTCTTGGTGTGAGGACCATTAACTACCAAAGACATTAGTTTTGCTGCTAAAAAGAAATAAAGCCAAGACATTCTGATAACAAAACATATTAAATTGGATTCCAATATTTAATTCCATGCAGAAAAGCTTTTACAACCAAAAACGAATAAAAAGATAAATCACATTTGCTTTAGTGATGTTAGGGAATATTGTGGAAGATGATGATACATATCTGGAGCTTTTATGGGATGGAACAGGATACAGGGGGTTTGCACCTGTCTCTGATATGCAAGTTTTCTCAAACAAGATAGCACGTGAGAATTTTTTTGCTTAAGTACTAATAACATTGTAGCTGCTTACTTTCCCTTCAGATTTAGTGTATGCTAGGGGAAAAAAAAAATCACACTTGTTCATTTGTTTACACAGCCTACCAAGGAAAGGCTTTTTTCGTGAATAAAACAAAATTTAAATATGACAGAGACTTCCACTTCTAGCGATGATGGAGTAGCATATAATGTGTCAGTAGTCTTCTGGGAACAGTTAGAAAAGCTGCATAAATTATGAAAGTCTGTCTCTCTGAAGGTACCAGAGTGTTGCTGAGACAGCCAGACTTTGAGAAACAAGGATCCAGACAAAAGGGAAGTCTTTGAGCATACATTCAACATTCCATATGCTTCTTTTTATCTTTAGGTCATTTGCTGATGGGAGTTGGGGGATGGGAATGTGGGGGCATGAAGAGTCATGAAGAAGGTGGCTGCTTAGTGATAGAGATGATAGTAAGGCTTTTGGCAATCTCAAGGAAACTAATTGAAATTACAAATGAAAACTGAACTTTGAGGTTGCTAAGGTAGCCGAAAATAGAGATGCCAAGAACCCCTAGAGAAAAAAGCATAAAGAAGTAAGTTTGATGTTTGTTTTCTCCACTGAGGCATTTGCTGGTTTTTTAAAATGTGTAGGACAGGAAAAATAATAGTCAAAAGTAAAGCAGCTGAATATGGAACAGACTTTTTGTAATCTCAGGGTGTTGAGGAAACTGAAATTGGAATTTAGGAATTTCCAAGAAGAATGCTAGGCAACACCCAGGGTCTTGGTTGGGACCTCTAGTGGGGTTCCATGAAAAGGCTGAAACCCTCTGTCAAGACAGCATGGTCTGCCTATGGTGAAGTTGGCCTAATATATTCTAAGTCGGCTGTCTGTAATGGATAGGGTGAATTCAAATCCTTTAAAATTTTTTCACATAAAATGTCTACAGTGAATAAAAAGTTAGCACAGTCCATTGAACAAGATGAGATGAAAAATCATCTTGAGAATATTAGAGATGGAGTTAACAACAGATTGGATACAACTGAAGAGAGAAATAGTGACCTGGAAGATAGGTTTGTAAAAAAAAAAAAAATCATATTGAAGCAGGAAAGCAAAAAAGGATGGGAAGTAGAGATGATTATAAGGGATATATGAGACATGGTAGAAAAGTCTAAAATATAAGTAATTGAAGCCTAAGAAGAGGAGGAGAGAGTATGCGGCAGAATCAATATTTAAAGAGACAATGCCTAGCAACTTTCAGAAATGATGAAAACTTAGTCACAGATTCAAGTACTTCTACGACCCTCAGGCAATATAAATACTAAGAAACTATTCCTTAGCATGTTAGTGAAATCCTGAAAAGCAAGAAAATTTTAATGATGAATCAGAGAATAAAAGTCATATCGTTAAAAGAGAATACAGTTATTTTTTTAATAGAAGTGAAAATATGTATTATTTTAAAAAGATGAAAGAGAATAGCTGTCAACCTAGACTTCTATACCTAGCAAAATATTCTTTAAAAGTGGGAGCAAAATAAATACATTTCCAGAGAAGTAAAAGTGAAGGACTTTGCAGCCAACAGGCATTAAAAGAGAGTTCTCCAAGCAAGGGTTTTCCCCCAGCAGAAAAATAAACATGAAGGAAGGAATTAAGAGCAAGAAAAATGACAAATTTGTGTATAAATAAAAGAATATTTACTATATTACACAATAATAATTAGGTTTTGCGAAAACATTGTAATATATCCCAATATTGTAGAGTATCTGTAGCATCAAACTGAGTGACAAAATTACACTGTAGAGGAGATACATTGATCTGTGAAAAAATTTTAAGAACCTACACTTGTCTGAAAAGTGGTAGAAGTAGTAATTTATAGTCGATTGTAATAAATCAAGGATGTCTGTTATCTCCTGAGTTACCAAAAAAGCATAGTAGAAGAATTTATAATTCTCAAACTAATATATTTGAAAACAAGATAAAGAATAAAACCTGATTAAGAAAACCAAAGGAGATAATAAAAGTGGCATAAAACAAAGGGGAATAACAACAAAAAATTGTATGATAGTAGACATAAGCCCACATATGGCCATAATTAAATGGATATTAATAGTTTATACAAATTAAAAAAAAATTGTCTAAAAAAAGGGGGGCACCTGGGTGGCTCAATGGGTTAAACATCCAACTCTTGATTTCAGCCAGGTCATGATCTCACAGTCATGAGATCCAAGCATGGAGCCTGCTTAATATTCTCTCTGTCTCCCTCTGTCCCTTCTTGGTCACACACACACACTCTCTCTCTCTCTCTGAATAAACAAACAAACAAACAAACAAACAGACAAATAAATAGTAAAGTAAAATAAAATGTCTGAATAAATTATACCCAGTTATATACATCTTACAAGAGACAGATCTAAATATAAGGGTCACATTTAGGTGTGAATAGAAGATAACCTTTGACAGTTAGTAGCAGGTAATCTGAATAAGCAGTGCCTTGTACAATTTGGAGGTTTTTGTTCAAGTATCAAGTATCCTGAAAGGATGGTTGCTAACATTATTTCAAAAGATTGAAGATGTGAACAGCTGGAATGCCTATGATTCTTCTGGCTATTGCTTTGTGACAAGATGGCACTTGGAGATGCAGCCAAATGTCTGATTGGAGGCAGCAAGAGGGACGAAAGGGTGGTATCCATGTCAGGAAGAGTGGCATACTAAGGTGGTAGGGGGGAGTGGTGGACGTTGTCTGCCTAAGTGCAATAAGGGGTACATTGTCTGCATAAATGTAAACACGAAGTAAATCTGACCAAAAGCCTTTTGGCTTTCATTATCACCATGAGCCAGCAGCTTGAAAAAAATGTTGGTAAGAAAATATTCCCAGTGGGGTGGTCCTCTCTCACTCTCTGTGTTCCCCATCCCCACCCTCCTGGTATTTATCAGAAAAGGGAAATCTTTCACAGACATTTCCAGATGTATACATAACAGCTATATCACATAACCAATAAGGAGAGTCTGGGGAGGTGTATTTTCAGCTTTCAAATTTTGACAGATGATTAAGAAGAAGAAAGTGGATTTGTATGGATGCTACATGAGTTTACCTATAATATTTGCCACAGACAGGAAGGGCTGGACTGAAAGATTTCCTCCCAATGATACCAAGGTGCCTTGGGTCTTGTGTAATTATATCTAAAACTAGAATAAATACTTTGCTGAGGATTTTGTGAGATGACACATGTAAAAAATTAAAGAATTGGCCCACACTTCAGACTTCTGAGTTCTCCAGTAGCAGGAGGAGACATTCTGGGAGGGTAAGTATAGAAGAGCTATCACGGGGCAAATTTATGAGACAAAAATGAAAATGCTTGTCCTCCATGTTCAATATTTGCATAGGTGGATATCTTGAAAGTAAAAACCAAAGAAAAGAAAACAAGACATTTCTTTAATCAGAATAGGGGTGAAATTATCCGTCATAATCTTTCAAATGTATAGTTTGTTTCTCTTAGAACTACTCCTTTTTGTTGATTCCATAGTCTTATCTCCTCTTCCTTACTTCCTCTTACATGCATATATGTGTGCCTTTTCTTGGTGATCTCTTTTCTAGGAATCTGTCTTCTACTCTGTTTATTAACTATTTTTTATCAGTTATGTTTCCCTCTCTACTGGGCAAGTATCACAGATCAGCCTGTTCCTATTGCCAGAGGTTCGTTTGGAGGTGAGTGACAAACTGAGTCTCTTCAATAAATACATGCTCTTTATTTTGCTAGTGTGGACTGTGGAATCTGTGAATCAATTATCTGTCTCTGTGGTCCCTGATGCTATTTTGTGAAGCTTATTAAGACTGAAACATGTTTCCACAGGGATGTAGAATGTAGAATATGTGGCTAGTCTCAGGGATCACACAACATGTGGCAGAGTACTTAAGAGATAAAGTCCTCTGTGTCTGAAAGTTTCTTTACATAGGCTTACAACTCAGGAGCTGTAATTAAACCAACAAATAGAAAACAATGTCATACTCCCTTCCCCCAAAAGAGAATTCTTGCTCATGTTTCAAGGTCAGTCAGAACTTGCTTGAAAATTTTCAGTAGGTTTAATAGAAGTAATGGGATATTCCCTCCATTCAATTAGCCCATTCCTTCTCTATAAAGAGAAACATTCTTATGGTCAGAAACAGTATTATCTTAATGTCAAAAAATAAATATGGATGGATATGGGCTGTGCGTCCTGAATTTGCACACAAATAGATCTGAGCTTTGGCAGTGCGGTGTCACAGACTCATTAGCTCTTGGATGGTCTCAATCAGGGCTCTTGTGTAATGCTTCTCAGAGGAAAGTCTGAGTGGAATGGGATGTGTATAATCCATTGGCCTTGCCAGCAGCAAACATGATGAATGACCTTGCCCTTCTCTATTTCATTGGGTCATGCTGAATGTGGCCAAGGATATATCTTCTCCACATGGACATGGGCCCATGGAGCTGTTGGAGGAGACTGTGTTTGAGATCCTTAAGAAGCTCATGGCATATACCAAGTTGCATTCTTTTGGGTCTACTGGGATTGGATGCAGCACTGAATCTCTGCCTTTCCGTGTATCAGATAATCATACCTGTTTGTGGCTGTTGTTCAGTTGTAGTGGTGTCTAGACTAGCTTCAGTGTGACTGTTCTCACAGTGCGTAAATATTCTAGAATTTAAATGTCTGTATATTGTATAAACAGTACTTGATATGAAAAGAGTTCACCATATTAGGTATCCATTTGCACTATCACATTTGCCTTCTTTAGGATTAATACATATCTTTTGTTATTTTTTCCCCCATATTAGCTTACATTTTCTTATTTTATTGGCTATCTTAGAGATTATAACATATATAGTGATATCTCACAATCTAATGCAAATGATTGCTTTTCCCACTTCCTTGATACTGATAGAACCTTAAAACTTATCTCCATTTATCCAGATCTTTTCCTTAATTTTCTGTTTTAAATCCCACAAGACAATTGTCATTGTGTTGTACAATTTTTATATCCATCCACAAATTTATTCTTTTAATTCTTGTTCATTTCTTCCTGAATTTCATTATTTCTCTTTGGGGTAACTTTTCGTTAGCCTGAATAGCTCACTCACTTTAGTGTGTGTGTGTGTGTGTGTGTGTGTGTGTATCTTGTCTGAAAGCATCTTTATTTCACTTTCATATTTAAGGAATATTTTTATTTGTATTAGATGATGAATAATCAGGTATTTTTTTTTAAGTATTTCAAGGATTCTATTCTGATTTCCATTAACTTCTATTGAGAAAGCAGCTACAGTCTTGAGTTTCTCTTCATTGAGAGTAATGCATCCTTTTTCTTTTGCTGTGTAAAATTACTCCCTTGTTTCTGTTCAGACATTTTAGTGTGATTGAAGTGTGTTTCTGTTGAATTTTTCTTGCTTGGGCTTCCTGGATCTGTGAGTTGATACCCTTTTTCCATTTTTGGAAAATTCTTGGCCATGTCACCTTAAACTTCGCTTTTTCCTCCTTCTTCCCTTTCCCCCAAATCCTGGAATTTCTCATGATGTGTTATTTGTTCCTTATTCTCGGTTCCATCCATGTTTGTCATTACTTTTTTTCATTGTGTTTTAGATTAGGTTCTAATGACCAGTGTTCAAGTTTGATAATTCTGTTCTGTATCAAAGCCACAGACCCATTCAAGTTTTCACATGATGGTATTTTTCAATTCTAGAACTTCTTTTGTGTTGATTAGTGACTCCTGCAGTCTGAAGAGATTCTCCATTTTTTAAAATTTATTCCTCTCATCATTTCCTCTGTTTTCTGCACATAATATTTACATAGTTACTTTAGATTTCTCATCCTCTTTAAGTCCAATATATCATTCACCTGTATTCCTGTTTCTATTGTTATTATTTTCTTGGATGGTTTGTTAGAATATTCTGTTCTTTGCTAATTTTTTTATTATTAAAGGCCCCTTATTATGCATGAAATAACTGTCATAGCTCCATGTGATGTTGCGTTCTTCCAGAAATGATTACTCTTTCCTCTGCTAGGTGAAGCGGGCTATGATAGTGGCAAGAAAAACATTGATTCAAGTTACGTTCTGGTCATAGGGTCAGCAAGACTTGAGGATGGTTGGGTGGAGTTTAGATGTCCAGGAGCAAAAGAATGTGAGGAACCAAAGTCGATTGCCAGAATTCCGGCCAAGGCAGCTTGGTGGTTTTTGATGCTGTTGCTTGGGCTAGGGAGCATGGAGGAATGAACTTGTTTGAAAGGTGATGGGAGCAAGGGTTCACATCTGTATGTATGAATCTAAGGTGTCTCTGTGCCGTGGAAGCAGAGGCAATGTTACATGGAGATTTCTATATGCACCTGTGTCAACTTGCAGTGAGTTGTGATCTGCTTCTCATTATTGCTTAGCTCTTTCAGTCTCACTCCTGAGAAAGGGTAGATGGTGCAACAATTAAAAGTTACTGTATTTTAGCAAGTAAGTTTTTCTTCAATTAGTGCAATCTGGCTCCATGCCCTCATTTTAGCGTTTATAGAGAAATCTGTTAACTACCATCTGTGCTCTCCCTGGAAGGCACGATAACTGTTGTTTGATTTGAAATAGGGATCTTCTTGTCCTCAACTATTATCTTAGTATGCAGTTCTTAAATTTGCCTTACCTGACGTTGAAAGCAATGTCTGTGTGCAACAAGCTTGGTTCAGCTGCCCATGGGTACAGCATAATCACTCTGTGTCGTGGCATTTTTTTGATGGACCAGCTTGTGTTCTCATCATGCCCCTACAACCTCTAAGTAACTTGAGGACTTTGTCTTTGACATTTGTCTCTGCAGGAATAACAATGAAAACACTTCCTGAATTTCAGCAACCTTTATTTATCCACATTTCGTGTATAAAAAACACTCCACCTGCTGCTGACTCCTGTCTGTTGAGAAACTGTTGCTTATTGTTTTAGAAACATTATTGAAGAAAATAGTCCTCAATTCATTGAAATCAGTAGACTGAATATTGAACATGTTTCAAATACTAAATTTCTTAGTGTTCAGCCTATTCCTGAACTTTATTCTTTATAGATAGTATTCTGAATGAGGTTATTTATTCCTTGTAAATTGTAGAATTGGCTTTTTTCCCCCAAAATGCAATTTGTTTTGGTACTTTCCATTTTCTTAGTTTTTGCTTTTGCCATTGTTATTCTTTTAGGAAAGGGCCTGAAAGAAAAAAAAATCCTGCCAGTTTCTCCTTTTCAAGCCTACCCTTTCCTTTCCTTTCCTTTCCTTTCCTTTCCTTTCCTTTCCTTTCCTTTCCTTTCCTTTCCTTTCCTTTCCTTTCCTTTCCTTTCCTTTCCTTTCCTTCCTTTTCTTTTTTTCTTTCTTTCTTTCTTTCTTTCTTTCTTTCTTTCTTTCTTTCTTTCTTTCTTTGTTAGCCCTCAATTTCTCAGAATTTTATAAAAAGCTTAAGCAACAGGTCCATAAATCCCTGTTCTTTAAAAAAAATTTTTTTAAATTCATATTTGAGAGAGAGAGAATGAGTGGAGGAGAGGCAGAGAGAGAGGGAGACACAGAATCGGAAGCAGGTTCCAGGCTCTGAGCTGTCAGCACACAGCCTGACGCAGGGCTTGAACTCATGAGCCGTGACATCATGACCTAAGCCAAAGTCAGACACTTCACCCACTGAGCCACACAGACACCCTATAAAACCCTGCTTTTGAAGGCACAATGTATTAGAAAGCTAAACTCCTTTTTATTTACTACTCTATCCCCAGCCCTCCTGGCAGTGCCCATGAGATACTAGGCATTCAATTTCTGAATAAGTAGCTGGGCTAGTGTATCTAATGGTTTCTGATTACTTGTTAATGAGGGAAAGCTTCATACTCCAGTAGATCTCCCAGATCTGGGCCAACCACTTCCAGCTCAGTCTATTTTTAATCCAATTACTTGCAAAAGACAGGAGATGAATCTCTCTTCACGTTTCCAATGAAGAGGTCATGTAGCATAAAGATAGTGACATAGATTACAGGCTAGTTCAGGATAGTGTTATTCTGTTTGTTTTTTTTATTGCACATAGAGTCTAGGAAAAGAAGCAAAAAATATGTTTCTCAGTCCCACTCTTGGCAGGTTACAGGCTTTCCTGGGATCGATCAGCATCTCTGGGGTAGGGAATCATTTGGGCAGCCAGGGTGAACACTTCTCTGTCAACTTTGCTTCATATGTATTAAATTCTCAGTGAACTGTCAGCTAAGAAGTATTGCTTGGGATCAAAGGTGTGTGAGAAAAAAAAAAAATCTCTCAAATGTGGCCCGGTGCCCTTGACTGGGTTAATGGCCCAGACTCTATTCTTTGTCAGGGGAGGCACTCCCAAGAATTAGTAAAAAGTGCAAGAGCAAACCTGACAAGGAATGAACGGCACAGCCAAAGTGTACAGGGAAATACTCAAAAGAGAAATTATGTTATTGTTGAGCAGAGAAACCTGTGCTTTGGGAAAGGCCAGGAAAAGAAATGTACTTTGAAAACCAGGGCCTTCTGATAAAAGCTTCTTGGTGTGGTTTGTAAATGGTACCTCCTTGATCGCATCATTAACGGAAATAATGGCAAAAGACAACTGTGTTTCAATATAATCAAGATGCCACTGGACATGTCTGACTGACACTTAAGGATTAGTAGGTTGTGTATTTAACGTTGCTTACTGTATGCAACTGTACATGATGGGCTCTGGGATCGCTGGGTTCTCCTGAAGCCAATATTGTACTGTATGCTAACTAACTTGAATTTAAATGAATCAGTAAAAAAAAAAAATAGACAAAATGGCATTTTCTCTTTCGTTTCTTCTCTACCTAAACAAGGGGTACAGTAAATACTAATACCAATAATATCACCAATGCTGTATTTACTGAGGGCTTGATATGTGTCAGGAATTATTCTCAGGTCATTATCTTCATGGACTGACCCTCGTAGTAACTGGCAAGGTAGGTACTCTTATTTTAACCACTTCACAGATGAGACAACTGAGGTAGAGAGAGTCAGTAAGTTGCCTCAGGACCTACAGCTATGCAAGTCAGAATAGAGATTCCAATCTGACCTGACTGTGGAGCACAGACATTCAACAAGCAAGTTATACATCTTTGGCCTCCTTGTTACCTTTTCTTTTTTTTTTTTTTTTTGCTGGGGCTGGGGTCGTGGGGGGGGGGCGGTGGTGTTAGTTTAAAATGATGATTATGAGTCACTGATGAATACAAATAATTTTGAAAAGCTTCAAGTCTTCAATCAAAAGACATGCCGCTATCTTTGTTGGGAAAGTAGCCCCATAGCTGATATAAAATCAGTGAACAGGGATAGAGAGGCTTATAATACTTGGCTTTCTGCTTGTTTCTGGCACATGCACCTGTCAGATCTAAAGTCTATTATTAACTAGGGTATATAAAAGATTCATTAATTTTGCCAGTGTTAATACTTCAGGGCTCAGCCTAAAGGATTATTTAGTCAACTGAAGGCTGTTTATTATGGGGTCATTAATTGGCAATATTTATATATTATTCTGTGTTTGTTTGTTCCTGAAGCTAATTATAATTGTTAGCTATTTTAAATCGTGTTCCAAGGGATACAAATTTAGCTTTTAAATAAATAGGTCCTTAAAAATGTATCATTATATAACACTAGAGCCTCCTAGGCTGTTAAAACTCTTCTTGCAAAATGACTTTGTAACCTTAACTCCTCTAGAGCTTTTTCTTCCCATCTAACAATCATACTAAGACTTTGCAGTCACCCTTTGTGTGGGGTTGAAAATTGGAAAAATTTGGACTGCAAATGATTGAGGCTTTAGAAAACTTTTTCTAAAGTTTGTTTATTTTGAGAGAGAGAGAGAGAGAGAGAGAGAGAGAGAGAGAGCGCGCACAAGTGGGGGAGGAACAGAGAGAGAAGGAGAGAGGGAATCCCAAGCAGGCTCTACATTGTCAGTACAGAGCCGGACACGGGGCTCAAACCCACGAACCATGAGATCGCAACTTGAGCTGAAGTTGGGCGCTTAACTGATTGAGCCACCCAGGCACCCCTGAGGCTTTTTTTTTAAGTTTATTTATTTATTTTGAGGGAGGGTGAAAGAGAGCAAGTGAGTGAGCAGGGGGAGAGGTAGAGAGAGAATCTCAAGCAGGCTTCACATTGTCTACACAGAGTCTGACTCTGGGCTCAAGCTCACCAACCATGACGTCATGACCAGAGCAGAAATCAAGAGTTGGACGCTTAACCCACTGAGCTACCCAGGTGCCCCTATTGAGGCTTTTTATTTTTTTTTTCTGTCTCATGGCCACATCCTTTAATCTTTTATGATTTCAGGGTTTGGTCCTAGCCCAGTTCTACATTTTCTCCTTAGTCCAAGGACTGCCTGTGCTTCCTTCCTTACCTTATCTGTGTCAACTTCATGTCTGCAATAAGGTACTTTGTTCTCAGTACACTGGGATGGCAACAATGAAGACAGTGAGAAAGACAAAACCTGATAAGCAGTGTTGTGTTAGCTCAGAAGGAATGGTGCAATGCTGCCCCATGTTTTATGTGCTAGGAGGAAAATTCTGAAAACCATGTGACTTTAGGAATGGAAGTTTTATTGTTGCAGTAATATATTGTAATACAATTTAGATATAACCTTTCTTCAGATAAATATTTATTACTACTTACTAATTATATATTTCATTGCTGGGAAATAAGTTGACATATATGGCTGATATTTTCCAAATTAGTGTATTTTCTAGACTCCTCTTCACATTTGAACATTTTTAGATTGGAATATGTCTTAAAACTAAGGTGGATCTTTAATTTGGTACTTTATTTGTCCTTGGAAAGCTGTTATTAAATGTACTGTGTCATAATATGTATATCTCTAAATACTAAATTATCTGAAATTTGAAAGAGGGAAGAGGAAGGATAAATTGTATAGATGGAGATCAAACTATGTGCTGAGTGATCTGGACTGGAGACTACATTTAAGAACACATATCTGGCCTGGGGGCCATGCATGCTTTTGCCCTATGGCAGCAGAAACATGGAAGTCTGACTCTCCTGTGAACAAGATGCTCTGAGAAAACAAAGAGCAAACCCAAGAGAGTTTCTTGTCTAGTTGTTGAATTGTTACACATTGCTGCCTCCTTAGAGATAAGCTATGTTTCTCTCACCCTTTTCTCAACTGGGAGTGGAATGGAAGTTTTCACCCTTCTTGAGAAACTTGGAGAATTTGGCAATCTTTGTTCCTATCATTAGAATTGAGGAAAAGTGGTAAACTATACATAGTACTGCCTGTGAATAAACTAGGATAAACAGAAAAAAAATCATGACATTGTTATTCTAAAACATCTTCAACCATTTTCCTACTTGTACACTTATGGTCGTAGAGAAATGACTTTCTGCCATGACCTTTAGTCTGTAGTGGAGATGTTGAGATGTTTCTATCACCTTTGCCCCATTTCTTACAAGAGGCGTTATCGGTAATTTGGCTTGACAATTCTTCATGGTATATACCCATTGTACAGAATGATGCCACTTTTCTCAGGACAGTTTAGCATCCCTGTGATTGTGTGAAACAAAAATACCCTCATTTCTTTCTCCCAGTGGTGTCATCTGACACCCTTGTGAACCACTGAGTCTGCTTATTTGCTCCTCTTCTTGGCAGATGGACTGATTAACGTGGTGAGGTTGGTGACAGCCCAGCATTCACTGGCCATGGCTCTCTAATGGGCAGAGCTGGGGTGGGAAAATTCACTCTTTTTTTTTTCTCTCACTGATAAAATTAAAGACTGTTTTTTGAGAACAGTTTCAGACTCACAGCAAATACAAGGAAGTACAGAGATTTTCCATATATCCCCTGCCTCCACACATGGATATCCTCTCCCTTTGTCAACATCATCAGAGTAGTACCTTTGTTACAACTGAGAAACCTACACGGACACATCATAATCACCTGAAGTCTATAGTTTAATTGACTGGTCACCCTTGATGTTGAACATTCTATGGGTTTGGACAAATGTATAATAACATGTATCCGTCATTATGGTATCATACAGCTTATTTTCACTGTCCTAAAAACCTTCTATGCTCCATCCATTTATCCTTCCCCCTCCCCTGAACCTCTGGCAACCATTGATACATTTTTTTTACTGTGTTTATAGTTTTGCTGCTTTAGAATGACATATAGTTGGAAATGTACAGTATGTAGCTTTTGTTCGCTTAGTAATACAAATTGAAAGTACCTCCATGTTTTTTCATGGCTTGATAGCTCATTTCCTTTTAGTGCCAAATAATATTCCATTATTTGGTTGTGCAACAGTTTATTTATCCATTCACTTACTAAAGGGCATCTTGGCCGCTTCCGAGTTTTGGAAATTATGGATAAGGCTGCTACAGACATCTGTGTGCAGGTTTTTGTGTGGACATAAAATGTTTACACTTTTGGCTAAATTCTAAGGAGGGTGATTGATGGATTGTATGGTAAGAGTATACTTAGTTTTGTAAGAAACCACCAAACTGTCACCAGCTGAGACTCACTTTTCAGGCAGGACCTCTTTGTCCTTTTATGTCTTGTGCTGTGCTTTGGTGCAGCTGGCCAGGCAGCTTCTCTGCCCAGGCTCATGCAGGTCCTGTTGGTAGGCGTGTGGAGGTAGCACAGAAGTTTCCAACTCCACATTATTGTGAGTCAGAGAGTCCATTGCCTAAGAGCAGCTGGGCCCTTGCCTGCCATTTTTAATGACATGGGAACTTGGATCAGTTAATGGGTTTCATCTGCCTCTTGTCTTCTAGTTAGGTCCAAGTAGATAGGGGGATGTTTTGGGTATCTGGATGCCTATAAATCTTAGGAACTCTTCTGAAGGGTCTTTATCTAAGGCTGTTGTAAATTCCTTGGGGGCTAGGATTATGCATTACTGACTTTGTCTCCTGAAAAGCTTTGTGCCTTGTTCATTGTGGGTACTTGATCTATTCAACTGAGATAGTAGCTTACACATATTGAGTGCTTACTATATAGGCCAGGCACTGTTTTAATGGTTCCATATGGATTAACTCATTTAAAACAACTTAAAAACTCTATGAAGGTAGTTATATTTATTAGGCTACTGAATAGATGCGGACACACAGGCTCAGAGAAGTCAAGTAACTTTCTCATGATCACCCAATTAGTAAATGTCACAGCCCACATTAAAAAACTAGAAAGCCTGGTTCCAGACTGCAGAGCATGAGATAGTGCTTTCAGACAACAAAATAAAGCTGGAGATAAAAAAATAACACTTGAAAAGTACTCTCCATTTAGACCTTTTAAAAAATGATTTTTTAGTAAAAAACACTTAATGAGTGGTGGGAAGAGGTCTTGAGAGCCCATTTAGCAGGGTTATTTTCAAAATAGGTGTTTTGGACCTCCTCAAGAATCATGCCCTGTTTGAGTGTGTGTGTGTGCACATGTGTGCACATGTATATAAGTGTGTGTGTGTGTGTGTGTGTGTGTGTGTGTGTGTGTGTGTGTAGTGGTCCATTCCAAGACCTAGAGGAGAATGGGGTGCTCTGGGCTCTGACCCCATTTTAATTCGTTCTACATACTGCACTCCTGTGTGTGATTCCAGTTGAAGAAAACGTTCAGCTACTTAAATGTTTAAAAACCCCAGCAGAACAATACCCATATTGCCTAGAGTGACTGGATTCCATTTATTTACGGAGTTTTTAGTGTGAATATTTTATTTACTCTGTTAAGTATACCAGAGAATGAAAGCCACTGTGTTACCTCTTTAACAGCTAAATAATTAAAAATTAAAAATAGGTTGGATCCTTTTCCTCAGAAGTTAGTAGGCAATCTACCCAGTTGACAATAGCATATAAATACATCAAATCCTAAATTACGGAAAGTATTCTCAAAGGAAGGAAGTTAAGATGCCAGATATTAGCAGGGAAGGTGTGCTTTGCGGTGTTTTCAATTACAGTTCTGCTTTATCTTCCATACCTTAAATGCTTAAGCCATAAAATCAGGTTATGTCCTTGCTGGTTCCTTCGGCTTCCATAGATCAGAACTTGTATTCACATATTTTCTTTGCATCCATGACCGCTTCAAGGTTCCTCTCCCTTCAAGTGGTTTGCCTGTTGGTGTTTGGGCCCCTTCAACAGATAATCCATAACTTTCCGTGCATTATATTTACCACTTCTGTTTCTGTAACGTTGTTGAATGTACTATGGGGGTAATGACCATCTTTTTGGATCTTGAATTCATAGGCTCATAACAAATAAAAGTCAAGCCTTCAAGGTCAAACGAATAGTTACCTAGATGCTTTGAGAGAATTATAAGGCAAGTGTAGAGAAAAAGAGGCACTGTTTAGTAGCTGGTTAGATTTAGCTACAGTACAGATAAGATTTCAGAATAGATCTTTTGTTTTACTTCGACAGGCTGAAAAAGATGAAAAGGATAGAGAGTAAATTACTTAAAGATTAGAAACAAGATAAGAATCAACAAACAGATAAGAATAAACACTATACTTAGTAACAGCTGAGCCCCCAAAAGTTCTGTAGTATTCACTTAATTTATGTTGTGAATCATCACAAAATAGATTTGACATCCTACACCTTTAACATTTCAGTTGAAATCCACTTGTGTATGGGAAAAGAAATTAAACATAGATGGTTGCCTCTCTGCCCTGGGATTTAAAGAAATGGCTTAAATAAGCACCTAGCCAATGAGTTAAAGAGAATTATTCTTGGAAGAATGAGCTCTGAGAGATATTTGAAAGAGTATGCTTTTTAAAATTTTATATTTCCAATTTTACAATCATTGTATAGCTGTTTAATTTGACACTTGTATATATGTGTTTACACTAAATTCCAGCAAATTATAACATGCAATACATTAATAGTTTCAGGCCATAGGAATCAATCTTTATCAGTCCTAGTAATTGATTACTTAATAAATAAGTAACACTGGGAGTAGGGATTGGAGTTGGCACATTAAAACCATCAACAAAAGAATAATTATGAATGCAGTTTTTTCATTGCTCTGGAAGATTGAGTCCAAATTAACTTTTTAGTTGAAAGGAAAAGGTAAACACAGGTAGAATTGGTTAAAATGATACTTTTAAAAGTTGGTTAGTTTTTCTTTAAAAAAACAAAACCAAACCCAATTTTGTCTTACACATAGGAGTATCAGTGTAGGTGTTACTTTTCTGGCAGTGTATGCTTTGTCTGTAAATTGAGTTATGACTAAAGATAGACACAACCATTTTGCTACTTTCAAATTAGCTGGCATCAGATGATGATTAGTAATTGAGCAAGAAAGGTCATTCCTATGTCTCTCTTGCTTTGTGATGCAATAATTTTCAAGCCATCTGTTCTTTGGAATATTTATGTGGAGGAAATGAAGAACTCGGAGATTTATGTAGAAACTTTAGAAACCTTGCAGAGCTCATCCATAAGCCTCAGAGGACATCAGGCACATATCAGAAAACACAGGATGAAGGCAGACCAGTAATACCCCAGAAGGAAGTGCTCCAGACGGTACATCTCCCCTTAATACCTGACTGTGTTCTTATGTATCTAATCTTTGACAATTTTATTCAATAGGGAATTCTCAATCATCATAAATTAACTGGTAGAATCACACTATTGATAATCCAACTAGAATTCTAATCTTAAATGAAAACCAAGCCAATTTAGAGAATATAAACTCTCCTAAAATATTAAAACATGACGAAGGATGAAGTAAAGAATTCCTATTTTTCCCAAGGGCTAGAAAAACAGGAAAAGACCAGTTCAGATACCTGAAACTTTTCTTCTGGAGCTAATTTTTGTTCATTATCTCATGTTTTATGGTCAGAAGTTCGGACTGGGGGTTGACAAACACCACTTACCCAAAAGCACTTGGCTATGTCAGCTGAAACAGAGGTTGCTCGAGAGATTGCGTATTTGGTTATGCTTTGAATCAACATTTGGCCAATGTCGAAATGCCAGGAGGGAACGCAGCTGTTAGCGAGCCCAGTTTTGCTGGTGCATCCGGCAGACTCATAAGCTGTGTTTTTATGACAGGGCCTGGGTTTAATTTTCTTGGTTTGACAAAATCTGACTGTCTCTGGCAGAGCAATCTGTCCATTTGACACATTTGGCCCCGGCAGAATATGAAGAACAGGTAATGCAGCAAGGGAATTGGCAGTTTTAGAATGCTCCAGTAAGAACTGATCTTACATCAAAACGTGCAGCATTATGGGGAAGAGGATTTGAAGGCCCAATATTTTATACTTGATCAGAGAACATACGTGATGTTCATGGTGAGTTCTTAGCTCCCCCTTACTTACATGTTGGTGAGAAAAGGTCCTGTGAGCATACAGAAAAATGAATCGGGGTTCTTTACAAACACTGCACATCAAATCTAGAAATTCTCTCGCTAATATCAGTCATTTCTTCCCTCTGCAAATCTGAGAAGTCAAATGGCTATAAAGAAGGGTATTGTCAGCCTTTTCACAGGGATCATTACTTACGAATTTACCTTGTAAAGTGTTTTGTCAAGAGTATACAAATACATAAAATGTAGGTAGATCGTTTTTCATTTTGGAAATGAAGTTGAAGATTCAGCATTACTATTTGTTCTGATTCATTTTCTCACAATGTCTAGACTCCAGTGTTATGCAGGAAGGCTTACCAACATGTTCACAATGAGACCAAGAAAAATGCATCATGTAAACAAGTGACACTGGACTGTAGGGGTTTATTAGCTTTGAACTAGCATGATTGTGCTCTTACACAGATGATTGAAGGATATTGTGTTCACCAGCACCTCAAGATTTGAAACAAAAGCTAAAATAAGAATAATGCTGTTCTCACTTCCTGTCATCCCCTAGTAAAAATTTTTTAATTGTTTTTGTATATGTAATACCAAGATGTAAATTATTCGTGCCTACTGTCCCTTTCCATATGATTTACTGCTTTGACTCTTTCAAAATTCCATGTCAGAGATGTTTGTTTTTTCTGAAAGCTGTAAAATAAAATAATAAAAATAGTCAGCTGATTTAATTGCAGGAGACCCCAAATGTCAAAGGAGTATGCCCTTTGGTTAAATACCACGACAGCTCTTATCGTGATGAGGATTGTGGTGGGGAAGAAGGGTAAACTGGATGGTGATCCTTCCTTGTGCCTACTCTGGAAGCAGGTTGACAGGTTACCAGACTGCCTTCCACTGTTGTTAGACTCAGTTCAGCTTAAGCCTTCTCTGGGGTTTCAGATGGAGGGATTAGAACACACAACATACTTTACAGATCATTCCTGTTGTTAAAAAGTTCCAGGAACAGGCTAATCACTAGGAGATTTCAGACACAATTCATAATCTACTTCATTCTTTCTCCTTCCCCCACGTTTGTTTGATTGTCTTTTTGTAAGTTTTTATTTTAATTCCAGTTAATGTATAGTGTTATATTAGCTTCAGGCGTACAGTACAGTGATTGAACAGATACATACATCACCTGAGGCTTATCATGACAAGTGCACTCTTTAATCCCCATCACTTATTTCCCCCATCCCCCACCCACCTCCCTCTGGTGACCATCAGTTTATTCTCTATAGTTCAGAGTCCATTTCTTGATTTCTCTCTCTCTCTCTCTCTCTCTCTCTCTCTCTCTCCTCTTTTTTCCCTTGTTTGTTTTCTTCTTAAATTCCACATATGAGTGGAAATCATAGGATATTTGTCTTTCTCTGACTGATTTATTTCACTTAGCATAATACTCTCTAGCTCCATTCTTGTCATTGCAGATGGCAAGATTTCATTCTTTTTAATGACTGAATAATATTCTATTGTATGTGTGTGTTTATGTGCCACATCTTCTTTATCCATTCATTAATCAGTGGACACTAGGGCTGCTTCCATATCTTGGCTCTTGCAAATAATGCTGCAATTAACATAAGGGGTCATGTATCCCTTTGAATTAGTGTCTTTGTATTTTTTGGATAAATACCTGTTAGTGCAATTGCTGGATTGTAGGGTAGTTCTACTTCTAACTTTCCGAAAACCTCCATACTGTTTTCCACAATGGCTGCACCACTTTGCGTTCCCACCAATAGTGTGAGTGTTCTTTTTCCTTTGCATCCTTGGCAATACCTGTTGTGTCTTGTGTTGTTGATGGCCTTTATTCCACTGACGTATGTTCCCTTTCTAAACCGACTTTGTTGAGAATTTTTATCATGAAAATGGATGTTGTAGTTTCTTATATGCTTTTTTTTTGCATCTATTGAAATGATCATACGGTTCTTATCCTTTCTTTTATTGATGTGATGTGTTACGTTGACTGATTTGTGAATATTGAACCACCCTTGCAACCCAGGAATAAATCCCACTTGATGGTGGTGAGTGCTTTTTTTAAATGTGGTTTGGATTTGGTTTGCTAGCATTTGTTGAGGATTTTTGCATCTATGTTCATCATGGATGATTTTATTTGTTTTTAAATCACTCTTTGAGGGGCGCCTGGGTGGCTCAGTCGGTTAAAGCGTCCGACTTCAGCTCAGGTCACGATCTCGCGGTCCGTGAGTTCTAGCCCCGCGTCGGGCTCTGGGCTGATGGCTCAGAGCCTGGAGCCTGCTTCCGATTCTGTGTCTCCCTCTCTCTCTCTGCCCCTGCCCTGTTCATGCTCTCTCTCTGTCTCAAAAATAAATAAAACGTCTCAATACTATACCATTTGCCAATCTGATAAGCTGGGGTGTGTGTGTGTGTGTGTGTGTGTGTGTGTGTGTGTGTGTGTGTGTGTGTGTGTGTGTGTGTTTATATTTTAAAAATGTTTCAAGGGGCGCCTGGGTGGCTCGGTCGGTTAGGCATCCGACTTCGGCTCAGGTCATGATCTCATGGTCCGTGAGTTCGAGCCCTGCGTTGGACTCTGTGCTGACAGCTCAGAGCTTGGAGCCTGTTTCAGATTCTGTGTCTCCCTCCCTCTCTGGCCCTCCCCTGTTCATACTCTGTCTCTCTCTGTCTCAAAAATAAATAAACGTTAAAAAAAAATTAAAAAAAAAGTTTCAAGTGGCAGGTACCTAGGAATTTCCTTTCAGGGTGTTATCAATCATTTTAGGAATGCTTCTCAAACTTATTAATCTTGTGAAAGTTACAGTATGGGACACTCTGAGATCAGAGAGTTGTACCAATCAGAGAAACCTAGCTCATAATAAAATTGTGTTGCCTTCAGTGATTGTGACTTTTTTCTCTTAGAGGCTCAAAAACTATCCTTTCATAAGCTTTATTGAAATTAGGCAAAGGAACATTAAGCTCACTGGTCTGGTCTCTGATTCTTTGGTCCCCTTTTTTGGATGTAGCATATTTTCAGTTTTTCTTCAACTTTTCTTGAAGAACTCATTGAAGTGCCCTGAAAGCAGCTCAGAGGCCTTACCAACAGGGAGCTGGGTGTGTTGGTGGGGTCGATTCTGTCGGCTGGCCTGCCTACACTCTGATGGACAGACATCCACACAGGATACTTGGAAGAATGCAAAGAGGAAACTGAGGCAGTGGCCATGTGGGGAAAGGTGACTCTTGCAACAGTGTGCTGGAGATACTTAGTTCTTCTGGAATGCTCTGGTTAGACGTTCAAGTATCAGATCCCTGAATGGTGACCAAAATTTGTTTCCTTGTGGTGCCAGAGATTCTGGAAGCTTTTTAGTACCCTATGATAAAACAATTTCAGTGTGTGTTAGTCTGCTCGAGTGGCCATAACAAAACCATAGACCATGTGGCTTAAGCAACAGAAATTTATTTTCTCAGAGTTTCAAAGGCTGGATTTCCAGGATCAAGGCCCAACAGGGTCAGTTTCTGGTGAGTACTCTTTCTGGCTTACAGATGACTGCCTTCTTGGTGTGCCCTCACATGGCAGGGAAGGAGCAAGCTGTCTGGTGTCTCTCCTTAGAAGGACAGTCCATTTGGATCAGGACCCTACTCTCATGATCTTAACTACTTTTGAAAAGGCCCATCTCCAAATATGGTGACATTGGGGGTTAGTACTCCCACATACGCATTTGGGGAGGCACACAATTCAGTGCATAGCACAGCTTAACCTATCAGAGGATTCTGGTTTGGGCAGTGAAGGACCTTCATCAAAAAACATGGGGTGTCATTTCTTGTTTTAAAGCTTGATTTTAGAAGCACCCAATGCTACTGGGTAATCTTCTTACCACATCTGATCTTGAATCTTTAGTATCTACTAAATATCCCATAACAGTAAGTATGGAAACAAAATAGAAGTTGAAGATTCCTAGTTTTTCTCCTTTTTTATGTCAATGTATGATTTCACATTCTGAATAAAATATATTTGGGTACAGTCTACATATAGTAAAATTAGTCCACTAATTTAAAAAATGTGTAGTAATTTTGACCATTGTATATACCCATGTAACTGCTACTTCATATTAGATGTAGAACATTTCCACCATTCCAAAACCTATCCTTTTGTCCTTTCCCAATGATAAATGAGTTTATAAATTTAAAATGTGAAATGAACCATAACCCACCCCTGGCAACCCCTCATCTAATTTCTATCATTATAGTTCAGTTTTGTCTGTTCTAGAACTTCATATAAATGGAATCAGATAGGATGTATCTTTTATTCTGGCCTCTTTCACTTCAATATTTTTGAGGCTTGTCCATGTTGTGGAATGTCTGTGTAATACATTTCTGTTTTTTGAGAAGCATTCCATTGTAGGCCGTAACTTGTTTATCTGCTGACCTATTGATGTATATTTGAACTGTTGCCAGGAGTTGGCCGTAATAAATAAAACTGTGATCATTCAGATACAAGTCTTTTTGTAGACATAAGTTTTCGTTTCTCTTGTATAAATACCTCGAACTGGAATTGCATCATAATGTAAGTTTATGTGTAACTTCATAAGACACTACCAAATGTTTTCCAAGGTGGTTATAACCTATTGAATTTCCAGCAGCAATAAAAAAAGATAGAGATTCATGTCTTCACCAGTGCCTGCTCTTTTAGTCTTACCCTTTTAGCCATTTGTGTGAGCGTGTAGTAATCTTACTGCACTTTTAATTTGTATTTTCTTTGTGGCTAACGTTAAGCTCTGCTTATTTCATGTTTCCTATAGTTGATGTCTAACCTAAAATCTTTCTCTCTTTACTTTTTAGTTTTTATATTTTCCCTTTATTCTGGCTTTAATATGTCTTAGGTCATGCTCATTTTCTTTCATGTGTCCTTGGTTATGCACGAGTCTTGCATTTATTATTCATAACCTTTTGAATTTGAGCTTATTAGGAAGATAATTGATATGCCGCCTTGATTTTTGAAAGTACGTCTTTATTTTCTTCCTCACAGTATAGGTTACAATAAGAGGCAGAATTCTTTGCCTTGTAGAATCATCATAGAAGCTGTTGCTTTTTCTCTTATTTTGAAATTTGCCTTGTAGATTTATTAGCTCAAGGTACAGACCATGACTCATAATTTTATCTTTCAATCATTTATTTATAATTTCAACAACAGCAACAACAAAACCTGTTGTTTACTCTGTGCTAGGCATCTTTCCAGGCAAAGGTGCTACAGCAATGAACAAAGCAAATATACAGTGTTGGAGGAAGACTGTGGATGCTTATATAACTTAGATATTTTCTATTAGCCTTTTTTTTTTGCAACTTAATTAAGTAATGTTTGATGGCTTGAACATATTTATTGAGCACTTACGTATGCAAGGCACTGCAGGGAAACAACAGGAATGAATAAATTCGATGAATTTTTGTCTTATATGGGGCATAGTTACTAGTTGAGTAAAAATCACACACTGGAAATGTCACCAGGTGCTAGGAATGCCCATGTCAGGAAAACAAGGCATGGTCCTGGTGTTCATCTAGGGGTGGCAAGGGGAGGCAGAGGTTATTCAAATATTCAGACAGGGAACTAGAATCTGTAATAGGTGTTGTGAGAATGTGTAACAAGAAGATGTAGCACGGGTGGTGGCATGTGGTGTTCAGGAAAGACCTTGCGGAAGAAGTGAAATCTGAGACCAGCAGATCTAAGAATCAACCAAATCGAAAGGAGAGAACATTAAGACCCTCATCCAGAGTGAGATGACATGTTGGAGAAGCTGGTGAAGGCTTCTGTGGTTACACTTGGAGAAGAAAACACACAAACATTAGTTTCGTTCTTCAGTGCCCTGCAATCTGGCTTTGGCCTAGAATTTTCTACAGCAATTGATCCTGCCACGGTCAACGGTGATCTTCTAGCTGTGAAATCCAGTGGGTATGTTTCATTCTTCATATTACTTAGACTATTTCCAACACTTACCACTCCCTCCAATATGAAACTTCTGCCTTGGTTTTAGGATGCCACCACTCATTATCCTTCTACATCCCCGTGACTCCTTCTCAGTCTACGCTTATGAATGACATATGAGTCTCCTCAGATTTGGGCTGCTACTTTCCGGTGCTCTGCCTTTCCCCATATAGTCATGCGTGATGTCATGCGTGATGTCTGTACAACAGGAGATGGCTGTGTCTGCTTCAGTAATTACAGTGGCTGCAATGGGTCTCTAAGATTTTAGAAGTCATTGTATATTCAAGTTTCAGCTATATAAAATTATTTTCCTCCTATTTTATGTTTCTAACCTAAGTTGACCCTGCTAATCAAAGTTTTATATTAATTAATTAATTAATTTTTAGGGAGGGAAGGAGAGAGAAAGAAAAAGAGAGAAAGAATTTTAAGCAGGCTCCATGCCCAGTGTGGAGCCTCACATGGGGCTCGATCCCATGACCGTGAGATCATGACCTGAGCCAAAATCAAGAGTTGGATGCTTAACTGACTCAGCTACCTGGGCACCCCAAATTTTATTCTTATTTTTTACTTAAAATGTAAGCCAGGAACTGTATTAGATACTGTGGAATAAGACTCTAAAGTTTTCTGCTGTAATTGTCCTCTGGACTCAGCTCACAGGGATCTTTTCCTGGAAATTTTCTTGAACCTTGATACTTTGCTAGGTAGTCTCATTATGAGGCCTTATACTACCATGTGCTTTCCTCCTGCATGTTTTATAACACACTGGAAGCATCAGTTTGTTTTTTTTTTTTTTTAATCTTCCTTTCCAAGTTGGGAAGCCCCTCCTTCATATATCCACAATGCCAATGCCAATTCAGTGCCTGCTACAGAGCAGGTACCTAATACACACACACTCCTATCCTCATTATTCACATGTTTTGTATTTAAAATTTGCCTAACCACTAAAATTAATTTGTAATAACAAAATCAATAATCCTGGTGCATTTTCAGTCTTTCAGAGACTTGTGCAGTGTAGTGAAAAATTTGTGCTTCCTGATACGCACGTTTTCAGCTGGGGTTGAATAAGGAGGCACTCTGCCTTCTCATTTTCACTCTCACACCAAAAAACTGTCCTTACAGTCTATATAGTATCATTTTTTTGTTGCGTTTTGTGCTTTTTGTTAGGACTTTATTGCTTAAAATGTCCCTCAAATGTAGTTTTTCTTTTTCTTTTTCTTTTCTTTTCTTTTCTTTTTGTTTCTTTTCTTTTCTTTTCTTTTCTTTTCTTTTCTTTTCTTTTCTTTTCTTTTCTTTTCTTTTCTTTTCTTTTGAGAAAGAGTGAGCAGGGGAGGGACAGAGGGGGAGAGAGAGAGAAAGTTTTAATCCTAGCATGGACCCCAATGTGGGGCTGGATCTCCCCACTCTGGGATCATGACCTGAGCCAAAATCAAGATAAACCAACTGAGCCACTCCTGTGTGCCCTTCAAATGTAGTTCTGAAGCACTGTCTAGAGTTCCTAAGTCCAAAGAAACTGTGATGTACCTTATGGAAAAAATACAGTGTGACAGGAAATCTTTATTCTGGCATGACATTTTAGTATTGTTGGGTGTGAGTTTGTTAATGAATTAAAAATATATATTAAGTAAGGTATTTTCAAACATAAAGACATACACAACATGGTTATGTATCGATAACAATGTTGACAACAGTGTTGTGACCTAAGACTTATAGGAATTAACCCTGTATTTTCCCGAGGAGTTCAGTAGTTGCTGATTCAGTGTTTGCAGTGACTTCGTAGAACCTATGTAACTATAGCAAATAATGAGAATCATTTGTGTCTTGTGAAAAGGCAATTAGAGAAATAAATAACATACAAAAAATTTTCAAAAGAAGGAGAGATAATATCTTCTTGAAGATACCAGGATATGTTATATAAGGGAGCTGCTGTTTGTGATAATCCTTAAATAAAGTGTAAACTTGAATATGTAGAGCTGGCTCTAAGGGAATTATAATAGAAGGTAAGAAAACAAAGTCAGAGGTTAGGGAATGTTGAGGAATTTCTAGGTAGTTGAACTTAAGCATAGCAAACAGATTAGAAAGTTAGTGCCATATTTTGTTGAATCTCAGGTGGGAAAGTAAAATCTGATTTATTTAGCAGCCATTACTCGTTCAGCATTCAGCCTTGGGGCTTAAAATAGTGCCTTACATCCTTTCCTATCTTTCCAATTAAATATCTATTAAGATTAAAAAACAAAGCCAAAATTCACAATAACACACAAAGTAGGTCCAATGATCAACACTGCCAGACTTTGGAAGGAGTTTCCAGCAAGCAGAAGACCATTAGGATGAATTGCTTCCTGGAACCAAGAACAGAGTTGCTCGTCCTTATTAAGACATGTAACGTCTTTAACTAGGCAGTCATCTCTTCCATGTAAATGTTGCTCTTGGACCAGCCGGCACACTATCCCTTCTTCCTTTAGAAACACCAACATGCTGTAGGCTCAGAAAACAAGTGAGGAAAAAGAAAAGAAAATGTGGGATACTACCCAAAGCAATGTACATATTCAATGCAATCCCTATCAAAATAACACCAGCATTCTTCACAGAGCTAGAACAAATAATCCTAAAATTTGTATGGAACCAGAAAAGACCCCCAAATAGCCCAAGCAATCTTGAAAAAGAAAACCAAAGCAGGAGGCATCACAATCCCAGACTTCAAGCTATACTACAAAGCTGAAATCATCAAGACAGTATGGTACTGGCACAAGAACAGACCCTCAGATCAATGGAATAGAATAGAGAACCCAGAAATGGACCCACAAACGTATGGCCAACTAATCTTTGAGAAAGCAGGAAAGCATATCCAATGGAATAAAGACAGTCTCTTCAGCAAGTGGTGCTGGAAAAACTGGACAGGGACCTGCAGAAGAATGAACCTGGACCACTTTCTTACACCATACACAAAAATAAACTCAAAATGGATGAAAGACCTCAATGTAAGACAGGAAGCCATCAAAATCCTTGAGGAGAAAGCAGGCAAAAACCTCTTTGATCTTTGCTGCAGCAACTTCTTACTCAACATGTCTCCGGAGGCAAGGGAAACAAAAGCAAAAATGAACTACTGGGACCTCATCAAAATAAAAAGCCTCTGCACAGCGAAGGAAACAATCAGCAAAACTAAAAGGCAACTGACAGAATGGGAGAAGATATTTGCAAACGACTGTCAGATCAAGGGTTAGTATCAAAAATCGAGAAAGAACTTATCAAATTCATCACCCAAAAAACACAAATAATCCAGTGAAGAAATGGGCAAAAGACATGAATAGACACTTCTCCAAAGAAGACATCCAAATCGCCAAGTGACACATGAAAAAATGCTCAACTTCACTCATCATCAGGGAAATACAAATCAAAACCACAATAGGATACCAACTAACACCTGTCAGAATGGCTGACATTAACAACTCAGGCAACAACAGATGCTGGCGAGGGTGTGGAGAAAGAGGATCTTTTTTGCAATGTTGGTGCGAAGGCAAACTGGTGCAACCACTCTGGAAACCAGTATGGAGGTTCCTCAAAAAACTAAAAATAGAACTACCCTATGACCCAGCAATTGCACTACTAGGCATTTATCCACAGGATATGGATGTGCTGTTTCAAAGGGACACACGCACCCCCATGTTTATAGCAGCACTATCAACAATAGCCAAAGTATGGAAAGAGCTCAAATGTCCATCAATGGATGAATAGATAAAATGTGGTATATATATACAATGGAGTATTACTCGGCAATCAAAAAGAATGAAATCTTGCCATTTGCAACTGGGTGGATGGAACTTGAGGGTATTATGCTAAGTGAAATTAGTCAATCAGAGAGAGACAAATATCATATGACTTCACTCATATAAGGACTTTAAGAAACAAAACAGATGAACATAAGGGAAGGGAAGCCAAAATATTATAAAAACAGGGAGGGGGACAAAACAGAAGAGACTCATAAGTATGGAGAACAAACTGAGGGTTCCTGGAGGGGTTATGGGAGGGGGGATGGGCTAAATGGGTAAGGGGCATTAAGGAATGTACTCCTGAAATCATTGTTGCACTGTATGCTAACTAATTTGGGTGTAAATTATTAAATAAAAAACATTAAAAGAAAAAAAGAAGGAAGTGTGGGAATGGCATTATCACATTACAATAAATCTGGGTTGTGTGTTTTTTCTGCCTTAGATGCTGAAAATTGACCTAGAGGTCAGGCACGTAAACAATTGGGCTTTTATAGCAGAGGCGTGAATGGGCAAAAAAGCAAGGACAGTTGAAAATCCTAAAGAGGATGTTCACATGGGAAAGGCAATGGTGGAGAGGAACTGTGAACTCACAGGTGAGCACATAGGAATGGAGAACTAATGCCTCAAGCTCACTCCCCTCCCTCCACCTGAGTTGCTGTCCCTTCATGAATCCAACCAGAATCCAGAAGGCTAAGGAGCCTTTTGATTTAGTCTACAAGGGCATGCAGGAGGGTAGAGAATAGTGGAGAATGAATTTGAAATCACTCAAGGGGAGAACATACACATATACTATGTTTACACTCTAATATATCTAAGCCATTAAGTTTTTTAAAACCCATTGCACAGTATAATGTAAAGTATAATTCAATTTAAACTTTGGTAGGCCAGTATCCCAGATTTCTATTAATGGCTATTATTAATTGCTGAATCAGTTATTAAGACTGATTAATTCCCTTTAGATTTAAGAGAACAGTCAAATCATCAGTATTCAGTAGCTTACAGTTAAGACTGCCTAAAGGTAGAATGCTTGGCTCTTTGAATATATTAGTTCTCTATTCCCTTGGTCCTGAATAAGAGAATGCCATGGTCTGGAGACTGTCCTGAGTGAGGAAATAACTAAGTGAAATTGTTCTAATGCTAAGTCAGGAGACTTCCTGTTAGACCTTACTCTTGATGTATAAAAAGCTTAGAAGTCATCACTCTGTCCTTTCACTGAGAAGCTGAACATACTGAAGAGCAGTGACTTTTTTTTTTTTTTTTTGATCCAGTGGGGAACTGAGGTCCCAGGGCAAACCCCTATCCTGAAATCTGGAGAAATAGGTGAATATAAAAAAATCAGTCAAGATCAGCTTAAAAGCATCAGCAGTCATAAACTTGTAGGGATGCTTAAATGCTAATTTTTATAAATTGCTAGAGGATGAATGTAGACTAACTTGCGAGTAAGAAAGTGCTGGGGAGTCTCCACACTCTAGATGGAACTTGGAATCCCACCAGGATCTCGTGGTGAAGAGCTGAGAGAAGGCTGTTGTGGTTCTGGCACAGGTAGGATAAGAGTTATTCTTATGAAATATGCCTGGAGCCTTCTCTGTAACAAAGGCCCAGTATCCAGGGACAAAGACTATTGGGGAATTATCCCGCCTGGGGACTCCAGCCCCTCCTAACCATCCTCTATCACAACTGAGGAAGGGAAGGAGAGCCAAGGCACATTAATGAAAGTGAACATTGATGGTTAACACTGAGATTTAATCATGAGATTCTAGAATGAATCCTGTCCCCCAAACCTTAGCACTACACCAACAGGGCTCTAGTATAGTAACAGTGGATTACAGCTGAGCTGAAAGACACTGACTATCTATGGAGCAATTCTTAAGGAAACACAAAGACAACTAGAGACATACATAAAGAACTCTAGAGGAATTTGAAGCCTTGGGTGTCTATGGTCACAGCAAATAGTAAACATAGCTCAACTTCTAGCCAGGTTAATATAAATCCTCATACTAAAGGGTATGCAGATCTATATCTATGTCTGGTTTTCAACAAAAAATTGTAAGACATGCTAAAAAACAGTAAGAAGAGACAAAGCAAACATCAGAATGAAACTCAGAATGATGCAGATTTTGGAATTAGCACACTGAATGGAAAATAATTATGAACAGTATGTTAAGGGCTCTAATAAAAAGGTGGTCAACAGGTAAAAACAGAGGGATAATGATACCAGAGAAGTAGCAATCAAATAATCAGAAGAAAGTCTAAGAAATCAAAAATATAGTAAAAGAAATGAAGAATGCCTCTGAGCTTATGGGTAGATGAGCTCAGGTTCACCTCAGGTTCATCTGAGGAAAACACTAGTGGACTTGAATATGTATCATTAGAAACGTCTAAACTAAAATGCAGAGAGAGAAAAAGAATAATTATAAAAAAAAGGGAACATTCAAGAATTGTGGGACAAAAGATACAATATACATTGACTTAGATTATCAGAAGGAGAAAAAAAAGAACATGGTAGAGGAAATATTTAATGACAGCCGAGAATTTCTCAAAATTGGAGATATCAAATGACAAATCTGGTTAGCTCAGAGAACACCAGAAGGATAGATATAAATACAAATCTACACCCAGAGTTGTCAAATTAATATTGCAGAAAACAAAAAGTCTTAAAAGAAGCACAGGTACTGAGGGCATTGATGGACAGACTAACATAAATAACATAAATAATATAAATAATGGCTCTGAAACAAACATTGTAAGTAGTTCTTCAGGAAGAAGAAAAATGATAGGTCCAAAACATGTATCTACATAAAGCAAGGAACAGCATCGGAGTAGGAGTCAGAGGAGGTAAAACTTCTTTTACTTTTCATATTGTTAATTGATCTTTAAAAGAGTATAGCCCTTAAAGTAATAATAATAACACTGTATCTAAAAGTAGAGCCTTTAAAGTAATGATAATAATAATAACATACTATAATAACAAAGTAATAATAATAACAACATGTGGCAGCATATGGTTAAGTGAAATAAATGATAGAGTATTAGTCTGCTCTGGCTGCTATAATAAAGTATCGCTTACTGGGTGGCAAACAACAGGCATTTATTTCTCCCAGTTCTGGAAACTGGGAAGTGTAAGACGAAGGGGCTGGCTGATTTGATTCCTGGTGAAGGTCCTCTTCTTGGATTATAGATGGCTGCTTTCTGTGTCCTCATGTGGCTGAGGGAGAGAGGGAGAGAGAGCGAACTCTGTTTTTTCTTTCTTTGCTTTCTTTTCCCCATTATAAAATCATACCTCCACTCTCATGACTCCTTCTAAATGTAATTAACACCCAAAGACCCTGTCTCCAAATACCATCACATTGGAGGTGAGGACTTCGACAGAGGAATTTGTGCAGGGTGGGGGTGGGAAGGAAGGACATGACTCAGTTCATAGAAGGTAGCAGTGTCATAAGGGATACAAGGGAGCTATTAGAAATTCTTTTACAAGGTACTTGAAGTGGTATAGTGCTATTTGAAGATGCAACTGGCTTAATTAAAAGATACATTACAAAATTGAAGACATCCACAACAATTAAAAAAATTATAGTTGATATGCTTGGAGAGATGATAAAATAGAATCATATAAAATGTTCAGTTACAATGAGATAAGGCACAAAAAGAGGGTAAACAGAAAGAAAACACAAATGCAAGGAAGGAATAGAATCCTTACAAACATCTTAGGTATTAATCCAATTGTATCAATAATCCCTTTAAATCTTAATGGTCTAAATACACTATTAAAGAGACAGATTATCAGAATAGATAAAAAAAAAAAAATAAGACCCAACTATGTGTTGTCTACCTGAATCCCATTTAAATATAAAACTCATGTAAGAAGTAAAAGGAAGCAGGAAGATTTACAAGGCCAACTGTGAACACTATGTTTATGGCAGAAGTTTAAGAAATGGAGTCAGAGTTACACGCTGTTGCTTTTATAGTTGGGAAATCCAGGGAATCCAGCATTCACCAAAATCCTTTTTTTCCATTCACCAAAATTCTGATGCTGCCAGGAAATAGAATTAATGCCAGTTTTAGCATTAGTTAAGTCTTAGGGATACTAATTTCATAGCTCCACTTAAAAAACCAAACATCAAAATACAGTAGATTAATTCTTCAGAGTTATCCACAATTCGTGTTCAGTGATATTTTAGATCACATTTGTCTTGAAGAATAAAAGAAGACTAATGTGACAAGCAGCAAAAAAATCCAAAATAAATTGATTAACGTCCTCCTTGTTTTACTGTTTTAAAGCTGGCTACATTAGTTGTGAGGCCCTACCCTTTAGAATTAGTGATTTCATTTGGGTATCAAAAGTAAAGTCACTTTGTATGATAAGGAATTACGAAGACATTTATTCTGACTTTTAGAGAAGTACAGTTGTACATTCCAGCAGCTGACATGATGTTCTTTCTTATGACACTCCTCTGATTATTGTTTCGAAGTGCCACCCACAGATTACTCTTCTCCTTGTCTTGTTAAGAAACGATGTTGAAAATATGAAAGGTTGCTAAGTGCTTTTGTGGGAATAACAAGGCAAAATACACTATTTAAAATTTTTTCCATTCCAGAAAATAAAAGAGCACATCATGTCACATCTCTCCATTTATAATCTTACAATGCACATCTTGCTAAAATGTATTTTATTGAAAGGATTCCTTCTTTTAGAGGAAGTAACACACATATATTCCACCTTGACTTTAATACATAATTTCCTTGAAATGACATTTTAAGAATTTAGAATATTTTTTTTATATGCCAGACTAAATGTTGGAAAACTGTTTAATTGGGCCATAAGCACATTGGGTATATAAGCACAGCTTGCATTTAAAGAAAGTTTAACTACTCTGTAGCTGTTGATAAATTTCTCATTGAAATGAGCCTCACATTAAAGAACATTTCAGGTATATAACATACTTTGTGATGCTCTGTACGTGTATTGTTAATATAAAAAGACTCAGAAGACATTCCTGAATTCTTGTGCTGTGTAAGTAAATGACCGTGATTGCACCAAGAAATTCATTTGTCATACTGCAGGCTTCCTGATTCCTAGAGTGGAGATGATGTATTGAATAGTTTCTTTGTCCATCTATTTGGTGATGAAATAAGCATACATATATATCATATATACATAATAAACATATTCTGTGTACTTATATCTTTATACATATGTGCTTGTATCTTTGTGTGTGTGTGTGTGTGTGTGTGTGTGTCTTCTGTTCCTGGAGTAATCCTTGTTGTTATATAGTACCTTAGTATATAACCTAGTATAAAACCTTAGTGTATAACCTAGTATAAAACCTAGCCTGTTTTAGTGTGTTGCTGACCAAGTAGTATTAGGGAAATATAGCTTGGCTCACAGAAAGTCCAACAATAACCAGAGAAATTTCTCTTTGCTTCCCTCTTCTAGGGAAAATATAAGTAAATACTCAAGCTGGAATTTTGCACAGTGCTGTTTAGTTTATTTTATTTTAATTTTTTTATTAAATTTTTTTTAATGTTTTTTATTTATTTTTGAGACAGAGAGAGACAGAGCATGAACGGGGGAGGGGCAGAGAGAGAGGGAGACACAGAATCGGAAGCAGGCTCCAGGCTCTGAGCCATCAGCCCAGAGCCCGACGCGGGGCTCGAACTCACGGACCGCGAGATCGTGACCTGAGCCGAAGTCGGACGCTTAACCAACTGAGCCACCCAGGCGCCCCAGTGCTGTTTATTTTAAATATGTACCAGTAGGCTCCATATGCAGCTTTGTTTCACTTCATTTCTGGGATAAGTGACCTACATCTACACTGTGAAATTTTCTAAAGTCTCAAGATCCAAAACTGTTATATGAAAACAACGTGTTACTCAATCGGTGATTTTATGAGACAGCATCATCTGTATGTTTACAAACACTGACCGAGGTTAAAAGCAAGTGAGAAGGTTGCTGCCAGTCTATAGCCAATCGCAGTTTGCACCAACAGGGAATTGGCAGTCTCAGCTGAGGCCATGCTGGAGCTAAAGGTTGCTGACTCTTTCACTAGAATTCAGTGTGACCGCCCTGTCATCTGCTTGAGGCATGAACATTTTAGTTATAAGAAGAGTTCCTATCTCATAGAACTCTTTAACCTGGATGTTCCTTAAAATCACTACTTTATGAAACTGTGCCAGGATTTTTCCTTACTAAGGTTCCAAGAGGTATCAATGGGGGAGTGCCGTTCATTACTCCAGATGAGCCAAACCAAAGTCTTGAATATTTAATATTTTATTTGTCTTGGAAAAGTGAGCCACCGGTACAAGATAAGTCAGGGGCGTGTTGTAGTACCAGAGAGTAAAGAAGGGCTCAGGAAAACCTAAAAGGATGAGGATAGGCCATAGGGACACCGGAGCCAAGGGGAAATAGTGAACTCTCAATTGCCAAAGCTGAAACAGTTTAAGTGACAAAATAGACAATGTAGTATTAGATCATAATGACCAAAAGTATACAATAAATATCCATGTGTCTATACTGATATAAAAATGATTACAAATAAATGAATGAGGTAGAAGTTACAGAAGACCTCCAAATAATAGATGTAATTATTTCACTTTAGAGAACATACAGCTTTAATCCCCCTCATCCCTCCCCCACCCACCACAGGCTGACCTCAGTGACTCAACTCTATAGAGTAGGGAATGAAAAAAAAAATGGTAATGCCAGATTGGGAAAACCTAGCACAAACCACCTTAAATGAGTGGTAAAAATTTTCATGTGCAGTGATGTCATGTGGATATCATCTATTCCTGATAGGATGTAACAGTAAAAACACTTCATCCCTATGATATTCTCCCCATATCTGTTCATGACAATGACATCAGGCAAACCCACACTGGAGGGTTTTATGTGGGATAGGTGGTCAGTACACCTCAAGATTCTCCAGGTCATGAAAAATTAAGGAAAGGCTAGGGAACTGTCACAGATAAGATAGAATGTGGAAGACAGGACACCTGAATGCATTGTAATGCCCTCAGTTGGTTATTGGAATAGAAAGATGACATTGATCAAAAAAAAAAAAAACTATTTGCAGTTTAGTGGATAATAATAAAGTAATACAAGTAAAAAAAAAATAATAAGGCCAATCAAAAGATAGGTCCATGTCCTAATCCCTGGAATTTGTGATGTTACCTTACTTGGAAAAAGTATCTTTGCAGACGTAATTAAGGATCTCCAGATAAGATCATTCTGGATTATCTGGCTGGCTTAAATCCAGTGGCTAGTTTCTTAAAAGAGAAGCACAGAGAGATGTACAGAGATGAGAAGGCAGCAGTGTGACCGTGGAGGCAGGGATTGGAAATTGGAGCCACAAACCAAAAAATTCCAGCAACCACCAAAGGTGGAAAGAGTTAAAAAGTAGAATCTCCCCACCAAGGTCTTTAGAGGGAGTGTGGCCCTGGGGATACCTTGATTTTGTTCTCTGGCCTCCAGAACTGTGTGAGAAGAAATGTCAGTTGTTTTAAGCTACAAGTTTGTGATAATTTGTTATAGCAGCCTTAGGAAAGTAGTATGGTACCAATGTCCATTTCTTGTTTTGAGTGATGTGCTGTGAAAATGTAAAATGTTAATAATAAAGGAAAGTAGATGAGGGGTATATAGGAGCTCTCTTTACTATCTTTCCAACTTTTCTGTAAATCTAAAATTACTCCAATATAAAAAGTTTATTAAAAAACCCCACAATTCAACGGAAAGATATATATAAATTTTAATTGTACTTTGTTATGAGTCAAACTTAATACTTCTTTGAATAATGTGACTACTGTGCCATTAGAGATATCTTACAAATGAAAACAAACATTTACAGGGGCACCTGGGTGGCTCAGTCGGTTGAGTGTCTGACTTTGGTTCAGGTCATGATCTCACGGCTCGTGATTTTGAGCCCCACATCAGGCTCTGTGCTGACAGCTTAGAGCCTGGAGTCTGCTTCGGATTCTGTGTCCCTCCCTCGCTCATGCTGTGTGTGTCTCTCTCTCTTAAGAAAAAAATAAAATAGTAAAAAAAATTAAAAAAAAACATTTATAGGAAAGAAATCTTTGTCTTTTTTTTCTTTAAAGGTATTTTATTTTTTTATTTTTTGATCATTTTTAAGAGAGAGAGGGAGAGACAGAGTGAGCTGGGGAAGGGCAGAGAGAGAGGGAGACCCAGAACTCAAAGCAGGCTCCAAGTTCTGCACTGTCAGCACAGGGCCTGAAGTGGGGCTCGAACTCATGAACCAAAATCGGATGCTTAAGTGACTGAGCCACCCAGGCGCCCCAAGAAATCTTTCAAATGGGAAACATTGTTTTAGTAAATGCCAGGTTTGGAACAATACACTTGCATATTTGGATTTCATTGTGTTTCAGAGCTACAGTAGTTTTTCTCTGCTTTGTAGTTGATTAAGGTGAGTGACCTTAACCAGTGGTAGAAATGATGCTTAAGCCAAGTATCACTTGACCTTCAATAATACATAAATTTTCTCTATCCTGTTTCCCTAATTCCTTGATAACCCGTCAGGATTTAACTAGTGATCCAAATCAATTAGATTTTCTTGTGTCTCCGTTCTTTTAATTAAAAGTACATGACTCAGAATTGGCAAGGAAAGCAAAAACACTTTGTACAAGTTTCTTTAATTAAAAAAAATATGGAAATTGTCATCATGACCACCTAACACTGCTCAGACCACAGAAGAACCATTTTGGTATCATCAGCCAGCCCAAGGAATGGCCTGTAAAATCAGGATTTGACTTTAAGTATATGAACAACTCAGGAAAGAATTTGAGGGTTATTGCAGTATTTCATAAGGATGTGATGGCTTCAGTTAAGGCCAGCATTTAGACCCTAAAGAAAGTCAACCATTGAATTTCTCTGTGGGTGAAACAGAAAGAACTGCAGAGCTAAAAGGGTCAGTTAAATATCTAGAACAAGTGCTTAACACTCGGGACAAAAAAGAGAATCTGTTTTTTTGACAGCATATTGGTAGCTGTAAAGCACCACAGATAGCCTTACAGCTATTTCTGAGTTATCATCGGTACCTCATTGATGACTTTGTGAAGCGTCTGTGGATTCATCACACTCTCAGCTCCACTTACTGCTTTGCTCAAGATGGATTATGACATGTTATGTAGAGAATGCAACATAACATTTTTTTTTAATGAAAGGATTTGGCCACTTAATTCACATGTAGTAAAAAATGACCAGAAATAACTCTTACAAAATTTTATAGGGGAAATTAAAACATTCAAGACCAAGTATTGAGAAGAATAGATATCATTTTTAATTTAGTAATTATAAAGCAATGCTTTTATGAGAGAAAGCCTAATCATACCTTGATTAATGCATGATTTTTTTAATGAGTTTTCTTAGTTCAGAAAACGCAAACCAATTCCTTTTAAGGATGAGAGTTCTTGATTTATTATTTGTGAGAAAGTATTTTTTAAATCTGTAGACTCTGGTTTTTATGGAGGTATATTTGGCCAAAGTGCCCTTATTTCCCATTAAAAGCCCCTAATTATGCTTTGAGGAAACAAAAGACTCTTAGCTTGTTAAAACAAAAAGAAACAAACAAAAAGAAACAACCTACTGTAAAATGATTCAGGCTGATAGCTAAATAAATAAATAAATAAATCAAGCAAGCAAGCAAGCCTAGCCTATTATTTGAATAATCAACCTTTGAAATGTATGTAGTAAACCCATGGCCAAGAAAAAGGTTCTCTCATGAAATATTATGAAACAAAACATACTGGTGACATGTCTCCTCTAATTTTCATACTCATAGGGCCCGCTTACTGTCAATCAGTGACATTTACTGTGTGTGCCTAGTGTTCTCTGAGTTCTAGTGAAGACCTACCTGAGGGTGGCCTAAAAGAGAGTATATGACATTTTCACCTTCAAGGTGTCTAAATTCTATTCTTTTCTCTTCCTTCCTTCCTTCCTCCCTACCTCCCTTCCTTCCTTCCTCCCCTCTCCTCCCCTCTCTTAAAATTATTTAAAAAATTTTTAAGTTTATTTATATATTTCGAGAGGGAGCGAGCAAGCAGGGGAAGAGCAGAGAGAGAGGGAGAATCCCAAGCAGGCTTTGAACTGTCAGTGCAGAGTCCAAGGGGGAGCTCAAACTCATGAACCATGAGATCATGACCTGAGCCAAAAACAGGAGTCAGACGCTTAACCAGCTGAGCCTCCCAGGAGCCTCTCCTTTCCTTTCCTTTATCCACTACTAGGTATTTATTCCTCGCCCTCTCTTTCCTTTCCTTCCTTTTTTCCTTCATTCTTCTTCTTCTTTATTTTTTTTGCTATAGGTGCCATTATTTATGGAATGCTCATTGTAATGTGCTCATAATCTTTCCAGAAATTGAGACCAGGCTTTATCACCTTTAGGACTATTGATGTTCTGGGCCACATCATTTTTTGTTATAGAGGAATGTCTTGTGCATTGTAGGATGAGACAGTGTGGTGGTTACTTTTGTGTGTCAACTCATCTGGTCCATGACACCCAGATACTTGTTCAAATGTTATTCTAGATATTTCTAGAATGTATTTTCCTGTATGAGAATAACACTTGAAGTGGTGGAATTTGAGTTAAGTACATTGCCCTTTATAATGTGGTTTGGTCTCAGCCTATCAGGTGGATATCTCAATAGAATAAAGACTGACCTCCTCTGAACAAGAAGGAGTTTTTCTAGTTTGGTGCCTTTGGACTTGAACTGTAACTTTTCCCTGAGTCTCCAACCTGCCAGCCTCCCCCATCGTATTTTGGACTTAACAAGCCTCCAAAATTGTGTGAGCCAATTCCTTAAAATAAATCTCTGTGTCTCTCTCTCTCTTTCCCTCTCCCTCCTTCCTTCCCTCCCTCTCCATATGTGTGTGTGTATGTATGTGTATATATGTGTGTGTGTGTGTGTGTGTGTATATATATATATATATAATATATATATATATATATATATATATTATATATATATACAGGTGTGTGTATATATATATATATCTCCATACATCCATCCATCCTATTGGTTCTCTTCCTCTGAACAATACTGAAAACTACAGAATTTGGCACTGAGAAATGGAGTGCTGTTATAAAATACCTAAAAGTGTTGAAGTGGCTTTGGAACAAGGTTGTAGACAGAGGCTGGCAGAGTTTGAAGTACATGTTAGCAAAAGTCTAGATTGCATTTAAGAAGTTGTTGGTAGAAATATGGACATTAAGAGTATTTTTGTTGAGACTTCAGGTGGAAATGAGGAACATGTTATTAGACATTGGAGGGAAGTGGCAAAGAACTTGGCTGAATTGTGTTCTCGTGTTATGTGGAAGGTAGGATCTGTGAATGGATATTTAACTGAAAAGATTTTTAAACAAAGCATTTGAAAATGTTCTCAGATAATTATTGAGCCTTATAATCTAATGGAATTTGCCCTAATAGGTTTTGAACTTGATTCAGACCCCTGATCCCTTTTGCTTTCTTATTTCTGGCTTTTGGAATGATAGTATCTGTCCTATGCTTGTCCCACCATCATATTTTGGAAGTATATTACTTGTCTGGTTTCTCAGGGTCATGGCTGGAGAGAAATTTCTGCCTCAGGATCAATCATATTTTGAGTCTCACCCCCACTACATTTAGATGATAGTTAGATGAGTTTTGGGATTTAGAGTTGATACTAGAATGGATTAAGAATTTGGGGTTGTTGGTTGAGAGGAGAGCAGAAAAGAATGGGTTCAAAGGTAAATGACTATCAACTTATTATAGACTGCTATTTGCCAAAGAGGTCATATATAACCCTAAAGGAAGTCAAGTATCTAAAAGCACTAATAAACATGCAGAGGATAAAGAGAAATAAATCCAAATATATCACTAAAGAAAATAATCAAAATGAGAAAGAAAGACAATAAAGGACCAGAGAAAATCACCGGAAAAAAAACACAAAACGAGTAAGAATATGGTAATAAATACATATCTGTCAATAATTACTGTGACTATAAATGGGCTAAATGCTCCAATCAAAAGACAGAAGATAACAGAATGGTTAAAAAATCAGATTCATCCATAGGCTACCTACAGAGACTCATTTTAGACCTGAAGACACCTGCAGATTGAAAGTGAGGGGATGGAGAAACATATATTGTGCAAATAGATGTCATAAAAAGATAGAATGGCCGTACTTACATCAGATAAATTAGGCTTTAAAACAAAGGCTGTACTAAAGATAATTCAAGAAACTGGAGATGTTGGTGAGGATGCAGAGAAAGGGGAACTTTTTTGCACTGTTAATGGGAATGGAAACTGGTATAGCCACTCTGGAGAACAGTGTGGAGTTTCCTCAAAAAGTAAAAAATAGAACTACCCTACAACCCAGCAATGGTACTACTAGGTATTTATCCAAAGGATACAAAAGCGCTGATTTGAAGGGGCACATGCACCCCAATGTTTATAGCAGCAATATCAACAATAGCCAAATTATGGAAAGAGCCCAAATGTCCACCAACTGATGAATAAAGAACATGTATACACACACACACACACACACAATGGAATATTAATCGACAGTCAAAAAGAGTGAAATCTTGCCATTTGCAACATTGTGTATGGAACTAGAGTGCATTATGCTAAACAAAATAAGTCAGGCAGAGAAAGACAAATACCATATAATTTCACCTACATGCAGAATCCAAGAAACACACCAGATGAACATAGGAGAAGGGAAGGAAACATAAGATAAAAACAGAGAGGGAGGCAAACCGTAAGAGACTCTTACATACAGAGAACAAACTGAGGGTTGCTGGAGGGGAGGTGGGTGGGGGGACGGGCTAAATGTGTGATGGGTACTAAGGAGGGCACTTGTTGGGATGGGCACTGGGTGTTATATGTAAGTGATGCATCCCTGAATTCTACCACTGAACCTGTTATTATACCACATGTTAATTAACTTGGATTTAAATAATTTTTTTAATTAAATAAAACAAAGACTAACGAGACAAAGAAGAGCACTATATAACAATAAAGGGGACAATCCAACAAGATCTAAGAATTGTAAATATTTACACACCCAATATGAGAGCACCCAAAAACATAAACAAAAACAAATGTAAAGGAACTAATCTATAATAATACGATAATAGTAGGAGACCTTAACACCACAGTCACATCAATGGACAGATTATCTAAACAGAAAATAAGCAAGGAAACAATGACTTTGAATGACACACGGGACCAGATGGACTTAACAGATATATTCAGAACATTGTATCCTAAGACAGCAAAATACACATTATTTTATTTTATTTTTATTTATTTTTATATTTTTTTAATTTTGATGTTTATTTGTGAGAGAGAGAGCACAAATAGGGGTGGGGCAGAGAAAGAGGGAAACGTAGAATCTGAAGCAGGCTCCAGATTCCAAGCTGTTGGCACAGACAGCTCAGAGCCTGATGTGGGGCTCAAACTCACGAACTGAGAGACCATGACTTGAGCTGAAGTCAAAAACTTAACTGACTGAGCCACCCAGGCGCCCCTCAAAATACACATTCTTTTAAAGTGCACATGCGACATTTGCCAGAATAGATCTTACATGAAATCATAAGACATGTCTCAACAAACATAAGGCAGAAGTCATACCATGAACCTCTTTTGACCACACTGCTATGAACTAGAAGTCAACCAGAAGAAAAACTCTGGGAAGACCACAAATACATGGATGTTGAATGACATACTACTAAACAATGAATGGTCCAACCAGAAAATATAAGGAAAAAAAGTTTTTTTTAAATACATGGGAACAAATGAAAAGGAAAACACAGTGGTCCAAAAACTTTAGGACAGAACAAAAGTAGTTTATACCAGTCCAGAAAGAAGCCTAACTTTACACCTAAAGGAGCTAGAAAAAGAACAAATGAATCCTAAAGCCAGCAAAAGGAAGGAAATGCAGATTAGAGCAGAATTAAATGATATTTAAACTAAAAAAAAAAAAAGAACAGATAACTGAAATGAGAAGTTGGTTCTTTGAAAAAATTAATAAAATTGATAAACCTCTAGCCAGAATTATCAAAAAGAAAAGATTAAGGACTCACACAAAATCACATGAGAGAAGAAATACAGATAATTATAGGAGAAATACAGAGAGTATTCTTCTATAGGAGAATATTATGAAAATCTATATGCCAACAAATTGAACAATGTAGATGAAATGGATAAATTTCTAGAAACATATAAATTACTGAAACAAACAGGAAGATAGAAAACTTGGACAGACTGATAACCAGCAAAGAAATCGAATCCGTAATATCTCCCAACAAACAAAAGTCCAGGACCAGATGCTTTCACAGATAAATTTCACCAAACATTTAAAGAAGAGTTAATACCTATTCTTCTCAAACCATTCCAAAAAATAGAAAAGGAAGGAAAATTTCCAATTTCATTCTAGGAGACCAGCATTACCCTTATACCAGTACCAGATAAAGACACCACAAAAAAAAAAAGAACTATAGGCCAATATCCCTGATGAACATAGATGCAAAAATCCTCAACAAAATATTAGCAAACCAAACCCAGCTGTATATTAAAAAAATAATAATTCATCATGGTCAAGGGATTTATTCCTTGGATGCAAGCGTGGTTCATTCTTCACAAATCGGCATGCTATATCACATCAGCAAAAGAAAGGATAATCCTTCTGCAACAGGCATGGGTCATATTCTTGTTCACTCTCTTTCTGCTGTCCTCTTGGTTCTTTGTTCCCTGCACAATATGCCAGGTGAACCCACAGAAAACATTACTGCTATACAGTAGCAGTTACTCTGGCTCCAGACTGAGTTAAGGTCTGGAACACATTCCAACAGTGATGGATCAGCATCGGAGCTTGAGAAACAAGATTGCATGCAGGCAATGCCACAACAAGCCTGGCTGGCAGCAGCAGCTGAAATTGATGAAGGACCAGTCAGCAGCACAAAACAGAGCCAGAAATAAAACAAGGTATGGAAGGCTATGTCCAAAATGGGTCTATGATAGCGTCACTATGTGGAAATCTAAGAATATCCTCTATGTCATCACAAAACCAGATGTCTACAAGAGCTTAGCTTCAGATACCTACATAGTTTTGGGGGAAGCCAAGGCCAGGGCTTTGTCTTAGCAGGCATGACTAGAAGATGTTGAGAAACTCAAAGTTCAAGGTAAAGTTGTCTCAGACATTCAACACAGATTCCAACTGTACAAGCGGAGAGTGAAGAGGAAGAGGTTGATGAAATATATGTAGATGTTAATGATTCAGAATTAGTCACGTCACATGCAAATGTGTCAAGAGCGAAGACATCCAAGCCCTGAAGAACAACAGTAATGATACTATAAATCTTATTATGAAATTAACAATGTAACCATCTGAAAACAAGGGCTCATTTTTGTGTGTTTCAAAAGAATAAATGCAGATTAGTTTGAAATATGTACTGTTTATATCCTTAATAAAGTTATGGCTTCTTGTAGGATGAAAAAATAACCAAATGGATAAAGAAAAGGATAAGAACCATATCCTTTCAATAGATGAAGAAAAGCATTTGACAAAGGACAGCATCCATTCATGGTAAAAACCTTCAATAGAGTAGGATTTGGATATAATAAAGCACACATATGAGAAACCCACAGCTCCTAGTATCCTTAATGGGGAAAAACTGAGAGCTTTTCCTCTCTGGTCAGGAACAAGACGAGGATGTCCACCATCACCACTTTTATTCAACATAATACTGGAAAACCTAGTCACAGCAATCAGACAACAAAGAAAGAAATAAAAGGCATTCATATTTTCAGAGAAGTAAAACTTTGACTATTTGCAGATGGCATGATGCTCTATATAGAAAACCCAAAAGACCACCATAAAACCACTAGAGCTGATAAACAGGATGCATAATGGATATACAGGAATCTGTTATATTTCTATATACCAAAAATGATGCAACATAAAGAGAAATTAAAAAAATCCGTGGGGTGCCTGGGTGGCTCAGTCAGTTAAGCGTCTGACTGTGGCTCAGGTCATGATCTCACAGTCTCCTGATCTCACAGGCTCGTGAGTTCGAGCCCCGTGTCAGGCTCTGTGCTGACAGCTCAGTGCCTGGAGCCTGCTTCGGATTCTGTGTCTTCTTCTCTCTCTCTGCTCCTCCCCTGCTCATGCTCTGTCTCTTTGTGTCTCAAAAATAAATAAAAAACATTAAAAAAAAAAGGAAAAAAAAAAAAAGAAAATCCAATTTACAGTTGCACCAAAAATCGTAAGATACCGAGGAATTTGGTTGGAATACCAACCAAAGAGATGAAAGACTTCTACTCCCAAAACTATAAAACACTGATGAAGGACATTGAAGATAACACAAAGAAATGGAAAAGCATTTCATGTTCATGCATTGGAAGAACAAATATTGTTAAAATGTATATACTACCCAAAGCAATCTATACATTTAATGCAATCCCTATCAAAATACCAACAGCATTTTTCAGAGAACCAGAACAAACAATCCTAAAATTTGCATGGAACCAAAAAAAGACTCTGAATAGCCAAAGCAACCTTGGAAAACAAAAGCAAAGCTGGATACAGCAGAATTCCTTACTTCCAGTTATAGTACAAAGCTGTGGTGATCAATACATTCTGGTACTGGCAGGAAGATAGACAAATCAGTGGAACAGAATAGAAAACCCAGAAATAAACCTACAACTATATGGTCAATTAATTTTTTCAAAAGCAGGAAAGACTGTCCAAGAAAAGACAGTCTGTTCAATAAATGGAGTTGGGGAAACTGGATAGCTACATGCAAAAGAATGAACCTGGACACACACAAAAATGCACAAAATATCTTACACCATACACAAAAATGAATTCAAAATGGATTAAAGACCTAAATGTGAGACCTGAAATCATAAAAATGCTAGACGAGAGCATGGGCAGTAACTTCTGTAACATCAGCTATACCAACTTCTTTCTACATATATCTCCTGAGGTAAGAGAAGAAAAAGCAAAAATGAACTATTGGGACCACATCAAAGTTAAAAGCTTCTGCATAGCAAAGGAAACAATCAACAAAACTAAAAGGCAACCTATGGAATGGGAAGAGATATTTGCAAATGACATATTCAATACAGGGTTAGGATCCAAAATATATAAAGAACTTATAAAATTCAACACCCAAAAACCAAATAATCCAATTAAAAACTGGACTTCTTTTTTTCCAAAGAAGACATAAGGTTGGGCAACAGACACATAAGATGGACACCACCACTTATGAAGGAAATGCAAATCAAAACTACAATTAGATATCACCTCACGCCTGTCAGAATGGCTAAAAGCAACACTACAAGAAATGACAGTGTTGACTAGGATGTGGAGAAAGGGGAAACCTCATGCACTGTTGGTAGGAATGCAAACTGGTGCAGCCTCTGTGGAAAATAGTACAGAGTTTCCTCACAAAGTTAAAAATAGAACTAGCCATTACACTACTAGGTATTTACCCAAAGAATAGAAAAATACTAATTCAAAGGAATACATGCACCCCAATGTTTATGGCAGCATTATGTTCAATAGCCAAGTTATGGCAACAGCCCAAGTGTCCATTGTTAAATGAATGGATAAAGATGTGAGATATATATATATATCTTTATTATCACATCTTTATTATCACATCTTTATATATATACACACATATATATATAATGAAATATTATTCAACCATAAAAAAGAATGAAATCTTGCCATTTGTCATGACATGAATGGAGCTAAGGTACTATGCTAAGGTGAAATAACTCCGTCATAAAGACAAATACCATATGATTTCACTACAAGTGGAGTTTAAGAAACAAAACAAACAAGCAAAGGGAAAAGAATAGAGACAAACCTAGATACAGACTCTTAACTAGAGAGAACAAGGTGATGGATACCAGAGGGGAGGTGGATGAGGGGATAGGTGAAATAGGTAATAGGGATTAAGGAGTGCACTTGTGATAACCACTGGGTATTATATGGAAGTATTGAATCACTGCATTGTACATCTGAAACTAATACTACACTGTATGTTAACAAGAATTTAAATAAAAAAAAAGAATTTTGGGCCCTTGGGGTGGGATGAATATATTTTGCTTGTGAGAGGGATATCAATTCTAAGGTATCTAGAGGGTGAAGTGTTAGGAACTGAATTGTTTCCCTTCTGAATCCATATGTTGAAACCCTAACCCCCAGTACCTTAGATGTAACTGTACTTAGTGATAGAACCTTTAAAGTGTTACTTAAGTTACAATGAGCTCATTTAGGTGAGCCTTAATCATTCTGACTAGTATCCTTATAAGGAGAAATTAGGACACTCAGAAAGACACTGGGGATTTGTACAGATAAAGGCCAAATGTATACATAGCAAGAAGGCCACCATCTGTAAGCCGAGGAGAGAGGCCTTAGGAGCAACCAAACTCCTGAGGCACTTTGATCCTGGATATCCAGCCTCCAGAGCTGTGAGAAAATGTTTGTGTTGTTTAGGTCCCTCAATCTGTGGAATTTCATTTGGGGAGTTTTAGCAAATTTTACAGGTGGCATTTCTTGTTCTGCCCACCATATTCTAGTAGCCTGTCTCCCCTCACTCCATTTTGCTTCCATAGTTGTGAATAAAAACGTCTTCAGATACTGTCATATATTTTTTGAGGGACAGAATTGTCCCAGGTTGAGAACCATAGCTCTAGCCATAAACTGTAACAAGAAATGAGAGTATGGAATACCCCTTTTGAACCTTGTGGTTTGGCATTGGGGACATTGTCCTCTCCATATCCTTTTCAAACCCAGTGCCTGCGCCTTCAAATGGTTAAATGTAGATACTTCCTAAGGTTACTTCTGCCTTCTTTTCTATTTTTCTCTATTTTTCTCCCTAATATTGTCATTTCTTTAGAAAGTGTTATGTCTAAACAAATAGAGTTCACATGTAGTCTCTCTTGTCTTGGCACCTTTCCTGATTCCCAAATGTGATTTTCTACCTGCCAGTTTTCCAAACAGTTCTTGAAATGTCCACCTGAATATTCTTTTACTGCAAACTCCATGTATCTCAACTGAATACATAGTTTTCCCCAAACTGTCTCTTCCATATTCCCTATTCAGTTATAGTTTTAATTCAATTCAAAAGCTATTTTTAGTAACTCAAGATTTTGTGGTTTGGTACAGAAGAAAATCATTTAAGCAGATTTAAAGTAATGTGATAAGCACAATGATTATATATATATATATATATATATATATATATATATATATAGAGAGAGAGAGAGAGAGAGAGAGAGAGAGAGAGAGGGAGGGAGGGAGGGAGGGAGGGAGGGAGGGAGGGAGGGAGGGGCAGGCATGCAGAGACCTCTAAGGCATTCAGAGGAGGAAACTCTTATCTTGTCTAGGATGTCAGGAAAAGCTTCCTAGAGAAAGTGACACATGAGCTGAGACTAAAAGGAGAAGCCCAAGTTAGGTAAGGAAGAGAAGGTACAAAGGTATTTCAGACAGGTAAAATAGCATATTTAATTACAGTAGGTGGAAAGGATAACAGAAAATACCCAGTTTATTTTTTGTTAATTTATGTCAGGCAAAGGTGAACATGTCTTCTGTGTAAATACTGTGTGCACCTATATTTCCTTTAAGAAATCTTAAATTTTAATTTGTTGCTTCAAAAACTGTGGAAATTTTATGGAGTGCCTGGCTGGTTCATTTGGTAGAGCATGCAACTCTTAATCTCAGGGTTGTGATCTGAAGTGCCACGTTGGATTTGGAGTCTGTTTAAGTTAAATATATACACACACACACACACACACACACACACACATATGTGTGTATGTGTGTATAATTAAATAGATGTATATTTATAACAAATAAAAAGCACTATGGACAGTTTAGAGGCCAAATTTTCTTCTACAATAATTTTCCTTTGCCATATTAATTAACAATACCAATTTCCCATATCCTTGCTAACACAGAATATTATTAACTTCTTCCATTTGGTCTTAAAATTGTTTTTTAAGCTTCAAAGATACTGATATTATTTTTAATGATATCTGTTCTGATCAGGATCTCCAACACTCCTATATTGATAAATTCTCTAAGCCAGGCACAAATTGTGACTATGCCCTGAAGAACATTGTCTATAAAATGTTCTATGTTGTTTACACAATAGAGTGGCCCCTATGGTCTTCTAAGTATCTTCTGGCTATGCTGTTGTGAATAGCTAACTCACTGATTTCATCTGCTTACAGTTTTAGCTAATCTTCAGAATTAGCAAGGATTCTGAATGGTGTGCTTCCTCACTACATCAGAGGCAATAGTACTTCCAATGCTCCTTGCTGGGGAAGGCAGGTATGGTTGCAGGAGCTTTAGTATAGAGTCCCAGGATGCTGGGGCTTTCTTATTAGGGCAGGAGAAATACCTTTTTCTAACTTGTTTTATTTTTAATGTTTGCACTATGTCTAGTAGATATTGATGGGTTGATTGATTGTACATGGCTGGCATTTCTTCTTGTTTACCAGTCCAGATACACATTTTACTCAATTTTTATACCCACCCGGTCATTTCAGAAAGATACCATATCTAACTTTAACCCATCTATCCTAAACCCTTGCACTGACTCTTCTCTTAATGAACTTTTCAAACATACTCTTAAAAATGAACAGTTTCCTTTTAGGGTCTAGTACTTTGGTAAGACACTATATTCTCTATTTCTTGTAGAAAGTCTGCAAGGTAGGTACTATTTTCATATTTTGTCAGTGAGTAAACTGAGACTCAAGATCCTTGAACAACCTATCCAAATTATAGTAGACATATATCTAATCTGATTTTTAGGTCAGCCAAACCAGTGTTCCCTCTTTCTAATGGTCCAAGCCTTCTTGAGGTGATGTATCTTTAAGTCACTTAAAGCTTAGAAAATAACATGTAAAAAATACGTAAGATATTTCAGAATCTGAGCCATTAGCTGAATATAAAATATTTCATTATTGTGTGCATAAGTACTTATTTGGTGGGAATTATTTGACAGCTAATTTGTCTGAAAGATGTAATTTAACCAAGTGTTAAGAACTCTGTGATGTTGCCCAGGTATATATGGTTCTGTTGTAACTCATGTTCATGCAAAAGAGGAGAAATAAACTTGTCCAACTATTTTAGCTTGAAGATAGTCATGCCAGAAGCTGGAATTTCTACTTCAGAACTACCATCCCAAAAAAAGGAAACTGATAAAGTAAGTAGAGTTGGAAAGAGAAGATAATGAACACAACAGCTAAAGCCATGAGTCTCAATATAGTTTTCTTTGTTCCCTAAAGACTGTAGCACAAGCACAGTCTCAGAGTCACTACTTGTACATGGTAGGGACTGGCTCAGTCCAGAAATCTCAGTTCTTGCTCTGGCTCTGCCTTTGTATTCCCAGGTCTTACATCATCAGTTGGAAACAATATTCACTACTAATACTTGGACATAAGGAAATTGTATAAGCATCAAACTCTAGTAGTTATTTCAACCAAACTTAGCTCCAAGGAGACTCAGTCTTTGTATTAGGGGAAAAAACAGAGTCCCCCTAGCTTGACAGATTTTAGAAGGCTATTTTCCTGCAATTCAAGGGAGTTGTGATTGTGTGTGTGTGTGTGTGTGTGTGTGTGTGTGTGTGTGTGTGTGTGTTTAACAGCTTGGACATCATCTTAGAAAATTAGAGGCAGAGACCCCATTATTTCCCATATCTTCCTTCTGTAGGATAAAAGGTAGCTCGAGATTAAATTTTCTGGGATGTGTATGTGGGATGAGAGGAGTTGGACACCTGAGGAGTTTTTGTCTATTTTAGTCTTGGTGGTAATTTGATATTTCTTCATAGGTAAATTTGAAGCACAGAACATTATATTAGTAAGAAAACATAATCTAAAGCAAGCGTTTGCATAAGTGCCATCTTCAATATTTTTTTATTGTGCATTTCAGTTGTTTTTAATAATAGAAGTTGGCTCGTAAAGAAAAGTACAAAGAGAAGAGAGGGTCAATTCGTGAGTCATTAATAGTGACAAGTGAAATTATATGGAGAAAGGAAATCAATCCCACCAAATGAAAAAGGGCAAAGGAGGGGTTGAAATAAATGAATCATTACCCACAAGAATCCATTTTCTCCACATTTGTGAGCTAGAATCCGAAAAAGGCCTTGATGCATTATCAGTAATGAAATATTATCAATAGATTTCTAACCAACTTCAGAGACAACGACTTGTAACCGCTCAGGGTATGTGCTTTGCTTTGCTGGGAGAAAGCTGTGAAACATTCCAAGGAAGAATCTCTCATGTTAATTTTATTTTTTCTTCCCATTTATGCTCATGAAGTTTAACTGAGTAGAGTTCAGTTGGATTTGTAAATTTTATTTGGATGTATCAAACATCTGACTATGCAAAGTATTAGAACAACTCTGATTTGAATTAAAGATTGCATTTGAGTCAGAGCCTCACTTCAGCTGATCTGTACCCTTGGGAGACATATTCATCTTGTTGGCACTCTTTTTCTCTTCCAGACACTGAGGCTATAGATCAGCTTGCCTTTCAGGTTTGTTCCAGCTGAAAGTCTATGGAGCAGGAAATGATAGTTAATTCCTCTACTGACTATATGAGAGAACATTACCATGTCCTTAAAAAATGTGATATCTTAAACTATTACTATTAGAAATTTGTATTAGAAAATTGTATTACAAATTAAATAAAGAGGAGGATCCAGAAACCTTACCAATGTTGACTACCAGGGTAAAATTTACCCCAGCTTTTGAAACTCTAAACTGAATTCAAAGATTTGTCTTTTGAAATATAACTTATTCTGTTTGTATTACTCAGGGTTCTCCAGAGAAATAGGACCAATAGAAATTGAAATAGAACCAATATATACACACAGATCCGCACAAATAATTATAATGGATGAAGGGCTTATTAAAAGGATTGGCTTACAAGATTATGGAGGTTGACAGGTCCCACAGTGTACAGGATGAGTCAACAAGCTGGGGACCCAGGAGAACCAATGGTGTAGCTGTGATCTGAAGGTTGGCAGGCTAGAGACCCAGGAAGACCCGATGTTTTAGTTAGAGCTGGTAGTGAGGAAAAAGCTGATGCCCCAGTGTGAAGGCCATCAGGCAGGAGCATTTACTCTTACTCTGGAGAGGGTCTGGTTTCTGTTTTATTGAGGTCTTTCACTGATTAGATGGGGCCTTCCCACATTATGAAGGCCAATCTGCTTTACTCAGTCTTCCAATTCAGATGTTAATCTCACCCCAAACACCCTCACAGAAATACCCAGAAGAATGTTTGATGAATAAATATCTGGGTATTCCATGGCCCAGTGAAGTTGACACAAAAAATATATCATCCTACTATCCAAAGACTCATAGCTATTGTGTTCTGTGTTCCCATTTTATTTTGTAGTATATGTGGTTTAAATTTGGCAGAGAGGCTAATGTGCTATTTCTTAGATTCATTTGGAATGCAAAACTGGCACTTTGCCATGAGAAATGCCTAATGCCATTATGCATGTGTGTTTTTGGTTAAGTTAGTTAATGAGATCCCATTTTCTTGGAAAGGTTTATGTTCCTTAGAGGAATGAGGTATGCTCTCTGAGAAATGATTTGCTTAGCCTAGGATTGCACCTATTATTATAATCATGATATGGAATGAAATGTAGAAATTAAATAGTATGGTCATGTCTACACAACAGCAAATATTTCAGCTAGGAACAAAATGGTACCTGAGAAATGAGAGCTTTTATTGGGGATCTTTAAGTGACTATTTCAATTCAAAATTAAAGGGTAAGGGAAATCAGTTTTGTATCAAAATGAAAGAGTTGAGAGAGAAAGGAGATATGAAAAGAATTACCAAAAAAAAAAAAAAAAAAAAAGAACTAAAGAATTAGGGCCTACTTGTCTGTGTAAAATGGTCATGGTTTCTCTTTAGAGCAGGTTTTATTGCTCTGCATCTAGGGATAGGAAATGTTTCACACTTGGCACTCTGGTCACATGAAGCCTGACTGCTAAGAGTCATAGGTGTTTTTGTGAGTGATCTTTTCATTATCCTGCCCTCTTCTAGACTCTCATCTTCCTATGCACCCTACCTTTGCATATTTCATTTAATTGCCTTCCACATTCCATTCAAATGCTAGGCCATTTTTAAAAAAACAGATTATAATGGTAAGAAGGGGGAGTAAGTCTGCTTTTCAGTGAAGAAATCGAACAGTCCCTTTGCTCAGACACACTTCCCAATGATAAAAGATTAAATTCTACCTCACAAATTTATTTAAAAAAAGAAAAGATTATAAAAGGATACTTTTAAAAACTTAATTCATGGAAGCATTGTCTCTGAATCTCAATAAATTCCATGGGCTGCATTAGGATTCTGGAACTTTCTGGTTAAGAGACATCCCTCATTTATTTATATATATGTGTGTGTATATATATATATATATATATCCTCATATATATGTATATATTTATTTATATTTTGTATATATATTTATATAAATATATATTATATATTTATATATATTTATATTTATATATAATATATTTATATATTATATATAATATATATATTATATCCTCATATATATCCTCATATATATTATATATATTTTATATATAATTAAATAAATATATATTATAAATAAATAAAATATATTTATATATTTTATTTATTTATATACATATATTTATATATATCCTCATATATATGTATATATTTATATATATCCTCATATATATGTGTGTGTATATATATATATAAAGCAATATTTATACATAAACTTACAATTCTTCATGCAATACAAGTCATATTTTCATAAGGCTTTTTTTTTCTTTTTTTGTGCTCCTACTTCTTCTGTGTCTGACACTATACCCAGGTTCACTGTACTACAGCTGGGGGAAATACTGGGAGAGGAGGAGAGGGAAAATGAGAGATTTAGTACTTATTAGTGATACTCTGAGGGTAATGGTAATTCTGCCTGGCTGTCTTCAGTCAGCCTTCCTGAGCCCTGGGATACAGGAGGTAAACTTTTCTTAAAATTCTCCTGCACCCAGGAGCAGGCACCTTAATATTGGTTATATTTTAGGATTATGATGATCCAGAACAAGGACTGGAGGATCTAAAGGAAGATTGTATGGGTCCTAAAGTAAATTCTACTTATGTCTTGACTTTGTATGTATTCAACAAATATTTATTGATAGCCTATTATGTTTCAGGCACAGTTCTAGCTAGCAGACAAGAGATCTGCTTTCATAGACAAATATGTGTTCTAGGTAGTAAGGGAACAGTAAAAATTAAAAATATATGTATATACATATAAAAATTTTCACTATTACATATAGCAGTGTGTGTATATTTATATGTATTATATATACAATATGTTATTGTAACATAGTATGTTATAACATAGTATGTTGTTATAACATAGCAACATTATATATAATAATGTAATATATAAATGTATAATATATAGTATATAATATACATAATAATGTTTTATATGTAACATTAACATTATATATACATCTCTCTCTCTCTCTCTCTCTCTAGAGAGAGAGAGAGAGAGAGAGAGAGAGAGAGAGATGTATATATAAGAAGAGAGAGAATATCAAGTAGTGATACCACCAGAGTGATAAGTAGAGCTATGGGATCACTATAAGGGAAGAACTCACTAAATAAACTCGGGGACTGATGTCTGAATGATCAGAAATAGCAGGTAGCACTCAGACACCAGACTCTTGCCTCACTTTGTCCAGTCTGCTGGATCATACAGTGGAATTTATTCATTCATTCATTCATTCATTCATTCATTTATTTATTTGACATTCTGTATTTGAATTGAAAAATGGCTGCTTTAGGAGAAGGAGGGAATTCCATTAATCATAGCTGCTCTCAACCATCGGAAATATAACCACATAAATATGGATTTTGTTAAAACAAAAATCTCTGCTTTATGGTAGTGTTGCTTATGTGTGTATGTACACTTCTTTGCCATTAATAAAAGGGCCACTCTTACCCACTGTCCTTTAACTGATACAAAAATAATAATAATTTCTGCTATATTATAAGTCTCAGGCTCTACTGACTGTAAAACAGTTTTTAGTTATTCCAGAAAAGTGGAAAATATGAGACAGTCTCTATAGTTGAGCCTTTCTGCTCATTTAATAATTGTATCTCTATTTGTCCATCTGGCATGTGTATTCTTGTTTCAGTCAAAGCTTCACTTTAGCTTTGATGTTATATCGGCTTTTTACCATCAGTGAAATTTCTCCTTCTTGGAAAAAATTTTCCTCATGATCTGTTTTACTAAAGGTAGCCATCCAGTTAGGATGGTGAGTGCCATAGATTGTCTCTTTCCTGTTTGAATCTGTTCTGCTTATTGTTGTCATATGACGCAAGGCTTCTGATTTTGTAGAACTTGGTGGAGAGACAAGAAACACTGAATTCCCTTCATTGCTTTTATGCCATCAGTTTCTTGCCTTTTCTACTATGCTTTCTTTGTATTTTATGACCACATGAAGAACATCGGAATCAGTCTTATAGCATGTCAAGTCTGGGTGAGACTGAGATTTATAAGGAGTATTTTGAGGCTAGAGTTTTTGTTTTGTTTTGTTTTGTTTTCTTCCCCTTGGGCACTTTGCTGCCTTCCAAGGCTGTATTCCAGGTGCTAGTGGTCCTTCCATGGTTATGTCAATAGACTTTTACATATAAAACCAACTCAGTATTTTCTAACATGAAGTCCTCTAATTCCTCAACGGTATTATAGAGGATGTAGAGTTGTGGCCCAAAGTACTTTCTTTGTTCGATCACTACATGTAAAGCTTCTTTGAATGTGTGTAACTTTCTTATGTTGTGAACTTCTCATCAAGGTAATTTTTCTCCATTGTTTGATAGCTTTATATGGTAACTGAGATCAGGATACATAGATGTTTATTAAGATGATAAATGATTAAATTAATGAGACATGGAACACAGAAATCATGGAGACTAAATCAACAATATAGTTGATATTTGAGGATAAACATCTTTTACATGTTTATATGAAAATTTTAATTTAAAATAAGGAACCTATTAGGTAAAGCCATGATGAGTTGAGGCAGTTTAATTTTTAATTTATTTTTGAATGTAATTTGTCAAATTGGCTAATATAGTGTGTAAAGTGTGTTCTTGGTTTTTGGGAGATATATATATATATATATATATATATATATACACACATACACACACACAATATATATGTATATGTACACAATATATATATACCCCCAAAACAAAAAATAATATATATAGACTATATATATAGTCTATATATATATACACTATATATATACTATATATAGTATACACAATATATATATATACCCCCAAAACCAAGAATAATATATATATACAATATATATATACTCTCTCTATATATACACAATATACATATACTATATATACTATATATATACACAATATACATATATACTGTATATATACTATATATAGTATATATATTATACATATACTATATATATACACAATATACATATATACTGTATATATACTATATATATACTGTATAATATATATAGTATATATACACAATATATATATACCCCCAAAACCAAGAATAATATATATATATATACAATATATATATACTATATATATATATACACAATATACATATACTATATATAGTATATATATCATATATATACTATATATATACACAATATACATATATACTGTATATATACTATATATATACTGTATAATATATATAGTATATATAGTATATATATAGTATATAGATGTATATAGTATATACATATGTATATATATGTATATAGTATATACATATGTATATATATATATGTATATGTATATATGTATATATATGTATATAGTATATAGTATATATATATAGTATATATATGTATATGTATATGTATATTGTGTGTATATATATATGTACTATATATGTGTATATATATGATACATATATATATACACACATATACATATATATATAGTATATATACATATACATATACATATGCATATACATATACATATATATATATACACACACAAAGCACATCTTCTTTATCCATTCATCAGTTGATGGACATTTAGGCTCTTTTCATAATTTGGCTATTGTTGAAAGCACTGCTATAAACATTGGTGTGCATGTGCCCCTATGAATCAGCACTCCTGTATCCTTTGGATAAGTTCCTAGTAGTGCTATTGCTGAGTCTTAGGGTAGTTCTATTTTTAATTTTTTGAGGAACCTCCACACTGTTTTCCAGAACAGCTACACCAGCTTGCGTTCCCACCAACAGTGCAAGAAGGTTCCCATTTCTCCACATCCACGCCAGCATCTATAGTTTCCTGAGTTGTTCATCTTAGCCATCTGACCAGTGTGAGATGGTATCTCAGTTTTTTGTTTTGTATTTCCCTGATGATGAATGATGCTGAGCATCCTTTCATGTATCTCATGGCCATTTGGGCGTCTTCTTTGGAAAAGTGTCTCTTCATGTCTTCTGCCCATTTCTTCACTGGGTTATTTGTTTTTGCTGTTGAGTTTGGTAAGTTCTTTATCGATTTTGGATACTAACTCTTGATCTGACATGTCATTTGCAACTATCTTTTCCCATTCCATTGGTTGCCTTTTAGTTTTGTTGATTGTTTCCTTTGCAGTGCAGAAGCTTTTTATCTTGGTGAAGTCCCCATAGTTTATTTTTGCTTTTAATATCCTTGCCTTTGGAGATGTGTTGAGCAATAAATTACTGCAGCTGAGATCAAAGAGGTTGTTGTCCTCTTTCTTCTTTAGAGTTTTGATAGTTCCCTGTCTCACATTTAGGTCTTTCATCCATTTTGAGTTTATTTTTGTGTATGGTGTAAGAAAGTTTTCTAATTTCATTCTTCTTCATGTTGCTGTCCAGTTGTCCCAGGACCATTTGCTAAAGAGACTGTCTTTTTTCCACTGGATACTATTTCCTGCTTTGTCAAAGATTAGTTGGCCATACATTTGTGGGTTCTCTATTCTATCCCATTGGTCTGTGTGTCTGTTTTTATGCCAGTTCCATACTGTCTTGATGATTACAGCTTTGTGGTAGAGGCTAAAGTCTGGAATTGTGATGCCTTCTGCTTTGGTTTTCGTTTTCAATATTACTTTATCTAGTCAGGGTCTTTTGTGGTTCCATACAAATTTTAGGATTGTTTGTTCTAGCTTTGAGAAGATCGCAAATGCAATTTCGATTGGGATTGCATTGAATGTGTAGGTTGCTTTGGGTAATATTGACGTTTTAACTATATTTATTCTTCCAATCCATGAGCATGGAATGTTTTTCCGTTTTGTGTTTTCTTCAATTTCCTTCATAAGTCTTATATAGTTTTCAGTATACAGATCTTTTATGTCTTTGGTTATATTTATTCCTAACTATTTTGTAGTTGCTTGTGCAATTGTAAGTGGGATCAATTTGTTGATTTCTATTTCTGTTGCTTCATTATTGGTGCATAGAAATGCATCCCATTTATGTACATTGATTTTGTACCCTGCGACTTTGCTGAATTCATGTATCAGTTTTAGCCGGCTTTTGGTGAAGTCTTTCGGGTTTTCCATGTAGAGTATCATGTTAGCTGTGAAAAGTGAAAGTTTGACCTCTTCTTTGCAAATTTGGAACCATTTTATTTCGTTTTGTTTTCTGATTGCTGATGCTAGGACTTCCAACACTATGTTAAACAACAGCGGTGAGAGTGAATATCCCTGTTGTGTTCCTGACCTCAGGGGGAAAGCTCTTAATTTTTCCCCATTGAGGAGGATATTAGCTGTGGGGCTTTTCATATATGACTTTTATGATGTTTAGGTATGTTCTTTCTATCCCAACATTCTTGAGGGTTTTTATTAAGAATGGATGCTATGTTTTCTCAAGTGCTTTTTTTGCATCTTCTGACCATATCCTCTGGTTCTTTATTTTATTAATGTGATATATCACATTGATTGATTTGCAAATATTGAACCACCCCTGCAGCCCAAGATGAATCCCACTTGATCATTCATGGTGAATAATTCTTTTTATATGCTGTTGGATTTGATTTGCTAGCAAATATCGATTTGCTAGACTTTTTGCCTCCATGTTCATCAAGGATATTGGCCTGTAATTCTTTTTTGTGGGGTCTCTGTCTGGTTTGGGAATCAAGGTAATGCTGGCTTCATAGAATAAGTCCAGAAATTTTCCCTCCCTTTTTTTCGGGGGGAGGAGGGAGAGCTTGAGAAGGATAGGTATTAACTCTGCTTTAAATGTCTAATGGAATTCCCCTGGGAAGCCATCTGGTCCAGGACTCATATGTTGAAAAGTTTTTAATGACTACTTCAATTTCTTCACTAGTTATGGGTTTGTTAAAATTTTCTATTTCTTCCCATTTAAGTTTTGGTAGTGTGTGGGTATCTATGAATTTGTCCATTTCTTCCAGATTGTCCAGTTTGTTGGCATATAATTTTTAATAGTATTCTCTGATAATTGCTTGTATTTCTGAGGGATTGGTTGTGATAAGCCCATTTACCTTCATGATTTTATCTATTTGGGTCCTCTGTCTTTTCTTTTTGAGAAGTCTCGCTAGGGGGTTATCAATTTTGTTTCTTTTTTCAAAAAAACAGTTCTTAGTTTCATTGATATGTTGTACTGTTTTTTTTTCTGTATTGTTTATTTCTGCTCTGATCTTTATTATTTCTCTTCTTTTGCTGGGCTTGGGGTGTCATAGCTGTTCTGCTTCTATTTCCTTTAGGTGTGCTGTTAGATTTTGTATTTGGGATTTTTCTTGTTTCTTGAGATAGGCTTGGATTACAATATATTTTCCTCTTAGGACAGCCTTTGCTGCATCCCAAAGGGTTTGGACTATTGTGTTATCATTTTCATTTATTTCCGTATATTTTTTAATTTCTTCTTGAATTGGCTGGTTGACCCATTCATTCTTTAGTAGAATATTCTTTAACCTCCATGCATTTGGAGGTTTTCCAAGGTTTTTCCTGTGTTGATTTCAACTTTAATAGCTTTGTGATCTGAAAATGTGCATAGTACAATCTCAATTATTTATATTTAGGGCTGTTTTGTGACCCAGTATGTGATCTTTCTTGGAGAATGTTCCATGTGCACTCAAGAAGATTGTGTATTCTGCTGCTTTAGGATGAAAAGTTCTAAATATATCTGTCAAGTTCATCGGGTCCAGTGTATCATTCAGGGCTATTGTTTATTAATTTTCTATCTAGATGATCTGTCCATTGTTGTAAGTGGAGTATTAAAGTCCCTTGCAATTACCACATTCTTACAAATAAGATTGCTTATGTTTGTGATTAATTGTTTTATATATTTGGGTGCTCAGTATTTGAAGCAGAAACATCTATAATTGTTAGCTCTTCTTGATGGATAGACCCTGTAATTATGATATAATGTCCTTCTTCATCTCTTGTTACATCCTTTAGCTTAAAATCTACTTTGACTGATATAAGTATGGCTACTCCAGCTTTCTTTTGACTTCCAATAGCTTGATATTCTCGCTTTCATTCTGAAGGTGTCCTCAGGTCTAAAATGGGTCTCTTGTAGACAGCAAATAGATGGGCCTTGGATTTTTTTCCCCATTCTGATACCCTATGTCTTTTGATTGGAGCATTTAGTCCATTTACATTCAGTGTTATTGTTGAAAGATATGGCATTAGAGTTTTTGTATTATCTGTAGGTTTCATGCTTGTAGTGATGTCTCTGGTACTTTGTGGTCTTTGCAGCATTCCACTCAGAGTCCCCCTTAGCATCTCTTGTAGGGCTGGTTTAGTGGTGATGAACTCCTTCACTCTTTGGGAAAGCCTTTATCTTTCCTTCTATTCTGAATGACAGGCTTGCTGGATAAAGGATTCTTGGCTGCATATTTTTCCTTTTTAGCACATTGAATATTTCCTACCATTCCTTTCTGGCCTGCTCCATTTCAGTAGATAGGTCTGCTACTACCCTTATGTATCTGCTCTTGTAGGTTAAAGCCCATTTGTCCCTAGTTGCTTCAGAATTCTCTCTTCATCTTTGTATTTTACTAGTTTGACTATGATATGTCGTGTAGAAGAACAATTCCTATTATGTCTGAAGGGAGTTGTCTGTGCCTTCTGGATTTCATTGTCTGTTTCCCTACCCAGATTGGGCAAGTTATCAGTGATGATTTGTTCAGGTACACCTTCAGCCCCTTTCTATCTCTCTTCTTCTTCTGGAACTCCTATGATACGGATAGTATTATGTTTCATTGAATCACTTAGTTCTCTAATTGTGCCCTTATGGCCCAGAATTTTATTATCTTTTTCTCAGCTTCATCTTTTTCCATAATTTTGTCTTCTATTTCAGTTATTCTCTATTCTGCCTCTTCAATCCTTGTCACCACCTCTAGTTTATTTTGCACTACATTTACAACACTTTTTAATTCATCATGACTATTTTTTAGTTCCTTGATCTCTACACCAGTAGATTCTCTGCTGTCTTATATGTTTTTTTTTCAAGCCCAGTGATTAATCTTATGACTCTTATTCTAAATTCTTGTTCAGTTATATTGTTTATATCTGTTTTAATCAATTCTTTAGCTGTCATTTCTTTTTGGAATTTCTTTTGAGGAGAATTCTTCTGTGTGATCATTTTGGCTAGTTTTCTGTCCCTTAGGTGTTTTAAAAGCTTGTTATATGACCTGCACCTGCCAGCACTTCTGTATTAAAGAGGGGTCATACAATGTCCAGGGTCTGGGCTTTCAGGAGGTATTTTTTGGAGTGTGTTACTTGCTGTCTGTTGTGACTTTGGTTGCTTTATGTTCCTACTTGTAGTGATGTTTTGGACCCTCCATCAGATGTGCTTTGATTTGTTCCTTGAATTAACCCTGGAAAAGAAAACAAACAAAACAGAAGAAAAACAAAAACACCAGTTACAGCAAAACAACAGGGTGGGGCCATTGTTAATGGAAGAGGTCTTATCCAATACAAAGAGAGAAATGACAGGGGTAAGGAAAAAGAAAAGGAAAGAAAATTGACCAGGCAGAGAACCTATATGGCTTAATCCAGAGACAGAGACAGAGACAGAGACAGACAGAGACGGAGGAGAAAATAAAGGAGATATAGAACAGGTATAAAGAGAATAGTTTAAATATGTCTGCTTAAACAAACCAACAACCAGAATAACCAGACTAGAGGAGGGAAGAAATACGGAGAAAAGGAAGGAAAAAAAAAATTAAAAAAAAATGTATATATATACATATGTATGTATGTGTGTGTGTGTGTGTGTGTGTGTGTGTGTGTATATATATATATATATATATATATATATATATATATATATATATATATTTAGAATTGTCCAAGAATTAAATCAGAAAATGCAAAACCGCTGGGTGCCCTAGAACCTGTGGCACCTCTGGTCTGGAGGAGGGGCTGTCTGGTTCCTCGTCGTCAATCCAGCTCTTGATACGCAGTTACCAGGTGTGGAGGGGCGTGGTTTGGTGTGGCGGTCCCGCCTCCCAGGTGGGCCTGCTGTCCTTCCCTGGGGAGAAGGCGACACCTTGGTGGTGCTGGGGAGAACAATGGCGACACCCCAGTACCTCCTCCACCAGCGGGTGTTGCAAACCGCTCTGTTCAGGCCCTCCTCACAGTGCAGCAGGCGCGAACGAGGGCGTTTGGTCCCGTGCCTTCCTGGCACTTGGCTGGAACTTAAACCTTAATGTCTTAAAGGGTCCTGCTCTGTGCACCCCACTTCCGGGGAAGAGCTGCTCCATCGTTGCCTCGCAGTCCCGCGCACGCAGTTTGTCCCCCTCTGCCGTCTCCTGCACCTCCCTGCTCCTTGGCTGGCATTTAAACCCCGATGTCTTAAAGGGTCCCGCTCCATGCGCCTCGGTTCCAGGTAAGAGCCGCTCTGCGTCGCCTCTAAGTGCCGCGCATGCGGTTTGTCCCCCTCCACCGACTTCCACACCTCCCTGGAGCTTGGCTGGGATTCAAACCCCAGTGTCTTAAAAGGTCCTTCTCCTTGCTCCCCAGTTCCGGGGAAGTGCCACTCCATGCCACCAATAAATGGCCTCTGGCTGGCGGGCACAGGCAGTCTTTTTCCTTTGAACAGTTATATACCTTCTTCCCACAGCTCCAGGAAGGGGATTGCTTTCTTCCACTGCGGACTGTGTCTCTGAACTCACTACTGAGCCCAGGGCTGGCTTTCCTCTTCCCCAGGTGTGCCAACAGGGCAGCCAGCCCTGCCTGGAGAAACCCCCGTAGTTAGAGATTGGATCTTTCTCCGTCCTGGTCCATGGTTTTTCTCTTGTCCAGATACTGTCCTACACTTCCCCAGCCTCTCTTTCTCTTCCCTTTGTCTTTCCGGCAGAAGGGAATCTCTCCCATCTGTGCCTATGTGGCCCATTTTCTCTCTCCCAGCTTGCAGTCACGTACCTATGGCCTGCCAGGTTGTCCCTGTGGACCCTTGGAGATGTCTTTGTCACTCTGCAGCCTGGACTCTTGGAATTCAAAGTCCTTTGGCCTCAACACTGCTGGCTTTGAGGGACCAGGGAACTCCGGGTCCCCCTACTTCTCAGCTATGTTGGATCTCCTCCGTACAGTGGAATTTAAATTTCAGAAACTATTAGATTAGGTAAAATTGAGAGATCTTTAATGCTTGTGAAACTCTAAGATACACGTAGCCTTTGCTTTCTTTGGAGGGGGTGGTAGGGGTGGAAATACTAAAAATACTTTGGTTTTTACTGACAGAAAAATCATAACTTTATTGAGCACTTACTATAGCCTAGGTACTATTCATCATTTCATTTGATTCTCTCAGCAATCCATTGTGTTAGGGCTTGTTGGTGGAACCCTGTTACCTTGCTGCCTTCTACCTAATCTTTGGCACGTGGCATTTCTGCAGTAGGAAATATCTTTATATGGCCTTCAATCTGTCTAAATTTTTCTCTAACTTATCATCTACCTTCTAAATAAAAGTTTATTAAAGAGTATTTGCCCTCTCTAATGCTTTCTCATAGTTTCATTTTGAGTATACTTTTTTCTTGTGTTTTAATTAGTAGTGGTAGATAGTAACTAAGTTGATTTACAACTCATTGTTTTCCAGTTTTTTAAGGTATAATTAAGCTATTTAATTTTTTTAATGTTTACTTATTATTTTTGAGAGAGAGAGAGAGAGAGAGAGAGAGAGAGAGAGAGAGAATGTGAGTGGGGGAGGGGCAGAGAGAGAGGGAGACACAGAATCCAAAGCAGGCTCTAGGCTCTGAGCTGTCAGCACAGAGCCTGATGCGGGGCTGGAACTCATGACTGTGAGATCATGACCTGAGCTGAAGTTGGATGCTTAACTGACTGAGCCACCCAGGCACCCCCAAATAATGTAAGCTATTTAAAGTGTACAACATGATGATTTGATCTTCATATATATTGTGAAAGGATTTCCCCACTACCTAGTTACTTAACACATTTGTCACCTCACATATTTATTGCATATTTTATCCATCCATCCATCCATCTATTCATCCATCCATCTATGGGTGAGATCACTTAAATTCTACTCTCAGCAAATTTCATTATGCAGTACAGCGTTATGAGCTGTAGTCACCATGTTACTTATTAGATCTTCAGACCTTATTTATTGTTCATCTCATAACTGAGTGTTTATACCTTTTTTTTTTTTTTTATCAATCTCTCCCTAGTTCCCCTTCCCTGAAGTCCCCAGCAACCTTTTTCTACTCTCTATTTCTGTGATGTTGAGGTTTAAAAAAAAAAATTCTCCATAGGGGAACCAGGGTGGGTCAGTCGGTTAAGTGTCCAACTTTGACTCAGGTCATGATCTCACAGTTCATGGGTTTGAACTCTGCATTGGGCTCTGTAATGACAGCTCAGAGCCTGGAGCCTGGCTCAGGTTCTGTGTTTCCCTCTCTGTCTCTCCTCCCCAGCTCATGCTCTATCAAAAATAAATACAAACATTTAAAAAAATCTGCATATAAGTAATACCATGCAGTATTTGTCTTTGTCTGGCTTATTTTACTCAGCATAATGCCCTCAAGTTTCATCCATATTGCCCCAAATGATTTTTTTTCTTTTTTAAGGATGAATAATATTTCATTGTGTATATAGGTGTATGTATACATATACTCACATGTTCTTATTCATTCATTTGTTGATGGGCCCTTAGGTTGATTCTGTACCTTGGCTATTGTGAATTATGCTGCTGTGAACATGGCAGAATAGCTATTTCTTTGAGACAATAATTTTATTTTCTTTGGATATATATCAACAAATGGGATTGTTGGATCTTCTTGTAGTTCTATATTTAATCTCTTGAATCTGTATACCAATTTTCTATAGTGACTCTACCACTTTACCAACAAGGGGCTACAGGGTTTCCTTTTCTCCACTTCCTCACCACTATTTGCTTTCTTGTCTTTTTTGTAATAGACATCCTAGCAGGTGTGAGGTGATACCTCCTTGTGGTTGTGATTTGTGTCTTCCTCATAATTAATGATGGTAATCACCTTCTCATGTGTGTTGGCGATTTGTAGGTCTTCTTTGGAACAATGTCCACTAAGGTTATTTATTTTTAATATTTTTTTCCTGTGGAGTTGTGTTTCTTATCTATATTGCCTATTAACTTGTTATCAGATAGGTGGCTTGCAAATATTTTTCCAATTCCATAGGTCGCCTTTCATTTTGTTTGGTTTCCTTTGCCATACAGAGACTTTTTAGCTTGATGTAGTTCACTTATTTTTGCTCTTCTTGAGTTTGCTTTTCATGTTATAACTCATTTTTGAAAATCCCTGCTATGTATTATAGCAGTTGTTGGTTTGTGTTTTGCTTCAGACAGATCAGGATTCAAATTGTTTGCAGTACATTACAATAAAATGTGATACCGTATTGCTTGTAGTACGTTAGTTCGTTGATCCTAATAGTAAAAAACATTTACTTACTATTTGAATTTTGAAAAAAAAAATGCCCTTTAATGCTCTTTTATCATCTATAACAAGTTAATAAAAGCAACTATTTTAAATAGTTTTTATGGAGCATAAATGAGGTAATGCATATAAAGCATGTAAGTTTGATACAACGTCTGGAATATATTGAGTGTTCAATAATTATTTTCTATTGCTTATTTTCATCATTTTTAATTTTGTCCTCTTTAAAAAAATTACATGATTTTAAGTATTATTTTCCAGTTATTTTCCTACTTCTCTACCTGCCGGAAAGAATCAACTGTTACACATACTAATAAACATAGGTCATGAATTTAATCACCTGCCATATCTTTGCTTAATTTGGAGTGAAGTTGTATTTTACACTATATGGCTTACTTCATTCTAATATATGAACTGAAGGATTTCCAAAGCAAAATATCTTAATGTAATACAAAGGAGCCACCTCCACGGGGACCTATTTTGTAAATTATTTGTCCTTAATCACTTCTTCTAGACAGCTAACATAAAAAAAAAAAAGGTTATATACACCAAATTTAAACAGTAATGTTCAACTTTTGATTTTATGTCTTCATATTCTCTTAATGATACCTAAGTATGTGTGATATTTGGTTCTCAAACAAACAAAAATGATTGCCAGCAATCCGAACATCAGTCTATTGTCCATATCAGTGAGTTAAAACATATTAAATGATACCAGGGAAGACTTAAGTTCGTTACTAAAAAGAAAACATTCTGGTTTCCTTTGATCAGTCAGATAATTTTGAAATAGAAACTCCAAAGAGTGTATGTGTTTCCATGTTGATAGTTTTGTTTTTTTAGTATTGCTTTATTGTACATTAAAAATCAAATATTTAAGCATCAAAAAAGTAAATATTGATACTCTTACAAAGTATTAACAAAGTCTTATGTTAAACAGAAAACTACAAAAGTGTAATTTTTATCTGTTTTTTAATGCTTTTATGACTAAAAAGTATGAAGTATTTCATTTTACATGTAGATGAGTTTCATACAGCACTGTATTTCCTTTTCATTTATTCATTTCATTCCTTGTTTCCAATAAACATTCCCAGCTCCATGTGAATTTCCTAGGTTATTCATGGGATGCTATGTTGCTTATGGTACATTAGTTCATTAATACTAATATTAAAAAACAGAATTGTATTGGAGCACTTGGTTGGCTTAGTTGGTTGAGTGTCCAATTCTTGATTTCAGCTCGGATCATGATCCCAGGGTCATGGGATCAAGCCCCACATTGGGCTCTGTGCCCAGCATGGAGCCTGCTTAAGATTCATTCTCTCTCTCTCACTCTCTCTCTCGCTGTCTCTCTCTCAATCTCTCTCCCCCTTTCCCTCTCCCACACCCCCCACCCTGCTCTTCTCCTCCACTTGTATGCTCTTTCTCTCTAAAAAGTAAAAAGAAAAAAAAAGAAAAGGCAAAAAACAGCACTGTATTTTGCTAAAATGTGTTATGGTAGAGCTCTGCTTGCCTGCTCTTTGAGATGACCCTAAGTTGTGGAGTGAGAGTCACATCATGACGTGATTTAGGGGCTTCTGGGTTATTCCAATGTCAATGGGCTGTGGCTATGCCTATTTAGCTTCAAGGCAAGAGATATACAATGACATGCTTAATGTTGAAAATCATAAAGTTCTTGAATAGCCACTCGAGGTAATAACATTGATTCCTCACAATAACACTCTTTTTGGTTCTATAGTTGCTGTATGGAATAGTCAAGAATTACTTACTGCTCCGTGAAAATTTTTAGGATGTTCACGTCTGCTTGGCTCATTTACCATGTATTTTAGATATAAATTTAATAGTTGCTAAGGATAAAATGTCTTCCAATAGTTACAAGAACTAATTCCTGGTTATAAGTCACTAGCACATACCTGTAAAAAATAGAAAATGCAGCAGATCTAGTAGTTTGATTTGTTACGCTTAGTTCATGAGCTAAATAAGTTTCACATTGTCTTACTTTAAGGTGACCATTATTATTAAAAGACCAAGCATACTTAGAATTAACCACTCTTGTATAATGCTTTAGGATTGGCAGATGTTTTTCTGTGGATTGTATGAGTTATTCTTCATAGCACTCTGTGAAACATTGATCTTACAAAAATGATAAGTGACTCAAGCACATAAGTTATTTATCAATGCCTTATATGTGTTTTCTCACAAATAATTTACTGGTTTACTACCATTATTTGTATACATTATATTTTTAGAAAGGTTACATCACTTTCTCAAAAGCTTATGCCTAGTTAGTGGCCAATATAGAACTTGAACTCTGGTCTATCTGATTTCAAAACTATGCCTTGAACCAAAATTACCACGTCACTTTATTTAATTGTGTTGAAAGAAGACTTCATTGTGGTATGGCTAAGTCTGAATGTTTAGGGAAGTGTAGTGTGGAAGAAAAAATAATCAGTGTTGCTTCAAAGGTAAGATCTCACCAGGACCAGTGAGGTTAAAAGTGACGCAAGTTTCAACTTGGTATAAGGTGGAATATTCTAGTAACTAGTGTTTGTCAACAATAAATGAGGCTTTTTTTTTTTACAATATTTTTTACTGTGGTGAAACACATGTAAAACTTACCATTTTAACCATTTTAAGTATACAGTTCAGTGGTTTTAGGTTCAGTCATAATGTTTTGCAGCCATCACCATCTTCCATCCCATCTCCATAGCTCGTTTAATCTTGTAAAACCCAAACTCCATACCATTAAACAGTTAACACCCCATTCCCCTTTTCCCCCCGCCCCGGCAACTACCATTCTACTTTCTGTCTCTATGATTTTGACCTCTCTGGCTGTACATGGAATCCTATATGATTATGTAGTATTTGCTTTCATGACTGGTTTATTTCATTTTGCATATGTCTTCAGGGTTCATCCATGTTATAGCATGTGTCAGAATTTTCTTCCTCTTTGAGGCTGAATAGTATTTCATTGCGTGTATATTCCACATTTTTCTTACCCACTCATCTCTTGATGTTCACTTGTGTTGCTTTTACATTTCAGCTATTGTGAATAATAATGATGTGAACATAAGTATATAAATATGTCCTTGGGGCCCAATTTTCAATTTTAGGGAGTATATACCCAGAAGTGGAGTTTCTGGATTATATGGTGATTGTTTTTAATTTTTTGAGCAACTCTCTTAAGGGTTGTACCCATTTTACATTCCCACTAACAGTGCACAAGGGTTCCAATTTCTTCACATCCTCACCAACACTTGTTATTACCTTTTTTTTTTTATAGTAATAAATCAGGCTGTGTTTGGAAGTGTGCAAACCATATCTCAGGGATAAAAGAGAAGCAATTTATGTGCCTGATGGGATTCAGACCATAATCCTTGAGTGGCTTTTAAATATTAGATTCTATGTTGTATATACACTTCCATTGGATTAATCACTACTGGGCATGTTGAAATAACTTAACTACAAAAAGTAAATAACTATGGAAGGCATGTTCAGGTCTCCACTAAATATCCCTCAAATTCCATAGTAGGTAATTGTGATTAAAGGAGTTCTTCTAATAATTAAATATAATTGGTTATCTTTTATCTCTCCTCAACAGTAAAAGATATAAGATATTCCTGAGAACATAAGACTCAAAGGATGGGTACTTAAAGGCTTGTAGGGAGAATGAAGACACCTGCTGGGAGGTCCCAAGTGCCCTCCCATCACTAAATATTACAGATGACAGATGTGCATTACACAATGTGCAGCCAAACTGTCTTTACAGACAGAGAGAGGAGTTTCATACTGAACTCTGTCCATAATAAGTAAAGAATATAGAATACTTTAGGTTTCTCACCTCACATTATTTCAGTTTGAAGTATGCTAAGGACAGTTTTACTGTTATATTATTTCTGTCGTCATTGCTTCGTATGAAATAACAAACATCTTTGTGATGCTGTGTATTTCTAACTGCAGTGTGTGTGAGAGTTTTGCATTTAATAGCCTTTTCTTATTATTTGTTATGAGAGATATATTAAACATAATATTCTTTTGGAAGATCAAGATGTTTTACATCCAAGAATATAAATATCTCCAATTGCTTTTAGTTTTCCTATTTTCTTGGGGCTTCTGTTATTATTTCTCAGGACTGTTAGTTTTGTTTCTTCTAAATTTTAATATTTGAATGGAGTCATGCTCCAATTTGCTTTTTTGAATTATTGTTTTTCTTTTATTATACAAGTAATGCACTGACTTAGTAAATAATTCAAGGAGCTCAGAGTACGAAAAAGAGCCAAGTCCTTCCACCAAGCCCCCTTCCCTCTCCACAGAGCTTACCTATTTTTGCTTCTCCTGGTAATCACATTTATTACCACCTTAATAATTAATCTATTTCCACCCTAATTTGTTATATCAACTACAAGCTATAGGTAATAGGAAATCACTATTACAAGGGGTGACAGGCATTTCTCACGTTATTCTAACCTCACCTCACTTCCTCACCACTTCCTTCTCCTGCCAGTATTTGATAGGATTTTAGTCAGTTCCCTCCATTGATATCGTTATAATATTAATATATGTAAATTTTTGTTTCCTTATCTGGCAGCTTTAAGGAGTATACCTTGACTGTCCAATTTATAAATTCAAGACTTTGTATGCTTCCGTGTCCTTCTAGTGCGGTCTGCCTCTGAAATTTTGCCATTTTTCAGTAATTTTAGAAGCATAAAGGTTTACAGAAATGGCATTATGTTGCTTTCTCTTCTCTGTGTGTGCAGATTGATCTAAAAACTGAAAACCAGTAAAATAAAAATGTGCACTTCCAAACATTATTCATAGATACCAGGTACCGCCTGCCTGGAGAAAGATAAACCAGGCAACTCAAAGATGAATATTCTAGATCCCAAGATGAAATAAGTTCTCTTTTTTTTACATTTAGGTGTTTTCTAAAAGTCATATCACTTTCTTTTTCATGAGGACCATGTCATTTCAGTGCCGTTGTAATGTTGCTTTCCCTGGAGATTTCATCATGTATTTTCCTTCCTTTTTTGCAAAAGAAATAATATACCTTAACACATCACTAACATCATCTTATTGCTTCATCATACAGCTGATTAAAACAAACTCAAAATCCTTTTGAAGTTATGCTTCCAAGAATCCTCTGCCTCTCTTTATATGTGGACTGCCTGCTTGGATGGTATTGTGCAACTACATCAGGTCCACTGTTTCTGGTGTCCCATATACTCTTCTCTCTTGGATACTGTTTCTATACGATAATAATAACAAGTAAATTTTTTTCCACTAAAAATGTTTGGAAGATAAATATCATGAGTTTTGAAAACCCAAAAATGTCTTTTGCCCCCATGATCTAGAATGGTATCTTGACCACGTATTTTGCTAGATTGAAAATAATATTTTCCTCATTGCTTGTTGCAGATGTCAACTTGAGTTTTATTTCATTAGTATCCTGTTTTTGTTTTCTTTCCTTTATGGAGACTTCTGTAACCAAATCAGAGACAACTTTTACCACAGTGTAGAGAATGTACTCGGGTAGGCAGCGCCAGAGTGGATTCGGAGACAGCAGCTAGGAGGCCATTGAAGTAGGTTAGATGCAAGGTTATGTTGGTTTGAGTTTGGGGATTAGGGGAAATGGAAAGAAGTAGATGGATTCTAGGAGCATTTAGAATCTGTTGATGGACAGGACATGGAACGCTAGGGAGGGTGGTGTCAAATACTAAGGTTTCTGGTCTAAAGGCACTGTATGAACAGTGGTGACAATGTCTGAAATGAAAGGGTGGGGTGAAAGAGAAACAGGTGCATGCAGAAAGGTCATGGTTTGGCTTTGAATGTGTTAAAATTCAGTGGCTATACCTAAGAGGCTATATAAAATTGGATTTATGAACCTGGAGTGGAAAAGTAATGTCTACACTGGAGATAAAAATTTGTGAGTTATTTGCTTATAGGTGGGAATTGAAACTGAATGAAAAGAGATTTTCTATGGAGTGCAGGTACTGGAAACAGAAGAAGACACAAGGATCTGAGGAATGCCACTATTTATCTTCTGCCAAGAGGAGAATGGATTCTTAACAGGGCAGATCACAGTGGCCGTATTAGTTGAAGGAAAAAAGGGACATTTTTACACACAGAAACAAAGGAAGGAACTTGCTTCAGAATGAAAGAATGGTTAATGGTTAATGAAAGAATGGTTAATGGTCTTTCTGAAAGGACATGTGAAATGATAATGAATCTATGCATATTCTTTGGTGACATTATTGAAAGTTTATTTGTGAAAATGATAGTCCCCGAAGCCAATATGGTGTGGGTTGATGAGTGATTGGAAAGGAAATAGAGATGAACATTGAGAACTTTCCAGACCAGTTTGGCTGTGAAGAGAGTCAAATTTGTGATTGGAAGGAAAAAAAGGGTGGAGTGAGGTATCTACTTCCCCCCCCCCCACCCAAATGGAAGTGATCTGGGTATGATTAAGAACAGTTAGAATAGGTTGATATAAAAGGGGAGGAATAATCTATAGTTAATACTGGGAATCAGCAAACTTTTTCTGTGAATATTTTCGGCTTTGCAGCTACATGGTCTCTGCTACAGCTATCAGCTCTCCCACGATAGGACTGCATCCACCACAGACAATACATAAATACCTGTTTTCCAGTAAAACTATTTATAGACACAGATTTGAACTTTATGTGTTTCTCACATGTTATAAAAACTTTTTCCAGTCATTAAAAATTGTAAAAGCCATTCTTTGCCCTGGGCTATACAAAAACAGGCAAAGACCTGGTCTATAAAGTGTAAGATACCTGAGGAGGTAGGTGGGACTGGAATTTTCAAAGAAAGAATAGTAGTGGGGATTAGTCTCAAGTTTAAGAGAAAAATTAAAATTCTGGCTTCAATGCTGAGTAGCTCTGTGACCATGGGAAAGTCACTTAGCTGTTCAGGCCCCAGCTTTCTCGGGTGGCTAATAAATAGCTACCTCATAGCATGATAGTGAGAAATAATTGGAATAGTGTATGTAATGTGCTGGGTTCAATGCTGAGCACATCAGTCAGTATCATATAATAGGCTGATCTTTTCTTCTATATAAATACTATTACAAATATGTCTGAACTTGCGCATATTTGATCAACTATAAATCTTTCATAGTAAAACCGAAGGCTATCCCCTGATTATTAACTGCTGAGTTAATAGTAAGGAAAGGGAGTTTTGTTTAAAAATATAATAAATGATGGACATTTAGGCTCTTTCCATAATTTGGCTACTGTTGAGAGTGCTGCTATAAACATTGGGGTACAAGTGCCCCTATGCATCAGTACTCTTGTATCGCTTGGGTAAATTCCTAGCAGTGCTACTGCTGGGTCATAGGGTAGATCTACTTTTAACTTTTTGAGGAACCTCCACACTGTTTTCCAGAGTGGCTGCACCAGATTGCATTCCCACCAACAGTGCAAGAGGGTTCCTGTTTCTCCACATCCTCTCCAGCATCTATAGTCTCCTGATTTGTTCATTTTGAGCCTAAATGTCCATCAACTGATGAATGGATAAAGAAATTGTGGTTTATATACACAATGGAGTACTACGTGGCAATGAGAAAGAATGAAATATGGCCCTTTGTAGCAACGTGGATGGAACTGGAGAGTGTTATGCTCAGTGAAATAAGCCATACAGAGAAAGACAGATACCATATGTGTTCACTCTTATGTGGATCCTGAGAAACTTAACAGGAACCCATGGGGGAGGGGAAGAAAAAAAAAGAGGTTAGAGTGGGAGAGAGCCAAAGCATAAGAGACTCTTAAAAACTGAGAACAAACTGAGGACTGATAGGGGGTGGGGGCAGGGAGGGGAGAGTGGGTGATGGGTATTGAGGAGGGCACCTGTTGGGATGAGCACCTGTTGGTGTTGTATGGAAACCAATTTGACAATACATTTCATATATTGAAAAACAATAAATAAAATAAAAATATAAATGAGGGGCACCTGGGTGGCTCAGTCGGTTGCACCTCCAATTTCAGCTAGGATCATGATCTTGCCGTTGGTTAGTTTGAGCCCCGCTTCTGGATAGCTACTGTCAGCGTGGAGTCTGCTTGGGATCCTCTGTGTCCCTCTCTGTCTTTCCCTCCCAGATTAAATTCTCCCCTGCTCACTCTCTCTCTCTAAAATAAATAAAATTTTAAAAAATTACAAAAATATAAATGAATTTCAAAAAATAAACATAAGGAATTTATGAGAAAATATGTAAGTATGTTTATATGCAATTACATATTCATAGAGAAGATATAAATTGAGAATTATTCTTTATATATTTTAGGGAAAATATTCCTATTTTTTTAAACATAATTATTGGATTTTCAGTGGTATATGAAGGCATATAAAAATGTACATATGCCCTAAACGTGTCTATATTAATATATGTGCATTATAAATATGCATAAATATGTATAAATACATATGCACTATAAACATATACACATAAATATATACATATACAAATATGTGCACACATGTAAATTTATGCATATATGCAAATTAAATATTTTACATACTACATGACATATTCTGAATACATGGTTAATAATTTAGAGCAGAGCTCAGCAAACAAGACCTTGCCCTGTTTTTATGCCCACAAGCTAAAAATGGTTTTAACATTGTTAAAGAGTTGTAAAAAGAAAAAAAAAAACAGAATATAGGACAGAGAATGTATATGACCCACATAGCTAAAAATATATACTCTGCTGATATTTTACAGAAACACATATTGATTCCTATTCCAAATTTAGATCTCTATTTGTTTGTTTATTTATTTATCTATAAGTAGGCTTCATGCCCAGCATGGAGCCCAACGCAGGGCCTGACTTCACCACCCTGATACCAAAACCTGAGCTGAGATCCAGAGTCATGCTTAACCGACTGAGGTAACCAGCTGGCCCAGCTTAGGTAATTTAACTTTGCCCAATATCTTGAGTCTAGCCTGATCTCACTTGGGGTCACTTTCTATGTGTGGTGAGTGGAAGTTATTCTCAGTTTACTATTGAAAAAAGAAAAAAATATATATTCACTAATTTACAGTATTTCTAAATCATAACAGAAATGCAGAAAATCCTTAGGGAAGGTGTTAAACAACTTTTTTTCTACTTAATTTTAATGATTTGATAATTTTTCATAGGTAATACCTTCTTACATAGACTATCAATATACAACTACAGATAATAAATATATTCCCAGAAGAATTGAATCCCAATTATTAATGAATGATGTTAATATAAATTTATTTGTGGGGCACCTGGATGGCTCAGTTGAGTAAGGATCTGACTCTTGATTTTGGCTCAAATCATGATCTCACCATTTGTGGGTTTGAGTCCCACATTGGGCTCTGTATTGACAGCATGGAGCCTGCTTAGGATTCTCTTTCTCCCTCTCTTTCTGTCCCGCACCCCCCCCTTCTCTCTCTCTGTCAAAAATAAATAAATAAACTTTAAAAAAGAAGTTTATAAAAAGTTGTAACAACATAATATAAATTCATTTAGTTCTTGTTCTCTTTTGCAATATTTGTCCTCCTTTTGTTTTCTTGATAATTTCCAGGGCCATTGGAAATAGAATATTGCATGGTGTCTTGATTATTTTTTAAGGTAATTTCTTTTAGAACAAATCTAATGACAGTTAATGAACAGTACTTTAGGCTTTAAGTGAACAAATGGTTTTTCTTTTATGTGGAGTTACATGTATCACTGAAAAAAACAAAATGAACATGTAAACTAGTTAAACAAATACAAAGATATACCTGGGAGACTAATTTTACAGTTTTAATTATTTGTTTTGTATTTGCATCTGTTTGTCATTGTCTTTGCTTCTTTCATTTTTATTTTCCTCTTGAAAATTCTGTTGGATATGTATAATCTATCCTGAGATTGTTTCACAAAAGAATCTTCATAAAGATGCAACTTTGCAGGTGATAGTGGTATTAATCCACAATCTTCTGTGCATGTCTTCATAAATGGAAAATGTTGTAGTTTTTATCTTTGGTGCCCAATTCAAGAACATCAAAATGTGGCTATTATATATAATCACTGAGTTTAATCATACTATGTATTTCCTCAATGGGAATTCAAAACAAGATCATTTTCTGATGAGAGAATTTGGTCATGTCTATTCTCTGCTTGGCCTTGTTTTTCATTTTGCTTTTTCCTATTGCAGATCTAAAAATGCATAATTGCTTTTGTTCTGATTAGCTCTTTTGTTATCCTAAGACTCCAGAGCACGTAAGGATCACATTACCTCTTGTACTTATTGTGTGTGTGTGTGTGTGTGTGTGTGTGTGTGTGTGAGAGGGGGGGGGAGAGGGAGAATATGTGACTTGTCTGTTACAAATTTTGAAAGGGAACATTGTTATTTTTTTATAAAGTTTATTTATTTATTTTGAGAGAAGGAGAGAGAAAGAGATAGAGATAGAGAGGGAGGGAGGTAGAGAGAGACAGAATGTGAGCAGGGGAGGGGCAGAGAGAGAGAATCCGAAGCAAGGTCCATGCCACCAGCATTGAGCTGGATGTGGGGCTTGAACTCACAAACTGCAAGAATATGATCTGAGGCGAAATCAAGAGCCAGATGTTTAACTGACTGAGCCACCCAGATGCCCTGAAAAGTTTTTTTTTTTCCCCAGTGTAATTTCTCTCCTATTGATTTTTCTGTACTAAAGCACCAATTTGGCTATTATGAAATTATTCGTGTCCAAAGAACCCCCTGTCATCTAGATTAAGTGAGGCTAATCTGTTAACTTTGGGGTAGAGAGAACTTGACAAGCATTCCAAGGACTGATGCTTGTTCTGTCTTCATCCCCCCATTGCATATCAGCTCTATCCTGGGGCGGGGGGGGGGCAGGGGGCTTGGAGCAGGCCCTCAGATAGGGACTACATTTTCAGCTGAATGTGTAAATATTGGTGATAGGCGTGTAAATGGAAGTGACATGTGAAAATTCCAGACCAAGTATGTGAAAATGCTTACCTGCCACACATCCTTTCTCCCCTCGCAGAAGCATGATGGTGACCGAAATTTGAGTGTGCAGGTGAGGACAGTCCACTCAAGACTAGGGAGTAAAGTAGGAATATAGAAATAACCTGATGACATCGTGGAGAAAGTACGCCTAATGAGCTCAGACTGTCTGCCAACTTTCCAACTGGTTTTGAAACGGTTTTTTGAAACTGTTTCAAGCTGGTTGCAGAAGGAAAAAGTAACTTCTGTGTTGTTGGAGTCATTTAATTTGGACTCTGTTTAATATAGGGTTAACCTTTACCCTAACACTCACTGTTACAACCATGCTAAATCCTATAATTTTCCCTTTTCTTGAAAGAAACACGCTAAGCCCCCCCAAGATACCTCTCATCAGCAGTGTTCCCAGCATTGTAATAGTTGTTTGGATAATTTCTCTCTGAACAAGAGTGATTTAAGGTCTAAGCTGGACACTGGAAAAAATTAAATCCCGGATGCAAATGTCACTTCTTTATTACACACCGATGTATCATCTTATTCGAATGCTCCCAAAACCATATACAAAGTGAACACGTGTCTCTTCTGAATATCAAGAAATTCCTGAATTCAGAGACTCATGATAGGATATCTAGATTTTAGTGAATTTTGATAACTATTGCTATTGTTTTATACTGCTCTATGAACTTCCCTATTTAGTAAAGAGAATGATCTCACATATGAATGATAATAACTAGCATATTTGCTCTCTCCCTGACATCTTTCAGGGCTCAAGTATCAAAGCAAATACTAAAATATGCAAGTAGATAAAAAAAAATAGATTATACTTTGTATTTTGAAGATACTTGGGAGCTACGTCATCAATTCCAGATTAACATACTTAGTTTTAGGCTCTACATTTTTCAGAGCAGAAAGATTATCTGATTAACCTTTTTATCTTCATTGGACAGCACAGTGCACATTATGGCAATGGAACTTATTCATTCATTCATTCATTCATTCAGAAAATATTGAATGCCCTCTCTGTCAGGAATTACTCCAGGAAATAGTGAGAGGATAGTGATCAAACAGTGAACACACATCTACCTAGTGGTGGGGAAAGAACATAAGCACATGAACAAATAAATGTATACAATGTACAATTACGACAAGAAAAAAATGGTGTTAAGCAAATAGAATCCTCATACTGAAACACGGAGTTTATTTTTGAAGGCATAGTTGGCAGGGTTTTAGATTGATTAGATGTGAGAAAGTTCAAGTATGACTTTAAATATCTTTTGGCCTCAGCGACTGACATAATCAGTCAACAAATATTTGTTAAGTTATTTTATATGTAGTGATTGGGAAAAATGAATGGGTTTGGTATAATATATAGCTCTATTTTACATATTTTCTTTTTTAAAAAAGAAGTATGTATTTTCTTTTTTTCTTTAAAGTTTACTTATTTGAGAGAGAGAGTGAGAGAGAAAATCATGAGGGCGGGCGGGGGCAGAAAAAGAGAGAGAACCTCAAGCAGGCCCTGCAGTGTCAGCACAGAGCCCAATGTGGGGCTCGAACCCATGAACTGTGAGATCATGGCCTGAGCTGAACCAGACGCTTAACCCACTGAACCACCAGATGCCCCTATATTACATATTTTCTAATGAGGTGAATATTCCTGTACTGAGTGTATAAACCACTATTTCCATGGAAGATCTGGGTAAAGCAACAATACTTTTGTGAGTGTGTTTTTTTGAGTAACACATTTTGTTGCTATTGTTTTTCATTTGCTGGAACTGAGTATTTCATTTGTTGAACCTTTCAGTGAAAATGGTCCAACCATGCGTGTTAGGGCAAGCAACATTGGAGTTCCCTGTTACATTAGCACCTGGGTCTAGGGATCCTGTTGTTGTGTTATGAGATGACAAGTCATGAATAGTTTAGTTTCTGGTTTTTCTTGGGAGTGATTTATCAATCTGCAGCTCGATATCCCTTTTGGACATGGCTGCTTAATCATACTAACGAATCTTGACCTTTGTACCCAAATTGTCTACAACGTTCAGAGAGGCTCAGGAGAGTGGGGAGGTCTTGTACCTTTGTCCCATATCGTTCTGGTATGGGAAAGTTTAATATGAGAAAAGAAAACTCAGTGAGCAAACCACGTTTTCCTACTGAATAATGTCTTTCTGAGGGATGTATGAGTATAGCTGTGACTTCCAAATCCAGTAGCTCATTAGTTTCAATACCAAAATGTATGACCTGTCTTCTCTCAGGAAACGAGAACCTTCCCAACACCTGGAAACTTCACCTCAGTTAGAGACGAGACTTTCTTAGACGCGGCAGCTTGTTCCTGTCCACAGTGAGCCCTCCAAAGTACATGGCAGGCAGCGTCCTGGTTCTCTTTTGAAGAATCTGCTCACAGTTTGTTGGAGCTGAATCCCACAAAAGTGGCAGGATGTGGTAGAAAAATGTCCGCTCAGCACCCTGCCGTCCCACAGAGCCCTCATTTCTCTCATAGCAGGGTTTGTGCGAGGATTTCTTTTTGTTTTTATTTGTCAAGGGCTTGTTGGATCACTTTAGAGAGGAGCAGAGAAGGCAGACAAGGATCAGACAGACAGGGACAAAGTGCTCTGGGGATGATGTATAAGGGGAACTGCTTTGGGAGGACAGACCAGGCAGTGTTGGGGGAGGCCACCTGGGGTGCCACAGAGCTGGGGGTGCTGGGCAGAGACTGGAGGCCTGTGGTTTTCACTGACTGGATTTTTATTGCCTTTGAAATTTTGTCAGCAAAAATGCACAATAAGCACAATTCAGTATAGTTGTTTGAATTAAATGAAAAGATGAACTTACTGGTGTGTAACTGTACCACCGTTGGGAAAATAAATAGAGCTCCAGGAACTACCTTCCTCCTGATGGCTGCTCCTCCGTTCTAAATTCCTGACCGGTGGGAACAGGGGGCTCCCACCCCCGAGAATGCTGAAGATCACAGTCGCCCCAAATTACAGCCCTAAATGAAAACTGACATCAGATGCAATGATGAAGCACTGACAATTTTTCAAGCTTGGGAATGGTTTCCCTTCGCAGCTGCGTGACAGACTCTTGTATTTACGAGCACTTGGTGAGTGCTGCGACAGGTTTATTATTTGTTGGCTTTCTCCAGCATTGCACAGTAAAAATTGTTTTCAAAGAGTATTCAAAAGTGGAGCTGGCTGTCACTGTAGCAAACCGAATCCATCCACTGATATATTTCACTCTCTTGATGGATAACTGGCTCCATGGTTTGGCATTTCAGGAAAAGAGTGGAAAAAGAACAAGTCTCAGAGATCATTAATCCTTTTTTTTTTTTTTTCCCCTTTAGACTCCCCTGGGTAGCTGCTTGTGCCATTATCCACATTTCTTTCTGCTGATCTCAACAACTCGGGGCTGGCCCCAAACACCACCAGGTGCCCCTCCCACGCACTGCAGTGTTCTTATACTAATAGCCTTCTCCGTGTAGGCACTGAAGGGGCCACTTCCTGGGGAAAGTACTCAAAGCCCAGGATGGGGATGGCCCCTCGCATCACAGCTTTTGAAAAGGAAATTTCCTGGCAGCTTTCCACACTCAAATGAGGAGCAGAGGGAACTTTTGAGAACCCCTTTGCTGCTGGAAGCAACAGAATACACAAGAGAGTGTCATGTTTGAAACGGGCGTTCACCTGCACATCCCATGAATCAGTTTCCGTGGCCATTTGATATAATTATTCTTGATGTTGCACCTATTGTGCCGTGAGTTAGTAAGGTGGAGAGCCATAACTGTTCATCTATTTGACAGCACTGGATAAACCTTCCTTGCTATCAGGCAGAGAGGCTGTTATTTTTTATTGCTGGGAAAAAGCTCAGAGTGTGCTGGATGAAATGTCAGGAATCATTAAACCAAATCAGCCCCCAAAGAAAGAGCAGCAGTGATTATGAAAACCTGGTATCTTTCATTAATCAGTACGTGACATTTGGGGGGATTAGGGTTATGTGTGTGTTTGGGGTGGATGTGTAGAAATCTCAGAGTCCTTTCCCATTGTGCCTCATTTCAAAGAGTGAACTCTAGCTCAAGGTGGGTCCAACATTCGAAAGTCTCGTCCTGCTGAGGATTCAGAATCAGGTGTTTCTGTCACTTGCCAAGAAACTGGGGGCATTTGTTTGATGCTGAGAGTGTTAACATTTTTACTTTTTTTCAGTGTTTGTTTATTTTTGAGAGAGAAAGAGAGCACAAGCAGTGGAGAGATAGAGAGAGAGAGGTAGACACAGAATTCTAAGCAGGCTCCAGGCTCCAAGCTGTCAGCTCAGAGCCCAGTGCGGGTCTCAAACCCACAAAACCATGGAATCATGACCTGAGCTGAAGTCAGATGCTCAACCAACTGAGCCACCCAGTCACCCCGAAAGTGTTAACTTTTATAGAACATTTAAGTTAAATGCAAATATCCTCTTGATCTGTTCTCTGTAGAGTAAATTTTTCTAGGCAAAAAATTTCCCCCCAGATTCTTCCTTTTTCCAGTTGGGGTATAAGTAGTCTACACCCTAAAATTGCTTTAGTTTGTATTGAGTGCTACTTTGTCTGTAACATTAGCCTTTTTTATTGTTTGGGAGAAGTGCTTCCATAGGAAATTTTAAAATGAAATGGAGTAGAAAAGTATAAAATCTTTAAGTTTGTTCTAGTCAATGGAGATGAGCAATGATTGCTTGGGGGGATCCTTCCAACATCCTCACTGACTGCTCAGGGAGGGCTTTGGGATTTGGGGATTCCAACAAGAGGAAATGCATGAGGAATTATCTCAGCAGCTGTCAGGGAGAATTCAAGGTTCATACTGACACTGCTTTCTGCTCCTGTAGCACTCTCTAGAACTTTAAAAATGAAATCTACATTTCTGTTTCCTAGTTTCACCATAAACGTGTGTATCTTTGTGCATTTTTGTTTTCTTTCTGAAATATATGTGGAAAAGATACTTGCAAAAATCCTATCGCAGGCTATCGGATGAAAACATAGATTTTTAAGTACTCTTGATATGCTCTGACTTTTGAGAAATTAGCTGCCTTAAGGTACAATTTACATACAATAAAATTAAACCATCTTAAGCATATAGTTGATGGCTTTGATAAATACATATCTTCATGGAACCACAAGCAAGGCCAAGACATAGAACTTTCTCATTACCCCAGAGAGTTCTCCCATATGCCTTTGAAATTAATCTTCTTCCCCACCCCTAGACCCTGGCAACTACTGATCTGCTTTTTGTCCCGGAAGTTTTCCTTTTCCTACAATGTTACATCTATGGATCCATATAGAATATAGAGTCTTCTAGGTTCTGCCTTTTAGCATCTTGCTTTCTAGGTTCATCTGTGTTCCTTTTTATTACAGAATAGTATTCCATTGAAAAGATAGATCATAATGTATTGATCTATTCACCAGTAGATGGACACCTTGGTTAGGTCCAGTTTTTGGCATTTCTGAATAAAGTTGTTATGATCATTTGTACATACTACTTTGTGTGGATATAATATACTCTGCTATTAGCCTGCACTTTGGAGGCTGTACTTTGCTTATTAGGTTTCTGTCAAATAACACTTTGCACTTGATGAATAGAAGTCCCGTAATTTTGTTGTCAGGGGTAATGGTATGGCTACTTTAGGTCAGAATCTAAAACTCAGAGTATTCACTAACTGTTAGGGACTAACGTGTACCTCCCACCCCAAATTCATATGATGAAGTCCTAAGCCCCGTACTCATATTGTGACTGTATTTGGAGAGAGGACTTTCAAAGAGGTAATTAGGGGCATCTGAGTGGCTTAGTTGGTTGAGCCTTCCACTCTTGATTTCAGCTCAGGTCATGTTCATGGGGTCATGGGGTCAAGCCCACATTGGGCTTTGTGCTGAACATGGAGCTTAAAATTCTCTCTCTCTCTCTCCCCCGCTCATGCATACACCTTCTCTAAAAAGTAAAAAATAAATAAATAAAATGAGGTAAAGTGAGGTCATGTGGGAGGCCTCATTGGTATATGACTGATGGCCTTATAAGGAGAGAACATTAGGACAAAAACAGTATAAAAGCAAGTGACAAGAACTTGAGAATATAGAGATAAGGCAGCTCTCTCTTCAAGGCAGCGAAGTACATTCCATTTCCATGCTAACATCTTGATCTTGGTCTTGTAGCCTCCAGAACCATGAGAAAATAAATTTCTCTTGTATAAGCCACTGAGTCTGTGGTACCTTGTTATAGTATTCCTAACAAACTAATAAACTCATTCATTTATTAATTAAACAATCATTCACAGCAAACATAGTTTGTGCCAGGCACTGGTCATGGCACTGAGGATACAGATAATATCCTGTTTTCACAGAACTTAAATCAGTGGCTGAAAACAAATAGTAAACAAACAAAAAGACAAAACAAAACACAAAATACCCTAAGACCATATTGGGTAACATTACCATGTAATGGAAAGAAATAGGGTAATGTGGTAGCAAGTGATTGGGAACCACTTTAGACTAAGGGTTTAGGAGGCTTCAGGAAGATATTTAAATTTAGAACTGAGTGACAACAAGAAGCCAGGCCTGAGATGATCTAGGGGAAGAGGATTCCAGGTAGTATGAACCACAAATTCAAAATGCCATAGGAAATTGATAAAATTAGTTTTTATTGGATGTCTGGTTTCTACCTAACAGGGTACCAGGCTCTTGGAATACAACATCGCTAATTCTCATCAGAGAATATATATGTGTATATATATAGATATATAGATCTATATATATATACACACACACATATATATATGTGTGTGTGTATATATATAGATCTATATATATCTATATATATACACACATACACACACACACTCACGTACACATTACACACAAACATACAAACATCGATGTATTTCTATCTAAATGAAACTTTGCCTATCAGAACACTGGTGTCTACACTGGAGAATGTCTATCCTGAAGGTAAATGAAGACGGGGTGCTATTAAGAAACCACAGTTCCAGATTCTAACTTTGTTTGTTGTTCCTAAAACTGATCTTTCCGTGAATATGTCTGAGATGAAAGAAAGAGTGCACCTTGTTTTTCCGACCTCGCCTTTTACAAAAGGGAAAGTACATCTTTCCCCGCCTGTGAGTCTTCCTGTGATGTGAGCTAAGGTCTTGAAGAGTCCTGGGGCAGCCATAAAGAGAGGGTCTGAAATGTTGTCGTGGTTGAGAGAGTCCATGGTCCAGACAACTTAGTGAACTTGTTCAAGTCAAGTAGCTTCCACTTCTTTGCTCTGCAGGAGAACCTGTTGGATTATTAACAATGAGTGTTTTTAATGACAAATGACTGTGAAATTTTTAATATATAATTCAGAAGGATTTTTTACAAAATGACATTGCTATAACCAAACTCCCTTCATTTACTAGACTTACTTATGTGAGTAAAGTTTTTACAGAGATGCATCTATAAAAATGTAGGAATATGATGTTGAATTTGATCTCATTCTATCAGTAATAACCATGGTCATATGTCCCAATCAAAAACTAAAAAGGTTAACTGGCTCCATCCATCTTATTAAGACAAGTATTTCCAGTGAAAACTGACTTTAGGTTTATTAATTACTTAAAATTTAAAAAATATGTTTGTTCTTTTTTTCATTTGAATTCTAATAAAATTGTCATGAACACTTGGTTCTGAAGAAATGGTAAACACTTGGAGAATTAAGGTCACATGTAATAAGAATAATACATTTTGATATATATGTTTATACATACGTATATACGTATTTCAGGCATCATCTGAAAAATATATCTCGGTGATTGATGAAAGGTTTGCAAGCATAGGTACATTACATAAAAATAATATTCTGTGAGAATAAAAATTTTTTTAAATTTATTTTAGGGAAAGAGTGCAAGCAGGGGAGATGGGCAGAGGGAGGGAGAGAGAGAAAGAAAGAGAAAGAAAAAGAGAAAGAGAAAGAATATCTTCAGCAGGCTTCATACTCAGCATAGAGTCCAAGGCAGAGCTCCATCCCATGACCCTGGGACCAATGACCTGAGCTGAAATCAAGGGTTGGATGCTCAAGTAACTGAGCTACCCAGGCGCCCATGAAAATGAATTTAAAGAGAAGAGTAATGCAAAATTTCTGGTTGTTACAAAAGACCTTTTTAGAATTATAAATTTTGTATGGTATTTAAATTTCACTGGATATATTTAAGTGAGTAAGTTAACCATTTACTTAACATTTTCAGTATTAAGACATGCTGGAAATTATATCTTTTGTGTCTCTTTGAATTTAGGATGCATTTATTAAAATGTCAACTCAAGTCTTCTGTTCAACACATCAGTGCTTGGATCCTAATTTCAGCCTAATCTTGTGGCCTTCTACATTTGTCTTACTAATAGCCTTTTTTATATCAGAGGCATCTATCCTCAGTCTGCTGCGTTCAGAGAGAGGCACTCTTCGCTAATCTGTCCTTCTCAGATTATTAGCCCTTTCTACCCCAGTAAGCGTTCTCCTTGATGGCTTATAATGTGAATAGTACATGTCAGTAGGGTTACATGTTTCTATGATGCATGAAGCAGTATGTAATTGGAACGCATACTCTCCAGCTTCATGATCCTGAACATGTAGTACTGTTTAGTACCAAAACCATGGTGCTGTTTTTTGGACACTTTTTAATTTCTATGTGCCTCAGTTTTTTTTCATTTTGAAATGAGGTTAATCATAGCAACTATTTTACGGGTTTGTTTTGGGGAATAAATAAATAAATACATGCAAAGTGCTTTGAACATTACTTAATACATGAAATGATATTACCTCATATTCTACGTATGGCTCAGGGAAATACTACTTTATTAGTCACCTGTGTCAATCTATGGGTAATATCAAACTCACTAAAATTTAATGAATGCCATGTTATCACTTCCCTTAGAACTACTAATTAGGAGTTCAACATAATTCCATGCAAAATAAGTTGAATTTCATACAAAAATAAGCCTTTTTATGTATTGTTTTGATTCCATTTGAGTGCAAACTTCATCTACCTTGTTCTTCAAACTTTGTTGTGGTTTTTTTTTTTTTTCCATAACTGAAGGTACGTTTTCCATAGGAAATTTGAAGACTTTTCTGAGTGTGAAGGACCAATTTAGAGTTTGTTTACATGGGAACTAAAGAAGTTGTCAGATTACCTAGTGATTGATAGTGTTCCTTTTTCTTTTCAAGAGCTGTTAGATTTTCTATTTTGTTTTCTAAAAAAACTGATTAGTCTTCTTGCTCAGTGTGTGCAGAGAGTAAACAGAGGTTAGTAGTCAAAAGTGCAGATTTAAACCTTCTGTTCCATTTACATAGTAACAGGTTACTCTTCCCTAAGCCTCCCTCAGTTTTTCTGTGCCCAGGTACACTGAATCCATCATTTTCAGTAGACTCCCACCCCTTGCTTGTATGCCTGCCTGCCTGCCTTCCTTCCTTCCTTCCTTCCTTCCTTCCTTCCTTCCTTCCTTCCTTCCTTCCTTCCTTCCCTATCTGTCCTTCCTTTCTCCTCCTCCCTCCCGCTCCACCTCTTGCAGGCTAGACTGAGTGGTGAAAGATTGAGACTACGTTCTGGATGTGCTACTGCAGTAGGTAGTGGACCCCAACACTTTGGTTAAATGCAAGGAGGTTTCATCATTCGGGCTTTACATGACACAGGTATGATATTCGGAGAGGTCAGTACTCTACCTTGGCCTCTAACTGCTGGTGAAGCAAAATCATCTAAATATTTCTATTTTCTATTATTTGAGATACTTAAAAGAAGAGAATTGTGTGACAATTAAGATATTACTGTGGAATGATTCATATCATTGGGTAGTATCCCTTTTACCTAAAATGCTAATATGCGTCTCATGTGAATGTCTACTTTGGACTTGGTAACAGAAGCAAGACAATTATTAGTGTTAAAAAATAAGGGAATTATTTACTCAGGATCTTATAGCTCATCTGGGGTAGAAGTGGCCTTGAAAGCAAAATACGTGTATACTTCTATTAAACATTTTACATGTAGTGATCAGTGTAGAATGATCCAGTCCTGGTACCAGGACTAGGTCCTATGCTAGGAGTTTACTAGAACTAGGTCATTCATTTATTCCAAAAAATATAACTGGGTGCTAACATCTAGGTGTAAAAGCAACAGATGCTAATGATATGTTTTTAATTCCTGAATTTTTAGGGGGAAATATGTGTGGTGCCCAAGTGGCTTGGTTAAGCACCAGCCTCTTGATTTTGGCCCAGGTCATGAACTCACGATTCGTGAGTTTGAGCCCTGAATTTGGTTATGCCACAGTGCAGAGACTGCTTGGGATTCTCTCTCTTCCTCTCTCTCTGCCTCCCCTACTCACTCGTACGTACATGCACACACACACTCTCTCTCTCTCAAAATAAATAAATTTTTTTTTTTAGGAAAAAGGAGGAAATATGCTCCTGCCTTTCATTGGAAGTTAATCTAGTGCTAGATAATGAATATTTTTACTTTCAAATAATATATGAAAAGCCTGGATGATCTTTTATGTCTTTTTTTCCCAAAACCCTCGTTACTTCCCCCTTAGAAAAACAGATCTACTTGGTTTTAGGCTATTTCTATTGGAGACATTGATACCAGTTACTTATTTATTGTTACCTTTTGGGTTACTTTTTTCATTGTATGATGTTCCCTTTAATATATTGGTGCCATCTCCCACAGATCTTTGAAAGACACTGCTTGTCACATTTCCTATTTGTGAGTTTCTGGATGTCCAATTGTGGATTAGAATTACAAGTATTTACTGTTTAGCAAGAAGTATTGAGGCACTTCCTCTAATTTTGAAAATTCTTCTAGTTGTGGGACTTCATATAGTTGACATGAATTTAAATATTAAATTGTTGGCTATTTCATATTATTTAGTTCTATCTCTTCAATTATTAAAATATTTTATTTTAACATAAACCATTAACTTAAAGTGTAATTAATTTAAACTTTCTATTTTTTAAAAAAATTTTATTTAAATTCTAGTTAGTTAACATACAGTGTAATATTGGTTTTAGGAGTAGAATTTAGTGGTTCATCACTTACATATAACACCCAGAGCTCAACCCAACAAGTGCCCTCCTTAATACCCATCACTCATTTATCCCATTTCCCACACAACTCCCCTCCATCAACCCTCGTTTTGTTCCCTATAGTTAAAAGTTTTTTGTGATTTGCGTTCCACTCTTTTTATTTCCCCTTCCCCTATGTTCATTTGTGTTATTTCTTAAATTCCACATATGAGTGAAATCATATGGTATTTGTCTTTCTCTGACTTATTTCCTTTAGCATAATATACTCTAGCTCCATGCATGTCATTGCAAATGGCAAGATTTAATTCCTTTTGATGGCTGAATAATAATCAACTGTATGTATATACCATACCTTCTTTATCCATTCATCCGTAGATATAAATTTGGGCTCCTTCCATACTTTGGCTGTTGATGCTGAAACAAACATCAGGGTGCATGTGTCCCTTTGAATCAGTATTTTTATATCCTTTGGGTAAATATCTAGTAGTGTAATTGCTGGGTCTTTGGGTAGTTCTATTTTTGACTTTTTTGAGCAAACTGCATACTGTTTTCCACAGTGGATACATCAGTTTGCATGCCCACCAATAGTGTGAGAGGGTTCCCCTTTCTCCACGTTCCCGCCACTGTCTTTTAACTTTCTGTTTTAACATTTAAAATCTTGTTGATCAATTACAAGTAGTATTAATTCATTTCCTTAAATTATGCTTCTAATTAAACCAAGTACTATATGTAGATATTTTAATTAAAAAGATTCAAGCAATACATACAAAACAATTTCGAGAACCTCTTCCTTCTTTCCATCTCTTTTTAATTCTACTAATTTCCCAGAAGTACAATCATGGATAGGTTTTTGCCTATTCTTTAAAACATTCTCCTGTACATACACACAATGTATAGATCTGTGCTACATTCTATCATACATTCTGGGTATTTATTGGTACCTATTAATTTGGAGACTCAAGTTGCCTTAATTCTTAGAAGTTGTTTTCTATCATTACTTCTTTACAATTTCTACTTACACTGCCCACCTACCCCCCAGATATTTCTTTTTATTTTTTTAAATCTTCTTCATATTTGTAAATCTCTGATACATTCTTTACTCAGGCCTTTTCAGTAGTTTAATGGAAGAATATTTTTCTTAATATTTCAACTAATAAGTGTTTCAGTTGAGTACATTTTACTTTTTAGGTTGTCTATTGTTTTGACAATTTATTTTTAAAATTTCTGAGATCTGCAGGTATTTCTTTTTCATGTATATACAGTCTCTGACATCCTTGTTGCTATTAGTTATACTTACTAATTATATCTGCATCAGTGTTAGATCACTGAGTCTGGCATGTTTTGAATTTGGCGTGTTTTGTTGCTGGCACCGTGCTTGCTCAAATGCTTGTGGGGTTTTGATGCTTAGCTCATCGTTGTTTTGTTTTGTGTTGTTTTTTGAAAGTCCTGTCCCTTAGGCCATTCAATTGATAGGAATAGGACATAAGTGACTCAAGGTGAAGTGTCAAAGTGTTGCATGAATGCTAATGGAGGTGCTGTAGTTTCCTGATGTAGCTACTTGGCCACTCTCATTTTCTTGCTCAGGGAGACTCACTTCCTGCTTTCTCTGACGCACACGCTCTTTATGACCATTGCTCAGTAAATGGGAAGAAGGTGTAGTGGACAGGTGGGAAGAAGGTGTAGGGTCCAGGCACTTCTGTTGGTGACCGTATTGATTACTCCTAATAACTCCGTCAGGGCAGTTTTCATCTGTGTGGTCTTAACTCTGAGCCCTTGCAAACTTCACAGTGGCATTTTCTTCCTTATTATCTTTGTTTGTGAATTCTTTACACCTATAACTACCCCCCTCCACCACCCACCCCCCCACCCCACCGCTGCCACCACCGCCACCACCAAGTTGGCTTAATATACTTTCTTTCTTTAGGAATTCTGCAGACCTTGTCCTCTTTCTTGTCTCCTGATTTTTTTCCTTTTGAAATATTTCTTTTATTTTTGTCATTTTATGAGAAGGTAGTGATTTGCTCAATCTAATTTCTTTTTTCTTTTTCAGCTTTGTTGATGTATGATTGACAAGTAAACATTCTACATATTTAAAGTATATACAGTATAAAGCATAAATTGTGTATATTTACATTTACTTGATCAATCTGACCTACTGATTCAGTTGTTTCTTTCATGAATATTTTAACAATAAATACATAGTATTCCTTTGGGTTATACATTGTTCTTATCAGAACTGGTTTACAGGAAAATGGAGAACTAGACAAAGTTTAGTTCTGTTTTCTTTTTTTTCTAATTTTATTATTTTTTTTTTTAATTTACATCCAAATTAGTTAGCTTATAGTGCAACAATGATTTCAGGAGTAGATTCCTTAGTTCCCCTTACCCATTTAGCCCATCCCCCCTCCCACAACCCCTCCAATAACCCTCTCTTCTCCATATTTATGAGTCTCTTCTGTTTTCTCCCCCACTCTGTTTTTATATTATTTTTGTTTCCCTTCCCTTATGTTCATCTGTTTTGTCTCTTAAAGTCCTCATATGAGTTCTGTTTTCTTCCCATTCTGGAAGATTCAAAAATTTCAAAAATCATTTATACTCACTTCTAAATGACTACTTAAAGATTAAATATTTGTTTCCCAAAGGATCCTACATTTTTTAAGGGATCCAAATAATGTCTTAAGCTTACATGTGTTTACAATCATATGGGAAAAGTTAGAGGCAAAAATAGAGGATGAGGAGTTACACATAAGATTGTTGTTCTTTGTGTCTTTAGCACAGAGACAAATATTACTAATTACATCCTGGTGCTGTTCTGGAAGGCCATGAAAATTATAGTTAGTCAATATTAGTTGAAAGTAGTGAATTATTCCGAAACCTGGGTTACATTTGCTTTAACTAACATTTAACTAACATTTGCTTTAACTTATGACAGATAGATGGAGAATGCATTAGCTAAGTTATTAAGTGATTGTGGTATTATAAGCTTTTTCATTTTACAATTTTATAACATACACAGTTTTTGTTTCTCAATATTATAGATTGTGCTCAAGATAACTCAGAAGTCAACGGATCAGGCCCCTAATTTAACAGAGAAGGGAATGAGGAAAAGGAAATAAGCTGAGTTATGTATATTCACTTGATTGAGTATTGACTAAAAATGGAAAACAAAATTCTTTTTCAGGCTCCTGGTTTCTCATTCTTCCCATTCTGATTTGCTTCCCACAAGGAAGGTTTTGAGTGGAATATTTGTTTCTAATCAGGAATTATTCTAAAGGACAAATATGGGAATAGGGAGATAGAAAAAAGATCCTTTCCATCTAATCTCTTTAATAAGCTATAAAAATAGCATTTCCTGGTAACTTGTGTCTGATTTCCCTGAAAAAGAAGAACATAGAAAGTGAAACAGAAAATACACAGTGTAGTCCTTGAACTGATAAAATGGTTTCAATAAATATTAAACAGTGAATAATATATTTTTTACAGGGTACATTTTATGTCATATACATTTTTCTTAATAGCCCCTGACTTTCCTGGTACATTTTAAAAATGGAAACAAAATAATGGGATGCTTTTTCATGAAACTGGAAATCGCCTCTCCACTCATAATCACTACCACAAGCTACATATGCATGCTCAAATTTAACAATTGTTTTTCAATCAGAATCTGGAATAATATGCCATGTGGGGACTCTTTCCTCATAAATGGTAATAAATCCTCTAGAAAACTGCACAGAGGGAGCAAGGTTTATGATGACTCACTGGAATTCATATGCTTCTTTGTTATAAAATGGGGTGAATGTGATGACCCAAAGTGTGTGTGTGTGTGTGTGCGTGTGTGAACACAACTTAGGCAATCTGAAAGATGCCTATCTTTCAAAATTATACTTCTTGAATCGTATTAAAAAACACTGATTTAACATGAAATTAAATGATTAAAAACAGTGGTAATATAGCATCAAGTAATCTAACTGGGTGCTTACTGTGTGTCAGATAGTTTCCTAAACTCTGTATTTAAATGAACCCACATCATCCTTATAGCACTATAAGGATAGGCATTACTGCTATTCCCATATTTAAAAAGCTTGGAAATTTGCTCAAGGTTACATGTCAGGGATGTCACAGAACCTGAATTTCAACCAAGGCGATCTGATTTCAAAATTGAAACTCTGAACTCGCTCCAGGCTAATGTGGCCACATAGCCTCACACTCCTTAGTCTCCCTGTGTAGCAGTTTATATTGTTAATAGAAACCTAGGAGTCCTCAAGATTTAAATCTTTTAAATTTTTCGTGTGGTATGTGTGGGTGTGTGTGCATATATGTTTAGGAAGGTAGTAAAGGTGCATTTTAAAGCATATTTTCCTGGGGCATCTGGGTGGCTCGGTTGGTTAAACATCTGACTCTTGATGTTGGCTAAGGTCATGATCTCACAGTGCTCGAGTTGAGCCCCGTGTTGGGCGCCGAGCCTGTTTAGGATCTTCACCTCTCACTGCCCCTCCTGTTGTTTCTCTTTCTCAAAATAAGTAAACAAAAACTTAAAAAAAGTTAAATTGTGTCTTCTTATTAACTCCTTTTCCCTCACCTCTATGTTTTCATCTTACTGACTTTTTCTTTTTGTAAATCTATTCAAAATAGAAAAAAAAAATGGGGGGAAATAGCAAAATGGCAAATAATACATTCTTTTTTTGGAATAAAGATAAATGCTTAACATGGCTGGTCCATATTCTAGAGTCTGGATTTTAACTTCATTGCCTATGAGCTTAACATCTAAGTTAGGAGCGCATTGTGTTGAATTAAGTTGGTGAAATGTTATCAGCATATAGTTGGCAAATCCTTTAAAATGTGTTACTTCAAATCAGTTTTGGGGGGGAGCTTTATTGATATCAGTATCTAATAGAGTTCTATTCAATCAATAATGAAGGTTTTTGTATCATTTCCCCAAGTAGATGCAGTATTCCTAAAGTGACCATCGAAGAGCAAGGACTTTATTTTTTTCAAACTATTGAATCGATCCCAGTACCTCAAACACACTCTGGAATAGCAGGCATTCAATAAATATCATGATGAATAAACCAGTTGCAAGCATTTGTCTGAAATGATTATCTTTGTACTTGATGACTTGATTTAGGTAAACTAAAATACTGAGATCTTCTTTCTTTTTTAATACTTTGCACTAAGAGGCTAGGAACATAGAAGGAAAATTACTCTTGGCTTGGATCCCACACTCCTTTTTATAACATACAATTACTATGAGGATTCAAATTAATATATGTAAAGTACCCGTTATAGTACCTGGGACATGCTAGGGTTTAAATAAATGGTGTCTATTATTATAAAGAGGTTAAAAAAACAATAAGACACTAAGAATATTATCATGCAAAGTACTATGGATCACAGAAGTAGTGCATTTTATTTCCTATAGCAGGTTGAATGTACACACTTCCCTGCCCTCAGCTATATTGCTTTACTTTTGTTCTTAAGGAGCTCTCATAATATAACCTAAACAACAGGAACTGAGCGTACAGATCATGGAAAGCCAAAAATGCCATTCTCTTCTGGCAAATCCTTGCTTGTAAAAGCCACGTGGACCCTCCTTTGCCCTTCTGTCCACTATGATCAATCCTATTTCCTCTATAGTTAGGACCCATGGGAACCTGGTTATTCTCTTACTCTTCTTTAACAGATCTCTTTGTCAGCATTCAAAAGTATTCTAGACTCATGGTGGGTAGGGGGAATCCTTTACCTTACAATCTGCTCTAAAAATGGTTCCTCTCCCCTTAAAGCCAGACTTCTTAAATTGTTGAATCATCTGTGTATGATACCATTCCTTGCCTCCCATTTCCTCCTTATCCTATTCTACCACAGCCCTGCACTCCACTGACTTGCTACCATTAATGTCTGTCACTGTGTTAAGTCCAAAGGCCCTTTTCTGTCTTCATTTTAGGAGATGTCTCAGTAGCCTTCAATACAGTTAACCACTTTCTCCTTGAAACATTGTTTTCCCTCATCGTCTATGACATGCCATTGTTCCTTTGTTTTCCTGCTAATTTGACAGTTTTATTTAAGGTCTTTTGTCACTTACTCCTTCTTCTTTCCTAAATATTGGAGATCTTTAGGCCTTAGCTTTGGGATTTCTTTACACTTCATACTCACTTTGTAAGATATTACTAATTCTGTGCACATGTAAAGACATATTGAAGGGGAACAAAGAATGTCCTCTTAACACGAATTCAGAAGGGGATTTAAACTCTCCCTACCCACCATACTTACATCAGTTTTATTTTATTTTTCTGTTGGACTCGTAATTTCCATATTGATAAAAATGGGGTTGCTTTTAGAAGAGCATGATTGGAATATCCAGTTGTATCTAAGCTTTTAGAATCAGGTTTCCATTATCTTGTATTTATGCATATGATTCTTATGATCTCAAATGTGTGACGTCATGTTTATTCACATGATATTTGGTCATGGTACTTCCAGTTTGGCATCCCAGTGTGTGGAGATTACTTTGAATCTTGAGTCTGTCATTCAACAATTTGCAATCTCTGTCTGCTTACTGATGTGTAAATTTGAAAAGCATAAGTTTTGCTTTGTTGGAATTAAGGGAAAAGTGCTAATGGGAGAAGACTAGGATAGAGAACTGAGGTGCTTCACCAAAGTCTCCACGTGAGTTGATACGAGGCATTGAACCTGCTCCAGGGCAGGTCATTCAGATGGTAACTAAAAACAAGACTTACTTGGCAGCCATGAATACATACTATAGCAAACCAATAATAATAAACACTTGCTGCATACGTACTATGTACCTAGCACTTTTCTAAATGCTTTTACATACTTAACTCATGTAATCCTGACAGTACACCTAAGCGTGGGTAATACAATGAATAATGTACCCATTTTATAGATAAAGAATCTAAAGCATAGAGATGTTAAATAATTTTAAACAGAAATAGGATTTGACCCCAAGACATTTGATTCCAGGTCTTGTATTCTCTACTACTATGTTCCATTGCATAGTTACCATAGAACATTTGGAAGCTTTTATTTTCTTTTGAAAAGTACAGCCTAGATATTATTCTTTGAGAATGAATCACGTCATGTATTCAACCAGAGTGATTTAATTAAATCTTAGTGTAAGTTAAACTAAAAAACTATTGTAAAATAAATGAGTAATTAGAAGACATACCTTTAAAGGCCAAAAAACCTATTTATATGCAGATGGACAATTTCAAAATGGAACTAATTTTTGAATGGATGATTTCAAAGCCTTTCTTAATTTAAAGTTCTCTTTTTTAAAAACATTGTTTTTAATGTTTATTTATTTTTGAGAAGGAGAGAGAGCACGAGCACGGGAGGGACAGAGAGAGAGGGAGACACAGAATCTGAAGCAGGCTCCAGGCTCCCAGCTGTCGGCACAGAGCCTGATGCAGGGCTCAAACTCCTCAACCAGGAGCCCATGACCTGAGCTGAAGTCAGATGTTTAACCAACTGAGCCACCCAGGGGCCTCTAGTTTCTCTTAAATTTGGTTTAACTGTTTTTCTTTTTCTTTTTCTTTTTTTCTTTTTGTCTCCTGACACATTATTTACTTTGTATCTTAGCTGACAAGTTTTAAATTTTGTTTTGTACCTAGTCAGGTGTTCTACGTTGAGGGTGATGGTGACTTGGGATGGAAGTCTCATCAGCTGTAGGGCATGCCTGCAGCAGTTTTCTGATAATAGATCATCTGAGCAATGCTGTCCCCAGTACAGTTGTTCGGGGATTATGCCTTATACTCCAGTTGTTTTCTGTTGACACTATTTAATATGTCAGACTGTTCTGGAAACTACATTAACTCTTTGAGGTGACTAGATACTGTGTAATGTTTTGAAACTGGAGTTTCCTAGGTAGTTCCCTGGAACCCTGAAGAAGTGAATTTTACTTCCATGTGTGCCCTGTTTCTGAGAGATAGGTTAAGATCCCCAGAGAAGTGGCTCAGTGAATGTTGATGATGATGATGATGTTGTTGTTGTTGTTGTTATTGGAACTATAAACCCATCTGTTGTCTTTGTAAGTAGTATAAATGAGCTTTTCATTCCTAACCTCACTGAAATGCATCTTAAATATTGGACTGATTCTGAATAAATATAAATTATATATTTTTTATTAATTTTAATATATTTTATCCTGTTTCTGGTTGGTTTTGAATGTTTATTAGTATGCATGACATTAATAAACTACTTTTAATGTATTACATTGTCAGAAGTAGATCTGCTTATATATCATTTTATCTTATATTTTAGCTGGAAAAAACTTATTTTTTTCTAAATAAAATCAGGAATACATTTGTAAAAAACAGAAAACACAGAGAAAAAAGGAAAACAGTGAAAATTACCTCTAACACCACCACTTAGACATAACTATTAGCATTTTAGTATATATGCTTCCAGTTTTTTTTTCTATCAGTGACTGTCTCTTATTTTTATATTTTACATTAGTTCTTGGTAACAACAGCTAAACTTTTAAATAGGTTAAGAATCTCTTTTTATATCACTATACATTATTATGTAACATTATTTTTAATTGATGCATATATGTTATTGCCATAATTTAACTATTTGTTTTCCAGTGGATATTTCAGTTTCAATTTTTTGTTGTTGTTGTCAAAGTAAATATCTTTACTGATAAATGTTTGAAAAGACATGATTGGTTCCAGGAAACAATGTTATTAGTTCAAACAGTTTACCAAAGTTTAGTTTTGCCAAACTGTCTTATAGAAGAGTCACTTAATTTACACTTTTGGCCATAGTATATGAGTAATCCTTGGACTGAGTTTTAACCTTGCTAGTACTCACCTAAAAAGTTATAAATGTGTCTAAGATAAAACAGGAAGAACAGGATATGGAGTTACATGAATTTTCTGACATTTGTTATACTATGACCAGACTTGTCATCGTGAGTTTGTGGTAATGCTTTAATCACAGGCTCCAAAAGCCAATAGGAAACAAATCTAAGAAAGAAATGGTTATGGATTTTTTTTTCAATAAAATGATAAAAATACTTTCACCATGATGAATAATAGACTTTACTTGGCATTGTTTTCTATTTTCTTATATTTGACAAGCATTGCTGGCAGTATTAAAAATAATAACAGCAACAACTCTCATTATTTGTTATTTACTCTATGTCAGGTACTATTCTAAGTACATAATATATTTCATTTTCTATTCTGAATGCTAATTTGGTATGAATTACCTGAAACATCCACCTCATGTTCTAAATTAACTAGACCACAATAATTAGATGTAGCTAGCCTGGTTTTCTGAGACTTACCAAACTGTTGGCTCTTTCCAGAAATGTTGGTCTGCCTTTTGGATAGATGAAAGCTCCTTGACTGTGAACCAAAGGCAGCAGCTTTACTCCTGTATCCAATTTTCCATAGTTAGAGTTTCCCGGACTTATTTGGCACTAACTATTTTCAAACTATTATCACATAGATGTGATTGTTTGCCTCTTATTTACTAGTGTAAAATCTAAATGGTGTCAAGAAGGACTAAGCATATATTTTATATTTTAGGTGTGGCCTTGAAGTTTAGTAACACTCAGCACATTGCATTCAGTCCTTTCTTTAGCTTCTCAAATTTTAAAGTAAGTGAAGAAAACCAGAATGTGATGTAACAAAGAATAATTTGAAGGAGAAAAAGAACATGACAATTTGGATACTTCATATATAATATTTAATAAAATTCGACATCGCTTTCCAGTGTGGGGGGAACCCCTCCTTTTATTTAATTAGGCATGAGTTTATTCTTTTCTTATGATAATAAGTATTTTTCAGTTTCTTGTAAACATTCTTTCCCTGCTGTCTGGGCATATCGCAATCTTGGTTAAACCTTACTCTGTCTTCTCTGTGTCTGGCCTAGAGCAGTTGAACAAAGCTGAAGAAAATCAGACAAACCGGCCAAGACTCTCATCTTTCCTTGGCCAAATCTACGGGGCAACACATTTGTGTTTATCTATCCTCCCTTCCTTCTTCCTGTTCCAACAGATGGAATCTCTAAGGCAAGCCTTGCACTCTGGAGCTCCTTGCTTCTTCCCTTTCCAAGGAATTGACTCCTGTAGTTTTTAACCCTCACTTTTAAACCATCAATATGTCCTTCTTAATTTTCATTTGTTATACATGCTGTAGAATCTCGCATTTTAGAAAACCACCTTTGACCTCACTTTCCTTTCTAGCTAGTACCCAGTAGCTCTGCCCCCAAATACAGTGGAACTTCTTGATAGAGATCTTTGTGGTTACTGTCTCTATTGAGTCCCCTCACACCATATTTCATTGATGCATCCAACAGCATTTGTGTTGCCACATCCAGTGATCTCTTCTTATTTTAATCACCTGTTCATCCCACTGGTAGGGAGGGATTCCTGTCCTAGGAATACCCTGGAATACACAATTTTGAAACCGATTGACATGATCTGGAAAACAAAATGATTAAGAAAGTATTATACAACAGCAATGAAAATAGAAATCCTACGAAATCAATTGAACAAAAGCTATGTGGAATATAAAAACCCATAAAGCTTTGTTGAGAGAAATACGGCTTCACTAAGTGGAACAAAAGAAAATTCAGCGTGGCCAAGTCATACTTTTTCCCCTAAATGATTCAGTATGATTAATGCAAATGTAATAAATATTTGTATTTTATTTTAATATGACTGATTTCTGTAGAAAAAGAAAATGGAAGGTTCAGAGACAGGCCAAGTGAATGGCTGAACGCAAAACACCCAACACTGGACAGATGAGATTGACAGCAGTGTATTGATCCTATATATTCCCAGTCAGAGGGAGGAGGACTCTGCATACTTTCTGTCACCACATGCAGGCTGTACAAGGAGGCAGAGTGACAACCGGGGGTTATGGGAGGCCAGCTTTGTAGTGTCAACAGGGTGAGGTGACTTCTGACTCCCACAGGAGGGTGTGATTGGCTTGTTTGAATAAGTGTGTGTGTTGGCTGGGTACTGAGACTTGCTGCTCACTGGTAAGAGGGAGCTGACCCAGCTGCCTTAGTCAACACACAGTTTGGCGAGGGGACCTCATCTACGGGAGTAGAAGCAGTTAGACATATGAGGACTTCCTGGTTTCGCCAGCTGTCAAGGCAGCATGTAATATTGGGCCTTAGTTTCAAGCGTGAAGCCACACTTCTCTTTATTTATTCAACACAATTTATTCAACACAAACGTTGCTACCTTTTTCATAAAATATTTTCTTACGTTGCATGCCACGAATCCTGGTTTGAGCTCATTCACTATGTCTTCTCAGTGTTCTTTGCTGGCTTTTTGAATCCTAAAGGTTGGACATCTTCAGGTTTCTTAGTTTCTTCATTTATAAACTCTCCTTTTGCAGTCTCATTTGGTGGATGGTTTCATAGAACATCTGTGTATTGATGATGCCTCTGTTTCTAGATCTGTTGTCACTTCAGAGTCCCAGACTTGTAACTCTTATCTCCTAAATTGGATCTCTATTTGGAGTCTGAGAAGTATCTCGTATTTAATGTGGACATCATTGTTTTTATATTTTTCCTCTGATATTTTCTTCCGTAAGGCTTTCCCATCTCAGAAAATCCCATTATATGCAGTTAGTTATTCAGATCAAAATCTAGGAGCTGTTTTTATTTCTCACTTGCCTTTATCCACTTCTCAGACTATAAACAAGTCCTGCCAGCTCTTATGCCAAAACATAACTAAAATTTATTTATGTCAATCTGCACCACCACTTAAGTCCAGAGCCAGCAGAAAACCAAACCGGCCTCCTAACTGGTCTTTCATTTTCTACTCTTACTCAACTAAATAACTTTTTGCTTAAATCATTTTTTTAAAAGGTAAAAATAATTCATACTACCTATTTCTTAAAAGCTAGGGGCGCCTGGGTGGCGCAGTCGGTTAAGTGTCCGACTTCAGCCAGGTCACTATCTCGCGGTCCGGGAGTTCAAGCCCCGCGTCAGGCTCTGGGCTGATGGCTCAGAGCCTGGAGCCTGTTTCCGTTTCTGTGTCTCCCTCTCTCTCTGCCCCTCCCCCGTTCATGCTCTGTCTCTCTCTGTCCCAAAAATAAATAAACGTTGAAAAAAAAAATTAAAAAAAAAAAAGCTTTCAGCAGCTTCTCCTTGCGCTTGGAACAAAGCTAAACTCTCTGAAAAGGTAATCGGGTAAAACGTGCACCTGCTTTTACCTTGATCTCACCTGCCAGCATCTCCCCGTCCCTAGCTGTTCACTCCAGTGATCAGGAGCTGCTCTGTTCCTCACAAAACACTGGGCTCGTGGCTCCTCTGGGGTCTCTTCAGTAGACATTGTGATTGCTGGACTGTTCAGGTATCTGGTCTCACTCTTGCTCTCTGCCTGAACATCACCTAAACAGAGAAGCCACCTCTGACCACCAATCTATAAAAACCACTCAGGAAACTGACATCATCACCCTACTCTAACTATCTGAATAGTTCCTTCTGCCAGCCGATATTTTCCACATGTGTTTAATCTACTGGGGCTATTCCGTCAATTATTTTTATTGACTGTTAACCAAAATTCTTAAAATAGTTTTACATTTTTGAAATTAGAATATGTCTTTCAACCTCTATGTAATAGTTTAATTGGCACTGTATTTTTCCTTGGCATAAAATATGGTAAATCTTAAAATTAATGCATCTTTGATTCAGTGATTTTAGTGTTTATCTAATTATTGATTTATTTTATGACTGCAACTCTGTAACCCATTACATTACACTGTAAATTCCACTAGAGCAGGGATCTTGTCCAGCTGGTTATATAAATAGAAACTAGAATAATGCCTGTACTGAAGAGAGTTTTGATTGATTATATGAAAAAAATCAATGGTGAGCTAATATTTAACAGAAAACTGTAGTCTATTTAAATTCAGCAATTAGATAACGAAAGCCTGTAAGCACCATTATATATAGCAGTATTCTGAAGTCCTAAGCAATATGATTTTAAAAGAAGACATTTTAATATTAGGAAGAACAAATTGACACTATTTGCAGAAAATAAGACTGCCTTTAGAAAAGAGAAAAAATGATATTAGTATTTTGCATAATAGGAGAGTTAAATAGCGTGGTGAGTGCATGAAAAATACACTTGGATGCAAAATTTGGAAACTGATCCACATGAGCTGGAAAACTAAAAGATTAAGAAATTATTATACAACAGCAATGAAAATAGAAATGCTAAGAAATCAATTGAACAAAAGCTGTGTGGGCTATATGAAGATAAAAAAAACCTATAAAACCTTGAGAAAAAAATCAAACCTTGTATGAGAGAAATATGACTTCACTAAATGGAAAAAAACAAAATTCAGCATGGCCAAGACATCATTTTTTTTCCTGAAATTATTCAATATGATTAATGCAAATACAATGAAATTTGTATTTTTTAACGTGACTGATTTCTGTAGAAAAAGAAAAACAGAATGGATGGTTCAGAGACAGGCAAAGTGTATAGGAGAAAAATTTCAATGTTGATTTCTCTCCTTTTTCTGCTTTCTGTGGTTTTAATTGAGCATGTAATTTGCTTATATTTTATCTTTTTATCAAGTATACTTTTATAAAAGTGTTTTAATAATTGTCCTAGATCTTACAATATACATTTTTTCCTGATAATGTGGTGTTATTTATTTTATTTTTATTATATTTTATTTTTTTAAATGTTTATTTTTGAGAGAGAGACAGGGTGAGTGGGAGAGGGGTGGAGAGAGAGGGAGACATCCGAAGCAGGCTCGAGGCTCTGAGCTGTCAGCACAGAGCCCGGTGTGGGCCTCAAATCCACAAACTGCAACATCATGACCTGAGCCGACGTTGGATGCTTAACCAACTGAGTCACCCAAGCACCCCTATTCTATTTTATTTTTTAAGTAATCTCTACATCCTAAATGGGGCTCAAACTCACAGCTCCCAGATTAAGAGTCACATGTTCTGCAGACTGAGCCAGCCAGGCACTCCTACCATATACATCTTTAACTAACCTGAGTTGACCTTCAAAAAACACTGCCACCCTTCACATGTAGTACCTTGTAACAGGATTCTCATTCCTGTCCCCCATCTCTTTGTGACTTTGCTGTCATTCATTTTACTTATGCATTATAATCATCTGATACACTGATACAGTTGCTATTTTAAACAACTTTTCATATTTCCGACTAAGAATATGAAAAAGATAACATTTTACCTTTATTTAATCACTGACGCCTTTCTTCCTTTATGTAAATCCAAATTTCTGACATAAATAATTTTCCCTCTGCCTGAAAACCTTATTTTTAACATTTCTTGCTAGACAGGTTAACTGGTGATGAGTTCTTCAGGTTTTCTTAGTCGGAGAAAGTTTTGTTTTTCTTTCACTTTTGAAGAATAGTTAACCTGGATGGAGAATTCTAGGTCGGTAAGCTTTGTCTTTCAGCTTTATAAATATTGCACTCTACTCTTTTCTCGTTTGCATGTTTCCTGGTGAGAAGTCTGCTGTAATTTTTTTCCCTCTTGTTCCTTATAGATGATGTTTGTTTGTTTGTTTGTTTTTGTCTAACTTCTTTCAAGATTGTCTTTTCAGTTTTGAATCTGATAAACCTTGGTGTAGATATTTTGGAATCTTTCCTGCTTGGTGTTCTCTGAGGTATCTGTATCTGTGGTTCTATGTTTATCATTGACTTTGGAATATTCTTGGCTAATATTAATCCCCTGTTTCATTTTCTTTCCTTTTTCACATTCCAATTAGATACATGCTGTACTTTTTGCTACTGCCCCACAATTGTTGTGTATTCTATTAATGGTTTTCTCATCTTTCTTTGCGTTTCAGCTCGAAAAGTTTCTGTTTACCTGTATTGAAGTTCCCAGATTCTTTCCTTGGACATGTTGAACCTATTAACAAACCTATCAGAGTTGTTCTTCATTTTCATTACCATGTTTTTGATTTGTAGAATTTCATTTGATTCTTGCTTATACTTTCCATCCCTCTGCTAACATTAGCCGTCTACTTTTGCATGTTGTCTGTATTTTACTTAAAACCCTTAACATATTAATCTCAGTTATGTTAAATTCTCTGTCTCATCCTTCCAAAATCTGTATTGTATCTGAGTCTGGTTCTGATTATTGCTTTGTCTCTTCAGAGTGTATTTTTTCTTGGCATGCCTTATACATTTTTGGTTGTTGAAAACTAGACGTATTGTGTGAGGTAATAGGAACTAAGGTAAATAGGTTTTAGTGTAAGGGTTTATGTTAATCTGGGTAAAAGTTGGGTGTATTTGATGTTTGTTGTGGCTATATATTTCAGAGGCTTCAAATCCCTTTAGTGTCCTTGTTTTTGTCTCTCTTCTTGACTTTGAATAAATAATCCTTCTCAGAAGAATTCTGAGTCTTACAGCCTTTTTCAGCTGTGCTGTGCTGTCACTATACTTGGAGCCCTTTTGACGTGATAGAAGGTGTTGAGGAGAGTGTTCTAAAACTTTCCAAATCAATCTTAGTCTTAAAGTGGCTTGTTTTTCTGGATTGTGACCTTCTCAAGTGGTATATCTTTTATGGCCCCCTGTCCTACTCCATTCCCTGATTGTAGTTTTCCCAATCTATTTTTTGAAGCTTTGACTCCTGTTGACTATAATTATGGTTTTGTTTTTTTATTTTGTTTGCTTCTCATTAGATGAAGCAGAAAGCCTGGACAAAGCTGGCATGGGAGTAATTTTTGTCTTCCAGTTAGGATACAGTTTCAGAATTGAACTCTGACAAAGTCCTTTATTCTGGAAAGTAGACTTTTTGTGGAGAAAGATCTAGCATATTTCATGTTTGTTACTCTTTTTACCTGCCAAAGCTATGAAGAGATCTTTTTCAAATCCACACTGTGAGAATCTGATGCACCCTACCAATGTATGTGTGGAACTCTAAGACTGTGGCCCCAGGAATTTCTTTCTCTTGTACAAGTCCACACTCAACCTCCAACATCAACATTAACTTTTAAGTGTTCCTACCAGTTTATGGCTCAAGAAATTTTTGCTCTAGGCAAGCAGATCTTGGATGCTTTATCTCTCCAATGTACCTGTCTCTCTAGCATTTTGAGTGGTGGTTCCTTCTACAAATTTAGACCCCTTGACTTGGAAATTGCTCAGCTTTTTTTAGTTTTATAGATGAGACTGTAAACATACTTGCTCTTTATACACTGAAGCCAAAATTGTATATATTAATTTTTGATTTTTAAATTAATGAGAGGAAAATTTATCAAATTTATGTTGTTAGTATATTTAGCTGACAAAAACTTTATATCTATCTTCACATGTAACACCCAAACAAATTACAAATGAACTAAAGATTTTACTATATAAAACGAGGTCATTTAAATACTGGAAATGAATGTAACATGATAAAAAACATCTAAAAATTATAATTGGGACAGGCTTTTATAAATGTCTCACCAAATCTTACATGGTTAGATTCACAGATTTGACTACATATATGCAAAAAAAAAAAAAAAAAGTTTCCATTCTACATCAAAATAAAAACAAGAAAAATATTCTACCTTAAACAATGTTAAGTGCAAATACTGAGGGGGTGCCTGGCTGCCTCAGTGGGTTAGGCATCCCGCTCTTGATTTCCACTCAGGTCATGATCTCATGGTTCATGGGTTCAAGCCCCTCACCAGGATCTGCGCTGATGGCTCAGAGTTTGCTTGGGATTCTGTCTTCATCTCTCTCTTTGTCCCTCCCCAACTTGTTCTCTGTCTCTCAAAATAAATAAACTTAAAAAAAAAAAGTGCAAATACTGAGGGGAAAAATTTAAACCAATATGTCAGAGGAAATTTTACGATCCTTATCTGATAAAGAAAAATATGCAGATAAATTAGAAAGAGGTAACCACTCATCTGTGCAAAAAAACCCAGACTGTGGGTAAAAAGAAAAGTACAGATGACCAATAACCATTTGAATAGTTGCATAAAAATAAATGAAAATTTGGCAATAGTGAAATGACACCACCATGATCCAAGCTGGGCTAGTGTGCCTCTAAGTTAGTAGGAAATTGTAGATGATAATGTCAGTGTGTATCAAAATACTTAAAATTTGCAAATCTTGAAATCTCAGTTACCCTTCTAGATTTTTTCTAAATAAATAATCTGAAAAAAAAATCCTCCCATGTATTCATCATCAGACCGTTTTTAATACCTAAACATTGAAATAATATCCCTCAAAGGTGGTATGGCTTTGATAACGTGTCACAGTTATATAATGAATAAAATATTAAGCATTCATTAAAAATAATAGTGTGGGGCTTTAATTCGTGATCTGAAAAATGTTCATAGTTCTTTTTTGGTGCAAAAAAATATATATCCAGAAGATACTAAACAAAAGTGAGAACTGTAGTTATATTTAATTGATAAAATTACATAAAATTATTGAATGCTTTTTATAAGAAAATGCCTGTAATTGTATCCTTTATCAAGAGGTCTGTCCAATTCAAAGTGCTTTTAGAAAAGATGAGAGGTTCTTACAAATGATAAAGGACCTAATGCCAGACCTCGTTAGAGGAGGGCTGGACAAATGGTCTCAGTGAGGGCAAAGTGATTGTGTGTCCTTTAATAGTTTTATTTTAGAAAATCTGAAATTAGTTTCAGGTAAAGCTATGAGATCATTTAGATTTAGGGACTGAAGTTCATACTGGGCCACTGTAATGAGCCATACGTAATCAGATGGGTGAGCCAAATAAGTGCTAGTGATTAAAAATCCTGAGGTAGTAGCTCAGAAAACATAAAAGAAAACTCAGGCCATCAGAAAGAGAAAAAACAAGATGAGAACAAGAACAGAAGATGTTTTATGCCTAACTTTCAAGTTCCCAGTACATTTCTCAGGAGGCACTGTTCTGTTTCTATAATTAGAGTTTAATAGTATTTTGTTAATAAATTCTCTTTCTTCTGGCATGGGTTTGCCTGGATTTTAACATTCTGCAAACAAATAATTACAAGACACTTGTAAAGTAAGAGTACTTCTAAAAATGTGCATTGTCTTTGACCTATCAATTCCATATATAGGAATTTCTCCTAAGGAAATAAATACATGATAAAAAATTAATCTAACAATATAATTAGAGCACTGTTTATAAAAGCAAAATTTGAAAATAGCCTATCCATCCTTTATTGGATTTTATGAAACAACATAAAAGTATGGCATGATTTTTTTAAAGTGTATTTATTTATTTTGAGGGCAAGTGCCCCCGCATGTGCACATACAGGGGGAGGGGGAGGGGGAGAGGGAGAGGGGGAGGGATCCCAAGCAGGTTCCAGTGCTGCCAGCAAGCCCCAAGCAGGACTCAATCTCAGAAACTGTGAGATAGTGACCACAGCTGAAATCAAGAGTTGGTAGCTTAATCTGCTGAGCTGCCCAGGCACGCTGAGTACGGTATCTATTTTAGTAAAAATTAAAGTGCACGGATGTTCATAGAAACAATAGACACTCAAAAACTATTAAGAGTGTTATATGTCATCTTGGATTACTTTTACAGTTTTGTGTTCTTTTTTCTTTTTTTTTACACTTTTATTCAACAAACATGTACCATGGTACTTTTTGTAACAAGAGTAAAAATGTATGTTGATTTTAAAAAGATAAAGATAGTTTTGCTCTGACTCAAGGGAGCAGTCAGACCTAGTCTCTGGATCCTCTCCTGTTACCTGGATATTCCCATACCCTAAGCTACACTTTTTTCTGTTGTCCTTCCCCCATCTCAGTAGCGTGGCAGAAAAATCTTCGTTTACCTTATCTGCCACACACAAAGCTTTGTCAGGTCCTTACTGTATCTTTCGAACTTGAATTGGTTTCAGAGTCTACTCTCCATCTTCATTGTCATGGTCACTGCCTTAGTTTAGATTCTCATTATTTCTCCTTCTTCAGTGATCTTCCTGGCTCTATGACCTTAGCTTCTGTCCCTCTGACGACACACAAATCTGGTCTTGTTAATACGTCATTGGATATGTCACCAAATTCCCATTACTCAGGTCAGGTGTTGGTAAACTTTCTCTCTAAAGGGTCAGATAGTGACTACTTTAAGCTTTGTGGGCTTTAGAGCCTCTGTTGCAACTCCTTGAAAGCAGCTGAAGACAATATATAAATGAACAAGTGTGTCTGTATTACAGTAAAACTTTATTTTCAAAAACAGGTGGTGGGCCAGACTTAGCCACCAGCCACAGTTTACTGACACCCGATCAAAAGAGCAGGGTTCAGGTTTCATCATATTTGCTTTTTCATCTCATATTTCACTCCTCAGCCCCCACTTCCTTCAGTTTAGACTCTTAGTTTTCCATTTAATTTACATGGATTAACACTTCTATGCTTCTGCAATGGAAAATATAGCATCGTTCTCTCTTTTTGTCAAGTCTCTTTCCTGACCCCTTGACAAGAGCTTATGCATCCTTCAAAACTAAGATTAAGCAGCAGTCCCTCTGAGAAACGTTTCTCTGGCCACTCACATTCTCCTTTACCTTTTGATACAAACTTCTGTTTATTGTACCTACCATACTGCACTGCAATCACTTCCTTTTTTTTTTTAATTTTTTTTTTAATGTTTATTTATTTTTGAGACAGAGAGCATGAATGGAGGAGGGTCAGAGAGAGAGGGAGACACAGAATCTGAAACAGGCTCCAGGCTCTGAGCTGTCAGCACAGAGCCCGATGCGGAGCTTGAACTCACGGACCCCGAGATCATGACCTGAGCTGAAGTCGGCCGCTTAACCGACTGAGCCACCCAGGCGCCCCTGCAATCACTTCCTTTTATGTTTCTCTCTCTTTCTGGACTATGAGCTACTTAAACATAGGGTCCTGATGGTAAGCCCTTAACAAATCTTTGGAGAATTTACTAGAATTGTATATAAGATTGGATCTTAGGAAGACTTTCTTAATGGGCATTGTTGGCTTAGTGTTATAGACTGAGACTGAGGACTTCAGTAGAAGCATAGGGCTTATCAAACAAATGGCTCTCATGAGAGTCTACCTGATAAGATCCACAGGCAAAAGGGAGCTTTTAGCACAGGACCACAGGATCACAGGGACCACACACTGATACTCAGGGAAGGTGGAAAGCATTTTCTAGGCATTACAGGTGTGAGGTCTAAGAAAGTGTCCTCCATATTTTTCTGTTAAGATTCTTTTTCTTTTCATTTTGGAGTTAGGTGAGAAAATTGGAAATATGAAGAAAGGAAGCCTAATGTTTTTCCCTATTCTTCCTTTAATTGCTATCTTATGTTTTATTTTTGCAATAATATGTATATGAGGTGGTTTTGCTGATAGGTTAATAAAGCAAAATAGTCTGTGTTGAATAGATGTTAGTGGTGCTGAATCATCAGTACGGAGTCCTGCCAACTGCTACTTTTAGCAAAGATCGCCTAAAATTGCTAACACAGTGTTTCTAATGTCTTAAAATTAAAGAAAATCAGAGACTTTCTGCAAATATATCTCTATAAGAAATAAGGTCATCGTAGCACATACAAAACAGTTCTGATGAAAGACGAACATGCACTGCCATGAAAATGTCATCTCATTTGATATATCTTCCAGTCTTTTACATGCTTGCTGAGTATAGGATTCTTTTTTCCCCCTCCCCCCTCCAGTTTTCTGTGTTATTATCCACTTTTAGATAATCTCAGCTACAAGGGACCCTGGTGATATGGTGATAATAAAGGCAGGAACCCAAACTGAAAGCCGCCTTCACTACCCTTGTTAAGTGTTTTCAATACTGACCGGTGTTTAAATCCATTTGGAGCATTTAAATTGAACAAGGACGAGGTCTGTGAAATGGATACTTGAGTGGAAGAGATTGTAAAAGAAAGAACAAAGGCAATGGTAGAATTCCTCGTATGGAACCATCAATGTCTTTAGCACCAGGGGAAAGATTGACACATTCTGTTTCATCAGGGTCTGTAGAGAAAATGCTACCATGGATTGATATCTCTTTTTCCTTCTCTTATAGACATACTCGATATTTCTGAGCAGTGTGTCTAAGCTATAGCATACACTGGGGAAGTGGCATGGGCCTAACTAAAAGATAAAACGTGAAGCTGACCTTTGTCATGCTTTTGTTTTCCTGAATCTAACACAGCACCTGGGACATGGCAGGGGAATAATATATTTCTATGTGAATGACTCTGTTTTACATTTCTGTCATTTTAAATATCAGATTCTGCTTTTGATCCACATGAATGAATTGGAGGCCTGGATTGCTGTAGATGGCTGACTTCATGATGATCAGTTTGAACTGGCCATTAGGTAGTGCATAGGCTTTTTTGAAAAAAAGGAGGCTAATACTGATTTCTATCTTTTATACTGAAAACAATGCAATTCCTTGCAAAGGCAGTGATTTTACAAGAGAATTTCAATCCGGTGTTCTGTTGATTTGAGTGGGTTAAATTATTGAAAAGACTTACCTGTGGTGACTTCATCAGAATAAGATGTGCTAAGAAGTATGAATGGGATACAGCCTGAGGCTCAGCAGTTGAGTCAAGAAGAAAGCAAGGCAGAGGAAATAGGGAAGCTGGAAGTCCATGACATGTCCGTTACCATGTTTCCAGGTAGAAATTAAGTATCTTCTATCCCCATGCTGCAATAAAAGTTCTTGATTAGAAACAATATGGTTCTTTGTAAATTGCACTGAGTACTGGATAGTAGGTCATAATAGTTACTTGTTTTTGTTTTTAAAATTTCCCATTCATCTCCTAAACTGACATATACTTTTTATTCTTAGGCTAATTTGCTTTAATATTTTGAAATTTATTTGATGTTATATTTATTTTACTTTAGATTTTGTGTTCGTATTAAAATATTGCATGAATATTATTTGAAATGAAAAAATAAGACAAAGATTATATAACAAAATGTAAGGAATTTTCTGTCACTTCTACTTCATTTCTGGAAGTCTGAGTTTGATGTATAATTTTCCACTCTGTTCTGTGTACACAAACCTGTATGGGATCCACAACTATACAGAATAGCATGTAGAGTGATAGTTTCAAAAATAACCCAGGTACACAGAAGTAGTCCCATAATTATTCTATGAATATCTTCCTTCCAAACATTTTCTTTTAAAATATTTACATAAGATTAAAAGTTAAGCATTTAAAAATCCATAAATTAAAAAGAACGAATACAGTGTATACCCATCATACTATATTGACACATGTTAACTCTTTGCCCATTTCTTTTATGTTACAAAGATCAAGTGCCTTGCTCATCTGATTGCATTCCTCTTCCTCATCAAAGGCAAGCAGTTTCATGCATTTTTGTGTCTAGTCTTCCACTATAACTTTTATATTTTCACATTCAGAAACAAAATTGACATAAAGAGTAACATACCACAGGTATCATTCTTTGACTTGTTTTCATTCAACGCCATCTTGTTAGGGATAGGACTAGTACAGTATTTTCTTTGGAATAGACCATAATGTTTATCCCTTCTCATATTAATGGATGGTCAGATTGGTGTAAGGGGTTTCACTGCTTCTGTGAACATCACGACAGGTGTTGCCTGGTCCATGTACAAGAGCTTCTTACAGAGCCTTGTGACTCCATGTGTATTCACAGTCAAGCAGCGTCAGCATCACATGAGAGCTGTTAGAAATGCAGAATCTCAGATCTCATCCCACACCGCCTGGATCATAGTCTGCATTTTAATAAGGTCTGCAGGAATTTGTGTGCACATTAATATTTGAAAAGCATTGCTTTAGGAGGTATACCAGAAAGTGAAATCATGACATCACGGGAAATGAATGCTTCCAACTGCACTGCATATTGTTAAATATTTTTCCTAAGTAGTTTTTACCATATATAGTCCTGCCAGCAATGTGGGGAAGTTGGTGACTTCCTACATTCGAGCCAACTTTTAGTGCCATCAGAATTTTTGAATTTTGCTTACCTGCTTGGTGTGAAAAAGCATTTCATTGCCATCTTAACTTTCATTTTCCTTGTTACTAATACAATCACTTAGTAATTGCTCCCTATTTCTCCTAATCTTTAATTTTCCCCTCTCTACATAAAATGTAAACACACTTTGATTTTTCCAACATAAATAACCCCACTGCACAAAAATAAACACCTTTTCAGTTTATACTCCCAGCTGTAGACCTGTTATTTTCATCTTTTTCACAGTAAACCTCTTTGGAAAAGCTGGCCATACCTACTCTTTGAAATTCCTATGTGGCATTTGCTTCCATTTATTTCAGGAAAATTTGTCTTTCAAGAGTAGTGGTTACTTTAATATTGCTAAGTCCAATGATTCATTTCCAATAATTAATTTATTTGACATTTCAAGCAACATTTGACACAGATATGATCACTCTCCTTCATGAAATACTCCTTCCCTTAGCTTCCGTGACACTGATCACTCTTGATTCTTCTGCCTTTTTGGACATTTACTGATTTCCTCCTCAGTTTTCTGACACTTGGAAAGCCATAGGTTTTAATCCTTAGGTCTGTTCAGTCTTTAAGTCTACTTCTTGTTTGTTTGTTTGTTTTGTTTTGTTTTGTTTTGTTTTGTAGATAAACTCTATGCTCAACATTGAGCTTCAACTGAGGACCCCAAGATCAAGAATCACATGCTATACTGACTGAGCCAGCCAGGGGCCCCTCTATAGCTACTTCTTTTTCTTTTTTTTAAATGTTTGTTTATTAATTTTTTTTTTTTAGTGTTTATTCTTTGAGAGAGAGAGAGATCATGAGCAGGGGAAGGACAGAGAGAGAGAGGAAGATACAGAATCAGAAGTAGGCTCCAGGTTCTGATTCATCACAGCCTGACGTGGGGCCCAAACTCATGAACCATGAGATCATGACCTAAGTCAAAGATGGATGCCTAACCAACCTAGCCACCCAGGCTCCCCTAATGTTTGTTTATTTTTGAGATAGAGGCAGAATGAGACCAGGGGAGGGGCAGAGAGAGAGAGGGAGGCACAGAATCTGAAGCAAGCTCCAGGCTCTGAGCTGTCAGCACAGAACCTGACATGGGGCTTGAACTCACCAACCACGAGATCATGACCTGAGCTGAAGTTGGATGCTTAACCAACTGAGCCACCCACGCACCCCTCTACATCTACTTCTTAAGTGACCAGATTAACTCTCACAATTTAGAGAGCGTCTGTGTGCTCATTGTTGTCCAAATTATACCTGCAATATGGTTCTCTCTCTTGAATTCTAAATTTTTATACCCAACTGCAACTGTACACTGGTATTACATAGGTGTCTTAAATTTAACATGTCCAAAATTAAATTCCTAATTTCCTTTACCTCATCTCACAAATTTCTTCTGTAATCTTTTCCATTTCAGTGAATGACTATTTCCTCCAACTAGTTTTACACCCAAACCTTATAGGATTCTTTTTTTTTTTTTAAATCTGACAGTCTATATCCAAACTATTAGTAATCTGTTTAGTTATGAGTCATGCACACAGACTGCAACTGCTTCTCACGACCTCTACCGTGACCAGGTTCATCTGTGTCATCTTGGTCCTGGGTTACTATTATCATGTCTCCTGTCTCCCAGCATCTACATTTGCCTCCTTAGCCAGTAACCCGTACTCAGTATGCCACTCAGAGTGCTCCTTTTACATATAAGACAAATTTTGACACTCCTCTCCCTAAAACACTCCAATGACTTCCTTCTCACAGACTATGACCAATGATTGGTGACATGGGCCCAGAGTCATTGCCATATGCTGGGAAAACTGTTAAGAGCTATTTCAGTCCTGTAGTTCTTTTGGGATCACGGAGGCTTGAATTGTCACAACATCCTGGATCAGCTTCTTCCACTTCCCGATCCTACCTTCTGTGGTGCCTCATAGCTATGTTGCCCAAGTAATGTATTGCTCAAGAAGATTTCTGTATGTGATTTTGCATGATAGAGTCATTTTTAAAAAATTTTTATATGTTTATTTATCTTGAGAGAGAGAGAGAGAGAGAGTGACAATGGGAGAGGGGTGAAGAGAGAGGGAGACACAGAATGTGAAGCAGGCTCCAGACTCCGAGCTGTCAGCCCAGGGTTCGAACTCATGAGCTGTGAGATCATAACCTGAGCGGGTCAGACGCTCAACCGACTGAGCCACCCAGACACCCCAATAGAGTCTTTTTTAGGACTCAGGATCTAAGATGACTGCTGAAGCATTTTTAAAAATACCCTTACCATGTTTAATCCGATTTATAGCTGAGAGTTAATTCTATCATTTTGTATTTTTACATCAAAAATTGTTGTAATATTGTACTATTGTTAGAATGTGTACAAAGAGTAGGATGATAAGTATGCCTGATAGAATAAACCACATACCTGTCAGGTGCCACTTAACTGGCAATGGATAATGGAGTGCATTTTAATAGATGCTGTAGGTTATATATAAGTACAAGATTCATATCTTCATTAGCTCATACATTTGGATGAAATGAAACAAAAAATCATCGAAGAATAAGAATTGCAAGAAATGACACAGCATGTTACTCCATGCTGTACTGGTGTTACTTAAGATTGTATGTGTGTACTAAGATAGAAGTACTCAAAGACAAGTCCATGACTTCTGTTTGACAGTATTATCTTTCTTGATAAGTATCAAAATGAACAGTGAGCATTGGAAATTTTAAAAATAATTTGATAGAATAATTTTGTATCTGTGATGTTTAGGATTGTTTAAAATGGGACTTTTTTTTATATGTAATTTTTTAAAAGTTCATTTTGTTAATAATTCATTTTTATTATATTTTATACAGTTGTCAATGTATAATAGGTTCTAAATAAAACTGGTCCTCCCATTTTGACAAGCATTGTACTGAGATGAAAAGTGAATTTATATGTAACTATACTTGGAAAGGCAAAGATATTTGACTTTGAATAAATTTTAAAATTGGTAAAGAAATTGACTGATGAAGAGAAATAGATAGGAGTATGTAGTGACAATGACACATATGCCTCATTCAGAGAATTCTAACTGTGAGGTGGTAGTTCTGGTGGAAGACTTTGGAAGACAGATGGGAAGTTTGGTCAAGGGAATGAAATCACAGAGGAGAATAAAGATGGAAGGATAGTCTTACATCTTAATTTTAGCTAGTTACAGATTTGCCAAGATTATTATTCCCAGTAATACTCTGGTGGTTAGTAGGAGAACTATAGTGTACTAGCAGCATTAGGATTAAGTTTGAGTCAAATGCACAATCTTTAGGAAGTCCTAAGTTCAAGTAGTTATGTATATTCTTATTTCTCTAGAAAAGGTCAGGCATAGTCTGACTCATTTTAGTCATGTGAGTTCCAATGGAAAGGGTCTAGGCTTTCAGGGAGAAATTTTTGTGTGCTAAAGCTAAGAAATAAGGGCCCTTGGTCTTGAAAAACTGCAAATGTTCAATCTGGTGAGGTCTCCGATTTAACACCCTGTCGTTATATAAACCCACATTCCATAAATCCACATTAGCACCTACCCACAAGCATCTCTCTGTGAATGGGGGAAGCTTGTATCACATATAAATCTAGATATGCAGTGTGGCCACAAAACTATGGAAGGACTCTTTATAAAACTCATACTACAAAAATACTGAAAGGTACACTAAAAACTATAGAATGCTCATGAAAGAATTTAAAGAAGATAGAAAGAAAGGGAAAAACATTCCATGCTCATGGATTGGAAGAACAAATATTGTTGACATGTCAGTATTACCCAAAGTAATCTACACATTCAATGCAATCCCAATCAAGATAACACCAGCATTCTTCACAGAGCTAGGACAAACAATTCTAAATTTGTATGGAACCACAAAAGACCCCAAATAGCCAAAGTAATGTTGAAAAAGAAAACCAAAGCTGGAGGCTTCACAATTCCTGACTTCAAGCTGTATTACAAAGCTGTAATCATCAAGACAGTATGGTACTGGCACAAAAATGGACACATAGGTCAATGGAACAGAATGAAGAACCCAGAAATGGACCCACAAATGTATGGCCAGGTAATCTTCAACAAAGCAGGAAAGAATATCCAGTGGAAAAAAGACACTCTCTTCAGTAAATGGTGTTGGGAAACCAGGACAATTACATGCAGAAGAATGAAATTGGACCACTTTCTTACACCATATACAAAAATAAATTCAAAATGGATGAAAGAGCTAAATGTGAGACAGGAAATCATCAAAATCCTAGAGGATAAAACAGATAGCAAAAGATTGCTATGACCTTGGCCAGAGCAACTTCTTGGTAGACTTGTGTCTGGATGCAAGGGAAGCAAAAGCAAACATAAACTATTGGGACCTCATCAAAGTAAAAAGCTTCTGCACCACAAAGGAAACAATCAACAAAATTAGAAGACAGCATACAGAATGGGAGAAGTTATTTATAAATGACATATAAGATAAAGGGTTAGTATCCAGAGTCTACAAAGCACTAATCAAACTCAGTCTACCCCCAAAATAAATAATCCAGTGAAGAAATGGGCTGAAGACATCAACAGATACTTTTCCAAAGAAGACATCCAGATAGCTAACAGACACATGAAAAAATGCTCAACACCACTCATCATCAGGGAAATACAAATCAAAACCACAATGAGATACCACCTCACACCTGTCAGAATGGCTAAAATTAACAACTCAGGAAACAACAGGTGTTGGCAAGGATGTGGAAAAAGAGGAACACTTTGTCCTCTTGGTGGGAATGCAAACTTGTGTAGTCACTCTGGAAAACAGTATGGAGGTTCCTCAAAACATTAAAAATGGAACTCTCCTATGACCCAGAAATCACACTACTAGGTATTTATCCAAAGGATACAAAAATGCTGATTTGAAAGGTCACTTGCGCCCCAATTTTTATAGCAGCACTATTGACAATAGCCAAAGTATGGAAAGAGCCCAAATGTCCATCGACTGATGAGTAGGTAAAGAAGATGTGGTATATAGAGAATGGAATATTACTTGGTGATCAAAAAGAAAGAAATCTTGCCATTTGCAACAATGTCAATGGAACTACAATATATTATGCTAAGCAAAATAAGTCAGAGAAAGACAAATACATCATTTCAGTCATATGTGGAATTTAAAAAACAAAACATATGAACATAGGGGAAGGGAAGGAAAAATAAGATAAAAAGAGAGGGAGGCAAACCATAAGAGACTCTTAAATACAGATAAACTGAGGGCTGCTGGAGGGGAGATGGGTGCGGCAATGGGCTAAATGGGTAATGGGCAATAAGGAGGGCACTTGTTGGGATGAGCGCTGAGTGTTATGTGAGTGATGAATCACTAAATTCTCCTTAAGCCATTACTGCATTGTATGTTAACTAGTATTTAAATTTAAAAAATAATAAACACAATAAAGTACAAAATTTAAGTAAAAAAATACAGGAAGGATAAACACCAAAATATTAGTTGATAATATTATGGTTTTAGGAATGTGAGTAATGTTTATCCTTGTCCTGCTTTTCTATTTTTTCCAAAGTTTAATAAGTCTACATTTTAAGATATAAATATATATATATATAATACATTTAAATAATAGTTTGCGTTTCTTTAAACACACATGATTGTGGGTCTGAACATGAGATCAAGAGAGCAAAGTTCCTTTCTGTAGGCATGAGAAAAAAGGTAATTTGGGGTTTTCCTATTTTAATCAGAACAAAACTTGAGAAAATGACTTTGGAGATATGTATAAAAAGAAAATCTAGGAGATCTTAAGAGGCAAAAATGATTTCACAATTTGAAATTGGTCATTTGAAAAGGCAGTAAAAATAATAAGAGCAAACATGAATTGAATAATGGCTAATGTTAAGTGAGACTTAGTATGGTCCAGGTGGTATTTCAAGTGCCTTACATGAATTAGTTCATTTATTGATGAATAATGATAATTGAAAAAGGAAATTGAGATAAGGATCAAGTTTTAGGAGGTCAACTGGGAGGCTCTCACAGAAAGTTGTCATTATTTCAAACTCATTGTGTTTAAAACTCATGATCTTCCCTCTCAAACCATGCTTTCTTTTATATTCACTCACTTTCACTAGTTGACTATTCTTTCCAGCCTTCATTACCCACACCTTGGAGTTATTTCTGTCCTCTCTCCATTGTTCTCCTTTTAGCATATAATTCATTTAATCAGTCTATTAGTTTCACCTTTGCAAGATTCACCTTTGCAAATTACAATTGTAATTTTAAAAGCAATTTAGGTTCTGTTTCCAGAAATATTTGAGAGAGGAAGGAGGAAAAAAATGGACAGTGTTGAATTTCTGTATAGGATAGTCATTGCATTGGGCATTTTCTTTCTTCTTCTTAGTAATGTTACAGAAGGGCGATTATACATTTTATTTGGCTTTACTTTTAAATAAATCTGTGCTCATATAGATTATTATATAAGTTGACCAAGGTCACACAACTGTTACATGATAGATCCAGGATTCACTGAAGGATCTATGTAATTCTTACTGAATAATTAACCTTATCATTATTCTAGACTATTGAGTATGATGTTAGCTGTGGGTTTTCATAGATGGCCCTTATTATATTGTAGAACATTACTGAATGCACTTTGTTGAGAGTTTATTATGAACTTATGTTGCATTTAGTGAAATGCTTTTTCTGTATCTGTTGGGCTATCATGTGGTTTTTATCCTTCTTCTTGTTAAGGTGATGTTTCACATTGATTGATTTGTGAGTATTGAGCCACACTTACATCTCTGGAATGAATCCCACTTGATTATGGTAAATGATTTTTTTTTAATGTATTGTTGAATTCACTTTGCTAAAGACTTTTATATCTATATTCATCAGAGATATATGCCTGTAGTCTTGTCTTGTCTTGTCTTTCTTTGTTTCTTTTTTTCTTTTTGTTTTTAGTATCTTTGTTTCACAATTGGTAATGTTGACCCCGTACAATGAATTTGCAAGCTTTCCTTCCCTCTCCAACTCCTTCCCCCATCCTCCTCCCTCCTCCTCTTCCTCCTCTCTCTCCTCTTCCCCCTTCTTCTCTGCTTCTCCTCATTCTCTCCTCCCCCTCCCAACTCCTCCTCCTCCTCCTCTTCCTCCTCCTCCTCCTCTTCCTTCTCTTCCTCCTTCTTTTTCTTTGGAATACCTTGAGAAGAATAGGTATTAAAGTCATCTGGTCCTGGACTTTAGTTTGTTGAGAGGTTTTGATTACTGATTCAATTTCATTACTAGTAATCAGTCTGTTCAGATTTCTTCCTGATTCATTTTTGGAAGATTTTGTTTCTAGGAATTTGTCTATTTCTTCCAGGTTGTCCAACTTGTTGGTGTATAATTTTTCATAATCTCTTATAATTCTTTATATTCTGGGTATCAGTTATTTCTCCTTCATTTCTGATTTTATTTATTTGAGTCTTTTCTATTTTTCCCTTTATGAGTCTGGCTAAAGGTTTATCATTTTATTTATCTTTTTATAAAATTTTTTTAAGTTTATTTATTTTGAGAGAGACAGAGAGAGTGCAAGTTGGGGGGGGGAGCAGAGAGAGAGAGAGAGAGAGAAGCCCAAGTAGGCTCTGCACTGTCATCTTGGAGCCTGACATGGGGCTTGAACTCACAAAACTGTGAGATCATGACCTGAGCGGAAACCAAGGGTCAGATGCTTAATTGAGCCACCCAGGAGCCCCTATTTATCTTTTGAAAGAACCAGCTCTTGGCTTAATTAATCTTTTAATTTCATTATTTCTGCACTAGTCTATATTACTTCTTTTTTTCTACTGGTTTTGGGCTTTATTTTTCTTTTTCTAGCTCCTTTAAGTGTAAATTTAGATTATTTGATATTCCTCATATTTCTTGAAGTATATCTGTATTGCTCTAAATTTTCTACTTAAAACTGCTTTTGCTGAATCCCCAAGATTTTAGACTTGTGTTTTCATTCATCTCCATATATTTTATTTCCTCTTTGATTTCTTCACGGACCCATTGGTTGTTTAGTAGTAGGTTGTTGAGCCTCTATGTATTTGTGTTTTTTCCAGTTCTTTTTTTCTTGTCACTATTTTGAAGTTTCACTCCATTGTGAAAATATGCTTGGTATGATTTCAATCTTCTTAGTTTTATATTGAGACCTGTTTTGTGGCCTAATATGTGATGTGTCTTGGAGAATTTTTCATGTGCATTTGAAAAGATTATGTACTCTGCTGTTTTGGGATGGAATGTTCTGTATATGTCTCTTAGGTCTATCTGGCCTAATGTGTCATTCACAGCCACTGATTTTTTTGTTGATTTTCTCCCTATCAAAATACCAATAGCAATTTTTACACACCTAGAACAAATAATACTGAAATTTACATAGAATAACAAAAGCCCTCAAATATAGCCAAAACAATCTTGAGAAAGAATAACAAAGCTGGAGGTATCACAATCCCAGGTTTCAAGATATATTACAGAGTTGTAGTAATCAAAACAGTATGGTACTGACACAAAAATAGACACATACTTAAATGGAACAGGACAGAAAGCCCAGATCTAAACCTACACCATATGGCCAATTAATGTAATGAGACAGGAGGCAAGAATATCCAGTGGGGAAAGACAGTGTGTTCAATAAATGGTGTGGGGAGGGGAGTCTGAGTGGCTCAGTTGGTTAAGCTTCTGACTTCAGGTCATGTTCTCACAGTTTGTGACTATGAGCCCCACTTTGGGTGATCCCTGATTTTGTCTCTCTCCCCTACCCCATCTTTCTTTCTGTCCCTCATGGGATTATCTTTCTCCCTCTCTGTCTGCCCCCTCAATCCCTTATGCTCTCTCTCAAAAGAAAGAAAAAATGGGGAAAACTGAACAGCTACATGCAAAAGAATGAAAGTGGATCACTTTCTTATACCATACACTAAAGAAAATCAAAATGGATTAAAGACCTAAATGTGACACCTGAAACCATAAAATTCCTAAAAGAAAACATGAGCATAATCTCATATTCATGGATATGTCTTCTCTGGCAAGGGAAACAAAAGTAAAAATGAACTATTAGGACTACACAAATATAGAAAGCTTTTGCACACAAAGGAAACCATCTACAAAAGAAAAAGATAACTTGCCAAATGGAAGAAGATATTTGCAAATGATATATCTGATGTTAGCCAAAATATATAAAAAGCTTATACAACTCAACACCAAGAAAACAATCTGATTTGACAATGGGTGGAGGGACTATGTAGACATTTTTCCAAAAAAGACACAGATGGCCAACAAGACACATGAAAAGATGTTCTCAGTCACTAATATTCGGGGAAACAAAAATCAAAACCACAATGAGATATCACCACACATGGCTCAGCATGGCCAGTATCAAAAAGACAGGAAATAACAAGTGTTGGTAAGGATGTGGAGAAAAGGGAATCCTTGCCTACTGCTGGTAGGGATATAAATTAGTATAACCACTTTGGGAAACACTATGGAGGTTCCTTAAAATATTAAAAATAGAACTATTTTAATATTTAATATTTTGATCCAGCAATTCCATTTCTGGGTATTTATCTGAAGAAAATGAGGATTGTAACTTGAAGAGATAGATGCATTCTTATGTTTATTTCAGCATTATTTATAATGGCCAAGGAATGGAAGCAACAGAGTGTCCATTGATAGATGAATGGATATAAAAATGCGGTTTACACACACACACACACACACACACACACACACACACACACACACACACACACACACTGGTATATTAGCCATTAAAAAGAATGAAATCTTGCCATATGTGACAACATGGGTGGATCTCGCCCATATTATGCTAAGTGAAATAAGACAAATACCACATGATTCACTTATATATGGAATCTAAAAAAAATAAATAATCAAAAACAAGACACTTAAATGCAGAGAACAAATTGGTGGTTGTCAGAGGGGAGGTAAGTGAAGTGACAGGTGAAATAAAAGAGATGAAGAGAGAAATACTTATAGTTATAAAATAAATCGCAGAGATGAAAAATACAGCATAGGAATATAGTTGATAATGTAATAATGTTGTATGGTGATAAGTGGTGACTATACTTAATGCAGTGAGCATTAAGTAAATAAGGAATTGTCAATTCATTCTGTTATGCTTCTGAAACTAATATAACTTTGTCAGTTATACTTCAACAAAATATCCAGATAAATTGCAGAAAACCCAGTTAAATTTGAATTTCTGTTAAGCAATGGATAATTTTTTTAGAATAAGTATGCCCCATGCAATCTTTGGGATATTCTTCTACAACAAAACAAAACAAAACTTATCAATTACCTGAAAGTCAGTTAAACTATGTCCCAAATATTGCCTATTTACACTAAAAAATTATTGTTTATCTGAAATACAAGTTTAATTGGGTGTCCTGAATTTTTGTTCTAATTTTTTTAATGTTTATTTCTGAAGGAGAGAGAAACACAGTATGAGCAGGGGAGGGGCAGAGAGAGGGGAAGACCCAAGAATCTGAAGCAGGCTCCAGGCTCTAAGCTGTGAGCACAGAGCCCCATGTGGGGTTCAAACTCTCTGGCCTCAAGATTATGACCTGAGCAGAAGTCTGATGCTTAACTGACTGAGCCACCCAGGTGCCCCTAGGTGTCCTAAACTTTTATTGGCTAAATACACTATCCTGTGCTAGGCACAGATATCTAATCTTGTTGATATGGATTCAAAAAGGAGGTAGAATTTAATAATCATCAATGTCTCATTGTTATTATCTTCACATCTTATGGAGTGCTATTCTAAGTATTTTATTTAATTCTTACCACTCTGTGAGGTAGTTACCATGAATAGCTCTATCTGATGAGGAAAGTGAGGTGTTTTAAGGAAAAGTTAAAACCAATGATTTAGAAATTTTCCATTTTTGATCTGGTGGACCTTAAATCCTGTTTGGATATTCAGGAACCAGAGATGTGATTCCCACACCTGGAACAGATCCATTACAAGAACCTGGTGAAAACATTACTTCTATATTTCTAAAAGTCTTCATTGTGTGTATCAAACAGCTTGCACCTTGCAGTGAATTTAGCAGGCATGAAGCTGAAAGATTTTGATAGTTGAAATTGTAAGAAAGGCCTTAGGTTAAAACTGTTGGTAGGTATTTATATCCAATAGCACTTCCTTTTCTCCCCCCCCCCCATTTTTTTTTTTTTGGAATGAAGAAGTAATCTTTTTCTCATTTTGTATAAGCTGTCTCTAAAGGCTGTGTCATTGACATGATTAAGACCTTTAAATTTAGAGGTTGTAACTTATCATTATGGATGAAGTCTCTTGAACTACTAAAATATCCTCTTTTTTGACTTTGTTAAACCCATACTTTAATCTTGAAAGTTGTGATGAAATTTTATAGGATTCAGAAATATTCCAGAATTATTAGATGATAAACATGTATATCTATGTATGATTTAAAACTCTGAATACAAGTTTCCCTTTTAAGTGTATCTTATAGCATTATCCATTTTACTTTCAATTTTATTTTTTTGTAATTTTCAGGTTTTGGCATCTACTTTTTTCCTGAAATAAAATACATTTGCTTATTAATAGTGATATTTTCAAACTTAAGTTGTTTCAGTATTTCCAGTCATAAAGTCGTGATTATTGGACCTTTAAAGGCTAAAATTCTTTTATGCCATTACATGTTACTTATGTACTCAGTTGCTTGCAGAAATGTTGTTTCTCTTTACTAAAACTTATTTTAATGGTTAACACACACCCTTAATTTTGTTTCAATGACGTTTTCCCCCTGTATTATGCATTGTTGATTTTATTTTTAAATTTTATTTATTTATTTTAAGAGAGAGAGTGAGAGATAGTGATAGGGGGAGGGGCAGAGAAAGAGGTAGAGAGAGAGAGAGAGAGAGAGAGAGAGAGAGAGAGAAAATCCCAGGCAGGATATATGCCGGTAGTGCAGAGTTCAATGCAGGGCTTGAACTCACAAACCACAAGATCATGACCTGAGCCTATATCAAGAGTAGGACCCTTAACTGACTGAGCCACCCAGGTGCCCCATCATCATTGATTTTTGATGCAAATAGGATAATAGGCTTAATAGACATAAATTTGCAAGTGACATTTTAAGGCATATATTTATTTACATATTAAATATGTCTGAATAGGTAGTTGGCTTTTTTCAGGAGAGTTGACTTTCAAGGCTTCTCTCAGAAGTGCACTTTTCAAATCCCTTAAGTCTGTGACTCTTTGATAGATTACAGTACAAGCTGTTAACTGTTTTAGTGTATCTAGTAATAAAAACATTGACTAAAGAGGTTTATACCCTGACACCCACTAGACAAGATGTTCTGCTTTGAGTTGTATGCCTAAGGTCCCAATGCTCATTCCATTCCAAGTCAACTCACTTTTGTAGTTTATTTAGGATTAGCAAACCAAAGTATCACTTTCCTTTCTGCTTTACCAGCTCAATTTTCAGTAACAGAGAAATTACTCTGTTGGAGTAATTAGAGCTTCTTGCTAGTGAAAATTAGAGATTCCTTTACTTTCTACTGATACCATATACTAAATCTGGACTCTTTCACAGAATCTCGTCCTGCTGTAACAGAGGAAAGTGGTTTCCTCTCATACTCTTGGGGTGAAGGCAAGCTGTTACGTTCTGTGCATCACATTCAAATTTATAATGGAAAAATCATAGAGAAGAATAAGTTTCCAAATGGAAAATTTTCCTGTTTATTTGAGTAGAATGAGACTGACGTTTGGGAAACATCATTCCGTGAAAAATAGATGGGCATTAACTAGGTACAATACTAATTATGGCAACCTCAAATTATAAAAATGATCACAATTTCAAATGAACAAGTATCTTTAGAATGCTGACTAGAGATGGTAAGGAAAATAATGATTTGCTTAGAGCAACAAGCTGTTATGTAATGTGTGGGAAATATCTTTTCCAGTTGAGCTCTGGATTAAACAGAATTGAGTTAAAATCTTGACTTCCTTTCTTATCACCCTTTGGCAAACAGCTTCACTTTTCCAAACCTCAGGTTTCTTTTATTTAAAGTGTGGATAGTAATACATAATTCCTAGATCTAATGCACGAATGGGTGCCCTCAGTAGATAAGTTGTCAAACATTTTTGGAAGATAGAAGGCACCAGGGATAGAATTGATTGGAAAACAAAAACAAAAACATAAGAACATTATGTTTTACCTGAGTAAAAGTGAGAATATATTCAGAAAGTCACTAGAACTGAAGTAAAATAAATAAATAAAGATTTAGAGGGAACCTGGGCAATCAGGTAAACGGACTGTCAGACCACATGGACTCTGTCCTTGCACACCAGCCCTTTGTACTCGGCTGCACAGGCAGTGGAGGTGGACCACAGATAAGACCCAGAGCTGCACTAGAAAACATGGGAACAATTTGCTTGGCAAGAGCTCATCTTTTAAGTTTGGGGAAAAGTGAAAGAAGAGCATAGTAAATGATAAAATGCATAAGTGGGAGGAAATTTTTAAAAAAAGAAAGAAAAAGAAGGAAATACTCATGTCCTCTACTCCCAGAATAATGGAAACTGGTCAGAAGCCTCTCTACAACTTCATATTCACTCACCTCTTCTACAGATACTGTCTAAACAAGATAATTTAATAGAACAAGTATATGCAGATTATGGGGTCACATAGATTAGAGGAATTTGCCACAGTGTAGGTGTCCCCTTTTTGAGTTGCTTTTTCATATCTGAAGCATTCTCACTTCACTTCTGATGATAACTCCAGTAGAACTAATTCCCCAACCTTCCTGGAAGCCAGGATGCTGACACATGACAATTTCCATCATGTACTTGGATCAAGATGGATTCATAAGAGAGAAAGGTCGGGAAATACTCTATTTGGCAGAGAATAGGGAAAAGATAATAAGCTTTTAGAGACAGCAGAAGTAGATGTCCCAGCAGCAGTGGTGCCAATGACCCAGGGGTTTGAGATTAACCTGAAACCAGGCCAGGGGACAGTTTGGGAATTGTCTCTACCTGGTTAACTTTCAGCGGATTCTCAGGTTTTTCTGGGGATTATATGTTCCAATTTGAAATTTTTAATAAATTAATTGTGAAATTCAAAATTTTTCTTTCTGTTGCTTTCATCAGTGAAACTTCATGGTACAGTAATGGACTTCAGAGAAATTGGGAACTAGAGCTTGGTTATCTTGGAAGGCATTCTGGTAGTCTGTAATGTGCAATGGCACACTGGAGTCCCTGGAGTCGTGTAAAAGGGCATGAAGAATGCTAGGGATGTGTGGTGTGCTGGCTATGCCTATCTGGAAGCAAATTAGCAAGGTTAAAACTGTAAAATATCAATGCATAGTTTAAAAAAAAAGCAAGCAGTCTCTGTGACCACTTTGTAATATTGCTGGCAGACAGAGAAGGATGGATATAACAAAAAATCAAAGCCAGATTATAGGTTGGGAAAGAGTGAGGATATAATGAATAGACTGGGAACGTTTGAGAAGATTCAAATGAGTGAGGATGACCCAAAGTCTTGAGTCCAACCACACCTCCCTTATCAGCAGAAATAGTCTCTCCTCCCCTGTCTGATGAAACTGTTCTGACTTGCCTGAAAATCCTTTGACAACCTGGCAGGAAGAAGCAACTCGGCAAGAAGCTATTTCTCCTAATGTGCTATCCAACCACACCTCATTGCTTCCAAATTCTAGCATGCCCCAAGGAGCCAATTACGGAGTCAGACCTGGGAAATGTGTGGTATAACAGTGGAAAGGCAAAGATTGTGCTCATCTTCACTATAAAAATCTGGGAAATACATGTAGAACTGTTTCTTCTGATGCTCATTCACATTTTATCAGGCAAAGAGAAGCCTAGCTTCTTGTCCCGGTGGACTTACCAACATGAGCACTCTCACCAGAAATCCAGTTCTCCTTTTGGCAGCTCAGACAGCTGGGAGCACCTCTGTTGACTCACAGACAGTAGCTGTATCCTGGACTAGATAGAGGACTTTATCAAATGAAGTTAACCTACTATTTATGTCTTGATATAAAGGAAGGAGTTTGACAGTAGTAGAAATACAGGGATAGTGCAGGGAACTAATCATGTGTGGCTCACTCATCAATCCCTTCTCTTTGTCCCTAAAAGCATCCTTTACTAGAAAGGTGAACAAAACGTTTATGTTGGGGTAAGTGGTGGATGGTATAGGAATTCTCTTTAGGTCAGGGCTGAGAGTGGGAAAGAAGACCTAGAAACTGATTAGTCTAAGAGAATCGGAGCAGTTATTAAACACAGATTTTGAAGTTCATCCCTCTGTAACTCCTTATTGCCTTCAGTATTCCAACCATTTTGTCAGCTTGAAACTCTGTTACCTAGAGCTTGGATTCAGTGAAAATTTAGCTTTCTGTCACCCTGAACTGTCTAGTTTGGAACGAGCCATAGGCAAAAACTGCAAATATGGAAATCACACCCAATGCAATTATCTAAAGGTGGCCTTGTCTCCAGCTTCTGCCTAATTTTTTTGTTGTCCGACAGTGTCCTCAAATAGCTGTCTTTTCTTAAATGTTATACAGATTTGATGATTGTTATCTACAGGAAACTTAGTTTAAGTGTCCCCAGTAATTATTGTACAGAATAATTAATCCAGAATTCATCAGCTTAAAGCAACAATGTTATTGTGCTCATAGATACTTAATTCAAGAATGAAAATGAGGTCTAAATGACTTGTCTTTATACCATCATGACTGAGCCTCTTGGGACTTGATTCCTGAGATTGATATGATGATTGAAGCCTAGAGTCATCTGGAAGTATTTTTACTCACATGCAGTTTGGTCAATGCATGCTGCTGTTGGGACCTCACCTAGAGCTGTTGACAGGAACACCTACGTGAGGCTCCTCCATTGTGGCTTGGTTTTTCTCACAGGTGGTCTCAAGGTAATCAGATCCTACATGATGGCTCAGGATTCTACAAGTGAATTTTCAAGTAATAAATTGGAAGATAAATCACATTTTATGACCTAGATTTAAAAAGTCAACAGTGTCATTTCTACCACATTCTACTTCCATCATATTCTTTGCTCCACCTAGATTTCTTTAAAATAGCTTTAATGAGATATAATTGATACACAATAAACTTTGCAGAAAGTGTACTATTTGATAAATTTTGACATTCTATGAATATAGATAAATTATAATAGATATAGGCATATAAGATATCCATTTTTTACAGCTTTATTAAGATACCATTGACATCTAACATTATGTATGTTAAAGGTATACAATGTGATGATTTGATACATGTATATATATATATATATTTATTGCAAAATTATCATCACAATAAGGTTATTTTACACATATTTTACCTCACATAATTACCATTATTCTTGTTATTGTGGTGAGAAGATTTAAGATCTCTTAGCAGCTTTCAAGTATACAATGAAATATTGTTAACTATACTCACCATGCTGTACATTAGATCTCCAGAAGTTATTCATCTTATGAATGGAAATTTGTACCCTTTGACCAGCATCTCATTAACTTTATCCCATAACCACTTTTATACTCTCTTCTTCTATGAGTGGTGCTTTTTAAAATTCCATATATAACTGAATCATACAGTGTTTGTCTTTCTCTGACCTATTTCGTTTAGCATAATGCCGTCAAGATTCATCTGTATTGTTGCAAATGGCAGCATTTCCTTCTTTCTTATTGGTAATAGTCTGTTGTGTATGTATACCTCATTTTCTTTATCCATTCATCTATCATTGAACTGTAGGTTGTTTCCATGCCTTGGTTATTGTGAATAATGCTGCAATGAATATGAATATGCAGATATGTCTTTGAGATCCTCTTTTCATTTCCTTCAGATATATACCCAGAAAAGATGTTGCTGAATACAAGCTAGTTCTATGTTTGAGTAACCTCCATATTGTTTTCCATGTTGTTTATACTAATGTATATTTCTAGCAATAGTGTACAAGGGTTTTTTAGTAGATTCCTTAGGAATTTTTAATAGAGAAGTTCATATCATGTATTAATAGATATACAGTTGACCCTTGAACAACATAGATATGAACTGTGCAGGTTTACTTATATACAGACTTTTATTTTTTACTTTTTTATAAATGCAGCACAATACTGTAAATGTATTTTCATTTCCTTAGGGTTTCTTAACATTTCTTTTTTTCTAGCTTTATTGTAAGAAAACAATATATAATATAAATAACATACTAAATATGTGTTAATTAGCTGTTACTGATAAGGCTTTTGGTCAGCAGTAGGCTATAAGTAATTAAATTTCAGGGGAGTCAAAAGTTATACATGGATGTTTGACAGTGCAAGGAGTCAGAAGCCCTGACCCCATGTTGTTCAAGGGTCCACCACAGTTTACTTCTTCCTCTCCAGTCTGGATACCTTTTATTTCTTTCTTTTTTTTTTTTTAGAATGTTTAAAAATATATGTTCTTTAATTTTTATTTATTTCTTTTAATTTACATGCTAGTTAGTTAGTATATAGTGCAACAATGATTTCAGGAGTACATTCCTTAATGCCCCTTACCCATTTAGCCCATCCCCCCTCCCACAACCCCTCTAGTAACCCTCTGTTTGTTCTCCATATTTAAGAGTCTCTTATGTTTTTGTCCCCCTCCCTGTTTTTATATTATTTTGGCTTCACTTCCCTTGTGTTCATCTGTTTTGTATCTTAAAGTCCTCATATGAGTGAAGTCATACGATATTGGTCTTTCTCTGATTGACTAATTCACTTAGCATAATACCCTCTAGTTCTATCCACATAGTTGTGAATGGCAAGGTTTCATTCTTTTTGATTGCCAAGTAATACTCCACTGTATATATATCTACCACATCTTCTTTATCCATTCATCCATCGATGGACATTTGGGCTCTTTCCATACCTTAGCTATTTTTGATAGTGCTGCTATAAACATTGAGGTGCATATGCCCCTTTGAAACAGCATACCTGTATCCCTTGGATAAATACCTAACAGTGCAATTTCTGGGTCATAGGGTAGTTCTATTTTTAGTTTTTTGAGGAACCTCCATACTGTTTTCCAGAGCAACTGCACCAGTTTGCATACCCACCAGCACTGCAAAAGAGATCCTCTTTGTCTGCATTCTCGCCAACAACATCTTATGTTGCCTGAGTTGTTAGTGGTAGCCATTCTGACAGCTGTGAGGTGATATCTCATTGTGGTTTTGGACTGTATTTCCCAGATGATGATGAGTGATGTTGAGCATTTTTTCATGTGTCGGTTGGCTATCTGGATGTCTCCTTTGGAGAAGTGTCTCTTCATGTCTTTTGCCCATTTCTTCCTCTTGCCCTTATTTGTTTTTGGGGGGTTGAGTTTGATAAGTTCTTTATAGATTTTGGATACTAACCTTTTATCTGATATGTTGTTTGCAAATATCTTCTCCCATTCTGTTGGTTGTCTTTTAGTTTTGCTGATAGTTTCCTTTGCTGTGCTGAAGATTTTTATTTTGATGAGGTCCCAGTAGTTCATTTTTCCTTTTGTTTCCTTTGCCTCCAGAGAAATGTTGAGTAAGAAGCTGCTGCGGCTGAGGTCAAAGAGGTTTTTTTCCTGCTTTCTCCTTCAGTATTTTGATGGCTCCTTGTCTTACATTTAGGTCTTTCATCCATTTTGAGTTTACTTTGTGTATGGTGTAATAAAGTGGTCCAGGTTCATTTTTCTGCATGTTGCTGTCCAGTTTTCCCAGCACCACTTGCCAAAGGGACTGTTCTCTATTCCATGGAATATTTCCTGCTTGGTCAAAGATTCGTTGGCCATACGTTTGTGGGTCCATTTCTGGGTTCTCTATTCTGTTCCATTGATCTGAGTATCTGTTCTTGTGCCAGTACCATACTGGCATGATGATTACAGCTTTATAATACAGCTTGAAGTCCGGTATTGTTATGCCTCCTGCTTTGGTTTTCTTTTTCAAGATTGCTTTGGCTATTAGGGGTCTTTTCTGGTTCCATACAAATTTAGGATTGTTTGTTCTAGCTCTGTGAAGAATGCTGGTGTTATTCTGATAGGGATTGCATTGAATATGTAGATTGCTTTGGGTAGTATTGACATTTTAACAATATTTGTTCTTCCTATCCAGGAACATGGAATATTTTTCCATTTTTCTGTATCTTCCTCAATTTCTTTCATAAGCCTTCTATAGTTTGCATTGTATAGATTTTTTCACCTCTTTCATTAGATTTATTCCTAGATATTTTATGATTTTTGGTTCAATTGAAAATGTGATCGATTCCTTGATTTCTCTTTCTGTTGCTTCATTATTGGTGTAGAGAATGCAACCAATTTCTGTGCATTGACCTTATATCCTGTGACTTTGCTGAATTCATACATCTGTTCTAGCAGGTTTTTTTTTGGTGGAATCTTTTGGATTTTCCATATATAGTATCATGTCATCTGTGAAGAGTGAAAATTTGACTTCTTCCTGGCCAATTTGGATGCCTTTTATTTCTTTGTGTTGTCTGATTGCTGAGGTTAAGACTTCCAATACTATGTTGAATAACAGTGGCGAGAGTGGACATGCCTGTCTTATTCGTCACGTTAGGGGGAAAGCTCTCAGTTTTTCTCCATTGAGGATGATATTACTGTTGGGTCTTTCATATATGGCTTTTGTGATCTCGAGATATGATCCTTCTATCCCCACTTTCTTGAGGGTTTTTATCAAGAAAGGATGCTGTTTTGTCAGATCATTTCTCTGCATCTATTGAGAGGATCATATGGTTCTTGTCCTTTCTTTTATTGATGTGATGAATCACATTGATCATTTTGTGGGTATTGAACCAGCCCTGCATCCCAGGTATAAATCCCACTTGGTCATGGTGAATAATTTTTTTAATGGATTGTTGGATCCACTTGGCTAATATTTTGTTAAGGATGTTTGCATCCATGTTCATCAGGGAAATTGGTCTATTGTTCTCCTTTTTAGTGGAGTCTTTGTCTGGTTTTGGAATCCAGGTAATTCTGGCTTCATAGAAAGAGTTTGGAAAATTTCCTTCCATTTCTATTTTTTGGAACAGCTTCAAGAGAATAGGTTTTAACTCTTCCTTAAATGTTTGGTAGAAGTCTCCTGGAAAGCCATCTGGCCCAGGACTCTTGTTAGGAGATTTTTGATTACTAATTCAATTTCTTTTCTGGTTATGGGACTGTTTAAATTTTCTATTTCTTACTGTTTCAGTTTTGGTAGTGTATATGTTTCTACAAATTTGTCCATTTCTTCCAGATTGCCCATTTTATTGGTGTATAGTTGCTCATAATATCCTCTTATTATTGTTTGTATTTCTGCTGTGTTGGTTGTGATCTCTCCTCTTTCATTCGATCTTATTTGAGTCCTTTCTTATTTCTTTTTGATCCAACTACTAGTGGTTTATCAATTGTTAATTCTTTCAAAGAACCAGCTTCTGGTTTTTTGTTTGTTCATTTGTTTGTTTGGGGTTTTGTTTGTTTGTTTGTTTTTGGTTTCGATAGCCTTGATTTCTGCTCTAACCTTTATTATTTCCTGTCTTCTGCTGGTTTTTGGTTTTATTTGCTGTTCTTTTTCCAGCTCTTTAAGGTGTAAGGTTAGGTTGTGTATCTGAGACATTTCTTCCTCCTTTAGGAAGGCCTGGATTGCTACATACTTTCCTCTTATGACTGCCTTTGCTGCATCCCAGAGGTTTTGGGCTGTGGTGTTATCATTTTAATTGGCTTCCATGTACTTTTTAATTTCCTCTTTAACTTCTTGGTTAGCCTATTCATTCTTGAGTAGGATGTTCTTCAGTCTCCAAGTATTTGTTACCTTTCCACATTTTTCTTGTAGTTGATTTCGAGTTTCATAGCATTGTGGTCTGAAAATATGCACGGTATGATCTCTATCTTTTTGTACTTGCTTAGGGCTGACTAGTGTCCCAGTATGTGATCTTTTCTGGAGAGCCTTCCATGTGAATGGATGAGAATGTATATCTGCTGCTTTAGGATGACATGTTCTGAATATATCTGTTAAGTCTACCTGGTCCAGTGTGTCATTCAAAGCCATTGTTTCCTTGTTGGTTTTCTGCTTAGATGATCTTTCCATTAATTGTAAGTGGGGTGTTGAAGTCCCCTACTATTTTGGTATTATTATCAATGAATTTCTTTATGTTTTTGATTAATTTATTTGCATATTTGGGTTGTACCACATTTGGAACATAAATGTTTACAATTGTTAGGTGTTCTTGGTGGATAGACCCCTTAATTAGGATATAATACCCCTTTTCATCTCTTGTTACAGTCTATTTTAAAGTCTTGGTTGTCTGATAAAAGTATGGCTACTCTGGCTTTCTTTTGGCAACCATTAGCATAATAGATGGTTCTCCATCCCCTTACTTGCAATCTGAAGGTGTCTATAGGTCTAAAGTGTGTCTCTTGTAAACAGCATATAGATGGATCTTGTTTTCTTATCCATTCTGTTACCATTTGTCTTTTGATTGGAGCATTTATTCCACTGATTTTTAGAGTGAGTACTGAAAGATACGAGCTTATTGCCATTATGTTTCTTGGAAAGTTGGAGATTCTGGTGGTGTTCTCTGGTCCTTTCTAGTCTTTCTTGCTTTTGCTCTTTTTTGTTTTGTTTCATCTTTCTCCCCTTAGAGAGTTCCCCTTAAAAATTTCTTGTGAGGTTGGTTTAGTGGTCACAAACTACTTTAATTTTTGTTTGGGAAAATTTTTATCTCTCCTTCTATTTTGAATGACAGCTTTGTTGGATAAAGGATTCTTGGCTGCATATTTTTCTGATTCAGCACATTGAATATATCCTACTACTCCTTTCTGGCCTGCCAAGTTTCTGTGGATAGCTCTGCTGCAAACCTGCTGTCTTCCCTTGTAGGTTAAGGACTTTTTTTTCCCTTAGCTGCTTCACGATTCTTTCTTTGCCTGAGTATTTTGTGAATTTGACTATGATATGCTTTGCTGTTGGTCGGTTTTTGTTGAATCTTCTGGTAGTCCTCTGTGCATCCTGGATTTTGATGTCTGTGTCTTTCCCCAGGTTAGGAAAGTTTTCCACTATGATTTGCTTTCATAACCCTTCTACCCCTATTTCTCTCTCTTCTTCCTCTGGGACCCCTATGATTCTGATGTTGTCTGTTTTTAGAGTCACTGATTTCTCTAAATTGTTAAATCGTGCTCTTTTGCCTTAGTCTACCTCTTTTTTTCTGCTTCATTATTCTCCATAAGTCTGTCCTCTATTTTGCTGATTCTCTGCTCTGCTTCATCCATCCTTGCTGCTGTGGCATCTATTCCAGATTGCAGCTCAGTTATAGCATTTTTTATTTCATTCTGATGGGCTTTTACTTTTTTATTTCCACAGAGAGGGATTCTAATCTATTTTTGACTCCAGCTAGTATTCTTATTATCATGATTCTAAATTCTGGTTCAGAAATCGTGCCTGTATCTGTGTTGATTTAGTCCCCAATTTTAGGTTTTTTTCAGCTCTTTCTTTTCGGGTGAATTCCTGCTGAGTTCTCTGGTTCCAGTTGTGCAGATTGTTGTGTTAATCCTCAAATCAGTTTTCTACATGTGAAGGATGATTTAGTGTTGATCTGCCTGTATTTCATGGACGTGAGACACAAAGAAACTTCCATGCTGTTCTGCCATCTGGGTTTCAGTCTGGATACCTTTTATTTCTTTTTCTTGCCTAATTGCCCTGGCAGGAACCTCCAGGACATATATAGATTCCAAGTGGTCAAATGGACACCCTTGTCTTGTTCTTGATCTTTGAGGAAAAGCATCTAGTGTTTCACCATTAAGGACAATGTTAGCCATGTGGATTACAGTTTTAATATCTTTTTCTGCTTCTATTTGTGCTAGTTATAAGCCAATTTTGAATGAATTATTTTCTCCTCATTATGGGTGGTATATTTTTGTTTCTTTGAATATGTCATAATCTTTGTGTGGATACCAGACTGTAAGTTTTAACTTTTTGGTCACTGAATACTTTTCCAAAAATATTCTTGAGCTCCTGGCCCGTGGTTTCACCCTGTCCCTGCCTGTCTTCATTATATTCCATGCATTTTGTAGGATGCCTCCCCCACCCCATTGAAGTCACTTATTTTAATATCAAAAACGGAACCCTGCCCACACCCACCCCCCTGGCCCCAGAAACCACGAGTGCATGCACTCATCTCATGCCAGGCACCAAGAGCATGTGCTGTAGCTTGCCTACTCCCAGCCTCAGTAACTCTGCCCCACAGTCCCCCATTTTTCTGCATTTTTCTCCTGACTTCTTTGTTTGTTTGTTTGTTTATTTATTTATTTATTTATTTATTTATGTTGGACCTAGTTTTTGTTTATTTATTCCTTCTTTCTGTCTTTTTTTTTTTTTTTTTTTTTTATGTTGGACCTGGTTTTACTTCTGTTGCTATTGTGGTGCATATACCTTTTCCCTGTCCTGATTTCCAGTGACTACACAAAGACAATCCTGGCCTTCTCTAGATAGATGGTGTGTTTTATATGTGTCTGGATTTTGAAGACATGCATGCAGTGAGCTAGACAGTTCTAGAAGGTCACTGAAGGGTGTAACTTCTGTACAAGGGCCGTGGCACAGCACTAAGTACTGGTTTGTTTGTTTGTTTTATGTTTTATTTCTTTTTGACAGAGGCAGAGCATGAGTGGAAGAGGACCAGAGAGAGAGGGAGACACAGAACCTTAAGCAGGCTCCAGGCTCTGAGCTGCCAGCACAGAGCCGGAACTGGGGCTTGAATTCATGAACCTCGAGATCATGACCTGAGCCAAAGACAAATGCTTAACTGACTGAGCCACCCAGGTGTCCCAGCACTTAGTACTGTTCACCCACCCCTGTGCTCTGCAGGTGGAAAGGCTGAGAGAAGGTGCTCCAGCTAGGACACCCATCCCTCCTTCCACTCTGGTCACCTTGGGAATGTCTTGGTACCCTAGAAAGTCCCACCCTCCATCTTGACTCTTCTTCTGGCTCAGCTACTACTAGTCTCTTGCTGGAGAATTTTTACTAGGTGTACCCCTCTCATGTCAGGGACCTCAGCCATGAAGTTAGTAACCAGCTTCTCAGAGATCTCCTCAATCAAGCCTCTCTCCTGGTCACTCTCAGATTCCTGGGATTCTGTCTAGCACACAGTACTCATGTCTAGGAGGGGGTGTACCTGCTCAGGGGGGGGGTCCAAAATTATTTCATTCCTAAGAACAATTGGAAAATGAATCCAAAACTGTGGCATTTTCAGGGGTTTTTGTTTTGTTTTTTAACACAGAAATTAAGCTTTCTGTCCTTTGGGTTGGGAATGCTGGTTTGGAGCACATGAATTTTTCCTGGTACAGTAAAGATACCTTGTGTTTTTTTAAATTTTTTTTTTCAACGTTTATTTATTTATTTGGAACAGAGAGAGACAGAGCATGAACGGGGGAGGGGCAGAGAGAGAGAGAGGGAGACACAGAATCGGAAACAGGCTCCAGGCTCTGAGCCATCAGCCCAGAGCCTGACGCGGGGCTCGAACTCACGGACCGCGAGATCGTGACCTGGCTGAAGTTGGACGCTTAACCGACTGAGCCACCCAGGCGCCCCAACCTTGTGTTTTTTTAGACCTGAAAAAAACATTGTTAATTTATACAGAAAGAATATGATCTATTGGGTCTTGCTTTTCAGCTTTGTTAGCATTTAGTCTAGGGCGATTTTTGCTCTGTTACCAAGACAAGACCCTTTGAGTATTTTACTCAGTGCCCAGTGAATTATGAAGATTTCCAGCCTGGTTGGTGGGATTGGACATTATTTCCACTCTTCTGTGTTCTTTAGCTCTTATTTCTGGTTGTTCTTTCCCTGGCATAGTTTTTTAATATGCGTGCATCACTAAACAGCTGCATATATAAGGACCACCTTCCAAAGTTCTCTAGACTTTTGTTTTTGCCAATCTCTCATTTCTGGTATTCTGTCCTATGAATTCTAGGGGTATAATCTTCCACTTCTGCCTCCTCAACTGTGGCTGACTGATGATCTTCACAAATAGCTCCTTGTGCTGCATTTCAACCTAGAAACCCTCGCCAGGCAGCTGGCATAAGTGTAGGGTTTGTCTCATTTGTTTCTCCTCTCTCAGGGACCACTGTCCTTTGCTGCCTAATGTCCAGTATCTTGAAAAATGTTTTTTCATGTATTTTTCCCATCTTTTTAATTGATCAGACAGGAGGATAAATCTGTAAACTTTTATTCCACCTTGGCCAGAACCTGGTGTCTTTTATGCTCATTAAACTTTGAGAATCGTAATTATCTGAACTTTTTGGCTCCAGAGCTTTGAATTGAGTTCTCAGTCTGCTACTCAATCATTGATACTCATGCAATTTACTGAACCAATCTATACCTCAGTTTCTTTATCTGTAAAATGAAATAACAATACCAACTTGTGAATTGGTTGAGTTTTAGGTGAGAATAAGTCAATGAAAAGGGACTTTTATTTTACTCTATATTATTCTCTACTGTTTAAATTCTTCATATCAAGGGGCGCCTGGTGGCTCAGCCGGTAAGCATCTGACTTCAGCTCAAGTTATGATTTCATGGCTTATGGGTTCAAGTCCTGCACTGGGCTCTGTGCTGATGGCTAAGAGCCTGGAGCCTTCTTCAAATTCTGGGTCTCCCTCTCTGTCTGCCCCTCTCTCCCTTTCTTTCTCTCTAAAAAGGAATAAACATTAAAAAAAATAAATTCTTAATGTTAAGAATTAATGCATATTTTAGTATAAAAATTTAAAATACTATGTTTACAAATATTTTAAATAATATTGATAATAGTTACCCATTAAATTACTAAGGTAATGGAAATTAATATTTGAGAGTTTTAATTATTTTTGCTCTATTTATCTCAGCTGACATAAACAACAGTATAAAAAAACTTTATTAAGTTATGTAGCATTAAGGATTCTCATGTGGGTACTGCATAAATGTAGACCCTAAAAACTACTTGGAAATCATTTAATTTTTTTAACCCTCCCCCAAAATGACATGAATAATTAAATGAAAATATGATGTTTATTTCTAATTATATAAAGGTATAACACACATAATAAATACTTTTCTAAATGACTCCAGTCTTTTAGTTTGAAATGTTAAGGCAAAACTTACTCTACCATAAACTGGTAATATCATATTAGGGACCAGAAAAAAAGCAATTTGAGCAAGTTTCATTTTGCCATATCTTACCTATTTTGATAAAACTTTTGAATTAAAATAGTCAGTTACCTCAATTCAAGAGTAATCCTGCATGGCACCAGATTTAGTCAGTAGCATTGTATAAATCTTTTATTTTGTGCTTTCCTGGCTGTAAGATTGGAATGTTAATAGTGACAAATACCACAAGGAAATGCTAACCGCTTGTAGAACACCTTGTAAAGAGCAAACAGTAAAATGTTATAAAAATAAGAGTGTCACTTTTATATTTTTGAAAAATACAAATTATCCCTTTTCTTATCAGTAGTTAACCAAGGAGATGTATTAGCAACAAATGATGTTTAATTGTGGGAGCACATCTACATTTTGAAGAAAGATTTGTTACAAGTGTTCTGACAAATGATGAGATCATGCTATGGGTATTAGGGAAAACACTCTGACTACCATGCCCAATATTAAGGTAATTTCTTTTGTAAAAAGAAATGCTATTTTATGTTTTCTTCTCTGAAGTGAGAGATTGCCTATTTTCCACAAAAGAGATGTACCTTTACTTTTATTCTTTGAATCGATGTGATAAAATATTCAGAAATACTTGAGCATTATTTGGTCAAATGCATAAAGTCAGAAACATTTTACTTTTCACCATTTACTCTGAATATATGCTTGATGAGATCCTTCTGTTTCTTACAAGCTGGGCAATAGCACTGCAGGGCTTGCTGTGAAGGATGACAAGTGAGTTACCACAAGCCCATTTGTACAAAATGATGGCTGTGGTCCCCCTGTAGGAGTCGCTTAGCTGAGAAGATGAAAATATGGTCAAACATAGAAAGCTGATGGATCCTGGAGATCAAAATGCAATCAACTATGTGACTTGCATGCCTACATTAGAGTCTTTGCTCATTTGTCTTTCCTCCTGGACCTGTGACTATTTATGGTGGGAGTTTGGGAGAGGACCTGAGCAAGAAAGTGTTTTTTTTGTGTGTATGTGTGTGATCACTGTAATAATTTACATTAAACTTGATACACTTCTGTCTTCTGAAATATCTTGTCTCTAGTGAGATATCTCTGTAAATGAATGGCATGGTATGGGTGACATGGTGATGTGGATTGCCTTAGAGTACCCTGAGTTCCCAGAGCAGCACTGTGTTACACATATTCTAAGCGATCAGTTGTCCCTTTAACAATCCCAGTGATTTCTATGGCTTTTTCTTTGTAAGTACAAACCAGAAAAGTTGGTTCTATAAAAGAAAACATATATGTGTGTATATATATATATATATATATATATATATATATATATATATATGTTCAGACCCTCTAACATAATCAGACAGATCAACATGAAACAGGGACACAACATAAGTTGTTGTCTGCATTTGTGGATTTTTCCCCCTAAAAAATGAGCAGCTAGAAAAATTCCCAATTAACCTCTGTTATGCTCCAACCCCACAGATGAACCTTCCTCTTACACCTTTTAGAAAATATTGCTACATGAAGAATCCTTTACATGCTCTGGATTTAGTATTATTAACTTAGTGGGTGAGTTTGTAGCCAAAATGAAAAAGGGCAAGAAAAATTATCTGTGCATTAGATCCTGAAGGGATCCAAGTTTAATCCCAGGCTCCTAATAAAACCTGTAATAGAAAAACTGAGCTATACCATAAATTTCTTGTGGAATTCATCATCCAAGCAAGATTTTCTTTTTCTATTTTTGCTTCATTCCTGTGCTGAATGTCTTGGTTCAGAGAGAGATTGTGTCTACTGTAATAGATTTATAACCCAGTAATATAAATTGATGCTCTAGCAATGCCTGTTATCTTTGATTTTAGATTTATGCATTAGCTCCAATTTTTTAAAGTAATTTTTTCTTTCCCTCCTATGAGATGTATGATTGTTGCTAAGCCATCATATACACCTAGAGACACCAATGATCTCCCGGAATGAATGGCAAGGGGCCCCAGATGCCTGATGAAACACTCCTTCTTTCTGTGAAGAAGTAATAGCCACAGGCTAGAGCCAGATCTTCAGTTTTTTAGCCTAACTCTCTGCTACTGAGATAAAGTAGAAGGCATAATGAATCTGTTTCTAATAACCAAAAGGGTAATGAGTCTGTTTCTAATAAGCGAAGTTCTAGAATAAAGCAAGCGCCAAATAAAATGCCAACTGAAATTATAATTATGACAAAACTCCCTTCTAAGAAAAGATGGATTGGCTCATTTACAAGCAAGCTTCAGACACATTCAAATTTTAAAACTGCCTAAATTCTACCACAGAGATTTGAAGTCTTCAAACACTCATGATTGACTTGCAGCCTGGCAGCTTTGAACTCAAAGGTATGCTACCTTTCAGGTGCAAGTTACAAATTAAAATTGCAGTTTGAGAAATAAGAGGTGTGTTTATAGTAAACAGGTGGCTTCTGTTCAAAAGAGAATTGCTTGGGACTCTTTTATGACCATGCTGATGCTGTGACATATTAAGTGGAGCTTGTCAGTTTTCCATCTGGTCCAGACAACTGCTGGAGGCGGAACCCATTTCGAAAGTAGCACACAGCACGCAGCTGCTCCTCCATGTCTCATAAATAAAGAGCCCAATCATGGCTTCATTCTGCTTTATTAACCCCCCTTTTATGAGTATTGGGTCATTGTTCTCTTAGGCAGTTGTCCACAGAGTGTAGCTTTTAAGGAACTTGTTTTTTGGATATGATCCTTTAAAGATTAGCGTGGTGTTAGAAAAATTGGGAAGCGTGTATCAGGCTTATATTTGTTTGATTATACTTTATCTAAATGACTGTGTTTGATAAAAGGCCCTTCCTTGGGAAGTGTAATGCCAACTTGTCTTAGAGAAACACTGCTGACTTGCTTTAATCTCCCCTTGGACACACTTATCCTAGAGTTTTTACCTCTAAGAGAAGCAATTTTGATAGAATGCTCTGTTCTCTGCATACATCTTTCATTTCATTTACTTCTTGCTGTATTCCTTTTGCAATTGGCAGATAAAAGAAGAACATTAAAAGCAAGTTACTATTTACTGGCTTTCATCTGTTTCTCCCAGTAGGGAATTTGATGCTTCATCAAATGAGATAATAGTGGAAAAACAAAAGAACACAGTCCTTTTTGTAGGTATCAAACTATTTTATTTAACTTTTAATAGTTTGCAAATCTTGACTGAATGTTTTGCTCTGAATCAAATGTCTTGCTATAACAAGCTTGGTGGTTGAGAATTTTTTTTCCTGCCTTGGGTCTGGATTATAGTCAAAGCATTGTATATATTAAATGACATTTAGTACATGTGATTTGTCTGCGAAATCCTTAATGTTAGGAAATTTTGACTTTTCTTGGCAGAACGTTCTCATCTGTCATGATGTCACTGGCTGATAAAACACATAAAACCACCAAGTCTAATCATGTCTGTGGTTTTCCAATATGTTTGGTAGCAAAGGATTCCAGTCCCTGTGCACTTTCAAATCTCACAGTATGTAGCAAGCAACCAGAGGTATATCTGTCACCAGGAAAACATCGAGGAACTCTTGAAGCATGCTAGTGTCTAACTTGCTCAGAAATTCAATAGTGTAAGCTATCTTGAGAAGCCTTTCAAGGTCACTCATGAGTCTTTTTCCCTCATTCCCACCATATATCAATGTCAAAATGCAATGTGTTTAGGGAAAGCCATACATTTTGGTGGAGTAGACAAATGTCTTTGATTCTTTCCAGAAATTATGAGTCTGTAAAATTTATTAACAAACTAATTAAACTAGTATATTCAATTCAATGAAGCAGAACAAAATGTTTAGTGTTGTTATAGCTTGCTGAATTCTGAATAAAAAGAAATAAGCCATGTGTTTGAGATACTAGATTTGAAATTTGAAAGATCAAGGGAGCACAAGTAGATAGAAACTTAAAGACCTGTCATTTCATCAGTTACTCTTTAACAACTGAGACATTTAAACATGTCTTTAATAGACTGCTTTTATGAATGATGATCTTTGCTTCATTATTCTCTGAAGCAAAATTGGAGAAATATTGGCATTATATCTTACCACCCAGAATTAGTTTCCTCCCATGTCTGATAGTTTCATCATGATTTAGTCTAAGTAAAAGGCAAATCTCTAAAAGATTTTTCAGACTATAAATACTTCCATTAGCACACCTATTACATTTGTATTTCATTATATTAGAATAGTTTTTGAGCAATTATTAAAAAATTATACTTCTTTCTGTTTATGAACGTGTTTTCATGGTGCTGGCTTATCTCCTTTAAGTATTTTTGTCTACATCCTTGATGTCTTAAAATGAGAACTAGAGAATTTAGGTAAATAAGTGGCATTTGAATCTCTTTCCAAGTTAAAGTTTATGCTAGTGAAATATAAAGAAGAGACTGGGATCAAGCAATTATCTACATAGCCAATGTCAAATAATACAATGTGGCTTTGTGGACATGAATTCTGCTTTACTATAAAATTATGTATAGCTACAGATGGAGATATATTCTTTTCTGAAGAATTCTTTGTAGAAGCTGCTTTACAGAAAAGAGGACGATTGGCAGGTGAGTGCCCGGTAGTTTTCAGAAGAACACTGCAAAGAATATGGTCTCAGAACAGATGAGTAAGTGTTAAAATTTAAGAAAGGAAAATGATCATGATATATTATGTGATACTAGTACATGTTGAGATGAAAATCATGATGATGACCTGTCAGCAGGAGGATATAATCATTTTTCAAAAGAATCTGATCTGAAAGGAACACAGGGTGGCAGACACAAATACATGTAGAACCATAATGGACTGGTCATGATTGAGGAGCCATGATGAGACAAACCCAAGTAGTTGAGATAATAGTAGAAATTGCCCAGTAGAAATTGCTAGATGGAGGAGAAGCTTCGTGTTTTTCTAATATAGCTCAAAAACAAAAAAAATATTATGCTGATGATTGACCTCACACATTAAGCTATTTCCTGGAAGTCTTATTCTGCTAAAACTGAACACAGGAGGAATGTTTGCCTTCCTTTTGACAGTTCATTCCTTGGTTAGTGTAAATAATTGGGGACACTTCTCATCCACACTTAACTTATGCTAATGAGAGCTTCCTGTGAAAATATAAATGATAAATATGTTGACAGTCCTTGGAATTTGTCTGAGGTAGGATATGTTTGGACATATAACTTAGAAAGTTGTCTTCAAAAGATAAGGCTCCTCAGTCAGTCAGCTAAAGGGTAATGAGAAGCTATGTAAATGCATAACGTTGACAGTTCAATTGAAGATAATTCTAGTGAGGGGAAAAAAAGAGAGAAAGAGAAAGGGAGAGGGAAAAAAGCTTATAAAGAAACAAGAATGCTTGCATGGAGACCTTCCTATTAAATTAGACTTTAATTTATATATATATATATATATATATGTGTGTGTGTGTATGTGTGTGTGTGCATGTGTGTATATATATATATATGTATGTATATATATATGTGTGTGTGTACACACACACACACACACACACATATATATGAATGTAACCCAAAAACGTAAAGACTTACGTAAAATAATGGTTAGATTTTGTAAGAGTGTCTGCAAATCAAAAGGTGTAAACCGACCTGAGATTTGTGAAACATGTTAAGAATAATAAAAGGTTTTCTTGATTCCATTACAACAAAAATCCCTAAAATGGCCTAATGTAACTTATAATCTTTTGTGGGAATACAACAATATGCACTAGTTTTAATTATCTCAGGCTAGGATTAAAAAATACCATAAACTGAGGACCTTATCAGTAACTTAAATTTCTCACAGTTCTGGAGTCTAGAAGTCAGATATCAGGGCACCAGCATGGTCAGGTTCTCATGAGGACCTACTTCCTAGTTTGCAGGTGGTCCTCCTCGTCTCTCATATCCTCATGTGGTGGAGAGCAGAGATGGGGTAAGTTTCCCCTGTCTTTTCTCATAAGGGCCCTGATCCCATTCATGAGGACTTTATTTTCATGAGCAAATTGCTTTTTAATACCATCACTTTGGGGGTTAGGATTTAAACTGACTGTAAGTTTTGGGGAGGTACAACCTTTCAGTTCATAAAAGCAATAATAAGAATAAATAAGTTTATTATATAATATGTTAGAAGGTGATAAGTGTTATGGAAAAACTATAACAGGATCCAGGATAGAGGTGAACAGGGGCAATGTTAAATAGGGTGGTCAAGCTGGGTCTCAAGAGCAGGTGATGTTTAAGCAAAGTCTTAAAATTGGTGAGGAAATTAGTCGTGCATAGAAACAAGGGGAAAAGCATTCTACAAAGCATAAGGGCAAAGACTCTAAGATGGGACCTCAGTGTGTTTGACGTGGTGTCTGGAGTGGAGGGTCAGTGAGGAGAGTGCCTGACAGGATGGAGGTTAAGGCAGAGAGGCAGTTGTGTTGGGGGAGAAGGAAGGACAATGCTAGGTCTCTGGCTCTTACTCTCAGTGAATTGGCTTGTACGTTTTGTCTGTATGCCTTCAATAAATTGCTGCTACAGGGCCTGTGCCTTCGTACAGTATATCCTCTAATATTTATCTCACATACCCTGTTGCACATATTTTCTCCTCAGAGGCCAAGTCTCAGAATCAGTGGCTGTATCTCAGTTTCTCAATAAAGAGTCTTTTTCTCCTGGCCAGGGACACTGAGAGTGAGGATAGACCTTGACCTACCTAAGATACAGAACACACTAGTATTGCTAGAGAGGGATTTTAATTTTCTGGAATTAGAGAAGAGAAACAGATGCCAGTAGGAGGTTAAATGAGGAACCACAGGAAGGGACTGTGTCAAGTAGCCCGTGAAGTTTAGACATGGCTGACCACAACTGCAGAAATTCAAGCTACATGCATGTACCTCGTTGCATATTAAACCTCTGTAAATTAGAAATTCTACTTGTATTGATCTACAAAGGAATAAACCAATAATTCAATCCCTCCCCCTTTTTCAGGGGGGAACAACCTATGATCTCTGGTTTTTAAGTTGTACACCTGGCTTCAAATACCATTTTCGGTGTGAGAGTACATACTAATCTAAGCTGCTAGTGTCAGCAGTAATGAAGTTGAACTGTCGAGCACTTTTTTTTTCAAAAGTATCTCATTAGACTACCACAGTGCTTCTGTAATGAATTACTTCATACTAAATATCCATTATTCCAAATGACTATCAAAATGAAGCCCAATAATTCAGACATAAAGAAATGGAAATAAAATCACTTTTGATATTCTTCACAGACATACTGGTTCTAGATTTGGTATACACATATATAATCCCCCCAAAAGACTTAAAAGTTTTTATGTGTACCCTTTGGTTTCTTAAGTCAACAAGCTTGTTGAATTGTCTCTTGTTGGGTACCCCAGAAGCTGAAAAATTTTTTCAAAGAAACTTTTATTGAATTGAATTTTTCACCTTTGACTTTTATTTTAGTGTTAATATTGTTGGTTATAATGCTTATTGCTAGAATCAGGACTTCTGTATCTTGTTCCAAAGTCAAGTTTTGGGGGCACAGTCGGTAGCCGTTCTTAAACCTACGTATTATCTCCACTTAGGACACCAGGAGACATAATAAAAGATACGAAGATAAATTAAGTTACTCAGTATATATTTATTGGAGACCTATCACGTTAGGGATATGGTAGAGAGGAAACAAATGTCCATTTTGAATAGAATTTAAACTCTAGTTAGGGAGAAGACAATAAAAATAAATGATTATATACTCTTTAAAGTGGTAATATGTGCTATGAAGAAGAATGGGTCAGCATGAGAGATTACAGACGGATGGGGGTGGGCAGTGACATTTTATGTAGAGAAGTAAATGCATGCTCTTTATTAAACTTATTACTGTGAAAACTAATTGCTTTATAGATCTATAGCTCTGATGAGTTTTGCTGCATTCTGTTGAGCCACAGAATTCCTGTGTGTGTGTGTGTGTGTGTGTGTGTGTGTGTGTGTGTGTATAAACTAGAAGCTAGACTGAATATTCTTCCTTTCCTGTTCACCTGACCATGGAATTTACTTGGCTTCTCAGTGTTGAATGAGAGTAGAGTAAGAACTCACATTTCTCTTATCATATCAACAGATGAGAAGGGAGTTCCAAAATAGCATGGACTTGAAAGAAGAAGCAAATAGCCATTATCTAAAATAAGAATCCTATGAAATGAGTCCATAGGACATGATAAACAAGCAAATAATCTTCATTGTCTTTCCTGCTCACTCTGAAAGCACCTCTCAAGCAGCATGGCCCAGGCTGGTTGGCCTTGACTTATGTTCTGTGTGTTCTTTAAGGTAAGATGGTGTAAACTTGAGGTTGGGATAAACTTTGAATTGTATTAGACTAGTAGTCCTTAGATATCTGTGTGCTTAAGATTTTCTTAAGGAACTTATTAAAGGTTAGATATACAAGCACAAGCAATAGAAAGTGTGCTTTAGTAATTCTGGAATGCAGTCTGAGCAGTAGTGGCCCAGTGTTTAGATTCCTTCACTTTACCTGAATCTAGGAGCTTGGAATCAAATTACCAAATCTGGCTTATTGTAAGAATCACCTTGAATATTATCTTAAAAATTAGTCTTCTTTTGAGTACTTAAGCCACATGCATCTGAACATTTAGAGGTGAAGTTCAGATAGTAATGCTTTTTAGTAAACTTTTAATAAAGCTCTTCAGTTTTATTTCTCAGAGTAGAATATCACCATTTTAGTGGTGTGGGGGAGAGGGTAATACAATACCCAGGTCTCTACCTGATTGCTGTAAATTAACACTTACTAATTGATGAACCATATCCACATAACCAAGAATAAGTCAGAGAACACAACCTCAACAAAGCTGAAAACACTTCCGTTAAGTATCCTCAGAAAAATTTAAGAAGATTTTATACTTATAAAAAATATTGTTTTACATACAAAAATTAAAGCCATAGAGGGCTGGAAAGAGCTCTTGGTAATTAAAAATGTAATTTCCAAAAAGTTAATAAAAGAGTTGCAAAGTTGTGTATAAAAAAATAAAGGGAAGTGGGGGGAAGAAAAGAAAAAAAAAAGGAGGAACAATCCAAAAGATTCAACATTTAATTCATAGAAATTTTAGGGGAAAAAAAAAAGAAAATGAAGGGAAGGAAATACTGGAAGAAAAGAGAAAGAAAAAGAAGAAAACACTATTTTCTCAGAGTTCAGGGACAACTGAGGCTTCAAAATGAAAAGGGAGAAGAAGGAGGGAAAAAATGCACCCATTGTAAATGGGTACATTTACAATGTACCCATTGTAAATAGAAGATTCTCAAGGCATCCTGACAGGAGAGGGAAACCAAACAAAGCAAAACAAAACATGACAAAACAGGCCACTTACAAATACATACACATTTGGCTGGCATCAGACTTCTTATTGGCAAAAACATATGCTAGCTTGAAGTAGAGCAAATCCAAAGTTTGAATGAAAATTCTGTTTGTTTGTTTTTTAATTTATTTGTTTTGTGACAGAGACAGTGCCAGTGGGGGAAGGGCAGAAAGCGAGGGAGACTGAGAATCCCAACCAGACCTGGCACTCTCAGCTCAGAGACTGATGCCCTGCTCAGGAAACCTTGAGATCATGACCTGAGCTGAAACCAAGAGTAGGCTGCTGAGCCACCCAGGCGCCCCAAGTGAAAATTCTTTGAAGCCCAGAAATTTGAAAATAAAAAAAAAAAACTATTAATCCAATATGACAGGAAAAAGGTATTTTTAGATGTTCGAAAATAACTCATTCTTGTAATGAATCCATTTTTAAGAATGACAGCCAAGAAAATGCTCATAACAGCCAAAGGAGACAAAGAAGACAGATAAAGGGAAAGGCAGCCCACACCTGGGATTCTAGTGATAAGCAAGACAAGAGCTGAGCAGCAGGCCTAGACATTTTTGGTCCATTAAATTTATTTACGCTCCTATGACTTGATTCGCCAGATGCAAGAGGTGATCCTTTCCGGCCAGCTAACACCTACCCTGCAATCCATAACCTTATTTTAGTTCTACTACTTCTCATTCTGTATTTTAATAACTTTATTATTTCTACATTAACAGAGTTTATAATACCCACTATTTACAAAACTTTATTGCCATAAATATATATATTTAAAAATGGATCATTTTAACCGTTTGTAAATGTATAATTCATTGACATTAAGTCCATTCACAACATTGTGCAGAACTATTCTAAAACTATTTCTAAAACTTTTCCATCATCCCAGGCAGAAACTCTATAACGATTAAACAGTAGCTCTTCATTTCTCCCTCTCCCTGACCCCTCTCCAACTTTAATCTTTCTGTTTCTATAAATTTTTCTGTTACAAGGATTGCCTGCAAGTGAAATCATACCAACACTTTTCCTTTGTGCTTGGTTGATTTAACTTAGCATGTTTTCAAGGTTCATCCATATTGTAGCACATGGCAGAACTTTATTCCTTTTTGTGGTTTAATAATTTTCTGTTGTATGCATATACTGCATTTGAAAATTCTATCCATCCATTGATGAACACTTAGGCTTTTTTCACCTTGTTGGCTATTGTGAGTAATATTGCAACAAACAGTGGTGTACAAGTATCTGTTTATGTCCATTTTTTTCAATCCTTTGGGTATATCCCTAAGAGTGGAACAGCTGGGTCATATAGTAATCTCATGTGCTGCTTTTTTGAGGAATCATCAAATTGTTTTTCATAGTCGCTGTACCATTTTACATCCCCACAAAAATTTACAAGGTTCTGATTTCACTACATCCTCCCCAATGCTTGTTATTTTCTGTTTCTGGGAGTTGCTGTTGCTTTTGTGTGTTTGTTTATCTTGAGTAGAGCCATCCTAGTAGTTGTGAAGTCCTGAAGGGATATCTATTTGTGGTTTTGATTTGCATTTCCCTAATGACTGATGATGTGAGGATACTGTTGAGCATCTTTTAATGTTCCCATTGGCTACTTGTGTATCCTCTTTGAGAAATGTCTAAGTCCTTTACCCATTTTTTTCATTGGGATGTTTGTCTTTTGTTGTTGAGTTGTAGAAGCCCACTATTTTTTTTTTGCTCTTATCTACCTTATTTTTTTTGTAAATTTTTGTCAATGTTTATTTATTTTTGAGAGACAGAGAGAGCACGAGCAGGGAGGAGCAGAAAGAGAGGGAGACACAGAATCTGAAGCAGGCTCCAGGCTCTGAGCCATCAGCACAGAGCCCGATGTGGGCTCAAACCCACAAACCATGAGATCGTGACCTGAGCTGAAGTCAGAGACTTAACTGACTGAGCCACCCAGGCGCCCCTTATCTACCTTTTTTTAAAGTATGAGTTCTATAATTAAGTATATTTGATGTTTACCACAGGCATTTGTACTTGAAAATCTCTACTCATTTCATGGTTTATGAAGCACATTGGTAAAATAGATTCTTCAGAATGGGCTGGTGAATACAGTATTATTTCCTGAATTGTTATATATTCTTAACAGTCTTCTCATTGACAAAAACCCAAGGATAATTCAACTAGATATAAAAAATCTCAGTTCATCTTCCCTTTTATTGAGAATATTATAAACGTTGCTCCATTGTTTTTGTAGCATTTAATATGGTTCTCAGAAATCTGATGCCAATTTGATTTTCTCTCCTTTATAAATAATATAAATTTTTTTGAGGGAGGTGAGTGGATGACAAAAGCATTTTTTTCTCCTTAACTTTAAAATCCAAGTGTTATATTAGGTTATATATCATGATTAGTATTCTGGTCAAATTTTCCAGCTACTTGGTATGACTACATGTAGATTTAAGAATTTTCAGGATAGTTTTTCATATTTTTTTTCTGTCCCATTTCTTTGGCTGTTTAACACTCCAAATATATTCATTTTTTTAAATTTTTATCCTTTTATACTTCTAATTTCGTTCCTGAATTTTCCATGATGTTATTCAGCCTTCAGCTTTTTAAAATTAAGTCATTATAAATTTGGTTCTGTCTTAATTATTTCATATGATCCATCAGTTCTCATTTTGTATCTTTCTTTGTCTAACCATTTCCTTTCTGAGCTTATTTATTTTTGATTATCCAGTTATTTCCAAACTTGTATCATTTCCTTAATTTACTTTAGCTCATTTTGCGGTATTGTAATTATTCATCTTCTTTGTTGTTTCATTCCCACAATGAATGAGAGCTGGTGTGTTGCTGTTTTCTATCAGAAATTAGTTCATTTTCTTCTGTTTTTTCTTGTCATAAATTTATATGTTATTAGATAATATCCCTGCCCCCTATACATGCACCACTGCATAATGAATTGGACTTTCCAGGTCCTATGGACACGAGAGGGAGATGCAATAGGGTAACTTTCTTCACTTTTAAAATGTGAACATGAATGATTGAAATCAATTTTTCTTCTACAGCCCTGATGTATCTCTCTGAGCTAAAACAGCTTTAGGACAATATCTCCTATCTACTATAGAGCTCTCTGAGCCTTGTCTTTCAAGGCAGTGCCCTTAGGTGTAGATGTGCTATTTTGTTATTTCTGAACTTTCTAGTATTTGTTTTCCCCAAGTTCTTTCCCGTGTTCATTCTCTAAACATTTTTGCTTTCTTATCTCTAGTTCTGTGCCCGCACCATTGGGTTTTTATTCCCAGTAGTTTACCCTTGTTAGGTTGTATCCTTCTCAAGGTAATATTTACTTCTGAATTATTATTTTTTTTGAGAGGGAGAGAGAGGGGGAGAGAGAGAGAGAGAGAGAGAGAGAGAGAGAGAGAGAGAGAGAGAGAGAAAGGGAGAAAGGGAGAAAGGGAGATAGAGAATCTCTGCACTGATAGTGGGACTCGAACCCAAGAACCATGAGATCGTGACCTGAGTCGAAATCAAGAGTCTGCCACTTAACTGACTGAGGCACCCACGCATCTCTCTGAATTTCTCATTGACCCTCTACAGCATGATCCTCACAAGTCTGTGTGTAGTTTGGTTTTAATAGGTTTTATTCTTTTTGAGTAATTATAGGTTCATAACAAAATTGAGAGGAAGTTGCAGATGGCCTCCTGCCCTCACTCATTGTTTTACCCTCCTCCATAACTGATAACTCCCACCAGAGTGGTACACTTGTCTCAACTGATGAGCATACATTGACCCAGAGACCATGTTATCACTATCACCCAAAGACCATAGTTTACATTAGGGTTCCCTTTGGGGTTGTGCATATATAATGACATGTTCCATCAAATGGTATCATACAGAGTAGTTTCACGGCCTTCAAACTCCTTTGTGCTCCAGCTACCCATCCCTTACCTCTCTGCCTCAACCCTTGGAAACTGCTTATCTTTTTGGTGTGTCCATAGTTGCGCCTTTTCTAAAATGTCACATAATTACATTCACAAAATGTGTAGCTATTGTCAGCTTGGCTTCTATCACTTACCAGTATTTAAGTTTTATCCATGTTTTTCATGACTTGATGACTTGATTGCTCATTTTTTGGGGGGTTGAATATTATTCCATTATCTGGATGTAAAACAGTTTATTTATCCATTCACCTAGTGGAGGACTTCTTGATTGCTTCCAAATTTGGGGAGTAATGAATAAAGCTTGTTCGTATATATGTGTGTGAATTTTGGTGTGGACATAAGTTTTTACCTTGTTTGGGTATTTCAAAACAGCATAATTGCTTGGTAAGAGTATGTTTAACTTTATGAGAAACTACCAAAGTGTCTTCCAAAGTAGCTGTGCCACTTTGCATTCCTATCGACAATAAATGAGAGCTGTTTCTTGCATTTGGTGTTGTCATTGTTCTGGATTTCAGCCATTCTATTAGTTATATGGTGGTTGTGTATAATTTTTTGCACTTATTGAAAAAATAGGGAATATTCCTCATTGGGTGGTATTCTCAGACTTAGGTAGGGGTCCTCTCTTTTTAGGATGAATACTCATTGACATTTTTTTTTCTTCTCAGGCTTCTGGGTAAGCCGGTCGTGTCCTTTAACTGCCTCTTCTGTTGCTATAAAATATCTGATCTTGCCCAGGTCCTGATGCGGGTGCTAAGTCAACCACAGCCATGAGCACCTTAGGATTTTGGGTTATTTTCTGTCATTTATGTTGGTCAAAGGGCTCATTTGTGCTGTTTTGTGTTTTTTTGTGTGTGCTTTAAGTCCAATTTTTTATTTTTGTTTTTTTAGGAAGAGGTTTGGAGATATTGAAAAACTTCACTAGTGTCATGATCTTGTTATAGGAAGTTCCAAGTATAACTGCTAAATTATTTTATGACTTATATAAAGTAGCTTGGTAAATGTTTTACAGTAGTTATTTGAATGCATGTTCTATATTTAGAGCTATATATTTTCCCTTTAAGGGAAAATGTCACTTTTCATTTTTTGATGCTCTTCCAATGATACGTCATTTAGGAACCTGGACTTACTCAGTTATTTCCAAGAGTTTAATCAATGCTATCTCTTTTAATCGGTAATTTGGGAATTCTGTTGTCATTTGTGTCTGAACTCTATAAGCCAGATCTCTATTCTCTGTTCAGTATCTTGGCATTTTTTATTTATAACTTTTTAATCAGTAGTAGAAAAACGTTTTAAATAGTAGACAGGAACTTTTCATGGGCTTTTATGTGCTCTGGTAAAATTCTTAAAAAAAAATGGCATTGTCTTCAATTGTACTTCCTTCAGAGAATATAGATTTATTGTTATTTGGTGAAAACTACAGAGATAAATCTGCAAAGTCTTCTCAACTTCTGTACTGCTAAGGTATAACAGACATTGCATTTCACGGAAACAAGACAGAATAGAATCTGGGAATTGTATTCTGAATATTTAAAAGATGGGAGTAGGATTCCACTAGGTAAAGTTTTTCTTCTAAACTAATTTTTGTTTAACATGCATTTGAATTTGAAAATTTTTGCCTGTGTTTTTTTCATGACACATTTGGATATTTGAGCTCTATAATTTGCCTAAAATCTGTAGGTATTAAACTGTCATTTATTCTTGAACTTTGAAACGGAGTTTTCATTCTCATTTCTAAAGTTTGAGTTTCTTATTATCTTGTAAATCAACTAAAACAGTTTTGATTGTGATCTCTTGGAGGGTTGTTAGTTTGTCTTATTGTTATCCAATGTATTCAGTATAACGTGTTGCCTTTTAGGGCAGCTCAAATCTCTTCTCCCGTCCTGCACCTGTTTCCACTCACTATCTCCTAAATCCCTGAGAAAAGCTGATTTGAATCCATCAGGTTTATTAGTCTATGAAGGAAACTGAACTACTTTTCAATGATGTAGATGTTGGAAATAGATTTGGCTCTATTGGTTTTATTTCTCTCTCCTTCCCTTTGATTTTTATTCTTTGGTTTCCTTTTCCTCATCTTTATAGTAGTAAAATCTAGAGTCACACTGTCCAATAAGGTAGCCAATAGCCACATGTGGCTGTTGAGCATTTGGAATGTACTAAGTAGTACAAACCTCAGCATGCTTCACCGTGACACCATAAAGTTCTACTTACATATCAGGTAAATTATCCTAAGATGTCTCACTGATGTATTTATATTGAATATCTGGGGCACTTTTAGGGGCTAATAGAAGATTGCAAGATGCAAATCCCAGCCAAATATGGTCTCATCGTGTTATCATAAATGCACAAAAAAATGTGATAGTGTTGTGAGTTTTCTACTTAATGGGCAGAAGTTGAAATGAATAGAATTGATCTGTTTGGGGATAGCAAACTCAGTCACAATGTATTAGGCACAATTAAAATTTAAACTTTTATTCAGTATCAGTAACTCTGACCTCATTAAAGACTCCATTATTAAGGACCAAGTCCCTCTTTTTTTTGGTAATCATCCACATCTCAGTGTTGTCTCACAATTGCAGTAACAAAGCTTTCTCATCTGATAAATGGTGGTAATATAGAAAATGAATATTAATGGTATTGCAAATCTATGATTCTATTTATACTCAATTTGTAAAGTAATAACCTCAGGGGTGTGAAGAAACATAAAACACAACAAAAACAGTAATTTTCTTCTAAAATCACCAAAATGGAATGTCCAGAGGTGAGGGAGTCTTTGCTGAATGAAACGACAAGTACAATGTGATAATGAAAGTATTCAGTTAACACATCATTTATTTAGGTCCTACATTCACACACCAAACCTCGGGATCCAGCTTTCCTTAAGAACATTTTAGCACTTACTTTAAATGTGGTCTGAGGCTTCTATGGAAAATAAAGAATAATAGAGCCATTAATAAAACACCTCTCAGTTCTGAAAAGGATCTGATATGGAAGAGGTCAAATATTATTTTCAAATGGTCTAAGATATCTTCTATACTAAAAGCTAGGTGTATCACTTGAAGATGTTATTTGTTGTGACAGTGAAATAATAAACGGTGATTAAATCCATGTCTTGCCTTAGAAAGTTGTTACCACTTGTGTTCAGTAAACATTAGAATTTCTTTTAAGTTTTTTGGTTTCTTGATTAATGTGATTCTTGTTTGAGATAACCGATTTGAAATCCTTTGCCTTCTCATTGAAATATGGAAACATAGAAGATATGTAAATACACAGCAGGACTATAAACTAGGCTTATTAGTCTATGACCTGCCAGAAGTTAGGAGGAATGTAAACTAAAATACCCAAAAGGAACTTGGGCAAAGCAGTGGCTCCAAACAGTGTCTTTCAAACATTATACTACTGTCTGTCCCTCATTTATTTAGAAATGTGTGTGTGTGTGTGTAGGGAGGGAGAATTGTTTGGGTACCACCATGGCTGCACGATGCCACTGATATTGGACACATGAAACTAAGGACACTAAAAATCCTACAGTATGTGGGACAGTCCTCAATCATAGATAAATGTGAAGCCAAATTATGACAATGCTGCCATTGAGATGCACTGTGAATGAAGATTTCGACCCACCCATAGTATTGGCCTTCGCTTGACCTTCAAACTGTGAAAATATTGCAATAGCACCACACTTGTTTTACGATTGTTCCTCCCAGGCAGCTTCATTGATTCTTCTTTAGAAAAATCTAAATATAATACAGTATTAGAACCTTAATATATTCCTTATGCAGAAATTATAATTGCCAAGTTCTTTGGTCAAAATGCAAAACACTGCTGATAGAAATAGCATTTTAAAGGTAAACATTTTCATATGCATAATTTAAAAGCATTTCTCTATTCTTTTTTCTTCCTCTTTCCTCTTCCGCTTCCTTCATATTTGTCTTGCCACATAAGAGTCACTAAGATGAACCCAGTTTTTAATACCTACATAAAAAAGAATAATTTTGTGTAATTGTAAATTTATGTATTATAAATAAAAATAGGTGCCTAATTTTCTAAGACTGATGTCAGTCCCAGCCATCTAGAAGACTGTGTTAGGGTACTTGTTAGGAAGTATACCCTGTATTACAAGCACATGATGCCTCTCCCTATATTTATAGAAATGCCAATCATAGAGACCAAATGGGGCTTCTCTTCCTCCTCAACATTTCTTAGAAGTGGAGTAAAATGAGAGGGTAAGAATGTTTCCTTTTCTTGGATTCTCATCTAGAATCTTGCCATAAATTCTATTTCTAGTAGCAATTGCTAACATTCTTAGCTCTACAATTCTTTTAGAAATCCACTGAGGGGATGTATTGTAAGTCCTAAAAATTTATGTACTGCCTTGATATCTTTGAGTCCCATAAGGTCCCAAAGACTTCATTGTGAGTTCATCTGCCCTTGTCAGCTCTGGATCCCCAATGTTAGATGGGAAAGGCTCATCACCTGGCTACTTTCCCTGAATCAGCTGGACCAGCTACACCCTACCTAGTTGTCACCCTTTTGATTTTCAGCTCCTTGCCAATGTGAGGAATTTTCAAATAAACATATTCTTGTGGGGAACGTTGGCATCTTGTTACTACTGTAGGACATCCCACAGCCCCTGCTGGTTCATTCATTCTATTCTTAAGTGATATTCCAGTGTGGCCCTGCATATAATGTAATGGCCTGCTCCCTGGTCTGTGTGTATTTGTGACTAATAAACTGTTGTCTGTTTAATCTCTCCAGCTTTGAATGACATGTGTTCACCCATCTCTAGAACCCCAGGGCGAGACTTTGTACTTCACCAAGGGAGTGAAGAGTTGAACAAAACAACTGGGGTCATGAGCAGCATGGTCCAATCATGACAGAGGGCACCCAGACAGCTTTACCTGATGCGCCTTAGCTAACTAACTGGTTCCTAACTTCCCCTAACTGGGGAAGGCTTCCTGGGACAGAACCAATTGCTGGCTGGCTCGTGCTTTTGCTTGCGCAGTATTCTGTTGTCCTTCTCAGTGCTGCCATCTTCCATTCTATAGCATCATTCTTTCCCTCAATGTGAGAACTATTGTAATTTGACTATGTCATGGCATGAGATGGTGCTGGGTAAGGCCTGTGTCTGCCAGGTGGTCTCTGGGACTCCTGCCACCAAATCTGAGGCAGGGGGCCTGATAAGCTCATAGAGTATGATGAGAAGCTGATCTGTCAATAAGAACTGGGGGCAATGACAACATAGTGTCTTAATTGGTGGGCTCTTGAGTCCTGTTTGCCCTTGAGCAGGCTAGAGCTCTCAAAGGTAAATATTCCAGAATACTGTGCCTAGCACGTGAATGGAGATAGATCATTTGGGGCAATCACCCAGCCATCATTCAGGAAGGTAGCTCGTTGACTTAAGGTTTTACAGAAAGGCTGAGTTTCAGGTCATCAAGAGAAAAATTAAGAATGATTTCCCATTGTGTCATAAGAGTAAAGGCAGGGGTAGTGACAAGGGTAGGGACCTAGCCTTTCTCTTGTGCTGCTGCTTGCCGTGCTGCTGTTGTGTGCTCTCCTAAACCCCAATGGTATTGAGTTGCACATCATGGTGGCCAGTGGCCCCAGCACTATGAGAAATAAAGGGGGCAAGGAGGAGTATTTGGTACTCCTCTTCTCTCCCCCTTGCAAGATACGTAACCAATGTGCCTGGGCTTTATTTGGTGCTGCTGCTTAATACCATGCCCAAGGACTAATCTTCCCACTCTAGGTCTTGAATACCCACACCTGGGCCATAGATAAAATGACCTAAATGGTTGTGAGGCACTGATCCCAGGAAAATTGACTGGCATTCCCCAGAGGAAGTAGGAAACCACTGAGTTCCCTTTTCTCCATAACCACCCAGAATGAATGATCAGATGAAGACAAAAACAGAACTATGAGGGCAATGAGGCGAGATACCCAAGACAGTAAAAAGAAAAGAGGAAAGTCCTCCCGGCAGAAGATGGGGCTGCAGCAGAGAATGGTGTCAATCTATGGGCCTCTGGGCTCTGGCCCCATTCTGTTGTGGCCTAATTCTGACAGTTATAGAGAAAAACAACCACTGATCTGTTGTACCCCTGTGCACAGTGGAGGGATTCATTTAAACCTAAGTCCAGGGTACTTCAGTCATGCAGTTATTGTGAGGGTGGTCCTTACCTCCAGGATACTGATTTGGGGCTGTTTAAAGAAGAAATTAATAAGTAATCTGGATGAAGAGACCCCCCCTCCCACCTCAGGTTTGTCCAGTGACAAAATGGGTAGGGAGAATGAAAGCAAAGAAAGAGATAGATGAGAGGGAGGGAGAGAGAGAGAGAAAGAGAGAGAGAGAGATCTTATCGCCCCTACCAACCAATAATACACTTACATACACATAATTCTTGTAGATCATATTAATTTACAGCTAGAGATGAGAGGGTTCCATGATTTTCAATTGACATTAATTGTGGAACATAGAAAAATCTTTGTGTACACATTTATAGGTCTCTGATTCACGTTAAAGAAGTTGATAATGCTTATTCTGTACATAACATATGGCAATAGTGTCGTAAGTACTACTTCATTTAATACTTAATGGAAATTAAGTATGGAAGAGGTTATTATTACCCCTTGCCTCTAGTGTAGATGTGAGAAAACCAAGATATAGCAAAATTTAATAACTTGCCCCAAAATTCTATGCTTAGTAAAAAAAAGTAGAGGCAAGTCCCAATTATCTGATTGCAGAGCCAATATACCTAAATGCTCGACATGCAACCATTGTTTGTGATTGTGTGTAGTAGAGAGCCTGTCATACGTGAGGTAAGGCAGTACTTCAACTTTCATGTTCCCATGATTTGACTAGCAACGATAGGGAATCAGAGCATTGAAATGAATGGCTAAATGACAGTTTGAGATTCTGCTGCTGATTTGGGCACAGACTCAAATGTGAATTTCTATATTGAATATCTATATAGAGTATATACATACATATGCATACATACATATATATACATACAGTGAATGTGAATATCTACATAGAGTATCTCTTGTGTTCTGGGCTTTGTACTAGACACTGTAGATAAAATGTCAAATAATCCATTGTCTCTATCCTACAGGAGCTTCCTATGTGATGGACTCTGAATGCAGCATACAGTTTCTCCTCTGACTAAGGATGGGTAAGTGCTCTCAGCGATGGTGAACTATTGCCCGGTGAGTTTGAGGGGGAAGACCACATGACTAGTTGTGTTTCCACACATCTGACAGTAGCATATCTAGATGATGCAAGTCCTCTCTCTTGTCTAAAACCACCCTCCAGCATTATATACACCTCTGTGATAGTAAACATTTCCTTCTTCTTCCGATATGTCTCTAAATTTTACAAAAACACAAATATAAACAGCATTCTTGACATATTAATTACGTATTTCTGTTGAATGACACAGTCATTACTTTTCACACATTAAAATTTTCTCCCAGTTTATAGAATACATTGGTTCATAAGAATGGATTTTAACTATGCATATCTGCTACTTCATAATATACTCTATGAACTGTTTGAAAATTTAAGCTGTTGTAAAATTTGTATTCTAGACTCATGCTACCATTTCTTCCCTCTAGCTTTTATTAATTAGGCTACAAACTTAGATGAATAAGACAGCTAGTGAATTAAGACTACTGACATCGTGTGAAGTAGAATAGTAAGTCAGTAACTCTAAGAATGAATACAAATTTATAAATTCAAAACTGAATTGTAAAAAAGCTCACAAACATAAACTACACAGAAAAATCTGAACTAAGGTGGTTAAGTTCAGGTCATTCCTATCTGGTTTATGGACAGAAGAGGATGAAATACACGCCATAGGTAGTTTCATAATTCCAGCAGCAAAATCAATTATTCTAGCAGGTGCTGGAAAAATCTATGGCATCATGGGGTTCAACGCTGATATCAAATCATAAATACAATAATCAAATGTGAAAGTGAACACAGCTTTAGAGAAATGTACGGGCATACCTCAGAGATATTATGGCTTCAGTTCCAAACCACCACAGTAAAATGAGTATGTCAGTAAAGCAAGTCAAATGAGGCTTTTGGTTTCCCAGTGCATATAAAAGTTATGGTTACATTATACTATAGCCTATTAAGTGTGCAATAGCGTTATGTCTTAAAACACAATGTGGATACCTTAATTTAAAAATACTGCTAAAAATGCTAACTATCATTTGAGCTTTCAGCAAGTTACAATCTTTTTGCTGGTTAAGGTTCTTGACTCAAAGTTGATGGCTGCTGACTGATCAGGGTGGTGGTTGCTGAAGGTTGGGGTGGCTGTGGAATTTTTAAAAAATAAGGACAATGGAGTTTGCTGCATTGATTGACTCTTCCTTTCATGGACGATTTCTGTGTAGCATGGGATGCTGTTGGATAGCATATTACCCACAGTAGAATTTCTTCCAACATTGGAGCTGGTCCTCTCAATTAAAAGCTGTTGCTTTATCAACTAAGTTTACATAATTTTCTGAATCTTCATTCTCACTTCAACAACAAACTCATCTTCCCAGTAGTTTCCATCTCAAGAAACCACTTTGCTCATCCATAAGAAGCAATCGCTCACCCATTTAAGTTTTACCATGAAATGGCAGCAAATGTGATCACATCTTCAGGCTTCACTTCTAATTTAGTTCTCTTGTTGTTTCCACCACATCTGTAGTTCATTCCTCCCCTGGTGTCTTGAACCCCTGACAGTCATCCATGACGGTTGGAATCAACTTCCTTCAAACTCCTGTTCATGTTGACATTTTGACCTCTTCCCATAAATCATGAAGTTCTTAACGGCATCTGGAATGGTGAATCTTTTCCAAAAGGTTTTCAATTAACTTTGCCCAGATCCATCAGAGAAATCACTGTGGCATTGCCAAATCCATTTCTTAAATAATAATAATGGAAAGTCAGAATTATTCCTTGATCCATGGGCTGCTGAATAGATGTTGTGTTAGCAGGCATGAAAACATTAATCTTATTGTACATCTTCATCACAGGTCTTGGGTGACCAAGTATATTGTCAGGGAACTCTGATATTTTGAAAGGAATTCTTTTGTTTTGTTTTGTTTTGTTTTCTTTTCTTTTCTTTTCTTTTCTTTTCTCTTTTCTTTTCTTTTCTTTTCTTTTCTCTTTTATTCTCTTCTCTTTTCTTTTCCATTTTTCCTTTTTCCTTTCCTTTCTTTTCCTTTCCTTCTTTCTTTCTCTTTAGCAGTAGGTCTCAATAGTGTGCTTAAAGTATTCAGTAAACTATGTTGTAAACAGATGTGTTGTCATCCAGGCTTTTTTTGTTTGTTTGTTTTTTCATTTATAGAGCACAGGCAGAATAGATTTAACATGATCTTTAGAGCCCTAGGATTTTCAGAATAGTAAAACAGCTTCATTAGGTCCTAACAAGAGAGTCACTGTGTCCTTTGAAGCTTTGAATCTAATATTTGACTTCTCCTTTCTAGCTATGAAAGTCCTGGATGACATCTTCTTCCATTAGAAGGCTATTTTGTCTACATTGAAAATTCATTGTTTAGTTTACCTCCTTTCATGAATTGTCTTAGCTACATCTTATGGATAACTTGTTGAAGCTTCTACATCCGCTCTTACTCCTTCACCGTATGCTTATATGTTATGGAGATGACATCTTTCCTGAGCCCCATAACCCAACCTTTGAAGGTCCCAACTTTTCTTATACAGCTTTCTCACCTCTCTTAGCCTTCATAGAACTGAGGCTCTGGATTAGGCTTTGGCTTAGGGGAATGTTGTGGCTTGTTTGATCATATGTCCAGACCCCTACAACTTTTTCCATATGAGCAAGACAACTGTTTTTTTTTTCTTATCATTCATGTGTTAACTGGAGTAGCACTTTAAATTTCTTTCAAGAACTTTTCCTTTGAGTTAACAATTTGATTAATTGTCTGGCCCAAGAGGCCTAGCTTTTGCCATATCCTGACTTTGGATGTGCCTTCCTCACTGAGTTTAATCATTTATAGCTTTTAATTTTGTGTCTCAGAGAATAGGGAGGCCCAGAGACAGGGAGAGAGATGGGAAATGACTGGTCCATGGAATAGTCAGAACACACACGTTCCTGGATTAAGTTTGGCATCTTACAAACTTAAGTGCAGTTAGTGGCACCCTAGAACAATTACAATAGTAGCATCAAAGATCACTGATCACAGATCACTATAACAAATGTAATAATAATAAAAAAGTTTGAAATATTACAAGCCTCAGAATGAACACAAAGTAAGCAAATGCTGTTGGAAAAAAAATGTTGCCAAGACACATCTTCAATTTGTACAAATGCACTACTGCAAAGCACAATTAAAGAAGTGCAATAAGATAAGGTATGCCTATATAGCACCTGTGCACTAAAGTCAGTTATTAATCTTACAGAGGCATGTATTTATTTAACCTATTTTCATAAATAGGGAGATTCAAATCAACACACATGGTCATCACAAGTAAGGAAACATGTATAGGTATTTAGATTGGTTTTATAAATTACCACACAACTTTCCCTACTCTAATATCTAGCAGTACATGAATCACACACTTCAAATGGACTTCCTATCATAAGGAACTTCTGCCAGTACTTTTGAAATTAGATAATAAATAATGGCTAAATGGAATTGGATCTCTCTTACTGGCATCGCACTCAAGCTACAGTCTACTTTTCAGTATACCTCATAAAAAAAGTATTTGTTTTAGAAAAGGCTAACATATTTACCTACTTCCCGAGGTACAATGATACAAATTTTGTGTTTGTGTGTGCATTTTGTGGCCTCTTACCCAGTTTCTGTGATACTTGAAGCTGGCACAAGTTCAAGATAAATAACATCTAACAATGTTAGAAAGCTTGACTTTTATGTGCCTATCAGGCAATAGAAGATGGATGATATTGTCAAGGAAATTTTCATTACAGGAAAAATGCATACTGTTTGGCAGACAATTCATTTTATGCCTTTCACACAGAGATTATATCCCAAGAGTTATGTTTCAAAGTCATCAAAAACAGGAAATACATTTTATATTTCTAACTGAAAATAATAGCATTAATTAGCTTGCTTTGGGGAAAATGTGATAAAAATATTAATGTCTATCAAAAGTTCTTAAACCACAAGACTTGCAGTGATGTAAAATATGTACTCATTTGAATTAGTAGAGAAATGTAGATACACTTGATAAATGCAATTTAAAATTAGAGTGCTTTGGTAAATTATTTAGACATCTGTATCTTGAAAGGATTACTTTTTATGTCTATGATAATAATTAAATTTCAATTCTATATAAAGCAAATAAAAATTTTGTGGAATAAATGTCTTTAGTCATTAACAATGATATTATGTATGCTTCAGAAGAGAAATCTTGTCAGTACAAAGTAAGGTATTTGATTTATACGGCCTAATCAGAGATAATACAATTAAAACCCTCCTGCAAGAGTTTAGAAACAATAGGTAGAAAATTGTCATAGACTCTGGGTCTGGAGTTCTCTCTTGTCCAGCAAGAGAGTGGACACAGGATTGAAATGTGAGAGAGACTAATGTCCGGAAGAAGACAAGAGCCCTGAATAAGGGTCCTTGCTCCGTTTTTTTTTAGGATCAGAAGGCTTACAAGTGTGATGGACGTGCACAGAGACAATGAAACCGTGAACATTAACTCATGGGTGTGGGGGAAAGGGAGTTTTGAAGATATGTAGTGTTAGGGGTTTGGGTCAATACAAAACAGAATCATGGTGCTGGGCAGAAGGTTGTTTACAGCAGGCATGAGGCACCACCTCTTTTTACCTAAACTGGCCTAGGGGACCAGAAAGACTGTGCTACCTCAGGGTCAGTGAGACATCTTTCTTTTGCTAATTAACTCTGCTCTGGGCAACTTTACCCTGCTAAGGTCTAAAGCCCTGTTTTCCTGTTTTTGTCCTTCCTTCCTATGAAAGCTTTCTGCTATTGTACTAAGTTGGGGGGTTCTTCTGCCCTGACTACCTAATCTTGTTTACCTAATCTTGGATGCTTTCATCCTGAGGCCTTCCTATTCCTATACCTTTGTCCTATACTGGGGGCCTTTGCTCTGTTTACCTAATCTTGTTTACCCAAACTTGGGTGTGTTCATCCTGTGGCTTTGTAATTCTTTATGCCTTGTTATCCCATTGGTGCAACCTCAGGGAATTCCTAAGCTTATCCCCCACAGAAAATAACTCAACATTCCCTTTTAAGATGGCATTGGCTTGGGGTGCCTGGGTGGCTCATTCTCTTAAGTGTCTGACTCTCAATTTCGGCTCAGGTCATGATCTGGCAACTTTGTGAGTTCAAGCCCCAAATCAGGCTCTGTGCTGACAGTGCAGAGCCTACTTGAGATTCTCTCTCTCTCCCTCTCTTTCTGCCCCTCCCCTACTCATGCTGTCTCTCTCTCTCAAAGTAAAAAACTTAAAAAAATTTTTCTAAAGATGGCATTGGCAGCTGTACATAACAGGCAAGAAGCCAAAAACATACAAACAAAAAAATCTTAAAGGCGCTGTACAATGTAAATGAGGTTTATTAAGTGAAATTTCATGAACAGGATGTTTTTCCAAAAATTCTTTTTGACCTGATTAGGGATTTCCCACTCTGGTGAATACTTTTTCAGTGAAATGAGAAACATTTGATTTCTTAAAAATGTTAAATAACTAGCATGATTTAATTAGGTTTTGATTTTCACAATGCTACGTGTGTATTTGTGGTTTATTTATATATATGTGTATATATACGTATATATGTGTATATATGTGTATATATACGTATATATGTGTATATATATGTATATATATGTGTGTGTATATATATGTTTATATGTATTTTCTTGGGTTTATTAATATATATGTATATATATGTGTGTATAAATACAGATAAATGTATTTTAATATGTATTTATATGTATTATATGTATTTTCTTGGGTCATTCAAATGCCAATATTTTACCGTGTAGGTTCCTTAAAAACTGGGTTAATTTCTAAAAATTAGGACTGCATGTGTTCTGTGTGTGTATGTGAGAGAGAGAGAGAGAGAGAGAGAGAAAGAGTGAGCATCATGCTCTCAGATCAACTTTGTCTCTGTGAACATAGAAAATTATAGTTTCTGCAACAGGTGTTTCATAATCTTTCCATAGAGAGACTGAAGCTCAGTTCCATTAGGTGTTTGAGACATTCCAGGAGAGAAGTTGATAGTCCTGGTTGGCCAGCACCCTTTTTGATTCATGGTCAGTGTTTAGGGGTTGGAGTCTATCTTGGCTCAGATTCCTTTCCCTGAATCAATCACTGTGGCTACAGAGGCAGGGTTATGTTTTAATATAGGGCATCAGTAAAGAAATGGAATGCTGGAAGACAGGCAATAATAATAATAAAAAGTATATTTTGTATATTATAAGGACACTAACCCTTATGTAACTTACTTTCTAATAATTTTTCCATCATTTGTCTTTTGCTTTACATGGTGGTGTAATGTGTAATAATTTTATATTTTATAGTTTATCACCCTTCTTTATATGGTTTTTCTCTGATACATAATTTTATTAAAACTTTTTTTTAATGTTTATTTTGAGAGAATGAGAGAGAGCACGCAAGCAGAGGAAGGGCAGCATGCAAGCAGAGGGGGCAGAGACAGAATCTTAAGTAAGCTAATCTCTGCACCATTAGCACAGATCCCAACTCAGGACTTGAAACCAAGAAATGTGAAATCATGACCTGAGCCAAAATCAAGAGTCTGATGCTAACTGGCTGAGCCACCTAGGTGGCCCTCTCATAAATAATTTAAAAGGCATCTTCTTCTAAGATCAGAAAGAAAAAAAACAAACACAATTTTCTTATTTTGTTTCATTTTTTTTTGTATTTCTTATTGGAGTTAATTTCAATATAAGGTACAAGATCTTGATCTAATTCTGTCTTTGATTATGAATATTTATGCTAACACCATGAATGGAACAATTGTTCTGGTTTTACTAATATGAAACGTACTGTGTTATTATAGTAAATTCTTCCACCTGGGACTGGTTTTGTGCTTTCAATTCTTTTCCATTTATATGTGAATTCTTGGGCCATTTTAAATTTGCTCAATTTTAAAATCATATTTATTTTAAATGTCTTAAATTGTTATTTTCTCATACTGGTTCTTATTGCTTGGTCATCATCAGATAAATTTAGAGGTACTTTGTCATGTTCTGAAATATTCTTGCTGGAATCTATTTGGATTTAAACATATTTGGAAATTCATTTACAGAAAATTACAGAGTTAGTATAATTAAAGTGTTATCACTAATGTGATGAGTAAATCCTTTCATTCAAACTCCCTTTTATAACATGTAGTCAAAATAAGTATATTTGGCTCTGATTTTACATTTTATGACTTCTATGGCCTTTTCTGTTTTCTATATTTTATTTATATTTTTATAAATTTTATTTTTTTATTATGTTTTTGCATCTTTTCTTTCTAGTGAACTGGAAAATATATAGCCCAGTGAGATTTAAAATTTGAAATGAAATAAATATATGTTGGGGTGGCTGGATGGCTTAGTTGGTTACAAGTCTGACTTCAGCTCAGGTCATGATTTCATGGTTCGTGAATTCAAGCCCCATGTCGGACTGTGTGTCGACAGCTCAGAGCCTGGCACCTGCTTCAGATACTGTGTTTCCCTCTCTCTATGCCTGTCCCCTGTTTGTGCTCTGTCTCTGTCTCTCTCTAAAATAAATAAATATAATAAAATTTTTTTTTAAATGAATATACAGTTTTTTAATCAGTTTTAGGTTTATAGCCTAATTTATTGTAAAGTGTGCTGAGTTCCTATTTATCCTTTCCATTTATACATGTAGAATGTCCTCTGTTATTGATATCTTGGAACACAGTGGCACATTTGATATAATCGATGAAACTTCATTAACACATAATTATCACCTAAAGTCATTGGGGCTCATTCTTAGAGATACACATTCTGCATTTTGACAAATGTTTAACAAAAATGAATTATTATTTAGATAGAAATAATCTATCAAACCATGAGAAGGCAGAGCAAACTTAAATGCATATTACTAAATGAAAGAAGAGAATCTCAAAAAGACTACATAGTGTATGATTCCAACTGTGTGATATTCTGGAAAAGGTACAACTCTGGAAATACTAAAGAGTTCATTGGTTGTTGGAGTTTAGTGGGGAGGGAGGGATGAATAGATAGAGCACAGAGTATTTTTAGGGCAGTGAATCTCTGTATGATAAAAGAGTAGGTGCATGTCATTATACATTTATCAAAACCCATTTTATTATTTATTTATTTATTTATAATTTATATCCAAGTTAGTTAGCATACAGTGTAATAATGTTTTCAGGAGTAGATGCCAGTGATTCATCCCTTATGTGTAATTACACCCAGTGTTCATCCCAACAAGTGTCTTCCTTAATGCCCCTTACCCATTTAGCCCATCCCCCTACTCACAAGCCCCTCCAGCAACTTTCAGTTTCTTCTCTGTATTTAAGAGTCTCTTATGGTTTGTCCTCCTCCCTGTTTTTATATTATTTTTGCTTCCCTTCCCTATGTTTCTCTGTTTTGTATCTTAAATTCCACATATGAGTGAAGTCATGTGATATTTGTCTTTCTCTGATTAACTTATTTTGCTTAGCATAATACCCTCTAGTTCCATCCACATTGTTTCAAATGGCAAGATTTAATTCTTTTGACTGCCAGATAATACTCCATTGTATGTATTGTTTGTGTGTATATATATTTCCTTTTTTTGTGTGTGTTTTCTTCAACTTCTTTCATAAGCTTTCTATAGTTTTCAGTGTATAGATTTTTCACCTCTTTAGTTAAGATTATTCCTAGGTATTTTATGGGTTTTGGTGCAATTGTAAATGGGATCAATTCCTTCATTTCCCTTTCTGTTGCTTCCTTATTAGTGTATAGGAATGCAACTGATTTCTGTGCATTGATTTTGTATCCTGCAACTTTGTTGAATTCATGGATCAGTTCTAGCAGTTTTTTTGGTGAAATCTGGGTTTTCCATATAGAGATCATGTCATCTGTGAAGAGTGATTTGGGTGCCTTTTATTTCTTTGTGTTGCCTGATTGCAGAGGCTAAGACTTCCAATACTGTGTTGAATAACAGTGGCGAGCGTGGACATCCCTGTCTTGTTCCTGACCTTAGGCGGAAAGCTCTCAGTTTTTCTCCATTGAGGATGATATTAGTAGTGGGTCTTTCATATATGGCTTTTACAATCTTGAGTTATGATCCTTCTATCCCTACTTTCTTGAGGGTTTTTGTCAAGAAAGGATGCTTTAGTTTGTCAAATGCTTTTTCTGCATCTGTTGAGAGGATCATGTGGTTCTTGTCCTTTCTTTTATTGATGTGATGTATCACATTGATTATTTTGTGGATATTGAATCAGCCCTGCATCCCAGGTATAATTACCACTTGGTCGTGGTGAATAATTCCTTTAATGTATTGTTGGATCCAATTGGCTAGTATCTTGTTAAAATTTTAGTATTGTTAACATTTTCTATTTCTTCCTGTTTCAGTTTTGGTAGTTTATATGTTTCTAGGAATGTGTCCATTTCTTCCAGAGTGCCAAATTTATTGGTATATAATTGTTCATAGTATTCTCTTATTATTGGTTGTATTTCTGTCATGTTGGTTGGGAGCCCTCATTTTTCATTCTTGATTTTATTTGCGTCCTTTGTTTTTTCTTTTTGATAAAACTAGCCAGGGTTTATCAATTTGTTAATTTTTTCAAAGAACCAGTTCCTGGTTTCATTGATCTGTTCTATCATGTTTTTTTTTTAAAAGCATTGATTCCTGCTCTAATCTTTATTATTTCCCGTTTTCTGCTGGTTTTGGGTTTTATTTGCTGTTCTTTTTCCAGCTCTTTAAGGTGTAAGGTTAGGTTGTGTATCTGAGATCTTTCTTCCATCTTGAAGAATACCTGGATTGCTATATACTTTTTTCTTATGACAGCCTTTGCCATGTCCCAGAAGTTTTAGGCTGTGATGTTATCATTTTCATGGGATTCCATGTACTTTTTAATTTCTTCTTTATTTTATTGGCCCATTCATTCTTTAGTAGGATGTTCTTCAGTCTCCATGTATTTGTTGTCTTCCCACATTTTTTCTTGTAGTTGATTTTGAGTTCATAGCATTGTGGTCTGAAGACATGAACGGTATGATCTCAATCTTTTTGTACTTGTTAAGGGCTGATTTGTTTCCCAGTATGTGATGTATTCTGGAGAATGTCCCATGTGTACTCAAGAAGAATGTGTATTTTGTTGCTTTAGAATGGAATGTTCTGAATATATGTTAAGTCCATCCAGTTCAGTGTTTCATTCAAAGCCATTGTTTCCTCATTGATTTTCTGTTTAGATTATCTTTACACTGTTGTAAGTGGGGTGTTGAAGTCCCCTACTATTATGGTATTATTATCAATGAGTTTCTGTATGTTTGTGATTAATTGATTTTTATATTTTGGTTCCTCCACATTGGAGGCATAGATGTTTACAATTGTTAGGTTTTCTTAGTGGATATACCCCTTGGTTAAGATACAATGCCCTTCTTCATCTCTTGTTACAGTCTTTATTTTAAAATATAGATTGTCTGATATAAGTATTGGCTACTCTGGCTTTCTTTTGGCGGCTGTTATCATGACAGATGGTTCTCCATCCACTTACTTTAAATCTGAAGGTGTCTTTAGGTCTAAAATGGGTCTCTTGTAAAAAGCATATAGATGGATCTTGTTTTCTTATCAATTCTGTTACCCTATGTCTGTGTTGGGAGCATTTATTCCATTGACGTTTAGGGTGAGTAGAGAAAGATAGGAATTTATTGCCATTGTGTTGGCTATATACTGGGAGTTTCTAGTGGTGTTCTCTGGTCCTTTCTAGTTTTTGTTGCTTTTGGTCTTTTTGTTTTGTTTCAAATTTTCTCCCCTCATAGAGTACCCTTAAAATTTCTTGCAGGGCTGATTTAGTGGTCATGAACTCCTTTAGTTTTTGTTTGTCTGGGAAACTTTTTATCTATTCTCTTCTGAATGACATCTTTGCTGCATAAAGAATTCTTGGCTGCATATTTTTCTGATTCAGCACATTGAATATATCCTGCCACTCCTTTCTGACCTGCCAAGTTTTTGTGCCTAGGTCTGCTGGAAACCTGATCTGTCTTCCCTTGTAGGTTAAGGACTTTTTTTCCCTTGCTGCTTTTATGATTCTTTCTTTGTCTGTGTATTTTGTTAATTTCACTATGATATGCCTTGCTGATGTTCAGTTTTTGTTGAATCTAATGGCAGTTGTCTGTGCTTCCTGGATTTTGATGTCTGTGTCTTTTTCCCCGGTTAGAAAAGTTTCTTGCTATGATTTGCTCACATAAACCTTCTACCCCTTTTTTCTCTCTTCATCTTCTGGGACCCCTATGATTCTGATGTTGTTCCTTTTTAATGAGTCACTGAGTTCTCTTATTCTTATATTGTGCTCTTTTTGCCTTAGTTTCCCTCTTTTTTCTGCTTCATTATTCTCCAGAAGTTTGTCCTCTATATCACAGATTCACTGCTCTGCTTCATCCATCCTTGCTGCCATGGCATCCATTCGAAATTGCATCTCACTTATAGCATTTTTAATTTTGTCCTGACTAGATGTTACTTCTTCTATCTATGCAGAGAAGGATTCTATGGTTTTTTCAACCCCAGCTAGTATTCTTAATATCGTGATTCTAAATTCTGGTTCAGATCTTGCTTATATCTGTATTGATTAAGTCCATGGCTGTCATTTCTTCCTGTTCTTTCCTTTGGGGTGAATTCCTGCCAAGTTCTGTGGTTCAGGTTAACCCTTAGATCCATTTTCTAGGTGTACAAGGTGGTTTGGTGTTGATTTAGCTGCATTTCAGGGACGAGACACAAAACAAACTTTCATGCTGCTCCTCCATCTTGTCCCCTCCCTTAAAATAGCAAAACCAATTTTAAATTTCAATCCTTCTAATTGTACTTTTGTTTAAAAAACACTTGAAATTTTTCACCATTTTTTTCCTAAATTCATTGAGGCATAATTAACTTACCATATTAGCTTCAGGTGTGCAACAACATAGTGATATGACATTTATATACATTGTGAAATGATCACCACAACAGGCATTATTTTCTCCATGCTGTACATTACATCCCCAGGACTTACTTATTTTATATATGGAAGTTTGTACTTTTTAATGTTCTTCGCTCATTTTGTCCATCTCCCAAAACCCTTCCCCTCTAATAACCACTAACGTGTTCTCTGTATCTGTAAGTCTGGGTTATGTTATGTTTTGTTTTGTTTTGTTTGTTTGTATTGATATTTAGATTTCACCTATAAGTGAAACTATGCAGTATTTTTCTTTCTCTCTCTAACTTATTTCACGTATTTAACATTAAAGTCCATATATGTTGTCACAAATGTCAAGATTTTATTTTTTTATTTTTATGGCTGAGTACTATTTCATTGCATATATATAACACATATTCTTTATCCATTCATCCATTGATGGATATTTTGATTTCTTCCATATCTTGGAGATTGTAAATAATGCTGAAATGAATATAGGCATATATGTATCTTTTCCAATTAGTGTTTTTGTTTTTGTCACATAGACATCCAGTAGTGGAATTGCTGGATTATATGTCAGCTCATTTGTACTTGTTTTGAGGAACTTCCCTACTTTTCTCCATAGTGACTGAACCATTTTACATTCCTGCCAACACTGCACAAAGGTTTCCTTTTCTCCACATCCTTGCCAAAACTTGTTATTTTTAGTCTTTCTGATAATAGCCATTATGATGGGTGTAGGATAATATTGCTTTTTGCTTTTGATTTACATTTTCCTGATGATTAGTGATGTTTTGCATGTATTAACTTGCCTGTTGGCCATTTCTAAGTCTTCTTTGGAAAAATGTCTATTCAAATCTTTTGTCCACTTCTTTTTTTCCTTTGTCCACTTTTTAATTGAATTGTTTGTTTTTTTTTTTTTCCTGCTTCTGAATTGTATGAATACTTTATACATTTTGGTTGTTAACCCTTTATCTTCTCCTTTCAGTAGATTGCCCTTTTGTTTTGTTGATGGTTTCCTCACTGGGCAGAAGAATAATAGTTTGAAACAGTCTTAATGTTTAATTTTGGTTTCGTTTCTCTTTCTTTTGTAATCAGATTGTAAAAAAAAAAAAAGAAACATTGCTAAGGCTTATATCAAGGATCTTACTGCCTGTGATTTCCTCTAGGAGTTTTACGGGTTCAGATCTTATATTCAAGTCTTCAATCTATTTTGAGTTAATTTTTGGATATGTAAGTTAGTGGTTCTATTTCATTCTTGTGCACATAGCTGTCCAATTTCTCCAAAACCATTTATTGAAGAGGCTGTCCTTTCCCCACTATATATTCTAGCCTCCTTTGTCATCAATTAATTGACATTTATGCTTGAGTTTATTTTAGGGATCTCTATTCTGTTCTATTGATGTATGTCTGTTTTTATTCTAATACCATACTGTTTTGATTACTCCAGCTTATGGTATCATTTGAAATCAGGGAGCATAATAACTTTGGCTTTGTTCTTTTGTAAGAATGCTTTGGCTATTTGGGATCTTTTATGGTTGCATATAAATTTTAGAATTATTTGTTCTAGTTCTATGAAAAGTATCCTTGAAGTTTTTATAGGGGAAATACTGAATAATAATAGATTGCTTTAGGTAGTATGGATATTTTGACAACATTAATTCTTCCATCCATGAGCAAAAAATATCTTTGCATTTATTTATGTCTTCAGTTTCTTTCATCGCTTTCTTACAGTTTTCAGTGTGCAGGTCTTTTACCTCTTTGGTTAAGTTTGTTCCTGGTTATTTTATTATTTTTGATGTGGTTGTAATGGGATTTTTTTATTGATTTCTCTTTTTTATAGTTTGTTATTAGTATGTAGAAGCAAAACAGGTTTTTTTTTGCATATTCATTTTGTATTCTGCAACTTTGCTGAATTCATTTATTAGTTTTTATTTATTTATTTTCTTTAGTGGAGTCTTTAGGGTTTTCTTTATATAGTATCATGTCATCTTCAAATATTGACAGTTTTACTTCTTCATTTACAATATGGATGCCTTGGCTAGGAATTTTAATAGTATGTTGACTAAAAGTGAGGAGTGTGGCATTTCCTGTTCTTAGATGAAAAGCTTTGAGCTTTTCACTGTTGAGTATATTAGCTGTGGGTTTGTCATACATAGCATTTATTCTATTGAGTTAGCTTGTTCCCTCTATATGTATTTTAAGAGTTTTTATCATAAATGGATATTGAATTTTGTCAGAGGCTTTTTCTGTATTTATTGACATAATAATATTGTTTTTGTGTTTCATTTTGTTAATATGGTGTATTATATTGATTGATTGGCAGATGCTGAACCATCCTTGCCTCCCTGGAATAAATTTTACTTGATCGTGGTGTATGATTCTTTTAATGTATTATTGAACTTGGCTTGTTAATATTTTGTGGAGGAATTTTGTATCTCTGTTCATCAGGGATATTTGGCCTATAATTTTTTGTTGTGTCCTTATCTAATTTTGGTACCTGGGTAATGATAGCCTTGTAAAATGAATTTGAAAGTTTGGAAGTTTCCCTCCTCTTTAATTTTTGGAAGAGTTTGGGAGGAATATGTATTAAATATTCGTTGATGTTAGAAGAATTCACCGGTGAAGACTTCTGGTGTTGGACTTTGTTATTAGGAGGTTTTTTGATTACTTAATTTAACCACTTACTAGTAATTACTCTATTTAGATTTTCATTCTCTTCATGATTCAGTCTCAGGAGATGATAAATTTCTAGGAATTTATCTGTTTCTTTCAGGTTCTCCAATTCCTTGGTGTATGATTATTCATAATAGTCTCTTATGATCCTTTGTATTTCTGTGGTTCAGTTGTAATTTTTCCTGCTGCATTTTTTATTTGTTTTAAGTCTCTCTTTTTTTTGATGAATCTAGCTAAATGTCAATTTTGTTCATCTTTTTAATAAACCAACTCTTAATTGATATTTTCTATTGTCTGTTTAGTTTCCCTTTCATTTATTTCTGTATTAATTGTTGTTATTTCCTTCCTTTTACTAACTTTGGGCTTTATCTTTCCTTTTCTAGTTTCTTGAGGTATAAAGTTAGGTTGTTTATATGAGAATTTTCTGTTTAGGCCTATATAGATATGAACTTTCTTCTTAGAATAGCTTTTTTGTATCTCATAGATTTTGGTATAAAGTATTCTGTTTTCATTTGTATATAGGTAGTTTTTAAATTTTTTTAAATGTTTATTTATTTTTGATAGAGAGCATGAGCAGGGGAAGGGGCAGAGAGAGATGGAGACACAGAATCTGAAGCAGTCTCCAGACTCTGAGTTGTCAGCACATAGCCTGACTCAGGGCTCAAACTCACAAACCATGAGATCATGACCTGAGCCAAAGTTGGATGTTCAACCAACTGAGCCACCTAGAAACCCATATAAGTATTTTTTTATTTCTTGTATGACCCAGTAGTTGTTCAGTAGCATGTTGTTTAATATCTACATACTTGTAGTTTTTCCAATTTTCTTCTTGTAATTGACTGCTAGTTTCATATTATTGTGGTTGGAAAAGATACTCAATATGGTTTAAATCTTGAATCATTGTTATTTTTTTTTTTGTGGCCAAACATATGATCTATGCTAGAGAATATTCCATGTGCACTTGAGAAGAATGTGTACTCTGTTGTTTTTGGATGGAATGTTCTGTATATATTTGTTAAGTCCTTCTGACCTAATGCATTGTTTAAGGCCCATGTTTCCTTATTGATTTTCGGTCCAGATGATTTATCCAATAATATAAGTAGGATATTAAAATCCCCTATTACTGTGTTGTTGTCACTTTCTCCCTTTGCACCTGTTAACATTTGCTTTATATATTTTAGTGCCCCCATGTATGTTGGATGTAAATTTATAAAGGTTGTATCCTCTTGCTGGATTATCCCCTTTCTTATTACATAGTGCTCTCTTTTGGTATCTTTTCTTATAGTCTTTTTTTTTTTAATTTTTCTTTAATGTTTAGTTTGGAGAGAGAGAGAGAGAAGAGGAGCAGAGAGAGAGGGAGGTGCAGAATCCTAAGCAGGCTCCAAGCTCCGAACTGTCCACACAGAGCCCAATGTGGGGCTCAAACTCACAAACTGCAAGATCATGACCTGAGCCAAAGCTGGATGCCCAACTGACTGAGCCACCCAGGCGCCCCTTGTAGTCTTTGTTTTAATGTCTACTTTGATATGACTATAGCTACACCACCTTTTTTTCATTTCCATTTGCATGCAGTATCTTTTTCTATTCCTTCACTTTCAGTCCCTGTGTGTCCTTATACCTGAATTGAGTCTCTTATAGGGAGTGTATATATGTCTTTCTTTTTCTTATCCATTTAGCCACTGTGTCTTTTGATTGGCTAATTTACTCCACTTACATTTAAGGTAATTATTGATAAGTATGTACTTATTGCCATTTTGTTCATTTTTTTTCTCTGTTTTTGTAATTCCTCTCTTATGCTTTCTCTTCTTCCTTGTGGTTTGTTTTCTTTAATGGCATGCTTAGATTCTTTTCTCGTTTTTATTGTTACTATTTTGTATCTACTATAAGCTTTTGCTTTGGAGTTACCACGAGGTTCACATATATTATCCTACATATATAATCTATTGTAAGTTGATAGCAACTTAAACACATTGCAAAACTATATTTTTACATACCCACACACATTATATGTTTTTGATGTTACTTTTTACATCTTTTTATTTATGTGTCCCTTAACTAATTATTATAGTTTTGATTAACGTTCCTACTATTGTCTTTCAACTTTCTCAGTAGCCTTATAAGTGACTAATTTACTGTCTTTATTGTATATTTACCTTTTCCATTGAGACTTTTACTCTTGGATTTTTTTGTTGTTATTGTTGCTATTTCTTTCACCTTAAAGAGTTCCCTTTATTATTTTCTTATGAGGTTAGTAGCAATGAACTTTAGTTTTTGCTTGTCTCTTTACCTCTTTTGAGATCTGAATGGTAACTTTGTTGGTTGAGTATTCTTGGTTGGAAATTGTTTTTTGTTTGCTTTTTTTTTCTCAGTATTTTGAATTGATCATGCCACTCCATTCTGGAATTGAGAATTTCTGTTGAGGATCTGCTTATAGTCTTATGGGGTTTTCCTTGTATGTAATAATTTGTTTTTCTCTTGCTGCTCTTAAATTTTTTTTTTTATCTTGAACTTTGACATTTTAATTATAATATGTCTTGGTGTGGCTCTTTTTAGGTTCATCTTGTTTGGAATTTTCTGTATTTCTTGGGCCTGAATGTCTATTTTCTTCTCCAGGTTAAGGAAGTTTTAATCTATTTTTTTTCAAATAAGTTATCTGCCCCTTTCTCTCTCTCTCCTCTTTCTGGGGCCCCTCTAATGCAAATGTCATTCCATTTGATGTTATTCCAGAGGATCCTTACATTATTTTCATTTTTTTAAATTCTTTTTCTTTTTGCTGCTCTGTCTGGGTGAATTCCATTGTTTTGTCTTCCAGCTTATTAGTTTGTTATTCTGCTTCATCTAGTCTGCTGTTGATTCCTTCCAGTTTATCTTTCATTTCAGTTATGTATTCTTCAGCTGAAGATTGTCCCAGGTGGGACATGCTTGCTGGCTTCAGGAGGTAGTGGGAAAATGTCTTGATTGTGTGGGCTGTGGGCTTCAGCAGTGTGCAGGAGAGTGACTTGTCTGTGCATGTGCACTGGCTTTAGGCTGGAGTGGGAGAATGCTGCCACCACTCACACTTGCTGGTCCTAGCAAGGGAGTGAGCAACTCTCACAGTGGCTTGAGCTATCAGACTTTAGCTAGGGAACAGGAGAACTTCCTAGACTTTGGTGCTCTCCCACCCTAGTTAAGCAGTAGGGGAATATTGCAACTGCCCATGCTGTCTTGCCTCAGCAAGTGCTACAACTGCTTACCCCCAAACATCCCAACAAGGCAGCTCTAGGTTATAGGATCTGAGTTCACCTGCCTGTGCTAGCAGGCTATATGAACAGTGTAACAGTGTTGTCTGCCAGCATCTCTATCTAAAGAGAGTGTATCAAATGTCCCCTGCCTTCCAGCTGATGCCCCCAAGATCAGCAAATTAATTTCCATCACATATAGTCTAAGCACTTTTTAAGCTGAACTTTTTTTTTTTTTTTTTGCTGTGCTTTGGGGCCAGAGAGACTACATACAAGCCCTCACAGAGGGGAATCTCAATTTCCTAGCACTTGGAGACCCCTGGACGTCAACCCCATTGGTTTTCCAAGCCACGCATTCTGGGAGCTCATCTCTGTGGCATTGATCCCAGGATCTGGGATGTCTGATGTAGTGCACTAGCCTCTCACTTATTCAGGAGAAGTACTTATTTAGTGAAATCCCTACCCATTGTGTTTTGCCCTATCAGATATGTGTTTTTTCTTCCCCCACCACTGAAGACCATGTCTCTGTCTCTCCTAACCAAGTAGAAGTGGCCCTTTTATCCTCTGCTGTGGAGAGCAGTTTATCTAGTTTTCACATCTTTTTTTTCAGAGGGAAATCATCTAGATGTAGCTATAGATTTATCCATGTGTGTCCATGGGAGGAGGTGAGTTTGGGATCTTCTTATGCTGCCATATTGGATCCCCTCTCTTTTCTACAATTATTGCTGTCATGAATATAACTAGTGGGCTCCAAGAAGATACATTTTGGACTCAGCTATTGTGTGGTTTCATTTAGTAGCTCCAAGGTGGACTTAATAGCTATTCTCCAATTTTCACACAAATTCGAATCTCTAACAGAAAATCTTTCTCAACACTGAATCAAAGTACAAGGACCTAATGAGCTCAAATAAGTCTCCTTTCTTTTTCTTCCAAAGACTCAATTTTAAAAGACTTTGTGAGTCATTTGAAGCTGTATTAAACACTAACATCCAAAATATTCTCTTGCCACTTATTTCATGAAGAAATCCCAAAGACTTAATTGTTCTAGTAAAATCATATAATGATCTGTATGACTGATATATTATGCAAAAATCAATTTTTAATTCTTTTCCTATTCTTCTGCTCCATCAGATCTATAATGCCTATCCCAGAGTATTATAAGGAGCATCATTTTTCATGACAGCTTATCACCATTGTTCTATGTACTATGCATCTAATAGTTTGGCAGGCATGAAGGAAATACACTTTACACTAAGTTAAAATTCAACCTAAAGTGTTACTGGGAATTATAGCTCAGTTCACAGCTCCCTTATGAGAATCCCCAAATACAATGCAGGTTTCAATTACAAGACTCCCTGCTTCTCCAATATTTAGATATACGTAATGCACAATTCAAACCTCTGATATTAGAGCTTACTTTATCAAGGATTTTGCTTCTAGTTGGTTACACAACCACACAGACCATCTCCTTCTACCACAAGTTCAGCTTTGGGTACAAAATTCTCTTATATCAGGCATAATAATTTTGTATTTATCTATCTACTTATTTTTACTGAAGATTTAGAGGTTTCTGGCAAAGAGAGTCAGGTTAGCCATATATGGCCTTGGGGGCAACTGGCAGAATTTTTCCACGTTTACCCTTGGTCTAGGAGCCTGATTCCACCTGCCCAAAACCCTTCCCATCCCCTCATGCTCCTTATTTGGCAACTGTCTCTCAATATACAGCTCATGAGAAGGGTGGGTTGATGCCCTCTTCCAGCTTTCTGTGGGGAGCAGCACTACTAGCTTTGCCTATTTTTCAAAGTCCTTCAAGGAATTATAGCAAATACTTGGCTAAAGGTTTTCCATTTCATATAAAAGCAATCAACTTAAAAAAAAAAACCATAATTCTTCTCACTTGTGAAACCAAATATTTCAAATCCTCTCATTTAGATCCATTTCATAGTCACAAAATCTGCTACAGTGAGATATTTCTAATTTAGAAGTGCATGTACTAAAACTTTTACTGCCATCAACTGAACATACGGTTCTGGTTCCTGAAATGAAGATTTAAGAGCTAATATTTTTCATTCTTAGGGTGGAATCTGTTTATATTAGCCACTGAATTATATGTCAACTAAGACATACAAGCTTTTATTTGACACAGTTTGAAAGCACTCCTGTCATGTACAATTTTTAAAGCTTTTGTTTAATTGTACATTAAAATAATAATTGACTTAATAAGTAGTTATCTGATATAAGATTTAAAAATATACTGTCACAGTCAGAATAAAATATATTCAGGATTATATTTTAATGGAAACTCATTTGAATCAAATTTCATTGTGATACTCTACAATGTATCCTTTGGCCCATTTCTAAAACAGATTTATATATAGATGGCAGTTGTCAGGAGACAGGAATTATGATTGTACTCTAAAATTTATTTTACTACAAACATAAACCCTAGAAAACTTTTATAACACATTTTTCCCAATTGGTTTTCAGTATGAATTGTGCATTTTCAAAATACTGTGACTATTTTAAAGTCTATAAAGGAGTGGAAAGAAAGATTTACATCTCCCAAATGTGGCTTGTCAACTAGATCTTCCAAGTTTGTAAATGGACTCTGGTACTTAAACAAAATGAATTTTGTCTAAATTATCTTTTGTTGCTGTCAACATTTGGCTTTATATTTTGTCTTTCATTTAGATGTTCTGCTTAGCGAGCACCTACTATGTGTCAGGCTTTATTCTAGGTGCTTGGACATAGCAAGAACAAAGCAAAGTCCCTGTCCAGAGTTCACTTTCTAATGTCAAAGGCATACAATAAATATAAAACCTAGTAAAATGGGTACATTAGATAGTGTCAGGTATATGGAAAAAAAGATGAAGGAGACAAAGGAGGGGGGATAGATGATTCCTGGCTGACCTGGAGTGGTGGAGACCTACTGTTTTATATAGAGTTGTCATCCTGATGAGGTGTTGTTCGGCCTGGAGAAAAAAAAAAAGAAAATAAACCAAGTAGATACCTGGGAAAAGAACATTTCCAAAAAGCAGGATTCTGCTTGCTGTATTTAGGACCAGTAAGGGGTTCAGTATGGTTGAAGCAAAGTGAGTGGAAAGGAAAGGAGAACATCTAAGATTAGAGCTCCAGGAGAAGACACGTGTGATCAGGAAGGCCTTGTGGCCAGTGGTAAGGCTTTTGGCTTCCTCTGAATGATACAGGAGCCAATAGAAAGCTTCTGAGCACAGAAGTAATGTCTTTTCTATTATGTAAAGTAATCACTCTGACTCTTGTGCAAGGTACAAAGGTGAAGCAGAGAGGAGAGGAAGAATGTTGCAATAATCCGAGATGAAATGATATTAGCATAGGCCAGGATAGTAATGACGAAACTGAGGAAATGGTCAGATTCTGGACATACTGAAATATGACGGGTATAGTTAGCTAATGGATCAGTTGTGGCTGTGAGAATAAAAAGTAGCCCATTTTTGCTTAGACAACTGAAAGAATAAAGTTGCTATTAACTGATGTGGAGAAGACTATAAGAAGGGCAATTTTGAGGATGTAAAATAGCAAGCTGGGTTTCAGACATGCAAGGTTTGAGATGTCTCTTAGATGTGAAATGGAAATATGCAGACAAATATGGAATCCAGGCATGAAATATGGGATATAATACATAATTTTTGGAATCATCAGTATATAGTTGTTAGTTAATATCATGAACTGAGTTGAGTTCATCTAGACTCCAGAGTGAATATATATAGTGAAAAGATTTCTGGGAACTCACCTGCAGGCAGTGCCTACATTTAGAGGTGAATGAACCAGATGAGGATACTGAGAATATGCAGCCCATTAGGCAGATAGGGAATCAAGAGTGGACACTTTCTCAGAAGCCTAGTGATTGCATTTTTTGAACAGAAAATGCACAACTCTGCCAAAAACTGTTTATGGGTCAAGGGAGATGAGGACTGAGAACTGGACAATGGATTTTACAAACCATAAGTCACTCATAACTGTGAATAAAAGTTATTTGGTGGAGTGATTGGATGACAATATGGTTGGATGTTATGAATAGAGAGGAATTAGAGATAGTATACACAGAAATTTTGCTATGTCAAAAGACCAAGACAAGAGATGAGGGTACATTAAGAGATAGTTTTAGATCAGAATTTGGATTTGAATGATTAAAGACAAATGTATTATTTTTAAGTGATACTTAACAATTTCAAGGTAAAGGAGTATAAATTAATAGAAAATGTCAGCCCAGGACCAACTTTAGCCAGATATTCTTTCTGGTAACACTGACTCCTTGTATATTTTTGAAGGAGAATTGAAAAAAAGATTATTTCAATTTTTTAATTTTTATTACTTATTTTTGAGAGGGGGGAAGAGAGAGAGCGCACAAGTGGGTAATGGGCAGAGAAGGGGACAGAGGATCTGAAGTGGGATCTGTGCTGACAGCCCGATGCAGAGCTTGAACACTTGAATTTGTCAGATCATGACCTGAGCTGAAGTTGGACACTTAACTGAATGAGCCACCCAGGTGCCCCTGAAAAATATATTATTTCAGATAAAGAGGGTAAATGGAATGTAGGACAAGCATACAGAAGTGCAAGTTATATGATTTCTCTTCAGGATGTCACTCTGGAAAAGCCAGGTAACTTGTCTAGGACACAGCGCGTTTTAAATGTAAATAATAGCTTGTGTTGGATTGTGTTTCCTCAGTCTCTGTGTGTAAACTTAATTTTCAAGGTTACAGAAGAACAGAAAGGGATAGACAAGGATTTGAGTGGTTAGCTTTTGTACTGAGCAGGATAGAAAAGTGAGGGCAAGGTGATGAGATGGTGAAATATTTGAATAGATACTTTCTGACACTGTGTGTGTGTGTGTGTGTGTGTGTGTGTGTGCGCGCGCGCGCGCGCGCGGAGGGAGGGTAGACTAGTTTCTTGAAATTTAGATTTGTTCCTACCAATGATAAAGTCAAAGGGGAAATGGGTGATAGGATTTTTCTGTCCTTACTGCAGAAAACAAACAAAAAGGGAAATATAAACAAAAACCAGAAACCCACTTAGTGACTCTGACTGTTCTTCTTGTCCTCATGCGTTGATCACAGATTCTGTATGCCTTCAAAATACAACCAAATCTTGCTCAATTCTCATTCATTCCACCACTACAAATGGGACCTAAGCCACCATCCATTCTTTTTTACTTGACTGATTGTAGGAGCTTCTTAATTACTGCTCCAGTTTCTATAGGTTGTCAACAGGTTCCTCAGTCACTCAGAGCAAGTTCCAAAGTCCTATTTAGACCATTCACTTGCCACCACTACTTATCTGATCTCAGTTCTCACTATGCCCTACCCATTTACTCTAACCTCTTTCCCATTCTTGAAAATAACAAGCATTATTGTACCTAGGGCTTCTTCAGTCCCTGTTCCATCTTCCTGGGATGCTCTTTCCGCAGATACTGATTGACTTTCTCACTTCCATTGTGTCTCTTCTCAAATGTTACCTTACCACACAGGCTTTGCCTGATTCTCTATGTTATATAGCGATTCTTATCTCCTCTACTCTTTTTTATGTTCCATGGTAGTAATTACCATATTATATATCACATGTTTACTTTTTGTCTATATACTGTCTTCTTTTTCCTACTGGAATCTAAGTTTTATGAGGGTAGATATTTTATCTGTTTTGTTTATTCCTGTATCCCTAGTGCTGAGAAGTGTGCTGGACATACAATATGTAGGTAATAATTATTGATGAATATGTGAATAAATGAATGATTGATTGAATGAATGAATGAGTGAATTTGATTCTCCCTGGTGACATTTGGAAATTTAAAAACAATCAATTTGATGAAGAACATGGAATAAAGGAAATACTTGCTTTCCCTGTGGAAGGGGCATAAGCTTGGATATCAAGGGCTTAGTTCTAGACAGTAAGTTTTAGTGCAAGAACACTGTCCCTTCAGTGTCAGTGTTAATTCCATAAGGACTACAGTTACTTGGCAGTTGGTGAAGATGGTCTATGGCTTTTTCTACTCTGTAGAATAGGGGTTTGGATCAAATCATATGTAAGATTGCAATTCTAAATTTTCATATTTTATAATTTTATCCTTCATGTGTTGCTCTGTACCCTACCATTTGTGTTAGTTTATGTCAATTATTGAACTCACCCGGGGCTGCAAAATTATAATCTGTGAAAAAAAAGTGACAGTATCTTTGATTTCCTTCTCCTAAATCACTATCATGTTTCTTTCAAAAGCACGAGTGCCAACAGAAAAATGCAGCAGCTCTTACACCTTCTATGTGCATATAGTGAAGTTGCATCTACTCACACATCTTTGGACACAGAAAATCACATGACTTAAAGCCACATGCCAAGAGACATATAATGGACAGAACTCAGTCAATTTGGGTACATGTTATTTTAGGAAGTCTTCAACCATTCTTCCCGCTAGTAAACCAAATTACCTAGGGCCTTATGTATTGTTCTGGTAACAAGAAGTTAGATTAGATTTTTGAGGCCTTTAGTTGTTTCTGATTTTGCTTAATTTTGTGGAAATGTCATCTTTTCCTGCTGTATTGGGTGAAGGATGACAGGTCCAAACTGGCCTTTTAATTGTGGTGGTCTTTGCTGCAAGGGACTCTGGTCTTTGCCATTACCACATACTGCTACCTCCTCTGCTAAGCCCAAGCTTCCCTGGGTCTACCAGTCATCTCAGTATTCCCAGTCTCTTCCATAGGTCTGAAAACTTCTGTATACAGTGGGCTGGATTTTACAAGCCCATACAATTTCTTTTGTGCCTAGAAAACTCCCTGAACTCTTGGTCTTCTGTACCTTTTTGTAACCCTGTAGGATATGAAGCTCTTTTGAAAATCTGGTTTCTTTAAAAAACTTCTGTCTCCTAAACCTCCACCTGTGGAAATGAAAAGATACCACATGTTTCTTGGACTTGCTGAACCCTACCTTAGTATTTTTGCATCTTCCCCTCTCAGGACTTTGAGTTCAAGGGAATGGGGTGGGTAGGAGACGTGTATCTCAATTTGGCTTTCCAGTCTTCTTTCTACTAGATTCTGTCTCCATCCCAGGAAGTGTTTTGCCCTTCTTTGTGTGTTAGCAACCATCCTAAAGTCTTACCCTAGTCCATTTACTCTCTTTTTAAGCTGCTGTGCTTTAATTCTGGGAGCTTTACTGATATCTAGAGTCCAGATTAAAAGTTTCAAGAAAATTCTTTTTTCTCACAATTTGTACTAGCTTCCGCAAATCCATATCACTTGCTTTCAGATCATTATCACATGTGTACCGAAATCTCCTTTTATACTCAGAGACAAGTAATGACTGCTTTGCTGCTCTACGCCATTTAGAGGTAAGACTTTAATGAGGAGAGAAATGATAGATGACTAGAGGTAAACGTAAATGCATACTGGAGCTATAAAAGGAGAATGAATTAAATCCAAAGTAAACAAAAGATACAAAATAATAAAAATTAGAGAAGAAATCAATGGAATTAGAAACTGGAAATTAATAGAGAAAATCAAAAACCAAAAGGTGGTTCTTGGAAGAAATCATTAAAATTGATAAAACCTCATCCAAGTTAAGTAAGAAAAAAAATGGAATACAAAAATTACTTATATGAAAAATGAAAGAGAGGCCATCACTACTGATCCCATGAACATTAAGGGAGGCCATCACTACTGATCCCATGAACATTAAAAGGATAGTAAACGAATTTCATGGGCTTTTGGGTGGCTCAGTAAGTAGAGTGTATGTATGACTCTTGATGTCAGCTAAGGTCATGATCTCACAGTTAGTGAGGTCAGGCTCCACATCAGGCTCCATGCTAACAGCATTCTCTCACTCCTTCTTTCTCTGTCCCTCCACCTCTCTCCCTCAAAATAAATAAACAAACTTAAAAAAAACAGAATTTCATGAACAATCACAAATTTGATAATGTAAATGAAACAGATCAGCTCCCTGAATGACAAAATCTGCCCACACTCAAAAATAGGTAATCTGTATAGGCTTATATTGATTAAAGAAATTGGATCAATAATTAATAACTTTATCAAACAAACAGTGTTGGGCTCAGGTGGTTTCAATGGTTAGTTTCATTAAACATTTAAAGAATAAATGATACCAATTCTCTACCTTACAGGAAGCAAAAACAGAAGAAATGCTTCTTAACTCACTCAGTGAAGCCAGAATTATCTGAACACCAAAACCAAAGACATTAAAGCAAAGATTATAGACCATGATCTCTCATGAACATAGATGCAAAAATCCTCACAAAATGTTAACAAATTGAATCCAGTCATGTATAAAAATAATTTTATACTATGACCAAGTGGGATATATTATAGGAATATATGGCTAGTTCAACAGGTAAACGAATTTAAGTTGTAATTTAATACATAAACACACTAAAGAAGAAAATCATATGATCACATCAATAGATGCAAAAGTATTTGACATATTTCATCACCCCTTCATGACAAAGTCTCAGCACACTAGGATAGAGAGGGAACTTGCTCAACTTAAAGAGTTTGTGCAAAAAAGCTACAGCTGACATCGTATGTATGGTGAGAAACTAGATGGTTTCCACCTAAAATTGGTTATAAGGTAAGGATGTTTGCTCTCACCCTTCCTATTCAGCATGTACTGAAAGATCTAGCTAAAGTAATGAAAGGAAGAAGGTATATATACATACACACACACACATATACATATATGAAATAAATAAAAATACACTTGTTCACATTTGACCTGATTGTCTATTAGAAAATCTGAAAGAATTGACAAACTCTTGTAACTAATAAGTGATTTCGAAAGGTTATAAGATACAAGGTTAATATACAAAAGTCATTTGCATTCCTGCATGTCAGGAAAGCGCCACTTATATTAGCAACAAAAAGGAAATGAAACAGATATAAATTTAACAAATATATGTATATAAGTAAAATACAAACCTCTATTTGAAGAAATTAAGATCTAAATAAATAGAAAAATATTCCATGTTCTTGGATCAGAAGAGTTAATATTGTTAAGATGTCAGTTCTTTTCAACTTGATGCATAAATTCAACACACTTCTAATCAAATTCTCATCAAGTTATTTTGTAGATACTAGCAAACTGACTGTAAAGTTTGTATGGAAAATCAAAGACCCAGGACATCCAACACAATATTGAAAAAGAAGAAAAGGGGTGCCTGGGTGGCTCGGTCAGTTGAGTGCCCAACTTCAGCTCAGGGCATGATCTCAGAATTTGTGAGTTCGAGACCCACATTGGGCTCACTGCTGTCAATGTGGGGCCTGCTTTGGATCCTCTCTCTGTCCCTCCCCTGCTGGTACTCCCTCTCTCTCAAAAAAAAAAAAAAAAAAAAAACCCCACAAAATTTAAAAGAAAGAGAAGAACAAAGTCAGAAAACTGACACTACCCAAATTCAGGTCTTACTTATAAAGCTATAGTAATCAATACAGTGTAGTATTGGGAAAAGAATAGACAAATAGATTAATGGAGCAGCATAGAGAATCCAGAAATAGACCTATACAAGTATAGTCAACTGATTTTTGATAAAAAATCAGGGAAATACAGTGAACAAACAGTGGTCTCTTCAATAAATAGTTCAGGACAACTATATATCCACATGCAAAAAAATCAATATAGACACAACTTTATACCTTTCATAAATATTGACTCAAGTGTGTCATAGACTTAAATGTAAAATTCAGAACTATAAAATTTCTAAATGACAACATAGAAAAACCTTGGTGATTTTGGGTTTGGTGGTGACTTCTTATAAACAACACCAAAAGCACAATCTGTGAAAGGAAAAATTGATAAATTGGACTTCATTAAAATTAAAGCTTATGCTTTGCAAAAGGCACTCTGAGGAGAATGAAAAGACAGGCCACAGAATGGGTGAAAATATTTGCAAGACATGTATCTATTAAATGACTTGTATCTAAAATATACAAAGAACTCTTAAAACTCAATAATAAGAAAACAACCTGATTTTAAAAAAAAATAGGCAAAAGATCTGAACAGATACCTCCCCAAAGAAGATGCACAGATGGTAAATAAGTATGTGAAAAGATGTCACTAGAGAGTTGCAAATTAAAACAACAATGCTATACCACTAGACGCCAGTGACAGTGGCTTTGAAACCCAAAGCACTGACAACACCAAATGGTGGGAAGAATGTAGAGCAAGAGCAGCTCTCCTTCAGTGCTCTTAGGAGTGTAAAAAGGTAAAGCCATTGGGAAGACAGCTTGGTGGTTTCTTAAAAAGCTCAGTATAGGCTTACCATATGATCCGGTAATCACATTCCTTAATATTTACCCAAATGAGTTAAAAACGTATGTTCATACAAAACTCTGCATATGAATGTTTAAAGCAGCTTTGTTCTTAATTGGCAAAAATGGAAAGCAGCCAGATGTCCTTCAATAAGTGAATGGATGAGCAAACTTGTTACATCTATATAATGTAATGTTATTCACTGATAAGACGAGAGGAACTACTAAGCCAGGAAAAGATATGAAGGATACTAACTGCATATTGTTAAGTGAAAGAAACCGGTCTTAAGAGGCTATACACTGTATGATTCCAAAATGACATTCTGGAAATGGCAAAACTAGAGACAGTGAAAAGATCAGTGGTTTCCAGGAATTCATGGAAAGGAGAGGAAGGATGAATTGGTGGAGTACAGGGGATTTTTAGGACAGTGGAGCAGTAATGTTAGACACATTGCTGCTTGCATTTGTCAAAATCCATTGCACTGTATAACACAAGGAGTGAATTCTAATGTAAATTATGGACCTTAGTTAATAATGTATCAACATTGAGTCATCAATTATAACAAATGTACCACATGAATGCAGAATGTTCATGATAGGGGAAACTGTGTGTGGGCATGGGTGGACGGGAATGAGGTATATGGGAACTCTATAATTTCTGCATAATCTTGTTTATAAACCTGATACTGCTCTAAACATAAATTATAGTATTAAGTAAATAAATGCACCCATATTTTCACCAATATAATCACATTGTACTTATCACTAAAGTATGCAAAGTTAGACTCTAGTAAGAAAAGGAGTAATACTATAACCAAAAAAAAATTGGGAGGCGCTAGAAGACAGTGGAATTTGAGTGGATGTGTATGTGTTCTAATTTTCTCATGTGTTTCTGTGGAAATTCAGAACAGTGCCAGATAGGAAGGTGATCAGCATGACGGTTTGATACCAATACATAAAGGTTTAATTTTATTATGAAGTTATATTCATCAGGGTAATTAAAAATCGAGATAATCAAATTTTCAGGAATCAAAAAGAAAAAAGCAGTTAATGAAAATAGAAACAATATAATGCAAGACTTTCTTTCATCAAAGAAAACATTATTGATGTTAAGAACAATATAAAATGAAATAGGGCTATGAATAAATGTCATAACATCTATATCTCTATTTTATTAGTCATTTTAGCCAGTACCATGTTTAATATCACACAAGTATGTCTGTTAAATCAATTTCAAGAGAAAGATAACTATTATCATGACTTTTACCTACAATTTCTCTGTAAATTCTAGATGAATAAATGATAGTTACAGCTTAAAAATACACCCATCCATTCTTCCTCTTTTCTGCTACAATCCAAGTGTTACCCTTTTCATGTTGGCCCACTTCTACCTTCTCTTAGTTCTATCTTCTTCAATTACATTTTCTCACTTGTTTCTAAAACTTTTTTACTGATTTGCCCTAGCAGCATTTAAATATGCTCAGAGCCTTCCCCTTCCCCAACATGACTGTCAACACAGATCCAGAACTTTCATTGATGACCTATCTCTTGTCGGGAACTACAACTATCTCTATTAGGCTGCTTAGAAGAATTATTTTTTTACTCTTTTAGTCTTTATTGTTTTTTGTTTGTTTGTAGTTTAATTCACTCTTCGCTCAGGAGAATGTTGCTTCAGTATCCAGTAAAAGTGTGCTCCCAAACTAGCACTCTTTTTCTATCCAAACTCAATAAATACTTTATATCCTGTTTTCATCATTCAGCCACACTGGGTTGACCTTAGTCCTTGGGAAGATCTCCTGGTTTTCTCTCTTAATTCCCAACACTTTCTCATTCAGTTTCTCTTCTGGTTCCTTTTCTTCTGGATAGCATACATAGGATAGTGACACTGGGAGTGGAAGAAAGTGGATACCAGCCAATCCAGAAATATGGAGGAGGCTTGAATGCTCAGGACTAGGGGGTTGCTAGGACTTGCAAAGTAAGTGAGAGGAAGGTGGCAAAGTTTACTTTTTAGTTTCTGGCTTATCCAGCTGAGTGGTTGGTGATACATTTACTGACAGAGCATGTGGATCTGAATGGAGAACCCGCAGTTACAAATTGCTTTGGGGCAAGTTGAATGTGAAGGCAGCACTGTCACTCTCATAGTCTCACTCCTAACTGCCTCACCTTCAAAATCAAAACTCAACCAGCTCTTGCTTTGAAGACAGTCTTTGCATTTGTGTTTGTTTGTTCAAACATAGCAGCTGCAACCTGAATCCAGTAAACAGTGCCATTAGTTTCTCAGTAGTTTCATTTTCATGGCAGCTCTATGCCAACCTACTAGTTTCACTTATTTAGATAGGTGGGTCTAAAAAACTTAATGAGAATTCATATCCCAATAAGTCAGTAGCCAAATTTAAAAAGAAAAAGGAAATGGAAAGAAAAAATGTTATTTTTCTTTCATTCTTAAGCTGGAACTAGGGGTTAATGGGCTGTGTGCACCTGTTGGGCACTGCACATCTCATCATTAGGGTGAAGCTGTGTACTGCCACCTGCATGTCCTATACTATGTTTTTTTGCAGTTCTTACTCTTTATCACAGAGAGTTCTGAAAACACAGTTTAAAAAAGATATGTCACTGAGAGGCACATAGCATGGTTTAGCTGCAACTGTGGACTTCAGGTAGTTCCTGTAATACATCAAGGAACTCAAGGGCCATTGCTTCCTTTGAATTTCACTTCATTCACATTGCAGATTCTTCCGTTCACATCACCATTGTCTCTTCTGTGTGATACGACCACCTCATCATGAATTCCTCGAAATAATTAATTAGTTAATGTTGTCCTCCAATGCATATTTCACACTACGGCCAGAGCTGCCTTTTGAAAACAGAAATCTGTTGTTACAACTTTGTCTATAACCTTTTAAAGATTTCTTGCTCTCCCCGAAGTGTTCAAATTCCTGACCTTTCAGGGGTTGGCTTCTGCTTGTTCCTCAGCTGCTTCTTACCAAGTTCCACCTCAATAACTTTCACTTTATTCTGTGACATTCTGTGTTTCCTTCAGTTCTTTCAGTGTGCCAAGTTCTGCTTTCACCTTCTTTCTTTCTGCCGGGAGCATACTCTTCTTATTTTTTAGCTGGCTTTCATCTTATTTTTTTATGTTTTTGCTTAGCTGTTTCTTACTGACAGAGATTTCCAGATCTCACCTGCTCAGTTAAACATTGTTTCTTTTATTTAACTCATTGTAGAACTCATTGTAGAACTTTATTTAACTCATTGTAGATTTAAATATTTAAATACAAGTATATAATCTTCCTTGACTAAAATGCAAGCCCTTTGAAAGTCATTATTGTTTCCTGGCCATGTCTGGATTTTCTTTTAGCAGCATCACGATGGGGTCATAGTGATGAAAAAAAATTAAGTGAATATGAATACATGAAAGTACCTGATGAGGAACCATAAGGCAAGCTGAGGGCTAAGTACAAGCTAGCATACGCCACCCCCCTCCCAAGGTGGGGTATCTGGGATATTCCTCAGGCACTCCTGGCTGCCTAACAACAAAGGAAAGGAAAGAAAACAAATGGTTAACTGACAGAGTTCAAAGTCATGCAGGACAGGAGTCTCCATCAGTTTATAAATATCTTAATAAATTACAAGAAAAAGGCAGTCTTATCAATAGCCTAATCTCCAGAAACCTGTAGACTCAGTGTTCTGGAGCCCCTAACATCACCCTCCCCTCCATAGTGTTGTGGGGAACAAAGGCAAGAAGGAAATGGTAGGTAATATTAAAGTTCCTTATAACCTGTAGCCCATTGACAAATACTTGAGGCAAATACAGGAACCCCCTACTCTCCCAATGTTAATGCCTTAGTAGAGAAAAAACAACCTTAGCTCCATAATACAAGGCCTCAGGTATCTTAGGTGTCGTCTTTAGCATATCAAAGCCCTTCTGGAGGCCTTTACCTCCCCCAACTTCGTAGGTTATAACCAGTCACTCTGCACTACCCCAGTGCAGCTCTTTCTGCCCAAGGGCCCTGTTCCTGTGCTTTAATAAAATCACTTTTTTGCACCAAAGACATCTTCAAGAATTCTTTCTTGGCCGTCAACTCTGAACTCCACCATCACTCCAAAACCTCATCAGAACCCATAACAAAATGTAGATCATAAAGTATGCTTTGCCAAGTAATAATAACCATTATGTTGGCAGCATAAATAATTGTAATAAATACTATTGCCCTCACTGATAGAATTCTTATAATATTTATTCCAAGCAACATGTCTGTATTATATCAAAACTACTTGAATCTTATTTCATGAAGTTTAGAAAGTAGTCTTATGTAATGCTGTCCCTTACATTCCTATCATTTGGCTTTATTGATATGGAGAATCTACAATGAATGGAATTCATGACAGACTTAGTGGTGTAGTTTTATTCTTAAAATATTTAGATTATCAAAGTATTTTCAATTTCACTATTTAGAAGAAAAACTTAGTTTTTATAATATAAATGAACCAAGCATGGGAGACATATTCATTCAAAAAACTTTTTAAGCTAGGCTCAGTTTTATTTTAAAATAGTTGACATGGTCAGTAGCATCTGGGAGTTTTGGTGACATTTATCTGAATGACTCAGAGTGACCTGAGGGCTATAAAGAGCAGCCTTTGGACGGAGAGAACATTCCAGTTAACTCATCTCCTCACCTCATTAAAGGAAATGAGAATGACAGAATAAAAATGTGCTCTCCTTCTGAATGGGAAAAGGCAGTACTTTCCCCCCAGGTGAGAGCCTGCAGTAGGTTCTTTCCAGCAAAGGGCAAGGATGACTTCTGTGGACTCATTTTCTAAAAGGCCGGGAAATAGCTACTCATTTTCCCCTACTACTTTGCTATAGTTACTCCGTATTTGAAAGGTGAAATAAAAGTTGACATGTTTATGTGAGGGCCATGCCAGAGTGCTCCTGGCCTGATTGCTTTCGTGGCTTTACTGCCTTACTAAGCCATTTTCTCCAGTGCTTGCTCAAAATCTGTACCTCTCCTGTCCCAGAGACATCTAAAATGAACAGGGACTATTTTTTAAAAATTATATTTTCTTTTTCTTTTTTTTCTGCTTTATTGAGGTATACCTGACAAAGAAAAATTGTATATATTTAAGGAGCACAATGTGATGTTTTTGGTCTATATATTGTGAGAGGAATACCACAGGCAAGCTAATTAACATATCTATCACCTGACAAAGTGATGGGGTGTGGGGGGAGGTGCACAAGAACACTTAAGAACTGGGCCTCTTTTATCATTCTTTTTCTTCAAGGGAAGTGCTTTTGAATGTTCTTTAGCCTTCTGGATAGGAATGGTAGGGATTAGGCATACTTGATCAATGTCACAAGCTTGCTAATGAAACAGAACACAGATTTATTGGTTCTCATCACCAGGAAATTCAGTGTGCCTCTCACAAAGAAGAGAAGAATCTGAGACCTTATTTTTCAAGGCCCAGAATGCTTAGTTTTTTGTACTTCAAGAGCTTATGTTATGATAATAGTTTTTGGCTTTGGAGAAGTCTTGAAGGCAAAAACTGATTTTTTGGGAAAAGCATAGGCTGAGGAGTGAGGTAGTGAGTATAGAAAAATCTGCCTCATCTTTTTTTTTAAAAGTTTATTTATTTATTTTGAGAGAGAGAGAGAGGGAGAGAAAGGGAAAAGGATGGGAGGGAGAGGGAGGGAGAGGGAGAGAGAGGGAGAGAGAGCCAGAGACAGAATCCCAAGCAGGCTCCCTGTGTCAGGGCAGAGCCTGACTCGGGCTCAATCTCACAAACTCCAAGAACATGACCTGAGCCGAATTTAAGAGTCAGATGCTTAACTGCCTGAGCCACCCAGCTCATGGAGACTCGTGTCCTGCATGACTGTGATCTCTATCAGTTAAACATTGGTTTTTTCCTTTTCTCTGTTCTTAGGCAGCCAGGAGTGTCTAAGGAATGTCACACAGGTCCCACCTGGGCAGAGGGGGGTGTTGTTAGCTTGTGCTTTGTCCTCAGCCTGCCTTATGCTCCTTCATCAACTAGAGGGAACATTTCTATACAGAGACATGAAATGGAGTCAACTCAGCTGTCTTCCTCTGACAACCCTTCTTTCTTTTGATAAAGAAACAGGGTGGGTGTACTGCCAAAGAGTAACAGTGCGCAGCTTTCTGACAAGAGACTGCACCAACTGGACATCATGGCCCAGTCCAGTGAGCCTTAACCTTCTGTCTAGCAATGAGTACAACTTTACATGGATAATTGAGAGTTAGTTGTACTTATTTAAAAGCCCATCTTCTAGCTTGTGTTTTATCTTTCTGTTATTCCCTTTATTCGAGAGAAATCATAGTTCCCCACAAAAAGGTACCATACATGCAAATGTTACTGTTTAGGATCTGGCCTTTCTTTACAGAAAAGTAGGTAATATTTGACCCTTCTTTGTACCCATAGCAGTCTATTACTTCTGAGTAAATATTGCTGCTAAATTTTAAACCTAATATGAATCATTCTGGTCTAATGTGAAATCATTTGAGATACTGTGACAGGTGTAGCACCAAGAGATCATAATGTAGAAAAAATTTCTAAATCGTCACTTAATATAGAAACAGATGCCAGACAACTTATAAAGTCAAAGTCTTTCTTTTGAAACTATATTCTCCCTTTTAAAGATAAGGGAGTATGCATCCAACGTCCATAGAGTTCTGAGTTTCAGAAATAAAAGTCATGAACTTAAACTGTACAAAGGCTTACAATATAAAAGCAATATTTCCTGAATTCCATAAATAATCTAATAAAATTCATGATGATAATATTGAGTTAAACCCAACTTACTTCCAATGGTAATAAACCTATGGTAATCAAGACAAAGGAACACAAAGTTTATTATTGTAAATCAAATATTTACATTAATACTTTTATGTGTGTATACACATATACATTATGCAGGTAAACTACATATAATTTTTAAAAATAGTGCTTTTGAATATGTCTAACTTCTTTGTTTATAATATTTTTATTTCTATGACCTGAAAATTGATGGTTTCCAACTTATTATAACTGCAAATGTGAGAAACAAAGGAGTTGCATATCATTCATGTTAGAATGATGAAACCAGCTGCACCTTAACTATGCACCTGTTTAATTTACAGTCTATTCAACCACGTAATGGTGCAAAAAAATAGTGACTTTTTTTCCCACTGAACTGAAAATTTAAATAATTGAAATGTTTATAGATCCCTTCTAACCCGAGACTTGGCAAAGTTTGTGCCAATCTGATTGAGCATTGTAAAAAATAAAAAGAATTAAAAAAATACTGTATTCAGAATAGCAAGCTGTACTCTTGTATTTGGCATTTTCAAATAATGCTAGCTGAATGTTACAAGTGATTTATAGTTCTTTTAATATTAATTTATACATGCAACATGTATTTTTTCTGTGCCAATTTTAGCATGGAATCCATCACTTCTGAAAGATTTTTCAGAACTTGCTATTTAATAAGAAAGTTAGGCTTTTAACCAATTTGATAGTAATCACTATGATGATATAATAGTGATGGTTGTATTTTATTTGTATAAAGTAATTATTAGTTTTTAATGGGCTATCCCATAGATCTATCATTTATTATGTAGCATTATAATATTTTGACATAGGAAGAGTAAGTGTCCATATTTTTAAGGAAATACAATTCCAATTACTTAATATCACTATGAATGGAGAAGTGGAATTTGCTCAGATTAAGAAAACAGCTAACATATACTGAGCATGTACTATGTGTCCTGCCTTTCACTACAACACTCTGTTAATGGATTGTTTATCCTCATTACACTTTTATCTGGTTGAGTGATAGAACTAGGATGTAAATAAAGGTGCTTATATCTGATTTTTGCTGATTAGCTTTCTACAAAACGGTTTTGCTTCTTCCTGTTAGTTACCATGTATGGAATTGGTTTATAACTAGGGACACACTGACCATGCAAAGGAGTGGATGACTGGGCTGTTCTTAGAGTCCTAGGAATGGGGCTGACTTCACATGAACTTTCATCCAGAATGTCCTGAAAAGGCATAGCCCAAGATACGGGAAAGTATTTGGAGGTGAACTTTTTGACCCTTTTGGAAATACTGATACTCAGATCCCAAGCCATTAACATTTCCAAAAAAAATTTTTTTGGAGTTCTTGACACTTACTCTATTTCTAATTCTCTCCCTTTCACTGATCTTATAGTTTCGAATCTCAGTATATCTTTCATAGTTAGGGATGGAAAGGGTATAGGGATTCTGGCAAGTTTCAGGATGGTTTTAGTCTGTGTGATGCATATAGTTGGAGCAGGTGCATATTTTACAGTTCACAGACTTTGGTGTATTAAAAATGCAAGTTTGTTTTTCTCTAACTGAATTCGATTTATAATGTGAACTACTATTCTATTCTGGTAGCTACAAAATTAATAATCATGTAATTCTGGGTAAACCCAGAATATAGCACTTTCTCCTTTAGATTCCATTTAAGATTTAGAGAGGTTTATTAGAAATGTCAATGTTTAGGGGCATCTGGGTGGCTTAGTTGGTTAAGTATCCCACTTTGGCTCAGGTCATGATCTCACTGTTTGTGAATTCAAGCCCCATGTGGGGCTCAGTGCTGACACTTCGGAGCCTGGTGCCTGCTTCAGATTCTGTGTTTCCTTCTCTCTCTACCCCTCCCCTGCTCACACTCTGTCTCTCTTTCTCTCTCAAAAATAAATAAAACATTTAAAAACGTGTCAATGTTTAGATAGGTGAAGGCTTGCCTGGTTCAGCTGTCAGCTCTTGATTTGGCTTAGGATAAGATACACATTTTTGTCCAAAACTCAAAACTCAATTAAACTATCCAGTTGGACATGAAGGGACATGCCATTATATATTTGGGTGACAAATATTCACATGACAGTGTACAACATCATGAACCATAAGGGACATGTAAATTAAAAGATCTGTGATAAGATCTTTGTATACATCTATTATAATGAAGCTGATAAAAGTACGGAGACACTGGATTTGTCATACATTGCTGGGGAGGAAGGAAAATGATGTATTCGCTCTGGAAATTCGTTTGAAAGTTTCCTTTTAAAAACTATCATAAGTTCTTACCATATGACCCAAAAGTTGCACTCCTGGGCATTTAGCCCAGAGAAATGAAAATTAATGTCCACTCAAAAATCTGTACACAGTGGTTTATGGTGGGTTTATTTGTAATAGTAAAAAATTTGAAACAACCAAAATGTTTTTTAATGGGTGAAAGTTAAAGTGTGTCACATCCATAGAGCCATGGAATACTACTCAGCAATAAAAAGAACAAATTATCAATAATCATGGCAACTTTGATGGATGTCAGGGGCATCAGGATGAGTGAAAAGAGCCATTCTTACAACATCACCTACTTTATGATTCTATTGATATACCATTTTTGAAATCAAAGAGTTACAGAAATGGAAGACATAATAGTGATTGCCAGAGGTTAGAGGCATTGGTGAAAATGGAAGTGTGATTATAAGGGCATAGGGGGATCTTTATGGTAATGGAATCATTCTACATTTTGAGATAGTGGTGTTCACATAACTCTATACTTGTGGCAAAATAATAGACGTGTACACATGCATTATACTAATATCAAATGCCTTACTATAATTATGCAAGATGTAACTAGTAGGGAAGTTCATTGAGGAGTACATTGGACCTCTGTGCTTTCTTTGCAAATTCCTGTGAATCTATGATTATTTCAAAATTCAAGGAAAAAAATGAAATCAGTTCATTCTTGTAGTTTGCAGGGACAAAGCCTTGATAACTACTCAAACAAGAGACTACTTTATTACTTTCATACAACATTTCAAACCAATGTTTGAGACTACCCTGTATTCATGGAACTGAGCTGTCACATCTCTGCCATCTTCCACATGTGGCTTCCAAGATGGCTCATTCATTGACATGCCAGCACAGAAGGAAGAAGAACATTTGGAGGAGGCAAGCCACTGTCTTATGGCTCTGAATAACAGTGGCATGCATCACTTTTGCTCAAATTTCATTGGCTACGATTTAGTGACATGGTCACATTAATGCCTGGACACTTGGGCAGTATAATCTAGGAGGTGCCTAGACAGGGAGGAGAAAATAGATTTGGCAGCCAACAAATAGTGTCTTCCATAGTCTGCTCCTTCAGCCAGCAAACCTGTAAGTGTATCCTTCTTCTCATACATAATATGTCAATTGGAAAGTCTGAAGAATTTTAAGAAAGATAGGAGACCTCTTAAGTTTTCAGTTATGCCTCTGAAGCTCTGGTCAAGAGTATCCAGAAGTTGTTGCCATCTGAATGTCAAGACACTTGGCTGCTGACTGCCCAAAGAACATGTGCAACCAGTACAGAAAATTCACGTCTCCTGAAGCCTATCCACAGGCACTATGGCTACTGGAAGAAAAATAGCACCTCTTTCACCTCCATGATCAAAAATGTGGCCTGGTGCATCCAAATGCTAGAATCCAAACTGTATCTAAAACCCTGACAGAAAAAGGATCTGAAAAATGTATTACTCACTTCCAGCATAGCCTGTAGCATAGCATGGATGTAGGTGGGCACCAAGCATCAACAGACATTCACCACCCAATCCATCCTTTTACTACTTAGCATGCACTCACTTTTATAAAATCCATATTTAAATTTATAAAAAATAAAAATAAAATCCTTGTCATACCGCTGTTTTAAAAAGCAACTATTCTCTTACAAATTAAAATGTAATCATACTGTCCCCCAAAGAAGACAAGTATTCTCTTACTACATTTAGATTTTCTGGGTGATGCCTCTAGAGCATTCTAAATTTAGGATTTTGTGACCTCTGAATGAAATGACAAGGTATTGGTAAACGACAATCTATACCTAATATACAATGGGAGAACACAGAGTACAGTAAAACTAAAAGAATGGCAGACACATGGTAGAATTTGGCCTAAAGCAGCTCTGGAGTCTTGCAGGGCAGAAATTGTAAAGGTCGTCTGCCTGGGCATTGGGACAAGTTTATTGACTCAACTCCACGGGAGGAAAATTCTTGTCCATCGTTCTACATCATACCCAGTTTTGCCTGCTGGAAGGTTCTTCCTAATCCATTATTTTTCACAGCCACATATAAAATAGACTTTGAGTAGCTATATCTTCTTTAGGTATATACAGTTCTTTCTGTTGGTCCAAGTTTGGGGGCTTGAGGATAATGTAAAGCTCCTGAATTCACAGGTTTTCTTAGACTACATCTGAGGTTTCTTTTGCATTAGAATTTCTTCTCAAACTTACTAGGCTCATAATGTATTCATTCTTAGTCTGTTATACTTGTGAGTAACCATACAAACTATAGCAGGTGCTCTTAGTGCCCTGTGGTTTTGTCTCAGCATGCTCAGGTATGCGTCCACACTATCCTACCCATGCAAGCACCTACACTCCTTTGTTTGAGGACTTTATCTTAGTCTATGTGCATGGGACAAGTAAAAAACACCAGGGATGTAGTGACCCTAGGAGCAGATGGGACTAAGGTTATATAACCCAACCTCTTACTGCTTGGGAGGGATAAATCTGAAGTGTATTTTAGACCTTCTCCCAAAGCTCCCCAGCAGGACTGAGCCTGCTACAGTCTCCTTGATAATGCCCACTTTGATTGATTTCCTTCCTTTTTCTCTTTTGCTTACTCAGTTCTTTTTTCTTTTTGTTCTTAAATTTCATAGTCTGCTCCAGAGGACCCAACCTCAGATATGTAATTCTTCATCTTAATTCTGAACTCTCTCATCATTTCTGATTGTAAAACAGTTACATTTTGTCTGAATTCAATTCTTCTTGTATCTTGAAAAAGGAAGGAAGGAAGGGAGGGAGGAGCCATTATTAGTCCAAACACTAATATTCTGTCTCTTTCTAAATACAAATCCTAGTGATATAAGCTCTCTTGGAAGCAAATAGGATCTTTCTAGTTTTGCCCACATGGCCATTTACCGTAAGTTTTATCATGTCGTAAAGAGGGTTATTTGTTTTATAGACCATTATACTTACTTACCATGTGTTTTGTGACTGCTAAGCAAATGCCATATATTTTTGTTATGATATCGCCCTATTTGTGAGCTCAATATCAGGTGGGGTAGCTAAACTTCTATGACACGAGGACTAACAGTAACTTAGTGACCCAAACAAAATGAGTGTTATTTTTTATCCCTCTGTCATTGGTCTGTGTTGGTGTTTCAGGTAGGTAGGAAGTTGGCTGTACATTATTGGGTACTTAGACCTGGTACCCCTGCAATTCTTAGTACAGGGCTTCTAAGGCATCTACTTGTTCCAATCCCCACTGGCAGAAACATGGAGGAGCCATACTGCTATCTTGATAGCCCCAAGCTCAAGTGGCACATGTCACTTCCATTCACACTCTTGCTAGCTAAATTATCATATGGCCTCCCGTAACTGCAAGAGGGGCTAGGAAATGTCATCTATACATGTGCTCATAAGGAATGGGAGAATAAATTTTGTTGAACAGCTATCAGTCTCTGACATCAAATTAGTAAGGGAGAGTACATAAGAAATAAAGGATAGAGTAGTCACTAGAAAGGATCAACTTAGAGACACCCCTACAAAAAAAATAGAGCAGAATATTGTCTCTATTTTTAGCATGTGATGGCTCCATAACACCCAGATGGCTCTATATATTAAATGGCTTAGTTCTCATAAAGATGTTAGACCAAGCCTCAATATAAGGAATTTATAATTGGGAAGATATTCTGAATAGGAAGAAATGTAACCAGTAGCATTATTAAAAAAATTTTTCTCTTAATGTTTTTATTTATTTTTGAGACAGAGAGAGACAGAGCATGAGCAGGGGAGGGGCAGAGAGAGACGGAGACACAGAATCCGAAGCAGGCTCCAGGCTCTGAGCTGTCAGCACAGAGCCCGATGCGGGGTTCGAACTCACAGACTGTGAGATCATGACCTGAGCTGAAGTCGGATACCTAACCAACTGAGCCACCCAGGCACCCCTAATTTCTTCATTGTAACTTTATAGAGAAAGAACAATATATTGCTAAATCATGCTAATATCCCATAATGAAAATTTGAATATAACAAGTATCAAGTAATTATACATATTGCTATATGAATCAGCTCAGTTAACAATTGATTCATTGATAGAGTAAATTAGAGTGCCTATTTCTTTCTAGGGTTATTTCCTGGAATACCTATCACTAGATGAAGGTACTGCATTGGTGATAGCCTTGGATTTTTGAATGTTATAAGAAAGGGTAATATGTATTCACATGTACGAAAAGATTTAGTTAAATTATTCAAGGATTATTTCAGTTTCTTCATGTTAAATATTAGATTTTAGAACAGATTGATTAGAATAAAATTTTGAAAAATATTAGTATATTTAGGAGAGTAATGGAATCTTTAATCTTTGACTATTTTAATTTTTTTCTAGTCATAGTTTCTTCACAAGCTATGTGCTATAAATGCTAATTTTGGCATTTTTATTTTTATATGGTTTCAAAATTGTTAATGAGTGTCTATATATTTCTAAAGTTTACATGGTGCAAGAAACAGCAATCTCAGTGTAAATGCAAGAAGGAGTTAAGGCTAATAATTAGAAGCACTTTGCATAAATAAAACAAAACAAAAAAAACCCACTTACCTATGATAATAGTAAAACAAAAAAATATGATGTTTTATTGCTTTGATAAACTTTATATGGAAATAAAATGGGGTGTCAACTAGTAATATAACTTTCATGATGAGAGGCCATTATCTATTTGCCTGCCTCGCTGAGAATGCTAATGCTGGGGACTAGAAATTATATACTTGGGTGTGACTAGTTTATCTACAACCAAAATGAATACATTCTTAAATACTAAGGGTCTTCACTGTTTCAGAGCCACCAAGGCACTCCTCAAACAATTTCAGATTTTCATTTAACATCTCAAAATTAAGCTCTGTTGTTTTTTAATGTTACTGAGATAAATAGTAAATTTTAATTCAAGAGCAATGGAAAATTGCGCATTTACTGAGAAAGTATTGTTCTGGCTGAAACAATCTGTTCCATTTAAATGCATCATAAAAATCATTTCTCTTAGTGTGTATTGTCCTTGAGTGTTCCAAGTAAACATTGTGCTGTGTGACTTAGGGTGAAAAATACAGGGGAAAAAATTTGAACTGCAATGAAATTGTTGAAACTCTATGTTACAATATGAGATTCTTTACAAATTTGTCCAGGTACTTGTTCTTAGGCAGAACTGAGTATTTTGATTAATTGTAGCAGGATTTTTATGTATAGGATTCCTGAAGAAAACAAGAGGTTCTTGCCATTAAGAAATACCACATAGATGATTTGTTCATTGAGCTACTTTAAAAATCAGAAAGGATTCTGCTATCTTATCATGGCGTTTGATAGTACTCTCCTGAGCCAATCTAGTGATTATCTTTAAGGTACCCCTTTATTTAAAGCAGTTTTATTCTGACTATATTGTTCAAATCGTAATATGGTTCAGAACCAGGACTGAGTAAATCGGTTGGCCTCAAACAGCATAAATATAATTAAAATTTCAAGTAGAGTCTTGTGAATGTTATACTGATGCCATATTATTCTAGGAGAACCCTGGCTCTGAGAATGTTTTTTCTTTTCTTTCTTTCTTTTTTTTTCAAATTGAATTTCTTATTTCGAGATCCTGTTTTTGCCCTTTTTAGGAAAAATTATTTTAGTTGCTAAGAAACTTTGTTTTTCTCATTAAAGAAAAAGAAATTTAGTTAAAATCTTGTTATGGAGTTTTAATTATCTTCCTTTTGCCTTTATTATCTATTTGTTTTCTCTATTAGATTTAAAACTATTTGATACTGAGAAAAACTATATATATATATAAAAGACTTCCCTTCAAAATGGAAGTAGAAAATATTCTGACTTACCAGGTTGTTGTTATATATATTTTTAACTCATTTAATGCAGGGACTCTGTACTTTCTCAAGTTTCTATGGTGACATGTAATACATTTTACATAGGAGACTCTTAATAAAAAAATTGTAGAAATACTTTATAAACAACATTTGACAGGATTTTTTTCACTGGCATAAAATACAGGGCTAGAAACATCTCTCACACTTGTTCCTTTATATACACAATGTATTTTCCAAGACAGGGTTAATAAGGAAGATCCCTTTATAGCTTAGTCAAAACTATGATAATATTAAATTTTAATTTTATTAAGAATAAAGACCATCTTTGATCTTTCATCATGACCACATTCACAAAAGAATTTAGCATGGTATTCTAATCAAAATTAGTGTTTAATAAATATTTTTTTCCTAAAAAACAGACAAACCAAAAAACAGACTCTTTACTACCAAGAACAAACAGATGGTTACCAGAGGGGAGGAGGGTGGGGAAAGTGGGTGAAATAGGTGAAGGGGATTAAAAGTATACTTATGATGATGAGCACTGAGTAATGTATGGAATTGTTGAGTTGTTAAATTGTACACCTTAAACTAATATGACACTGTATGTTAACTATACTGAAATTAAAAATTTTTTTAATTTAGTATTAAAAAATAAATAAGTAAATTAAAAAAATAAATATTTTGTTTTCTGAATTAACAAAAAGAGAACGTTAGAAAGAAGTTGCCCACTGTAAATTGTATAATGTTCCTTTTTACTTAGGATCTGTACTATTTAGGGTTTAAAACTGTTATAACAAATCAACTCCAAAATGCCAATGTGTTACTAATAGGTGCTATTTTACTGCACACATAATAGTCCAATGTGGGTGTTCCTCAAGGTGGGCGGTTATAGTATTCACAGTGATTCTGGAACCTGGGTTCCTTCCTTAGGGTAGTTCTGCTGTTTTCTGGGGCTTTTCAATGTCTGCATCCCCCCCCCCCCCAACCAGGGCAGGTAGCGAGTGTTGGCAAGGCACAATCTATTCTTAAACGCCTCTCAAGGGACACTCCTAATTATCAGTTCTGTTGATTGGAGTTAATCACATGACATGTGAGTCAGGAAAATGGGAGGGAGAATTTTAAGTGGAAAAAATTAAAACAACAAGGAATCACATGCCTACTGTATTCCTAGAAAGAAGATATGTGTGCTCTGTCTCCAGCGTTATGGGATTGGAAATGTAGGATAGGCTCTGGGTCTGAAAGATGAAGGGAAGCTAAAGTCTGAGGTGCTTAAAAGGGAAGTGGAGGAATTTTTTTTAATTTGCATTATTTATTTATTTATTTGTTTGTTTATTATTTATTTATTATTTATGATCTGCATTTTAAAAGGCAGTATCTATTTGTAGCCTTGCGGAGGATTGGGATTATGAGTGTGGATATGGCTTGAGGAACTGGAAAGATGCAGAAGGGAAACTAGTGCACAGGTTACAGTACCTCTTATAAAATGTTTAAGTGGTGGAAAGTGGTAGAAGGTGCTTTACCTTCTCCTGCGCCTGAGAGCTGGGCTCACTGCTGCATGAAAACACCCAGCTGGGGGGATAGAGATGTGGAAAGCACATGACTGTGACAAGTTAAATTGGTCTATTTTACTGTTATCAGGACCCTTTCTAGAGTTGGAAAATACACTCATGCGTGTATAGTCAGCATTTTTGCGTGACCACTGCAGCTTTTCTCTCCCCATTTTACCTATTAGAAATAATTAATCTGTACCTATTACCTAGATAATACCTTATAAGTAACCTATACCTATTACACATTACGATCTCTTAACCTATTAAGTAGCAAAATACCTATTTCAAAACATTTCTTCTCAAGATATTTTTTGCTTCTAGACTGAAATACAAGAGTTTTAGTTATATTATAATCCAAATAGATTGGGTATATTTATGAACTAAAGCATCTATGGAATGTACCTTATTTATAAATTAGAGAGGATGTTTGGCAAATAAATGAAGTTATTACTATTAGTATGAAGCACTTATTACCATTAGTATGATTTCTCCATTAAAAAGTTAATGATGGCCATGGGGTCCATTTTCATGTATTCCTGATTCTCTTTCAAAAAAAAGGTTTGGGGTACTGGGTGACTCAGTTGGTTAAGTGTCCAGCTTCAGCTCAGGTCATAATCTCAGGGTTCTTGAGTTCAAACCCTTTGACAGGCTCTGTGCTGACAGCTCAGAGCTTGGAGCCTGCCTTGGATTCTGTGTCTCCCTCTCTCTCTCTGCCTCCCATCTTGCACTCTCTCTCTCTCAATAAATAAATAAATAAATAAATAAATAAATAAACAAACAAACAAACAAACATTAAAAAAAGGAAAGAAAAAAGTATAAAAGTAGAATGAAGCTCCACAAGTACGAACTAAAATAATCTGACACCCAAAAGTACTGTGGCTTTAAATATGATCTAGAATGTAAGAGTCCCTTACAAGAATTTTATTAATAATAATTTATTCTCTAGCATGACATAATATAACAAAACTACCTTAATTTTGTTTGGATAATTGAATAAATAATCTTAGTGATAGTATTAAGTACTTTGAGTTATTTTTATTTATCTTGTGAGCAAAAAAAAAAAAAATAGTGGTAAGAAAAAGTAGAAACTTGCTTTCTGGTAGTTCAACAGCATTGAAAACACCAGTTCTGAATAGCTACTTGCCATGGAGTAGCACAAGTATCCCTTGTGGGGAAAAATGAATATCAAAATATTTGTCCTTTTTATTTGCGATTTTCATGGATGATAAAAGTGGCTTCAAGGAATGTATGGAAAAGTCACATCAAATGAATTAAAATTAAATTAATTAAAATTAAAATTAAAATTGTTCCATGTGAAGAAAAACGTTATTATATTTTTTACTCCTTGGGGAATTATAATAGATGGTGTACTCATTGTCAAATCTTAGGAGATTGACAATTCATGTAGAAGAGAATCAAAATCATTTTCTTTATAAAAACGGAAGAAGCATTCATGTTTCGGTTGGAACGGTATGTCCATTATGTAGCATGTCCAGCCATATCACGTGCAATGTTAGACAAGGTGCTACTGAGTGCTCTTCAGTTCCAAATGACGCGTACACTTTGCTTTCTAAATGTCCCCTAGGGAAGCACAAAGAAGGATTCACCTCTCTCCCTGGCTGGTAAATGGACCAATACCGGGATGTCTGTTACTGGTATTTTAAAAGTTGTTCTGCAAATTGAGGACACTAAAGAGCTATTTCTAAATAACTGAGCATTTCTAAAACTATAAAATTTAGAGCAAGTTATTATTCCTTCAGTAATGCTTGTTAAGTACTATAGTTAGAAAGTTTGTAGGACTGAGTATTATTTCTCTCGTATCAGGTTGGCAAAAATTGAAAACTGTGGAAACACCTTGATGGCAAGGTGCAGAGAGGCGCTCTGCAATGTTGGTGGGGGTGCAAATTGCTAAAGCATGGGGATCCCTTGGTAATATCTATGAAACTAATCACTGTGTTTACTTCTTATCCAGCAATCCCCTTTCTGTAAATATAGCTGGAAGATTCACCTCCAAAAATATAGGGAAGAAAACATGCACAAGTTGTATTACTGTGGCATTATTTGTAAAAAAAGAAGATTAAGAAATAAAATTAATGTCCATCTCTCTAGAGTACACCACCAAATGAAGTATTGTCAACTATAATCTCTCTCTCTCTCACTCTCTCTCTCTCTCTCAGAATGTACAAGTATGATTGTCAGAATATTTTTGTAAGTGATCAAAGCAGGAGGTACGGGATATTGTATATATTGTGTTTAAAAAAAACGTAGAAGTTAGAGTACATACAAAAACTGGACAACCTGGATATGATAAAACAGGGAACTAATGAAAAGGATGGATAGAAATAAAGTAGGTGAATTTGGAATAGACGCAAGGCTTTTCTGAATATGCTTATAAACAACAGTTTTGACTTTCGAGTCATGCAAATGATTTTCTATATGCAAAGATTAAATTAGATTAAATTAAAATCAGGGCAACAAAAAATAACTGCTAACATCGAAAACATTAACAACTAAACAGTAAACTATTTTTAGAGTCTAAATTAGCATAAATATATTGAACATCAAAGGCAAGAAGCCAGCTGGAGGATCAATAGAGGGGCTTGTGGGGTTATTAATCATCATCATAATTTAGAACATATCCCTACCATCATGATATTGAAAACTTCCATAGACATTCTGTCTTCACATAAAATTTCACTCAATAGTTTTCCCTGGAACTGAGCTGGCAGGTTACGCATGGCCTTTTCTAGTATGTCCTTTAAAAAAAGTTTGGTCAGTTTAGTTTTCATTATGAGATGGCTGTGAAAATACTACATTGGGCCCACTGATGTGCTCATAAGCCTTTGTGACTAAATGTATGCTCTGATTGCTTTATTCCTAATGCATAGAACTTGCCAAACAGGTCACTGAAGAGATGATAAATAGAACCTGATTATAGGACAAACCAGGTGTTCAAATAAACATCATCAGCTCAGTGTAACTTCCCAGTGCTGTGGTTGGGTACCATTTTATCCATCTTGTGTTGGCAGTTCAGCCATCATCCATCATGCCCAAGCAAGGTCAATCCAAGCTCTGCAATGGTTTGGTCATTCAACATATCTCTAGCCTGTGGATGCTCTCATCATATGCCTTGTACATCCTCAGACCTACCTTTCTCTAACATCAAATTAAAAAATATCTGGCTGTGGGGTGCCTGGGTGGTTCACTTGGTAAAACATCTGACTCCCAGTTTCAGCTCAGGTCATGATCTCACAGTTTCGTGTGTTTGAGCCCCATGTCTGACTCTGCACTGGCATTGCAGAGCCTGCTTAGGATTCTCCCTCTCTCTCTCCCTCTCTCTCTCTCTCTCTCTCTCTCTCTCTCTGCCCCTCTCCTGCTTGCGTTGTCTCTGTCTCTCTCAAAATAAATAAATAACCTTTTTTTTTTTAAGTACCTGGCCGGGCATCCCAGGTTTGTGATGTTCTTATTCCCTTGCCTCCCCAACTCAGCAAAATGATTCTGGTCTCAGGTCTGTTATGCTCTGTTCCCTACATGACATGCTCACCTTTTCTATACTCTCTAATTCTGTTTTGCACCACTAAAAATCTATTCTTTCTTCTCTACTACCTTAACATGACCACCTCGTATTGCTTTCGTTATAAGAGCTTCTAACAATTTATTTGTCCCTTTATCTAAACCTCTGTGGAATGCAATTTTGTTCATAATGTTAGAACATCTTGAGGCTTTCTTAATTCTCATTTAAAAGTAATCTCCTGAAAATATTTTAAAACTTCTACAAATCCCTATTCACCAGCACCTCCCACAGTTTGGGGAATTAGATGTTATTGACTTAATGAACCACTAGAATAGAGTAAAACATATTAATATAAAATATCTTATGCTATTTTGATCTCTATTAATTAGATTTAACACCCATATAAATGGAAACAATTACACAAAAGATTATTTAAATATATAGAATTTCCCTAAATGGAGAAAACTTTGATTTTCAACTCTCCATTCTTAAGGAAAATTATAAAATAAAACAATATAAAACATTTTAATATTATCATCTAAATGTTTGTCAGAAATGTTCTCATTTGGAGCAATGTTTTATTTTCCTTTCAGTGAACTAAGTCTGTTACCTTAACAGAATTCCTGGGTTCATAACTTGTGCAAATTTGGAGGTTTGAAGAAGTCCTAGTCTTTCTCATTTCCTTCCCAAACTGATGTAAGACAGAATTACTGATTTTTAAGACCCACATTTAGAAGCATATTCTTTTGACCAAACTCTTTTTCTACTAAAATTTGAATAATGAATATACAATAGTTGAAATGCAATGAAAATTCAAGGAAACTAATACATGACTTTGAAAAACCTTATTAGCCAGTGAAAAATTAATGTGAATAAGCTTGGTCCCTGAAGGGAACTTTTGAGTTAGAGTGAATACGTAGTCATTTTATTGGTTAGGAGGAAGTACATGTTCAAGATGAGCAAATTGGACAGAAAATTAAAAAAAAAAAACTTTCGTATGCCAAGACAAGTTTAAAATTATTTACATCATTGTTGCTGTATAATGTTTGTATCTTCTTCCTGTTGAAATCCTAATTCCCAAGGTAGTGGTATTAGGAGGAGATCCTGTGGGAGGTGACTAACTAGGTCATGAAGACAGAACCGTCATGAATGAGATTTGTGCCCTTATAAAAGAGGCCCCAGAGAGCTCCCCTGCTATTTGGACCACATAAGGACACCGCTAAAAACTGAAAGTCTGTGAACTAGGATGCAGACTCCCATCAGACACCAAAGCTACTGGCACCACGTAGACTGTGGAAGTTCTCAACTTCCAGAACTCTGAGAAAGACATTTCTCAGTTGTGTCTAAGACACACGCTCTAAGGTACTTTTTTCGTAGCACTCCAAAGGAACCAAGACATTCACTAAGGTTCTGACATAGAGAAAATACATTTCTAGGTTATTGTATAAATAAAGAGATCCAGAGAACTGTGCTTCAAATATTCATCTGACCACCAAAATAAAAACCATGCAACACCTTGTTGTTGAATTCTAAGTACTTAGATGTGGAGTGGCAGAAAAATTGTTTTATTCACAGTATGCAGATGGAATGTGTGTGAATTGACAAGTTGAATGAAGATAGTCTAAGTACCTTTTGTTGCAATGGCTGCATTTCACCCTTTCTAACAGAAGTCTTGTTTGTATCACTGCAAACTACATTGCCCTGACTGCAGCTGCTCTTAGTGGCTAGTGCCATACTCTAGATGTTTTGCAACAAAACAACAAATGGTCAGGGAAAGCTAAATACAACTGGATGACGATACCCATACACATGCTATCTGGAAAAAAACAAACTGATGTTTGCTTTGCCAGATCTCTGCTTTGTACTTACAAATAGATTTTTTTTTTTTAATCCTGACAGTATGAGAGGTCATCTAATTTAATTAGTGGAAACTAGGTTGACATCTCATGAAAAAAATTCATGGGGAAATGTTGGTCATAGGGTATAAAGTTTGAGTGATACAAGATGAATAAGTTCTGGAAATAATGTTTAGGTAGCATGGTGACTGTAGTTAACACCATATTATATATTTGACATTTGCTAATAGAGTTGATCTTAAGTGTTCTCACTGTATGCGTGTACACACGCACGCGCGCGCGCACACACACACACACACACAAAGAAAATAGTAACTGAATTAAGGGATAACTTGATTGTAATGATCTTTTCACTGTATACACATATACCACAACATTAAGTTGTATAACTTAAATATACGTTATTTTTATTTGTCAATTATACCTCAATAAAGCTGGAAAAATATTAGGAAATAGATTTGCTGATAATGTATTTATTATCATTGGAAACATAGGAAAACTAGTCAACTTTTGAACAGTAAATTGTATGATAGATGGTTAAGATCAACAGACATACATCAGAGAAAAATAAAATATGTGTAGTAGAAGCTGTTATGTTCAATAGAAATAAATGTAATAGGTCAGCTTTAAAAGTACTGTAGTTTTCTACACTTTGTTACATGCTGTATTCTGTTTTGTTTTGTTTTTGTTTTTTTTCCCCTTGACAATGTGAAGAAGCCACTTAACTTTTGGACATCATTTTTCTGTTTTATAAAACAAAGGGTTGGATAAAACGGTCTTTAAAATCACTTTAAATCCTAATTTAAAGTGTAATTTATGATATTTTTTCAAATAAGCAGAAATCTTTCTATGTAGTTTTGATGAAATCAAGGAAAAACTAGTAGAAGATGACCCTATGTATCTGTTATAAAAATGACTTCATAATAACATCAACTACTGAGACTTTTTTTTTATATTTTAGTTACTTATGGTGTATTTTTAATACAGAGCATACTGTGTTGTCTAAATAAAAATATATTTTTCTTCTGCTCACGAAAAATTATAGGTATGGGTAAAAAATAGTATTTGCTATGAAGTACCAATTGAAAACTTTGTCAATTTTGAATGGTTTTTTTTGTTGTTTTTGTAGATAGGTTTTTATTTCTCTTAGTGAAAGAACTAGAATCAGAATTGCAGGGTCTTCAGGTAGGTCACCCTGTTTGCAGGGTGATACTAGCATTTTATGCTCTTACCAAGAATATATAAGCATTTCATTTGCTACAAATTCTTGCTCGGGTTAGGTGTCATTAATTTTTTTTTTTCCATGTCTTGTATATCTCGTTGTGGAGATGATTCACATTAATTCACGTTTGCCTCATGGCTAATTATATAGGATACTTTTCCATGTAAATATTGGCAATTTTTATGGCTGCGATTGCCCTTTCTAAAATTTTTAAATCTCTAGTTTCTAGAGCAGTTTATAACAAAATTGGGAGAAAGGTACAGAGATTTTCCATATACTCCCTTCACTCAGACATGAATAGGCTCCACCATTATAAACATTACTCAGCAGAATGGTACATGTCTTACAAAGAAGAACCAGCACTGACATATAATCCAGTTTTGTTCCCCCATATTTCCCCCCTCATGACATTGTGAATAAGCCACTTAACTTTTGGACATCATTTTTCTGTTTTGTAAAACAAGGGGTTGGATAAAATGGTCTTTAAAATCACTTTAAACCCTAATTTAAAGTGTAATTTGTGATTTTTTTAAAAAAACTATAAATAAACTATAAATCATAGTTTACCTTAGGGTTCACTTTCAATGTTGTACATTGTATGGGTTTGGACAAATGTCCATTATTATAATACCATAAAAAGTGTTTTTATTGCTCTTAAAATTTCTCTGTGTTCTGTTCGTCTGTCCTAACCCCATCTCTCTCCGTCTCCCTGTGTCCCCCCTCCTCCTCTCCTTTTCTCATATAGAATACAGCAAAGCCTTGATTTACAAGCATAATCCATTCCAGAAACATGCTTGTAATCCAAAGCACTCGTATATCAAAGCGAATTCCAAGAACCATTGGCTCATTTGCGATGATGTGACATTCAGTGTCACACACTACTCACATTGCAAGACCCCTCTTTTATCGAGTTAAAATTTATTAGAAATGTTTGCTCGTCTTGTGGAACACTCACAGGACAAATTACTTGCAATCCAGGGTTTTACTGTATTTGGTTTGATAAGCATTGGAGGTGGTGCATTTATTCATTTAATAAGTAAGTGCTTGTTGAATGTTTAAGCTTGTGCCATTTTGTAAGGCACTGTTACCACAACATATGTCACTAATTATAACTAAGACTTACTCAGCTGCTGTGTGATGAGCATATATGTTGTTTTTAATCATCACAAACATCCTACACCCCATTTCTCATGTAAGAAAAACATGACTTAGAGGAGTCAGATCTTTACTGACTTTCAGGCAGCTAACTTCTGTTCAAGTTCTTGAAGCTAGGCTTGTCAGATTCCAAAATCAAGCATAGTCAAGGAAGGCCAGTAGAGAAGTATTGAAAAGTAAAAAGAATGAACATTTTCTAACCTTTTATTCTTTAAAAGTATGTTCAAATTTTTGAAATATTTGGAATAAAAAATCCAGTAACTTGGTTTAAGAAGAAATTTATTAAAAAGCAACATCCCCATAAGTCTCAGCCATTACTGAGCATTTCTGTCTTAATAATAAATGTTAAAAGTCTTCTCAGGACAACCTTTGGTTAGAGAGTTTTAAAAAAGTCACAATATGAATAATTATAGCAGCCAGAAGTATAATTTTGCTGCAGTGACAGGTAATAACATGCCTTTTTCTTCCTATTAACACATGATTACTTTGTGGCTGTAATAAAACAACTTTATACAAATGATCCATAGCAGTAAATATCCAGATATCCAACAAGAAGAGGTTAAAAATGCCATTCTAGTGAATTTTAGTTTAATTTAATTTACTGATATGGTCATCAAGTGTCACTTGAAATGACCAAAATCTATGCAAAATCTATGTAATATGTTTAATTTTAGCTAATTTACTTTTCTTCCCAGATAACTACAGTAGAAGAACAATTTAAGCTTAATCTACATTTTGGATGTCAGCATCAGGTATATAAGTTAGTTTATAGATTTCTTTGCTCAAGATGATTATGTAGTGTCATTCTGTGTTACTGAGTAATGCATATATACCTGTGGACATTTCAATAGTGTTGCATTTTTTTTTAATTTATTATTATTTTTTTCATTCAAGTTAGTTAACAAAAAGTGTAGTATTGGTTTCAGGAGTAGAGTTATATATGCTTTTTCATGATCGTTTTCCTAATTATTCCTTAATGTCCTAATTCATTAATTATTCAATAGCTTTTTAATAAATAGAAACTTATTCTTCATTACGGAGGTATACTTATTAAATTGGCCAGTGTAACTGACTTCCAAATAGTTATTCTACCACGTATAGTATATAAGTAATCCCATCCTCCTCGCCAGTGATTTTTTAAGGGATCATATTGTGACTTAATTCTGCCCAATAAAACATGAAGAATTCTATTGTAGAACTTCTGAGAATAGTTTCTTCCCTCTTGAGAGACAGTTCGTCTCTTCTTCCTGTTGACAATGCCAGGTGACACATAGCATTTTACAGCCATCCTGTAGCCATGAGGGGTTGGGGTGGAGGGCAAGGACTGTGAAGATGGCAGAGCCCAGTGCCAGGAATTGTGTCTTCAATGACAATGATGGGCTGTTGAATCACCCAGGACTGAAGTTTGCCCCACCTTTAACTTCTTGTTAGGAGAGAGCATGTACTTCCAGAGAATCAGGTATGTGTTTTCTGTCACTTACAGCTGAATGTATCCTTAACAGATACTTTCATTTAATGGTATATAATCATAGTGTGGTCACTTCAGATGGCAATTTGAATTTTTGGTGCCCAATTACAATTTTAGATTTCATCATAGACTGTATTTTCAGTGCTTCAGCTTTTTCATCATTAGTTAATACATGACAGAGGGAAAGAGACAGGTGCAAGCACGATAGGAGATTATATAATGGAGTGAGTGCATAAGACTTTGATTATAATCCCCTTTCTGTCATTATGTGTATATATAGTCATATATATGTCAATGTATATCGTCATTATAAACATATATATCCTGTCATTCCATGTATATGAGTGAGTCCGTTTTCAGAATTTCCTGTCACATTGAATACAGAATGAAACTAATCAAAAGAGTTGGATAGTGAAGGATGGAGCATCTGGCTTTAAGTAGCTTGAAAGTAAGGATATAAGAATGAATCAAGCTTGCATTTATTTTTCCTTTTAATTTTACTTTGCATAATGATTAAAGCGAATGTTTAATTGCTATTGTTATTTAGACCAGTCTGGAGATCTAAAGGGTAGCTGGGTCATTCAGTTTATTTCTCTGCCTCAGAATTGGACATGATAATTTACCCAGACACATCTATTTTAAATTCTCTAATTGTCGTTCATAAAGATAACAACCCTCTCTCAGTAGCCAAAGATCATATTCATTTTCTTTATTTTTTCACAAGTTATTCTTTCATCTCTCCTGAATTTCATGCAGGTCTTCATGTATCCAGGTCCATTTGCTTATTTTCTCCTTGTTGACATAAACATTATTTGCTTTTTCTTGAAGTAATTATATATATATAATATATATACATATATATATATAGTACATATATATATAATACATGTATATATGTACTTCTATATATTTGTTCTTAAAGTAATTCTATTTATACCTAAAAATGTGAACATATCCTCTTTTTGAACCTTACATGAGTTCCTGTCTGTTTTAATGTATAATGAACCCTGAGCATGTTTGTTGTGACATAAAAATATATGCTCTGAATCCTTTGTAATTTATTTGGTATTTATTTTCTCTGAACTATTGTTCTTCTCATCACCTTCAGATTTGGAGATTATGATGTTGTCACTAATGCAACGTTGGAACAGATTAGAATTACGGGTAGCAGTTAATAAGAGCAATTCTGGTCAGCTAACCTGGGTTAAAATAGTTGCTCTGCAATTTTAGGCAAATTATTTAAAGCATCAGCTTTAGTTTTAAAACTAAATCAATAAGCTAGAATAATAAAAATATCTGTTGGAAGGTGTTTTGTAAAGATTCAATGTGGTCATTTATGTCAAGCAGTTAGCGCTACATGCAACATTGTTATTTTTTTAATGTTTTTCTGGAAAGAGAAAGAGAGAACGTGAGTGAGTGGGTGAGAGGCAGAGAGAGAGGGGGGAAGAGGATCTGAAGTGAGCTCTGTGACAACAAAGAACCCCACACGGGACTTAAACCCACAAACTGTGAGATTATGATCTGAGCCAACGTCAGAAGCTCAACTGACTGAGCCATGCAGGTGCCCCATTTTGTTAGCTATTTTTGATACCATCATGTAAAATAACAAGATTATTATATACTGTATATGGGATATTAGTACAGCATGGTTAGTTTTTTTTTATATATAAATCTATGTACTTATTCTCTAACTTTTAAAAAACTTGTGTTTAAATGTGTTTTTTAAGGGGTGCCTGGGTGGCTCAGTCAGTTAAGCGTCTGACTTCAGCTCAGGTCACGATCTCTTGGTCCCTGAGTTCGAGCCCTGCGTCAGGCTCTAGGCTGATGGCTCAGAGCCTGGAGCCTGCTTCCCATTCTGTGTCTTCCTCTCTCTCTGCCCCTCCCCTGTTCATGCTCTGTCTCTCTCTGTCTCAAAAATAAATAAAAAACGTTAAAAAAAAAATAAATGTGTTTTTTTTAGTATCTCTTTGCATGTATTTGACATTATAATTACTGGTATATAAGGTGCCTGTGAGATTTTCAGAATGTGAGAAAAGTAGCTTAACAGCTGTAAAATATGGGCATGCATATTTAAAAAGGAAAGAAGTTCCTATCTGTTTACTCAAGCATATTATAACATATATCTTACTACAACCACAGCATTTGTGTTTGTAAATATTAAATGCATATCTCCTGTCCAGGTAGTTCTGGAAAGATCGCTATTATCCTGATTGTTTAAAAACAGCTCCTAGCCAACCCTTCAATCTAATTACATCCTGGATTCATCTCATTCTGTCTCATTTCTTGTAAAGCATTCCTTTTCCCCTTATTTTTTGCTAATGGACATTATCCTATACCCATAGCTGCCTAATCTGGAACTCTCGTCTTCATCTACTCCCATATTCAGTCATTAACTCCTACTATCTCCTATAATAACTCCTATAATCTGTGGAATCCTCTCCTTCTTATTTGTTCTCCCTGACTCCATAATTAATGTATTCAAGTCAGTAAAAATCATTCAATAATTACTGGGTGCCAGACATTTGCTAAGCAAAGGGTATAAGCACATTTGGTAGACAGGGCATGATCATCACCCACCTATCAGGCAAGAAAATACTACATAAGTATAAATGGTTAAATCTATCCCATCTCCATTGTTATCACCCTGTTCTTAGCCATTTCTGAAATAATCTCTAAAGAAGCTGGCCCAATTCTTCCCTGTTCATTGTACTCCATTCTGCACACAAAAGCCAAAGTGACAGTTTTACAAAAAAAAAAAAAAAAAAAAAATTAGACCATGTCATTTTCCCCAATAAGTACCACTCAATAACTTTCTTTTATATTTAGAATAAAATATAAACTCATGTCCCACAAGACATGAGTAATCAAGCTCCTGCTTCTTTCCTCTAAGTGGCCTGGCACACTTTCTTCCTTGATGGTTACCCTCTCCTACAGTGGTCCGCTTTCACTTCCGGGTCCCTTCCCTCCTCAGACTACAAATTCTCTTCCTCTGCCTGAGGTACTGCTCTGGTTACTGTGTGCCTAGCTTCTGCCTGCACTTCCTTCTTTCTGGTCTTGCTTTACAGCCATTTCTTTAGACGGAGTTTCTTATGCTCTCATGCTATTCTCAGTCGTAGAATTTAATACAAAATATACTGCTTCTCAAGCTCCACCCCACGCCTGTGAAAACAGACTATCTGCTGCTGTGGCCTAGGCTTTGGTAGTTTTAAACAACTCTCAGGTGATATATATATTTTTAAGTACTCCTTAAAAAAGCACAGAGCTTTTTTAAGTATAGTAAAGTCCAAGTCCCTTTGGACTTAAGTACTCCTGTTAGGTACAGTAAAGTCCAAGCCCCCACCTTCATACATGGATACATGGGACTCTTCACCCTTTGTTCCTCAATTATGTAGGCAGCTTCTCCTCTGTTCCATTTATGTATGTATGTATGTATGTATGTATGTATGTATGTATTTATTTATTTATTGGCTAGACATATATTCCAGGCACAGGAACTCACTCCTTCCTACTGAATTTGTCACATGTTACTGACCCCACTAATATTTTCACTATTCAGATATTTTTCTCTCCAAATAAATCCTAGTTTGTTATCAGCTCAACCACTGGCGTTTTGATTCTTTACTGATTTCCTAGAAAGGTAGAGTATCTATCACCCTTACATCTATTTCAAGCATATCACTCTTTAGTGATGGATCCAGGTGTTATGGGGTCAGAAGCTTTTAGAATGTTTCAACCTCGCTTTAAGATAAGGAATACAAATCTGGTGTGGGTCCTTGGAAGGAACCGTGAAAGGAAGATGCCTTGATGCTTTGATAGGCTTTGTGGTAAATCTGCCCCCATCTCCATTACAGCAGTTCTCATAGACCTTTGAAATTTGTTTATTCCTCAGCATTTCTCCCTAGACCGATTTGTTGAGGGCAGAGATGCTGTGTTGTTTTTTAGGTGGAAGAAAGCTGATATAGAGTAACTTCTCAAAACTATTTTAACAAATCACTGGATGACTTTCTTAAACTCTACAGTATCCCTTCACTGGAGCAAAAGGAAACAAATTCAAATTGGAGAAAGAAGGGCCAGGCTCTCTTCTACCAATTATCCTTCTTTATATGGACCTTATAAGCTACCTTGTTTGCTTCCTCTTCCTCACTCCTGCTGGTCACCCCATACTTAGCCTGCTAGTTTTAAGAGCTGTCTACTCCTTTTTATCCTTTTATATTAGGTTCACTGGTAGGGCGGTGGTGCCCACAGTTTGGTCCATAAATTTATGCCTCAAACATTGGGCACTTGGTAAAAATGGCACGTTTATGAACCCCCCTGTCAGATTTTTTAAGTCACAATCCCTAAGAACAGAGTCTAGGAATCTGTATTTTTGCTATGCTCTACATGAAGCACACTCAAATGTGAAAACTACTCCGTGGAGTCTTTGGGATCAAATCTTACTTTCTGTTAGAATCTTTACAGAATTTCTCTACTCCCGGCTGGTAACCCCTTTTGCTAAACCCTTCCACAGTGGCTGTTTGCACCGTTAATCTGAAGTATACAATTCAACAGAAAGCTCCATGGGATAGGACTGTGTAAGCCTTCTTTACCAATTTGTCCAGTGCCCAGCACAATTGCTGACTTAGAAGAGGTGTTCATCATGTTGGGATACATACATGAAGAAAAGAGGAGTCCTTATTTCTGGGGGTGAAGGGATCAAAGGCACTTTGTAGAAACAACAAGAGTCAATAAGGACACTGAAGAAATAGGAGATAATCAAGACTTGTAGAGTATCTGCTGAGGAAGGAAAGGGGGAGTTTGAAAGGGAATACACTTTACTTCTTGTAAGAATAGTCATAAAGACTGGGGGAAATGATTGGCAGAGAGCACAGGTGTCATTTAATGTCCTTTTCAGAGGGGGACCTAACACCAAAAGTGCAGTAATGTTAGATTCCAGAGTCAAATGTGATTCAGTTACGCCAGTATGTTTATTCAGATTATGAAGGCAAAATGCTACTTTAAACTTTTATGTTTCTGCCCTACTTAAAATGTAGTCTGCCGACTAACCACATTAAGCAGGTAAACTTTGCTCATCTAACAAATCTGGGCATGTCTGATTGAACACTGATCTGTAATGCTAGGTGGAAACTCTAAGACCCTACATCGTATTATGTGTTGTTAAGTGTCTGGCAGGACACAGAATGGGTTTGGCTGAATCAGGAGTTTGGGGTAAATCTAAAATATATTGTGGTCGCCATGAGGCCTTGGTAACTATTTTGACAAAGGCCTGCAGATGCCTCTTACCAAGAACAGGAATTGAGTTTACATATAGCTCTTAAATACTGCTCCATATCATAATTTCAGATGTTGTCAAGCATTTCTTTTGGTAGGAGAAGTTTGAAAACAATGATTCATGGAATTAATAACATAGGAATATTAGAAGAAATGAAATCACCAATTTATTTCTGTTAAATAGCCACAGAAATCCAAAATAAGAAAATCATGTCTGAATAGTTGCAATACTAGATAAGAATTACATGAGAGTAAGTAAAAGTGATAAATCACTTTTAAAATAGCAATCTTCAAATGTCTTCATATAATTTATTTTATTTTTGTAAGCTTGCTAGAGTATTTATCAAATCTTCCTGAATCATTTTAGAGAAATAATTTCAGGGGAAGGGAAGAGATATGCGGTAGTGGGATGGTACAGAGATTTAGGTACTAAATTACTCTCAGGTAAAAGAGTTGGTCAGCTCTGTCCCTCACATACCTGTGAGCATACAACAGTGAAATACTCAATACCTGTGAGCATACAATAGTATGCTGGAGCATACAATAGTGAAATGCTCAATAACATGTTTGATTTGAAACTACCTGTTATAAAAGAGGTACCAATGTTTTGAGTTTGGGATCTGTTTAGAGGATATTTTTAACAAGAATTTATTCTCTCCGTATAAAAATTACTTAAGTCAATATCACAGGGAATCTTCACTTCTGGTACTACATATAATTTGGCCTCAAACCTGCGTTTTGTACTTCGTGTAATCAAGAAGCCTCAAACTTACAAATGAGTTTCACTGCAAAAATTTGAATGTAGTTTTTTCACCTTTGTACTTTCACTAGTGTCTTTTAACAATTCAATAAGTATTATGTGTATACTATATATAGTTATGCAAATTCCAAAATTGTAAAACATAGTTTTAGACACCAAGAGCTCAGCAACTAGTGAAGAAAACCCACATGTAGAGAGATCATTTTATTAAAATATGCTATGTGGCAAATCTGGAAAAAATAAGCAATGTGGTATTTAAGTATCAGGTAAGATATTCTATTTGGCAGAAAAAAATTGTATGAGTTGTAAAGTTTTAGGACATAGAAAATAAAACAACTCAGGAAACTTAAAGGTCTAATATAATCACACTTGAAAAATAAGAATACCTTAATTGTGTAAAGAGAAAAATAAAAAGATACATTAATCATTTTGTAGTGTGCTGAAGGGTAACTCTGGGACACTTTTAACTCAACAAGAATTGAACTGAAAATTTTTAAATCTATTTTTTTACTTTGAAGTTTGGATCTCCATTTTTCCCTCAGACGTCTGTGCTGTATCCAAATTAGATTTTTCTATACCTAATTTAATTTATGATTATTTAAACTACATTTAGATCATGTCACCTGCTTCATGACGCTTTCGTATCACTACCAACGTCCTACCTTTTACTTTTGCCTTTAAACTTTAGAGTGGCACCGAACACTTTCTATGTGCTTTGATAATTCTTTGAACATACATCCTGGCTCTGCTATAAGGCCAAGGGCAAGATTAATAATGTCTCATTGTTCTTTTAACCTCCTTCACAGCCTCTGGCTTAGGACTTCACAGTTTCAATAAGTATTCATTAAATGATGTTCCTTGGGCTTGCTAGTGATGCCTTATATTCATAAACTATGTTAAAGGCTAAGAGTTTGCTTCTAAGTAATACGAAGGTGGGATGGTAGTGGTAGGTGTTAACAGTTAAAAATGTGTGAAGAAAATGGAAACAAAGGGATACAAATGTCTATTTATTGGCTTAAGTAATTCATTTCCACAATGCTGTATTCTTATATTTCTTAAACTAATAAGCACAGAACCTTTTATGGGATGTAAATTACAAAGTTTATCTATGACAATAGCTAATTTTCCCCTTGTCTTTTAATCCCCTGAACACATTAAATGATATTTAGAAGGAATCCCTACCTTTTAAAATATGCATCCTAATGAGATTTTTCCTTTGCTACTCATTTTTTTTTAAGTTTATTTATTTATTTTGAGAGAGACAAAGAGACTGCAAGCACAGGAGTGAAGGAAGAGAGGGAGAATCCCAAGCAGGCTCTTCACCATCAGCACAGAGCCCGGCATGGGGCTTGAACTCACAAACCCATGAGACCATGACCTGAGCGGAAATCAAGGGTCAGAGGGCTCAAATGACTGAGCCATCCAAATGCCCCTACTTTGTCACTCTTGAATGCACAAACTTTTTTCTGGGACAGCCATTTTGTCACTCATTTGTGCATTCCTTTATCATCAATTCAGTATTCTAAAGGCTCTGGAGAAGAAGATGCAAATTTTACTCTCAAAAGACTGAGCAACCAGAAAGGAGAGATAAAAAAGATCTGATTATAAAGCAATATGAATATACATTAATGAAGTATAACTAGGGTGACTTAAGAGCACAAAAGAAATACTAATTTTTACAGGGCTAAGAAGGTGGTAATATAGATAAGACTTTGTAGTGGCAATACAATTATAATTGAATTTTAAAGGAGGAATCACATTTATATGCTTTTTAAAAAAAATTTATTAGAGACAGAGAGGGAGCGGGGGGGGGGCAGAGAGAAAGGGAGAGAATCTCAAGCAGACTCCACACTGTCAGCACAGAGCCCAACACGGGGCTCAATCTCATGAACTGGAACTGTGAGATTGTGACCTGAGCTAAAATCAAGTAGAACGTTTAACTGACTGAGCCACTCAGGCGCCTCTCAAATTTATATTATTAATCTAATTATCCAGCTAGATCCAGTATCCTAGAGCGACCATTTCACTGAGCATCCATGAAGTGCCAAGCTCTAGAGGTATATAATTGACTAAGTCATAGTACCTGTTCTACGGAGGCTCTCAGTATAGGCAGAGTGATCAGAGTGTATAGAAATTAATTACAGATGAATGATACACCAGACCAAATGTTCCAAAAGGGAAGATATCATTTCTACTTTGTTCACTGCTGTGTCCACAGGAATGAATTCAGTGCCTGATGCTAAATAAATGTGTTAAAATAATGAATGAATGAATGAATGAATGAATGAATGACATAACCAGAAGCATATCCATGGAAGGCATAAGAGTAGGATTGATGGTAGATTGGGAAGCTCTGGCATCAGTTCCAAGAGTGAGATGTATGTATAGAATTCACTGAGGACCAGTTTCCATGCTTCCTTCATTTCCATGTTTCCTTCTTTGCATTCCCAACTTCAGTCTACAAACAAAACTCTTTTCAAGATGCATAAATTTAGGTAAAGAGATTTTAAATCATTTATCAAGGGCTCCAAAGTTAATACACAATATTTAATTTTAGATGTCTCTGACTCACCATCAAAAATTCCTTTGTTTATTTAAACAACTTCTAAAAGACAACAAACCTACTTGCAGATGAATCTATAGTCATAGAGAAGCATTTATTAAAGGCATACCTAATAACCATAGAGTTTGATAAATTAAAAGCATTATGAAATAGGTGTTTATTATAATTTATTGTGCAAATCATCAGACCAAAAAGTGCATGCTGTTTTCCATAGGCTTACTTTCTAAGGCGGTCTCTACATTGGGATCTGGATGATTCATAAAAATGCTAAATCAAATTACCTTGCTTCCTGCTTTACCATTGGTCATTGCTTATTTATGTTAGAGGCAGTGAACTATTTCACACAAACAGAACTCTCAAATTGGAATACTTTTCTTGACTTCAGCAAATATTTTGTAGAAGGATTTGGCCAGTATCTATCCTCTGTGTTTGAGCAATATATAAAACAAATCCAACAGGTTTCTTAACTTTCACTTTTAACCATTGAAACCTTCTTTAATAGATTTCAATTAATAATTATTTCATTAACTTGTTGATTTTCCAGATATTGATTATATATTCTCCATGCCATGCTTCGGTACTAAACACTGACTGGCACAATCCCTGTGAGATAAGGAATACTGGAGTTTATAGCCCAGCAGGGCAGACCCTCAGTTTAACAACTAAATACAATAATATGGCCCTGTAGGAACACACAGAAGGGACAAAATTTCAGAATGCTAGAGAAGGCCTTCTGAGGAAGTTACACTTAACCTCACCAACAGGAGAATCCCTTTTCTAGTCAGAGAGGGAAGGAATGAATGACAGAGTACCAGTACCAGTGAAATTCATGCCTGGAGACAAAGAATAGAACGCTAAGAGCACATTGACAAACTATAAGTGAAGAAGTAGGCAGAACCCAGATGGCAGAGGGCTTTCTAAACCATTTCAAGGTACTTAGCAATATTTCAACAGTCAGAAACCATGAAAGTCATTAAATGTGTAGGTAATTGTTGAGGAATGTATACCTTTGGAATGTGAGAAATATCTTGCAAGGGTACAGAATGTGATGTGAGAAGGAGCTATTTTGGTCATACTTCAGAAGACAAACTGTGGAGGCCTGGATTAACTTAGCACCAGGAACAGGAAAAAGTTGGATTGAATTGGAACTGTCAAGATTAGATCATTGATTTGGTGTTAAGAGGTGCTGATGTTTCCCAGGATTTGAACGTAGGTGATAGGGGAGATGGTGATGCATTTTACTGATGTACAGAGCACTGGAGGAAGGGAGATTTGTTGAGGGTTAATCTAATGGGAGAGAATGAGCAGTTCAATTTTGGTTATGTTGAGTTCAAAGTGCTGAGACTGCCAAGTGAGGATGTCTAGAAAGCTACTGAATATACAGATTTCAACCTTAGGAAATATGAGAGAGAGAGAGAGAGAGAGAGAGAGAGAGAGAGAGAGAGAAAGAATAAGAGGAGATGGCTTAAGAGAAAAATAATGTTTAATGGATTGATGGGTGACCAGTAAGCCTCATAAGATAGTGAAAAAGATTGGCAGGAGGTAGAGAAGGAAAACCACAGAGTTGGAATTGTGAGAAGAGAGCTTTTTTCAGAAGGATAACATTAGTGAACAACATAAAATGGCCCTGAGAAATCCAGCACTGTATAATAGCAAATAGGTTGAGAGGATTTAGCAACATGAAGGTCATTTGTCCTTTGCAAGGTCAGTTGAAGAAGGCAACTGGGGCAAAGGTTCAATTACAGTGAAGTTGGGACTTCTTACTGAAAGGTAAGAACTTAGAGCCAGCACAGGTAGGGAATTTGGATTAATAAGTTTGTGCTCAAAGGCAAGGGGAGAGCCAGAGAAATAACTGAAAGAAGACCCAATCAAAAAAGATTATTTTATTTTATTTTTGGTTAAATTGGGGGAGACCTAGAGAATGTCAGTGATGATGGGAATGGGCCTTATGGAGAGAGTGTGAGAATGTAGTAGAGGTCATAGATGGACTATAGACTGGCATAGCTGAGAAAGCAGAAGGAGGCAGGGTCCAGGGTGAAGGAGGAGAAATTAACCTTGCATGGTAAGAAACACTTCTAACAAACAATGGCTGAAGGAGAAAAGGACAGTGTGGATCCAATCAAGGCTTTATATTTCATGATAGGACATCTGAAGGTGTTCCTTTTTTTTTTCTTTTTCCCCCTAATAATTTATTTCTTTTTTGCAATTTATATCCAAGTTAGTTAGCGTATGATACAACAGTAATTTCAGGAGTAGATTCCTTAAGCCCCTTACCCATCTAGCCCATCCCTCCTCCTACAACCCCTCCAGAAACCCTGTGTTTATTTATAGTTAAGAGTCTCTTATGTTTTGTGTCCCTCCCTGTTTTTATATTATTTTTGCTTTCCCCCCCTCATGTTCATCTGTTTTGTATATTAAAGTCCTCATATGAGTGAAGTCATATGATATTTGTCTTTCTCTGACTAATTTCACTTAGCATAATACCCTCTAGTTCCATCCACATAATTACAAATGGCAAGATTTCATTCTTTCTGATTGCCAAGTAATACTCCATTGTGTGTGTGTGTGTGTGTATGAATGGATAAAGAAGTCATACACACACACACACACACACACACACACACACACACACATATATATATATATATATATATATATATATATATATATGACTTCTTCATCCATTCTTCCATTGATGTACATTTGGGCTCTTTTCATAGTTTGGCTATTGTCCATAGCGCTACTATAAACATTGGGGTGCATGTGCCCCTTCAAAACAGCACATCTGTATTGGATAAATACCTAGTAGTGCAATTGCTGGGCCATAGGAAAGTTCTATTCTTAATTTTTTGAGGAACCTCCATACTGTTTTCCAGAGTGGCTGCACCAGCTTGCATTCCCACCATCAGTGCAAAAGAGATCCTCTTTCTCCCCACCCTTGCCAACATCTCTCATTGCCTGAGTTGCTAATGTTAGCCATTCTGACAGGTGTAAGGTGGTATCTCATGGTGGTTTTGATTTGTATTTCCCTGATGATGAGTGATGTGGAGCATTTTTTCATGTGTCGGTTGGCCATCTGGATGTCTTCTTGGGAGAAGTGTCTATTTATGTCTTTTGCCCATTTCGTCACTGGATTATTTGTTTTTTGGGTGTTGAGTTTGATAAGTTCTGTCTCGATTTTGGATGCTAACCCTTTATCTGATATGTCGTTCGTAAATATCTTCTCCCATTCTGTCAGTTGCCTTTTAGTTTTGCTAATTGTTTCCTTTGCTGTGCTGAAGAAGAATGAACCTGGACCACTTTCTTACACCATACACAAAAATAAACTCAAAATGGATGAAAGACCTAAATGTAAGACAGGAAGCCATCAAAATCCTCGAGGAGAAAGCAGGCAAAAACCTCTTTGATCTTGGATGCAGCAACTTCTTACTCAACACGTCTCCTGAGGCAAGGAAAACAAAAGCAAAAATGAACTATTGGGACTTCATCAAATTAGTATTCCCATTTTAAATTTAAGGACATCAAAAAAAGTTTAAAGAAATTGCCACATTGGAACTAGGAAATTGAGCCAGGATTCAATCCAGACAGTCCAACTACGGAGCCCTGATCTTGGCTGTTAAAGTTGTTCTCATGGTTAGCAACATCAAATCACTCGGCATTTGAATGGGTTACTTGGAACTCAAAGTTGATAAATGTCCTAGAAAGAAGCATCTGGAAAGGAGAAGCTCCATTGTTTCCTATACTGATGGCTATTCCAGAAAGTGAAAGAACCAGAGTGAAAATTTGCTTATAATTCTTGTACATACTACATAAAAATTTCAAACACCTAGTACGTATGGTTAAATGGTTATAAATATTTATCTCATGGGTTCAGAAAATAAAAGGAAATCTTTTGTTTTAAAAGTACTTTTTTTCTAGTTTTCAGGAATGCCTTTCAATTGTATATATTTTGTAATTTAGCAAATAATTTTTCTCTCATTTTATTAACATTTTTCCTATACATACTTCTACCAGAGTCCCTTTTAACCTTTATCTTTTGAGGTGAATTAATAATTTTGTGTACCCCAATATGGAAAATAACTTCATTATGAATTTTTTAGTCATATCCCATTTAAATTTCCTACAGGGAATGCAAAAAGCTGGTACTACCTGGGTGTCATATGGAACAAGTCATTTCTGTACTCTTTCAAAGCTTGATTTGCTCTGGTTTGACAAAACTGAAATAATGAAAACTTTTGAGTCTGGTATACCTAGATTATTTTACTATTATCAGAATAGAAATTAGAAATTATTAGAATATTATATAATTTGATCATCAGAGTGAGAAACGGGCTGGGTTTGGCTTCATAAAGACATGCCACCTTTTCCATCTATGTTTTCAGGTAACAAAACCAGGAACAGCACATTCATCTAGCTGAGAGGCCTCTGAAGTATCTCTTCAAGCCAACAGGGCTCAGTGCTCCTGCAGCACAGTGGAGTCAGTATGTCTATAGGCCCCAGTGACCTTGAAAAATCATCCATACGTTTTCTACATATCAGACTAATCATAGCTAAGGGGGGCAATTGTGTCTCTACTTTGGCATTATCAGTCTGATAAGTTTAAATGGAAAAAAAATGCTTTTCAGCATTTTCCATAGTCATTTAAACTGATATTTAATCGTAGTATTACTCTTAACATCAGTGAAGCATTCCAGAGCTACTCTGTCATGTAGCTTTAATTATTCCCCCTTGGTAAAATGAGCTTGTACCACGGTGCTACAGAGCAAATGGCCGATTGAATATTTGCATCAAAGAGTTTGTTCAGTCAATTTCAGTGTTAATAATATAAACAAGGAGAAATTCATTTTTATGCGTATCATGTGTCTTCTGAAAGTCAGTTAGAAAAGAATATATCAATTTCAATATTGATTATATCCATTGTTTCCCTTATGTAATATTTATTTTCACAGAAATGCCCTAGGTGAATACAACTCTCTCCAGCTTGAGGTTTTTACTTTGGGAAATAATTCAGAGAGTTCAAAGCCTCCAACCCTGATAGATTGGTTGTCAGCGCAGAGCCAAATATCTTTCTCTGATACTTGCTTACAAATAGAGACTCAATGGGCCCAGGGATAAGAAACAGAAGTTTAACGCAGGTGCCTGTCCTGGTTTAAGCATATTTGGTGTTCAACTTTTGTAATAATGTTTACTCTCATGATGCATTATTGTTTACAGAGGGCTGCTGTAGCCATTTCTCTTTGCTGCAGAACTGTGGCTGTAATTTGTGAATCATTCCAAAAGGTCTTCCACTTGAGAACGTGTGCCCTATTACTCCTCCTAAAATCGCACATCTTTGGACACTCTTATTGCTTCTAGCTAAAATAATAGGGAGAGGAGATGTGTTCAGGTGTAAGAATTGAGAAAATATGTTTCACTTAACAAAGACCTCATCAGGAGTCTAGTGGAAACCACGGATTGCTTTTTAGTGAAAGCTCTTCCCTAGGTGGAACTCCTTGGCCTATTGAATGTAGAAGTATTTTTCACTCCTTGCTTTTTTTTCAGGGAGAGAAGCACCATTATACCTCGCAGTTATGTAGGGAAAGAAAGTGGGGGCTCTGCTCTCCTGCAATGAGTCCACCATGTAGAAAGAAAGAATGAATTTGTGCCATTACTTTTTTGAGGACATGTCAAGGATTTACCTTTGTCTGCAGAGTAAAACCCTAATTTCTTCACAGGGACCATAATGTTGTAAATTATTCTATCCTTGCCTTCCTCCCCAACATCATCTTTATCATTCTTCTCTTGCCCCCTGACCTCTCCAGACTCTCTGTTTTTGTTGTTCTGTGTCTGTGTTAGGGCTTTTAATTGCTTTTCTGAGATCGGAATTGTGCTCCCAGATATTTGGATAGCTATCTTATTTCCATTGTTTACATTTCATTTCAAAAGCTAGTTCTTTAAACAGATCTTTGCCTACCAGAATAGCCCTTAAGTCACTCCTTGTGTCTTTATCCTGTTTAATTTCTTCATAGTGTTTAACATTATCCATACTAATTTGTAGATATTGGTGTAATTTCTCTCTTCCTTAAGCACCAGAATGTAAGTTCCTTGAGGATACAGTCTATGTCTATCATATGCATCGCTCTATCTCCAGTGTCTAAAACAGGGTCTGTCTCTGGAGCAAATACCCAGAATTTTTTTTTTAAGTGTAAAAAAGAAAACCTATCCCATTTCCTTTAAATGCTTTTGTTGAGAAGAAAAAAGAAAGGAAACCATTAAAATGATTCAAGATAACTTTTGAAAATCAGGGCTATGAAGATTCATCCATCATATGAAACATTTTTAAAGTTCCTTTTAGATGTGAGTTTGTTGGCATCCCTGAATCTTTTAAGAAACACTTTATGCATTGCCTTTAATAATGTGATGTATTTCTGTTGGAAAACCTGTTTGGACCATAATTGCAAGTGTTGACTGATAACCACCTGCAGTGAATGGCTGGTTTGGCTTCCATTCAAGGAGCGGATAATAAAAGGAATCAATTTAACTTTCAAGATTCTGGTCATGGAGAAAAGGGGGTAGAAGGAAAGCTGTCCTTAGAGCTGTTTGTGCCAAGGCAGATGGTGGGAATAGGTTATAAGACACTCAGTGAAATAAAGCTCTCTTACCGAGGCTTAAAGCACTACCCAATTCTGCTGGCCAGTTGTATTTTTTCATACTTGTTTTCAATGGATATTGCTCTTTCTTGGGTCCCCAGTCAGCTGCTGTCTGTTCTTCTTGGAGTTTTGATCTATACCAATATACCAATTTAGATGCAAAATAGAGCACAAGTCATAACTCCTAGTTGATACAGCATTTTAAAATGAGTGGGGCTCACTTTTTCTCAGAGGAGTCAGAAAGATGACCCCAATCCCTGAAACAATGGTTCTCATAGAAAACTGAAATATAAATCACTGATAGCCCATTTCAGTTTGATCATTGCCCTGAATGGCTAAAGGGAGTAACTTAAATTAGCAAAAAGACTACAAGATAGAGCTGAGCTGGCCCATAGATGTTTTGTACTAGCCACAGACAAGTCATTGTGTTTACAGTATGGTCTTGGTTTCTGTGAATCTTTATTAGTTTTCATGTTTTGCCATCCAGTTTTCTTTTTTATTGAAAAATTTTTTAATTTATTTTTGAGAGAGAGGGAGAGACAGAGTGTGAGCAGGGGAGGGGCAGAGAGAGGGGGAGACACAGAATCCGAAGCAGGCTCCAGGCTCTGAGCTGTCCGCACAGAGCCCGACGCGGGGCTCGAACTCACAAACCGCGAGATCATGACCTGAGCCGAAGTCGGATGCTCAGCCGACTGAGCCACCCAGGTGCCCCAGTTTTCTCTCTTCTTCTTTTTGTGATCTAAACATATATACTCATTGGGATTCCATTGTTGCCCTGTTCTCATGTACTCTTCATATCAGGGCTTTGTCACCTTACATGGCTTCCAGTCACTTCTTTGAGGGTAACTCACATCTATGTCTTCTTCCCTGATCTCTCTTCTAAATTGCAATCTTGTCTTTTTTTTTTTTTCTCCACATTTGGGATTTCCCATTTATTCTGAAAATTGTCTGCTCTTACTACTTTACTTTTATAACCTCAGGTATGGTAAACTCATTTTTATGTGACATCAATTCTAAATTTGAGGCTCTACATGCATGAGAATAGTTTAAAGGTCCTTGGGCCATTTCCTCCTATTCCCACCATGATGGCAGGATTAATAATGGCCTAGTTTGCACATTCATTATGAACCTACCAGTTTACTTATATCACTTCTTAGCTCAGGAATTAACAATGATTCCCTAGGGGTGCTTGGGTGGCTCAGTCAGTTAAGCGTCCAACTTCAGCTCAGGCATAATCTCATGGCTAACAAATTTGAGCCCCGCATCGGGCTCTATATTGAGAGTTATGCCTGGAGCCTGCTTTGGATTCTGTGTCTCCCTCTCTCTCTGCCCCTTCCCCACTTGCACTCTGTCTCCTGTCTTCCTCAAAATTAAACATACATTAAAAAACATTTTTTAATTAAAAATAAAAACCAATGGCTCCTTAACTCCCAGTACAAATAAAAAGATAACATGGTTTTTATTAATTTGTGAACTTGCTTTTTAATAAAATGTCATTTTTATTTTTAATGAGGTTTAAATTCACCATTTAAATAAAAGTAAGAAATTTTCACTTTTAAGCCTGGTGTCAACTATTTTCAAGTTTTGTTAAGCATATATTATTCACACAAACAAATGGATGCAGACACACACCTACACCCATCTAAACAAATAATTTGTTACTCCTAAAATTGATTTAGTGTTGTTCCAGAATGTCCTCATTAAGTTCTTTCTTTCCTTCCTTTGTCCCTCCCTTCCTCCCTTTCTTGTTTCTTTCCTTTCTGCCTTTCTTTCCCCTTCTTCTTACCTTTGTTTACATGTTTAAGAAGTTTGTTAGGATCTTTGCTTAACTATTCATTTTTTATTAATTTAACTAGTTGACACACAATATTATGTTTCTGTGTATAACATGGTGATTCCAGTAGTCTCTATGTTATGCTATATTCATCATAAGTGTGGGTACCATCTGTCACCATATAACACTATTAAAGTACCACTGACCATATTCCCTATGCTCTACCTTGATCACTGTGACTTATTCAGTCTACAACTGGAAGTCTGTGTCTCCCACTCCCCTGAACCCATTTGGCCCATTCTTCCACCATCTGCCCCTCTTGCAATGATGTGTACTTTAAGAACATGAAAACTTAAGTTTTCAGGGACACATTATAAATCTATTTTTCTACTGTCTCTTTTGACTAATCTGTGAATATCAAGTGGCAAAATCATAAATGATATTTAATGAATGATTTTTATTATAAAAGTCATAAGCCCACAAATCGGCCTTATAAAAAGTTTTGAATAACTTTGAAACATCACCTTGTAAACACTGTTATATCCATGTTATTTCAATTTTACCTGAAATCTGTTAGCTATTAGTTCACAAAGTATTTCTGGTTTGGCATTTTTCCATTCCCCAAATTCCTGGAATATATGGAAAACAGTATATATCCTCTTGCTGGAGTAAAATTAATCTGATTAACTGTAGCCCAACATTAATTTAATGGTTAGCAAACAGATTTTGGCTGAAGTGCCTCTCTCAAACTATCAACCTCAGTCTTAGTAGTCTTATCACAGAACTTAGGTGAATAAATAGACAGGCAATCTTATGCTTTGTTATCTGATATCTTCTCATGATATTTCTGCTTCTGTTATCATTTCTATATTAGTTCTATCTATTGTAGCATCAATTGGTTCCTAAACTCTTGGATTTAAGTTTATTAAAATTTCAAAACAAAAATTGGGACACCAACACAAGGTCAAGCGATTTTTAATTTTAGAGTTAGAATACGAAAATTTAAATTAAATACATTCTTCTCATGTCACAAAGTCTGTCTATCATCTGTCTATCATCTATATTTATTTTTCTGGAAGACTATTGATATTCCCTGGAAGAGGATGCCCTTTTAGCTTTCTTTTACATTCATAATTTTTTTTTTCTTTCTCACTAGTCATCTCTTGTTTATTCTTTTTCTAGCAAACAATGTCTCGCTTTCATTCTTCCCTGGGAAGCTTTTTCTATCCTACTAATTTGCAGACTTCCTTTCCATTATGCCTGTCATAACTACAGTTAAACAGATTTTGTAAATAAACAATCTTAATTGGAACTAATTTATCCCTGAGTGAGAAAATCTTGGTATTTCTACAATATACAAAATGGCTAAAAGTGACAAAAAATAGGTACTAGAGAAGTCTGATGGAATGAACTGTTCCAGAAATATTTATTTCTTTGGATTGCATTGTAATTATCTATATATTCAAAATATATATCCAAAAGAATTAGAACAAAAGCTTCAGTCATTCTAATTTTCTTCAATTTTTAAAAATACCAGTGTATCAAGATTCTGTGGGATTTATATATGTGTGTGTGTGTGTGTGTGTGTGCGTGTGTGTGTGTATACACGCACACACAAATACAGCTAGCCAAATATTAAGTAACTTCAAACTTTCTCCTGTTGCACTGAGGTTACCTCATGCTAGAGAAACAGTGGTACTTTTCCTTCATTTATTAGTCAATGGTGGAGAAATCCAGAGCAAGCATTAAAATTTTGCCATAAGTATGCCAAACTAGTTTACCAAACAAATACAAAAATCTCAGTAGTACCTCTTTTCTATCATTGCAGACCATTAGTTGTCTCTTAACAGAATGGTGCTAGAATGACATAATCAATATTTAGGCCTATCAAAAGATCCTCAAATACTTTGTCCAAGCATTCCAAAAATATGTATTGTGCACCCTACTCCCCAGGCTGGAAATAAAATGGTAGATGAAATAGTTAATATAACTATGCTGATATTGGTCAAGCTCATACTCTAGATATATAATAAACAAGGAAATAGGGTAGAAGGAAGAGAATAGAATAGTTGTTGCTTGTGGTGAGTTCTTTGAAGCATATAAAAGGGAGGACTAATTTCTATTAGGAGATCAAGGACAGCTTCTTGGCTGTGCTGACATGTAAGCTGAGATCTGATTGATGAGCGCAAGCAGGCACATGGTATACCCTTCAGGCAGAGGGAACAGGAGGCACAGAGGTTTGCTGAGACAAACGGTTGGGAACTGAGTGGAGATGGTGATTTGAGATGCTCAATGCACAAAAGAGTGGACAGAAATGAGGCCAAGGTCAGAGTGAGAGATAAGAGAATTGAATGAACAGGGCCTTTCAGGCCCAGAGAGAGTTTCCGTTAAAGACTTTGGCTTATTTTTCTGGGTTTGTGCCTGCAGAAGCACCTTCCAGAGAATTAGGTATGCTGAATGCCTTTATGCTCATATACATGTGATTAACGTATGGTATAGACTGTTGGAGGGGCAAGAAAAGTGTTTTCATGAAGCAGCAAAGCCAGTTTAATGCCATCTGTCCCCAAGCATCACAAATGAGATTAAAACATGGGTTCTTTCCATGAGATTTGGTTTACAATAGCTCGCAAACCATGCGTGGAACCCTGTTTAATGATTAAGTACAACCTGGACATTTGAATCTCAATTATAAAACCCCCGTGGACTATTTAGAGAGTTCACACTGGTTGTTTAATCACAAAAATGCAAATTATTCTAGAGTTTTAGAATTATAATTTCTTCAGGGTGATACTTAGAGAAAAAAATAATGAACAGTGTTTGAACACAAGAACTTTTAGGAATATAAGACAAGTTTTATCTCCCTTCGTTCCTCCCTCCCTCCCTCCCTCCCTCCCTCCCTCCTTTCTTTTCTTCTTTCTCTTTCTCTCCCTGTCTTCAAAAAATATACCTATTGGAGATTTATACTCAGTGAAAAAGCTTCAATATATTAGTAATATATCATCAGTCTGAAATAGATGAAATATAGTTTTAGAAAAAATCTGTTTATTTGGAAATATAATATTATCAAAATGTAATAAATATAGAATGGGAGCCTCCCTGCTCTCCTCTGTTTCTACCTGTGCCTTGTTTGAATTACAGTACATACACACAGTGGCATAACTCCACTCCCAAGGGGTCGTGTTGCAAGTGTGCGCATAATCGTGGTTTAAGTTTGGCGTTCCTGGGGATAGGGAGACTGGATTTAACCAATGTGTTAAATCCAGGGGAGTGAGAAGTGTGTGACGGATTGAAAGTGTGTTTATTGATATTGTCAAGAATCTGGCAAAAAGCCCTATCATCAGGAGTCACCAGACAGCGAACGCACTCATAGAATTTGGTTCTAAAATCACAATCATAAAGGACAAGATTCCTTTTGGAGTGTTGAACTTTAGGTTTGGGAACTCATTAGAAACTCCTTTCACTTCTCAAGTCAATATGCTTGCTAAGGCTGGAAGTATCTGCAACCAGTTTTCAAATAATTTTGTTTCCTGACCATTTTTTTTTAAATAGACTGAAAATATCCACATGTTAATTCCCGCGCCCCCCCCCCCACCTTTTCCTGCCATTAGGTAATTTGAGAACATACACCTGATTCAAAACTTTTTTTTTTCGTTTTATACCTGCAATGAGACTAAACAAGCGTTGAGCTATTTCATCTAGAGCCAAATAGTCCCCCTGTGTTCAGGTGTAATTGCCACAGGTAAAGACTGTGCCATAATGAGGGGCATTAGCATTTAAGTTTAACAAGGTAAAGACTGTAAAGATATTTCATGATCCAAATGAAAAATCACTAAGAAGGGCTTGCTGAAGAATTAAAATGGCTATAAAAATTAACCCAAGAAATTGGGACAAGGAACAGTGTGTTTCAGTGAGATAGATAGCAGGAGGTAAGGGAATCCAGGGGAGTATAGAAAAGCTAGAGGTCTGGACTCTTAAGCTAATGGGGATACCTCTATCTTCTTTCCTCCCTCCTTCCCTTCCCTCCCTTCCCCTCCCCTCCCCTTCTCTTTTTTCCCCTGTCTCTCTCAGTCTCCATCTTCTACCTCTATTCTTGCTCTCACACAGTAGAACAATATCATGTTCTCTAAAAATTCTACATTGCCTTTCAGGTAACATCCTACTTACCTATTTCAAAGTCCTACATCTCCTAATACAGCAAACTTAGAAATGTAAATTTGCTTTGCCTATTACACAGATGCCCAGTCATCATAAGCCATTTCTTTACATAAACTATTTTTTTCTGAATTCTTTCCTGCTAGCCAACTCCAAAGGGCTGTTGTGTGTGTATACAAAAATTATAAACATATATATACACTTAATTTTACAATTAAATATAGTTATAGTACTTCTTCACAGTACATTATACTTCTTTAATTCTCTATATTTCTTTCTACTCAATTAGTGCCTGAAAGGCAGGTACTATATTTAGTATGTTTACTCTTGTGTCCAAAGTGTCCATCTAGCACAGTGCCCAGGCTATAGAAGGCGCAGATCAACATTTGTTTAACTAAAATCTTAATTAATTGAAGAAAATTCAGGAAGTGAAAAATAATGTAAAAGAAAATGAAAAAAAGGAATGAGTTTGTAGTCTTACCATCCAGAAAACTTTAATTAAAAATCTTATGTACAACTCCATATTTCCATATGATGTGATTCACTGTCTTACCAATACAGTTTTGATTATATTTTGTCTCATAATGTTTCTTTTTGAGATGCACAAGTTTTTCACATTAACATCACCTGTTCCTTAAGATGTTTTATTTTTTTATTCCCCCTAAATGTATTATTCTTCATATTTTTTTTTACCTTCATATACATTTGAAATTTTTTCTCTTCTCTCTTTTAGCATGTACGCACACCCCACATACACAATTTGGAGATACAATTTGTTTTAAATATTTTGCATTGATCATTTTTTTTCTACGTATTTTTCAACCAGTGTTTTCTCTCTAGGTTTTCTACTGTGTCCCCAAATCATCAGAAAGAGTTCCAGTGACTTCCCTGTGTGTCTGTCCTATTGAGCTATGCAGGTCTTGACTCCTTATTGTAGAAACTAACATGGCAGCACCAGTGTTGATGTTTTTGTTTTGTTCAGACCTATAGCTGTGTGGGTTTTGTGGGGAAAGTGGGTTTCTGGGATTTGGGGTAGCTGTAATTCTTTTAAGTAATACACAGATTTCAGGATAGCAAAACTTCTGTGTACATGCAGAAGAATTCCCTTGCACGTTTTTATTTTTTTCTCCTCAAGATGAGCTGCCAGTTCTCCCTGTAATAGCCTCAAGTTTTTGTTTGATGTCCTTATTTTTTTACATCACATTTACATTAATTTCATATTTTGTTGATATTTCTTTCTTTCTTTCTTTCTTTCTTTCTTTCTTTCTTTCTTTCTTCCTTTCTTTCTTTCCTTCCTTCCTTCTTTCTTTCTCTCTTTCTTCCTTTCTTTCTTTCTTTCCTTCCTTCTTTCTCTCTTTCTTTCTTTCTACCTTTTTTCCTTTCCTTTCCTTTCCTTTCCTCTCCTCTCCTCTCCTCTCCTCTCCTCTCCTCTCCTCTCCTCTCCTCTCCTTTCCTTTCCTTTCTTTTCTTTTCTTTTCTTTCTTCCCAGACTTTAGTTCTTGGATCTAGTGATTACATTTCCCACATACTCATTCTTTGCTTTGGCCAAGGGTGTGGTGTCAAAGTTTTTTGTTGTTGTTGTTGTTGTTTTGGGGTTTTTTTTGTTGTTTTTTTTTTTTAACTTTTTCTTCCCTGGCTAGAACTGAAGTGATATTGTCCTCCTTGTAAAAGACTTCTGAAGGCTTTTGAGGCCCCCATGACAACACATTTGGGAATATCCTAATTTACCCACCCAGTTTTGTCTCCTGTACAGTTCTTCAGAATCAAGTTGCTCTAGAGTGTTTTTTTCTTATCTTTTTAAATGTTTATTTATTTTAAGAGAGAGAGAGAGCGAGCAAGCAGAGGAGGGGCAGAGAGAGAGAGGGATACACAGAATCTGAAGCAGGCTCCAGGCTCTGAGCTGTCAGTACAGAGCCCATCTCAGGGTTGCAATCTCCAAACCGTGAGGTCATGACCTGAGCTGAAATCTGATGATTAACCAACTGAGCCACTGAGGTGCCCCTTTTATCTCTTACTTTTAGGCCATCATCATCTCATCCAGATTTTCTTCTTTCTTCTCTTCTTATTATGTCTTTGTAACAAAAGTGGGGTTTCCCCCTAACCTGTGTAAAACTTTTCCTTGGTTCCTTATGGCTGTTGAGATAAAGTTCACATTCTTCATGTATGTTGTATGAGCTCTCACAATAGTGCAACTTCTTTCCTTTCTAGCAGGCTATTTCCTCCCTCTGCATCTCATACTCTGAACTTCAACCGCACCCAAATATTTTCACTTTTAGAATATCTCACCCTTTTAGGACTTTGGATGTGGTCATATCTTTTCTGAAACTAGAATGCTAAATTCAGTCATCCTCAAACCAGCAGCCAGTTTCCTCTCAGTATTTCATCTTGCAAACATCTCTGACTTGATAATCATGTCTTAGCTCAGACCCTCCTACTCTTTTTAAAAGCCTTTTTTTTTTTTTTAACAAAGTACTGCTAGATAACCTCCTATGGACACAGTAAGTCATATGCACTTACTTACCTTACTACCCATAGCACTACGCTCTGTTCATTTGTCTTTGTTTCTCATATAGGTTCATCATACAGAAAATCATTCTCTGGTGTTCTCTCACCAAAGGGAAGTATATATGGACATTTAAGATATAATCATTTTTGTGGTTCGATTCTATAATTTTACAATAAATGTTGCACATATTTCTGTATTAATTTCCCAAAGTGTGTCTGAAAATACCAGTTCCATGAGGAAGTCTCAGCAATTACTCATCACTTAGGATGTGATTACTCATCACAATGAATAACAGTGTATTCAAAGTACAAAAAAAGATCCTAAAATACAGAAACCACTTTAGCAGTTAAGTCAGATTGTGAAAACTTATTAAAAATACATTTTATTATAGGGTTTGTCCCTTACGTTACCTGTTAGTAGCGTCGGAGTAAATCCTGAGGCATGGACTTTGGGAAATGTTGTTTAGAAGATGCCTCTTATCCAGGCTTTATGTGGGTTGTTTATTTTGTCTGATTATTTTCTCTTGAAAAAGGGAAAGTCTGCAGACACCAAATGTTTGCTGACAGGTAGGGTAAATGCATTCTCCTTGTTTCCCAATACTATCCACGATTCGTTTCAACACTTTTTCTCAGATGCTCAGCTGGCAGTTTGAAGATTTGTGTAGTTTCTGTGGTGTTCTCTGTTGTCTAACAGAAAGTTGCTTTTCTATAGCACATCTTCTGAACTGAGGAGGAAATTCCGGGCTTAGTTAATTTCAGCTTTTATTTTTGTGTTACTTAAGCCTGCTTTTCTTTGCTTCTTCTTTCCCTGTTTCATGCCTTACCCTGTAATTATCTGATGTTATTTCACCTCATTTTCCACCCTACTACCATGAAATTTGTGTACTCTATATTATTTTTATTATCCTCCTTATATCTTAAAAATACAAGCTTAACATTAAACTATCTTAACAAGGTGAATATCCACTATAAATTTTCCACACACCTTAGGGGATTCAGAGTACTATAATTCCTTCCTTTTATATCTGTGTTTTTATAGTCCAGTATTTCATTTTGACCTAAATTTTATTTCACCAATTTATTTTTCTAGTTTTCTTTATACTCAGTGCTGATTTTTCCCATAATTTCTTTTTACATTTTACTCCATCCATTTCAATCAAGAGCTCTTTATTTTATTATTTTTAACAAGGATCTATAGATAATAAAGATTTTGGCCTTTGAATGTCTGAAAATAACTTTGTTCACACTGTTTTTGAAAGTGGGTTTTAAATAGGATTCTCACTTTTTTTAAAAAAAAGTGCATACATGCTGTTTTTGACAAGAACACTATTATTTTTAATTTTTCAATGTTTATTTTTGAGAGAGAGAAAGAAAGCTGGAGCACACGTGAGTGGGGGAGGGGCAGAGGGAGAGGGAGACAGAATCCAAAGCAGGCTCCAGTGGCTGAGCTGTCAGCACAGAGCCAGACCCTGGGCTTGAACTTGTGAACCAGGAGATCATGACCTGAGCTGAAGTCTGACTCTTAACGGACTGAGCCCCCCGGGGCGCCTCAAGAACACTATTTAGAGTCTGTTTGTTGTTACTTTAAGCAATTACTAAGTTACCAAATTACTTTAAATAATTACTGAGTAAGTATTTATTTCTCTCTGCTACTTTTTCAGGTTTTGCCCTTAATTTTCTGATCTCATAGCTTCTGCCCTTGGGCACATTTGGCACCTACGCCTTTGCGTGGCACAAGCTTGTACACTGATCTTTCATAGTTGTCTCTTTCTCTTATGATACTCTATTAAAGCATCGGTGCATTACAATTTCTGTGTTGTCATGGTTTAATGCAAGTGTTTATGTTTGGTATACAAAGTATAAAATTTATAACTGAGAAGCATATGATAATTAATTTTTCCAATATTATACTTCATATCAATATTGTTAGAATTGTGATTAGAAATCCAAGTATTTAGATTAGAGAATTTCCCACTCAGTCAAACAGCTTCATTGTTAAGTGATTTGCCTAGATGTTTCCAGGGAGTAAGTCACATATTAAGTGTTGGAACAGGATTCAATAACCATTTCTGGACATGGGGGCTAATCCAAAACAAGCAATGAGCCATGAGTTAAAATATATTGGAACTCAATACTGCTGACATGTTTGATTTGTCCGATCGCAATTCATTCATTATCAGTAAACATTTATAGAACATATGCTAACTACATATGATGAGTGCTATGTTAGATATTGGGAATATGACTGTGAATATGACTCAGACTCAAATTGTTGCTAGTCTAGTTAGAAGAGAGTTCAGGGGCTTAAACAGTTAAGTCACCGACTTTGGCTTAGGTCATGATCTGAGGTTCATGAGTTTGAGCCCACGTGGAGCTCTCTGCTGTCATCACAGAGCCTGCTTTAGATTCTCTTTCCTCCCCCACCCCGTTCTGCCCCTCCCCTACTTTCACATGTGCTCTCCCTCTCTCAAAAATAAACATTAGGAAAAAAAGTATAAAAAAAAAGAGAGTTCAAAAAATTATAGTGTTTGGCAAGTAATAAATAATATTAAGTGAAAAAATGTGGGGTAAAAAAATGATACATTACAGCAAGCTTTTAAAAGTTTTAAAAAATTTTCTTGATATTTTCATCTCAGGAAACCTTTATGCTCACAAAAAATGTTGAAGATCCCAAGTAGCTTTGGTTTATATGAATTCTCTTATTTCCTTCCTTATTCAATCTTTTGTAGTTTTTTTTTAATTAAAAAATATGAAGAAGAGCAAACCTCCCACAAATATGTACTTAGAAATGAGAGAAATATTTAAGTAGACTTTGAAAGTAAAATGGTATTTTTTGTGGATAATACATTTTAACTGGACAAGTAGTAGTTTCTTAAAGGTTGTTGCAACATGGAATCTGAAATCATTGATAGGAATTTTTCATACTGTTATATGAAAATCCATTGCTTTATGTTGTACGTTGAATGGCTCTTTTACTAATGTATGATCTTGGAAAATATTGGTTTGTTGAGTTATACACATATTCCAAATAACATATTTAATTATACCACATGAAAAATTGCATTTTTTCATATCACCACCAATCTTACCAGAAAAGTAATTACTTTGAGGCTGTAAAGCCCAGAGTGGTGGTTGTGTGCTTTCTAAAATTTTCATTTTCAGTTGGAAGTTTGAATTTTATCATTGGCAACAAGTTTGTCTACTGTTTCCCTTACATTGTTAGCTTTTCTGTGCTCATCTTTGAAAAAAACATTTTGTTGTTGTTGTTGTTAAATACTCAAGTCTGAATAAATTATTTTCTGTTAGTCATGGTGCTCCAGGATAACAGTAGTTGGTTCTAGTCACATCTCAAACCGTGGTGCAAATGCTTCTCCTTGAGACAGCTCTCTTCATTTGCTGCACAACAGAAGAGCTTTATGTAATTTTCTCATTTCATCACACAGAATATTTTTTAAATACATACTTCTGGTTTGAGATTTAATAAAATTAATAAAAAAACCACTGCTTCATGAAGGCCATTTTAAGTAAAAAAGCCTTCCTCTTTTTCCCCACTGGAAGATGTGACCGTAAAGAATACAGTAGTATGAGTTGAGGCCATTTTCTGGATTTGGGCTAAGGAGATAGGAGCTTTACTTATCCTCCCTGGAGCACGATATTTGCAAATGTGAACATGCTGAAAAATAAAAATAAAACCTTAACACTAATAAAAATAAAATCTTAACATTATTTATTATGAAAATAAGTTTGATCTCATGAATCCCCTGAGCATTGAAGACCTTCTTTGGTCCTCTCATAGATCACACTTTCAAAACAAGTGATATGATTGTAAAGATGTTAAACACTTAGAAAAAGGGCAACGAAATATAATATTTTTAAGCATTATTTTCTCTTGATGGTAAAATTATGGATGACAATTTGCCTTTAACATTTTTTTTAAATATTTATTTACTTAGAGAGCAAACATGTGCAAGTGAAGAAGGGGCAGAGAGACAGAGGGACAAAGAGAATTACAAGCAGAGCTGGGTGTGGGGCTTGATCCCATGAACTGTGACATCAGGACCTGAGCTGAAATGAAGAGTCAGGAACTTAATCAACTGGGCCACCCAGGCACCCCAACCTTTACAATTTTTTTTAAATATATTTTTCAGTGTCCTGTTAAGAGTTCATATTACTTTCAAAAAGAAGAAAAGAATATCATGCTTCATATTCCTGGCTGTAAAACGGTAGGCTTCTAAATAGAAGACAAATTTAGCAAAAGACATTTTTTCTAAATATGGAGGATATTTGGGCATGTTTTGGCCAAAAGTAAACTAATACAGAGGTGGGTGAGTCTAAGGATACAGAAGAAGAGGGTAGCATCAAACAAAAAGGGGGAAAAATTCCAGGCCACACAAGGGGAAATGAGACCAAAGCATGTATGTAGTCCATTTACACAGACATATGATTCAAGACTGTGGTAAGACCAGTGCTCCTACCTACATTCTTTTCAGATGATCTTAGGGGAAATAAATGGGCTGAATGTCCATTGAACATGTATGTCACAGAACTGGGGTATCGAGTAGGTAACTATTCAGGACAGTTTATGTCATATGCCGGGTCTAAAAGAAAGGAAAATGGGGACTCCTTATTCAAAAATTAATAATTTCAAGATAGTGATATCAGATTGCAAGGGTGACACCCTTCAGAGGGGAGGGCACCATTGTTGCAGCAATAGTATGCAGCAGTCGCATACTCACAAACATGCACTACCTCTGATAACCTGAAAGTGTTTTAAAGCTCAAATTCTAAGGCCCAGGTATTGTCCCCCCAGGAAAAAGTCAAATATTTTCCCCCAGCAATATAATAAATCTAACAATAAGATGCCAGGGGCACCTGGGTGGCTCGGTAGGTTAAGCATCCAACTTTGGCTCAGGTCATGATCTTGTAGTTTGTGAGTTCGAGCCCCGCATCAGGCTCTCTGCGGTCACTGCAGAGCCCACTTTGGACTCCTCTGTACCCCTCTCTCTCTACCTCTACCCCTACCTCTGAAAATAAATAACCTTTAAGAAATAAATATTTTTTTAAAAAATAAATAAAACAACTGGATGCTGCCAAATATGGTCTACTTATTTTCTTGCTTCTTGGAATTTTCAGTATAGTTTACAAATATTGTAACTTCATTTGTAGAAATGAAACTTCAGAGAATCACCCTTCTACATGAGTACTTCTAAACTTGACATGATGTGTTTCTAGGTTTCTTTATTAAATATTTTCTTAATTCACCCCTTTAAGGTTTAGTGTTGTCGGTCATTTTGGCAGGCATTTCCAAATGTAGCACTGAATATTGTATCTTCAAATATAATTGTTTAGTTGTGTTATAACACCAAATAGGTAGAAGTGTCTTTTGTGAGTGAACAAATATAAAGATTTGCAGAAAATTAAGTAATCACATAAATTTTCATTAATAAACCAAAAAAGGAAATAGTATATTCAAATTTGTTTGAAATTGCATTTTAATCTATGCATTTTTCTAAAAATTATTTTCTGCTTCTCATGCACAAAATTTCCTTACTTCCAAGGACAAAAAAATCATTACCATGAAATGGTGATAAATGAAATGGTATTCTTATGTTGATCCCATGCCCTTTTGGTATGTAGTAAACCATTTTAGTCTGATGGCAGGTGTATATTTTCTAGCTATATTTTCTTTAATAAAGGTATATTTTTAAAATTCAATAACCACATTTATTCAATCCAGATTCGTCATCCTTTTGTCTACTTTTTTAGGTTAATAATATTTGTATATGACTCACATGCAAATTTTCAATAAATAAATAAATTTTAATAATAGCAGTTCTTTGAAATGGCACACAATTTGATGTATAACTATTTCACAATAGGAAACAGTGTTGGGTTTCAGCAAGAAACCGTGTTTAATTACTATTGAGATATCTTCATTTAAATTTTATTCAGTCAAACCCATCTAAGAAATCTACACAATATTTTTCTAAAGTTGTTTAAAAGTGAAGGATACATTTGTGAAATTGACTTTTAGTTTAACTAGAATAGATCTTCATTTACTTCCTCATGTGAGCTTAACCTATTTTTGATTCAAATTCATAGATTAGGTTTATACAACTTAAACTAAACCAAAACTCAAGCATTCATTAATTTTTCTAAGACATTTTATTTCAATTAACAAACACTGCATAGTGCTTACTATGTAATAGGCTCGTCTAAGCTTTTCATAAATATTAATTCATTTGCTTTTCACAACAAACCCAGAATAAAGATACTACTATAATTCTTGTTTCACAAATGAAGCCCAAAGAAGCTAAGAGGCAGTGTAGATGGAAGCCAACAATAACTACTCTGTCCTATTAGAATCCAGAATAGTGTTTTCTTTAGCAAGTGAGAAAGAGTATGAGAAGAGGGGTTCCTGGGACACCCACGCCATTCTTTTTTGGATGTGGGTGCCGGTTACCTAGGTTTGTTCACCTTGGGGAGATGTGTTGGGTTATATACTTAAGGCAAATGTACTTTTCTCTCTATATAGTAGCATATATATTTTTATACAGTATTCTTCAATAAAATGTTGAGGAAAGAAAGAGGTCAAATGTCTTGTTCCAGGTCATACAAATTATTAATGGCATGACCAGGATTGGAACATAGGCTTGTCTAGGTTCTTAACCACCGTTGTGCCAGATACTCTGAGATATTGGTATTTTGCTCTTTGGATTATCTACCTCTGGTCCTTTCCTGTCCCTCCATCTCAGTAGGAAGGCCCCTTGTGTTTCCTAGTCTCAGGGATCTTTGCATAGCTGAATCAGAATTTTAGGAAGGCAACAGCTCTTTGTGAATTTGTTTTTTATGTTTGTAAAAGCTTAAAACATTGAAAAAGTAAGTTATCAAGAAGGGAAATAGAAGAGATTGTCTTTCTGTATTCTCAAAGAGTAGGATAATCTCAAATACTGGTAAGGAAATGTAGGATAATCCCATACTTTCTAAAGACCTCTTCCCTCATCAAAGTAGTATTCAGAGATGGTAATAAGACTTCACTAGGAATGGGTATTGGCAAAACTAAGGACACTGAACCCATGGCCATGATATCCACAGCTTTCTACAGATCTCTGTGGTCAAGTGAAGGAGAAACAAAGGACTTTTATGGACCAGTATGGCCTTGGTCAAGAAGATGTCACCAGTGACATATTGATTAGATGTTAAATGCCTTTGTTTTACTCTCTAGACATTATTTGAGCCTCTAGATTATTTGAATCAGTTTTAATCATTTGTGTGTGGGGGGGGGGGTGGTGTGTGTGTGTACAGAAAATCATTGCTCTGGAAAATTAAGGCATAAAAAAAGAGAAAAGTATTATATGACATAGAGGGATCTAGTAGGGAGAGAAAGTTCATCTTAACCGAGATTGTTTTTAGTTATTTTTCTAATAAATATTCCTCTGTTTGTCATGAAATAGTTAAAAAAAGTAAATGGATAACCAAGGTATCTGGTTTGAAATTTAAAAAAAATAAATTCAATTTGGGGCACCTAGGTGGCTCAGTCGGTTGGGCATCAGACTTCAACTCAAGTCATGATCTCATGGGGCTCAGGTCATGATCTCATGGTTCATGAGTCTGAGCCCCACTTTGGGCTCTGTGCTGACAGCTTGGAGCCTGGAGACTACTTTGGATTTTGTGTCTCCGTCTCTCTACCCCTCCCCTGCTCGCATGCTCGCGCGCTCTCTCTCTCTCTCAAAAATAAGTATTCAAAAAAAAAAAAAAAAAGAAATTGCCATTAGTATACTTGGAATAGGCCTTTTGCATTGACTTGGTTGTTTTATGCATTTTGTAAATACAGCAGCATTTCTGAGACTAAGTACAGGTATCCTCAATTTAAATTGGTTTTAAATAAGGGAGTTCTGGGGTTCCTGGATGGCTCAGTGGGTAAAGCACCCAACTCTTGACTTTGGCTCAGGTCATGATCTTATGGTTTGTGAGATTGAGCCCCACATTGGGCTCTGTCCTGACAGTGCAGAGCCTGCTTGGATTCTCTCTCTTCCTCTCTCTCTGCCCTTCCCCTGCTCATTAGCTTGCTCTCTCTCTCTCTCTCTCTCTCACTCTCTCTCTCTCAAAATAAATAAATTAACTTAAAAAAGAAGGGAGATCTAAATTTCTGGCAATCTTGAACATTTAATATGTTTTAAGCATATTATTTAAGCAGACTGATTTTAACAATCATAAAGAATACATTAAATCAACAGGCTAAATCATGCTATTGTGTGGCAATTTGAAAAAAAGAAAGAAAGAGAATGGTAGATTTCCTCAGGCTGCTCCTCGTCACTAGGATATCACTGGGGAAAACAAGGTAGGAAACTAATTTTTTTTAAGTTTATTTTATTTATTTTGAGAGAGAATGAACAAGCAAGGAACAGGCAGAAAGAAGGAGAGACAGAGAATCTCAAGCAGGCTCCATTCTGTCATGGGGCTCTATCCCAGGAATCATGAGATCATGAACTGAGTCAAAATCAAGAGTTGGATGTTTGACTGACTGAGCTACCCAGGTGCTCTGAAGGTAGGAAATTATTAAAAGAGGATCATCATTTACACATATTGCAAATGTCATGACACTTCAGGGCTTTTTCTAAGTCTGTGTACTCAGCATTGGAGTCTGGGTTGCTGCTTGTCAGCTGAAGCCAGCAGTAGTGGCTTCTGGCTAAGTTGAGAATTAATCGTTTATCTAGTCCAGGTCCGGAATCACCTCCTGTGGTGTATTCTCATAGCCCAGATGAATAAAATCACAAAAGCAGGAAGCACAGTCTAGAAAGTGGTAGAAATGCTCACGATGGCCTTTGGGAGAATCACTGCAAACGGTACACAATCGATTATTGTCTGGTCTTGGATTTTAAGCTCTCTGCGTGCCAAACTTCGCAGTTTTGACCATAAGAAGCATTTTTGTAGGTTTGTTTGTTTTGAAAAGCCAAAGTCCATTGGTGAGCCAAAGACAATGATTGTCTACAATAGACAACAGCTGTGATTGGATGGACTCCCACGTTACCTTTTCTGTGCCCAAACTGCTCCCGGAGCCATCTCTCTCTGTGCCCACTGAGCCTCTGACTCCTTTAACTTCCTGCATATCCCTAAGGTTATTAATCCTGCAATACAAGAATGTAAATTACTTGATTCTCTTCCACAAGCAGTACTTGGGATTCATATTTGCTTGAAGAGTATCAAGCCTTGATAAGCTCCTCTTCTCCCTATGTAATTCAAAATACATGAACAGCACTGTACCAAATATGGGACTTTTATTAAATTTTTTTTCCCTAGGAAATAAACTTTATGGATTTTCTATGTAGGAGAATACTTTTTAGAGATGAATTTTCTATTTGGGCTTTTGTTCAAGTTTGCTATTTTTGATATCATGTACAAGATCAAATAATTCAGAAATATTTTAGTGACATATAACCATATAACCTGGTAAAGTAGAAACCAAGATAAATCTTTATGGCATAATAGTAGTGGGGATTAGAAAAGAACAAAATGACTTAATACTATTATTTAAAGAGAGAATACGGGCAACATTGTATAAGTTATTTCATCTATATTCTGTCCCATTGCTTCAGTGAACCTGTTTTCACTATGGTCACCGCTGAGTTTCTAGGAATCATCTAATGGATGCTTTTTTTTTTTTTTGGTCTTCTTTTACTTAATGTCTTGAAGCAATTGACAATGTGGACACTCTTTATCTTGAAATTCCTTCCTCTCTTGCTTGTCATTCCCTCAGTTCCTCTGAGTTCCATTCTTATTCTCTGACCACTCCCTTCTATGTCTATTCAGTAGATTTATTTAGCTCCACCCACATCTTAAATGACCCTATGTCCAAGGATTGAGTCCTATACCGTCTTTTCCTTCTGTTTATTGCTCTATTCAGGCAGTCTTGTTCATGTACAGTTTCTTTTATCTAGTAGTTTATAATGAAACCAAATTTGTGTTTCCCTCAACCACTTTTTCATGTGCTCTAGAGTCAATATAAAAATAGCTTTCAGACATTCTATTCCTCAGAGTCAACATTTCTAAAACGAAACTACTGACTCCTATGTCTCCGCTGAGTGCTTCTCTTTCTGTGTTTCTGCTCTCATTTTATGGCACACACACTGATACAATGGGCCCAACATTCATTCATTCATTCATTCTTTCTTTCATTTATTATTTATTGAGTCTGATCTTATTTATTTGTGACTCCTAGAAAATCTCCTTTTTGATAGGACTCCTACATAGAGGTAGAAGCTCTTAGGACAGCCTCTATCTCTTGGCCATCTGTTCTTGGAGTTTTTCTTTTGGCTCCTTCATTCTCGCGGCCAAAAGCTTAGCATATTCTGCAGCCTTTTCCTTATTTTTCTTAGTACGTTGCTTCTTCAAAGCAATATGCTGACATTTGTGTTGGAGGACAGGCAAAGTAACAAGATGCCGAAGATGCTTTGGTTCTAGGTTTCTTACCTTCTTTGTTTAGGGGCTTTCTCATAACATACTGGTAGAAATCATCTTCACAGATATTAAAAGTTTGTCATTCTGCCAGCTCTTTTGGGCCCCAGGCAATGAGGCACAGTAGTATCAGTGAGTCCAGGAATGTCCTCCGCTTTTATTACAATGATCACATTGAGCACATTGTTAGCATCCACAGTGCAACCACAAATGGATTTGCACTTTCTTTCTCCAGTCCTCCTTGACTGGGAGCGGGAAGGCCCCTTACTCAGTAGCAGGTAGACATGTCCATAGGTCAAGACACCCTACTTTGTGGGGAAGCTTGGTTTGTCATCGCCACCACTGATTCAGACCACATAACCCTTCCATTGTTCACCCAGAGCAACAGCAACAATCTCGTTGGCCGCACACTTCTCATAAAAGGTATGAAGTTTGCACTCTTCGTCCATCAGTGACTTTCTGACAGTCAGTAGCTGGGAAAGAGACATCCAGCTTCATCCTGAAGCAGCCTGCCGCCTCTGAGGCCCCACAAAAAAGAACAATATTAATGCCTTTTAACGAAATACTGTATTTTAGTCCCATTTTCACTCTCTCTATTCCCATTGTCACTGGCTTACTTCAGATCTTCTTCATTACTCATTTGACCATTACCAATTCTGATTATCTCACTCCATCCTGCCCTCCCCAGTCCATCTTGCATAAGGCAGTAAGAGTGATCTTTCTAAAATGGTAAGTTGAAATCATTCCCTATGCTTCCTATCTCACTGGTTGCCACAGTCTATAAAATGTGATTCAAATTTTTCCCCATGGCACACATACATAGTAACAACCAGTACAAAAATAGTCATAAAATGTTCTTGTAAAATCAGATTTTGTTCTCTCACACTTCTCCACCTTTTCCTTTTCAAAATAAAACAGTTTTTATTTATCTTCAATCTCACCTCAAGCAGTATTTTTGGGGAAGAACCTTCAAGATTCTCCCAAGCTGACTTAGAAGGTGCTTCCCTTAGGCTCTATTAGCAGCAAATTTGTCATAAATTTCTCCACTAGACCACTCATCACGTTGTTTTTCTCTGGGTTGCTTGCTGGTGAGCTACCTGAGTTCACGGACGAAATATATCATTTGGTCCATTATTTAAAATATAGTCTATAATCAATAAATATACAGGAAATAAAGGATAATAAAATTGGTTATTAAAATTCTAGTGAGTTAATAACTCTATAGTTTGTATAGATATGTAAATTATATATACACACATATATGTATATGTACATATACATATGTATATATATAATACTTATCTAATATACACTAAAACCTTGGATTGTGACTAAAGGGTTCCGCAAGATGAGCAAACACTTATAATAAATTTTAAATTGATAAATGCGATGTCTTGCAATTGAGTAGTATGTGACAGGGAATGTCACATGATCAAAACTGAGCCAATGGTTCTTCTCTCTCTCACTGTGAGATTGTGGGTGATCGTCTCCCATGTTCGGATGCTTGGTTTCAGGCTGCAGTGTTTGGGAGAAATCAGTGATTTTTCAGAACTTTGGCAGGTGCTCACAGCTGGCACTAGTGTATTTTTTGCTGCTTCAAAGCACCTATGGACAGTCCTTTGCTTTTCCATACAAGAGGAAGCTTAGGAATGCTTTGCTTCCTTCTAGGTCAGGCTGCCTGCAGATATGGACCCTTTCCTCTGCTGCCTTATTGCCAGTTACATTAAATACAGTATATGACAAGAGTTTCTTAATATTGTACTGTAGTCAACATCCGTGTGAGTGTATACAATGGCCCCCATGCAGGAAAAGATTGAAAAGAATGGTAGTAGGAGCAAGGAGATGATTATGGTGGAAGTTAAGAAGTAAATCATTGAGAAGTACAAACAAGGTATGCAAATAGGCCAAAACTCCAAGATTTTATAAGAAGTCTATGTCTGCATCTCGTCTGCACAAGTGGAGAAAAAGGCAGAGAAATCCCTCACTTCAAATGAGATAAGGGAGATGTGTAAAATGTGGGAAACAGTGCAAAATTTTGTAGAAAACACCACCTGAATAAGGCTGTAGCAGTGCAAGTGATGAATCTGTTTAATGACAATGCAATGTCACATTTCTGTGAAATCCTCCAAAGGTGGCAAAAACAAGTGTCATTGGATAGGTTTCTTGTTAAAGTTGCATGAATAGAAAAAGATTCCATTGAGCCTATTGATAGCAGTGATTCCATTAGTGATAATCAAAGCCTTTACACAATAACCCTCCTCTCTCTTGTCTCCCTCACACCAGCCATGAGGTTTTCAAAGGAACTGCAGGTTAATTTGTTTATTTTTCTTTATATTTTGTATTTTATTTATTTATTATTTTATATTATATTACAGTATTGTAATAATTTTTATATGAATACTTTTGGGTTGTGGAATGAGTCATCTGAGTTTCCATTATTTCTTATGGGGGAATTTGCTTTGATATACAAGTACTTTGAGTTACAAGCATGTTTCCAGAATGAATTATGCTCACAAACCAAGGTTTTACTGTATGTATGTATGTATGTGTGTGTGTGTATACACACATATATATGTGTATATATATGTGTATATATTTGTATATTGAACTATGTAGAAGTATGTTTATAAATGTTATGAAGCAAATAATAAAGGCAGTAAGAATTTGTTTTAAAAATGAGTTTTTAAGGATGGATTACATATTTGGAATAGAAACAGGGAGAGATAAACTTTTCCAGATAGAAAAAGTAGTGCAGACAGTGGCACAGAATATGTTCAAGTCTAGTGTGTTATTTGATGGGCACATGTAAGGAAAATTTTAGAGAAGATTGTAAAGAGAACCATATCACAGAGAGCCTTGAATATGTCATATTTTTCTGCGATTTAAAAAAAAACCACTTTAGCACACTGTTATAGAATGTTTATTTTTTTAATTTTTTAAATTTTGAGAAAGAGAGAGAGGGACAGAGCATGAGTGGGGAAGAGGCAGAGAGGGAGACACAGAATCTGAACTCGTGCACTCTGAGATCATGACCTGAGCCAAAGTTGGATGCTTAAGGGACTGAGCCATCCGGGCACCCCTAGAATGTTTTCAGAAGGGTATTAATTTTAATCTACCCCTAGAGGCATTAGGTAGTATTTTAAATATCCCCAAAAAGATAGTAATCGCAGTCCAGGGTGGTTATCTGGCTTTTAAAAGACTGTAATGGGTACTTCAAAGGGAACTGTTGCAGGTAGTTCCATTACCTGTTATCTTTAATCAGTGCCACTCACTTTTTTAAGTAGCATAAGGAAGGCTAGAAATATATTTTCATTGCTGAAATATATCTCATTAGAGATGCATGGATGGGCTTGGTAACTTACCAAGTACCTCCACACTTGCACAGATAAGGCATGAGAATTTAGAGACCTTAGTAGCTCACAGTCCTTTGAACACATTCCTGTCTTAGGTTTTCATTTTCCCTATTTTGCCCCTGGATTCCAGTAACAAAGATGGCCTAATTCTGTCCTGGAATATGTTCCATTTGCCTCTAGTGAATCTCATATGCAAGGTCATAGTTGAAGAACCAAAAGGGAAGAAAAAGACCTGAGATATTATTGGTCTAATAAAAAAAGATGACATGATATTGTGTGTGGCAGGTAGCTGGTATGTGTGTGCGAATCAGGGATAGAATCAACTCTAGAGATTTGATTTCATTCCATCTGGTTGTGCTGATGGGGGGGGGGGCGTGGGGGTGGGCAAGGAACCAGTAGGTCTCAACTACATCTATCTGTTAGAGACTGATTACCTGCCTCCCACCAAAATTAATAAATGTGAAAAGCCAAAGTGGTTTAGGTCAGCCCAGAACACAAGTTAAGGATTTTGTATTTAATTTGTTAGAAAAAGGGAAATCACTGAAGTGTTTGAACTGCCCAATTACCTTGTTGGTTAGTATGTGATGCTTTTGAATCAAGAAAAAGGATTGATCTCTGTTAGGAAATTAAGTTCAACCCTTGCTAAACTTAGTGAACTTTTCTGTATATAGATGTAAATCTGTACTCTATAAATTGGTGTTGATGGCTTATTCCAAATCCATAGCTACTTCTAGTACAACGACTACTTCTAATAATTAGCTCATTAATAAGTCTCAGAACTGGTATCTTTCCTGGTACCACTGAGTCTTTGCAACTTTGATGCGTTTGTCACTCCCTCATGCACACCACGCACCTAATTGGTGAATAATGTTTTTTGTTTGTTTGTGTTTGGGGTTTAACATTTAGGTTTTTTTAAAGCCTTATTCTTCAAATTGTTATGATAACCAAAAATTGTGTTTGTTTCCATATTGTCCCTGATTGATCTCTGTATTTATTATTGCTGTCTTTGCTTGCTGTGGTTTACTTAATTAAGGAAGGAGGGTATTAGATACATCAAACTTGGTAGTTCTTTTCTCAAATCTTAGGAGGCATTGACAAGAGCTCTAGTCCACAAGAGGTTTTGCAGTAGTTCCCTGAGACCAATCCTCACTTTCTGTTACCTTGCTATAAAAGAACACGAGGGGTGCACCTGGGTGGCTCACTTGGTTCAGCATCTGACTTTAGTTCAGGTCATGATCTCTTGGTCCGTGGGTTCAAGCTCTGTGTCGGGCTCTTTGCTAACTGCCCAGAGCATGGAGCCTGCTTCAGATTCTGTGTCTCCCTCTCTCTCTGCCCCTCCCCTGCTCATGCTCTCTCTCTCAAAAATAAATAAATACTTAAAAAATTTAAAAAAAAGAGCAGAAGGATTAGGCAGCGAATTAATTAAAAACAATGGTGCATGTGAATAGCTCTTCCAACTGTCTTTCATTTCATGTTTTGGTAAGTGTGATCAATGCCAAATTTCTCTATTGTGGAGTAATGAACACACAAGCATAGATATACATTACAAAATGATAAAAATCCAATTAAAGTTAAAACACAAACTTACTTTGTGTCAAAGCTATCACAAAATTTAAAATTTGTTTTACTACTTTCTATTGAGCTCGAGATGCAGGAGGCATGGTTATACCTTTAATAACGCCAGGCTATATATTTATCTTAAATGTATCAGCCTGTTTGGGAGAAAAAGTATCTGCAAAAGATGTTAATTTTCCAGTCTCTGACAAGCTGTCTACCAAATGGCTTTCCTGTGACAATAAATAGGTTTTACTTGACATGTTTATTTACATACTATTTAATACACCTTGTGTTGAAAGGAGACAAATAATGACTTGAATCACTTCCAGATTACTTTGCTCTATGCAGATAAGAAGATAAATTCAAGACCTCTAATACATAATGGCACTAATCTTTCACTAGTGGATAAAAAGCAAAAAATCTCCATGCCTTACCTTCCTTTTGTTGTTCATTTAAGGGGGATACTGATCTTGTTTCCTCTTTTCAAAGGGAATAGAGTAACTTCTTTTGGATAGAGAACACAAAACATGATAATGTTCTGCAATTGATGGCACAGTAACTTTTTCCCTTTTACCCATTTGCAAAGAATAAATTTTTGAGAATGTGATTTTGGAAGATATTTTTTTCTATTTTTCATATCTCGCTATATCTTATTTTGGAAGAGTAATTCTAGGTTTTTGATCTTTTAGAATTCATCCCTCTTCTATGGTTAAAGATCAGCATCAGTATCTTAAAATGTACTAATTGCACATAATTACTAATTGTTTTATATTTTTCTTAAAAGTCTTCTTAAATATATGAGTTGCTTTCGTACTTCAAAGCAAAATAATCTGAATAGATAATTAAATTTAACAGATGTGAAACTCCTTCAAGGTAAATTTTAGATTCTTAAAAAGTTTTGGGGTGCCTGGGTGGCTCAGTTGGTTAAGCTTCTGACTTTGGCTCAGGTCATGATCTCACAGTTCGTGGATTAGAGCCCCACGTTGGGCTCTGTGCTGATAGGTCAGAGCCTGGAACCTGCTTCGGATTCTGTGTCTCCCTCTCTCTCTGCCCTTCCTCAGCTCGTGCTCTGTCTCCCTCGAAAATAAATAAACATTTAAAACAAAAAAACAACTTTTGTTTGGCACCAGTGCAGGATTGGCTGAAATATATCTCTAATAGGAAGAGAATAATACTTCAGTGGTATTTTTTGTAAATGACCAATATTAAATTTCATAGAGCTAATTTAATAAAGAAAGGCAGTTCTAGACTACTACTGCTAGAAAAATGTGGAGGGTCAGCAGTGTAAACACTGCCCAAAGCAACCCTTATCGATCACCTTGCTCTCATTATAGTTAGACTTTGAATATGAGGTGAAAGTTTAAACAGGTGACCCAGTTTGTTTAGTGACCAGTAAGGTCAATATGGGTAATAAGACACCAGTACTAATCAATAAAACGTCTTTTTGTAAACAAATTCATTACTACGTTATGACTTTTATAACCCTTGAGATACTTTTATAACCCTTGACATATGAATGCTCATAGAGAGATAAATTGTAAAGTTAAAGAAAGAGAAAAAGAGAAAAGGCGGAATCAGCCGCCTTTGGTTGGAGGACTTTTGGTTTTACTGAGGTATCGCCATTCTACTTGTGTTGGAAAACTTGGTATGAATATTTATAAGGCAGCATATATTTCTCAGGCCGTACCTACCAGTTGTTTCCTTCACATCATACCTGAGAGATTTCTCTGAAATCTTTTTCAGTTCAAATCACCAGAGTGGGACCATCTTAACCAATATGTCAGGTCAATGTAGACAAATCACATCATTACCTTGTGACTGTTCATGTTAGCGCATGAATATTAATTCGGTGCATTTTTTTCCACTGAAAAATTGGGCAACCTGTAAAGAGTTTAAAATAAGCACTTAGAGAACCTTTCTTGAAATCAAAATTAACTCAAGAAAGTATATCATTAGTATTCTGAAAAACAATATGAATTTATTGGAAGAGTTTCAACTATAATTTTAGTCTCAGTTCACATTAATGGAAAATAAAATTCATAGACAACCAGGCAGAATGCAAGTGATATACATTTGAATCCAAAAACTAAGGTTCATTTTCAGTTGGTGGCCTCATTTGAACTCCGCAATTTTCTCTTGCCACTTAATGGCTGTACTGAATCCTGGCAGCTGCCTTGTATCACAGTTGTGAGCTGTCAAGGTAAGTAAAAGTAGGTAAGAAACTTGATAACTTTGGTCAATTACAGGAACAGTTCTCTAACTGTAATTACGTAGTGAGCGGAGAGTTCACAGCATTAATTCAAAAGGTCCAATCTAGATTATCAGAGGCTCTCAGTCCTATGGGGGAATTCTTATGTTACTCAGTAGGCTTCGGAGCTCATATGTATCCAATACGACAATGCTTTCATTTTGAATTTTTCATAGTGCATCTCCGTTTAGGCTGACAAACACACACAAAAGATCCATCTTTACAGTAATCAAAGTAATCATGCCTGGCCTTTTCTGCTTTGCGGTGCCATAGATTAGCATTTTGCTATGTACTTTGCTGACAAGTGCAGATATTAAACTGTGAAAATTAAAACCGCGTGGTAGACCCAGAAGAAAGTCAGAAAAGGCTTCAAATGACATTGTCTGGTATGTGCAACACCGAATGCAAAATGCCTTAGAAGGAGTCTAAACATGGAATGAGCACGTACAATATTGACATTTGCCTATATGGGAAAATCTTTTGTTTCTGTCCTAACCTAATAGTAGGGCAGATTTTTTTGTTTTTCAAATCCATCATTGTATTTAAGGTGTACATTTAAAACATACCTACTTCCATAAATCTCTTGTAACACATAATTATATGTATATTTTAAGCCTTTACTGATACTTTGTGTTAGTAATCAACTACAAGGTTTTAGCTGATCAGCCAGAAGTTACTTGGCAGCTTTTTAGGGGCATTTGAAATTCGTTAGGCTTTCAGTTTTGCCAGCCTTTAGTAACATTGGACTGCCATTTGCAAATTAATTCCATCCACATGCATTCTACTCCTTCTGTACAACAACATCAACATCCTACTCGAGTTATTTCTTTCTTTATTTTACAGGAAAATTTTCTCATTATGTTTTAGACTGTTGCTTCAAATCATTTAATAGAAAATAAGAAAGCATTTATAGAAATAATAGAGCCACATGGGCTTTTAGTATTTTAAGATTGCCTGTTACTGGGGCACCTGGGTGGCTCCGTCAGTTAAGCATCCAACTCTTGGCTTTAGCTAAGGTCATGATCTCATGGTTCATGAGTTCAAGTCTCGCGTCAGGCTCTGTGCTGGCATCACAGAACCTGCTTGAGATTCTCTCTCTCTCCCTCTGCCTCTCCCTTGCTCTTTCTCTCTCTCTCACACAATAAATTAATAAACTTTACAAAATTTTTAAAAATATTGCCTATTGCTTTCTGTTATGGCTCATATGAAATTGTGGTAGCAGGTACAGCATAAAGGTAGATTAATTTTATTTAGTGGGGTATTTTTTTAGTAAGTATTATTTAACATTTTTTTTCATTTTACATTTGTATTCAAAGAGTAGTTATAAGTAATAAAAATGATTTTTTAATGTTATGTGAAAATTGCAGGTAATCTTTTTAGTTTTGTAGAACATAAAAATTATAGGATGTTATACGCCAAATTAAGTGTTATGACATTTCATGGTATGAGACTTCTAAATAAGAATTTACATGGCAATACCAATCATCCATTTAGAATACATTAAGTGCTCACATATTTCAATTAAAGAATGAGGGACTTCTCTATTATTTATATTTAAGAATTAGAGAAACTGATACAGTCTTTTTCTTAAATTTTAAAATTATCTCAGTTTTTTACACCACGTATGGTGTAAGCCAGGGATTAGAACTTTTAGATTTTATCTCCATTTCTATTGGAATCAATCTGTGTCATCCTCATTGCTTCCTCTGATTTTGACGGGGGGACTTTAAGGATGTCTCAGGAACACAGTTCCTCACTTAAGACATGCTCTTGGACTATTTGCTCTTTTGCTATTCTAACTCAGACTTTCTGTTGGGATGTTTGATGGAAAATCCGTAGACCAGTAAGGAGTCATAAAGGAACTTAGCTGCCACATTGCCCCAAACATCATTTCCATCAACTCACAAAGGCTAAAGGAAGACCGATGAGGCCCAATCAACGTGAATCACGTGGGAAAATGAGTCTCAAAATCATGCTTTCCCTGACTTTGAGAATTTTGGTGAAAAAGCTCTATTTCACTTAAAGCTGTTGAATCTGAAACAAAAATAACAACAATTTCATTACAATGGTGCACTCATGAAGTAGATTTCAGAGAGTTAATGCAGTAATGAGTAGAAAAGAAATATGGAACTAGAGAGTATAATACCAAGAGAAATAAGTCAGTCAAATACAAGTACCATGTAGTTTCACTCGTATGTGGAATTTAGGAAACAAAACAAATGAGCAAAGGGAAAAGAAGGGGGAGCAAACCAAGAAACCCTTTCTCTTAATTACAGAGAACAAACTGAGGGTTGTCTGAGGGGAGGTGAGGAGGGAGATAGGTTAAATAGGTGATGGGGATTAAGGAGTGAACCTGTTGTGATGAGCACTTGGCATTGTATGGAAGTGTTGAATCACTTTATTTACACCTGAAACTAATACTACCATGTATGTTAACTGAGATTTAAATAAAGTTTTTAAAAAAAGATTTGTTTTTTTTTTTAAAGGAAAGATATATGGATGAGTAGAACAAACCCACTTCTGAGTAGCTTATTTGGTTTAAAAAAAAAAAGCATCCAGGAAGAGAATGACAGAAATTAACAAAAGGAGGTATGGTCAAGCAGAGAGGAAGAAAATGAGACTCAGATAGTTTAAGGCATTTTGCCAAAACTACCCAGTTAGTGATGAAAGAGTATATCTTTCAACCAGGTACTTGGCTTCATGATACCTGGAGTTTTGGACTGGCATTAAATTGCTTTCTCTAACTTAAAGATTTTTGACACTTGTCATAGTCCATTCAGGCTATTGTAATAAAATACCTTAGGCTGGGTAGCTTATAAACACAGAAATTTATTGCTCACAGTTCTGGAGGCTGGAAAGTTCCAGATCGACTTGCCAAGCAGATTCATTATCTGGTGGGGGCCCACTTCCCAGTTCATTAGACAGCTCTCTTCTTGTCTGTCCTTACATTGTGGAAAGAACAGGGTCTCTCAGGTTTCGATTGTAAGGGCACTAATCCCATTCAGGAAGGCTGCAGCCTCATGCTCACCTCCCAAAGGCCCCATTCCCTAATGGAGCCTTTCCCTATCACATTGGGGATTAGGATTTTAAATTTTGGTAAGACATAAACATTCAATCTAGAGCAGCATTCTAGTTCTAGAGAGAGATTTTAGGTAGAGTTAGTTCAATGAGGAAATATATATAATACAGATAAGGCAGCACTGTAAGAAAGAAAGAAAAATACTCATGCAACTATTGCTGGGAGGAATCTGTAAGTCAAATCGTTCATGTGAATATTAGAACCAAGTATTCGCTTGGGGTCTAGGGTTTTATTGCCAGCATGAGGACAGGAGATGAGAGTCCACATCTATTTGAGGAGAAACCAAAACCGAGCTCCCTACAGACAGCCAAGAATCCTAAAGTACTGCTTCCTCTGTGGTCATGGAGACTAGGAAAAGTGCCCATCAGCCTGGAGGAATATCATCACCAACCCAAAACTGGATGCCAAACAGGTGCCAAGTGATGATATAGAGTCTAATTTCACATGGCATAGGTTGCAAATTCCTCATTCAGAGGCATAAAATTAGCCCAGATTCTTTGAAAAGTTTGCAACCCTCACAAGAACAAATGCTACAAACTGAGACAATTCTGATTCAAAGGGAAATCCATGTACATCGTAAGATTGCCATAAAAAAAATAACAACTACTACAGGGAACCAGGAGGTTGATACTCTAAGAATTCAACTTCTGAGGTTTAAATCAAATGTATTTGAAATGATCGAAGAGAAAGGAAACACATCATTAAATAAGAATGAAGCTGTATTAAAAATCTTCCTAAAAAAAAATCACCAGATATTTTAGACATTAGGTTATAGAGAGCTCAGTAAAGCATTAGTGGGCTTAATTAATTGGAATATATGCATGATGAAATCACTGACTATAGATCAGTGAGGAAAACTAATAGAAAATATGAAAGAGAATTGGAAAAATGGAGGAATAAAGGCAAACGCCAGCCTTTGTCTGTTAAAATCCCCTGCACAAGCAGGGAATTGAGAAACTGGTGACGAGGCGGAATTCTATGATAATTAGCTGAAATTTTTGAAGAACTGAAGAGCATCCATGCTCACATTGAAGGTTTATACTAAACTCCACACAACACAAATAAAAACATAAAAGTCTGAGTTTCCTCCTCATAGAGGCTCACTGAAAATTCTCCCAAAATATGTACTTCAGTACTTAAAACAAAACAGATGAGGAAGTAGATACAAAGCATTTGTATACAAAGTTGGTAAAAGTTGTTATATCTAAGTAGGTATTTATTGGAATTAAAGAGAAAGCTAATGACAACTTTGGTGAAATTTTTAAAAAGATAATCATTAAATACTAGGTTTCAAAAGTACAGAGGATTTGAAGGGTATGGAATTGCATTGTTTGGGAAGATGACAAAGATATTGGATCACATTTTTTAAAGTTTTTATTTTAATTCCGGGATCATTTTTGCCTTTTAAGAGGTATGTATGGATGGTAAGCATTTAAAGGTAAACCTGTAATGATACTGCTTTAATTTCAAGAATTTAACAAGAAAATTAAGGCAATGCAATCTGTCCCACAGTGGGCGGGAAAAAGAGACCTGTAAAAGCAAAGCAAAAATACGGCCAATTAAAACCCACAAAACTAAGTCGCAGAAACTATGACATAGTATCAGTCATAATAAATGTGTATGTCTTCTTTTTTTTTTTTAAGTTTATTTATTTTTGAGACAGAGAGAGACAGAGCATGAACAGGGGAGGGGCAGAGAGAGAGGGAGACACAGAATCGGAAGCAGGCTCCAGGCTCTGAGCCATCAGCCCAGAGCCCGACGCGGGGCTCGAACTCACGGACCGCGAGATCGTGACCTGAGCTGAAGTCGGACGCTTAACCGACTGAGCCACCCAGGCGCCCCAATGTGTATGTATTCTTAATTTAAGGCGGAGACTTTATGAATGAAAAACAACCACCCAACAATGTAGAAAGTATAAGGAACATAAATTGTTTATCAGAAAGAGGCAGATGTAAAAAATTGTTGCATTTGTAAGATGTGTATCAACACACATAAACCTTGGAAGCAATTTAGAAACAAAGAGGTGAGATGAGAATGTAATATGGCTTAATACCTCTGTGAATAAAATTCCAAGTGCACACGAAGGCTTGAGCGCCTGATTTATACCACCGCTGACTATTTCTGTCTCTTCAAACTTCTCTTACCACTCTCCCCTTCAATTATTCTGACCTAGTCACAACTGACCTTTTTTTGCAGTATCTGAACAAGCATGTCTCCATGTCAAGGCGTTTCACTCTGCCTGTGGTGTTCTTCCTTCAGAACTACCCACTACCCGCTTCTTAACTTCAGTGAGGTCTCTGCTCAAAATCAGCCCTCAGAGAAGCTTTTCCTCAGCACTGTCTCTAAAGTGGCATCACCTGCTGTGCTCTAGCCATTTATCCTTCCCCATGACATTTAAGGATATACTTATATTTTTAATTCATATATTTTAAAAAGGTTTTGTTGAAGTATGACTGATATATGATTGTACAGTCATACAAGCTGTACATTTTTAATGTATACACATTGATGAGTTTGGAGACAAGTATAAGGCATGAAATTGTTTACCACGATCTATGCTATAATGTATTCGTCACCACCAAAAGCTGCCTTTCCTCCTGCCTTTCTTTCTTTCTTTCCTTTTCTTTTCTTTTCTTTTCTTTTCTTTTCTTTTCTTTTCTTTTCTTTTCTTTTCTCTTTTCTTTTCTTTCTTTCTCTTTCTTTCTTTCTTTCTTTCTTTCCTTATTTTGTGATAAAGAACACAATCTAATATTTATTTGCAAATTTTTCAGTTTATAATACAATATTGTTAACTCCAGGCACTATCCTGTACAGGAGGAGATCTCTAGGACTCTTTCATCTTACACAACTGAAACTTCGAACCCTGTGGCCAATGTTTCCCAGTGTTCCCTTCCCCCCACCAGCCCCTGGCAACTACCATTCTCCTCTCTGCTTCTAGAAGGTTGAGAATTTTAAATTTCTCATACAAGTGGTATCATGTGGCATTGGTCCTCTGTGTCTAGCCTATTTCCTTTAGGATAAAGTCCTCCAAGTTTATCTATGTTGTTACAAATGGACCGAATTGCACCTCCCTCTTTTAAAGGCTGAGTAATACTTGATTATAGTTATACTGCACTTTATTCATCCATTGATGGATGAATACCATCGTATTCTATATCGTGGCTATTGTGATTATTCCTGCAGTGAGTGTAGGAGCGTACATATCTCTCAGAGATACTGATTTCGGTTCCTTTCAATACAATATATACCCAGAAGTGGCATTGTTGGATCATTTGGTGGTTCTATTTTTTAATTTTTTGAGGAATCTCCATACTGTTTTCCACAGTGGCTGTACAAATTAACATTCTCAGCAACTGTATACAAGGGTTCCCTTTTTTCCACATCATTTCCAATGCTTGTTATCTCTTTTTGTGTGTGTGTGTGGATAATATGCATCCCAGCGAGGTGATGTCTCAGGATGATTTTGATTTGCATTCCCCTAGTAATTAGTGATGTTGAGCACCTTTTCATACACCTGTTGGCCAAATATTTGTATGCCTTCATTGAAGTAATGTCTGTTTACTTTCTTTGGCCATTTTAGGAGAAGGTTATTAATTAAATAATTATTTAATTTATGTTTAAGTTTTTGCTGTTAAGTCACAGGATTTTCTTATATATATTGGAAATGAACCCTTTCTCAGATATATGGTTTGGATAAATTTTCTCCAGTTACTTAGGCTGCTCTTTTATCCTGTTGTTTCCTTTTGCTTCACTATTCAGTTTGATGTAATCCTGTCTATTTTTTGTTTTGTTACCTGTGCTTTCATATTTATGAAATAATTACCGAAGCCATTGTCAAAAAGCTCTTTTTCTATGTTTTCTTCTTAGAGTTTTATGGCTTCAGGTATAATTTTGATGTCATTCACCCATTTTAAATTTGTTTTTGTTTGTGGCATAATATGAGTCTAATTTCATTCTTTTGCTTATGGATATAGTTTTTACAATATCTTTTATTGAAAATACTATAATTTCCCCATTGTATATTTTGCCAGCCTTGTGGAAGATTAGCTGATCACACACTGTGGCTCAATTTCTGGGCTCTGGTTCTGCTTCATTGGTCTATATGTCTGTTTTATGTCAGTGGCATATTGTTGTGATTACTGTAGATTTTTTTAAGTTTATTACTAGATATTTCATTCTTTTAATTCTATTAAATGGAATTACTTTCTTAATTTTTTTTCGGTTAGTTATTAGTATATACAAATGTACCTTTTTCTATGTTGATTTGTATCCTGCAACTTTGCTAAATTTTATTAAACTTTGCTAAGTGTATCAGTTCTAATAGTTGTGTGTGTGTGTGTGTGTGTGTGTGTGTGTGTGTGTGTGGTGTAGTCTTTAAGGCTTTCTTTTTAAGATCCTGTCATCTGTAAACAGAGCCAATTTTACTGCTTCCTTTTTTATTGGGATGCATTTTATTTTTTTTATATATTTTTTAAATGTTTTTATTTATTTTTGAGACAGAGAGAGGCAGAGCATGAGCAGGGGAGGAGCAGAATGAGAGGGAGACACAGAATCCGAAGTAGGCTCCAGGCTCCGTGCTGTCAGCACAGACTCTGACGTGGGGCTTGAACTCACAGACCATGAGATCATGACCTGAGCCGAAGCCAGACGCTCAACCGACTGAGCCACCCAGGAGCCTCTGGGATGCATTTTATTTCTTGTTCTTAACTAATTGCCATGGCTAGGACTTACAGGAATATGTGGAATAAAAGTGGCAAAAATGAGCGTCCTTGCCTTGTTCCAGATTGTAGAGAAAAAGATATCAGGTTTTTACTACTATGATATTAGTTGTGGGCTTGTCATATACGGTCTTTTTATGTTGAGGTACATTCCCTCTCTATCTTTGTTGAACATTTTTATCATGAGTAGATGTTGTTTATGGTGAGATGATTTTTTTCTGCATCTATTGAAGTAATTGCATGGTTTATAGTTTCTATTTTGTTGAAGTATCACCTTTATTGATTTGAACCATTCTTGTATACCTAGAATAAACCCCACTTGATCATTGTGTATGATCCTTTTAATGTATTGTTGAATTCAGTTTACTAATATTTTGTTAGGGCTTCTTACATCTGTGTACGTCAGTGATTTGGCCTGTAATTTTCTTTTTTTGAAGTGTCCTTATCTGGCTTTAGTATTAAAGTAACAATAGTCATGACAATGAAGCCTGACACATAGTAAATATTAAACTAAAATATAATTATTATTACTATTATAACTGTCATTACTATTGTTAATAGCTGGTTAATCTCTTCCTGTTGATAGGCAAAAACATATGGACAAGCAAAAACGTTGGTCTGGAATCTGTACACCAAAATCAAAAACTCAGTGGAATACTCACTCTGCATTTGGGTCCTTAGAAAAGCTAATGTCTATTTGAAAAGGAAATATCTGGAAAAATGCTGAAAATTTTATTTTTTATTTATTTAAATCCTCAATATTTTAATAAAGAAACTTCCTGGGCAATTTCTTATTACTGGAAAGGGCCATCATGGGAAAACTCATGCATTTTAATGGTGCAATTGTGTACCGATTGATAAGAAGTACTTAATCTCTTGTATTTCAACACGATTTCAGAGCTGTCACTGGGCCTTTACTGTGTAGTCACTAGTGCAAAGTGCTTCTTCACCAGAGTTAGCACGATTATGATAATAGCATCTTTAAAAGTTCTAGCAACAGGGGCTTCTGGGTGGGTCAGTTGAGTGTCTGACTCTTGATTTCGGCTCAGGTCATAATGCCAGCCTTGTGGGATCAAGTCCCACATCGGGCTCTGTGCTGAGCTGGGAGTCTGCTTAAGACTCTTTCTCTCCTTGTATCCCTCTCTGCTGCTCGCTCAATCTTTCTCTCTGTCTAAAATAATAATAACAATAATAAAGCTCAAGGAAAACAGGACCACTGAGCTAAATGGATACTGAATGATAGGAATTTATTCAAATACCATCAAAGATACTTTTCTTAATCTCTCAGAATACTGATCCCTGTGTTTGACAATGCATAATGGTGGCTGAGTTAATTAATTACCTGGGACAAGTTCTCACTGCAATGCTTTGTCAGCAAATTGTAACTTTATTAATGACATGATTTAACACTAAATGTTATATCAATAAGGATGCCTTTTAATAGGATGAAAATATATTTCTAAATTTTTACACCAAATATTTAAATTTTCAGTTTATCAAGTGAGATGTAATATAGTTATCACAATGTATATACACTTTCTTTAAACTCCATCTCTTCTTTAAAGGAGTTTCAAAGGATACTATGTGAAGGAAATAAAAGGTAAGTAAAAAATTTTACCTGTTTGGAATCATATGAATTTTGATGATTATGTTTTCTTCCTGTATATACTTTTAAATTCATTTAAATATTTATTGAATATTTATCACCATTGTATAATGCTGTCCTAAAAGAAATATAAACATAAATATATATATACATATATATACACACATACATATACACATATGTATACGTATGCGTATATGTGTGTGTATCAGAAATGGGGCTGACAGAAAAACCCAAAAGATGATAAAAAAAAATGGTAGAGATTCAGAGACGAGAACATGAGTGAAGACACATCCATCTCTGGCAGAACATTGGATTAACCTACTGTACGGACCCACATTGTTCCAACTGTTCCACCAGCGTTCAACCATAGAATAATTTTAAATATTTCAGAATGTTGTGGCTCTGCCTGCGTCTGGGGACAGGAGGGAGATCTGGGTAAATAAAATACTTGTAAATTTGGTGCTGGTAGAGGCGCCTGGGTGTCTCAGTCCGTTGGCTGACTGACTTTTGGTTTTGGCTCAGGTCATAATCTCATGGTTTGTGAGGTTGAGCACTACTTCAAGCTCTGTGCTGACAGCATAGAGTCTGCTTGGGATTCTCTCTCTACTTCTCTTTCTATCCCTCCCCCACTGGTGCGCTCTCTGTCTCTCTCAAAATAAATAAATAAACTTAAAAAAATTGTGCTAGTACCTTGGTTAAAAGTAGATACTCAAGATGGCAGCCAATTCATTTTTGTAAATAAGAAAACATAAATGGACATATTTATGCACAGCATTGCCAACAAAATGTTGTACCCAGTAGCTGTATCTTTTTTCATTGTGAATAAACTCTAGAGACCAAGAGGCTCATTGTTTGGCCCAGGTCAATAGCTGAGTTTGCACGTGGCTTAATGACTCCTAGGTGCTGAAAGCCAACCATTCTCCTGAAGAACTCTTCTACTGAGAGCTGCCTGAAGGAGGCTGAAGTTTGTCACAGTACAGTTATTGATCAGTTGAATGTCTTCATTCATTACTTCATCTATCATTTATTTAGCTACAGACTTCTTCAGTGTGTAAATGCAGTGGGCCAGTAAGATACAGTGGAATCTGCAAGGATTGATTAAATCACTCATTCTTCATGTGTAGCGTCCCTGGACTATGATGATAAGTTGTGCTCACTTCCATTCAAGCAGATCTACTGTCTAAGCAGCAACTGGTATGTAGACACATATTTGAAAAATTGGGATGAGAGCTAGAGTAGATATGCTTTTGCGTAATGTAATAGAAGGAGGGACCTTCCCCACTTATAAGAATACAGAGACTTTTTTTTTGAAATATTATAGTACAGAAGACTCTTAAGAGGTGGCTCCATGCATGTTAAGAACAATTTTAGTGAGGTAATCTTAGTGCTTGTCAGCGTTTGTCTTCTCTCTTGAATTCTTATTTCTTTAAAAGCAGAATTGTACAGAACTGATTAATGATTTCTCTTTTATTTATCCCTGCAGTTTTTCCTGACTCCCTCTCAGAGAAATGACACATGACTATTTTCAAAGCATTTCATTAATGGCTAAGAACTTTAATAAGTGAAAGTTTACCAATATTATCATTAATTTAATGTACAATCGTAGCCCAATTATACTCAACTAGATATATTCTCAGCTGCCTGACACAAGTACTGAACATCTAAATTGAGGAGACATTATCACTGACCATAGAGCAAAGAGGGGAAAACAAATAAAAGCAAGTCTTGTAATCACCAGTCCACAGGAATGACCTTGGCTTTATGGTCTCCCCATGCCAGACATCACATTAACTACAGGTAAAGCAAGGAAAAATAGCAGTAACAATTCTCACCACATATTTCATAGAGATGAAGCTAAAGTTAATGAGAAAATGTTAGTAAACCATTTTAAGCTCCTTTGTAGGAGGACACTGTATAAATATAGAGCAATACTATCAGTCATTTTAATGGGTTGGGAATTTTTACTGCTTGAGAAAGATACCCTGTTTGAGTTATGCTGGTCTTGCTTGCTGTATATCCTTGGCTTTACAACACAGCAAAGGTATTTGAAACTTCTAACTTTCTATTATCTCTGAATATTGGGGATGTGGCAATATCAAGCAGGAGCTCTGAGTTCCAAAGGGAGAATTTGATATTGAATGGCTTTTGAATTCCATGGCTATGGGTGTCTGTGTTGAGAAATGTATTATTTATTATTGCTACATACAAAAGAAAAGTACAATAAAAAAGGCAAATGCTGAACTGGGGAATATAACCTCTTGGTCAGGTCGGTGGCTGTAGCAATCCCAGGGAAAACATTCTTATTCCAACAACTCAGCAGCCCCACTCCCCTTAGTCTCTCAAGCAATAAAAGGCCAAACAAATCATTACAGGTTCAACCGGAGAGCAGCGCTTTCAAAGATGACAATCCACCGTTCATTTCACATAACAGCAAAGAATGATGTTAGAGCCTTGAATAGTAAGGCAGTATTATGAATTTCTCAGAGAAGTAGACTTTACCAGTCTGTTTCAAAAAGGGAAACATAAGGTCCAAGTTTGTATGAATATATCCAGAGGGACACACTTCATTTTTCCTCTGGCAAATATACCTATATGGGTAGTGTTGCTAGGAAAAAAAAATGCTTTGTGGTAGGAAATTTCTTATTATTTTAAGGACTGAAGTGTGCAGTCCTACTAGGCATTCTCGTTTGCAAATCTTCCTGCCTGAATCATATTGGAAACCTTACAACCAGCGTAGCAACTGCCTCCATCTCTCTTCTGCCCTTAAATTGCTTAAGGATTTGGCATTCATCCTCTATATTGTCATTTGTCACATTTCTATACAACTTGGCTTATGTTTGTTTGTTTGTTTGTTTTCCCTTACTCTGTCTCCTGCCATCTTCCTTGTTCATTTACAGCATCTATATGGTCATCATCATCTTGGATTCAAATAGCCTTGCCCTTCCTGACTCAGGAGAACTTTATTCTGCTTCACTTAGCTTTCTCCCATGACTGATCCCCAGATCACACCATATCTCGAACTATTCTGTCTTTGGAACTGTAAGTCCTGAGAGTCTCTTCTTATTCCTTTTCTTCCTTTATGTCAGCATCCTATCTGTTTAACTTAGTCACCAAGCTGTGGCTTTATTGTGACCCAGGGTTTGGTGACGTGAGTCTTGCCTGTTCTCATGATCTCTCAGCTCCCTCTTGATTTGAAGTCCTTTCCAACCTAACCTAACCTAACCTGGTCTCACAGTCAATAAGGGCTTTATGTCTAGTGCCTTCCATTTTTCTGCTCCCCTGTCCTTCCACTGCCATGACTTGAACAGTTTTTAAAATGCAACCAACTCCTAGGTTTCTGTGTTCCTGCTTCCTCTTAAGAAACGTCATATAACAGTGGTGATAGCCCTATCACACTTTATGAGTTCCGGCCTCAGCCAGGCCGATGACTTTTTTTAGGAAACTTCAATTCTATGATGTAGATTATCTTCTTTCTCATGTTCTCCAAATCATCTTTTCTCTATCCCTCTCAGCAGATGATTTATAACATATAAATCACTGAAATTTTGAGACATGGACTTCCCTATCTTCTGTTGCTTCACGATCAAAATCTATAGTCACTATTCTTGTAATCAAGGATGATACTAAAAATATTTAACAACAAGGGAGGAATTGGCACCAAATGACCAGAACTAGGATGTATGTTTTTGAGGCCTTCTCCTGGGGCTTGATGTCGGGGATGGATGGAAAACACGTTGTGGCCACGGAGTGAGCACTGAGGTAGGAGCCCTGCGTCACAGCTGCAACCACACAGCGACCACTGTGAAAAATATTTGATATTTTAAAACCAGCTTTGTTGGATCTTTCTCCCTGTTGTACAGAAAGACTCTCCTCCCCCCAAACACACACATGCCTGCACAGAGCACACTTTTGTGGAAGCCTCACACTTCCTCTGAAATTTTGTTAAGTGTTCTCTTGGGGGCCTAAGTCTAACCATCTATCTGTAAACCCTTCATATATTCATTATCATTAAACTTCTCTTTACCTTAACTGTCTTTTCAATTACTGTCTTTTACTTTTTAACCTCCTTAGAGGATTTATTCACTTAATTTTACATTTAATTTCAACTCACTTCAGTTAAGCTTCTGATCTTACTTATGTTAAGAAACACCATTAGCTTGGTCATCAATGGCCCCTCACCTGCTAACATTCATGCTTCCCTTTCCATCCCATTCTGCCTGACATGTTAGGAGCATTTGGACTTGTTAACACTCTTCTTCCATTGTTTTTCCTCTTTTTTGTTTTTTAATGGCATACTTTCTCAGACTTCATTTACCTTCAGGATATATCTTCTGGACTTCTTCCATGGCTATCTTCTCTTCATCTGTCCCTTAAACATGGGTGTCCTTTAGACGTGTTCACAGTCCTGATGATTTGAACTTATTTATAATACATATTTTGAAGACTTTTTTTTTTGCTAAATCGAATATCTGTGCCAGTAAGAGTCAGTTCCTATTGAAATTTTCTCTGAATTGCCTATTTCCTGACCCTTTTATATATAATATTTCTTTTTTGAACATCGAACATTGCACACAATACATTGTAGCAACTCTGGATTCTGTTTTGTTCTTCTGAAGGTTGTTTTTATTTTGCTTTGCTTTGCTTTAATAAGCAATTAATTTTCTTGGACTCCAAAAGCAAAATAGTGTGCAACCATCAATGTCTCATGTCAGGCTTTTTCTATGTGCTTTTTATTTTTCTAAAAATTTTTAATTATTTAAATGTTTTTATTTATTTATTTTGAAAGTGAGTGTGAATGCTTAAAAGGAAGAGAGTGAAGGGGAGAGAATCTTAAGCAGGATCCACACTGAGTGTGGATGTGGGGCTCAATCCCACAAACTGCGAGTTCATGACTGATCAGAGTTGGATACTCAGTGGACTGAGCCAGCCAGGTGACCCTCTTTGTGCTGTGTAAAATGTTGTCTAGATTCCTGAGGTTTTCCATTTAGCTATATTGTTTAGTGATTATGCAAGTACTTATGCAGAAGTTATACTGAAGCATACCAAGCCAGAAAATTTCCACGTTTTGCCACCTGAGCATTAAGTTCAAGAATGCATGAAAAGGTACAGCGTATTCCCAGCTCTTTCCAGGGATTTGATTCCCACTATGCTCTCTAGCATCTCATGCATCCATGTTTAGTATTAGTTTAGAAGTTGTTAAAATTAATTAATTAATTAATTAAAATGGGGCACCTGGGTGGCTCAGTCAGTTAAGCATCTGACTTCAGCTCAGGTCATGATCTCACAGTTTGTGAGTTCAAGCCCCATATCAGGCTCTGTGCTGACAGCTCAGAGCCTGGAGCCTGCTTAGGATTCTGTGTCTCCCTCTCTCTCTCTGCCCCTCCCTCACTTACAATCTGTCTGTCTGTCTGTCTGTCTCCCTCTCTCTCTCTCTCCCCCTCCCTCACTTACAATCTGTCTCTCTCTCTCTCAAAATAAATAAATACTAAAAAACAAAAAAAGAAGTTGTTCAATGATGTATTTGTTGTTTCAGCCATTTTGTATGGGTTTCTACATGAGTGAGCCTTTCTTACTTCAGCAGTTTATCCTTAAGTGCTTAGTTGCTTTGTTGGCTACCCAAATCCAGTTTACTACCTCCAGCTAGTAAGCCTGTAAGTTTACATTGCCTAAAATGTGGAGAATGGAGATATCTCTAGGTACCCCACCCCCAGCTAAAACAAAGCCCTAAACAAAACAAACAAAAAAACCTAGCCTTTTTATTTGATTCAGCACCAGATTTTCTTTCATAAAAGCTTCTTAAGTTGTTGCTGGCATTTTGTCATTTTCCCAAGGGCTGGAATGATTTCTTACTATTTCTGCTATGTTTATATTTATATTCTATAGATTAGAATTACTTGACTTCTTCATGTTGCCCTTAGAAATAGTAGAATGCAGATAAAGATATTTAATCTTCAATTTTTTGAAAATTGTTTCTAAGGTACAAAAATGAATCACTTTGTCACTCCAAAATTACTAAATGGCTAAAGCTAACTTCCTTTATTATTATGACTAGCAAAAATAGTAGTCTGGTTACATTACAAATATTAAGAATAAAGATATAATTATTTATTTTTCTAAATTTTATATTTTACAATTTATTTATCTATTTGGAGAGTGCTTTGCTGTGCTAATTTTTCTCCAAAGAGCTACTTTTGGGACTCACAGACATATAAATTCCCTGAGCACCACAAAAATGACCACTTCTTTTTTTTTTAATGTTTATTTATTTATTTTGAGAGCATGAGTGAGAATGAGCACAAGAGGGGAGTGGCAGAGAGAGAGAGGGAGAGAGAATCCCCAAGCAGGCTTCATGCTGTCAGTGCAGACTTCAAGTAGGGACTTGATCCCTATCACCACAAGATCACCTGAGCCAATATCAGGACTCGGATGCTTAACCAACTGAGCCACCCAGATGCCCCCAAAATGAGCATTTCTAAAGAGGCTTGTCCATCCTTCCTTTGGACATCTCTGCAACCCATACATGTTGAGAACACGTCTGCTGCTGTTGAGAACACGTCTGCTGCTGTTTTGTAAAAGTGAGTTCCTTTGAACAAAGGGCACAAAATATTTATATTTCTAAATTGTAGGATAGGCCAAACAACAAAGAAGATATAAATGCATCATTAAATAGTGTCAGTCTTCATATCATCAACGTATAGTTCTTAATTTCCAGTCAGTTTTACTCGTGTTTACTGTCACAAGATTCCAGATGGTATGTCCCAGTTCTGGAACAGGGTGATAAAAGATGTTAGGACATATGTCCCAATTTTTGATTCAGAAAAATGGAGTCAGATAATTATTACTAAGTACTGAAAAGAAATGTTTAAAACTATAATCTGTTTGGGGCGCCTGGGTGGCTCAGTCTGTTGAGCGTCTGACTTCAGCTCAGGTCATGATCTCACCGTCAGTGAGTTCAAGCCCTGCATGAGCTGCGCTGACAGCTCAGAGCCTAAAGCCTGCTTCAGATTCTGTGTCTCCCTCTCTCTGCCCCTCCCCCACTCATGCTCGCTCGCGCTCTCTCTCTCTCTCTCTCTCAAAAATAAATAAACTTAAAAAAAACCTATAATCTGTTTAGGGCTTTACAAGCTTATAGATTCTAGTAGTCTAACAGTAAATATCATTTATTATTTTCTTGGTCTCATTTATACCTAAAAGAAGGATTGGATTTCTTATCTAATTATGTTGAGGCAATATGTTGCATTATCTGAGTAGAACGCACATGAAAATACTCATACATATATTCAGAAGAAATATCATAACAGTTATAAGCATCATATGTAATATTCTTGACATAATTCAGCTGTTTTTTTATCCCCCAACTTGCTACTAACTTGACATTATATATCTGCTTTGCATTATTTTTCTTAGTAAAACAAAAAAAGGAGGCTTTAGCAAGGCAGCAATAAATTACTTTTTTTTTTTAAATTGTCTTTTGGCAATTAACTTTTTCTTATATTTTGAAAGGCAGGTATTGATATACAAGCAAATGCCTCTTTCAATATTAAAACAATCTAAGAAGTCTTCGTTGTATTCTTCAGGCTAAATTTCTTGTAAACATGTCCCTATTAAGATCAATTGCTGTGCCTTTCTCTTAAAAGGATTCCAAATAAACAACAGTAAATCATGAAGCTAGTTTTCCAGCATTGCAAATCTGCATAGGAATAACAGTAAACAGTATGTTGAAAACAATTCTCTGAAACACTGGAGAATAAAATCAATTCAGAGGACATGCAATAATGAGCTGCATTGCAAAGCTGGGATTAGGAGGGATACTTTTGCTTGGGAACAATATTTGATAGTTTTTTTAAGATTTATTTTTTATTGCTACATGGTTAAGAATTTTCTTTCAAAATAGTAACCAAAATGAAATTGAACATGTTTCACATCAAAATACAGCAGAGACAAATAAATGTAAATACATATTGTCTTAATCTAGTTAGATAAGAAATCTTTCTTGTAGGTGGAAGAAAAATGACAGCATTTACATTTGTGATGCCTGCCTCATGCAAATTCCTTACAATAGCAGTGTGATTCCGTTTCTGTTAGGTTTAGAAATTGGCATACGTGAGGCAGGAAACTTTCTTTTGTTCTTTCTTATATATTAAGGAAAATTAATTAAAGGTATATTGTCAGCTCAGGTTTTGGCCATTCTTAGCTCCATGTCTCTGTGTTACATTTTTTTCTTATTTTGTTTGATGAGAAAAAAATCATAAAAATTTAAAAACTGAGGGATAATGCTATTCAAGAAATATGCACAATTTAACGTCTTTTCCAACAAAAATTCCCCGAGGTGGTGCCAAAGAGAACACTCTATTTTTTAAAAAAGATACAAAAATTTATATTTTTAATGTTAAAACAGATAGTACCTCAGGCCAAGTGCCAAACCTTTTTCAATCTAGATCAAATTCAAAATAATTCCAAAAAATAATAAATCCATAAGGAATGCTCTATAATGCTATTAACATCATTAAGTAAGTTTAAATCGTCTCCCAAAGTATAATTCTGGATTTACTGAGGGTTCTTGATAATGTAGAAACAGTCTGGTTGGTCAAGTGTATGTATAAGCTGTCAACAGTTTAGTAATCTAGCTAGAAAATTTATTTGTAGCTCCCTATAATCTTTGGAGACTGAAATGAGAAGATGATGATTTATCTTTATTAAATAATCTCATAACTCATAACTATTCCACAAGGTAGGATACCAGATGATCATATATGCTTAATAAGGAAACAAAAATACCTGAAATTGTGAGATTTCACACTGTTACAACATTAAGGGTTATATCCTTGATTTGTAGTCTTTCCTGCACAAAACTGCTGTTACAGAATTTCACTATTTTGAATACAGGCTAAATAAAGAGAAAACCCAAACAAAAATTCCAGCTCAACAAAGGGAAAAAACCCTGAATGATCATTTGTTTTGTTTTTTTTTTCTATAAATATCTTCTCATATATCTTAAAGGAATAGATATAATAATTTTACATTAGTCAAATATTCTTCTTTTACCTTCTCACTGGAAGTAACTAGATAGGTATATAAGTAGATAGGTAGGCAGGTAGCTAGATAGGTGGATGGATTGGTAGTAGGTAGGTAGGTAGGTAGGTAGGTAGGTAGGTAGAGATAGATAGATAGATAGATAGATAGATAGATAGATAGCATGAATTATAAAATAAAGTTTAGCAATTATACTCAAGGGGTCCAGTTGAAAAACTTTTGCTTTCTTGAAGTTTGTATTATAAACAAAATTGCCACAAAATAACCACAAGAGAATCTGTAGGTATATGTCAGTTCAGTGCTTTAGTGTGTATCCAGTTTTGTTTTTGTTTTTCTTATGGTCTTACATCTGTGACCACATTGTTCTCTCCAGCTAATGTTTTACTTGTTAGAGCATCGTTTTTGGAAACAGTGCAGCATGATTTTTCATTCCATGAATAAAATGTTTAGTGAAACGGGGTATTTTATGCTATGATAATTTTCCTGGCCAGACAGAGTGTAACAATAAACATTTGTTTTACTCCTGATCTCCACAACAGGAAGATGTCTGCCAAAATTATGGTTGTGAAAAGCATTTCCTCAGAAAGAGATAAGGATATAACCATGGATTTGATTGTATACACTAGTCTATAAAATGTATCAGAATAACCAGTCATCAGCCAAACTTTTCTTTTCCCTCTCTCTCTCTCTCTCTCTCTCTCTCTCTCTCTCTCGCCTTTCATCTAATAAAATACATGAACTTTGGGGGAGGAGAAAGCAGTAGAGGAATTTATCATACAGTTCTTACACAGTTGTTCCATTAAGTGCTTTTCAAGACTTAGATCAATGTTAACACACATTTTGTTAGAATGAAAATGAAAATAGAGCTTCTGACTGTGTGTTGGTAGAAAAGAGACTGTGTTATTCTCTAGGTCCTTTTCTACATAGGAAATTTCATTGATGATCTTACCTTTAAAAAAATTTAGATGCTTTGAGATGCATAGAATAGAAAGTCATCTTTCCCTCTGCTTGAAACTTTTAGTAAGTAATTATGGTTCTTGATTGGATCCTTATAATTAGTAAGAGCATTTGAGGTCCACTATTTCTATTCTTAGTAGTCATAGAATAGTCAGACTATTCAAAGGCAGAGTGCCTGAAAGGGCAAACACTTATGTGAGACGTGATTCTAGAATCAAAATTTCAAGGTTAGAAAGGACTTGTAGATCAAAATCCCATCTGCTTCTTAAATCTCTACTTACATCTTTCTGCCCTTCCTTTGCTGCTAATAAGGAGATGAATATTTGCTATCTCCTGTTGCATTCTGTCTTGACTATCTTGTTTTTAGGTATTTTTTTAATATAAATTGAGTTGATACCTGTTAATGATGAAACATCTTGTTATCCTAATTCTACTTGATGTGAAAGTATAGTATAAGCGTAATTCCTTTTCCATATGATAATCTTCTAAAAATTTTAATGAAACTACCAGATTCCTGGGTAAGTCCTCTCATCCACATGCTTAAAATTAGCCTCAACCTTGTCTCAACTTTGTCTCACTTCATACCCCATTCAATTCCTGGTTTTTCTCTTTGGACTTGGCCCAGTGTACCATTTCAAATGTGGAGCCCAGGACTGAGCACAGTTCTCCAGATTTAACAAGGAATAAAAGTGAAAAACAATGTTTCCTTTATAGTTAGGATTTGGGAACTCTGTTATATCTCTTGATTTATAATATTATTCCACTCTTCTGGTTTCATGTTGATTTCCTCTCTAGTAGTTCCATTTTTTTTTCTTGAAAGTAGAATGTGAAAGCATATATGAAAGTTAAACTGCATATTTCTTTAATTCTGATGCCACTTAATACCACCAAATAAGGGTTAAGTTTTTAGCATACGAATTTTGAGTAGAAACATTCAGTCCATAACAAACCTGGGAGAAACCCCAACTAATATCATACTTCATGATGCAACTATGACAGCTTTTCCCTAAGATTAGGAAAAAGAAAGATAAACACTCTAAACCATTTATGTTAAACATTTTATTATAGATTTTATGGAGGAAATTTCAACAACAGCAACTGTTGTAGACTCTAAGTCTAAAGTTCTTTTTTGGCCAGCAAAAGAGCAGATGCAGAATTAAAGTGAGAGATGGCTAATGTCTGGGAAAAGATAAGAGCCCCAAATAAGGGTCCTTGCCCCGTTTTTACTAGGATCAGAAGACTTACAAATGTGTTGATGGATGTGCACAAAGGGACAATGAATTTGTGTACATTAACTTGTAGACATGAGGGAAAGGGGGTCTTGACGATATTTGGGATTAGAGGTTTGGGTTAATACAAAACAAAATTTGGCACGGGGCAGTTGGGAGGAAGGTTGTTTACAGTAGATGTGAGGCAGCACCTCTGTTTATCTTAGCTAGCCTAGGGCATGAGACAGGTAGGACAAATAACCTCAGGGTTGACAAGGCACCTTTTCTTTTTTAACCATCTCTTCTCTGGACTCCTTTGCCTGCAGTGCAGTGGTCCATAGTCCAATTCACCAATTTACCTAACCTGGCTGTATCCTCCTGTGAAAGCAGCTTTTCTGCTATAGTACTAAATTGGGGGTGCTTCTACCCTGTATATCTAATCTTGTTTATTTCATATATCTATGTATTGGGCACCTCTGCGCAGTTCCTATTTTAGGCCTTTCCCTATCCCTCCCTATTTTGGGGTGCCTTTGCACCTCCCTATTTCTGGCACCTTTGCGCCTCCCTATTCTTGGGGTGCCAATCTGGTTTACCCAAACTCAAGTGTGAGCATTTTATGACTTTGTATTTCTTTATGCCTTACCAACCCATTGGTTGTAAGCCTGGGGGATTCCTAAGCTTATCCCCCACAAGCAACAGCAACAACAAACAACAAAGATACCCAGGGGTGCCTGAGTGGCTCATTTGGTTGGGCATCCAACTTCGGCTCAGGTTATGATCTTGTGGTGCATGAGTTAGAGCCCCGTGTCATACTCTGTGTTGACAGCTCAGACCCTGGATCCTGCTTCAGATTCTGTGTCTTCCTTTCTCTCTGCTCCTCCCCTGCTCATGATCTCTCTCTCTCTCAAAAATAAATAAAAATTTTTCAAAAATTAAAAAAAAAAGATAACCAAATTGGAATCGAAAGTGTAAATCTATGTCTGTTTTCCAATGACATGGTACTGTATATAGAAAATTCCAAGGACAACTCAAAACACTGTTAGAGATGATAAACAAATTGGAGATTATAGGATAACAATTTATATACAAACATCAATTATATTTGTGTATACTATCAATGAACAATCCAAAAATAAAATTAGGAAAACATTCCAACTACAACAACTTTAAAAAATAAAATATGTAAGAATAAACTTAATAAAAGAATTTTAAGACTTATACATTGAACATTACAAAATGTTGAAAGAAATTAAAGATGATCTAAATATAATAGAAATATATCTGTGTTCAAGGATTGGAAGATTTAATATTATTAATATGGCAATATTACCCAAATTTACATACAGATCCAAACAATCTGTCTCAAAATCCTAGCTTTTTTTCCCCAGACATTGACAAGCCAATCCTAAAATTCATATGTAAATATAAGGGACCCAGGATAGATGATACAAACTTGAAAAAAATTAAAGTTGTGTGATTCATACTTCTTGATTCAAAATTTAACACAAAACCATCAAGTTTTAAAAGTAATCAAGACTGTGTGGTGCTACTGTACAGATAGATGTATTGATCAATGGAATAAAATTAGGAATCCAGAAATAAATCTATGGGTTAGTGGTCACTTGATTTTCAACAGATGCCAAAACATCTCAGCGGGGAAAGGATGGTTTTTCTGCAAAAGTTGCTGGGACACCTGGATTTCAACATGCAGAAAAGGCATTTGAACCCCTACCTCACATCATATAAAAATTTTTCTTAGAATGGATCAAAGACTTAAAAGTGCAAAAGCTATAAAATTCTTATAAGAAAACATAGGTGTTCATCTTCATTATCTTTGATTAGTCATTAATATCTTACATAATAATTAAGCACAAGTAACAGAAGAAAAAACTAGATAAAGTGTGCTTTATAAAAATTGAGACTTTTTTGCTTCAATGGGTATTATTGAGGACACTTCCTCAACTGACATAATGGGAGAACTCACAACTGACATAATGGGGGAAGGTATTTGCAAATCATATACAGTCCAGAATACATGAAGAGCTGTTATAAATCAAAAACAGAAAGAAAGACAACTTAATTTAAAAACTGGGCAATGGATTAAAATAGAGATTTCTGTAAAGAAGATACAAATGGCTAATAAGCCCATGAAAAAATGTTTAGCATTTTATTCACTGGGGAAAAACAAATCAAAACCATATTGAGGTACTACTTCACTTCTACCATGGTGGCTGTAATTTAATGGATAGTATCACGTGTTGGACATGTTGTGGAGAAACTGGAACTCTCTTACATTGCTGGTGGGAATACAAAATGTATACAGAAATAAAATTGATTTTTATATATCAATTTCTATCCTATAATCTCCAGTCTGTTTATCAGCTCTAAGAGTGTTTTGGGTTGTCCTTAGAATTTTCTATATACAAATGTATTGTTTGGAAAACAATCTCACAGTTTCTCATAGGATGAAACATAGTTATTATATGACCCACAAATTCCACACATAGGTATATGTCCAAGAGGATTGAAAACTTATGTTTACACAAAAATGTGTGCATACATCTTTACATAGAATCCTTATTCATAATATTCAAAAAAAATGGAAACTCAAATGTTTATTAAGAGGTCAATGGATAAATAGAGGTGGTATACCCATATGATATTATTCAGTCCTAAAAATGAATGAGCTATGGATTCATATTGCAACAATAAAGAACCTTGAAACAGTATTCTAAATGAATAAAACCCAAGATAAAGGCCACACATTTTGTAGTTCTACTTATGTGAAATAATGGGAAGAATCAAAGAGAGAGATTGAAAAAAAATAGGATTAGTTGTTCCCAGGACTGAGGGAAGGGCAAATGAGGGTTGACTGCTAATAGTTAGGGGTTTTCTTTTTGGGGTGCTTAAATGTTCTGGATGTATATAATAGTGATGGTTGCATGAATATATGAAAAAGCACTGAATTATCTACTTTAAAATGTTGAATTTTATGGAATGACTCTTGCCTCTAAGTTGTTCTCGCCTAGTAGACCATTTTTGTGGGCATTTAAGTATTCCTCTACGTCTTTACTAACACAAAACTATCAGCAGTTTGGGGTGCTTTGTTTCAGATAGATAAACTTGTGTTACAAGTTCTTTTCTTTTCTTTTCTTTTCTTTTCTTTTCTTTTCTTTTCTTTTCTTTTCTTTTCTTTTCTTTTCTTTTCTTTTTTCTTTTCACCTTGGTGTTTCCTCAAAGCCTTACCCTTCTTATGGTATTTCTGAAGTACCCGGGTAAAAGGAAAGTTTGTATTATGGCCCTTTGAAAGAAAAATTTGGTTAGTTCCTGACAGGGGCCCAAACTGGACAAATAATCCTATATGTAAAGGACAGTTTCATCTTGAGCGGGCTATTTAAACACAATATAAATATTACTGTTTTAATATTTTATGTGCAAAATAAGGTAGGAAACATTTTTCCTTATGTCTTCTTCGCATAATAATAGTCTTAGTAAAATGAGGAGGGAAATGTATACCATTGTTACTTATTTAATATTTATAATATAAAGTAAAAAACATAGCAAGAGAGATGGGACAAGTTTGATCAGTCCAATGCACTGCTGTGAATTTTAGTGATGAAGTAGCTAATGTGAGGAACAGTAAACTGGCAAGAAAGAGCTGGACATGGTATGATCATTTTGATGATTGTTTTTTTCTCTACACCTCTTATTGTTATGTTTAATTTTGTTGATACATATCAAAATGCTTGCATCCGACTATTCCCCTCAGACACTCTGCTAACATAACATTGCCTGAGGTCCTGACAACTGCTTTTTAAAATATCCATGCACTTTAAATAGGTACTTGGATTTATTTTCTAATCAAATAATAATATACTTGACATGAAACTAGAGTATACAAACATGATGCATCGGGCAGTTTGATTAATCATATATTCCTATGAAGTGGGATTTTTCCAGGAGCACAAAAGAGTTGCTCCTACTTCTTAACATATTCTACACACAAACATAACAATTTATTATGGATTAATCAATGACCGTTAACATATGAAAGATCTTAAAATGTTCCCAGTGAAAAAGCTTCTTTAACTTCCAGAAGTTTACTTAATGTGAAATTTTTTAAAGCCAGAAATCTTGATGATGGTGTGATAACCCCTAGGGAACATATATTTGCAAGGTTGAGTAGTAGCATTTCAACATATATCTGTTTTCACAAAACCTGGAGTGTGATGTGCAACAAAATCATGTCATCAAATAAAGTTGTGCTGAAAATAATTGAGGGACTACTGTAAAGGACATGAGTCAAAAAGGTTAAAGACCTTTGCCATCTAAGGAATAGATCACTGAAACTGCCTCTAGATAGGAGTCTCACCCTCTACCTTCATTCATCTTTTTCATTCTGTATACCTTTGATAAATTGGATATCCTGAAATGCTTCTTTTGTAAGACCTATAAAATCTTAAAATAATGATAACAATTAACACTTATGTAACATCTTTATGTACATTATCTCATCTAATCTCTACAATAACCCTATATATAAGGCAGGCAGGACAGGTATTACGATGCCTTTAGCAAACAGGAAAACCAAGTCACGGAGATATAAAATTACTTATTAGAAATAGTTCAGATACAAATAAGTTGAAGGTAAAAGTATGGAAAAACACATATCAAGCAGACTGTGATCAAAAGAAATGTGCATTAGCTGTATTAGCACCAAACAAAGTAGACTTCAGGCAGCAAACATCAAAAGGTATATTTTGTAATGATAAAAAGGTCAAATCACCAAGAAGCCGTAACAATCCTAAGTGTCTATGCATCAAAGCTTCAAGTAAAGCAAAACCTGTTAGAAATTAAAGGAAAAAAATGGTCAAATCCACAATTATATAAGGGGTTTTAACACTTCTCTTTCAGTAATTGATAGAAATAATAGATGGTTAGTAAGAACATAGAAGACCAGAAAAACTCTACCAAGCACATTTAAGCTAATTGCATTTATCAAACGCACCATAGAATAGCACAGTAGTACACATTCTTTTTAAGTGCATATGGATCATTCACCAAGGTAGACCTAATCCTGGGCCATAAAACAAGCCTTATTAATTTTTCAAAAATTGAAATTAAACTATGCTTCCTGGACCTAGTAGATTTAATGTGTGTTAAAGAACTTGATCTATAGTTTAAAGCCCCCAAAACCAAAAACTTCATGTATAGACAGTTTCACTGGTGAATTTGAAAAAAAAAAACAACTTAAAGATATATTATAAATTCTATATTTATATGACAATATTCTGTATATATTGTATCAAACTTTCCCTGAAAATAGAAGAAATAGGGGTACTTTCCAGTTCATTTTATGAGGGTGTAATGACCTCAGCAAAACCAGAGAAAGACATTTCAAGATAAACCAACTACAAGACTCTAAATCATTCCTCTTGAGCATAAACACAAAATTTCTCAAAGCAATTTTATTAAAGAGAACCCAGTGACACATAGTATAGATAGTACATCATAGCAAAATATATTTATTTCATCCTATGTGTGCAAGGTTCATTTAACAGTTGAAAATCAAACACTGTAATTTATCATATCAATGTACTAAGTATAACCATATGATGATTTCAGTAGATGCAGAAAAAAAAAAAAAACTTAACCCCATCCATAAAAAGAAATTAACAAACCTCTCAACCAGCTAGGAATATGAGGGAACATTTTTAACATTAAAAAGGGCACCTACAAACAACTTGTGGTTAATGACAATAATAAAGTATATTTATTCACCAGTTAAAAGACATTTAGTTGGTTTTCATTTTTTTGGCAATTATGAATAAAGTTCCTGTAAATATTCACACACAGATTTTGTGTGTATGTACGTATTAACTTCTCATGAGTAAATATCTAGGAGTGGCTTTTCTGGCACATCTGATAAATGCATGTTTAACTCTGTTAGAAACTTCCAAACTATCTTTCAGTTTTCATTCCCACCAGCAATTTCTGAGCATCTGAGGTCTGCATCCTTTCCAGCATTTGGTGGATTATGGATAACAATCCTACAATATCCCCTTGTCTTTCAGCGTCTTGTAGAGATCCTTGATCCTTGAATCAATCCCTCCAGGAGGGATCTCTATATATTGTGGAAAAGGGATTTCCTGTGAGGTCTAAATGTCTTACGAGGTGTGTGTGACTCTTCTTGCTGGGTTCTTCACCTGATTGCTAGTGGGCATGATCTCTCCTTTCAGGAGGAGCTGCGTTCCCTTTCCCTTAGATAACTCTTGGCTGTTGTCTGCTCATTAGTCATCTGATAACTTTTCCCATATGGTGATCTTCCATGACACTTTGCTGGACATTATTTAACGTAATGAGAAGACTTGGAAACAACTGACAACTGGGAAACCATGAGAGTTCTAGCAGCAGCATAGCCTGCCCTGTTCTGTATCATGTGAAAGGGTGGATTTAAACTTCTACCACACATCCCCTGTGAAAGGCAGGCAGTCACTCGAACAGTAACAGACCTCCTCCTTTAGATGTGTTTGATGCTTTCCTGGAGGCTATAGGTGGTTATTGAATAAGAACAAGAAATAATTTATGCAAATCTTTTCAACTCTCTTCAGAAGATGAAGTATCTTTCCTCAAAGGCTACTCCAGACTCCAAGCAGGTAGAAAGTTCCTGTCTCTCTTATTGCGGGTTCCTAAGATGCTGTAGCTTATTATACATATTCAGAACATTTACAGATAAAGCAAACGGTGTCATAGAGTACAGGTCTTTTCCTTTGTGGAGAAATGTTCACTGCCCCACATTGATAAAACTCTATAGAATCAATTGTAAGCGTAAAAATTATTGATTTGATTCATATTTTAGGGGGAAACTATATGCATTTATAAGTTCTATTACATCTGTTTATGAAGCTGAAAGTGCTCGTTACATTGTTAACCATTAGGGTTATAATGCTGCTACTAATAGTTATGTATCTGACATTTTGTAATACTGCTGGAGACTTTTGAATGCAAAACTTCTAATCTTACAGATGTTAAAAATACACTCAGTAGCAAAAAATATATCGTTTTATGAATTATCCAATAGTGCCTGAAACTTTCAAATTAAAAACTTCTACTCATACATATATAAAATAGATATATTCAGTAGCGAAAATCTTGATATACTTTTGTGTATCAAACCATGCCATCATCTAAAACATGGCTATTAGTTTTTCTCCTCCTCCTCCTCCTCCTCCTCCTCCTCCTTCTTTTCTTCTTTTCTTCTTTTATAAAGAGTAACAGAGACTTGTAAAATGCATGGATGAGATGAAGGAGATATCTTTCTTTTTAAATTCTTAGGAACTGACGATCATCTTAATATTTCAGCACCATGGCAGTTGAATGCTTCTCTGGCAAGGGACCCCTAAACTTTAGGTTGGTCCAGCAGAGGAATTGTGTTTGTGCTCTCCTGACCAGCAGCAGAAGAAAAGTGGTAGGACAAAAGCAGATGTGAAATGGGAAGAGGCCAGAGCCTTAGTTCCCCTTCAGGCTGTGTGTTCTGTGGTTGTCTTCAGACCTGAAAACAAGTGTTTTGAGTTGTGTGAGAACAAACGCTTTGGCTTCCCCAATAAGCCACATGGAATGTTCATCAGTGAACCGAACTGACCACAGTAGAAGTTTCTCCACCAGTAATATTGCAGGGGCATAAGAGGTAAGGTCTGCTCCTACACAGGCACCTTTACTCTTTTTGACTGATACAGCCTCCTTCAACAGCCCACAATTACTAGTAACCATTTGTTCACCAAGTGCAATATCTAACACTGTTTTCCAGTTCTACCATCCTGAAACTCGATTTTCTCTTGGCCTTTATAACATTATACCCACTAAACATTCTTCTATCCAGGTTGCTGTGTCCTTTTGACCCCTGAACATAACGCGTTCCTAAAACTCCATCCTTTGTAGCAGCATGATAGTGGAAAGAATGCAGTTTTTGGAGCCACCGCAACTGCGTTTAATGCTGAGATACATCGCTTAGTAGCTGGGTGACCTCTCAGAGCCTCAGTTTTCTCAACATCACTTATTTCCATTCCAGTGCACCTCCTTATTTTATGCAGATCTAAGTTTCTGACCTATGCCATTTGCATTCTCTCTAAGGAACTTTATTTTAACATTTCTTGTCAGGCAAATCTACTGGCAACAAATTCTCTCTATATTTGTTTGTCAGAGGTCTTTGTCTCTCATTTTTGAAGAAGGGTTTCCCAGGGTACAGAATTCTAGGTTGTTTTATTCCCCTTTTTGGTACATTAAATATTTCACTCCATTCTCTTCTTGCTTGCATGGTTTCTTAGCAGTAAACTCTTAGCCAGTTTGATCAAAAAGAAAAAGGAAATGACCCAACTAAATAAAATCACAAATGAAAGAGAGATCGCAACCAACACTGCAGAAATGCAAACAATAAGGAGAGAATATTATGAGCAATTATATGCCAATAAATTAGGCAATCTGGAAGAAATGGACAAATTCCAAGAAACATACAAACTACCAAAACTGAAACAGGAAGAAATAGAAAATCTGAACAGACCTATTACCAGTAAAGAAATTGAATCATTAACAAAAATCTCACAACAAATTAGAGTCCACGGCCAGATGGCTTTCCAGGGGAATTCTACCAAACATTTAAAGAAGAGTTAACACCTGTTCTCTTGAACATGTCAGATACAATTCTTACCTTTGCTTTACTCTAGGCAAGTTGTTTCCCATGCCCCACTTCCCCTCAGCTTCTTGCAGGATGTTTTTCTTATCTTTGATTTTCTGTAATTTGAAAATTATGTGCTTAAGTGTAGTTTTTTTGTTATTTATCCTGCTAAGTGGTCTCTAAGCTTCCTGGATCTGTGATTTTTTTGTCTGAGGTTAATTTGGAGAAATTCTTAGTTGTTATTGTTTCAAATATTTTTTTAATATCCTTTTCTCTCTTCTTCTTCTGATATTCCCATCATGCGGATGTTACACTTTGTGTAGTTGACCCACTCTTCTTAGATATTTTCTTCTGTTTTGTTGTCCTTTCCAGTCTTTTTTTTTTTTTTTCTATTTTGCTTTTCAGTATTGGAGGTTTCCTTTGAGATGGTCTCAAGCTCAGAGATTCATTCTTCAGCCATATACAGCCTACTAGTAAGTCCATCAAAGGCATTCTTCATTTCTGTTGGAGCTTTTGATTTCTAGCATTCCTTTTTCATTCTTAAGATTTTCATCTCTCTGCTTACATTGCACATCTGTTCTTTCATGCTGTCTACTTTACCTGAAACAATCACTAGCACAATAATCATAGTTGTTTTGAATTCTGGGTCTAATAATTCCAGCATTCCTGAGATATTCTTTTCCTATTGTACATTCTTGGCACCTTTGCTGAGATCAATTTGCTGTAAATGCATGGAATTATTTCTGGGCTGTCTATTCTTCTGTTCCATTGTGTCTATTCTTATGCCAGTATCATAGTGATTTAATAGTTCAAGCAGTTTTGTTTTGTTTTGTTTTGTTTTGTGGAGAAGGTTTTTTTCTCTAGATCATGCCATTTGAAAATACTAACAGTTCTACTTCTTCCTTTTCAACTTGCATGTCTTTTATTTATTTTTCTTGCCTAATTGCCGTGGTTAGGACTTCAAATAGTTTGTGGAATAAAAGTGGTCAGAGTGGGCACCCTTGTCCTATTCCTGATTCTAATGAAAAGCTTTTAGATTTTACTTTTGAATATGGTGTTAGCTGTGGGCTTATCATATATGACCTTTATTGTGTTAAGGTATGTTCTCTCTACATCTGCTTTGTTAAAAGTTTTTATCATAAGTAGGTAGTGAATTTTGTCAAATGCTTTTTCTGCATCTATTGAGATGATCATAATATTTTGTTCTTCATTTTGTTAATGTGATGCATCACACTGGTTGATTTACAGATGTTAAACAATCCTTGCATCCCTGGAATAAATCCAAGTTGATCATGGTTTATAATCCTTCTATTGTTGTATTGAATTTGGTTTGCTCATATTTTGTTGATCATTTTTGTGTCTATATTCATCACATATATTGGGTTGTATTTTTTTTTCTGGTGACATCCTTAGAGGCTGACTATCTTTTTAAATACTCTCTGAGGAACTGTAACTAATTTAGGACAGTAGTGGACCTAAGAGGTACAAGTGGCCACTTGTCTTTGACATCTTCTGTGCCTTGTCTTCATTCACTTGCTCTTAATTTTGCTCTAACTTTGCTAAAGCAGCTAAATACGGATATTTAGCCTGATGATATTTTGTCTCAACTGCACTAGATATTTTTTGCTATCCAATACCACTGTGTGAGACCACTGTAGATTTCTACTCAGACAATCTGAGGCATGCACTAACTTTGGAATAAAAACCCTTGGGGAAGGGACACTTGGGCGGCTCAGTTGGTTAAGCATCCAACTATGGCTCAGGTCATGATCTTGAGGTTCGTGAGTTTGAGCCCCATGTCAGGCTCTGTGCTGAAAGCTCAGAGCCTGGAGCCTGCTTTGGATTCTGTGTCTCCCTCTCTCTCTGCCCCTCCCCCACTCATGCTCTGTCTCTCTCTGTCTCTCAAAAATGAATAAATGTTAAAAAAAATTATAGAAAAAAGTTGGGGAAATCCTCATCTAATAGAATACAAAATTAGTAGCTGAAAGTTTTCGTTATTCCATGTTTCAGTCAGACAAATGTTAATTTATGAAACACATCTTACATGTTTTAGAGTTCCCTGAAGGAAATGTGTCTAGCTGCCCAGGTGACCAGGATTATCTTTGCATTGCCTTTCCTTTTCCCCCATTTTACTCTTCCTGCTCCACTCAAAACCTGTCCCAATAGCTTGCTTCCCATAGTAAACTACATGTATGCAAACCTGTAGCCCACATTTTGCTTTGTGGTAGGGTGGGATGAATCCAAACTAATACATCTATGAATAAGATGGCCATAAAACTCATTTTCTAAATCTTTAAGAGTGAAAAGAGGCACTAATTAATAATTAGGTAAGAAAAACTAGTATAAACAAGGACTGTCATAAGCAAATAGGGACACATGGTCACCATGTCTTGAAAATACAAATATCAGGTATAAAAAATAACAAATTTATAGACTTGAAATTATCACATAAATATGGAAAATAATAATGAATGAAATATCAATGTAATGTAACATAAACAAAACTAATTAAAAAAATTTTAATATTTATTTTTGAGAGAGACAGAGACAGAGTGCAAGCGGGGGAGGGGCAGAGAGAGGGAGACACAGAATCTGAAGCAGGCTTCAGGCTCCAAGCTGTCAGCACAGAGCCCGATGCGGGGCTCGAACTCATGAACTGCGAGATCATGACCTGAGCCGAAGTCGACACTTACTTGACTGAGCCACCCAGGCGCCCCAACAAAATTAATTTTTAAAGTGACTGAACTATAATATTTTATTCCTTTATCTACATACCAATGTCCACTTAAACAAATTTCCACATTGTCAAAAAAGATACAGGATTTGAAGCTCTTATACTCTGAAAGCATTCTGATTACTAGTGGATTTCCTTTTGTAATGATAGGATATCATAAGAAATATTTACACTGACCACTGAGTCAATGGTCCCCATAATACTTTTGTGCCCAACGTTGAATTAGAGGACTTAAGTATTAAAAACAACAACAAACAAAAAACAACAGCAAGAACAAAATAGCTCTTGGGGAAAATCACCTATTCTCCCCTGTATCATCCTTTTCTCTTAACCTGTAAACCCTTGGAAGGAAGGGACTGTATATTTAATTATTTGTAAATAGTGAGAATTTCAGAATGTGCAAGAGAAGTAATTTTCTGTTGTTAGGTTATTAGAGATTCTGTATTCATAAGATCCTGGTAAATCTCATGTGAGACCCAAAGATGAGATATATTGGAGATTGTAACCAATATTTTGAATTAAACTCTTTATCAAGTCTAAGAGACAATGGACAAATGCTAACCCTTAATATCCATAGAATATTTTAGGGAGAAAAAAAACTCTGAAGGGAAAATAAATCTCAGTAATATTGGTTGGATATCAACGGATTTATTTTTTTCCGTAGAATGAGTTCTTTCTGCCCGTCTGCCCAATACAAGTATGTATATACATGTGTGTGTGCGTGCACGTGTGTGGAGGGAGCTAGAATAATGCTGGTAGCAATAGTACCACCTTCAGGAATGGAGACAATGCTTATGGTAAGTGAACAGATGATGTAACCAAGCTTCAACAGGAACCACAACTACCACGTTAAAGTGGCCATATCAGTATGATGGATAGGAATTCCATTAGGTTCTGGAAATATCCCAGAAAGAACAACGTGTGTGTGTGTGTGTGTGTGTGTGTGTGTGTGTGTGTGTGCAGCCATAATCATCCTTCAGAGAAAATGTGTAATAATGTGTAATAATTCTCTTCAGAGGAGGATGCGATTAGTAAAGGTGACGTTCTTATCTTTACATTGGTGAAAACTCAGCGAGAGAGCATCATTATGTGTTCCTGGAAAATACACACTAGTACCAGAAACTCTGCCAAGACTTAGCACTGTGTTCTTTGTATACAGTTCTTTGTATATAGTATATGCTTATAAAAAGTTACTGATAAGGAGGATATTGGACTAATATTAGCTCATTAGAACAAGGAAACAAATAATATTACTTTCTAGGATATATGCCAGAAACAAATATATTGCTTAGTGTACTATTTGCCTGGATAGTAACAAAGTGATACAGAAGCGACCTAGAATATCTGGATCCTTAAAGAAAGAAAGAGAAAGAACAGTTTTAGGAACAGATAGAGAGATACTTACAAATGGTGAGAGGAATAAGAAAACTGGAAACATCCACTATAAATGCATTCAGAATATATTCCAAGGTACAGTTGCCATACTACCTACATTTGATTGCATGCTAAGGAAAATGTTACAACATTACAAAGTCATTAATCTGAATTCATCAAAGCAAGAACTAGTAGACCTAGTCAGTACCAGTAGACCAAAATAATAATACTCTTCACTCATAATCTCCCAAGGGGGCATTAGAAATTCAAGTTATATTGGTAGCAGGGGCTGGAAGCAGACAAACAAAAGATTGCCAAGTGCAGTAATTGGAATTTTCTTAATGACTCCATAATAGATGCCCAGAAAATTGTTGATTGCCTGGAACAGGACTGCTCACTGGCCAAATAAAAACTCAGGGCTTATTGCCAAATTAGTAGCACATGACTCACCTGATTCATTCCCCTATCCCAACCTGCAGATTGCATTCTCCATTTTGACAGATATTTCATGAGGAGTTGTGCATACAAATACATCTTTATAGACTATTATAAAAACAAGCAATTCTGGGATTTTTTTATAGGACCAAAATAAGCTTATCAGATTCAACAAGAATGCATCTTGAAAATAAACTGTTTTGGATATGGTTTCAAATTGCAATTACATATTATCTATTCAATGTTTTATCTTAAAATTTTATTTTAATATATCTAGGTCCCTAAAGTACAATTCCCTCCCTTCCATAATACTTTCTAATTATTCCTGCCTATGTCCCATGTGTGATAAATGCTATTTTAGTTTCTGGATTACAAGTTTATTATGACTGACAGGAAAGTTTTTGAACATTTTCCATTTTATTTTTGACTTTGTTTTACACAGCAAGATATCCTCAAAATATTCCACAGTTAAAAAAAAAAGCCATCAGCAGACCTATTTTGATTTGGACTTGTCTATATTTTAAGGTGTGTTTACCTTGGAATGGGCCTGACCTCTCATAATTCTTGCTGGCCTATTTCCCTGCTGCTGCCTCCAACTCCAGGTGTTTATGGAAAAGTTTAGCATTTTAAAATGTCGACTGGTCTGATAACGTCTTCATTCAGAGTTATTTTAAAGCAGGCAGAAAAGGAACCGCAGCTGAACACCTGGCAGCTTAATCTTCTGATTTACTACCATGACTAGAACACACGTATATACAAAAATAATCGCCTACCATGTTTCAGGCCTTCCCAAGGGTTTACTACTGGAGATGCTGCATTTCCATAAGAGTGTGAATTCCAGAGTCAGAGCTCTGAGGTTGGATTCCCGGCTCTGCTCTTTGCTAGCTGATTGGCCTTGGGAGAGTTTCTTAATCTCTCCAAAGCACGAGTCCTCAAACTATAAAACGGGATTAAAACAGAACCAATCACATAAGGTCATTTCCAAAGTCAATGTGACAATCACTGGCACATAACATATGCTCAATGTTAGCTACTCTTGTTTGAGCCCCACCATTCAGAAAAAGGATAACCATTCTTTTACAGATGCAATTCACATACTATAAAATTTGCACTTTAAAAGTATACAGTTTGGTGGGTTTTGTACATTGACAAAGTTGTGCAACCATCACCACTAAATCTAAAATATGTTCATCCGCCCAAAAAGAAAGCCTGCATTCATTAGCAGTCAGTCACCATTGTCTCCTCATTCCAGTCCCTAATATCACTGATCTATCCCTTTGGGTTTGCCTATTCTGGACATTGTGAATAGAGTCATAGAGTACGTGGCCTGTGCCTGGCTTCTTTCACTTAGTATATTGTTTTTAAGGTTCATCTATGTTGTGGCATGAATCAGAATTTCATTTTTTTCTTGAATAAACAGTATTCCCTTATATGGCAATCCGGTGTCCTGGGCCTGGAACAATCTGCTGTATGGAAGCTGGGTGCTGAGCTGATGCTTGGTCCAGGATTCCTCTTCCTTATTAGGAGAAACCTTTCCCCATTCTGGGCGCGTGGCTGACTACCTCATATTGCTTCAGCGTGTGCCTCACATGCACCTTGCCAGATTTGCGGTGCATCTGCCCCTCCGAGAAGGGAGTCGGACATCACTGCAACAGGAGAGGGGTGTATGCAGTCCACTGTGTCAGCTGTCAGGAGGGACCGAGGACCATGGGAGGCCAACACGCTACAGACACTGATCTTGCTACGTATCTTCTCCTTTCTGTGATGAAAGCATTGTTGTAACTCGTGCCTTTTGTGTTGAGTCCTTCTTGGTCACTCCAAATATATAGAAGATGCCTTGGGCTGGGTCTGTGATTGGTAGTGTTATGATCTTTGCCATCTTCCTCACAAAAGGAGTCCTCACCTGGGATTGGTAGCTGAGTCTTCATGCTCCACAGTTTGCGTATGTGTACATGCAGATGGCAAAGAACATATATGGAATATTCTTTGTGTTTAATTTTTCCATTATATAGCATGTTATGGAATGTTTAAACTCGTGCATCTAGAAAAGGTTTAAAGTGCATTGGCATTCAGCTAGAAGCAGGAGTTGAGATTTTCATAAAAAATTCAGACTCCAACATTGGTCTGGACTGGCAAGGTGATTAGTAATAGTATTTGGAGTTCTTCCTATCATAGGTTATCACTCAAGATTTCTGCCCATCATTAGGGCCCTTGAAATCAGAACTGTTTGTGCCATGTTCATTGGCCTATAGCATGAGCTGCTTGGCTACCTGTCTGAGGTTAGTGATCCAAAACATAAATAACACCAGAGCTGAAACCATGGCTTTTCATATCAGTGGTCTTGTCAGAAAGGGGCTAGGTTGGTCATGCATTGAGTGAATCCACCTCACTTTAGTCAGGTGGAGTAGAGACACTGATATAGGAATATGGCCCAGGCAATGTTTTAAAGGCTAGAGCTGTCCTCTTTCCAATTTCCATTCTTTAAGGGTATCCATGTAATGCCTTTAAATTCAGTTAAACAAACAAACAAACAAAAAGATCTCAATAGTTTTCTTCTCAGTCTTGTTCCTGTCTCGAAAAAGCCCTTAACAAATGAAATTATGTTCAGTGCATGTTGGCAGTTTGTCCGGTTGGATCAAGTATAGTCTGATTTGGGGCCCTGAGTGAGTGAAGGCCTGTAAGAGGAAGACACTGACTAGACTGAATTTTGCACAATAGTCTCTATCTTTGTGCTGTGTCAGGCAGACTGGAGCTGAGAGCTCTTTATAACCCTATAATGTCAGCCATCACAGTGTTGTACCAGGATTATGTGCTACCATTGTGATCAAGTTTAAGATCCACCTGCTGACATAGCCTCTATAGCATTTGAATAAAGGTGGAATGTTTGGCATAAACGAGGTTATTCAATAAGGAGTTTAAAAGGCACTTACACCATTACATACACAACCCTGTGATGGTCTTGTTTTCAACTTTGTTTTTTCCAAATCTATTATTGGAATAAATAGCAGTGTGTGTGTGCATGTGCGTGTGTGTGCGTGTGTGTGTAATTTTAACCTTGTGATATTATAGGTTTTTTTTTTTATCTCATTAGTTTCAAAAGGCAAGTAAGTTTTTGATACCTATACTGAGGAAAACCCTTTTAATACAATCCTGAATCCTTATAAAGCTAAATGTAGTATTTAGGAGAGGATGCTAGTTCCAACGATGGAAGATAAGATTTGGATTAAATCTGAGAGATTGAGCTACCTTCTGAAATGATCTTTAGACTTTACTTAAATCATGCCTTGAGATGCTTTATTTTACTGATAAGAGTTAATATCTGAAAACACCTTTTAAAAGGAATAATTTGACTCTATCCTGGTGTAGGAACATAAGTATAAAGGATTAAGTGAAAACTCTTAATCAATACAATTTAAGTAAAATTTTTGCATGATATTTTTGTTTGCATAGGAATGCTTTTTTCTTTTTATTTCTTTTACATTAGTATTATAATAGGTGGGCACAGGGAATTCTATTATCTAGAAGGCCAATAAATAATTTTTTTAGCCACTTAAATCATATTAATAAAAATTAGCTTTAATTCTGTAAATGAATAACCAATTTTCAAGTAACTGTAGTATTACAATAAGGATATTTACTAATGATGATGTTTTTATCATCATTTAATCTTTGTTGTGTTTTTTTTTTCTGAAACCCTTTGTAGAGTTAATGAATTTAATATTTTTAGGACATCAAAAAGAAGTAAGTACTTCGGGGTGCTCAACCTTAAAGAAGGGATGGATTACAGACAATTATTCTGGAAATATCTTGATTTCCACAGTATGATCAGGATCTTTTTTTTTTTTCTTATGGGAACTCTCATCTGATGGGGCCAGAGGGGTCTGACCTCATAGAGAGATGTTTACCCTGAGAATCCTGGATAGTGGGATAATACAACATCAAATTGCAGTTGTTTACTTCCAATGCCAAAGAGATTACTACCTATGTTTTCTTCTGAGAGTTTTATGGTTTCAGGTCTCACATTTAGGTCCTTAATCCATTTTGAGTTTATTTTTGTTTATGGTGTAAGAAAGTGGCCCAGTATTGTTATTTTGCATGAAGCTGTCTCGTACAATTTATTGAAGAGGATGTCTTTTCCCCATTGTATGTTCTTGCCTCCTTTACCATTGAGGAATTGACCATATATGCATGGGTTTGATATTGGGCTATTGTTTTGTTCCATTGAAGTGTCTATTTTTGTGCCAGTACCATACTGTTTTGATTATTACAGCTTTGTAGTCTGTCTTGAAATATGGGAATGTGATACCTCCAGCTTTGTTCTTTTTTTCTCAGGATTGCTTTGGCTATTTGGAGTCTTTTCTGGTTCCATATAAGTTTTACTATTATTTGTTCTAGTTATGTTAAAAGTACTGTTAGGGATTGTATTGAATCTGTAGATTGTCTTCTGTCATGATTAGATAAGAGCTGCTGTAGGTCAAGAAGGTGAAATTTAACATTTCAACCCACCTGTCTGCCTCTGCTGAGGTATCTGTGCCATGAAAGAGGAAATGGACTGGAGTAGGGCTAGAACTAAGAACTGGGACAGTCATATCCTTTTGAAAGCTTTAGCTGATGAAGAGCATAAAGATTTATACCAAATTTATCCTGTGTAGATAGAATACCTAATAAATGTGAAATCTACCATTGTTTGTTTCTTTCTTTTAGGCTTACGAGCTAATCAGTCATTCCTTAGTCATGAACTGTATATTTAGACCAAAAAAAGGAGTTTTAAGAGACTTTTCTTTCTTCCCTTGTCAATTAACATGGGAGTGCAGATGTGTGAAAGTGGGAAAATAAAATCCTAATATCTCTTGACCATCTACCATGTGCTGAGCACTATTCTTTGTGCTTTATTTAATTTTATTTAACCTTCATAATGAAATTGGTACAATTATACTCATTTTCTAGATGATCAAACTGACAATATAAAAAGTGAGGCAACCAGTCCAAAATTTCAGCCCTGTCCTTTGTGCTCTGATGGCTGTGCCTTTTCAGATTCCCATTTCCTTCTTACTAGTGCATTCTAATTAATAGAATAGGTACTTTAATTTGTACTTTTTAGAACACTTAGCAGAACTAAGAGACACTTTCCCCTCAAATATTGTTAATTAATTTAATGTGAGCATGACATTATCCTTGTAATAGAGCCATTCGCTGTGGATGCTAAGGAAAACAAGTGTGTGATGATGCCAAGAAAAAGATACATACATACATACATACACATACATATAATCTGTGACATTTCACTGTCTCCAGGCTCAATGACTTGAAAACAACTTAGTGCGACTTCCAAAAATATTAGACAGCAGTCATTTACCCTGGAAGTAAAATAATAACTTTGCAACAGTGGCTTTGCGTGAAGCTATTTGGAAGATGGACAATCATTTTCCACACATGAGACATTTTGCTCATTAATGGGGAACACTTGATTCATTGCATATCATAGGGCTTTTGGCATTTGGTGTTAGACAAATAAACTTAGGCTCCATTTGACAGAAGGAGAGTAACGTGTAGAGATGCTACTCATGATCAAGTGTGACTGGTGCCATAAGGAACAATAATTTGTCAACCTTAGTAAGAATTAAGAACCCTGGGCTATTAATTCTGAGACATGACAGGACTTGTATTACATGTTGCTTAGAAATACAGTTGATCACATTGATGGGAAAATATGATTCAACATCAACTGCTCCTTTGCAATTTTCATGTTGATGCTCTATAAACACTGTTTCTTCTTTGGAATTTTCCACCCTGCTTTTGGAAGGCCTAGCGTACATTTTCCTGGCTATATATCACAACATATTTATTAATTCAACAAATGTGTATTGACCTCCTGCTGTCAATGCTGGTGCTGGAATCATTAGCACTTGTTCTGAAAGTTTCATGGTCTCATTGTAACAGTTCAGAACAGATCTTTGGATTGCCACGGACATTTTTTTTTTCATTTCTAAAAATGGTAATCAGGGGGCCTGGGTGGCTAAGATGGTTAAGCATCTGACTTCAGCTCAGGTCATGATCTCATGGTTTGTGAGTTCGTGTCCTGCATCAGGCTGTATGCTGACCGCTTGAGGCCTGGAGCCTGCTTCTGATTCTGTGTCTCCCTCTCTCTCTGCCCCTCCCCTACTCATGCTCTGTCTGTCTCTCTCTCATTAAAACAAATAAACATTTAAAAAATGGCAATCACTTTATGTCTGTGCTGTGACTGAATGTATGCTTAAGTAAGTTTTATTGCCAGGTGATCTAGATTGAATTGCCCACGAGTTGGTTTTCAGGTTAATATTTAATAATTTTCCCTATATCAACACATTTGTATTGTTAAGAAATCATCTATCTGATGCTTCATGTTACAATTTTTGAATTTGGGGGCTTTGTTTTTGCCTTTCCCAATATGTGAAAATCAACTTAAATATACCACTCCTTCAAAATCTATAAAAATACTTTTGCATAGAAAAAATTCCCACTCCTTCCACTTTCTCTCTCCCACCTACAAATTTGTAGCCACTTTTGGGTCAAGACAGTTCATGAGTGGGGTTTCTATATCCCTTTTATTCACTCTTGCATTGTGAGGTCTGCTTTACCTACATCAGTTCTTCTAACTCTAGCATTCTATTCAAGTATACTTTGAGGCCACTCACACACAATCTAAGCATGAGGCTAACATTTGATTGCCTATTATGTGTTACTAAAAACCGGAAGCTGTGTAGCCTTCATTACTTAGGTCAAAAATGGATTCAACACTACTGGTTCAGCACAGCTTCATGATACTGCTACTTCAAATCATTTGGTTCATTAATTAAATAGAAGACAATTTGACTTGTTTAACTGCATATATATGAGAAGGATAGGTACTAATCTTTGATTTTAAATATTTCAGGATGCAAGTATGCCCTCTGTGTTTTTAATTTCTACAGTATGGACTCCATATTGATTGAACTATGTACAAAACATAATTCTTACTTGTCCTTCCTTTGATTTATTTTCAAGCCCTGAAGACAGCTTTCCATAATTGTAGGCAATAAGTTTATACTGCTAAAAGTAGATAAATGGTCCTTGATTAATTTTCTACATCTAAGTGCAAGTCTGATTATAATTATCCAAAGAAGTTCTAGATTATAGTAGAACAGGGGGCATATGTTGATGAAACCAGTGAGTTTTGTAGGTTTATAGGTGTAGTAATCCAACTCTGACCCTCCACCACCACTTATGAGTAAAACACAATGCAAAGGGCATAGCCAAACCTGGGTTCAAACTCTTGCTTTTCACATATCAGTTGTCTATCTTGATCAAGCCACTGAATCTGTATGATCATCGATTTCCTCATTCACTGAATGGGAGTGGTAATTCCCATAAAATCTCTGCATTATAATAAATGTCTCTATTCTGATAGTGTGAACAGTACCTTATCTATAAATTGGAACAAAGCTTCTGCTGTCTTGAGTAATCTTGAGTGAGAAGCAAATTTTGACTTAAGGAAGAAATTTGGGATAGGGAATAAGGGATAATTCTTTACCCCTTTGTATCAAGGAGTTCCTAATTCTTATGTCCTTTTCTGAGTAGAAAAGAGAGAACCAACACCAATATGTTGAAATATCTACCATATTATGGTAGAATACTTTAGAATCTGAGGATTTCAGGACAAATGTGGATTGAAGACATTAGTGTCTTAAAGAAGTTAAGAAATTCATGGCTATGATGTAATCTCACACCTCACCGCCTACCATCTTCTCTTCTTCCAGGCGTTCACCAAAGGAAGATATTCATGAACTATCCTTATTGCCTACATGGAGTCAGAGACTAGTGGCCTTGGTCATACAACCTTGATGCTGTCTTTTAAAGGCATAATCGGTAAGCCATTTTTTGTACTCCTGTATGTACAGAGCCATCAGTTTTGTTTGGTATAAACATATTAATAAGTAGAATGTTTTGTTAGAAATTTAATTCATTCATGGTGTTTACTGAGACTAACTCTGTGTTTCCTGCACTGACCTATATCTTACAATATATGAACTCTCAGTTCACTCCATATTTGAGTATCTTTGTGTTCTGAGTCATGCTGAGAAAGGGAAAGGCATGGTGTATATCACATCAGGGTGTGTCTCATGGAAACTAATACTGATTGCCTTAAGAGAGAGAATCATGGAAAGCTTCATGGAGATGAACGCATGGGCGTGCCACTCTGTTATCAAAACATTTCTCAGACACGTAGTGACTGTTGTTTGAGTAAGGTAACCAATACCTCAGCAATTCCATCTCCTCAGTTTTAGCAAAACTGTTCTTTGGTTCTAGGCCAAACTTTTCCCAGATCAAAAGGGTCCTGAAGCAGGAGCATGGGATTAAGTGCCCAGGTTAAGACCAAAGAATGTTGGCATTAACAAAGTGTGAATTGGTATGGATCAATTCCTGGCATTCATGCTCAATTCCAACTGTAACTGAATCACTCCTATCTGGAAATTTGACTTGTGAGCATAAGAAAGAGGAAGCTGGCCAGAGCCACTTTTTGGCGTGGGTTTGTCAGAAATACCACAAGCACAGGCTTTTTCACAAGATGGAATTTCATTGTTTGGACATCTGGCTGATTTGCTGAAAACATGCATTTGTGGGAAATATATGGGAACATTTCTCTTTGATAAATAAGGAAATACTTCAATAGAGATTTAGTATTGGATTCTTACTTTGTGTATGTTATTTTCTTTCAGCAATTACAATGTTTCGCTTTTTCTTTGTTTATGTTAGGGGAGAATGAAGACTCCTGTTTATTATAAAATCACAGTTGTTTTTACGTTTTTTTAGCAAGCTGCTCTTAGAAAACACACTAGGAAGCCACATACATTATTTCTACGTGTTTCCAACTGGGTGGAAAATTAGTATTTTGAAACTTCAGTGTATTAAATATAAATAAATATACCTCATCCATCTCACAGGTAACACTGATGTCTCTTTGGATAAATGATTTGATTGGGCAAGAAAACAACAGACAAAAGACTTGCCTCTGAAAGATTGTTCTATTGTAAGCTTTTATTTCTGTTTGCTAAGGTACTGTTTTAACAAAATATTCCTAATTTAAATTCTGGAATACTCTCTTTTTTCTGAATTATGAAACTTCCCCAATACATCTGTGTCTATAGGGGGCAGCGATCCTTCACTGTTGTAAGTGATGTGGGTTTAAATGTACTGGATTGTAAATAGAAGGTGAAGTTATGAAACAGAAACAAATGGCAGGAGTCTATTTTCAGGTAGGTTCTCCTAGTTTAATGAAAGCACAGGCTTATGTTGTTCAGTATACTGTTATGAATAAGGGGAAACTTCAGCCACTAGCTCTAAATGTAATGTAGTCTGCCCTGTCTGATCTTGAGTCACAGGAGACTTTTGATAGGGGCTCATTGTTGCCTCTTCGTATACCAAAAGCAATATCACAGACTCACTGGGCAACCTGTTTCCCAAACCCCCACTTCAGGAGGTCATAAATGGCTAAGCATTTGTGTAGAGTAAAAGCTGTTTTGTTTTTCTTCAGGTTGATAGATAGGATACATTAGAGAAAGTCAGGATAATTCTGTCTATTATAAAACCCACCCTTTTCTTTTTTTTCTTTTTTCTTTTTTCTCTTCTCTTCTCTTCTCTTCTCTTCTCTTCTCTTCTCTTCTTTCCTCATACTCTCTTGAGTGCCATACTGATTGTACAGATACCTTAAGTAGGACTTGTTGTAACACTGGTGTTGACGTTCCCTATAGTTCTTTTGTTAAAAAAACAAAAACAAAAACAAAAAAACCCTAGTTTAATTTTCAACATAATAGAAGCCACTGATGAGAGAGATTCTCTAATCTCTTAAGCATTTAGCTCTCCAAAAAACTTTCTTCATTGTTAGGGAGCTAAAAATACAGAAGACTAGTAGAGTAGCATTTCCCTAAACTAATTAACCAACTGCCACATGTTAACATGTGCTAGATTAGCTAGCAGCAAGGGTAACTCACCACATGTGGTGCGTGCTTACAATGGATCGGCCATTATTCCAGGGTCTTCAAATGGCTTAACTCATTTAAATCTACCTAACAACTACTATTTCTCATCAGTTCTCTGATACATACTTTTTCATATTTTAAGAGTTCTCAAATCAAGCTATGTCTTAAAACTAATGACTTCTTACAATTGTTATGTGTGAGCCAGAAGTGGAGATGGAATTTGTTACAACCCGCACATGCGAGAACCTGAAAATTACCAGCCTTTAAAACATGAGGAATAGATGTCATGAGCTAGGAAGGAAATCCCAGGGACAAGAAATGAAGTGCTTTTCAGCTCGTAGGAGCCGCATAGCGGGTGGGTGATAGTGGGAGAGTAGCAAGCCACACATGTGCGGCAGAATCCCTAAACCTGCGTCGACAGTAGGCAGATTCTACACCTGCGCAGCGGGGTAGCCCAATGCCAATGGTTTTTAGTGGGTTTATGTATTTTTAAAAATAAATGCTGTACCCATAACACTTTTGATGGCACAAGAGAAGCTATAATGAAAAACTCAGATGTTGACAAATCTGATTCAAGAACTGATTTGGAAGTTTGAATCTGAGTATGAAGAAGGCTTAAGAATATCTAAACCAATTTATGTTACTTATATTCTACTTTTTATATATGTATGACAGTGTGTATGATTCAAAACATCTATGTATAATTAATTCTAGAAGAGGTCTTTCAATATGCTCACAAAACAGAAATTCATAGCATTAAGAGCTTTTTGTCATATTTTAATTGGTTGTGATTTTTTTTCTCAATTTTTCTCCCAGTGGCATTTAAAAAATCTTGTCTTACGATTGAGAGCTTTCTTGATTTGATACCAGCAGTATTATTATCTGTATTTTATATGGATGAGACCATTATGACACAATAAAGCAGCAAAATTAGGATTTCGATCCTGCCTCTGTCTACAGCATGATACCTTTCTCTGTGTGTGTGTGAAATCATTGCAAAAAAAAAGTTTTAATAATTTTTTAAGTTTTATTTATTTTGAGAGAGAGAGAGAGAAAGAGAGAGAGAGAGAGAGAGAGAGAGAAGGAACAAGCAGAAGAGGAACAGAGTGAGTGGGGGAGAGAGAATCCCAAGCAGGCTCCATACTGTCAATGCAGAGCCCTACAAGGGACTCGAACTCATGAACCATGAAGTCATGACCTGAGCCAAAATCAAGAGTCAGACACTTAACCAACTGAGCTGCCCAGGCACCCCAAAGCATTTTTATTATACCATTTGCACTAAAGTTGCTACAAGATATTTTCAGAACTCCAGTCTTCCCTTTCCTGTGTTCCTGCCTCAGACCATGACACTGGGTGCCTCTGCCCTCCTAAAGAAGAGAGGCTAAGAAAGACCATTTCATCCACCCTTCTGTGGTTCCTGTTTCTTCAAGCTCATTGAAGCAAGTTTAGTCATACAAACCAAGTCAGGACAGGGATCAGAGAGAGCCCATTTTTGCTGCCAGACCAAACTGCACCCTCATCCAGAGCATGTATTACTAAAGCAGCATTGCATTTTAATTCCCCTCTGGCTCCTGTGCAAAAATACCACGAATGGTTGCACAGGTTATGTCTATTCTTAATTGGTTCTGCTCCTCTATCTAGTTTTAATCAGTTTGGAATCTACAGGGGAATGTGAATGAAGAATTAATTTCTTCCAATCTCCTGACATATTTGCCTTTCTAAATCTATGTCAGAAAAACACAAAGCTATTTTATTATACATTCACTAAAAAGAGCAAGTAACACATCTATAGATAAAGGGAAAGTAAAAGATCTTGCATTTATATCGTTGTCATGAAATATGACTTATAGAAAATATGTTAAAATGAAAATCACGCTTTGGGATCTTTATATCATATATATGTCAAACATTAGAAGTCATGGCATTTTCTTTGATCTTCAAAAGAAGGCATAAAACCAAGTTTTTATCTATGCAACATTTTTTGTTTCACTGTGATATGAAGATGTAATTTCATTCAAATATGTGGTCCAAAAAAAGAAGCATAGAAGCTGTGTGTTTTGTATCTGTCAAGTATTTTGCATTAAGCTAATCTAAAACCCCACACTTTTCTTTTTTCTGGGATAGCTTTGTTCCAAAAATTTAGAAATAGGTGCCTATAACTTGCTGATCTTTACTTTTGAGTATTACCTTTCTATCTTTAGCAAATCATTTGAGATCATGATATTTTACTTTTCATTAAAAAAAGTCTTTATTTTAGTCCTTCAGCTATTGGGTAACAAGTTTTATAGAAATATTTACTGTGCTATAAACAATATTATCATTTCTACAGGTTGAAATTAAAGGAAAGGGTACATATGCATGGAAACACCAACTTGATGGCATTCCTCAATGCAACTAAAAGTTGGCAAATGGGGTATCCATGGCTGCTGGTCTTGTGATTTCACAACAAGTGCTGTTTCACGTGTCTTTCCATTATTCTCAGGTGAGAAAAAATAGTTTTTTCTCATTATGAATTATATATCTGCCATTTATTAAGTTCCATTTATTAATGGCAGATTAATAATTCATGATATTTTCCCTCCATTATTTAAAAAATAAATTCCAGGAGAAAATAATGCCGATGCCGTCTTAGTTTTTTTTTTTTATTTTGTTTTATTCATGAAAATCATTTAATATACACTGATAAAAATAAATATTAAACAGAGATGATCAGTGGGGAAATACCACTATAGAAAAAAACTGCACCGGGATGTAAATAGAAAGCTTCTATGAAAGAGTCTATACATTTGATGAAATCTATAAAGAATTAAATACAATTGAATTATTAACAGTAAAGTTGAGGCCTTTGTTAAAGTGCCACAAAGATGGTAATATTTGATGAAAATTAAAGGGGAAGTTTACTTGATAAGTGTTTGTATTTATTGGAGGACAATAAGTTTCTCAATTGCTATTTCTACAACTGTAACTTTCTTTAATAATCCATAAATTTTATAATGAAACTGAAATGGTGTGTAAGGAAAACTTAAACTCTTCCCTCCTAAAAAAGTCCCACTATATTCATCAGACACAAAGCAAGCCTATCATGAAAGGATGTAACTTTTCAAATAGTGCAAAATGAAAGTGACATAATCAGGCCTCCTTTTGTTGGTCCATCCTACAGACAGTGCAGTTCTGAACGTAACCAGGATTCCACATTCCACCTTTAATAGATCTTCCTTTTATCCAGGTATAAGATGGAAGATTGACCTCTTAAAATCACACATTTGTATTGGAGCCTTGTGACTTAAAACAATTTTTTTTTGCTTATTTTTGAGAGGCTGGGAGGGGCAGAGAGGGAGGGTGCAGAGAGAGAGGGGAACAGAGAATTTGAAGTGGGTTCTGAGCTGATAGCAGTGAGTTCCATGCAGGGCTTGAACTCACGAACCATGAGATCATGACCTGAGCCAAAGGAGGCTGCTCAACCAACTGAGCCACTCACGTGCCCTGCCGCCTTGTGACTTTTTAATTTGAGATGTACATTGATCAAGTGCTTTGTCAAATATCTGGCTCATATTCACTAGATTGCATGTTTGATTTCTGCTAGTCTGAGGAAACTTTAATATCTCTCTGGATTTCAGCACAATAACATTTTCTGTGATTTTGGGCATCTCTGTTTTCTTGATCTTATCCCTCCTCTTTAATACATTTCAATCTGAATTTAATAGGTTCACATGTTTGCACTGGTAACAATGGCTCCATTATCTTTCTAGAGGTGTGCATGCACATTGGATGAAGAATTTTCATTTTTACTAAATTATGGGGAGGATGTGTGGGGATAGTGTGCATTACTTTGCAATAAGAAAAAAAAATGAACATTAATCATCTAGCGGCTCAAGGGCCAGAGTTTTATCATCCATTATTATTTGGCACTTTGTATTGTCCTTCTGGGAATACCTGGAGATCTGAGTGGATCTGACTGAGAGAGAAGTATCATATAAGAATATTGATAATCAACACTTTCATGGCACTGTATATTAACTCCTATTATTTATTAATCTTCCTGGAGGATTGAAAGATTTGGTACTCTTTCCAGGAGTTTCATCCATCCTGGGAAGTTTATCTTAGGCAAATGTGTTCTGAGCAAAAGATATAATTAGTATTAGCCTTGCATTACAAAACACATTAGCCAGTCACTCTAATACTCAGTTTGAAAGTATCTAAGATTCAAGTAAACATGAACCAAATGCTTCTGTCAACAGTTCTAATGCTATTTTGAATATTTTATAATATGTTACTCTCAGATGTTAAAATCAGGGCTTACTTGTACATGATTTATGGCAGACAAACTACAGAGGTTTGATTTGAGTAAGTAAGTAATGTTTTATGTCTCAATTTCTAACTCTCCTCTGTTATTCGCTGATAACAGGCATCATGTATTTTGGCTCACAGTCATTGTTATTATCGATGCATTCTTGGGGAGTGTAAAAACAGATAATGCTGAAAGCAGTTTGTATTTTCTCATATAGTCCTTGTTTCACATTAAGTGCCTTTAATTGTCATTCTATTCAGAATCAGCCCCTGTGAGAATAATTGTACAAAGTCAACAGAATTGCTTCAGAAAGATCTTGGATCTGGCAGTTTCTTTGGGCTTGGCATGATGATGTTTTCCCTTCCCATTTGTTTTATTACTAATTTTTTTTCAAGAGGCTATTAGTAGACTTTTCCAAATTACATTCTATACAATTTTTGCAAAGAAACTCAGTGTATATTTGTCATCAGTAACAGAATTTGTTTCTTTGATCCTTAAAAGCTAAATTGAAAATAGACTACACTTTATGTTCTGGTGAAGTGGTAGGCATTTTCTCTGAGAAGAATTTATGGGTTCTCAGAAACTCAGTCACATCATATAAAATTTGTCCTTGAAAATCCATTAGGTAGTCTAAAACAAAGGTTCATTCCTAGAGAAGAGCCTAGTATGTGCGTTATATGAGACATCATGAAGAGATTTTCATCAACGCAATAAAAAAATTAAACTTTCCCCTTTAGGTTCTAGAAACAGTTGCAGTTTACCTATCAATAGACTATTCGACCAGATTTGACCTGTTTAATTATTGGTAAGGGAAACTCATACACTTAGGATCCTTACCGAGGTCCTCTTTTCTTTACCACAGACCAGTTTTTTTTTTTTATTTTTTTAGATGGTATTTCTTTACCATTGAATGTACATAGATATACTTTTCATTAGAACTGAAATATATTGATCTCTTCTGAAGATGCTCTGTGAATTGTCACAATATGTAGCTGGTGTATTTTCCCCTCTACTACTAATAGGAGAAATAGTTGGAATAGAAGCAGCATTAATGCTTATCATGGTTTAGAAGCCAATTTTTGAACATGATTTTACGTTTGTTCATGAAGAAGTACTTTGAGGAAAATGATTGCACCAGTCTATATTTGAAACTATTTCTGAGGAAAATTCTACTGTGAAAGACAGAAAAGAAAGAGCAATCAGTACATATATACTGATATATCAGATTTGAGTATAAAATATCTAAGTTTTATAGGCACTCAGATTGTTTTTCTTACCTTAAGGATGCTAATTTCTGAGAGGAGTTTGGTAAGATGGTAGAATAGGAAGAATCTGAGCTCACCCTGTCCCATGTTCACAACTAGCTATCATCCACATCCAAGTCAATAAACCACAGAGCAACCTGAAGACTGGCAGAACAAATTCCACAACTAAATGTAGGGAAGAAGCTGCATCTGAAAGGTTAGGAAGGTCAAAAAGGCAGAGGGAGGCTGCCCACGGGACAGAGGGAGCTTCACCTACAGAGAGGGCAGAGAAATGGGTCTTTGCAACAGGGAGCTTACAAAGGGAACACTAATTCCCAAGCTTTTTGCCTTTAAAAACCAGAGTGGCTTCATTCCATGAGTTTGTAAACATATGGGACTTGGAACCTGAAGCTTTAAAAGTCAACTGACTCAGGACTGGGCCAGACAGGTGGGCAAGTGATAGCTGGGTCTCTGCCCTTAAAGAGACAACAGCCTGTGCCAGAGGTAAAATAAAAACAGCAGTTTAGGGGCGCCTGGGTGGCTCAGTCGGTTAAGCGTCCGACTTTGGCTCAGGTCATGATCTCGCGGTCCGTGAATTCGAGCCCTGCGTCGGGTTCTGTGCTGACAGCTCAGAGCCTGGAGCCTGTTTCAGATTCTGTGTCTCCCTCTCTCTGACCCTCCCCTGTTCATGCTCTGTCTCAAAAATAAATAAATGTTAAAAAAAAATGTATATAAAAAAAACACAGCAGTTTATACAATCCTGGGGAAAAATGGGAGATAGATCTGTTCATTCTGATTTCAGAGGGAGAACTCTGAAACAGAGGGAGCTACAGGTACCATTTTCCTCCCCGACCCCCAGCATAAAAACAGACCCACTTGTGGGAGGCAGGCCTACATAGACACTTGTAGCCTCAGCCCAGGGCTTATGGCAAATTTTGTAAAGGTACACAGATGCCACACCCAACCACCAGTGCACAACTGCCACATGACAGCACCCAGATATCATGCCTTGGACAGCCTTGCAACCCCAGCCAACCAGTGAGCAGCCCCTAACCACTGGAACACTTCAAGAGACCTGGCACAGAATTAGTGGACCAACGCATATTTTGCTAGCACCACCAACTCCACTCCCAAGTGCCCCAGCAGGTACACCCCCTCACATTTGGCCTGACTGGGTCCCACTAACACCACAGAGAGTAAGCACAGTCCAGAATAGGTAGAGAGTCAGTGTTGATGACTTCACTGAAAGGAAAAGCAACTCAGACACAACAACCTGGTGTAAACAACATACATAGGATACTTTCCTGAAGGGAGAGGTTCTGGTGAACAGAGGACAGAGCACCGCAATACATTCCAGGACCTCTTCTTCATATAGTAACTACTTTAAAGAGCAGAAGACACATCTGACTTTCTTAACATATAGAAACAGTCACAGAGAGGCAGACAAAATAAGGAGAAAGAGAAATCTATCCCAAATGAAAGAACAGGACAGGGCCACAGCCAGAGGTCTAAGCAAAATAGATATAAGTAACATTCCTGATAGAGAATTTAAATCAATAATAATAAAGATACTCACTGGACTTGAGCAAAGAATGAAAGACATGAGTGAAACCTATAACACAGAGATAAGGAAGAATAAAACAGAGATAAAGAGCTCAGTAAATGAGAAACACACTTGATGGCATGAACCGCAGGAATGAAGAAGCAGAGGAATGAATTAATGACCTAGAAAACAGAGTAATAGTAAGTAATCAAGCTGAACAAAAGAGAAAAGATTTGTGCAAAATGGAAATAGATTTAGGGAACTCAGTGACTCCATTAAACATAATGCCATTTGTATTATAGGAGTGTCAAAAGAAGAGAAAAGGGGTAGAAAAATTATTTGAAGAAATGATAGCTAAAAACTATTCTTTCCAGGGAAGGAAAAAGATATCCAGGTCCAAGAGGCACAGAGAGCTCTCATCAGAATCAACAAAAGCAGGCCAATAGCAAGACATATTGTAATTAAATTTACAAAATACAGTGACAAAAAAAAAATTTTAAACCAGCAAAAAAAAAAATTAAAAAATAAATACAATAAAATAACTTGCAAAGGAAAATACATAAGACTAGCACATAAGACTAGCAAGACATTTTTCAACAGAAACTTTGCAAAAAAGAAGAGAGTGGCATGATATATTCAAAGTGCTGAATGGGAAAAATCTGCAGCCAAGAATATTCTATCTAGCAAGGTTATCATTCAGAATAGAAAGAGATATAAAGAGTTTCCCAGACAAACAAAAACTAAAAGAGTTCATGACCACTAAACCAGTCATGCAAGAAATATTAAAAAGGACTCTTTGAGTGGAAACAAGGACAAAAAATGACAGTATGAAGGTAGGAAACACAAAATCAGTAAAAATAAGTATTTTTGTAAAAAATCAGTCAATGAACTCACAAAAAAAAAAGATATAAAATACAGTAACATATACCTAAAACATGGGGAGGAAAGGAGAAAAGACTGGGTTCAACCTTAAATAACCATCAACTTAATATAGAGTGCTATATGCAGAAGAGGTTGTATACAAACCTAGTGGTAACCTAATGGTAACCATATATCAAAAACCAGTAATAAATATGCAAAGATTAAAGAGAAAGAAATTCAGGTTTATCACTAAAGAAAATCAACAAAATATGGAAGAGAGATAAGAACAGATGAGAGAAAATCTTCATAAACAGCACAAAACAAGTATTATAATGACAATAAACACGTATCTACCAATAATTACTTTAAATGTAAATAGATTACATGATTCCACCAAAAGACATAGAGTGATAGAATGGATTAAAAACAAGACCCACCTATATGCCTACAGGAGACCCATTTTAGACCTAAAGACAGCTACGGATTGAAGATGATGGAGAAACATTTGTCATGCAAATGAATGTGAAAAGAAAGGCCAGAGAAGCAACTTATATGTGACAAAATGCTTTAAAACAATTATTCTAACAAGAGACAAAGAATGACACTATATAATAATTAAGGGGACAAACAATTGTAAATATTTATGTACTCAACATGAAAACACTGAAGTCCATGAAACAGTTAATAACAAACATAAAACAACTAATCGATAATAATACAATAATAGTAGAGAACTTTAACACCCTACTTACATCAATGGATAGATCATCTAAACAGAAAATCAACAAGGAAACAATAGCTTTGAATGACAAATTGAAACAGATGAATTTAACAGATACATTCAGAACGTTCCATCCCAAAACAGCAGAATACATTCTTTTCAAGTGGACATGGAACATTCCTCAGAAGAGATCACATATTAGCCCACAAATCCAGCCTCAATAAATTCAAGAAGACTTAAGTCATACCATGCCTCTTGTCTGATCACAACACTATGAAAACTAGAAGTCAACCACAAGAAAAAATATGGAAGGACCACAAATACATGAAGGTTAAGCAATGTGCTACTAAACAATAAATGGGTCAAGTATGTAATCAAAGAAGAAATTAAAAAGTAAATGGAAACAAATGAAAATAACAAATGGAAACAAATGAGAAAAACACCATGGTCCAAACCTCTGGGGTGCAGCAAAAGCAGTCCTAAGAGAGAAGTTTATAGCAATACAGGCTTACCTCAAGAAGCAAGAAAAATATTAATAAAACAATTAAACTTGCATCTAAAGAAGCTAGAACACAAAACCTAAAACCAGCCGAAGGAAGGAAATAATAAAGAATAGAGCAGAAATAAATGATATAGAAACCAAAAAAAAAAAAAAAACAAACAAACAAACAGTAGAATAAATCAATGAAACCAAGAGCTGGTTCTTTGAAAAAAGTCAATAAATTGGCAAACCTCTATGCAGACTTATCAAGAACAAAAGAGAAAGGAATCAAAATCGGAAATGAGAGAAGAGATATAACAACTCATAGCACAGAAATACAATCATAAGAGAATATTGTGAAAAACAGTATGCCAAAAAAAAATAAATTGGGCAACCTAGTAGAAATGGATAAATTCCTATGATCATAAACTACCAAAATTGAAACAGAAAGAAAATTTGAACAGACCCATAACCAATAAAGAAATTAAATCAGTAATCAAAAAACTCCCAATGAACAGAAGTCCAGGACCAGAAGACTTCACAGGCGAATTCTACCAAACATTTGAAGAAGAGTTAATACCTATTTTTCTCAAACTATTCCAAGAAAATATAAAAGGAAGAAAAACTTCCAAATTCTTTCTATAAGGCCAGCATTAACCTGATACCAAAACTAGATAAAGACACCGAAAAGAGAACTACAGGCCAATATCCCTGATGAATACAGATGCAAAATTTTTGATAAATACTAGTAAACTGAACCCCCAAAATACCCCCAAAAAATCATTCACTACGATCAAGTAGGGTTTAATCCCAGGTTGCAAGGGTAGTTCAATATTCACACATCAATCAAAGTGATAGATCACATCAAGAGAAAGGATAAGAACTATATGATCATTTCAGTAGATGAAGAAAAAGAATGACAAGGGACAACATCCATTCATGATAAAAACCCTCAACAAAGTAGGTTTAGAGGGAACATACCTCAAAATAATAAAGACCATGCATGTAAACCCGCAGCTACTATCATCCTTAATAGGGAAAAACTTAGAGATTTCCCCTTACATCAGGAAGAAGACAAGGATGTTCACTCTCACCACTTTTATTAAACATAGTACTGAAAGTTCTAATCACAACAATCGGAAAACAAAAAGAAATAAAAAGCATCAAAATTAGCAAAGAAGTAAAACTTTGACTATTTTCAGATGACATGATTATATATATAGAAAACCCAAAAGATTGCACCAAAAAAACTGCTAGAACTGATAAATGAATTTAGTAAAGTTGCTGGATACAAAATCAATGTATAGAAATATGTTTTATTTCTATACACCAATAATGAAAAAACAGAAAGAAATTAAGAAAATAATCCCATTTACAGTTGCACCAAAAATAGTAAGATACCTATGAATAAATCTAACCAAAGAGGTGAGAGACATGTACTCTGAAAAATTATGAAACACTGATGAATGAAATTGAAGACAACATAAAGAAATAGAAAGACATTCCATACTGATAGGTCAGAAGAGCAAGTATTGTTAAAATGTCTATACTACCCAAAGAAATCTACACATTTAATGATGTAATCCCTATCAAATTACCAACAGCATTACAAAAAAGCATCCTAAAATTAGTATGGACCCTCAGAAGACCCCAAATAGCCAAAGCAGTCTTGAAAAAGAATAGCAAAGCTGGAGGCATCACCATTCTGGATTTCAAGTTATTTTACAAAGCTGTTGTGGTCGAAACATTATGGTACTGGCACAAAAACAGACACATAGATCAATGGAATAGAATATAAAATCCAGAAATAAACCCACAAAAATAGAGTCAATTGATCCATAAATCAGAAAAGAATATGCAATGAGCAAAAGACAGTCTGTTCAACAAATGGTTTAGGGAAAACTAGACAGCTGCATGCAAAAGAATGAAACTGGACCACTTTCACCTTAGACACCACTTTCACCTAACTAAAAATGGATTAAAGACCTAAATATGAGGCCTGAAACCATAAAAATCCTAAAAAAGAACACAGGCAGTAACTTCTTTGACATGGGCTGTAGCAACTTCTAGCTAAATAGGTCTCCTGAGGAAAGGGAAACAAAAGCAAAAATAAACTATTAGGATTTCATCAAAATAAAAAGCTTCTGCACAGAGAAGGAAACAATCAACAATAATAAAAGGCAACCTATGGCATGGGAAAAGGTATTTACCAATGGCATATGCAATAAAGGATTAGTATCCAAAATATATTAAGAACTTATACAATTCAACACCAAAAAAAAAAAAAACCAAAATAATTCATTTAAAAAATTGGCAAAAGAGGGGCACCTGGGTGGCTCAGTCGGTTGGGCGGCCGACTTTGGCTCAGGTCATGATCTCACGGTCCGTGAGTTCAAGCCCCGCATCGGGCTCTGTGCTGACGGCTCAGAGCCTGGAGCCTGCTTCGGATTCTGTGTCTCCCTCTCTCTCTGACCCTCCCCCGTTCATGCTCTGTCTCTCTCTGTCTCAAAAATAAATGAACGTTAAAAAAAAATTTTAAAAAAATTGGCAAAAGAAATGAACAGACATTTCTTTAAGGAAGACATACTGATGGCCAAGAAATGCATGAAATGGTGTTCATCATCATCTAGCATCAGGGAGATGCAAATCAAAACTACAGTGAACTATCACCTCACACCTGTCAGAATGGCTAAAATCATCAATGCCAGAAACAACAGGTGTTGGCAAGGATGTGGAGAAAAAGGAACCCTCTTGCACTATTGGTGGGAATGCAATCTCGTGCAGCAACTGTGGGAAGCTTTGGAGGATCCTCAAGAAGTTAAAAGTAGAATTACTTTATGATCAAGCATTCACATTACTGGGTATTTACTCAAAGAAAACAAGAAGACTAATTCAAAGGGATACATGCACCCCTATGTTAATTACAACATTATTTACAGTAGCCAGGATATTGAAGCAGCCCAAGTGTCCATCAAATGATGAATGGATAAGGAAGATGTGGTATGTGTGTGTGTGTGTGTGTGTGTGTGTGTGTGTGTGTGTGGTGTGTGTGTGTATATATATACACACACATACATATATATATATATATATACACACAATACAATATTATTCAACCTTAAGAAGAATGAAATCATGCCATTTGCAACAACATGGATGGAGCTAGAAAGTATAATGCTAAGTGAAATAAGTCAAAGAAAGACACATACCATTTGATTTCACTCATGTGGAATTTAAGAACAAAATAAACAAAGGGAAACAATGAGAGAGGGAAAGAGAGACAAACCAAGAAACGAACTCTTAGTATATAGAACAAACTGATGGTTAGCAGAGGGGAGGAGGATGGAGGGATGAGTTAAATAGGGGATGAGGGTTAAAGAGCACCCTTGTCACGATGGGCCCGGGCTGATGTATGGAAGTGTTGAATCACTATATTGTAACCTGAGACTAATATTACACTGTAGTTTAACTGGGTTAAAATAAAAACTTAAAAAATAAAAAAGAATGCTACTTTTTTATGCTACTTTTTATCATTCTTTATTTACATCTATCATGGGACCTTTACCTGAGCTCTAATTTTTCAGTGACCCTAGTTTCATTTCCTTATGCTGTGCTTATTTTTTAATAAGATCTAAATTTTAACAGAATGTTCCTTCTCAACACCCTCAATGACTCTCAGGGCCTTTTGAGTAAATTTTACATGCCTTTCTGAAGTGTTTCAGGTCCTCCACAAAAAGCTTGGAGGTTTTGATAACTTTCTCTCTATGCAACCCCTCTGCTTGGGCTGATATTCTCCATTCTCTAGACTGCACAGGGAGGGAGTCTCCTTTGCTAGCAAGAGTTTGAACTTGTGGTAATGTCATCTGCATTTTGATGAGGCTTATACTGCCTTAGAACCTTTCTCTTTTTATCATAATTATCCATGTTTTAAAATGATCAACTCAAATGAAATTTTTTGTCAAGGATTTCCTAACCTCCTCAACTAGAAATGATGTCTACTTCATGATTTCACATGGTTCCTGACTTCTGGTACTTCATTCATTCACTAATTCAAGTTTTTGCTGAGTTCCTGTACATATACAATATAAAGTACATTGGAAGTGCAATGGAGAAAAACACAGCAGTAAGGGATGATAAAGAGTCTCGGGGTAGGAAAGTAGACTATAGGCTGACAGGACTTGTTCAGAAAAGGTCTCACTGATGAAGTGACAGTGATGTAAAGATAGGCAGCAGATGACAAAATGGTTCATGTGACTTTCTGGAAGGAAAACTTCATAGGCATCCAGGAAGGGTACGACTAGCGTGTTGAAGAAACTCATAGGAGCCCATGGAGCACTGAAATGATAGGACTTGGACTTTGGTTCTCATCCTGCTGCAATGACTTCTCATCACTCAAGGGTAAAGAAGACATCATAAATGTGTTTATAGCTCCACAGTCCCAGGAACGAACTTGCTATTCAATGTATGTTTGTTTGAAGTTTAATGATAGAGACTTGGGGAAATTTTGAGAATCACTATTCCAGACAGACACCTAGAATCCAGACAATGAAAAGGAAGGAAAAAGTTGCAAGGAAAGAAGGAAGCTTCTGTGTGCATATAATCAATACCAGCTATCTCTCATGCCTGCATTAATTTACAGTTGGTTTAATTTTTTAAAGAACATTGAATATCTGACTATGAAGATAAAGCCAAGCCACAAATTTTCCAATGTTAGCAACATGTGAATATGTACCAATAGGTAGAGCTGAAACAGAGTAACCTTTCTCTAGAAGGGCGGGTAAAATGGGGATTTTTTAAAGTTTATTTATTTATTTTTGAGAAGGGGGCAGAGAAAGAGAGGGAGGGAGAATCCTAGCAGGTTCCACACTGTCAGTGCAGAGCCTGATATGGGGATTGAGTTTATGAACTGTGAGATCATGACCTGAGCCAAAATCAAGAGTCACATCCTTCATGACTGAGCCACCCAGGCGCTCCAAACTGGGAAATTTTTAGTCAGTGCTCAAACTGAAATTAATTTCCAAAATCTGTTAAGCAGCTGGAGAAAATGATCAACAAGATTCCAATTGCAAGAAATCAGTGGAAAGGTAGATAGACTTTTGAAGAAGTTCAGCAGACTTATTTAGGCATCTCAGACATTAGGATATTTGCTTTAAAGAAACTGGTGCTATGGATAGAAAATATGGGACCACAAAATAAGTTTCAGGGATTTCAGTTACTAGAAACTGAAGTACCAAATGCGGAGAAGAATGTGTACAGGTACAAAATGGAATTAATCCTATTAGTGTACGTTTTAATCTGGGCCAGAGTTTGTCTCATGGTTTGGAGTGGTGCCGACACTGCAGGTGATTTAAGAGTGCATAGACAAAGAGCCAAGTAGCCCATTAGTGTAAAAATGGATTACTGAGGGTTATTTATAGAGGAGGAGGCATATCAGTACTTATCCTTGGGAAAACACAGAAGCTGCAGGAGAAAAAAAAATGTCTTGTGATCATTTAAAATAGTGGAACATACGAGAAGCAGAACGTTGACTCATAAATGGCTTGGCAGACTTGAGTTGTATCCATTTGGAATAAACTTAATCTATTTAGGTTGGGATTTCTTCCTTTTTTGTTGTTGCTGTTTTAGGAACTGTATCCCCAAATTAAGAAGCATATATATATATATATATATATATATATATATATATATATATATATTTTGTATAGTTGTTAAGATAACTGTAGTGGAGTAGTTGTGCCATAACTTTCAGTAAATGAATTTGACCTTTGGAACAGCTCAAAGTTGTGATCTTGTTCAGTTTTTAGGTAGGAGCAATACTTAAACTTTTGTTGCTTTAAGTCCAGTGTGTATGGCAAATTGATTCATATATACAAGGCATTTTATAGTTTCCTAAACATATTTTATATATTTTTTTCCCCTGGGAAAAGTGTGACCAGTCCTCCACTACCACAAATTCTGCAGTCGAGTTTCCCACATTTGGGGAAATCTCAGGAGTCAGCACATCCAGAATGCAATGGATAAGCCTTGCCCTGGGAAAACCACCTTTGTGATCATGGTATCTCCCCTGTCAATAAGTATACATATTTTATATTTTTAATCCATTTTCACAACTATTTTGTGATGCCATATTATTCGTTTTCCCTGTTTCTAAATGAGAAAATAGTGTCAGTGCCACAAATTTCTTGCATTCACTCAACTATACTTATTAAGCACCACATATGTAAAGTACTTTGCCATATAATGGAAATAATGCACAAATTAATTCTTGCCTTTTGAAAGTCATAATCTAGTCAGAGAATGGCTTACTCTCCTTGAGTTGCAATAACAAAAATACCATAGACTGAATAGCTTACAATAAACATTTGTTTCTCACAGGTCTGGAGGCTGGGAAGTTCAAGATCAAGGTGTTGGTAGATTCCTTGTCTGATGAGGGCCTGCTTCCTGGTTCATCCATGGCCATCCTCTGGCTGTGTTCTCACATGGTGGAAAAGGTGAGGGATCTCTTTGGGGTCTCTTTTAAAAGGTCACTAATCTCATTCATGTGGGCTCCACCCTCATGATCTAATAAGCTCCCAAAGGCCCTGTCTCCAAATACCAACACATTTGGGGATTAGGTTGCAACATATACATTTTGAGGGAACACATATATTCAGTTTATAGTAGGGAAGGAGACAGGAAATTCATGCCTTGGGTAGTGATTTCTACAGCAATAGAGATAACTTCCAGCCATCTTAGAAATATAGGGGAAGAAACTCTGATATACACAAGCATATAGTTTGGGTTGATAGTAAATGTATTTAACAACATGCATGCATGAAGACGTGACCATGCTCTGAGACCCTGAATATCAGCTCTGCAAATAGATGAGGTGAGACGCTCTACATGCATACAGAAGGAAACACATTTAAAATGAAGGAATTGTGGGGAATAAAGAGATAATTTCCTGTTATTTAATCTTTCTGTACCTACTTTCTCATGTGTAAAATAGGAATAATATAGCAGCTCTCATAAGACTATTGGTAGGATTAATATAAATACAGTTTACAAATTATACATAAAGTGTTTAGAACACAGTAATAACTCTCAGTGTTAGCGCATGTTATTATTATTGCCATTGTTATTATACATCTTATTTCCATTTTGGAGACTTATGTATCTTAAAAATTATATATCCAGGTAAGTGTAAATATAGAAATGACTCACCCTTACATTAGTCTTGATGTTGAGACCTTTGACATTGGTGACATCTTTAGCCCTCATTTCCAAAACTAAGGTACATGAAAACTCTATTTGAAATAATTCCTTTAGTTCATTGAGTTTTCTCTAAGCATCATCAAGCTTCAGTTATCACTTGCTTGCTGATATCTGCCTCTACTGATACGTGATATATGGCAGGACAGCCTGGGAGAGACAAGGGACAACTGGTCTCAGAGGTGACCATTGTGCCAGCATATGCTACCTGTACTCAACGCCAGCACAGGGGCTCTGATTGAGATCAAGGGCAGCCTTCCCAGTTCCGAAGAATCCACTAATAAGAGCACCAGACCACATTCAGAATGAAAAATGCCACTGGATCCCCTTTGCAATTAATGATCACTTATTGTGTTCTAATAATAGCCAATGATATTTTTAGTTCCCCTCCCAAACCAAGGAAAGAAGTTCTGTGTGTTTGGTATTTATTGTTTTCATTCTATCAAAAAAATGGGTATTATATTGACAGATCTAAGATATAGGGTATGTTTCCCTTCCTTCCTCAAGAAAGCACCAGGTATTTTGGGACATAGTTTTCTCATGTGCAAAATAGCAACAATTATATTTTCCTTTGCATTTTGGGACATCTAAATACTTAGGTTTGTGTCTTCAAAAATCTGTGGGACATGTGGACTTCCTTGAAGTTGGGATGCTAAATTAAGTAGTAATACCTAAGTTTGTGGGTTTTGTCCAACAGATGAAAGTCAGTTGGCATTTGTCATGGTTGCAAACTCCCAAGTCTATGTACAGAGACAGCCCCAGTTGATGGCAATAATGAATACAGTGTGATATGAAACATGCCAGGAATATCTTTGAAGCAAACCATTGAGTTCTCTGACATTATATTTTTCAAACATCTAAAACTCACTTTTACAAAAACAATGGCTTTTCGACATTGGTATGATTGAATATGAGTATTACACCACACTTTTTCTTTCAAACGCTTTATTGACATGAAGCAGGAGTCGTTATTTCAAAAATAAATGTTACAGTCTGGAGCACAAGACTACATTGAAAATCAATGTTTTCATTGGCTGTATCTTTGACATTTTTCATTTATACCAGAAACCTGGCTTCATTTTGACTATCTTTAAAAGATTTCATAAGATCTAATTATGTGATAGTCTAGTTCTCTGAGGCCACAGTGAATCATTGCCTTGCGTTATTTCTGAAGAGCAACCTATGCATTTGAAAGATTTAAACTTGGGTAGAGGAGACTATTTTAGCTGAAAAGTGAGTGAGTTATAGGTATGTATAACAGGTACAGAATTCCCTAATGGATTTACTAATTGCAGATTTTAAAAATTTAAATAAAGCAATTAAGCATTTTAGCTTAAATAATGTTTTAGATTAGTTATAATGCACATGAGGTAGAAAAACAGATGAAACAGTGGAGAGAAGGAAGACAGGTCAGAGGTTGAAGGAGCGAGGAGATGGGTGACATATTACATGTCCATCTTTGCACCTAAGATTTGCTAAGACATTGATGCTGCTGGCAGATGTGCTTGATTGGACATCTGAAGGGTCCCTTAATTCTAGCTCACTCCTTGCATCCTTATTGCTTCTAATAGAGTAGAGCCTGTTGCTCTACTCTACTCTGGTCGTTTCCTATTAGCCAAGTTTTCAATGATCAGGCTTCTCTGGTTGTCTGTGACCTTGAATAATTGAGAACACTGCATTGTGACTGGATATAAGAACAATGTAGACAGCAGTTCCTGACTCACCCCTGTGGTGTCCTCGATCATAGGTTAGGAGAACTAATTATCAGAAAACTGATAATTCTTGTTGACCTGTGAATGTAAGAAAGCTGACACTACAGTAATGTTTCCTTCAAGCTCTTCTAACATAACAGATATTTAAATATGGAAGTGATAAGAATAATAAGGAGTAGGGATGTTCGTCAAATTTCTCATTCTGTAGATGTTTGACTTATAAAATATCCAAATAACGTACCACTAAACAAATGTAAACTTTAGTCTATCATTTCTATTATCATCAACATCTTAAATTATTTACACATCGCCTTGGAAAAATCACATTATAAATTATGCAAATAAACCTGACCAAGTCATAGGACACTTCTCAAACTTTAATGTGCTCCAAATTTCTGAGGACATGTGTGTTGAAGACTGAGCTTTCCAACCTTCCTTTCTAGTTTCTAGTTGGGAGGTCTAGGATAGCATCCAGGAATTTTCGCTTTTAATAAACAACCACATTATTTTTAATGTGGGTGGTCCATTATCAATGCTGAGAATTATTATTTTAGGACGTTCCAAAATGCTGTTCATTTCTCTTTCATAGACCTTAGCAGAATAAGCCCCAAGATACAATAATCATTTATCAAGGGCTGGATCTATGCCAGGCATCTTTCTAAGTGCTCTGCATGTATTCATTCCTTTGACCCTCACTGCCTGAGAGGGGACTAGGTTGTCACCTTACCAATCGGACACTGATACAAACTCCAGTTCTGTCATGTACTAGCTGTGAACCTTTAAGGGAAAAAATCATTCCAGGCTCTCTAAATTAGTGTCCTCATCTGAAAAATAAGTGTATCACAGAACCACTGGGAGGATTAATAAGAAAGCATATGGAGCAGACTTGAGTGCCACGTGGGAAAGATAGCTGAAATAAACAACAAACACAGATTTCTTCAGGGAACTTCAAATACCAGGAATAGTCACAGCAAGCTATAATACACTTCTTTTTCCTTCTGCTGGATGAAGTTCCTCATCTTTTCTCTCTGTTTTGTACATTATTCATGGAGAACTAAGAAGAGATGAAATCAGACAAGCTATGGCTACAAGTGACTGTTTTCTTGTGGCTTGCTTTCTTAATGATAATAATTAAAAAACAAAAAAATCCAAAGTAACATAGTGATGTTTGGAACCAGATTATAACAAATACCTGCAATTATTTTTAAGAGAAAATGGATATTTTGGTATGAATTTATCTTAAAATAGGTAAAATATAAATATATTTTATCATAAATGTTCCTTTCCCCCTTTTCGAATTTTGGGGATGTTGCGAGCTGTCAGATATTAGTGAGCCTAGGGGTGATAGAGGATATACATATTAACAGCAATTATGGAACTTAAGGAGTCTGGTAAAAACAATCAAACAAACAAACAAACAACAACAACAAAAACAAAACCCCAGCGGGAAGCCAGTGATGAGAGTCAAGATAACCAGGATAGAAAGAAAAAAGTAATCTGTCTTGAAGTGCCAATTAAGTTTAATGTTTTGGATAAATGGACAATCTCAGAAAGATTAGCTTGACTTAAATCACTCATTTAAATGTTCCTACTCTGTGGTCTAAAACCTTGACAAATGAAACAATAACCCCGACTTTAGTTTACAAATGTAATGCTTATATTGATTTTTTTTCTCTCATAAAGTGCCTGCCATTGAATACCATAATGTGCCTCACGATTACAACTTATTCCTTTATGGGCTTCCCCCACCCTTAAATTTAGCTGCCTGTCTTCTTTTAGTGAAGAATGGTGTCAGCATTTCTTTTTCTAGTTCCACATCAGTCCATGTATCATGCATTTATTATCCATCTGTGTTTGTCTCTTCGTCTGTCTTTTAAAATGACAATTTATTTTTGAACTACTTGTAGCAATATTTAACCACTGAACCTTTTAATTACTTACTCTGCTGACAAGCAGAACACATTCACAGTTGGGGAAAAAAGCCTGGTGCATGAAAACTGACTCGAGATGGCGAATGACTGTACCTTTCCCAGTAGATATCCTGCCAAATTTATAGTGCAATAAGAAAACTGAAGGCCATTGTTTACAGCAATTGAGGGCACCTGGTCTGAATATAGTGAATAACTTAGAACGTAATTGACACATTCTGTCTGAAGCAGGGATAAGTATAGACAAGAGTAAACAATAAACCAGGAATCCTTCCCCTCTTGCAATTAAGAATTTCAATTAAATGGACCTTTTTCTAATGGGTCATTCTGAAGAATTGTGGGGCTGTCAAAGATTTCTATGTTTGTGGAATGAAGATTCAGCATATATTGCTCAGCCAGCTCTAATTAGTGAGGTGATGGGTAGTTATTTAGCATACTTTATGTATTTTGGAATCAGTACTTCATCTTATTCTATAGACAAGCAAGAGTCCTCAAAAAATAATGAGTTTTGTCTCTGGTTTCAGACAGCATTTATTTAATACCTAGTGTATGCGCCATACTGTTCTTGAACTTTGGGTTTCCATAATTTATCACAATAATTTGAAAAAAAAAAGTGTATCTTGCAATATTCCCTTAGCTAAGGTCAGTGATAAAATTGTCACAATGTGCATGAGAGAATTGGACTGTTGTAAGATTCAGAGGCAAAACAAAGTTCATATGAGCAGATTCCAGGATTAGTATATGATTCGGTGACCTTAGTGTGAACATGGTGGAAGATGATTTGGGAAGTATGGATTTGGAATTACTTTTCTATCTTGGTAGCTTCATTTATTTTTCAGTAACTTGTTATGAGTTTAGAATTAATATTGTTTTGCATAAAAACAGAATATACAGAGTATATAGAAATTACCTATAAATCTATTGCCTAAAAGCCTCTATAAATATTATTCTATATTATATTACATATTTTTAAAATGTTATATACATTTAAATGGTAGATCAAATAAGTATAACTTGATAGGGTCCAATTATAAAATAACTAACTTAATTCAACATTTTCTATTAAATTTGTTCTTCTGCTCATTTCTCTGCCCCCAGGTGAAATCCTAGGCACTTCTGTTCTATCAACTCCAAAATAAATAGAAGTCTAATGTAATATCATAGCTCCAAACAAGGGTTTCTGTCACTTTCAGATTGTGTCCCTGGTTGAAGGGATCATGGGTGACTGGCACAGGGATGGTGGAGCAGTAGTAATACGTCTGATACCTGTGTGGTGTGACGTTGTATGTGGGTAATGTGGATAAGTTGTTGGCTCTTTCTCTTTGGATGTAGTTTCCCAGAAGCGCCCCTTAGTCCTCTAGCTGCAATGTCTTTGACATTGGCAACATCTTACCCGTAGCCCATGGCTTACCCACTACCCTGTCACACCCTCAGGTGTTCAACTTCCCACCTCCCACTAAGATCTCCTTTTCCTTCTTCATGGCCCCTTTGGGCAGGATCCCTGTACCAACAGTGGCAAGCACAGCTCCATCCCTGTGCACCTGTTTGCTTCTTTGTTAACTAAGCCAACATGTGGTAGAACCTGTGCCAATATGAGGGGTTTTATTAAAGTCTTTTTCATTTGGCTTGAGTAAGGGAGAGGCCCACCCTACCCTCAGAGAAATGGGGTGCTTATATCACTGACGATTAGTACTGAACATATTATAGCTTTTTTACTTTCAAGGTAGATATTGGACTAATGTAGAGCAAACTAGTTTTGTGATGTGCAGGCATGCTCTGTATAATACAGAAGCAGAAATTTAGGAGGAGCTGGGTATTTGACATGCATTTATCTTGGCCTCAGCTGATCTTGAGACACAAAGGACTTTATCTTATATCTTGCATATGAAAAAAAAAGTTGCATGTGGTCTGCCTTACATACAAATAAGTTCCTGGTTTTTCCATATAACATCACATCATGACTTTTTTATATTATAAGAAAAAAGTATAAATATAATATCATATGACTGTATAATAATACATTGTGAGGAAATTCCACATTTTAAAGCTCATTTCCTATTGTTATTTTTATGTTTTATCAATGTTAAATACAGTTTTAATAATAATTTTAGAATATAAATTCTTACTGATTAAAAAATAAGATGGATTCCTTGAAAGAGCATCACTGGGTCAAGGGATATGAACATTTTCAGTCTTGATATACTCTAAATTTTTTCAGAATTTTAAAAGTTAATTTACATCATTATTAGCTAAATTTGATGATACTTGATTCCCTATACCCTAACCAAAAGTAGATGTTATTTCTCTCTGTTTAATAACCATTTCCTGAGCTCTCTTATCAATTTTAGTACTTTAAAATTTTTATTTGTTGTGTGTATTTTCTAAACTGGAGTGTCATCTGCAAAATGACCATCTTTTTTTTCTTTAAATACATACATATTAGTTGTCTCTGTTTTCCTCTTCTTCAGTAAGACAGAATCCAAGCAACGATGTTAAATGATTATGGCGAGTACAAGTGTGACAGGATGGATTTTGATGCCACTCTATAACACTGGCATATTTCATGCCTATTGCTTAGAACGGAATATATGCCTGATTCACAAAGCTGACATTTGGTGAGGTCAATATCCTCCTCTCAGAGTTGGTTGAGAAATGCCAGCTAGAAAAGCCAGAATTACTCATCCCATATTATCTTGACTCTTTAGTAACATTATGTCTCCTTAGCGTTTAAGTTTTGGAGAAGTAGTGGCCATGAAGAGAGACTGTTAGTTCTTTTCAGCTTATGTTGGAGTAGAGAACCATTTGAAAGATTTTGAGTATGTGAACTGTTCACTCTGGAGGACAGTGATCATTTCTCATTTGAATATTGCTCTACCATTATATTGGTCCAGTGCATAGTGTTAGTCAAATGTGGAGAAAAGAGGAGAAAAGAGAGACAGCAGAGCTGAGGGAAGACTTGCCGGTGAGGCAGTCTGCTTTCCCTCTGAGTATTCATTGGAAACCACAAAAGGTTGTTGGGACTTGAATCTTGGAGTAGATATACCATATCAAGAGCAAGATTTGCATAGCCTTCTCTAAAATAATCAACAAATACGGGGAAAAAAGAACTGGTCAATGTTGGTAAAACAGAAATGGCAACCACCAGAAAGAGTTCTTACTCCCTCAATGGCAATCCCAAAAGACTTATTCTTACTCTTTGTTCCTCTTCCCCATCTGAAAACTGGAATGAATGATATGTGCTAGAAAGCACTCCTGTCCCCCAAACACATACACATAAAACAAAACACACGTTCCACGTTTTTGGTGAGTGGGAAGAGGAAATAATTTTTAATTATGGGAGTTTGCAATTTTAAAATGACTAGGATGGAGGCTAAAAGAACCCATACCACCTGTAGAAATATGAAATCTGACTGCAAAGAAGGTACTTAGTAAGACAAAGCACAATTTTTAATATTTATTGGAATAAATAAAACAGTTTCATCTTTATATATAAGCAATTTATATTCCCCACTAAATCAGTTATTTATATGTGTTCTTGATTTTAGTGAGCATACTTTATAAGTGTTTTACTTTAAGAGCAATCTAGGCTTTGGTTTTGAAAAATAATACAAATATTTTCTTACCATGTTAAAGATGTATTCTGCCTCTTTCTTCCTACTGGTGCTACCTCATCTTTCTATTTCTGTTTACTTATTCCCTGAATTTAAAATCCAACTTCTAATCTGATACATTCCCAGAATAGCTTTTACTAAATTCAACATCACCTGTATATTGCGTTATTTGTGTTCAGTTCTCATCTTACTTGAACTCTCGTTAACATTCTCTATGTTGACCATTCTTTTTCTCTGACTTGGGTAGTTGGTTTCTCAATCTCTTACCTTTCCCCTGACCTTTCCACTTACTCCTTTTCTGTCTGCTTTGCAGGTTTATTTTCTTCTGGACCACCAAATTTTTGAGTTCTAGAAGACTTAGTTTTGGGCCCTCATCTCTTCTCATGGTTCTCTCTCTCTAGTCAGTGTCTTAAATGGCATGGCTTCAGTTTCCACCTGTAGACAGATGGTTCAGAAATACATTTCTCGTGGGACACGTGAGAAACCTGAGGTTTCCTCAGTTGAGCAGCTGCTATTAATTGTGGCTCAGGTCATGATCTCATCATTTGTGAGATTGAGCCCCATGTTGGCTCTGCGCTGACAGCATGAAGCCTGTTTAGGATTCTCTCTCTCCCTCTTTCTCTCCCCTTCTTCCATTAATTCTCTTTCTCTGTCAAAAATAAATAAGCTGAATAAAAAAGAAGTACATCCCTCCTGCCAAAACCTTCATAAACTGATTGTAGAAATTAATTTTTAAAAATAGTTTTATTCACATCTTTTCCTTCTAATTTCTGAGATACTTCCTGAACTTTACCTTCCATTACTCCCACTGAATTTTTATTTGGGTAATCCTAACAGTTAATTTCTACCTTCTGATTATTCTACATGATACCATTTTGTTCTCATCAAGTATCTATTTGATTTTATTTTAAAGATGGCATTTCAAATTTTGGTATTATTTTTCCTTGTCTGTTTTGGTGTTGTCGTTTTGTTTTTGTTTTTGTTTTACCTTTTAGATTATACTTTCATTTGATGGTTTGTTTATTTGCTTGTGTCTTTTGCCAGCTCTGTGGTTAGATGTGGAACACATAAACTAGTTGCATTTTACTTTGTTGGCAGGGAGAAGGCAAAAATGATGGGAAATACTAACTTCCAACATTTAGTGGTCTTTGCTCTGGGTCCAGGTTACTCACCTGGCTGCTGACAAATCCATGTGTATCCATCCCATGTATTTTTGGAAGGGCCCATGTTTTCTTTTATTTTGCAATACAGAGCAATTGTTTAACACATTCCCTCTTTTGTTCAGGAAGGCTCTTGCAATTAAACATATTTCTTCTGTATATAGAAAGTACTATTTTCCCTCATAATTGAAGATTATTTTTATAGCCCCATGCTAATATTACTTTTTTACTCATATCTAGGCTTGGTGCTGGCTAAAGGCAGGGTGTTCCATTTCCTCTCAGCCACACTGCCGTCAATTAGGTAGTAATGGTTTTCTCAGAATTCAGATAGGGGAAAGGCTGATGTGAATATTCCCTACTCAAAATTCTGGTATTATGTGGTATTTGTGGGTAACTTTGAAAAACATTTCTTTCTGGTTGCAGATGGATTTCCTTGAGATCATGATATATAGTATTTCTGATATGAGAAGTACAAGTTTTTCCTAGATTATTTAAATATTCCTTTAGTACATTTCTCTTTGATGGCCTCCTCATATCCAGGATGTGATGTCCATTATGTTTCACCTTCCACTCTTGGATATGTTTTCCTTATCAGTTTATATAAAATATGTATTGATTTTTAAAGTAATTAATACATGCTTATGGTACAAAAATTGAAATGTATACACAGAACAAGTCAATGTATAAGCAGAGAAATCTGCTTATTTTTGTATTTATGTATTAATTCAGCCTGTATAGAAGTTTGTGAGAAATTGAATATTCTATTTTTTAATCATCATTAAAGAATACATTCACTATACAACTTACCACAGGCCAATTACTTCTCTCTTAATAACTGCATCACTAGAGCACTACTCTAGGTGTTTTAAATTTCCTACTCTTAAAATTTTCTCCTTTTTTAAAAATAAGATTTATAATCTGATGCAATATATGCTTGAGAAAATATATTTTAAAAAATCAAGCAATAGTTTTTGTCATGGAGTAAAAAGAATACAAGTCTCTGGCATTTAGATTTCTTAGAATATAACATTGACCTCATACTTAATATTCTATGTAACATAACTATGTGGACCTAGACAAAGGAAGCCACAGAAGTCCCCATTTGTGAAGCCTTTAAAGAGTTCTTGGGAGCTACTACAAGACTATGGAAGTTCTCCCACCTGCCCCCTTATTCATTGCCTTGAGGCCACTGAGACATATCCTCCCTATTATCATTTCTTCTCTCAGTGAGGAGTATGTGACAGCATAGAAGGCATCTCTTGGGAAACCAATAACTCTTACATTCCAAATGTAGATAATTTCACAGGGACGTGTATGCACACATAAATACATAAGCAAATAAATATACATGTAGAATGTATATTTTATGAGAATGTATATATGCACATATATGTATGCATATTTAGTATATAATTGGAAAGCTTTTGGTCGGTAAATAGATTGATAGAAAATTTGGTAACTTCCAACGCCCACCCATGAGAAGCACATTTTCGAGCCACCCAGCAGTAACATGGATTGATATTATTAGAGTTCAAGTAAAATCATTATGTTCCTTATATAGTAGAGACTTTATCCTCAATGTTTATTAATTATTTTTTTTCTCATAATAATGATCTCCCACAGTTTGTTATGAATCTTGGACATCTAAACTGGTATTTTTCCACTGTAGAAAGTACATCATGTATTATTTGCTGAGCCCATGCCTCATTAAAAAAAAAAGAAAGAAAGAAAGAAATACACACGCGCACACACACATATGTACACATATATATCATTCCCAGTCCACAAGCTCTTCTGAAGGAATGGGCCTACTCAGAGAGGAATACCCTATTTAACCTCACCTCACTGGTTTCAGTTTCTTAGACCTGTAATGAATTTTTATCACAAAGTAAACTAATCCATGGGTTGAGCCATTCAGTTTTTCTCTATGGAGAATTTGAGACTCAGAGAAAGTCATTAGATGAAGATGAGTATGAAATTCACATAGAGTTGGTGCAAAAACAAGTCAAAACTACACACAAATAAAAATTATATGGCAGAAGGGAGCTGTTATTAAATAGAAGTCACTGAGAAGAAGAAAGCAGAAGAGTGAAGAACCTAGGTGCCAAGCACTAGTAACATAGCTCTGGGTGGCTGTGATGAGCTTGTGCCCTGTCCTAATGGCTCTGAGGAAGTCTCGTTTCTCCAGAGCTAGGTTGACTGCTTGGTGTTCTTTAGTTGTAAATGTTCCCTGTTGAAGTTTCCTCCTTGTTTTGTAGGGCTAGGATATTTCTCATGACATATATTTCCTCAAATGTCCTTCTTTTGTTAACTGTGCAATTTATTTTTGTTAATATATTTTAAAGTCATCAGTAATAAGACTGAACAAATACAAGGCAAATGAAGAAGTAGGAAAAGGATGTACTTGGAAAAACAAAATGTATTTCTATCTAGAATAGATTTGTTTCGATAGCAAAAAAAAAAAATTGATGTGCATTAATTAATGTACTACTGTAGAGTTTTACTGTTGGGCTCCAGATGTACTTTTGGTAGATGCTGTATAAATTGCTGGCTTATTATTAGATCATATAATTTCATGCAATCTTACAGTTAAAACTTTGAAACTTTGAATAAAAAACTTTTATTCAGTAATGCATTAGCAAAGAATGGCATTATATTATAGCAAGCATAAAAATTCCTAGGTATAAGGAAACTTTATAGACTGTAGACTGACACAATTTGTCTCAATATTATTGGACTGTTAATGACATTTATATAGGTTGAAGCCAATATCAGCTTATTTAATAGAGTTAGAGTTAATTGGCTTCGAACACAACTAGTGAGTTATTCTAAATTTACATTTGTATCGTGACCTGAGCTTAATATTCCTTATCTATCTTTCCACATTAATATATAACTAACACCAATTTCAGCAGCCAAATCTTACTTTCCCAAATAATTTTATCTATTGTAGGTATCATTTGACTTCTGGTAGTTTTCCTCTTCTTCTTCAAAAAGATTCTGTACGTTCACTTATGCTAGTAGAATAGTGCTCAAGTACCAGAAGCTTGAGTGTTATTAGATCACGCAATGAGAAATATGGTTTTAACAATCTTTCAGAGAAAATATGAACTGTATTCAGTTTACGATTGAAGACAATCTGTGGGATGATGCACAGAGCAGAAACGTCATGTGAAAAACTCCTCCATGCTGTTAATGTTAGTGTATGTCAGTTGTGGGTGCTGTTCTAACTGGCTTTGCAAGAGTTTGTGCCACATCCGATAGCCTGGAAACCATTCCAGATGAACATCTGTTGTCAGAAGGGAAGATGACGATACTGATGAGGCCTCAAAATAATAAGGGAGCCAAACAGAGCTGGTAGGATCAGGACATGCATGTAGTGAGGACCTGGGGTTATTAAAAATGTTCATATGGAAATAGGAAAATATAGCTGTTTCCTACTGCTTTAATTTTCAAGAAACATGTTGAGAATCCAAGGTTTCTTTTTTTTCCCTCACTGTTAAAATTACTTCACACATGCCACAGTTGATTTCAGAAACAATTAATAGTTGATACTCAGGAAATGAAAAGTAAATCTTTTACATATCTTTATATTCTCCATTTTAGCTACAGGATTATGACACTAATTAAAAGATGCTACAAATGTATCTTGTCATTGTAATTTTTCACAATGATATTTTTTTCAAAAACCAATGTGCAGTTGATCCTTGAACACGTTGGGCTTCCACTGTAAGGGTCCACTTATACGGGTGATTTTTACAGTACCGTATTGTAAATATATTTTCTTTATTATTTTCTTAAGAACATGTTATTTTCTCCAGCTTACAAGAATACAGTATATAATACACAGTGCATACAAAATATGTGTAAATCAGCTGTTTATGTTACCTGTAAAGTTTCTGGTCAACAGTAGACTCTTAGTAGTTAAGTTTGGAAGGAGTCAAAAGTTACATGTGGATTTTTAATTGTTCAAGGTTTGGCACCCCTAACCAAAGGTCAGCTATAACTCCAGTGAGAAAATGAGCTTTAATTTTTCTAGTCATGCTATTATATAACTCTTAATATCTTCTTAAAAATGAATATTTCTAGTGTTGGGATAGTTCAGACTATAAAACAATACCATTTGTGCTCAAGTCACTAACAGCATATTAATAATTAATTGAAAATTTCCAATAAATTTTCAAGTATGGTTCATTTGTTATGGTTTATGAGACATGGTGAAGTTCGTAAGAACATTCAGTCCTGAAATATTAAAACCCATGACAGAAGAAAACATTATCATTGTTATTACGTATAAACATATTAGGTTTTTCATGGTTTTGTGGTCCTGTAATTAATATCTATTGGTACAATGCATTATAAATGTGAATTGCCAGAAAGTAATTGATTGGCTTATTTCTCTTATTAAATACCGTACCTATAAACATCAGAAAGTTAGAGCACTCTTTAACAACAGCGTGACGAGTGAATATGTGTGTTCACTTAATAGATTTGTTTAGTCTTTCAATTGAGACTCCAGGAAGGCTAATTGAAATAGAATAGCTAAGCTAGATAACTTTTTTTCCTCTCTGGTGATTCATTTGCTTTAGTTGTTCAATGTGGAAATCTCATTTCAACATGATATACTTTAGGAATATCAGATATGTTCCTATTATTGTAAATACAAAGAGACTGATAGAGTGTAAAATCGTACTATTTCTGCAACTACATTTCAGGATGTTATAGGTTTAAAAACACTTGCTGGATTTGCTACCTGTGCCCTGATAAAATAGTGTTTATGGTGTCCAGCCTTTAATGCCCTATTAAAGGCAGTAATTAGTGCCCTGTCACTTTAACTCATCCCCATGGTCATACTAGAATCATATCTGACTTTAATATTTCTCTTATAGTGATAGCTTTCATACCTTTATTAAGAAACTGGAAAATTAGACTGTGATGTACTGTGCTAACCCTCCAAGCAAACAAGCGCTTTGGAGCTCAGAGGGTTTCATGAAAACGCTTTATGTTTATGCTGGAAGTTTATTCTTTTTCCAAACGGGACATGCTGATCATACTCTAAAGCAAGAGATTGCCGCAAGTTAAATAGGAAATATTTCGACAACTCACAGACAGAATGTGATCACCTTTTAAACTTTACAGCTAGGAAAAATAAAAGCAGTGTCTCTAGTTTTGAAAAGACTTATTTTGAATACAATGTTTTTCTGGGTTAACGGATGAATTTAACTAATCGTGCGAGAAAAATGGATTATTAATGAACATAAGGAATTTAAGAAAGGATTAATGGGAATAAAGAAAGCCATGTAAAGATTTTTATGTTAAAAATGGCAAATTACCTTACTAAAAACTAGTATGAGGTTTCATATGTGCTCTTCAAAATGTTAGACCCTAGATTTTTAAGGAGATGAAAAAGATAGGAAAAAGAGGATTGAGTGTTGAATTTAAACTTCTGAATAGCATGGTCATTTTTTTTAGTACATATCATTTGTAATATTCCGAAAAACAGTCCTAAAATCATTAAAAATCCATTTTCTTGCTTCTTAAAATATGTAATCAAAAGAACGAATTAAATTAGTGTTTCTTATTAGATAAGGGCCGACAGTACATATAACTGTGTGCAAACCTTTGATTTTCTTATGGATTTATATGGAGCTTTCTGATTGTTCCGTTTAGTTCTGTTCTGTCAAACATCATTCCCAGGGATAATAAAGGCTCCTGGTCTTGCTAGCACAAGTGAAAGAACTGTGAGTTTTGTCTTCATGAAAATCTCTACTGCTCTGTTTGCCTTTTTTTCTTTTTATTTCTTTACATTTTACACTTTTTTTATTTTTAATTTTGTGGTGGTGGTTATATCACACCCCAGTCAAAAAGAAGAGAAAACGATAAAAATTTCATGAGTTCATTAAAGTTTTACAGGCACTGCAGTGCCCGGAAAAATAGTGGTTGCTCTAATCCCTGCAGTAGTTCTGGTTGGGCGGCCTTGTATTCATTCCAGGAGGAGGGATCGAAGAGGAGGATTGCAAAGGTACAAAAGAGAGGCCAAAGCCAAACTCGGATATGTCATTTGGACTATATTCAAGGTTCTCATAGCTTTTGCTGTGCTTCCATGTGTAACTTGACAGACTCTCCCTGGGAGAAAATAGGGTTGTGGGAACTTAAGCCTCAGAAGTTCATAGACGATCACGCAGTGCTAACTATGCTAAGGGCGTGATTTGCTGATTTCAAGTTCAAGGTTAAAATTTATGGAAACTGCGCTTCTTAATTTGATCTTTCAGAATATCTTATGTGAAATTTGTTTCATCCCATGCTATTTATGAATACCCCTAAGTGTATACTGTATATGATAATGGCTACCAAGAGGTTGGTGTGACTTATTTTTCACTAGGTAAACACAGGCCTAAATTGTGTGGGAATGGGTTTGTATTTAACTCATTTTTTTTAAAATCTTACCACTGAATATATACGTTTTCAATAACAATAAATAATCATTGGGGAAAGAAGGGAATGGATGACTGGTGGAATCACATGCCACTGTGGACAGCTGAGAGAGATGTGCAGGTAGCTCAGTAACACTAACGGCTGAGAAAACATTGGCTAATTTAAAAGAAATGAAAGACGAACAGTTAAATAACTCAACATTTTAAGAAGTTAAAAGAACATGGTGGCCAGTTGCTAAATATTTTGTGTTTCTCTTTCACACTTAGGTAGAGTCTGCCTTAGGCTATTAATTGGTTTTGAATATTCTTTTCTATGATTGCTTACTCTCAGCTTTTAAGTGTAAGTGTTAAATGGTATGTTTACCATTGGAAAGCTGCTTACTAGTTCCACTAATATCTTAATGGCTCTCTTAAATGCCCCCTACCTATTTCTCTGATTTTGTGGAATAACTGTCTCTTGAACAATTATTAATTCTCCCCATAATGATTCTTTTGAATGACTCTGTGCTCTTGTTTACACAAAAATTATTTTCCTGATTACTACCCAGGCTATGAAACTTCTGCAGAAGGAGACAAGAACCATGTTGAAGGTCTCGGCACTTAGTGGGTCTTTTATATCTTTCAGGCATCAGTTTACTTCCTCAAATAGGCCCGTCCTTTCACCTACTGTCTGAACCCACCTTTCCATTATGGAACATTTCCTTTATGGAACACGATTCTGAGATTCTCTCCTTTCACCTACTGTCTGAACCCACCTTTCCATTATGGAACATTTCCTTTATAGAACATGATTCTGAGGTTCTCTCCTTTCACCTACTGTCTGAACCCACCTTTCCATTATGGAACATTTCCTTTATGGAACATGATTCTGAGGTTCTCTTACTCATGTTTCTACCTGTTTAGTGTCTTTCTCCACCCCTCTCCACAGCTCTTCTCTGAGGGTCCCTGGGTGAGAGCAGGGATTTATCTGTACTCGGCTGTATACAAGCACCTGTTGTATACTGCAGTTTAGAAAATATATGCTAGAAAATATATGCTTAAGGAATGAATGGGTTTATTAAATAATGAAAAGTCAGTTTTTCTGAGGAGCATTTGCATAATCAATAACACTTAGGTTCTGGAGATGATTCTTTTAAGGCTACACACTAGAAAAAGTAATATCTTTTTTCTGTTAACACTTCCATTTAATTTAATACTCTGTAGAATGAAAAGTTTTTAAAAGTATTCTTCAATATTGCCATAGAATGAACAATAATTACATAAAAATAGCAGTTGTCTCAGCTTTCCCACATGAGCTGGTTTATATGGGACCATATGTGCTCTAAACAAAGTGCTCCATCAGACAGTCTCTTCTCCACCTTTTTTCTTACGTTGCCTGAAATGATTATCAGTGTGTATGCCTGAGAATTTGTAAAGGCAGAAAGTGGAGATCTCCCCAAAATTACTAATTAGAAACACTTTTGGACTTTAACTCCCATACATTCCATAATAGTTTTCATTTACTTAAGATGACAGATAATCCTCAATGGAGAAAAAAATTTGAATGCATTATTGGGGTACTTAACTCTTATAGCTCTGTAAGGGTTCACTGTGATGTAGATTTATTTATTCAGACATACAATATTTTATTTCATTACTATTATTTTAATGTTTAGTTACTTTATTTTGGGGAGAGACAGGGAGAGAGAATCCCAGGCAGGCTTCCTGGTGTCAGTGCAGAACCTGAAGGAGGGGCTTGAACCCATGAACCATGAGATTGTGACCTGAGCAAAAATCAAGAGTCAGATGTTTAACTGACTGAGCCACCCAGACAAACAATATTTTAAAGCAAAAATTTTTTCAGATGACCCAGACATGCAATGTAAATTGGAGAAACAGTCCTCTCCATTCTTGCATTCCTTTTATCATGGCAATGCAGGAAACAGTTATGAATTATTTTTATCTCCACATGCTTGTATTTTTTTCACTCAAAACTATTTGTTGAGCAGTTGTTATATTCTAGGTAATTTAGTAATTTCTTTGGCTAGAGAAACTAGTAACACATAGTCCCTACTTCCCCAAGGATTGCAGTGTAATTAGAGGGTAAATACAAAAAAAAAAAATACAGTACATCTACAAGATGAAAATGTAGCAAATCTAGTATTGACAGGCCTCGAGCTGTCCACTCAAAGCTTGGATGTGTAATTGTCTTTGTCTGCTTTTGAATTTGTCTCATAGAACTTAATGTGGTCTTTATTTTGAGTATTGCTTTTCATCTAATGTTAGAAAACCCAACCTTCATCAATTACATTTTTTTTAGTCATTTTAGATGTAATGTTTTCTCAAGTCCCACTAAAATATCACTGTGAGAATTTTCTCTTCATTAAAGCGATTACCCCTCTGAGCTTCAAGGTCAAAGTCAAGGATGACTGTTTCATTCATGTGGTACATATGATTGTCTATTAAAAAATGAAGCTGTCTATCTAATCCAGGGAAGTCCAAATGGGGCAAGGATGGGTCACATGCATACTGCTGGCAAAGGAAGACCATACTCTATAGAAATTAGACAATTAATAGGGTTTTTCTACCATGACAAATTGTGGCAATATTTCAATTGTACTAAAGGCACTTGATTGACTTTTTCATGTTTGCTGAATTCCCACAAGGTGTCCAAACACAAGTCACATGCCATGCAACCTGCTTCTGCAGCCTTCACTCCACCTTTCTCTCCTAGAGACAGTAGGGACACTCATGTACTCCAGGGTAACACCCATTCATGTCTCATTGCTTTTATTCTAGCCAGAGGACCCTTTCTATAGATTTCTTAAGAGTGGAAAGAGTAGTTCTAAAGATGGTTTCTTCCTCTATGATCTTTCCAATTCCATATAATGCAGCAAAAATTGATTTCATTATAGGTTCCTGACTAATCCTCAGAAATCTCTTGGAATACAAACAAACAACAGAAAAAAAAATTTCAACATTGACCTCCTCTTTTAAAGTTGTACAGTATAAAGTTTCATTTAAAAAAAAATTCTTCTGGCTATCTAGGAGAAAGATCACACGCAATGTGGCAGGGGAAATAAAGACACAAACATTAACATTTGAAATATGTCATTAGATAAGTATGAGTTCAATCAAGTCAGGGTTACCCAATTCTCCATGTTTTCCACGTGATCTATGATATGGGGTCTATTTAGGGTCATTACATAACTAGGTAATAGCTTGTTTCTGGTCATCACCAAAAACGCCTGGCTGACTTCTGCTAAGCTCCAACTAGACCTGTTTGGTTTTGATCCCATCTGCTTGAAAGACTTCTACAATTTTCCTTGTTAACTTCTATTCAACTTGCCATGTTTCCACTTTATTATATGGTACATAAAGCTTTCAACTGAGTGTCCCTCATTACAGTCATCAGATTCCTACACAGTTGTTAGCTTTTTCTGTCATTAATTCTGTATACTCCTATGGTGCACACGTTGATTAATCTGCCTTCCTTCCCTTTTTTCAGCAACAGGAAGCCAAGTGCAGTGCTTCTGATCCACTTAGGACCTGATACCTCACTCATCACCTTTCATTTATTGCTTCCACAGGATCATGTGATAGGGATATGGATCACTCTCATTTTTCTGGAATGCTCATGTTCAACCAGTAATTTTGAATTATCATCAATCTCAACATTTCTTTTTACTTTCAGAGACTTTACCAAAAAAGATCAAGGTTAATTCTCTCTTCTCCAAAGAGCTATAGCAGTAACAAACTATCTGGATCTCTTTCTCATTTCCCCAACTTGCCCTTCTAGAAAGAACTGGGATCTTTTCTTTGTGGAAAGGAGGGTTAAGAACAATCTAGGCAAGATGTCTGCTTCCACTGAAGATAATGTCCAGTCCTCAAGTGAAGGGAATTATCACAAATAGAAGCATGGGAGTTTATCCATTGTAATAGGATTAAAGGGAGAGAGGGTAGGGGAGGGAGAGTTGGGATAGAAAATGGGAGAGTTGTGGGGCACCTGGGTGGCTCAGTCAGTTGGGCATCCAACTTCGGCTCAGGTTATGAGCCACGGTCATGATCTCACGGTTTGTAATTTCGAGCCCCACTTCGGGATCTGTGCTGACAGCTCAGAGCCTGGAGCTTGTTTCGGATTCTTTGTCTCCCTCTCTGTCTGCCCCTTCCATGCTTGCGCTCTGTCTCTCTCTCTTAAAAATAAACATTTAAAAAATTTTAGAAAATGGGAGAGATGGTGGTAGGAAAATGTGAATGTATTTCAGTTACTTTTGTTTTCTCATTCTTATAATGAGAAAGACTATTAGCCAAGAGTGAGAACGAGGAGAGAGAGATTTGAGGTTTGAAGAAAGAGAAGTCAGAACTGAGTGTCCTAGGGCGAATGACAAAGGGACCAGGGAAATGCTATTTGATTACCAGGAAGCATTAAGGACTCACTTGAGGTTTGTGATTCTGAACTTAAAAGTGAGACCAGTAAGCATGGTCTGTAGTTTTCTCTAGCCATGCTTATTTGATTTGGGGTAGCAAACAAATGTGAAAAGAGTAGAATTTTAGGAGGGTAAGATTTTTACCAGTCATTTATACTTGAGGAAGAGGAGAAAAGTAAGAGATGAAACTTAAAATCAAAGAGGTGATTATAATGATGGATTATGGAATCTGAAATAAGTGCATGATACCCTTTGGAAAGGCCATAGGGTAAAAAGTTTGGAAATCTTAATGGGGAGTGGGTCATAGTTTTGTTTTTGTTTTAATATCCGACAGATAGTAAAATCTCTAGAAGAGAGTGGTAGTTGGAATAAAGCTATAGAGAAAATTATGACAAGGCTCTGTGTTACTGTAAACACAATGGAGATGTAGGAAAATAGAAGTCAGAGATATTCCTGGATTTCTGGAATATATGGGGTATTTGTATTTCTGGATCATGCTTATATTCCAATCAGTCATGGCATCTGATGGGTTTAAACATATAAAATAATTTATACGACTTAAACCAGAGGGTCAGTTATCTTTGGAATACTTTATTTGGATTGTTTTTGACCGATAATGACAATTTTTGTCCAAAATCCCCTCGAGACTATAATCTAGCTGAAAGGAATGTTATCAATCACTTTAAATTGAAAGAGGTAAGGGAGAAAGGAAAGATTATGTATAGAATACCACTGTGCCAACATCTATCCTAGATTCATTTTCTTCTGTTTTTTTTTTTTAATATTTGTGTGAAAGAGAAAGAGTGTGAGTAGGGGAGGGGTGGAGAGAGAGAGAGATACAGAATTGTAAGCAGGCTCCAGGCTCTGACCTGTTAGCACAGAGCCTGATGTGGGGCTTGAACCCACGAACTACAAGATCATGACCTGAGCTGAAGCTGGACACTTAACCAACTGAGCCACCCAGGTGCCCCATCATTGTTTTTTGTTTGTTTGTTTGTTTGTTTTGTTTTGTTTTAAGATTTTATTTTTAAGTAATCTCTATCCCTGACATGGGGCTGGAGCTCAGAACCCTGAAATCAAGAGTCGCACACTCTACCAGCTGAGCCAGCCAGGTGCCCCTATCCTAGATTCATTTTCAAATGTTCTCTAATTTGATCCACACAATAACATTTATTATAGGCCACATAAAGACATACCATAACCAGTTATTTGAAAATACAGTCTTAATATGATAAAGTTTAAGATGAAATGTGAATATTAGAATCAACCTAACAAAGACTTTTGAAAACTATTCTTCAAAGATGATTTTGTCATTACAAAATTAACCAGTGAAATATTTATGCAGTTATAACTGATCATGTTGAAGGCCCTGAACATCTAGTATTCCTATTTAGACTTTAAGCTCTGAAAATAATGTCTAATATCAAAATTGAGTAAACACATTTTCTTTTCCTAATTAGCAGGGAATAAAGTTGATTGCCCCTTATGAAGAACTGACAAGATGAGGTGAAAAATAAAGGAAGTATCATTTGGGTTAAAATAACAAAAATTAACCTATTTAATATTTTCCACTTGAATCTACTACCATGAATATATAGTCATGGTAATCAGCACACCTCAAATCATGCTGCATTTCTAATTGATGGGTCAAATGAGGACGAGGAACATATATGCAGTTGAACAGTTGGGTTTATTACTCATTACAGCAAGGGAGGACGTACTTTTGGAGAACTCTGGAGTATCTCAGTTAGAAGGTGCTAGAAAGCACCTATTATAGAACTTGAGTTTTGGTTTTGAGATTTAGGGAAGGACCTAGGAAGCAGGAGGGTTTGTTTTAGATGGATGTTTTCAGAAAGCAGAGGCACTTCTTTGACTGGTCATCTCAGTGAATCTTATCTATAAGGAAGACAGAACACAATGAGGGCCAACATATGAGGGTAAAGAAATAGCATGCCCTTATATGAGCTAGAGTAGGCACACGTTTGCTATATAGTGGGTGCCACAGTGACTTTATTTTTGTCTGTTCTTAGATAGAAAAATTATTTGACAAAAAATTATGAGGTGGCCTTATTTTATTTTATTTATTATAGTTTCAGAGTTACCTTGCCTGGAATTATTATTCCCTGACACTTTTAATGGATCTTAATAGTGGTAAATATAAACGGAGAGGTAGGTCTCTCGATTTAGTAAACTCTAGATGCAAGACTGTATTTAAATTCTGTCTTTTCTTCCTAGTTGTGTGCCCCCCTACACCTTTCCCAATATAAGTTCCAGTTTATCTTTACATATTTACAATAGAGATGTTAAGGAACATCTTTCTCATAGGGTTTTGTGAAGATTTACTAGATAAGCTATTTAGAAGACCTAACAGAATATATAACACAAACTAAGTATCTAGTGTTTCTTAGCTAAGAATATTATCACTTTCAAATATACAGTAAATTTTGAGAAACTAACAGAATCAATTAAGAAAAACAGTGAGTCAAAGTTCTCTATGTAATTTTACTCAGTTATTTTCAATAATTATTTCAGTTACACATTATGCCAGAAAACAGTGAGAATAGAGGCACTTTCCCTGTGTTAGTAAAATCTGTATAACCAAATCAAGCAAGCATTAAAAATTATTTCATAAGTGTGCCAGGGTTCTTTCTTAAATAGGTAATGCATTTTTAAAATAAAACAGCTTCCTTTAAAATATTTCTATGTTTGGGTGAAGTTATGTAAGTAGGGGCTTTTTTTATATTTTATTATTTTTAAGATTTAATTTTTAAGCAGTCTCTATACCCAATGTGGGGCTTGAATTTAGAATCCCTGAGATCAAGGGTCACATGCTCTACTGACTGACTTAGCTAGGTACCTCTTATTTTTACATTTTAAATATAGGTCCCCAGTACTGTATAGCAAGACCTCTTCCTACTCAAATATATTGCTTTTATTTTGCTGTTTTTCTAATTCATCATGTTAGAATTTCAGTTGGTAGCATTACTAAAATTATATACCTACAGAACATTTATACATTATTCTGATGTATCCTAATGTAGAAAAGTATATATCTGACTGATTTATGTTGCTATCTGAAAGTAAATCTGAAATATCCTAGAGCATGGACACAACTTTGGACTATATTTAATCATTGGTTTTAGAGTGAAATAATATTGCAAAAAAAAACTTTAGCCTTTAAGTAATAAGCCCTTTTAGATAATAATAAATTGTAACTGGAAGTGTTTGAAAAGACATGAAATAAATTTTCCTCTAATAGGGTATAAGTTCTACAAATTCATGGATTTTTGGTTTACTTTAGTCCTAATATTTTCCAGAACCTAGAATTTTGTCTGATGCATTGTAAATGACAAACCTATCTTTTGCTGAATAAATAAGTGAAATATTATGAATGTTTTATAAACTTCAAATTGACAAAATATAAAAGAAGATGTGTAGTGCTTATAGTAATTCTGGCTGTGTAAAATCCAGTTCACAGTTTATACACTTTAATTATCTGCTATAGAAAGTATGACCCTATATTTAAAATTATTATATTAGCAATTAAACCTTCAGAAGAAATTAAAGACCTAAGGGTAATAATGCCAAAATTGTAGTTGATTTAAATATTTGAAATAGCTTATCTTAAGCAAAATACAATGAAACATTTTTTTCTTCTAATAAATGGAGAAAAGTGGTTTTCCATTTTAATAACATTATAATTAGTCCAATAGTTTTTCTGTGGTATGTTTTCGATTAATTTCTATGCTGAAGACAATTAAAATAAGCCCTATATCATAATAGTGCCATGTTTTCCTTAACATTTTATCCTAGTGTTTACTTCTCAAGGGACACAATAAAGTATAATTCTGTTTTTATTTATTTTCAGTGCTAAGTATACTTAAGTTAACTCATTGTAATAAAATTATTTAAAGAATTCTTTTTAAAGTACTTTACTTATTATGTTTATTTATTTGTTTTTGAATAATAAAGCACATACGAGCAGGGGAGAGAGGCAGAGAGAGAGGGAGAGAGAGAATCCTAAGCAGGCTCCATGCTGTCAGTGTAGAGCAAGGCACAGGGTTTGATCCGATGAACCATGAGATCATCAGCCAAAATCAAGATTTGGATGTTTAACTGACTGAGCCTCAAGAACTTTATTGAAGTATAAAATTCATAGTATAAAATTTACCACTTTAGGTGTACGATTCAATGATTTTTGGTAAATTTAGAGTTATGTAACCATTACCACAGTCCTATGTTAGGACATTTCTGTTCCCCCAGAAAGAGTCTTCTTGGGTATGTACACAATCCCTGTTCTAATCTGAAAGCTCAGGTAATCACTAATCTACTTTCTGACTCTATAGAAAGACCTCTTTTAGCCTTTTTATATAATGGAATCATACATTATTTTTAATCTGACTTTTCTCATTTAGCATATTTTTGAAATTCATCTATATGATAGCATGTATTAGTACTTCATTCCTTTTAATTGCCAAATGACATTCCATTGTATGAATATGCAAATTTTTCTCATTCACTCATTAATTCATGAATTATGAATTGTTTCTAATTTTTGGCTGTTAAGAATAATGATTGCATGAACATTTGAATACATGTCTTTGTGTGGACATATTTTCATTTCTCTTGGGTAAATTCCAAGCAGTGGAATTTCTGGGTCATAGGGTAAATTTATGTTTGACTTTTTATGAAACTTTCAAGCTGCTCCAAAGTGGTGGTGCCATTTTACATTCCCGTCTACAGTGTATGAGGGTTCCTCTTTCTCCATATCCTCACTAACACTTGCTATTGTATATCGTTTTATTATAGCCAATCTAGTGCATGTAAAATGGTGTATCTTTGTGGTTTTCATTTACATTTCCTTCATAACTAATGATATTGAGCATCTTTCCATTTACCTATTGGCCATTAATATATCTTCTTTGGTGAGGTGTATATTTAAATCTTTTGCCCATTTTTTCATTGGGTTTTTGTGCTCTTGTTTTTGAACTGTGTTATCATATAATTAGGATAAAAGTATTTTATCTGAAGTCTGATCTGCAAGTAATTCATTTTATTGTGACTTTTCCTTTTATTTTGTTAATGGTGTTTTTGTGTGTGTGTGCATGTGTGAGATATAATCATTTAAAATTTTGATAAGGTCTAATTTATTATTTTTTCTTTATTGGCCCTCACCTAAGGATATAGAGAATTATACCTGTGTGTTCTTCTAAAAGACTTATAGTTTTAGTATTTACATTTAGTTCTGTGATTCATTTTTAGTTCATTTGAAAATAGAGTTATAAATTTATATTTTTTGCATGTGAATACCCAATTGTCTCAGCACCATCTGTTGGAAATAGTATTTTTGCTCCTTGAATTGCTTTGGCAGTTTCATCGCAAATTAACTATAAATGTGAAATTTTATTTCTAGACTTTGAATTATGCTCCATTTATCTATAATTCTATACCTGACGTCTTGATTGCATTCCCATGTAAATTTTAAAATTTGCCACAAAATTATCAATTTCTGCAACAAACAAACAAGCAAACACACAAAACAATAACAACCCCAAGCAAAAAAAAAAAAAAAAACTGCAGGGGCTTTAATAAGGGATTGCACTGAATCTATAGATGAATTTGGGAAGGAATGCCATGTTAACAATATTGAGTCTCCCTTTTGCTGAACATGGCCTGTTTCTTAAAGATGTTCTTTAATTTCTCCCAGCAATGATTTTTATTTTTCAGTGTATAAGTCTTATAGTACTTTTTAAAACACTCTGAAATATATTTTTATGCTACTAGGAATGCATTTTTTTAACTAAAATTTTTTTTAGTGTTTGTTTATTTGTTTAGAGAGAGATAGAAAGCAAGCAGGGGAGGGGCAGGGAGAGAGGGAGACAGAATCCCAAGCAGGCTTCATATCATCATCATGGAGCCTGATGTGGGGCTCAAATTCATGAACCCTGAGATCATTACCTAAGCCAAAACTGAGAGAGACGCTTAACAGACTTAGCCACCCAGGCACCCCAGGAATGAATTTATTCTTACTTTTGTTTTTAGACTGTTTATTGATAGTATATAGACATTTGTTGACATTGGTAGATAGATCTTGCATCTGTCTAATTTGATGAACTCATTTGTTACTTCTAGAAGTGTTTTGGTGCATTTTTTTAGGGGTGTTGTGTTTTGTTTACATCTAAGGATCATGTTTTATGCAAATGAAGACAATGTTATGTCTTTCTTTAAATCTGGATGCTTTTTATTTATTTATGTTGATTTATTACACTTGGTGAACTTGCAGTCTAATGTTCAGTGTACATAACAAGTCATTATCTTTGTATTATTTCCAGTTTTTTGAAGGAAGGATGCATTTTTAAATGATGAAATGTAATGTTGGTTGTAGGTTTTTCTTTAATGCTCTTTATTATGTTGGGAGGTTTTTCTCCTACCTCTACCTCTAGTTAGCTGAGAATTTTCATAGTAAAGGAGTGTTGGATTTATAGTGAATGGGTGTTGAATTTTATCAAATGTTTCTTTCCTTGTGTTATAGTTGGCTTTGGTATTAAATACTGGACTCAAAATGAGTTGGAAAGTGTTCTCTCCATTTCTACTTTTTGGGGAAGTTTGTGAAGAATTAGCATTTCTTCTTTAAATGTTTGAATGAAGACATCCATGAAGTTATCAGAGCCTAGAGTTTTCTTTGTAAATTTTATTTACTAACTCAATTACTTTGTTACTGTTCTATTCAGATTTTCTATTTCTTCTCCCTTCTCTTTTTCTTCTTCCTCTACTTCTTTTTCTTTTTCCTCTTCCTCCTCCTCCTTCTCCCTTTCCTCCTCTCCCCCTTTCCTTCTTATTCTTCTTCCTCTTTAGGTATGTATGTATAGTTGACTCACAGTGTCACATTAGCTTCAGGTGTACAGTTTAGTGATTTGACAAGTTTATACATTATGCTATGCTCACCACAAGTATAGCTACCATCTGTCCCATTACATCACTGTTACATTATCATTGACTGTATTCCTTATGCTCTGCTTTTTATTTCTGTGACTTACTCCTTCCATAACTGGACTCCTGTATCTCCCTCTCCCCTTTACCCATTTTGTCCAATCCTCCACACCCCGCTCCTCCAACAACCATTAGTTTGTTCTCTGTATTTATAGTTCTGATTTTTTGTTTGCTTATTATTTTTTTTAGATTCCATTTATGAGTGGAATCATATGGTATTTGTCTTTCTTATTCTAACTTATTTATTTCATTATATTTCATTTATAACTTAGAGCATTATACCCTCTAGGTCCATCCATATTGTCTCAAATGCCACAATCTTATCCTTTTATGGCTTTCTAATATCCCATTGTGTGTGTGTGTGTGTGTGTGTGTGTGTGTGTGTGTGTGTGTCTGTGTCTGTGTGTCTGTGTGTGTCTGTGTATGTATGTATATATAACACATTTTCTTCTACCATTCTTCTGTTTATGGATACTTAGGTTGCTTCCACAATTTGGCTATTGTAAATAATGCTGCAATAAACATAAAGGCATATATATCTTCCTGAGTTAGTGTTTTTCATTTTCCTTGAAAAATATCCAAGAGTAGAAATTGGATCATATGATATTTCTATTTTTAATTTTTTGAGAAATCACCATACTATTTTCTACATTGGTTGCACCAGTTTACATTCTCACCTTTCTCCTTGAGTTATGGAAATTTGTGTTTTTAGAAATTTTTCCATTTCTATGCTAATATATTCATAGTTAATATCAAGTTCTTCATATTATTATCATAATAATTTTAATATATGTGATATAAGTGATTATGTACATTGTTTCATTCTTGATTTTGTTAATTTGTTATCACCTTAAACATTTTTTTTATGTTTATTTATGTTTGAGAGGAAGAGAGACAGAGAGACAGAGTGTGAGCAGGGTAGGGGCAGAGAGAGAAGGAGGCACAGAATCTGAAGCAGGCTCCAGGCTCTGAGCTGTGAGCACAGAGCCTGATGCGGGGCTCAAACTCATGGACTGCAAGATCATGACCTGAGCTGAAGTCAGATGCTCAAGCAACTGAGCCACCCAGGTACCTCTATATCACCCTTTTTAGTTGTCAGTCTACCAAAATATTTGTCAATTTTATTAATCTTTTTAAACAACCAACTTTTGGTTTTATTGATTTTTCTAGTTTTCCTCTCAAATCTTTATTGTTTCTTTATTCTTCATGTTTAGTTTATTCTTCTTTCTCAGTTATTAAGATAGATAATTAGATTATATTTTTTTGGAATCTTTATTTCTTCATGTAGATTCAAGTTACTGTGTTGCTTTTTCCTTTGAGCTTGAATATTTCCTTAGCATGTTTTTAAGACTGGTCTGCTAATGATGCATTTTTGAACAATAGTATCTATGCATATGGAACTCTTGGTTGACAGTTTTGTTTAATTTTTTGTTGCTTTAAGGGAGAGATTTTATTGAACTCCTCACTCAGCCATTCTGGGAATTAAAAGGATACTTGAAAACAAATGAAATAGTTTACAAACAAAGAAGGTAATTTGAACAGAAATAAAGGGAAAAGGCTATAACATTAACTAGGGCTTCGTTATTGATGGGTTTGATTGTTGATTCTTTACTCATTCAAGGTTCTAATGGATCTAAATATTTGACTTCTCACCAGTAGTCGGCCAAGATCTAATGGCTTTATTCTTACCATATTTATTTCACTTTAAATACTTGTATAGAATAAATAGAATAAAATAAATAGAAAGGCTCTTAATTATATGTATGAGATAGCTGTATTTTTTAAAAATCCTATTTGGAAATCTCTGCCTTTAAATTACATTTATAATTATTGATGTGGTTGGATTTACAACTGCCTTATTGCTATTTTTATAGTGCGATTAATTGTACTTCAATGTGAAGATACCCATTCTACCTCTACTCTTTTCCTCCTAATGCCCACATACTATTTATTCAGTGTTCTTGATTGTAAGAGATAGAAACCTGTTTGACCTGAAATAATAAAAAATCAAAACGTATGAATGAATTTGTTCACATTATGGAACAAGTTGGAACTAAGTTGTATCTTAAGTACATCTAAAAATTCAAATGACTCATAAAGTGCTTGTTGCTGTATTTGATTTCTTCTTTATGATTTTATTTCAATAGCAAAAAGACCAATATGACACACAGATTTGTATCCCACCTTTTTGGGCACTGCAAGGGGAATTGATCATAATTTTCCCCTAAGTGTGAGCAAGAGTTCCAGGAATGATAAACATTGGTTATAACTTACTGCTGAGCCCATCATTATGGCCAAGGGAATGGATTGGTTAGGTATGTGTCACTGATTGTCACAGGTAGAAAAAGATATTGTAAACTACTCCAGTAGACTAAGCCTCCCAAATGTAAACAGATAGTGTTTTTGAAAAAACAAAAAACAAAAAACAAACCAAAAAAGAATGTTCAACTGGCAAAAACAACGGCCTTTTACTATACCCTCTCCATGATATACTTTTTTACTCCTATTCTTTTTTTTTCAATGTTTATTTATTTATTTTGTGATAGAAAAAGCAGGAGTAGGGGAAGGATAGGGAGGGTGAGAGAGAATCCCAAGTAGGCTCCACACTCAGCACAGAGCCCAAGGACTGTGAAATTGTGACCTAAGCCAAAATCAAGAGCCGGATGGTCCACTGACTGAGTAAACCAGGTGCGCCTTACTCTCCTATTTGTAATTGGTTTTATTTTTCCCAGAATCTAAGTGTTTATAAAAGTGTCATAGTTGACAGTGCCGACCCTACTCATTTAGTGGAGTGAGATAACTCTTTATCAATTTCTTAAAGAGAGTTCTGACAATTTCCATAAGTAATAAAATGTTATATTTCCACTGGCGTTAAAATGAGGCCAAGTGTACCACATTGCATCCCTCAAATATTTCTACACATGTGTGTGTGCCTTCATGTGCACGCAGACACACACACACACACACACACACACACATATTCATATCTATAACTCATCCTACATGTTCTTCTTACACTATGGCTGGCATCCCTCTTATGAAGAAGCGAGAGGTCTTTTCTCCTTACGTAGAATGGAGCTTATGGCTGTCCCGACCAATAGTGTGGGAGAATTTTGTACTATGTGATTTTTGAAGCTAGCCCATAAAATGATACAGCTTTCTTGCCCAGCTCTCTCTGTCTCCCACAACATTTGCTTTTGTATCCCAGCCACCATGATGTAAGAACACCTACACCACATGGAGAAGTCACGTACAGATGTTCTAAGCAATAACAACAAGCGAGGTCCCAGGCATACCAAGCATCAACATCCAGACATTTGAGTTAGTAAGCCTTCAAATGACTATAACCCCCAGATTTTGAGCTGTTCCACCTGATGCCGAGTGGAGCAAATCAAACAATCTCGCTAGGCCAAGCTGAAATTGGACATTAGTTAGAAAAATAAATAATGGTATTGTTTTAAGCCATTATATTTTGGATACCTTGTTAAGTAGCCATACTAACTGCAATTAAAGAATATATGTATTTTAAAACATACATATTACTCTTTTGTGTCTATGCAGTACTGCTAAAGAATAAATCATACGAAAAGTTAACCTCTAATGACTTTTGATGTGAAAACGTAGGGTCATAACTCAAAGGCTCCTGGCAGCTAATTCTGGAAAGGAGAGAATATGGTGACTTGGTAGATAGTTTGATTTATCTCTTTTAGTATGAGCTCAAGGTGTGCTACGCCAAATGTTTGCCACATATTTATCAGGAAGAGTGGAAATCAATGTGAATTGTTAAAACTCTCAAAGGGATGCTTGTTTCTGAAGCAATCAAAGCCAAAATATATGCTTCTAGTATGTAATCCTTGACAGGTTAATGTCTCTAAAAATATACCACTCATTTCTTTTTGGCGTTTGCTACTCATCTCCATTAAAGCAATTACTTAAATTTTAACTGTCTTCATTTTGGGTGGAATAATTTAGTAATGCATCTAAAATTAGTTATTTTAAATTTTAAAAATTAGTTGCACTGCTTCCATTACCTATCTCTCTAAAAATTGTCTGCAGAATTATTACTTTGAGAAACCATTTTTCTTAGATAGACGTCTTTGCTATGTAATTGCTCTGGTGTACCCTAAACAAAGAAAGCAAGTTATCACATATTAGGATACTAGTAAATACTTAGGTCTTTGGGAAGATAGGTGACAGACATACAATGCTGTAAAAAGCCAGACATGGTGAAGGATGTAATTTCTTACCATAACATTCTATGGAAGACTCAATGAACTTACTGAGGTAGTGAACAGAATGAAATTTTATTTGAATGGAATAAACCAGGTAAAGATAATGTGGGTCAATAACTACGTTACTGCTCAGACCTTCAGAATCAAATTCTCAAATCTCTTCTTGGGAGTATAGCCAGCCATAAAGAAATATCTGAACACATAAATTTGAGTTGTAGTAAATCATTTTGGACAATAATTCAAGGATAATGGTGACTTGTTAACCTTCAGAACCCTGATATCAGAATGTTAGACAATAGGCATCATTTGTGAATTAGTAATACAGTGCTAAAAACAGTTTCTCCATAAAACTTAAATAAATTAGTCATTGTGGGAAAGACATTAGATTAAATGCATTGGTAGGAATGTGAGTGTGTGTTTACATAAGTGTTCATGTGTGTAAGTGCATATATGTGTGTATAAATAAAATATTCATGTGAGTAATCACAGGTATTAACTTGGATATAAAATGAATGCATGATCTGAATATTCAAATAAAGAATTTAGATAAAAATGCTTATTCAGTATTTTTTGGGTGTGTAATCTAAACAAGAAGGTGTGAGGGGCGCCTGGGTGGCTCAGTCGGTGAGTGTCCGACTTCAGCTCAGGTCATCAGCTCATAGTTCGTGGGTTCGAGCCCTGTGTTGGGCTCTATGCTGACAGCTCAGAGCCTGGAGCCTGCTTTGGATTTCGTGTCTCCCTCTTTCTTCCCCTTCCCTGCTCATGCTCTGTCTCTCTTTGTCTCTCAAAATTGAATAAACATTACAAAAAAATTTAAACAATAAGGTGTGGGTTGGGTAATTTTAATAATATTATGAAGTTTTGGTACTCTGGTTGAATTGGCATCAAATTATCAGTTTTTAAATTATTTCATTTTACCAAAGCTGTATGTGAATGCATTAAAATAATTTTATAATATTAGTTATCAAAAGTTCAAGACTTAGGTTGATTGATTGTCTGGGTATATAATTAAGATTTGGAAACAATTTTTCCTTGCCTTTGAAACCATTGCTCTGCTGTTTTCTACCTTCCAACATTGCTGTTGAGCTCAGATGCTTGTCTGGTTTTCTACTCTTTATATGTGACTTTTTTTTTTCCTTTCTGTAAGATTTTAGGATTTTCTCTTTGTTCTTGTGTTCTGAATTTTCCTGATGATATGCCTTGGCATGAATTCTCTTATGATTCATTATGCTGCACTTCTTCAACTTGGAAGTCAAGTCTTTCAGGTTTTGGATATTTTCCTGAATTATTTATTTGATAATTTCATCTCTAACCGTCTCCCCATTTCTTTGTTCTTTTTACTATTTTTTTTCTTTCTGGAACTCCTTTTATTTGGACTTAGGAATTTTGCTCTGTCCTTATAATTTTTGATATTCTCTGTACTACTTTTCTGGTCTTTGTGTTTTTGTCTTTGTATTTTTCCTACTTCCTAAGAAGGTTTAAGAATTTTTATCATTAGCACTGTATAAGAATGTCTATATTCCCACATCCCAACTAATTTCATGAATTATCTGGCTTTCTACAGATAATTTCTGCCTACATAGTTACTATAAAATTATATATTTCTGTAATTTTAATGTGTGTATATATCTTATTATGTGTTTGAAAACCCCTTCATACAACTGGCCTTTGGAACTTATTCCATTGTAAAATGTCTATTCTTCCTTTACTCTCCTTATTAATTTTGGAATTCCTTTTGTTGATACTGCTCATGGATTTTATGAGTTTCTTTTATATTTAGTTACTGGTCTCTTGTTGATTTTAGACACTCCCTGTAATTTCTCCTAACCCTTTCTTAATTAATTGATTTACCCACAATGTTCTTCATTGGAAAGAAATTCTTAATTGTATGTAATCAAATTTATCAATTTACTTTTGCAATTTTTGGACTTTTGAATATTTACTTGAGAAATTGAGTGTGTCAAAGATATTCTCCTATGTAATTAACTATTGTTAATATGTTGATCACTTGTCCAATGATATTTTCCCATTTTATTGACTATTAGTTTCGTAGCTTTCCTTTTAGCATCTGAAGTTCGTCTTTGTATATTGTTTTAGGTAAGGATCTGGCTTTATTTTTCTCGATATGGTAAATTTAATCACAACTTCTGCCAAAACAGTATACCATTTCTTCATTGATTTGTGTTAACATTATTATATACATTTTGTGTTTATATGTACATAGATCTCTTTATCCTCATTTCTGGCCATTGTCCTATATTTTTCTTGAGTCAATGTAATATTCTATTTGTAGTTGTGACTTTATAATGTATTAATATTCTGTTTAATAGCCAGTATTGAAAATCATCTAATTAATAAACCTGCTCTTGAAATGAAAACTTTAAAAGTTTTACCTAGGAACATTTAAAGGAACAATCAATTATAAGCTGATTTATTTTATAAATGTTTGGAAAAGAAAATGAATTAAACTGAAGTCACTTAAAAGTAATTTTCTATAGCTTGCTTATGAGTGTAACTGAAACATACATCTTAATTTGCTGATATGTTTTCATATTTGGTCTAATAGAATATTTAATTATTTGGCAAAATAAGAAACCTCTAGCCTGTATTTACATAAAACAGATGGTTCTTTAAATTGTTAAATATATTTTTGGAAAACAAGTAAATAGTTTAAGTATCTGTAACATGCTTAATAGAAAGAAAGGAGAGAGATGGAGAATTGATTAAATACAGAAATTTATTCTGTTCACATTCTGTACCTTCACCATGATTTTTGCTACTTTCCATCATTTATAATACTTTTTACTTTAAGGCTGATTTTTCTATCCTCTAATAAACATGACTTATTTTCGATTATGAACTACACTGCAGTTGGTACTGCTCTGTGTATATCTGTGTGTATTCTATTTAATTATTTCTTTGTATGTTATTATTCTGTGTAAAACTGATATTTGGTTTTGTTCAACTCTATTATATGTTAATTTTTACTTTAATAATTTATTTTTCTATCATTTCCTTTCTTTCAATTTGTTTTGAGTTATTTAATAAGCTTTTCTAGCTTCTTAAATAAAAGTTCATTTATAATCAACATTTCTTATTTTTTTAGGTTTTAGAGTCTATATATTTTCTACTGCATATTGCTTTGGGTTTTTCCCACATATTTTGCAATTGATTTTTTTTTTTTTTACTTCTTTACCAAATGATTACTTAGAAGTTTATGCTCACATTTCCAGTTGCTTATTGGTCATAGGCTTTCTGTTGATGATTATGTGAGATTAAGTGCTATAGTACTTAGCATAATTCCTAGTAAATAGCATATGTTCAGTAAATACTCTTTGATACTGATAATAGTGTTCATAAATTCTTAATTTCAAGGTTTAGTTATGTTATTCTGAACTTTATCCATTTATAGCTTTTCATACATAGAGCATGTCCTAATTTTTTAAAACTGTCTTCCATCCTTGGCTTACTTGTTACACAGAAGTAAACTTCTATTCTGACCATTCATTTCCTGCTTCACCTATGGGTGATTTAAAACCCCCATTAAAATGTATGTCTCTATAGGATCTCTTTGATACTTGCGTTATATTTTGTCTATATGCCATACTCATATATGTTGTATAAACTGGCCCAAACTAATCATGCAGCTCCACATTACCTGCTTTTCCCCTGCCTTATTTTCTGTAGTTCACCTTCCCCCTCCAACAGAATAAGATACTGGCCTTCCTTGAAGACATATGCTTATTCATTCTTCACTGATACTCTTCCTTCTATCTAGCCTATCTCTGTCACCTCTTTCTCAGTCTTGGCCTCTACGTTGCAATTTCTTCCAAATTCACCCTGGGTAGTTTCATTTCTTGGAAGATTGTCCTGAGCATACTGACTATAACTCTATAATATTTGTTTTAACTCCTCATTTGATCTTCCCTTGATAACTCTGTGTGATACATAACTTCATGTCTCTCTTATACCATCTAAGCCATTGAAATGAAGAAAATGTATTGTGTTTGTTTATCACACTCCCTTATTGTCCAGAAAGTAACAAACCCCCATGTTGTATGGGAAACTGGGCATGAGTTTAGAAAAATTAGAATTATTCTTTTTCTTCTCTTTTTTTAGAGAGAGAGTGTGTGTGTGTGAGCAGACAAGAGGGACAGAAAGAGAGAGAGAGAGAGAGAGAGAGAGAGAGAGAGAGAGAAACTTAAGCAGTCTCCATGCTCAACATGGAGCCTGATGTGGGGTTCGATCCTATGACCCTGGGATAGTGACCTGAGCCCAAATCAAGAGTTGGATGCTCAAATGACTGACCACCCAGTCACCCCAAATTAGAGTTATTCTTATAGCTGTGGTGAAGGTCTGGTTGCCACAGCGAAGTTCTAAAACTCAAATATAGATTGAATAATCACACTTAGTCCACATGAGAAATTGTTCCTTTCAGAAGCCAAGTGACAAAAGCCAAAAAATTATATGCCAATCAGATAAGTTAGTGTCTATGTGGATCACATAAAATGAACCCCAAAGTCCTGGGATTACATAGCAGAAGAAAATGTCCAAAATCAAGTTCAAACATACCCAGATTGCACGGATGGTATGGATGACAGAGTTGGAACAGAAAAACATCTGGATTTGGTCAGGGTAAATCTAAAGTAGTGCTGAGATGAGTCATGGGTTTATGTCCCAAAAAGTAACAAGAGGAACAGAGGACATTTGTCTCTTTCAAACCTTTTATCTCCAGAACTCAAAGGCAGATTTTTCCTGAAGTGATTTGGCTAGAATGTGTGTATAGTGTTGCACTGGCTGGACATTACCTTATGTTCATAGTGGTCATGTTGTTTTAAATTAATTGATCAGTGTTACATATTCATACACGCACAAAAAGGCTATCCATGAGGCTATTCATAGAAAACTGTTCATCCATAGACTATCTCCTTTCTAACACATACACACACATAAACACATGCACACACACACACACACACACACACACACACACACACACAGATATCCAGCTTTATGGATAGTACTTCTCCCTAAAACTGGAGGAGAGGATGGAATGAGAGGAGGGAAGGATCCAAATCCTGCATTCCACTTCATATAGAGATCATTGGCTTGAGTGCCTGGGACTTTCCAGTGTTATAGCCATTCCTACAGCATTCCTGTGACCCCCGTAAAATCATAGTTGTAATTTTGAAATAGTTCTTTCCAACTTTGTGGTTAGAGGTGAAATCAATGGCTTATACACCCACAAGCTCGTGCTACTTTAGAAGTCTCAGAAGCTGCTGTGTACTCAACTTTTTCTTTGCCCCTGTTGGTAAATCATCAACTTCATCTTTCTAGTTGACTCAGAGCACTTGTCAGGGAGAGGGCTTCTCTGGATGAGCTGATTGAGAGGATTACCAAGTGTCTTTTTCTGGTCTGTTTCCATTGCTACCCAAAGTCTATTTGTTTTCCTAAACTTCTGGGTTCACCCCTACCCCATCCACATCAATATTCAGCTACTAGAAGTTCTACCTTTATTTTGCTATAATTTAAATATCCTGTGGTTCTCTCAATTTCTACATAATATACTATTTGGTGGTATATATCTGGTTACTTCAACATCTTTTAAGACATTTTAGATAATAAGTACATAATATAGCTTGTATTTTGTAAGATTGGGGAGTTATTCTGAAGAAAATAGTAGCCCTTCCTGCATTCTTGTATCTTTATCTTATCTTTTAATCATGGGTAATGTGTTATGTATTTTCTCACTTCAATATAAACTTTCCATGTAACTTGTAATCATCAGCTGACTTATCAGTGTGCCTCCTTTAGTCCTTAATCTCCTATAGCTACTTCTCCTTCATATAGGTTTCAAGGCTTCAAGCCTATAACGCTTTTTTGTTTGAAAATTTCTGCAGATACTAAAAAAATTATTTCTTTGAAAACATTCAAATGGGAAAAAAGATAGATGGTTAAGTAGGCTTGCCAACAAGCCATGGCCACATTAGGGAAATATATTTATGCTTGTGTGTTTATGAATGAGTGTGTGTATATGTGTGTGCTTTATGAAGGGAATTTGTTTAGGGAAGAGGACACAAGTCAGTGTACTGTGTCCATGGTCGATATGTTTATCTTTGCCTTTGCCAGCTATGTTGTGATTGGTATCAGATATATAGGTAAGTTTGTATTCTTCACACAGGTTGCCAAGGTTCAAGGTTATGAAGTTGTGTACTCTACCATTTGATCACCCAGTTTGACATATTTAAAAATTTTTTTTTACATTTATTTACTTTTGAGAAACAGAGTGAGACAAAGCGTGAGTGAGGGAGGGGCAGAGAGAGAAGGAGACACAGCTACTGAAGCAGGCTCCAGGCTCTGAGCAAGCGGTCAGCACAGAGCCTGATGCAGGGCTCGAACCCACAAACTGTGACATCATGACCTGAGCCGAAGTCAGACCCTCAACTGACTGAGCTACCCAGGTGCCCCCCCAGTTTGACATATTTAAAAAACACAGACAAAAGCCTAGGTACTGTGAGTGTAGACTTCCATAGGAGACTCCATGTCTCTGAAAATAGCATGGCCAGATGTTGGGTGGCCCACCGAGTTAAGGGAAAAATGTGATATTACATAATTACAGCTACAGTGTAAACTAGATCTTCAAAAGTAAAGCAATAAACGAAAACTTAATTCAAGTCAAAATGCATTCTCTCACTCAATGAACTAAGTGATTTAGTATAGAGACTGAGCTGCCAAAGTCCAACAAAAATCTCACTGCTCCAAGATAAAGAGTATGCAGGGAGGTGCAGGACCATGACACTGAGGTCAAGCTGGCCCTGGATGAAGGTTCAACACGAGAGAGTAGAAAGGGTGGGGGGTCTGAAATAATTCTGAAGTCAGAGAATGACCCAACATAGCATAATGTGGATGGCTCCCTGCAGGATTAAAGACAGTGCCAGAGTGTGGTCCTCTGTACTTATTGTCTCTGTGTCCCCTTTTTCAAAGAGGTTGAATTGGAAGCACAGAAGAGAAATCACCTATAGCAAGGTAAGGCCGAGACTTTGTTTATGTTGGTACCTGTTCTGCTTTGGAATCCTTAAATTCATACCTGAATTTAGAGAAAATCATCTTGCAACAAACATGCTTACCACAATGCTGATCAGATGTATGTCCCTGAGTAGCAATATTGAGAAGGGAACTTCTGCTGCATTCTGATGATTTCTAAGTAATAGTTCCCTTAAACAAAACACATTTAGATTGTAGTTTAATAGGAATTCAACCCTTAGCTATGATCCACTTATTTGCCAAAAATTGTTTTTAGTAGGTAAAGAAAACTTAATATTTCATAGTGCTAGCTTGTAAGAGGCATTTTCTTCACGTGGGCATTTTGTAAAGCAACAACAAAACAACGACAACAAAAAAATTCACACTGAATACTCAAAATTTTCCTTATTGTTAGGTTTTGTCCTTGAAAGTAGGCTCTCCATTTCTTAGCTTCTTTTTCTTTTTCATGCTGATTCTTTCTTTTGCTTATGAAGAAGCTTCTTAACAACTATTCCTGGAGTCCTGGTGCATGCATTCTCTAAGATTTATTTACATAAATAAAACGAGAGGGTAAATTACCTTCTTTTCTTCAATCTCAGTATCACCTGGCCGTGTCCTCCAGCATTAGTGCTTCGTATTGCAGTCACACTGCTCTTGCCTTTAGTTGATAATTTCACGGCACGTTTGTCACACCTAGGTGCTGATCAGATTCAATTTCATCTCCCCTTTTTCCTGTATCTGTGTCTTCTATGTGCTTATTAAATGCTGTTCTTTTCCTACTGGGTAACTATTTAAAGTTATCCTGACTGTGTCTTCTGGACAAATTTCGAAAGTATTGAGCTTTTTTCAAAAGATACCAAATCACAGTGATTTTTTTTTAACTTGGAAGAGTCAAACTTTGGAATATACAGTTCATGCCTGTGTTTGGGGTCAAGCAACATTTTACTGTACCAGAGCTCCTAAAATAAATGTGAGCTTACTTTCTCTAGGAGAATTTGTACCTCACCACCAGTTATACAATATAAAATAGAAATATGGAGGAGAAACTTGATACCTGAAGATTTTAAGATATAAGTTGAAAATGTGGTTAAAATAGGAAATCTCTCCCTCCTTTTGCTTTTTGGTGTGCACATTCTAGTAATGTAACCAAAGTACAACTGTCTTGATTTAACCATGTTAGCTTTTTCCAGATTTTTGACTGTTTGAAGAAGTATGTATTTATTTCATCATGAAGCCATTGACTGATTTTTGTAATTCAAAGGTAGTAAATCTGGAACTTCTCAAAGTCCCTATAACCTTTAAAAGAAAATTAGCAAAGCTCAAGGTCTTTTAGGTTTTTTCAGAATTTTTTGAGTGTTTCTAGTTTGCCTTATTTTGTGCAATTTCTTTTTCATTATTATGAATCTAACAGTAGTTTGGCACAGACAATTTGATATAAAAACGCTTGGATTCAAAATCTATTTCTATGACTCAGTAACTGGGTGAGGAGAATGGTTTAGGGCAAGACAGTTGGGCTCCTAAAACCTGTTTTCTTTTGTATACAAAAGGAACATAACACCTCCATTTCTTTATTCCAGAAACTCAAAATGAAGTATATGCCAAATACACACATGTGTATACACTAAATTTATATAATCTATTGCTAAGTCTTAAATGTAAGTTAAATACATCATGTGATAATGAATGGAAGAAACAGTATTTTTTTCCAGCACCAAAGTAAAATCTGCTATTTTGAATAATTGAGTGTTAGTGTGTAAATCCACAATGAGAAGTTTTCCCAATGGATTCTCATGGTTAGTTTTGTGTTTTTATTATTTTCACTTTATGCTCCCATTTTTTGTGTTTCACTTTAGACTCTAAGTACTGAATAAGGTAATAGTGTAGGATACTGAAAGTTAAAATGCATTGAATAATAGGAAGTTATGTGTTAATGAGAGACTGGTATGAGAGAATGTGGGTGTGCAGAGGGAGAAACTAACATGACCAACTCTAGTAGAAAGAGATATCACAAGGCAAGTAGCATGGGAGAAAAGCCTTGAAGGACATGTAAGCTTATAGTAAAGCTTATAATAAAGAAGAAAAGAATTCTGGACAGAAAGAATAGCTTATGGAAATTTTTGATGCTCTAAAGGGGTAAGTTCTAATTGGTGACTAGTAATTAATTCGTGTACTTGAAGTCTGCACATATGAAAGACTGGAAAAATGAAACTGGAGATTTGAGGCAAGATAATAATGACACTTTATTTTTTTGCCTGATTAAGGAATTCGAAATATATACTGTGAGGAAAATTGGATACTTTGAAGAAATATTAAGAATATTAAGAAATATGTATCTATATATATATATACACATACATTTCTATATTCACATATATATAGATATATATATCTATATACACACATATATACATATATATATGGATTTTTTTATGTAAAGAGACTAGAAATTGATAAGAATTAGGAGTTTTAGAAATTATATATGCTAAAATGGGAAATAAGTAAGAGTTGAATTAAAGCAGTGGCAATGAATGAGAAAAGGGGTGAATTTGATAAATAATTTTTTTTCAAAAGAAAATATATCTGAATCTCATAGGTAGAGATTTCAGAGACACTTGGTGTATTAGGAGAGTCGAAACATAGAGTAAAAAAAAAAGAGATGGAGGTAGAGAAAGAGAGAGAGAGAGAGACACTGAAATAGAGGTTGCTAAGGCATGTGACAAGTCTGGGGAAGGATTGAGTCATCCTTCGATGGTAGGGATGGAAGAAAACATCATGTCAACATAGCAAGATTTGAGAGCAAAGGATTCCCAGCTTGGAGTTTTCCAATACAAACTTTTGCTTCTGCCATAATCCTCCCCAAACTTACATGTGGGAAATCTGAACAAGAAAGTAAGAGTGCTGATTAATCTGAAGGCTGAATAAGAAACCTATGACGGGAAGCAGCTCTAGTAACTGGCTTCCCAGTACTTTCCATTCATTAAAATCAATTTATAACATGACAGCTAGGGACATAAAATTGCATGTAATTAATTCGCAACAATATTGTTAAGTGAATTTACATCTAATTATAGAATGGGCGCAAAGAGCTTACCTACCTTTTTTTTTTTTTTTTGACTCCGTTCAGTTATTTACTCTGAGCTCAATGAAGGAAATGTGAATGAATTCAATATTAGAGAATAAAAGATATCTAAGATCTTAGATATAAGTCATAGATTAGATTTTTTTGTCTCTGTGTAAAATTAGCCTAAAGAACTTTCTACTCAGGTAATACCAGAAAGAAGAGAGAAACAGTAGATACGGCTTTATACAGTATCTCTGTCTTTGGGAGATATAAAAATATTTCTAACTGTAGGTATGAGAGCTCATTCCAACATTTCTGTTATCACCTCTGTCTCTCTCATTAGCATTTATGACTGTGTTCAGCTGTGCATATAGGCTCCGGTATAGTTAACCAGACCTCCATGCAACACTTACCATATAAACCGATGATCCAAAAGAGTAATACCAGAAGGTGATATGACAATCAGAATGGGGAAAATTCAGAAGATGTACAACACTAACTTTTAACAAAAGTGTATAGTGTTATGTGGTCAGTGGGGGTATGAAGTAGTACACTTTGGTAAACTGTTCAGCAGAATGGTATAAAGTTAAAAACATAGTTTCACTACTTTGTATTTACCCAAGAGAAATGAGAACATATATTTACCAAAATATTGCATTAATATTTTTGTAGAATTTTTATTTACAGTAGTCAAAAACTGAAACAAACTAAATTTCCATCATTAGGAGAATGGATAAATTAATATTACTGGGCAATAAAGCAGAAAGAGCCACTGATGTATACATTTCCAAAAATGCTAAGTAAATTGAGCTAGACTAAAATTACACATTTCATGTTATACTTAAAAGAAGTATAAAAAAAGTTTTAAAAAGACAAAATCAATCTATAAAGATGGAAATCAGGGCAATGATTGCTTATGGAGGTATCAGAAGAGGGCATAAAGGACATTTCTGGGGGAAATAGAAATAACTTTTATTTAGGGGTGTCAGTTACTTGGTTGTATAAATTGTCAACATTTATTGAATTATATTCTTAAATTCTTTGCATTTTATCGTTTATAAATTTTACCTAAAAAATGAGAAGGTGATATGGTACCTGCCTTCAAAGCAAGAGTCAAAATAAACTCAGAATCATAAAAACACAAATAAATAACATTTATCACTGTTTCGTCAGATTATATATTTCTGGAATTTATCATCTTTAAAATTTTATGCAGATATAATTGGTTAATAGAAAGTTAATTAATTTTATAGGGTACTGAATAGGTTCTCAGGCCTTGGAATAGTGGAATAAAATGTGCATCAATGTGTGTGTATAAAAAAAGTCACATCTTGAATGTTACCCGGGGTTAGATATAACCAAGAATATCTCTTGGATAGGGAGGATTGTTCCTAATAAAGGGATAGCCTAAGGAAAAACATACTGATAGATAGAAGAGTAAATTGAGACAGATACCAAGAAGGAAAGCAGATCTAGAATGAAACAGATAACAGAAGAAACATCTGGTATCCTTATGGAGCATGCATAAGTACCTCTGTCAGCTCATTTGTCAAGCTAGACTTTTACATAAAAATGATGATATATGATTAAAGTTTGGAGGATCAGAAATTTCAGAATAAAAGATGGAACAATTTGGGACAAACTATGTAGTTTTTTGTATCATAGTCTAACTACTGCATCCTGAGTCCTCATCAACTAGGTGAGACCCCTTGGGCTGTTTCTAGTCACCTAGCTCTTTCCTTTGCCCTTCTTTTTATTATCTCACCCTCAAAGCTCCCCATCTGTCTAGAAGTAGCAAATTGGAAGATGACTCAAAAGCAGCATAAAAAGAGTCTAGGAATCAGATGGGCAGATAGGTGTTGTGTTTCCTGTCAATTACAACAAGCCATTGCCTGGAATGGAGTATTGAGAAGGGATCTGAAGTCTTAGGTAGGCTCAAGGAGAAAGATACCATGATGGATAGGCAATGGTTAATTAACAATCTCTAAAGGAGACAGAGATGGCACATGTAATCGGAGATCCTAGACTAGAGGATATCACAGCTTAAAGGTGTGTGTGTGTGTGTGTGTGTGTGTGTGTGTGTGTGTGTGTACACGTACGTACAGAGGATCTGAAGCAGGCTCCGTGCTGACTGCAGAGAGTCCTTTGCAGGGCTTGAACTCACGAACCTTGAGATTATGACCTGAGCTGAAGTTGGATGCTTAACTGATTTAGCCACTCAGACACCTCTAAAGGTGCGTGTTTTAACAGTAGTTTTCCAGAGCAGTGCCTTTTGCTAATGGCCTCATCATTACCTCTGATGTTAAGAAATACTGTTCACCAGAGGGTCTTTTCAACATCCTGCAGCATTCTGCAAATCATTCTACTGTCTGTAATCGTTTTAATCTAACTGTTGGTTTCAAATTATGAGTGGATCATGAAATCAATTTACCATGTTGAATGTACCATGTTGAATGGTGAAACAGTACCATGTTTTAAGGAATTAACTGTAACAATATAAAATGAATAGAAGCAACTTTCCAATTATATATATGTATATATATGTGATTTGATATAAAATTAAAAGATGTATTCATTACTCAGGAGAAGTATTTAGAATATTTGAAATTCTTCTTATTTGTGGGTTCATTCCTGGTACTGTGAGTTTTTGGGGAAAAAATTCATTATTTGAAGTGTCAGTGATGTGAAATTTGTCACTGTAGATGTTCAGAGAGCTAAAGTACAGGGGAAGGCATGTGTGTAACAATACATATGTGACACTAGTAATGAGACTTCTTGATTTTAGAAAAAAATAGATAATACTACTATATCTTCCTTTTTTAAAAACATCATCCTTTTAATGTTAAATATTTATCAACATTGTGTTAGCTCTTTCAGTGCTCTGAGTTTGGAGTTATTCATAGGGTTGAATCTGGATTATAATTTACACTTTCAGACGATCAAGGGCAGAAGTGAAGCACAGGCCACACTTGGCAAATGGACCTTCTGGGGTGTGCTCCTGAGAGAGCTCAGAGCAGTGAATGGGGAAGTGGCTCACCTAAGTACAAAAAGCATCATTTTAATGCAGGGACACAAACTCTGCTTCAAAGTGATATATCAGTTCTTGAAAGATCATCTGAGCTGAATGTCTCATGCCAAAGCACAGAGCTTCAGGTACTTTCTGGTAAATATCCTGCCCATGGGTTACATACTGACCCTGGCATGTTCTCAGACCTCTGGGAAGTCTCTGGAAGAAGTAGCTGTGCACCGAAATCATTATCAAGTCAAGGAAGCCCATGGGAGCCATCACAGGCTCACATCAAGAGCTAATGCCTTGTGGGGACATCTTGATATTGCTATTTCTTGGCTTAGGAGCAAACCACATCTCTTCCTTAGAGACTCCACTCAGCAATCATTTCCATCTATAAAGAACATTTTATAGCTATGCTAGGAACACAGAGGGAAGCTGTGAGGCTGCGTTAGAATTTGCACCATAGAAAAACAATAGCAGAATTTCCAACCTGTGAAACACTCGTATTCCGTTCAGTCTGCTCTACACCAAGCATCGTTTTCCTATTTCCCAGAGTATTTAAGGCATGCAGAGGTTAACTGCCTACCTTGAGGAAATGCTGGTGATTATATTTTAAAACTCCTTGAAGAATGGTTTTGATTCACGAATGGCACTTTATAGGAGAGTTATTTTAGCTGGTAGGAAGCAAAGCATTCTGCCAGTGGATTGCTTGTCCTGGGAAGAAGTCCCTGACAAGCCTAATGCAACAAAAACATCACTTGTAGCAACTATGGGTGCTTATTGGAAGCCTTAATTTTATAGTTTTGGTGGGTACAGAGATTATGCTTAGTACATATAAGGGTTCACATATTTTTGCTGAATAAAATTAAAATAAAAAAGAAAGGTATTGTCCCTTACATACCAGCATACTCACCTACCAGGTGTGCATGCTGAATTTATTCTCCCCAGGGTCAGTGATGTGCACATTTTGATATATATATATTCTCTATCTTATCTAGTTTCTTTGCAGTTTAGGAATGGGCACAGTAGGATCCAGTTATTGGCTATGATATTCAGCAGAGCCAAATGGTAGTTGTATAAACTCATTACTGTAGTCTTTGAACACCTTACCCTACAGGTTAGAAAGAAATATTTGGCACAAATCCTCAGGTTACTTTTTCTGGCTGTTTTAGAGGAGAAAATAAGTTATGCCAAACATATGAAAGTGAATGCAACAGGAAAGATTTTGCATGTGGCTCACAAGGCTGGGACATGGAATTGTTTGCTGGTGCACAGGTTGGTAAAGTGCTTACAGTCAGACTGTACACAGATAAGCAGACTGATCTCTTTCTCATGCACTTCCCTTAACCCTCTTTCACACAATGTCTCTAGAGCTCCAACACACAGAGCCTATAGCCATAATGGAGCATGGACTGGGTCTGAGGTGCCCTGCAGTTGTTGACATAAAGCTGAGGCAAGCGTAGAGAGAGACAGGCCTTCCGTATCCTTCTTAAGCCCTTAGCCCTCTTCAGCTGTTCCTCAGCTGGATCTTTCATCCCCCCACACATAGGCTTTGTGTTTTTCCAGATCTGAGACTGATCTTGAGTGGCAGCAGAAAGCCCTCAAGCAGCTTAATATTGATGAAATTCCTTATTTTGTTGCCCTGAGATATTGTGGTGCCTTCACTTCTACTTTTGGGTGTCTTTGTGGTGATTTAAATCGTGTATTTCAAACCTCACCTGGACTAGCCGGTCCCAGTGAAAGCTTCTGCAATTCTGTACCATTCCCCAAGTGGAATCTCATATTCTTACTTCCTTGACTCAGTGATTCTGTTCTGATTCTCAGTCTCCAGTACTTATGCATCTTCAGGATGCTGACTCCAGACTGATAAAGACTGTAAGGGAATCTTTATGCAGATCAGAAAAAGGAGCATCTTCTGGGTGTTGGCTATATCCTGTGCACATGGTGAGTGACTTGGTAGGTAGACTATGTATTCTGTAATTTATTAAAGGTTCCTTATGCTCTGGGGAGATGCAACGCCATGCCAGGCTAAATGGTCTGGACAACAGAGAAGGTGCTGAGTTCATCCCCATTCACCGCTCAATGAGTGGTTCATGTACATTGGACGACCTGTACAACTATACAAATGACTTAGGCCCATTTTATGATTATTTTTCCAGTATATTGTTTATTCCAGAAATTGCCCTAGGGTGCCATCTTATCCTTGTCTTGATCTTGACAGCATAGAGGAAGGTAGGATCTGTAGCAGAAATTATGGATGTCAACCACTACTAAAGTGTGGAATTCTGACATCATACAGATTTGGCAAATAACCTAATCCTAATAACCTGATTATCATTGTACCACTGTTTTCACATAGACATCCTTATTAGAACCAATACAAATGAACCTAGAACAGTGTATGGCATATAGAGGACATACAATTAAAAAGATGTAGGTGAAACTAATGAGCCATTGTATCTCCCCACCAATGGCACCTTCATGCTTACCAAGAGCCAGATTCAAACTCCTCCCCACATTGGCCATATCTTCCTGCCAGGAATGTCACCCTACTTGGTTAATAAATCCCAAGATACAACAGTGAAGGTTGAAAATTGCATTGAAAAGTGATACTAAAATGAAAATACCAGTTGAAAACCTAAGTACATGCGAAGAAGTAGGGTGTATTGAAGGGAATATTCTGTTGGATGATTCTGGGTGCATTTGGTAAATTAATTTACCAGAAAAGCAAGGATGTCATAGATACCTGTACATATCACAGTACATTATGTTTATTACTTAATAAAAGTGAAGTGATTTGGGGGAAATTTGCACTGATTGTGTGTAGCTGGACATCCATTGTTTCTTCTATCTTCGTACTTGTGACTTATTTGACATCTTACAATCCCTTGTAATTAAGTTGTTATATCACATTTCTTCCATATTTCTTTTCTGGACAATATTTTTCTTTTCATTTTTATACAGATAATGTGTGCATTGTGTGGGGAAAGTATTGTGGGAGATGTTTTCTTTGCAAACCTAAGAGATTGTGCACCAAGGACAACTGTTGAAAAGCATTAGTGGCCATTTTTATGTAATAGAAAATTTCAACTGCTCAGACAACTTGGACAAGCTCCGGGAAGGAAATAAATGTTTTCTTCTCCAATGTGTCATTTTGTATTAGCAGAAGCTGGACAGTTTGAGAATTATTGCTTGTATATCTGGAATTAAATTTCTAACACTTTGAATGCTCATCCTTTACACTGGGTCCATGTTCTCAAAAGTTTAGCCAGTAATAGTGTTTTCTGCCACAATAAATACAGGTTGGGGAAGTTAATCACAGCCACTTTCCTTCCTCATTGAACAAAATGAATGGTCATCCATTGCACAGATAACAAAGCAATCAAGAAAGAAAACACTGTTGTGTGTGGTTTTGTGTGTGTGTGTGTGTGTGTGTGCGTGTGTTGTAGCTCAAATGGAAGGTGATAAGCATGCTTGCTAAACTATGTGGCCAAAGAAAACACCAAAATAAATTTGTGGAATTGTTCTTGTTTGGGAAACAATAGACTTTAATGCTGGGGCTTTTCTTAAAGGAACAATTTGGGAGTGAAACATACAAAAATGCTTGCTAAAAGAGGCAGCGAAATAATGTTCCATTACAACATGTATGCTCATTTCCTTAATCACTTGTCTTCAAGCATTTCCTTTAAGTGAAAATCAGTTACATGTATTTCCAAAAAAGGAGGAGGGGTCTCATAAAACCAAATGTGGTATCAAAACGCAAAAAAAAAATACTAAAGCAAAAAAGGAGCTGAGTCTTGTATCAATGTTAAATACATGAAATGACACTGTAAATCTACATTTGCAGTGAGATGATGAGCACAGTGACATTTGAGCTTGGCTTTAAAGAACGATGGGAGTTTGACAAATAGAAATGAAGACAACAGGTCGGGCAGTTGAAATAGTATGTAGGTAGGTGCAAAGGGGAGAAAGGACTTGGAGGGCATGGAGTTCAGTCATGTAGACAGGGTTTGCGAATTCCACTGCCTACAGGGAACAGGCAGGTGTTTATCATTTAGGAAGACCGGTTCAACTTATCAAAACAAGTGTCAGATACAGATTGTTATGTGATGTTTCCTGTTTTTGCTGTGTTTGTTTTGGTAGAAGTCAAGGGTCTTCTGCCAGTTCATAATCCACATATAACTCTGATATACAGGATGTAGTACTTACTGCACGCACCTATTGCACCTGCAGCCTTGCTCCTGACCTAACCTACCAGCAGAGGGCACTGCTACACCGCATTCCCCACTGCCTTACTTCCCGGCTGACCATTCACAGCTGTTAGCACGCTTATGGGACCCTGCATGGGTAAATTCTGGTATCATTTGGGTGCAAACTTTTTCTTTAAATTAGATACATTGAAGTATAATTTATAAACCATAAACATTAACAACTGTGTGTACGAAATGATGACATATGTGTGAATGTAATCACCACCAGATCTCAAAATGTTTCTAATTCTTGACAATGATCCTTTAAAAATATTTTTGTAGTGGTCATGGGAAATATACACTTTGGGCCCACAGTGTAAAATTTCTTTTGGGAGCAGTGATTCTACCTCGTATTTTGAATAAGGCAGCTGGAGAGTGGAGGTGAGTCATTCATTGAAGGCACACTCTTAGGAGAACATCTAGGAACTTTATTTGTTACCATATATCATGGGATATTGTAGGGATAAACTAAATAATAATGAGGGGAAATTGTCAACATTATTGCTGATGATAGAAACTGAAGAGTTACCTGCACTTATAAACGTGAAAAAAATCTGACTTTATAAAAATAATACTCGTTACTAGTTACTAATAATAATGTTCCTTATTATCTATGGAAGTTTATCTTGTAGCAAAATAGAAATCTGTATATACTAGTGATGTGGTAGATAGTCTTATGTGAATTTTATTTAATTGTTACATTAAGTAAATTCTTCAATGATAAAAAATTAAGTAATTGTTTCTTTGTGTGCAATCTTAAATTAGCACATTGAAAAATTTTACTGGGGCAAAATAAAATTTCTGTGCATTAAGTTTTTTTATTCTCATTTGCCTATTTTCTTTTACAATTGTGTAAGATTTTCTTTTTCTTTCCTTTTTTCACTATTGCTAATTAATGCTGTTGGTAATCTTTTTTAAATTTTTAATTCAATGTATTTAAACTAAAAATAAAAATAAAAACTCACCCATTTCTCCCGAACCTCTTGTAACCACCCATCTGTCTCTTCTGTTTCTCCATCTCTGAGCCTGTTTTTTGTTTTGTTCTCGTTTAGATTCCACATAGAAGAGAAATATTTGTTTGTCTTTCTCTGTCTAACTTACTTTCTTAGCCTAAGCCCCTGTACACCCTACCATGTTGTCAAAATGGCAGGAGTTTATTCTTTTTTATGGGTGGGTAATATTGCATTGGGTATCTATACACACCACAATTTCTTTAACCATTCATCTATCAATGAACAGTTGTTTCCACATCTTGCCTATTGTAAATACCTATTGTTTCCACATCTGCAATAAACATGGGAGTGTGTATATTTTTGAAGGAGTGTTTTCATTTTCTTTGTATGACCTCAGAAGTGGAATTGCTAGATCACGTATTTCTACTTTTAATTTTTTGAGGTAGCTCCATAGTGTTTTCCATAGTGGTTGTACCAATTCACATTTTATCAGCCATGCACAAGGCTCCCTTTTCTCCACAACTGTGCCAACACTTGTTATCTCTTGTCTTTTTGATAACAGCCATTCTAACAGGTGTGAGATGACATATCATTGTAGTTTTGATTTGCATTTCCCTAATGATTAATGATGTTGAGTATTTTTTCATATACTTCTTGGCCACCTATATACCTTCTTTGGGAAAATGTTTATTCTGCTCTGCCAATTTTTAAATTGTATTGTTTGTTTCCTTGCTATTGAGTTGTATGTGTTCTTTCTCTATCTTGAATGTTAGCTCCTTATCAAATATATGATTTGTAATTATAGTCTCCCATTCAGCAGGGTGCCTTTTCATGTGTTGATGGTTTCTATTGCGTGCAGAAGATTTTTAGTTTGATGTAGTCCAACTTGTTTATTTTTGCTTTTGTTGCTTTTTCTTTTGGTGTCATATTAATTTAAAAAAAATCACTAAAACATGTCAAGGATCTTACTACTCATGTTTTCTTCTCAAAGTTTTAGGGTTTCAGGTTATAGCCATGTCTATTCCACTGTGACTTCATTTTTGTATATAGTGTAAGATAGTAGTCCAGGATTATTCTTTTGCTTGTGGCTATCCAGTTTTCTCAACACTGTGTATTGAAGAGATTATCCTTTTTTGTTGTATAATTTTGACTCCTGTGTTGTAAATTAATTGGCTCTATATGTGTGTGTGTTTATTTCTGGGCTCTCTATTCTGTTCCGTTAATTTATGTATCTGTTTTTATGCTAATACCATGCTGTTGTGATTAGTGTAACTTTGTAATATAATTTGAAATCAGGGAGCATGAGGCCTATAGCTTTCTTCTTTTTTCTCAAGATTGCTTTGGTCAGTCAGGAACTTTAGTGACTCCACACAAGTTTTAGGATTGTTTGTTCTATTTCTGTGAAAAATACCATTGGAATCCTGATAGGGATTGCGCTGAGTGTCTACGTTGCTTTGGGGAGTATGAACATTTTAACAATATTTTTTCAATCCATGAACACAGAATATCTTCCCATAATTTGTGTCTTCCATTTATTTCATTAATTTATTGTAGTTTTCTGCATACAGATATTTCACACCCTCGATTACATTTATTTGTAGACTTTTATGCTATAGTAAATGAGATTGTTTTTTTAATATCTCTTTCTGATAGTTCACTATTAGTGTGAAGAAGCACAACGGATTTTTGAGTATCAATGTACCTTGCAAATCTACTGAATTTTTTTGTTTTACCAATGTTTTGGATGAGTCTTTAGGGTTTTCTTTATATAATATTGTGTTATTTGTAAAGACTAATGGTTTTACTTCTCCTTTCCAATGTGAATGCATATTTTTTATTTCCTAGTTGCTCTGGTTAGGACTTCAACACCGTGTTGAATAAAAGTGGTTAGAGTAGACATCCTTGTCTTGTTTCTGATCTTAGAGGAAAGCTGACACCTTTCTACTATTCACTTTGATGGTAGCTGTGTGTTTGTCATATCTGGCCTTTATTATGTTGAGATACATTCTTTTTTGGTTTTGTTTTTATTTTTTATTTTTTAAAATATAATTTATTGTCAAATTGGTTTCCATACAACACCTACTGCTCATCCCAACAAGTGCCCTCCTCCATGCCCATCACCTACTTTCCACTCTCTCCCCCAACCCCCATCAACCCTTAGTTTATTCTCAGTCCTTAAGAGTCTCTTACACTTTGCCTCCCTCCCTCTCTAACTTTGTTTTTCCCCTTCCCCTCCCCATGGTCTTTGGTTAAGTTTCTCGAGATCCACATATGAGTGAAAACATATGGTATCTGTCTTTCTCTGCCTGACTTATTTCACTTAGCATAATACCCTCCAGTTCCATCTACGTTGCTACAAATGGCCAGATTTCATTCTTTCTCATTGCCAAGTAGTATTCCATTGTATATATAAACCATATATTCTTTATCCATTCATCAGTTGATGGACATTTAGGCTCTTTTCATAATTTGGCTATTGTTGAAAGTGCTGCTATAAACAGTGGGGTACATGTGCCCCTATGCATCAGCACTCCTGTATCCCATGGGTAGATTCCTAGCAGTGCTATTGCTAGGTCATAGGATAGATGTATTTTTAATTTTTTGAGGTATCTCCACACTGTTTTCCATAGCAGCTGCACCAGTTTGCATTCCCCCCAACAGTGCAAGAGGCTTCCCATTTCTGCACATCCTCTCCATAATCTATAGTCTCCTGATTTGTTCATTTTAGCCGCTCTGACCAGCGTGAGGTGGTATCTCAGTGTAGTTTTGATTTGTATTTCCCTAATGATGAGTGAAATTGAGCATCTTTCCATGTCTGTCGGCCATCTGTGCGTCTTGTTTGGAAAAGTGTCTGTTCATGTCTTCTGCCCATTTCTTCACTGGACTTCTTATTTTTCAGGTGTGGAGTTTGGTGAGTTCCTTATAGATTTTAGATACTAGCCCTTTATCTGATAGGTCATTTGCAAGTATCTTTTCCCATTCCGCCAGTTGCCTTTGAGTTTTTTTTATTGTTTCCTTTGCAGTTCAGAAGATTTTTTATCTTGATGAGGTCCCAATAGTTCATTTTTTGCTTTTAATTCCCTTGCCTTTGGAGATATGTTGAGTAAGAAACTACTGAGGTGGAGGTCAAAGAGATTTTTTCTGCTTTCTCCTCTAGGGTTTTGATGGTTTCCTGTCTCACATTCATCGATTTTGAGTTTATTTTTAGGAATGGTGTAAGAAAGTGGTCTAGTTTCATTCTTCTGCATGTTGCTGTCCAGTTCTCCCAGCACCATTTGTTAAAGAGACTGTCTTTTTTCCATTGGATATTCTTTCCTGCTTTGTCAAAGATTAGTTGGCCATACATTTGTGGATCTAGTTCTGGGGTTTCTATTCTATTCCATTGGTCTATGTGTCTGTTTTTGTGCCAATACCATGCCGTCTTGATGATTACAGCTTTGTAGTAGAGGCTAAAGTCTGGGATTGTGATGCCTCCTGGTTTGGTCTTCTTCTTCAATATTACTTTGGCTATTCAGGGTCTTTTGTGGTTCCATACAAATTTTAGGATTGCTTGTTCTAGCTTCTAGAAGATTGTTGGTGCAATTTTGATTGGGATTGCACTGAATGTGTAGATAGCTTTGGGTAGTATTGACATTTTAATAATATTTATTCTTCCATGAGCACAGAATGTTTTTCCATTTCTTTATATCTTCTTCAATTTCCTTCATAAGCTTTCTATAGTTTTCAGCATACAAATCTTTTACATCTTTGGTTAGGTTTATTCCTAGGTATTTTGTCATTCTTGGTGCAGTTGTGAACAGGATCAGTTTCTTTATTTGTCTTTCTGTTGCTTCATTATTAGTGTATAAGAAAGCAACTGATTTCTGTACTTTGATTTTGTATCCTGCGACTTTGCTGAATTCATGTATCACTTCTAGCAGACTTTTGGTGGAGTCTATTGGGTTTTCCATGTAGAGTATCATGTCATCTGCAAAAAGTGAAAGTTTGACTTCATCTTTGCCAATTTTGATGCCTTTTATTTTGTTTTGTTGCTGATTGCTGATGCTAGGACTTCCAACCCTGTGTTAAACAACAGTGGTGAGAGTGGACATCCCTGAATGTTCCTGATCTCAGGGGAAAAGCTCTAAGTTTTTCCCCATTGAGGATGATATTAGCTGTGGGCTTTTCATAGATGGCTTCTATGATGTTTAAGTATGTTCCTTCTATCCTAACTTTCTTAAGGATTTTCATCAAGAAATGATGCTGACTTTTGTCAAATGCTTTTTCTGCATCTATTGACAGGATCATATGGTTCTTCTCTTTTATTAAGGTGATGTATCACACTGATTGATTTGAGAATGTTGAACCAACCCTGCAGCCCAGGAATGAATCCTACTTGATCACAGTGAATAATTCTTTTTATATGCTGTTGAATTTGATTTGCTAGTATCTTGTTGAGAATTTTTGCACCCATATTCATCAGGGATATTGGCCTGTAGCTCTCTTTTTTTGCTGGGTCTCTGTCTGGTTTGGGAATCAAAGTAATGCTGCCTTCTTAGAATGAGTCTGGAAGTTTTCCTTCCCTTTCTATTTTTTGGAACAACTTGAGAAGGATAGGTATGATCTCTGCTTTAAATGTCTGGTAGAATTCCCCAGGGAAGCCATCTGGTCCTGGACTCTTATTTGTTGGGAGATTTTTGATGACTGATTCAATTTCTTCACTGGTTATGGGTCTGTTCCAATTTTCTATTTCTTCTGGTTTGAGTTTTGGAAGTGTGTGGGTGCTTAGGAATTTGTCCATTTCTTCCAGGTTGTCCAGTTTGTTGGCATGTAATTTTTCATAGTATTCCCTGATAATTGTTTGTATTTCTGAAAGATTGGTTGTAATAAATCCATTTGCATTCAGGTTTAATCTATTTGGGTCATCTCCCTTTTCTTTTTGTGAAGCCTGGCTAGAGGTTTATCAATTTTGTTTATTTTTTCAAAAAACCAACTCTTGGTTTCCTTGATCTGCTCTACTGTTTTTTTAGCTTCTATATAGTTTATTTCTGCTCTGATCTTTATTATTTCTCTTCTTCTGCTGGGTTTGGGGCATCTTTGCTGTTCTGCTTCTATTTCCTTTAGGTGTGCTGTTAGATTTTGCATTTGGGATTTTTCTTGTTTCTTGAGATAGGCCTGGATTGAAATGTGTCTTCCTCTCAGGACTGCCTTTGTTGCATCCCAAAGGGTTTGTATTGTATTTTCCTTTTCATTTGTTTCCATATATTTTTTAATTTCTTATCTAATTGCCTGGTTGACCCATTCATTCTTTAGTAGGGTGTTCTTCAACTTCCATGCTTTTGGAGGTTTCCAGACTTTTTCCTGTGGTTGATTTCAAGTTTCATAGCATTATGGTCCGAAAGTGTGCATGGTATGATCTCAATTCTTTTATACTTATTAAGAGCTGTTTTGTGACCAAGTATGTGATCTATCTTGGAGAGTGTTCCATGTGCACTCGAGAAGAAAGTATATTCTGTTGCTTTGGGATGCAGAATTCTCAATATATATATCAAGTTTATCTGATCCAATGGATCATTCAGTGCCTTTGTTTCCTTATCAATCCTGTGTCTAGATGATCTATCCATTGTTGTAAGTGGAGTATTAAAGTCCCTGCAATTACCACATTCTTAACAATAAGGTTACTTATATTTGTGATTAATTGTTTTATATATTTGGGGGCTCCCATATTTGGTGCATAGACATTTTTAATTCTTAGCTCTTCCTGATGGATAGATCTTGTAATTATAATGTCCTTCTTCATCTTTTGTTATAGCCTTTACTGTAAAGTCTAGTTTCTCTGATACAAGTATGGCTACTCCAGCTTTCTTTTGACTTCCAGTAGCATGATAGATAGTTCTCCATTCCCTCACTTTCAATCTGAAGGTGCCTCAGGTCTAAAATGAGTCTCTTGTAGACAGCAATTAGATGGGTCTTGTTTGTTTATCCATTCTGATACTCTATGTCTTTAATTGGAGCATTTAGTCCTTTTACATTCAGTGTTATTATTGAAACATATGGGTTTAGAGTCATCGTGATGTCTGTAGGTTTCATGCTTGTAGTGATATCTCTAGTCCTTTGTGGTCCTTGCAACGTTTCACTCACAGAATCCCCCTTAGGATCTCTTTTAGGGCTGGTTTAGTGGTGATGAATTCCTTCAGTTTTTGCTTTTCTGGGAAAACCTTTATCTCTCCTTCTATTCTGAATGACAGACTTGTTGGATAAAGGATTCTCGGCTGCATATTTTTTTCTGTTCATCACACTGAAGATTTCCTGACATTGCTTTCTGGCCTGCCAAGTTTCAGTAGATAGGTCTGCCTCTACTCTTATGTGTCTCCCTTTGTAAGTTAGAGCCTGTTTATCCCTAGCTGCTTTCAGAATTCTCTCTTTATCCTTGTATTTTGCCAGTTTCACTATGATACGTCGTGCAGAAGATCGATTCAAGTTACATTTGAAGGGTGTTCTCTGTGCCTTTTGGATTTCAATGCCTGTTTCCTTCCCCAGATCAGGGAAGTTCTCAGCTATGATTTGTTCAAGTACACCTTCAGCCCCTTTCTCTCACTTCTTCTTCTTCTGTAATTCCTGTGATATGGATATTGTTCCTTTTGATTGCACCACTTAGTTCTCTAATTCTCCCCTAATACTCCTGGATTTTTTTATCTCTCTTTTTCTCAGCTTCCTCTTTTTCCATAATTTTGTCTTCTAATTCACCTATTCTCTCCTCTACTTCTTCAACCTGTGCTATGGCCACCTCCATTTTATTTTGCCCCTCATTTATAGCATTTTTTAGCTCCTCCTGACTGTTTCTTAGTCCCTTGATCTCTGTAGCAATAGATTCTCTGATCCTCTATGCTTTTTTCAAGCCCAGCAATTAATTTTATGACTATTATTTTAAATTCTTGTTCCATTATATTGCTTAAATCATTTTTGATCAATTTGTTAGCTGTCACTACTCCCTGGAGTTTCTTTGGAGGAGAATTCTTCCATTTGGTCATTTTGGGTAGTCCCTGGGGTGCCTCCAAAGTGCAGGGCACTTCCCCTGTGCTGTCTGGAGTAACTGTGTTGGTGGGTGGGGCCGCAGTCAGACCAGATATCTGCCCCCAGCCCACTGCTGGGGCCACAGTCAGACTGGTTATACCTTCTCTTCCCCTCTCCCAGGGGCAGGACTCACTGTGGAGTGGTGTGGCCCCTGTCTGGGCTACTTGCGCACTGCCAGCCTTGTGGTGCTGCTTCAATGGGATCTGGTGTATTAGCTGGGGTGGATCCTCAAGGTGCACAGGGGCAGGAGGGGCAGGCTTAGCTCGCTTTGCCATGGGTGGCCCCCTGTGGGAGGGGTCCTGCAGCACTGGGAAGGAGGCAGGCCCATCTGAGGGATGGATCCACAGTAGCACAGCATTGGGCATTTGCGCAGCACAAGCAAGTTCAGTGACAGGATATGGTTCCCTTTGGAATTTTGGCTGGTGGACGGCAGAGGGAGATGGCACTTGCCAGTGCCTTTCTTCCCCCACTGAGCTGAGCTCTGTGTTCCAGTGCTCAACAATTCTCCCTCCTGGTGTCTTCTCACCTTCCCTGCTCTCCGAGAGCAGAGCTGTTGACTTTTAACATTCCAGATGTTAAGTCCTACTGGCTGTCAGAACTCACGGAGTCTGGTCCCTCTGCTTTTGCAATCCAGACTTTGGGGGCTCTGTTTTGCAGGCGGGCTGCCCCTCCATGGCCCCGGCTCCCTCCCACCAGTTCATGTAGCATGCACTGCCTCTCCGCCCTTCTTACCCTCTTCTGTGGGCCTCTTGTCTATGCTTGGCTCTGGAGAGTCTGTTCTGCTAGACTTCTGGTGGTTTTCTGGGTTATTTAGGCCAATGTGGGTGGAATCTAAGTGATCACAGGACAAGGTGAACCCAGCATCCTCCTACGCAGCCATCTCCCTGAGTCTCCTGTTGGTATTTTATTTTTCTATAGTGTTTGTTTTAAAGTCTGTTTTATTTTTTTTTAAGTTTATGTATTTATTTTTGAGAGAGAGACAGATTGAGAGAGAAAGAGAGAGCAGGAGCAGAGGAGGGGCAGAAGGAGAGGGAGAGAGAGAATCCCAAGCAAGTTCAGCACCGTCAGAGCCTGACGTGGGGCTTGACCTCACCAACAGTGAGATCATGCCCTGAGCTGAAACCAAGAGTTGAACACTTAACTGACTGAGCCACTCAGGTTACTCTTAAAGTCTGTTTTAAAGTCTATTTTCTTTTTTTTCTTAAGATACTATAATGATTCTGGGGCACTTGGGTGGCTCAGTCATTCAGGTGTCCGACTTCAGCTCGGGTCATGATCTCATGGTTTATGGGTTTGAGACCCATGTTGGCTCTGTGCAGACAGCTCAGAGCCTGGAGCCTGCTTCAGATTCTGTGTCTCCCTCTCTCTCTGCCCTCTGCCACTCACACTCTCTCTCTCCCAAAAATAAATAAACATGTAAAAAATTTTAGAAGAAGACAATATAAAGATTGTTTTTGCATGCCATTTAACAATGAGGGTTCTGTGAGATATCAGTACAACCTCAAATGCCTACATGCAGGACATTCATTCAATAATTTAAAAGAAAATTTATTGCATACTTATTAAGCACTTGGTATGTACCAGGGAGTGGAGATATAAATATGGACCATTTCTGTCTCCACTGAGCTTTAAAACTTGGTGGAGAAAATTGATTTTCATCAAATAGTTCTACAAAAATATACTTTAAGTGACAAGAGTGAAGAAGAAAAAACATAAGGAGCTAGAGATTCTATGCTGAGTAATCCTAATAGACTCTGGGTATTATCAAGGTTTCCTTGAGAACACAGCTTTTGACTTGAAATCTCAAGTTGAGGGTGCTAAAAGGAAAGTAAGAAGTAAGAAAAGAGTCTTCTCTTTGTTTTCCTTTTTTTACTTAAAATTTTTATTTTAATACTAGTTAATTAACATACAGTATTATATTAGTTTCAAGTGTACAATATAGTGATTCAACATTTCCTTACATCACCCATTGCTCATCACAACAAGCACACTCTTTAAATCTGCATCACCTATTTTGTCTATCCCCTCACCCCCCTCCCCTCTGGTAACCATCAAGCTGTTCTCTATAATTAGAGTCTGTTTCTTGATTTCTCTCTCTCTCTCTCTTTCACTTTGCTTGTTTTGTTTTTAAATTCCACATATGATGAAATCATATGGCATATGTCTTTCTCTGATTGACTTATTTGCTTAGTACTATACTCTCTAGCTCCCTCAATGTCCTTGAAAATGGTAAAATTTAATTTTTTTACAGATAAGTAACATTCTAGTGTGTGTATGTGTGTGTATGTGTATCCCTGTATGTGTGTGTGTGTGTGTGTGTGTGTGTATCACATTTTCTTTATCCATTCATCAGTCAATGGACACATGGGTTGCTTCCATATCTTGGCTATTGTAAATGCTGCTATAAACATAAGGGTATATGTATCCCTCTGAACTAGTGTTCTAGTATTCTTTGGGTAAATATCTAGTAATACAAGTGCTGGACTATAAGGTGGTTCTCTTTTTAAACTGAGGCACCTCCATACTGTTTTCCACAGTGGCTGCACCAGTTTGCCTTCCTACCAAGAGTGCATGTGGGCTTTTATTCTTCACGTCCTCAGCAAAACTTATTGCTTCTTGTATTGTTGATTTTAGCCATTCTCACAGGTGTGAGGTGATATCTCATTGTAGTCTTGGTTTACATTCCCCTGATGGTAAATGTTGATGAGCATCTTTCATGTGTCTATTGGCCATTTGTATGTATTCTTTGGAGAAATGTGTGTTCTACCCATTTTTAATTCTGTTATTTGTTTTTGGGGGTGTTGGGTTTTGTAAGGTCTTTATGTAGTTAGGATACTAACGCTTTGTTAGATATGTTATTTGGAAATATCTTCTCTGAGTCCCTAGGTTGCTCTTTAGTTTTGTTGATTGTTTCCTTTTCTGTAGAGAAGCTTTTTATTTTGATGAAGTCCCAATAGTTTATTTTTGCTTTGTTTCCTTGCCTCAAGAGACATATCTACAAAGAAGTTGCTACAGTCAATGTCAAAGAAGTTACTACCTGTTTTCGCTTCTAGTCATCCATTTTGAATTTATTTTTGTGTATTGCATAAGAATGTAGTCCTGTCATATTCTTTTGCATGTAGCTGTCCAGTTTTCCCAGAACCATTTGTTAAAGAGACTATTTTTTCCCCATTGGATATTCTTTACTGCTTTCTGGAAGATTGACCATATAATTGTGGGTTTATTTCTGGATTTTCTATTCTGTTCTATTGGTATATGTGTCTATGCCATTACAATACTGATTTGATTACTACAGCTTTGTAATATAACATGAAGTCTGGAATTGTGATACCTCCAGTTTTGCTGTTCTTTTTCAAGACTGCTTTGGCTATTTGGGGTCTTTGGTGATTCCACACAAATTTTAGGATTCTTTATTCCAGTTCTGTGAAAAAATGCTATTGGTATTTTGATAGAGATTAGATTAAGTAGATTGCTTTGAAGGGCACCTGGATGGTTCAGTCAGTTAAGCGCCCAACTCTTGGTTTCAACTCAGGTCATGATCTCATGGTTTGTGAGTTCCACTTTGGGCTCTGCAGTGACAGTGTGGAGCCTGCTTGGGATTCTGTCTCTCTCTGTCTCTGCCCCACTCCCCTCTCACTCTCTCTCTCTCTCTCTGTCTCAAAAATAAATAAACACTAAAAAAAAATACCTAACTATGTAGATTACTTTGGGTAATATAGAAATTTTAACTGTATTTGTTCTTCCAACCCATAAACATGTAATATCTTTCCATTTCTTTGTATCCTCGTCAGTTTCTTTCATCAGTATTTTATAGCCTTGAGAGTATAGGTCTTTTGCCTCCTTGGTTAAGTTTATTCCTAGGTATCTTATTATTTTGGGTGCAACTGTAAATGGGAATGTTTCCTTAATTTCTTTTTCTGCTGCTTCATTATTGGTGTATAGAAATGCAACAGATTTCTGTGCAATGATTTTCTATCCTGAAACTTTACTGCATTTATTAGTTCTAGCAGTTTTTTTTGTGGAGTCTTGTGGGTTTTTTATATAGTGTATCATGTCATCCGCAAATAGTGAAAGTCTTACTTCTCACTACTGTTCTTGATGCTTTTTATTTCTTTTTGTTGTCTGATTGCTATGGCTAAGACTTCTAGTACTATGTTGAATAAAAGTGGTGGGAGTGGACATCCCTCTCTTATTACTAACCTAAGGAGAATACCTGAGTTTTCCACCATTGAGTTAGCTGTGGGTTTTTCATTTTTGGCCTTTATTTTTTTTGAGACATGTTCCCTCTACACCTACTTTGTGGAGGGTTTTTATCATAAATAGATGTTGTACTTGGTCAAATGCTTTTTTGCATATATTAAAATTATTGCATGGTTCTTATCCGTTCTCTCATTGATGTGATGTATCATGTTGATTGATGTTCAAATATAGAACCACACTTGCAAACTAGGAATAAATCCCACTTGATTAGGTGAGTGATTTTTTTCAATGTATTGTTGAATCACTTTGCTGGTATTTTATTGAGAATGTTTGCATCTATGTTCATAAGGGATATTGGCCTGTTTTTTGTTTGTTAGTATGTTTGCTTGTTTTTACTGGAGTCTTTATCTGGTTTTGGTATCAGGGTAATGCTCGCCTCATAGAATGATTTCAGACATTTTCCTTCATTTTCTATTTTTTGGAATAGTTTGAAAAGAATAGGTATTAACTCTTCAAATATTTGGTAGTATTTATCTGTGAAACCACATGGCCCTGGACTTTTCTTTTTTGGGAGTTTTTTGATTACTGACTCAATTTTTTTTTTCTAGTTATAGGTCTGTTCATTTTTTTTTTTTAATTTCTTCCTGTTTCAATGTTGGTTGTTTATATATTTCCGGGAATTGATTCATTTATTCTACATTGCCCAATTTGTTGGCATATAATTTTTCTTCACGTTCTCCTGATTGTATTTATGTGATATTGGTTGTTATTTCTCTTCTCTCATCTGTAATCTTATTTATTTGAGTTCTTTCTCTTTTATTCTTAATAGGTCTCACTAGAAGTTATTTTTTCAAAGAACCAGCTCCTGATTTCATTGATCTGTTCTATTGTGTTTTTTTGTTTATTTGTTTGTTTTTAGTTTCTATATCATTTATATCTGCTCTAATATTTATTATATCCTTCCTTCTGCTGGTTTTAGGCTTTGTTTTTTGTTCTTTCTCTAGCTTCTTTAGGTGTAAGGTTAGGTTGTTTATTTGATATTTTTCTTGCTTCTTGAGATAGGCCTCTATTGCTACCAACTTCCCTCTTAAAGCCACTTTTCCTATAATCCAGAGGTTTTGGACCATTGTGTTTTCATTTTCATTTCTTTCCGTGTAGTTTTTAATTTATACTTTGATTTTTTGGTTGCACATCCATTGCTTAGTAGCATGTTATTAACTTGCATGAATTTGAGGCCTTTCCAGATGTTTTCCTATGGCTGACTTCTAGTTTCATAGCATTGTGGTCAGAATATACACATGGTATGACTTCAATCTTCTTGAAATTGTTGACGTTTGTTTTGTGGGCTCATATGTGATATATTTTGAAAAGCATACACTTGAATATGTATACTGCTGTTTTAGGGTGGAATATTCTGAATGTATCTGTTAAATCCATTTATTCCAGTGTTTCATTCAGAGCCATTGTTTCCTTATTGATTTTCTGTTTAAATCATCTATCCATTAATGTAAGTGGTATGTTAAAGTCCTCTACTATTATTTTATTATTATTAATTCATTTCTTTATGTTTGTCACTGTTTTATGTATTTGAGTGCTCCTATATTGGGCACATAAATATTTTTAATTGTTTTATCTTCTTGATGGATTGTCCCCTTTGTTTTCATATATCATCCTTCTTTGTCTTTTGTTACAGTCTTTGTTTTAAAGTCTATTTTGTCTGATATAATTACTATTCCTTTGGCTTCTTTTTAACATCCATTTGCATGGAAGTTGTTTCTCCATCCTCTTACTTTAAATCTGCCGCTGTCTTTTGGTCTAAAATGGGTCTCTTATAGGCAGCATATAGATGGGTCTTATTTTTTTATCTATTCTATCACTCTCTGTCTTTTGATTGGAACATGTAGTCCATTTACATTTAAAGTAATTATTGATAGAGATGTCTATTGCCATTTTATTATTTGTTTTGTGGTTGTTTCTGAAGATTTTCTGTGGTCCTTTCTTGTCTGTCTCTCATGTTTTGCTGATTTTCTTTAGTGATATATTTGGATTTTTTTTTCTTCATTGCATGTTTGTGTTTTTTGACACATGATTACAATTAGATTTGTATATAACCTCTTCTGCATATAGTCTATGTTAAAATGATGGTAGTTTAAGTTTGACACATTCTTTTCTTCTCTCCTCTACATGTTTTAAGTATATGTTATTATACTCATATCCTTTTTTGTGGGTTCCTTGACTGATTTTTTACAGAAATATTCATTTTTAATGTTTTTGTGTTTCCTACCTCTATACTGTCCCTTTTGGTCACTGCTTTCCACTCAAAAACTCCTTTTTAATATTTCTTGTGGAGCTGGTTTAGTGATCATAAACTCCTTTAGTTTGTGTTTGTCTGGGAAACTCTTCATGTCTGAATTATAACCTTCCTAGATAGAGTATTCTTGGCTACAGATTTTTTCCCTTTAAGCACTTCATATATATCCCCACACTCCCTTCTGACTTGCTAAGTTTCTGTTGAAAAATCTCTGTAGCCTCATGGGTTTTCCCTCGTAAGTTAGTGACTTCTTTTGTCTTAAAATTTTTGCCTTAAAAATATTTTTATCACTATATTTTGAAAATTTACTAGCAATATGGCTTAATGGATGCCCACTTTCGTTGATTATTTTGGGGATACTCTCTGTCTCCTGGATATGGATATCTGTTTTCTTCCCCAGATTAGGGAAGTTTCCAGCTATTATTTTCTCAAATAAATTTTCTGCCCCCTTCTTTCTCTCCTTCTGGGACTCTTATAATATGAATGTTATTACATTTGATGGGGTCACTGAGTTCCCTAAATCTATTCTCATTTTGCATAATTCTTTTCTCTATCTTTTCTTCAACTCGATTACTTTCCATTACTGTTTTCTAGGTCACTAATTCATTTTTCTGCTTCTTCTATCCTGCTGTTTATTCCATCTAGCATGTTTCACATTTAATTTATTGAGCCCTTTATCTCTGCTGGTACTCTTTATTTCTGTGTTAAGGGTCTAACTTATGTTTTCCACTCTTTTCCCAAATCTGGTAAGTATCCTTGTGATTATTCCTTTAAGTTCCTTATGAGGACTTCTGCCTCTCTGTGTCTGTTTCTGTGTGTTAAGAAAATCAGCTGTGTCTTCTGCTCTTGAAAGTAGTGGCTATATGAAAAAGAGTTCCTGTAATGCCCTGCAGTGCACTGTCCCCTGTTCACCAGTACCTGGCCCTTCAGGAAAGTATCCTAGCCCTGTTTCTTACACCCTGCTGTTGTGTCTGAGTCACTTTTCTTTTCTGTGTGGTCGTCTGTTCTGACTCTCTGCCTGTTGCGGGCTGTGCTAGCTTTATGTGATGTCAATGGGATCCAGACAGGCCTACTCTGAGGGAAAGGCGTACTCTGAGTGAAGTGCCTGCCTGGGAACTTGGGACTAGCGCAACGGTGCTAGCAAAAGTTGTGTTGGTCCATTAGTCCTATGCCTGATCCCCTGAAGTGCTATGGTGGCTTAGGGCTGAATGAAGGGTATGGTATGGCAGTTGGTCTCCTTGTGGCAGCTGGTCATGGTGTGTGTGGTGAGAGGTGTGCACCTTGTAGCTGGATGCTGCATGGTGGAAGTGCATGGTGCACTGTAGCAGCTGTTTGCACCTGGAGACTGGGCAGGGTGCATGTGTAACTCTAACCGAATTTGCCCTGAGCCCAGGCCTGCTAGCAGGCTTCAAGTGGGCGAGCTTTCAGGAGAACTCATGGGCATGGTGCACTGCTAGCAGGTTAGGTAGCAAGTATCTTTGTAGCCCTACCTCCCGCTTGTGCTCTGTGATTATGCAGCGGGGGGGGGGGGGGGGGGGGCGGAAATGGTGCCTGCCTGCCAGCTCCCTCTATTTCATAGAAAGGCACACAATATACTCTGAAATCTGTATAAACAGATCTTTCTCCCATTTGCCCCAGCCACTTTTATGTTGCCCTTCTGAACAGCCTGCTGTCTCTCTCTCTCTCTTTTTTTTTAATGTTTATTTTTGAGAGAGAGAGAGAGAGAGTGTGAGTGGGTGAGGGGCAGAGAGAGAGGGAGACACAGAATCCAAAGCAGGCTCCAGGCTCCGAGATGCCAGCACAGAGCCCGATGCAAGGCTTGAACTCACCAACCATGAGATCATGACCAGAGCAAAGTCAGATGCTCAACCAACTGAGCCACCCAGGTGACCCCAGCCTGCTGTCTCTTTAAGGGTGGCGACCTAGCTATCACTCACCCTCCTAGCTGGCCCAGTGCTGAGTAAGCTGACTTTTAAAGCTCCAGGTTCCAAGTTCCACTGGTTTTACACCCTCATGGAATTCTGCACCTTTGGTGTTTAAAGGCAAATGTTACGGGGATTTGTTTTCCCTGGGTGAGCTCCCAGGTGTGAGGATCCATTTCTCTGCCCTCTTCATGCATGCGTCTCCCTCTCTCCTGAAGCCAGCCTCCCTCCACCTTTCTGACCTTCCTAAACTTTCAGATGCAGCTTGTTTTCTGTATTGAGGTGTGGAGTTTGTTTTGCCAGTCTTCATATTATTCTCTGGTTTATTGACTTGAATGTGGATCACATCAAGTTGAAAACGTGAGATGGGGTAAGCTCAGGGTCCTCCAACTCCACCAACTTCGCAAGGCCTTAAATGTTCAGAGAAGTCTTTTCAAGGGACTCTGGTTTGGGACTATGTAAGGTATAAGAGAAAAATGGAAACATGGGGGCTGTAGCTTAAATTCAGGAAGTGAGGGAGGTAAACTAGAGAAGGTAAGCAGGGCAAAGTTTCAGTCAAGAGGGATTTGTGAGCCACACCATGGACTTTGGCTTTTATCTTATCAGTAATGGCAAATTTGAAGGATTTTAAACAGAAGGGAGAATGACTAGGTTTTGAAAAGGCCATTTAGGCAGACTTGTGGAGAATAATTTAGAAGAAAACAAGAACAGAGGCAGGACATTACTTAGGAATCAGTGCCAATGTAAGAGGCAGCAATTGTGATGCATAATTTGGTTGTTCATATATTCACCAAGTAGCTGTAGAGGATTTAGCATGTTTAAGGCACAGTTCAAAGGCTGGAGAAAGACAGAATAGTGGAAAAATGACAAAAGCCCTGATTTTCATTTTAGTTGAGAACTAAAAAACAAGTGATAAATATAAATGATAAGTAAATAAATGCCTAACATGTCAGGGTAAATCAAGTGTTAAGAAAAATGATTAAGGACCATGGGTCACAGAGAAGAAATGAGAAAAAGTGACAAAAATAAAAGTAGGTCCACAAATTTATACAAGTGAAAATAAAAAGCTCTGAGGTGGGAAAAATGTACTTAGGACCAGCATTGTACAATTAATTAGCAAATTACAGGAATTAGGTGATTTGTGTATGCATGTGTGCCATTAAAGAACACAAGGCAAATTTTATTAAAACCCCATTTTCTGGATGGGGTGATGCCAGGATGTTTCTCTGTAATCTTCAACTCTGTAATCTGTAATCTCTGTGCAGATTCTCTGTAATGTGATCTAGCCTCCAGATCCACAACTAAAATTCAGTAAATGGGGAATGTCTGAAAATGTAGAGTTATCTTATTTGCTAAGGCATTAATTAAATGAAATTAATATCTATTATTCAACCTGTTTCTAAATTTAAATATAGGATGTACAATTCTGAATGTGTTACCTACTAGAGGAAATGAAAAATAAATATCTATCTACATTGATATTTGAGAAATTGAAGAATAAACACCTACCTACAGTTAGTGACAGGTATACTAATACTTTGTAATGTACTTTTCATGGAATGTTTACAGAAATAGAAATGACTTAGATCAATTTTTAAAGAAAATTTTGTATCTAGTTCCAGTAATACTTAATTTTATAGTATTTGACTGTCTAGAACTTTCAGAATTAAATGTCCTGAGTTACTTAGAAAAGATTTAGGAATAATGCTCTCTCTGAAATCAAACTGTCTAGTTCAATTCTAAGTAGTTTTTCCTTGATATTTATAATTCTTTAGTTTTCCTTAGGGACCACTTAGATTTACCACTTAATAAAAACTAATTTGTTATCTAAAGTTTCTTAATGTATTTTAAGTATTTTATTAATTGGAATACAGATGTTAAGACATTTTAGCTTTCAATTCATATATTTCATAACTGAAGCACTAAGAGGATATATCGTGCAAGAAGGCAATAATGATAGAATATTAATATTGTACTAAATGGGGTGAATGAAGGCAGAAAATGCCATTCAATTGATGACCAAAGAATATAATTTAGTACTAAAACTTTTTGTTTTCCAGTTTGAACATTGAAGTCTTCCCAGTCTTATATGACAAAATCAGTCATTTCATCCAGCTTCATGACCCAAATGTTCACATTTAATTTGGCTTTAGCTCAGAAAGACTGATTAAGCAACAGCCAATTATTAACTTGGTAATTCCATAATCAACTGATTTTATGTGTTTGTAATTCTAAAAGAACAATTAGAATGGTAAATGGGAGAAAATAATTTTCTAAGGATATTCAGACTCAAAAAAAATACACACACTGTAGGAGATTTATGATAATAATATATTATAGCTGAAAAGGTAACATGGAAATGAGAGTACTACCTCAGGGTCGTAGCCTTGGATTTGCTTACTTTCCATGGAAAATACTAATATTTGGGAAAATAATATCATCACGTGGCCTTACTTTCGAAATTATATATGTCGAGTAGATAGCAACTTTTCTACCCAATATCATTGTGTCTTTCCTTCTTATGAACTCAACATAAAGTAATGTTTTGGTCTCTTTTGTAGGTAGGTGTGGCTTCTGTGTATAAGTACTGCCAAATTATATATTATTATAATTAATATTAATTTTTATTAATTAATTAATATAATTAATTAATATTAATATAATTATAATATAATCATATGATATAATTATATATTAAATATAATTATATATTAAATATAATATAAATATTAAATAAATATGTTATATTAAAAATGATATAGAATATATTATATAAATATTAAATAAATATATATTATACATTTATTAGATATAATTATATGTATAATAAATATTAAATATAATTATATATAGCATGATTATACATTAAATATAATTATATATAATTATATTATAATTTTATATTATATTATATATTGTATTATCATTATAATTATATTTATATATTATAATTGTTGTATATTATATTATATATTATATATATTACATATATATCGGTATAATTTATATGTATAACACACACATATATAGGCTTACACATTCACAAATAAAATTTTTTTCACATCTGGTATCTTTGTCATTAGCATTATTTTACATCATCTCAAAAGCAGATTTAATTTCTTTATGATATAAGTAAGCCAACTAAGGTACATACATTTGCAAGGATTTGCTTGTAATCTACTTTCTTAGAAGTAGATCTAAAATTATACCACATATAATTTTCTTCATATTTCCTGAAGTGCAATTTTAAGTTCCTTTTTACTGTATTGTCATGCTGGTATAAATTAAAGGCTATAAATTAAAATTTCATATGGCCTCACTCTCCAGTTTACATGTATTGGGTAGATTGCTATTTTTTACCCAATATCATTGTTCCTTTCCTTCTTATGAATCTAACATAAAGTGATGTTTGAATCTCTCTTGTAAGTAGGTGTAGCCTCTGTGTATAAGTTCTGTCAAGTGATACATAAACACCAGCGAGTGGAACTTCTCTGAAGTTACTTAAGTACTGACTCAGGAGAGAGGTGATATATTCTGTGCTTTTCCTTGCCTTCCTTTTTGCTACATGGAAAGCAGATTGATAGCTAAGATTCCAGCAGCCATATTTAGCCATGAAGTAATCTTGCAGATGAGAGTCACATGCTAAGGATTGAAGGTGGCAAAAATGAATGAAGGATTTTGCATCATTCATGAAACCCATTAATCAGCTTTGGACTCTAAACCTCCTGACTACCATTACATGAGAAAGTACCTTGTATGGTCAAGCCACTATTATTTTCATTTTTCTATTATATACAGACTAACCCAATCCTATCTGATATAGTATTAGAAATGTAAATATTAGCATTCTGTGCATAAAAGTGCTACTATCACAAGGGTTGTCTTTTATATCATAGGAAAAGAATTTATATTTTTATGTATTCACTAATAAATGCATAACAATTTCTGTGTGCTTATCAAATATTCTAAAACTAAACTAAAAGCACCTTACTAGACCTAAAATAATTTTCAGTTTGAATGCTGTAAGACTATTGTTTATTTTAATAGGCATTTTTGGTTGTATGTATGTATGGTGGTCATGAGTATAACATTTTATGCACATTCCAGAAGAAAACTGGAATAGTTTATCACCGCACAGCTTAAGGAACAAACTCCCAACACGGAGGCAAATGAGTTATATCTCTTCCAGAATATTTAACTCTGTAACCTTGAGCAGGACACTCATGATCTCTGTGCTGCCATTTTTTTCAGTAATAAAATAGGTGAATGAGTCTTTGGTAAGTTCTCTTTTAGCTTTTTTTTTTAATATGAAATTTACTGTCAAATTGGTTTCCATACAACACCCAGTGCTCATCCCAACAGGTGACCTCCTCAATGCCCATCCCCCCTCCCCCCCCTCCCTCCCACCTCCCATTAACCCTCAGCTTATTCTCGGTTTTTAAGAGTCTCTTATGGTTTAAAATTTTCAACAAATAATATAACGAGTAACTTTACATCATGTAACTGTTAAGAAAGCAGTTGGGAAAAAAACTTAGAGAATATCTAATAATAAGATGCAGTCTCTAAACTGTTTTGAATTTTTGTTTAATTTTGCAAAGACTCTATGTCCATGAAAGAAATGAAGAGCCTTTTGCTATAGACAGATGTTTATGTTATTTTAAACAATGAGAATTTGGGAAAAATACCGGAATTATAAATGTGTAGGCTGGTGGGGAAAAGCTGGTTATGCCAAAAACAGACAAACAAAAAAATTACTTAAAAGATACAAAAGGATGGTAAACATTTTAAACCAAAATACAGCACACTTAACCAAGGATATGGAAAATGGAGCAGATATTTTGAGGATTGAGGATGGTAGAACCTATACAAGGAGAAAGAGGAACTTACTTGAGGAAAAAGGAAAATAATGAGGAATTTCAAGAGTTAGTGTACCATGCAGTTCATGAAGATGATCAGTGAGGATTTTTTAAAACTGATACAATAAAGACTAAGAACACTAGATCTGTGTTAAGATGTATGTGAGTTTACATCCAGGGTCTTCCACTTACTAGTGAAATGACCTTATGACAAGCATTTAACTTTCTAAACCTTGGCAGTTTGTTGATAATTATGGCTTCTAATGAAAAATTCTGTCTTCATATCTTTTTGCAACTTGTACAGACTTGGTCTTTAAAAGCAAGACTCCATTGTTATGCAGTTTCTCCTGACAGTGAAAACAGAAAAAGAAAAGTCCTGAATAGACAAAGTAGACAATAAACATATTTGAGGAAATAAAATATACATTTATGTATAAAACTCCTATTCTTTAATAAACATCATTAAAGAGTCAATTTTCATATTTTTCCAGTTCACTACCTTTCCCAATTCATTGAACTTATCAATGTAAATGGAAGAGAAAGCTTGTTTTCTTTAACTCAGATTTAGTTAATGAGAGATACCATGCAAGAAAAGGGCATAAAAAATCACTCTAATAGGAATTTTTAAAATCTGAAAATTACATATTGTCCTTTGGTTCTTGTGAAAAGTGTTTTCAAAAATCAGCATGTTTCTTCACATTTGCATTCGTTTCTAGGGAATTAATAGCTCACTCTGACAATCTGGCAATTATCTGCATTTTAGAAAAAAAATGACAATACTATAGAGTATATATTGGACAGAAGTTAATAGTACTTCTTTTCATGGTTTTCTGACACAAATCCTCATCAAATATCATGGCACCTGTAGTATAGAGACGTTAACAATTGAAATGCCAAATGTGTACAAAAACGCATCTAGGACAATAGCATGGCTATTTAGAGACGGGCAGCACAGATTAGAAGTTTTTATTATTGATTTAAAAGTTCCAAAATGGACTAAGTTCACTACAAGTCAAATCAGGCTTATTTTAGAAAACTCTGTGAGAGGAAAATTATAAGCATATTTATGGAGATCCTTCCTATTCATACACGATGCTCATCAGTGGAGGATCTGAGCACCAATTATTTGTCTGATGTGCAGTTTAGGTTTCAAATTGACTTTAAAAGTAACGAAAACAAAAAGTGAAAATCTTTATAACTACATTAATAGAAGTTGCTATGGCAGTTGATGAAATACAGCACTATGAGTACATTTTTGTAGGTTTTGATTTTGTTTTTGATTTGGGGCTAACAGCTGAGACTCCCACATATGACTTCAAAAAAGTTACAGCTGAGTTATAGTATGCTAAAAATGAGAATCTGAGGAAGTTTAAATGTGAATACCTTATATTGACATCCAAGGGCATAGAATTCAGAAACACGGTAACTCATTTCCATAAATTCAAAGTATTACAAAATATTTTTTATTTCTATTTTTACCATAAATTTTATTTGGGCACATTACCTGATTATATCACTGATAGTAAAGCCTAACACTTTCCCAAAGTATTTCAGTAATATACCTGCTTAGTAGAATCTAAAAGGTAGGAAAACTTGTTGTCTTCATTTCCTAAAATGTCCTTAGTGTGACTTGAGGCCTGTGTGGGGAGGATATGCTGAGTTTAACTGGAGAAGGGAGACCCGCTATGTGGATTTCCACATGGGTAATCTTACTCTTTCAGCCTACAGATCACCTTTTCATGGGAGACTCTAAAATGCATGTGATATTAAAGTTAGAAGTATTATTGATTATTCTGTAGTGAAAAGCATATACACTATCAGGATCAATGCATTCTCCTAGCGGGGATGGGGACTACAACAAACAAGCAAACAAAAACAACTAGCATATATAAGGAAGGCCAGCTCAGTTGTGTTTGTGTGGGTTTTTTTGGTCATTGTTTTAAGATGCTGCCAGAATTTTGACTCTGCTAGATTCTGTTGTATTACAGAGCCACTTAACCAAATATAGTGGATGACATACTGAAAATTTGAGAAGACAACAAAACAAATAGACAACAAGAACTCTCTGGAAATTTGCAGCTTATTAAATGGCCCATTTTGAAGAACATGGTTTACAAGATATCCAAATTTGATAGAAACTGACTCTTTGTGCTAGTACATATTTGATCATGTAGAAGCATTATATGTGGGTGGGGTTACCAGCGTTTATTCATTTTTAAGTGTATTGTGCATTCCTAAAGAGCAAGAAATGGCTATTGTTGATAATGCTGCTGTAAACATTGGGGTGCATATACCACTTCAAATCTATATTTTTGTAACCTTTGGTAAATATAGAGTGGTGCAATTGCTGGATCATAGGGTAGTTTTATTTTTAACTTTTTGAGCCAAAGTATGGAAAGAGCCCAGGGTCCATTGACTGATGAATGGATAAAGAAGAAGGAAGTGGTATACACATATACAATGGAATATTATTCCATCATCAAAAAGAATGAAATCTTGTCATTTGCAATGACGTGGATGGAGCTAGAGTGTATTATACTAAGCAAAGTAAGTCAATCAGAGAAAGACAAATACTGTATAATTTCACTCATGTCAAATTTAGGAAATGAATACATGATCTTATGGGAAGAGATAGGATAGGAAAGCAAATCAAAAAGGATAGGAAAGCAAATCAAAAGAGACTCTTAATAATAAAGAACAAACTGAGGGTCTCTAGAGGGATGTTGGATGGGGGGATGGGCTAAATAGGTGATGGACATTAAGGAGGGCACTTGTTGGGATGAGCACTGGGTGTCATATGCAAGTGATGAATCACTAATTTCTACTCCTGAAATCAGTATTACACTATATTTTAACTAAGTAGAATTTAAATAACATTTTGGAAGAAAAAAAGAGCAAGAAGTAATGCTAAGTTTTTGACAAATATTGACTCATTTAATCATCTCAAGAGTTCTGTGGAGAGCCTGGGAGGTTAGGTTGGTTAAGTGACCAACTCTTGGTTTTGGCTTAGGTCATGATCTCACAATTTATGAGTTCAAGCTCCACATCAGGCTCCATGATGACAGCACTGGGCATGCTTAGAATTATGTATCTCACTCTCTCTCTGCCCCTGCCCTACTTGTGCTTTCTTTCTCTTTCTCTCTCACATATAAATAAACTTAAATAAAAAAGAGTTCTGTGGAACAGTTATGTATAACCTCATTTAACTTATGAAAAACTGAGACTCAGAAAAGTTATTTACATTTATGGATATCTAATTATTATCTAATGCTAAGTAATATCTAATTATTTGAGCATTAATATACCACATTTGCCTATAATTGAAATGAGAAGTTTGTATTAAAAAGTTACTTATTTGGGGCATGTGGGTGGCTCAGTCAGCTAAGTGTCCAACTCTTGATTTTGGGTTAGGTCATGATCTCATGGTTTGTGGGATCAAGCCCCAGGTGGGGTACTGTGCTGACAGCACAGAGCCTGCTTGGGATTCTCATTCTTTCTCTCTCTCTGCCTCTCCACTGCTCACTTTCTCTGTCTCTCTCAAAATAAATAAATGTTAAAAAATGAATTATCTCATAAAAAATAAAAAGTTACTCATGAGATCATTGTAAAAATCAAATTCAATCATTTTCTTGTGTAGAATGCTTTCATCATAGAGAGAAATACATTTGTTACCATAAGATGTTAAGGTCAATGTGATGAAACTGTTTTTGTTATGGTTTAATTTTCTTTAACATATGTTGTATTTAATGGAAAACTAGAATGCATCTTTAAAAATGTCTGATTGTCAAATCATGGAAAGACAATCTCCTTAAAATGCAAAGGAGATTGTTAGAAAAAACTGAGGCTAGTGATGGTATTATTTATACCAAAACAAACAAAAAAGCAAACAGAAGCACACATGAAAAAAAACACAAGGTGACCAGAGAAAGTTTCCAATAGATAGGATTTTTTTTAATGTTTATTTATTTTCGAGAGAGAGAGAGAGAGAGCGAGAGCTGGGGAAGCGGCAGAGAGAGGGAGACACAGAATCCAAAGCAGGATCCAGGCTCTGAGCTGCCAGCACAGAGACCAACATGGAACTCAAACTCACAAGCTGTGACATCATGACCTGAGTCGAAGTTGGATGCTTAACCGACTGAGCCACCCAGGTGCCCCAGGAGATAGGATTTTGTACACAGGTTTGCAAAAGTTTATCTCTTTCAAAGATAAAACTGAGTATAGTGAAATATACCAGCAAATTGGCAAGGATGTGGAGAAAGTAGAACTCCCTCTTCTGTTGGGAGTAGAGAACATGCAACTATGCAAGAAAACTGGTAGTTCCTAAAAGAGATAAATACAGTCCTACACACAATTCCTCATTCAAGGCATTTAACTGGGAGATGTGAAACATACGCAAAAAGACGTACATTCAAGGGTTGTCCAAACTTTATTTAGAATATCCAAGTACTGCAAACAACCGAAATAGATACCTCTTAATAGATGAGTGGGTAAAAAAATGTTCACCCAATAGAAAACTACTCCCCAATGACTAGAAACAGACAACTGATATACAGTCACAGATGAAACTCAAAACATTTTTCTAAATGAAGAAATCAAGACACACAAAAAAGTAGTATTATATAATTGCATTTATATGAAATTCTAGAACAGGCAAAGTGACAGTGACAGGTAGTTTTGGGGGAATGGGAAAGGGGACAGATGACTACCAAAGGGACATGAGAAAACTTTTGGGGTGATGGAAATGCAGTTTGTCCTGATAGGGGGGATTATATAGGAATATGTTTTATCAAAATTTATTAAACTATCTAAATCAAATATTTTTTGCGTGTATATTTTTTTTATTATTGAAGTATAATTGACATACAGTGTTATAGTAATTTCAAGTCTAAAAACATAGTGATTCAACAATTCTATACATTACAAAATATTCCCCGTAACAGTGTATTCACCATCTGTCCCCTTAGTGTTATTACAATATTATTGACTTTGTTCTCTATGCCGTACTTTTCAGCCCCATGACTTATTTATTTTGTAACTGGATGCATGTACCTCTTAATCCCCTTTACCTATTTCACCCCCCCTCTACTTTCCTCCCCTTTGGCAACCACCACTTTGTTTTCTGTATTTGAGTGTGTTTCCATTTTGTTTGTTCTTTTATTTTTTAGATTCCACATGTAAATGAAATAATATGGCATTTGTCTTTCTCTGTCTGAAATACTGCATTTCGCATAATACTTTCTTGATTCATCCGTGTTTTAGCAAATGACAAGATTTCATTCTTTTTTTTTTAACTTTATTTTTTATTTTTTAAAATTTACATCCAAATTAGTTAGCATATAGTGAAGCAATGATTTCAGGAGTAGATTCCTTAATGCCCCTTAACCATTTAGCCCATCCCCCCTCCCACAACCCCTCCAGCAACCCTCAGTTTGTTCTCCATATTTCTGAGTCTCTTCTGTTTTGTCCCCCTGCCTGTTTTATATTTTGTTTCCCTTCCTTTATGTTCATCTGTTTTGTCTCTTAAAGTCCTCATATGAGTGAAGTCATATGATTTCTGTCTTTCTCTAATTTCACTGTCCTCTATATTGCTGATTCTCTGTTCTGCCTCATCCATCCTTGCTGCCATGGCATCCATCCATGATTGCATCTCAGTTATAGCATTTTTAATTTCATTCTGGCTACTTTTTACTTCTTTTATCTCTGCAGAAAGGGATTCTAATCTGTTTTCGATTCCAGCTAGTATTCTTATTATCGTGATTCTAAATTCTGTTTCAGACATCTTGCTTGTATCTGTGTTGGTTAATTCCCTGGCTGTCGTTTCTTCATACTCTTTCTTTTGGGATGAATTCCTTCATTTTGTCATTTTGAAGAGAGAAAAGGAACTAATGATGTAGAAAAATTGAAATTTAAAAACATTAAAATTAAAAAAATATTAAAATTAAAAATTAAAAATTAAAAACACACACAGACAAAAATCGAATAGATGATGCTAGATCCTAGGTGTGTTTTGGTCTGGGTGTTGAAAGTGGTTTGACAGATTAGAGAAAAACAACGGGGGAGAGGAAAAAAAAGGAAATAGATTGAGAATTTGAAAAAATGAATACACTAAAGTAGACTAAAATGAGATGATGTGGGTAAAATAGAATTTGAAAAAGTATACACAAAAGTAGAGAATATAGTAGAAAAAATTTAAAGAAAGTTATTTTAATAAAAATTAAAAAGAAATATGAATTTTTTCATTTTCTGTATTTAAGAAAAAATAAAAGAAATGAGAAAGAAAAAAAGATAAAAAAAGAAAAAAGAAAAGAAAAAAAAGAAATCGTTTGAAAATTTGAAAAAGTGAATACACTGTAGTAGACTAAAATAAAATGATGGGAGTAAGATAGAATTTGAAAAAATTTACATAAAAGAAAAAATGTACTAATAAAAATTAAATAAAAATATTTTAAAAGAAATTGAAAGTAAAAATGAAGTTTTTCTCTCTGCATTCAAGAAAAAGAAGAGAAATGAAAAAGAGTAGAAAAGAAAAAAAAAGGAAATTTTTTGAAAATTTGAAAAGGTGAGTACACTGAAGTAGACTAAAATAAAATGATGGAAGTAAAGTAGAAGTTGAAAAAATTTATGCAAAAGTAAAAATATAGTAATAAAAATTAAAGACAGATATTTTTAATAAAAATTGAAAATAAAAATGAGTTTTTTTACTTTCTGTATCCAAGAAAAAGAAAAAAAGAGAAAGAAAATTGAATAGATAAACCTATTAACAGATTGAAGTAGTACTGAAATTACTTCGTTTTTCCCTAGAAGTCAGTCCATGTAGCTCTTTATAGTCCATAAATTAAGCAAGCGGTGAGGCTTGTGTTCTTGAAGAGCGAAGTTGGTCCAGTTGGCGGGGCTCGGTGTAACAGCTCCGCTATCCAATAGATGGCGCTGCTATCCTACTGGGGTGGATTGTTGAGGTGCTCATAGGTGCACATGCACATGTGTGGGAGTGTTAAAAATGGCGTCACCCAGCTACCCAGTCTCTAGTATTGGACCTCAGTTCTCCCCGATCAGCAGTCGCGCACTGTCCTCTGTCTTCAGCTCTTGTCCACTCCCTGCTTTTTCACTCTCCATGACCAGGCTCCAGGCAATACCTCTCTCCCAAGTTTTGTCTCAGATGTGTCTGTTCTCCCCGGCTCCTTACTTGAGAAGGACTGAGGCTTTGACCCGTTCCGCCCCTCTGCGGGAGGGTCTCACCGAGCACTGGCTGAATGAGTAATGGCCGAATATCAGCTGCACCCACGAACGCTTGCTGGACCCTGCTGCTGCTGGTGCCCTGAGACTACGGCCAGGTGCCAGCCCGCCCCAAAAATAGTTCATGAGACAGTGTAGCAGCAGCGTTTCAGGGATGATGGAAAATCACAACACACACCTGGCACCAGGCTTCACCCTCAACAACCTTCCGGGGTCTGCTGGGACCAGTGGTTTCAACAGCCTCTAACAAAGGTCCTTCCAGCAGTGGAACCGCTTTTCCCCGTGTGGCCTGAGAACCTCCCAGACCCCACTGAGTTCCTGGGGATTCGCCCTTCCCACCAGAGCACCGCCAGGTATCAAGCTGCAGAGTTGCAGCCTTTGCGCTCCCCTTGTTTATAGTATTAATGGATTTTAAACCCTCTCCTTTCTCCTTTCTCCCTTTTTAGTTTAGTCTCTGTGGCTGTTTCCAATTTTCCACTTTGTTTCCAGCTGCTTTTGGGGAGCGGTGCTTTTCCCGCATGCTCCCCCTTTCCCTAGTCTCCATCCTCTCTCCACCTGCAAAAGAGGTTCCCTACCTTTTGTGGCTTCTTGCTCCCCAAGTTCAGCTCTCCGTGCTGTATACCTGCTGAATTCTGTGGTTCAGGTTGTGCAGATTGTTGTGTTAATCTTCCAATCAGTTTTCTAGGTGTGTAAGATGCTTCTGTTTTTGCTTTTGTTTCCCTTGCCTGAAGAGACAGATCCAGAAAAACAGTACTAAGGCTGATGTCAAAGAGGTGACTATGTTTCCTTCTAGGAGTTTTATGATTTCAGGCCTCACATTTAGGTTTATAATTCATTTTGAGTTTATTTTTGTGTATGGTGTAAGAAAGTGGTCCAGTTTCATTCTTTTGCATGTAGCTGTCCAGTTTTCCCATCGCCATTTATTGAAGATACTGTGCTTTCCCCATTGTATGTTCCTGCCTCCTTGTGGTAGATTAATTGAGTGTATAAATGTGGGCTCTGTGTTCTGGTGCATTGATCTATGTGTGTATTTTTGTGCTAGTACCATACTGTTGTGATTACTATGGCTTGGATTATAACTTGAAATCTACGACTGTGATACCTCCAGGTTTGTTCTTCTTTCTCAAGATTATTTTGGCTATTCAAGGTTATTTGTAGTCCTGTACAAATTTTAAGATTATTTATTCTAGTGTTGTAAAAAATACTGTTAGCATTTTGATAAGGATTATATTGAATTTCTATATTGCTTTGGGTATTTTCACAGTATGGATATTTTGACAATATAATTTCTCCCAATTCAATAACATGATGTATCTTCCCATTTGTTTGTGTTGTCTTCAGCTTCTTTCATCAATGTCTTATGGTTTTCAGAGTGAAGATCTTTCACCTCCTTGATTAAATTTATTTCTTGTTATTGTATTATTTTTGATACAATTACAAATGGGATTGTTTTCTTAATATCATTTTCTGCTACTTTGTTAATAGTGTATAGAAATCCAACAGGGGCACTTGGGTTAAGCATCTGACTCTTGATTTCAGCTCAGGTCATGATCTCATGGTTTGTGAATTTGAGCTCTGCACTGATAGTGTGGAGACTGCTTTGGATTCTCTCTCTCTCTCTCTCTCTCTCTCTCTCTCTCTGTCTCTCTCTCTCTCTCTCAAAATATATAAACTTTAAAAAAAAGAAATGCAACAGATATCTCTATATTAATATTGTATCTTGAAAACTGTATTTGTTTCTATGCTTTAGTGGGGCCAGCTATTTCTTGTAGTGCTAAAGGAATGGCCTTATTAGGAAAAGTCCCTGTATAATTTGCACATGTTTGGAGGTTTAGACTGGCTGGTTATGGCTGTAGAAGGTGCAGGCTGGCAGTCCTGTGGCATTCCATGCTGGGCCCACCCTAGCAGGAACGACTGGAGCTAAAGTGATGCAGATCAGGTGGGGGATCCCAGAGCTTTCCAATCATAGGGCTCCCTGGCAGGATTTCAGGAGATAAAATGGACATGGGCCAGGTGATCCTGTTGTGCTCACTGCAGGAGACTCTGGTGACATAGCTGGACCTGAGGTGGGAGTGGGCTGAGAGGTCACAGGGCACTCTGCACAGTGGGTTCCCTGGTGAATCTTCTGTAACTGATACATGGGTGGGCCTGGGGTATTTTGGGGTACTTGCACCTATGTCATGTTGGTATAATGGCTGAATCTATAGTGGGCACTGTCCAGGGGTATCCTGATATGCAACTGCCCTGGGGCCACCTTGGTAGAACAGGTAGAGGTTGGATGGGCCTAGGTCCTGGAGCTGACTTGGGGGGGGGTGGCTTGGACTAGTGTGGGTTAGAGCCAGAGCTAATTGAGGTGGTGGGTTGGCCAGGACACTATACCCTGCTTTCCTCTGCACTACCAAGGTGGAGGAAGAATGGACACAGTGGCACCCACCCATCTCCTAACTCCAGACAGCACTCACTGAGACAGCAGTCCAGCTAGGGAGCTCAGATCCTGCTTCTATCTGCACTGTCAAGTTGGAACCAGAATGTAAATAATGGCGCTCACCAGCACCTCTAGCCCTGGGGAGAGTTCCAGCAGCTCCCCACTGTTGGCAGGGTTCTAGGACTCATTCCTTTATGTTATAGTTGCTTTTTTAACTGTGGCATTTTTCCCATGCCCCAGGACAGATGAATCTGTTCACAGTTCCTCAGTACTGTTCCCCCACACTGCGATCTACAGTGTCAAAGGTGACACTTCATTATGTCCCTTCATTACGGTGTCTCTGTCTATTCTGCCATTCTCTGTTGCTCTATTTGTAGGTAGATTCATTGCATCCATGGGGAGGCGAGTTAAGGATCTTCCTCTGTCAACATCTTGAGCCCCCATTTAATATAAACTATATCTCTACAAAGAAAAAAACTGCTAATATTGCATTTTATATTTTAACCACCTGGCAATAAACGAGATATCAGGAAGAAGCAAAGTGATGAGAAGAACCTGAGTAGTAAGCAAAAGCCAAGTCAAGAGTTCAGAGTTTAAGTTTGTCATCATTCAGAACTAATATAGTATCATTTTTCTAAAATGTTCCAGGGTCTATTCTGTACTTTCAAGTTTTATTGCATAAATACTTAAAACATTAAAATAAGTATTTTTATTTTTCAAGATGTGAATAGTGAATGTGAAAATACCCCCATGTAATTTCAATAACAAAGTAAAGAGGAAGCCATTCTTTCTGGAAAACCATATCAATAATTACAAAGTGACAGTGACAAAGGGTAAAAGAAAGTGAGTTGATCAACTTAAGACTGTTCTTACAATAAGCCTTAAAAATCCAAATTCTTAAGGATGCCTGGGTGGCTCAGTTGGTTAAGCATCTGACTCTTGGTTTTGGCTCAGGTCATGATCTCATGGTTTGTAAGTTCAAGCCCTGCATCAGGCTCTGCACTGACAGTGGAAACTGGTTAGGATTCTCTCTCTGCCCCTTCCCTGCTCGCTCTTTCTGTCTCTCAAAATAAATAAATAAACTTCAAAAAAAATTTTGTTAATCCAAATTCTTAACAAGGGAAACTTCACAATCTCCATTTGTTAGATGGACACGTGGGTACTTATACACAACCTTCTTAGAGATAGCAGGCAATGAAACACAGAGGAATGGGAGAATCTAATATTCTAGAAGGCAGTTTGTAACTATATTAATTCTTTTAACATGCCAGTGTTACTTAATGTATTTCTACTAAAAATTTATCACAGCTGTCCAATGGAGAAGTTTTAGTAAAAGCAAATTGGCTTTTAAATAGTTGAAAACTTATTAATATTTCAATATAACAAAGAAATATAGTTCTTTTATAAAAAGTATTTGCTTTCCCGTCTCAGAGCTCTCCGTTGAGATCAGGCTTCTGTAGGGAAAATGTGACATAATAAAAATGTTAAACATGAGGCATATGAACAAACAGCATGATGTTGATGTGGGAAATTTGCTGGATGTGTCACAGAGCTAGGTTAGCAGTACAGATGTGAAGCTATTAAAACACTTGCATACACAATGCAGCTAGTGAGATATTTAAGTGGCTGGTATATGCATACTCATTGCATTTTCCTTCTCTCACGGAAAACTGTTTAGCTAGTCAGTCAGCCCTCACTTTTTATTTCATGTAATCAGGCATTTGACTAGAAATAGAAAAGAAACTGTCACTGCCTGCAGAAAGGTTAAAATTTAATGGAGGACTTGGATAAAAATAAATAGAATCATATTAAAAAGAACATGCATAGGTTTCCACAAATGAATTCTGTTTTGTACATGTGAGTAATCCACTTGATAGACTGCTTGCGGTTTCCTGGGCTGTACTATGTATCACATTCATGACCGATTTCTTTTGATTTGAGCTGGTATCAGTTTAAGGAGTGCAAACTATTTTAAAATTACTTTAAAAATTAGAAAAGCAAGTTATGATGTTAAAACAAAAAATATATTAATGTAAATGTTATGTTGCACTTACTCCTTATTAACATGGGAATTGGGATAACTCCATGCTTTGTGTGAAGAATACTAAATACAATAATGTGTGACCAGTTATAACTATCAGTAAACATATTGGAATTGAGATTTCTATGCTTTTCCCACTTTTTCCTTACCTCCTTCTGGATTTGTTTTCCATTTATAATCATTACCTGTAAGTGTTCTTGGAAGTTTCTGATTTCTCTCTGTTTAGGGTGACTATATAAAGTATGATCCAAATTGACACTTTTGACAGAGAAAGGGGATATGCTAAGACAGTACGTAATAAATGTACAGTGTCTTGGGCAAATCAGGTTGTAAGGTTATCCTATCTAAACTTTTTGTTTTAGACGTTATAAACATTCCCATTGCTTTTTTGAAAATTACTCCTAAATGACTATCATATATCAAGCTCAACTCTTTCTGATTTGCTAGCTTATTCAAAAACTTACAAAGGTTACCCATTGCCATATCGAGCCATTCAAGACTCTATTATACATCCAGATCATATTCCCAAAAGCAAATTAATTATCTTCTTTTCCCTAAAGTTTACCATCCAATCCATCCAATCAAACCCTTTTATTCATACTCCATAGTATAACTTTTTAATGTCTGTAATTACATTGTTTCCTCTACCTGGAATTCACTCTTGTAACTCCTTGTTTCCATTTTTATTCACAAAAATATTCTTAATTCTTTAAGTATTTTTTTAAGTTCTGTCTACTTAATTCTTTCTTAATATGACTTCATAAACAAACAAGAATGGGTTCTCTACCTCTCTTGAACTCTGTTCATACTTTTACATTACTGCCTCATCTATGTGTTATTTTACTAATGTTTTATTCTACAAATAGGTAAAATTAACTTTTAAGCAATGTTGTAAGCTCCCTGAGGATGTTGGATTTCACCTTATATTGCTGTATACTACATAGCACCTTGTTTTATTTTGGTTGTAGTAAATATTCAGTAAAAAATATGTTGATCTTTTATAAAACAGCGATAGTATTAAATTAGGAGTGTATCGTGATAGAATCGTTTTATCAACATTAATAAGCATTATTTGTAATATTGTTTATTATAGTTAATAAACATTGTTTGTAACATTGTTTATTTCTTGTAATTATGTTCTTTTTTGCTGTGATTTTATAAAATAACTGAATTCTTTGTTGTGGAACTGATTTTGGTTGTTTGAAATGGATACTAAAAGTGATCAATGGCCAGATATAGAAACAAATCCTCCTACTATTTTTAAATAGCAGACATTCAATAATTCCAAGACTGTCAGAAAAAATATATTCATTCATGTAGAGAGTAGTGTTTTGAGCATGATTAATGTTTGTTTTTATATTTCTTTAGACAAACAGTTCATATGATTCAGTAAGTGGTTTAAATTATAAAATTAAGTCATACTAATTCATAATTAAATTCTATTACATAGGCTTGTCATCCTATAAAAATAACTTTTATTCATTAAAATATAGAATAAAATAATATCTGCTACAAAATTATATTTTTTTAGCTTCTCAATTTTTGTCTAAGAATGAAGTTTTCTAATTTTGTGAGGGTTTAGAATTCATTTTGTGAAGTTATCTCATGGTTTCTTTCATCTTTTAGAGGTGAAGAGTCTTTACTGGAGCCACAGTAAACTATAGTTTTTCAGCTTTATTTTATATGGTACCCTTATAGTGCTGCATACAAAGTTGCACTAAACACCTGTTAAATATTTTAAAGTTTGCTTTTCCTCCAAAATCCTTACATGCCTGATGCTAGAATTAGAAATTTGTACAGACTTTATATTGATTTTCTGCTTATAGTGGTCTAACAGATTATTTATTAAAAATTATGCAATCATCCTAAAGAACTACTTTATTCTTTGTAGAAAGTAACTTCATTTTACCAGATCATTTGTTAAAAAAACAAAACCAAAAAACAACTTGTCATGGAATTCCTATAGACAAATGAGGACATAGGGACTGTCCATGTCATGACAACAGGGTTTCAAACTTTGAGTAGATTCCTATTTATTTGACAAAAACAATACTCTCTGGCATGTGGAGTTTATCAATGTGTCACACAGGCATGGGTCACGATGCAATTCCACCCTTGCCTTATTCCCTCCCCCAAATTCATACATTGTAGTCTTAACACCCAATACCTCAGATGTGACTATATTTGGAGATAAGGTGTTTAAACACACAATAAAGCTAAAATTCAGTCTTTAGTGTGGCCCTAACACAATCTCATTGATGTGTTTGTAAGAAAAAGAAATTTAGACAGCAGGCATGCATGTGTACAGATGAAAGACCAAGTGAAAACAGAGGGAGAACGTGGCCATGTACAAGCCAAGGAGAAAGGCTTTAGAAGAAACCAGACCTGAACCATGGGAACGTACATTTATGTTTTTATGCCACCCAGTCTGTGGTACTTTGTTATGGAAGCCTGAGCACACTAATATAGCATCTAAGTATCATTGCCATTGCATGGCTACATTGGCTGGCCTTCCTGCAGACCCAGCTTGACTAGAATGCTTCTTGAGTTCTGTCAGTTCCAGTCTGGAAAGACCATTAACTCACTACCATAGATATTTTCCTAGACGTGTAGCCCCTAAACCTTTTTTTCTCTCTCAAGACCCAGACCAAGGAATCTTCCTCTGTACATGGCCTTGTTTTTCTTATCAATAGCAATAAGCAAGATCAGCTCTCCACAGTAACATGTTATATGGGGGAAGTTTAAAATGAAGAAAATGTGATTTATTTGATTTTTTTTTTTTTTAGCATCGTTGGTAGTAGAAGAAAGAGTCCTTCCAATGACTGGTTTGGGGAGCTAATTGGAATGATTAGGAAGTACTGCTCTTCATGTGCTAGAATGTAATTTTCCAGCATGGTTAAATAACAAGATATCAATGAATCTAGCCAAAAGGACTGTCCTATTCTCTATCTCAAGCGTCTTCATTGTTAACTACCAACGTAAAAAGAACTGGTGGCATGATGACGTGACATCATGGCTTTATTTCCTCTCAGTTTGCTTTTGTAAGATATAAATCATTCACTAATGTGGTCAGACTGTGATATTTTCCACTACCACCTTTATATACAGAAATATCCCGTTATCCATGGGGGTACATTCCAAGATTCCTAGTGGGCTCCTGAAACCACAAATAGTACACAGCCATAAATATACTATATTTTTTCCTATGCTGTCATATGTATAATATCATTTACTTTATAAATTAGGGATAGTAGGAGATTAACAATAACTATTAATGAAATAGAACAGTTGAGCCTGGGTGGGTTAGTTGGTTAAACATTTACTCTTGATTTCAACTCAGGTCATGGTCTCATGGCCCATGGGATTGAGCCCTGCATCAGGCTCTGTACTGACAGCGTAGAGCCTACTTGGAATTCTCTTTCTGCCTCTCTCTCTCTCTCTCTGTCTCTCTCTCTGCTCCACCCCTGCTCGCATGTGCACTCTCTTTCTCCCTCTCAAAATAAACTTTAAATAGTAATTAATTAAATGCAACAATTCTAATGATATAGTGTAATAAAAGTTATGCGAACGTGGTCTCTGTCTTTCAAAATATCCTGTACTGTACTAACCCTTCTTGTGATGTGTGAGATGAATAAATGCAGATGTGATGAGGTGAAATGAAGTGAATGATATAGGTGTTGTGTTGTAGCATTAGGCCACTACTGACCTTTTGACTCAATATCAGAAGGATGACAATCTCCTTCTGGACTACGGTTGACTGCAGGCCACTGAAACCATGGAAAGTGAGACTATAGATAAGAATGGGACTAACTGGAACATAGCATATGGCAAGCATGCTCATCTTTGAAATGCATCCATGGCACCCATGAGAACGTTCTGCACAAAGAACACACCTCAAAACCCAGCTGTATGTTTTCCTTACGGTGTATGTATAATAAGCATTGAGTCATGACTTTTCGAATTCTTTATATTTTGTTCAACTCTTTTTAAAAATTTTAATTTTTCTAGGTACAGTTGCATAATTATACTAATATAAATTTTCCATTTTCTAGGTGTTCTCTAACCTCTACTGACATTCATTCAGCATGTATTTAACTGAAGGCCCAATGTACACAATTGGTACTATGATCTATTTAGCTAATATTCAAAACTCAACGCTGACTTTAGAGATCTCCTGGTCTAGTACAGAGATAATTCAAGTGTATAAATAACAGTGATAAAAACATGACTTTTAAGGGCTTTCTCTGGACAGAGGAGAAATACATTTCCATTGCTGTTTTTTTGTAGTCAGAAATTGGTAGGAAAGCTTAACAGTTCGATAATCATTAACAGGAAAATACCATTTCCATTTTCCATTTCCTTCCAGTGTGTTTACTGCACAGAAGTGAGATTCAGGTATTGATAGCTATTTATGTAATGAGCACCTTATTGAATTCTCTCTTATTCAAATGATGTCCCTGGGACCAATTTGGGGTAAGTTGCAGAAAGCCAATTGCTTGACAGAGAAAGTCAAAAAAGGAGGTAGAGTTTGAGGATTGGTACCTAGAAAGGGGAGAAGAATCTTGAAACAAGCAGTCTTCCTCCAGATGATGCTACTCTAAGGCAGGAATTATGGACAAACACTGGGAGAAATGATGTCTTTCAGGAAATGGCTCATGAATTTTTGGGATAGCAACATTCTAATCTCAGCTGTTGGCAGTCTGGTGACATTCTGAAATCTCTCTTATTAAGTCAAAATTTTAGAAAAATCTCTTGTCCGTAGTCTGTCCTTATGGTGGTAGGCCTTTTGGGGAATGAAAGAATTGAGATCCAGCATATTGGGGCATAGTACAGAAAAAGGGCACAACAGTCATTAAAAATTGGCTGGAGTAAGGATCAATAATTTAATGAATAGAAAACTATCATAAAAGGAAAGAATTTACTGGGGAAAAAATGTAATTTATACCATAGCCCCCAGCCCAGAGTTAGTGGAAGAAAAAAATAGATTTCCCATTAATTATAGAACAAGGATCTCTCAAGGCAATATATGTGGTTATGAAAGTAAAGGACAACCGAGAAGCCTTAAGGGAAATGTGAGATGTGAAAATAAATATCTGGGTTACAGTATGAAGTGACCTCAAAGAAATTCAGGCAGAACTCAAAGTCTATTTAGGTACAGAATGGAAGAGTCTGAAGTAAGCACCTAATACAATGTGTGCTTGGTGACTAAGGTCTGGCTACTGCCACCGACGACATTCCTTGGACATCTTCCTGTTCAGGTGTATTACCCTTTGATCTGTTTTTGAGGTTCATCTTACCAGTTAAGAAATTCAATTTCTCTCTGAATTTGTCGCAGGTCATTACAGTTTAACCAATTTCCAATCTGTGCAAAATCTGTTCTTCACAGACAAGTGGATAACAAATTATTTTGTGCCTAACTCAACAAACCCAGATACGGAAATTCGAAAATGTAACATAATTTAAGTATTGTTGGTAAAATATTCTGTGCACATTTTATTGCATATTTTATTAAGTTCTCCATTGTTGATTTTTAGCTGGGCTGCACACTTACCTAAGACAGGGTTGCTAGAAAGGACCAAAATGCTGACTGAAGCATTGAGCATGGTGGAATATATATGACCAAGTATTGTTAATTTAAATGTGTAAAAATGAAAGCATCAGTGATCGGATTCTTTAGAAAAAGGAAACTGCATAGAATCATAGTGGCATCCAATATTATTCTCTTACGGTCTGTGTTGGTCCTTCTTGATACCTCTCCATTACCATCTATAAATGTCCTTAGAAGTATCTCCCCATATAATAAGGATCCTTAGGGAAATCTCTATCTCAGTTAAGTGCATATGTGGTTCATAAGCAATTTTATATTTTTCATAAGCTATTTTAGTTCCTACTATTTCCAGTCATTATGTCATGGCCGTCTTACCTCCTGTATTTAAACTGCAGCCCTCTCAGGTAGATACTATCACATTTGCATTTTACCAGTAAGGGAACAGAGAAGCACAGAAGGGTTAGGTATCTCACCCAAGTCACCATGTAGCACACAGTGGATTTGTATTTGACCTTGACTACAGGTAGTCTAACTCCCAAGTTGTTACTTTTACCCACTGTTGTTGGAAGCCATGCAACTCTGCATTATTGTGTATTTATTCTCAGAAGTGCTACTACATATCAGTTACGTTCAGTAAACATTTAATGAGTGCCTTGTCCTGTTCTTGGGACTTGGTGACACAAGGGTGAATAATAATCGTCCTTGCCACAGTCAGGCAGCCCCTTGTATTTCCTTCTTTGAACCTGCACTTCTCATCCAAACAATCACCCATATAAGCCTGACTTAGCTGTCTCTGACTGCCATCTAAGAGGGCATTTGACTAACCTGAAGACACGCTAGCGTGAGACTGGTGTCTTTTTTGCATAATAATAAACTGCAGTAGTAATGAATTAATCTTAGCTCTTAAAATGGATAGTTTTTGCCCATCCTGTATCCACTCCTTTACTGATGTCATCAGTAGGGGGAGTGGCTGATCAATTGAAAAATTGGGGGAAACAATGTTTCAACCTTTGTGTCTCTTCAATCCTTCTGTCTTTTTAGGGAAGTGAATTGCTGCTGTGGGGTGGGCTCCAATGCTTCCTCAGAGACTATGCTCCCAGGAAGGTGGGGGCTGCAGGCACAGGGTGGGTAAGCCAGTGGGTTCTGGGATTCAGGATTAGCATGCCAACTAGGCCAACAGCTCCAACCACACCTCCAACATGGTCTCTCTCAGTCTGCAAGGTGGAAAAGAGAGTATTTTTGTCCGGAAACCCACAGCCATTTATTAGATATAATTTTTTTTTCCAACAGGGATCAGACAACTAATGAGTATCTGGGCTATTACAAGGGAAAATATTTAAAACTTGCTAAGAGTTTTCACCCTGATGTGTGTGTGCACGTGTGTGTGTGTGTATGATAATCCTAAAGAACGGTAGCTAAACTCTGGCTTATTTTCTTACCAGTGATTGCAGTGTCTTCAAACTTTCACTTTCTTGCCCAGAATCACCTGCTATACTATAACCACGTGATATCTGAGATCACCTGGAAATAGAGATCTTAAATTACAAGAGACATCAGTTATAGGAAATAGGTTTCTTAGGTAAAAGTAGTAAGCCCATTTTTGTCACATATATCTGGTATGATATGACTCTCATAGTCTAGCTTTCCCCCAAGAGATAGACCTATCTCTATAGGCAGTCAGCTTCCAGCCTTAGTGCATTCATTTAAATTTTAGTATCAATATTGTAACTCTGTTATAAAGTTTATAACTCATAGCCTTTTACTATAGCCACATAGAACCAAGAACAGTATCATAATTGCACAAAGGGGTCATTAAGTCGCAGGAGTAAAAATGCTTATGAACGAAACTGGATTAAATCCTGCGGCAAGTGAGGGGTTCTAGGGTGTCAAGGCCAAGGGGTGTGATACTTCATCCTGCTCATTTCAGGCTTATGTAACTCGGGTGAGATTTATATTTCTGTATATAGCAGCTGTGTGGCTGCATTTCGGATACACTGAACTCTGTCCCCTTTAACATTGCTCTAAAGGTAAGTGAACAACATTCAATCCACCACTCATTTAAATGGGAGTTATTACTTATAACATCTGTACTCCCAGCACAAGTTGATTTAATTTGCTCAAATTTCCTCGTAATCATATAGTACACTGACCTGGAAAGGACCTTCTTCCTTTTGCTTACCTTCCTGGAAAGAACCACCACCCAAACCCTCCATTTGAATGTAATGCACTTTTACCTATGGCAGCCTTCGAGAGTAGCTTGCTAAGAAGTTAGAAAGGTTAAGATACCTTGATATCATTCTTTGGGAAAATGGGATTCTAGCATTTTTGACTCCAGAGTTTGTTTACCAGACAATGGAACGCAAGAAACTGAACAAAGATAAACACTCTATTTGCAGTGAGGCTGCAAAATGGAAGGTGTTTCATCTCTGAAAAGACCAACTGTATCATCCTTCCCTGCAACACAGGATTATTCCCTCTGGTATAATCTTTTTTCTTCTCTCTCTGTCCAGTCCAGACTTAAATGATACCAGATGTTGGCTGTCCAGCAACATTTTTGCTCATTTCTCAGCTGGAAAATCAGCTCTTTTTCCTCACCTATGGTTTCTAAAACAAAAGGTGAAAATTTTAACAAATTATTGTTGATAGCAGCAGATCATGAATTGATGTTAATTATGCTCTGCATCAAAGATTAAACAAATATTTACTAAGTGGCCACTCTGAACAGGACAATACATTGGTTTCACTTTGATCCCAACCTAGTAACATAAACACTTCAAGGATTTCTAGAATTAGCCACTTTATATAAAGTCATCATATATATATATATGTGTGTGTGTGTGTGTGTGTGTGTGTATCTTTAGTTATTTTATAGAAACTTTATTTTGTATAAATCAAACTGTTATAATGTTTGTCCTAAATATTTCCATATAAAGCAGTTGTTATTGTGTGGTGAGACCCACATCCAATATTCCTCTTTAATCAGTTCATAAGAAGATACTTTAGCTGGGGACAGGAGTCCTGGAGCAAAGTGAAGAGACTCTCCAACTTTAAATTGGCCCCCAAATCCATGAAGGTGTCAGCCATCAATATGACTTTGAGTTTAATTATTTAGTAACCTCATGCACTCTGCCTTAAGGACACGGTATACATCCATGCATGAAGCAGGCAATCTGATAGTATAATTTGGCAGGAAATAGTCTGAGGTAGTGTTTAAGAATGTGGGTTTTAGAGGAAATTAGAACTGCCCAGGAAGGTCAAGGAAGTGTATGAAGGAGCTTCAGATTTTAATCTGTAGAGGTTAGGAATAGGAGTTGGTAAACCGCAATGGTTAGCAACGATGGTATTAGACTGCCAGGGCTCCCCTCACTATGTACCACAGACCAGGTGGCTTAAACAGAAATTTATATCCTCGCCATTCTGGAGACTGGAAGTGTGAATTCTCCTAGGCCTCTCTCCATAGCTTTCAGGTGTCTGCCTTTATATTGTGTCTTTACATGGTCCTTTCTCTGTGCACTCATATCCCTGGTGTCTCTTTTTGTGTCCAAATTCCCTCTTCCTATCAGGACACAAGCCAGATTGCATTAGGGCCTCCTAAACAGTGTCATTTTCACTTAATCAGCTCTTTAAAGGCCTTATCTCCAAATAGGTTCACATCCTCTTGCACTGGTATTAGGGCTTCAGCATGTGACTTTGAGGAGAAATGGTCATAATTCAGCCCATAACAATGGTCATGAATCTGGTAGGAAATCAGGCATCACGATGAATACCAGCATGGACAGGTAATAACTATGGAGAAACAGAGCCTCCTTCTTACTTGCCCATGTCTTATAAGCCTCATGAGCCAGAAGCAACCCTGAGAATTCAGGTGGGGTTTTAAACTGATTGAAGAAACATGGAAATGACTGAGATTTCCCTGAATTAACTAAGAATCATTTCTACCATCTAACAAAATAGCCATCAAGTGCAGTTATGGGAAAACAAAAAAAAGTAGCTTTTCTCTGGACTGTGTCTGTAACTTGGAATTATACCTGCTATGTCTATAATTTCCATAGGGCTTGGTTCTTTTACAATACCAGGTTGCAAATAACTGAAAGAGATTCAGGCTAATTGAAATAAAACAATTTATTAAAAAGTTGCAGGGAACTCACAGCAATAATGGAAATCTTCCTAGAGCCGATATAGGAATGACATGAACCAAGCAGTTCCGGAAAGATAAGAAGCAGGAAGAAAAACAGTGGTCTTATAGCTGAAAGAGCCTTGACAGGACTCTGGGAACCCTACTCTGGTGATAGCCACCACCAAGGTGAATGACTTCTGGTCATCCTACTACTCCTTTCATCGCTTGCTAGAGAGCCAAAGGCCTGTGTTTATTGCCTGTGGGCCACTGGAATAAGGAGAGAAAGATCTGTCCTCTAGGGTTTGTACTGGAAGATAGTCTCTTGGAATTTTCCTCAAGACTGTATACAACAGGCCAAGATCATTGCTTACTAGGCAGTAAGGATGCTATCTGAGAGAAAGAGAGAGAGAGAGAGAGAGAGAGAGAGAGAGAGAGAGAGAGAGAGAGAGAGCAGGAGCTAGAAAAACAAAATAGGACCTCACTCATTGTACTGGCACATAAAAAGTACCCAACATAGAAGCTGTTGCTGTTTCTTGAATTATTATTTGCCTGTTATCGGTTCCAAACTTTCCCTAGGGAAGTAAGGAAGGAGAAGGTCAGTGTGGCCTAGAACAGTTGGATAGAGTTTAACAGAGGGTGTTGGAGATGGACAGACTGAGAATGCATAGGATGTGAGCACCAGCATGGAGATGGAAAGCTGCATGATTGATAGTGAGTGTGAACGTGGCTCCCTAGGCTGACGGAAGGCTCCTTCTGGCGAGCTGGGGCAGACCAGCTTAGACACTTCCAGTGGGAGCTGCATATAGAAACTCTTATGTCTCCACAAGAAGGAGTCTGATTTATTGGTTAAAAGGAAGCCATGGTAGGTTCTTGAGCAGTAATTTCCCAGTGGCCCAACATCTCCTTTGTTTGAAGTTTAAGGACAGAACAGCTGAAGTTTTTCAGGGACCCAGGAACCTCAGTTGTCATCAATTTTCCTTTTAGCTACTGTTAAGTGGTTCCCTTATACCTAATACTTCATTTTCTTTGGGAATTTTGTTAGTGATCTTCTTTCTTCATACTTTTTTCCCCAATTTAAACAAAAAAAGATATCATATCTACTATTTATTTCTGTTATTAAAACAACTTGAAAAATGTGTATGTTCCATGCTCTCATGGAACATATACTTTTTTGATTATTTTTTTCTGATACAAACTAGATTTTATTCAGAGCTGGGAAATATTTTTATTACAAAACATAAACAAAAATGAGAGCAAGGTGGCTGGGACAATTTTTGAGGCACTTAGGTTTACACAAAAGATCTGCTTGTGAAATCCATGTTGGATGGATGTAAGTGCATTTTGGTGCAAATTTCTTACGTTAGCCTTGTAGCAAGCAGTTATTTTCCCACATGCCTTATTTTTATGGAATATTTTCTAGAGAATATTTTTTTCTCTAAAGTCTATGTACATTTGGCTGATTTTTGTTTTTCTTTGTGAAAGTCCACACAGATCCATAATCTTTTTTTGTTTGTTTGTTTAAGGACAGAGTTTGGATTTAACACAACAACCAAAAATAACTCTTCAATTACTGTTGTAACTCCTGCTTCTGCTTCCCATGTCCCTACCTTTGGTCTTACTTATGTCCTTCGTAAAGTATTGAGCTGAGATACTAAGCAAGCCGGAAGGGCACAGTGGGAACACCTGGAGCAGGATGCAGGGTGGATGGAATTACGCTGCTAATGCAGAAAACATCGCTGCCTCCACATTGCTTTGCTATGTAGTGCTGTTATTCCTTCCATCAGGAGATGGGGTCCCTCCAATCTCTTGATATTAGGCTGACCTTTTGAATGGCCCCCCAACAGCAGAGCACAGATTGCCAGACAAGTGAGTGAAACTCTCCTGACTTTCCAGTCCCTTCAAGCCAGCAGATGACTAGAGCTGCGTGAGTGAGCCCCAGTTAGACCAGCAGAAGAACTGTCCAGATGGCCAATGTGCAGAATTATAGGCGACAGTAAATCATTACTGTTTTATGCTACTATTTTAGAGGAATTTTGTAACAGGAACAACAAATAGCTTATTTTTAAAAAATAGTTTTTCATTGGCTTAACTCTCAGTTCAGGTTGCCTGTGTATATAATACCAAATCTGAGTCATTTTAATTATCTACTGTGTATTAGAATTGAGAGCTGGCAAAAGATTTGACTATATCAAAATTCCAAGTTCCTAAAATAAAATTAATACTGCAAAGTGGTTAAGATTTTTCTCCTCTGTTGAGCAGAAAATTCTCATCCTTGCATAGTAAACTGAGTGAAAAGCCAAAATAATTCAAAATGTATAAAGGATAACTTGGGATGGTATTATAGTATTACAGGGTCCTGATGCTTCTTCTCAGTGACCAACAGTGAGATCCAATAGTTTATCCCAGAGGATAGACTCCTCCCACACTGAAGAGAAGTGGAGACAATAAAAGACGTTACTTCATTACATTTTACTTTTTAAGACTTCAGATGGGCTAATGCCCTTCTAGAGACAGCATCACGTCACCTTGTTATCATTGCATTGTGATCCCATATTTCCTGGTGGTGAACTCTTAATGGAGAAAACAATACTCACTATTAGCACATCTACCAATGCTCACGTATTTTTGCTTCATCAGTATTTTACCAACCTTATCCCCAAATTTTGTAGCATGTCAGTATATCCCTCCTATGTCTTAAGTAAACTACCCACAAATCTCTGAGCCACTTTTATATCCTTGGCACATCTTTAAAATTGATATAATTATTTACATTCCTTCTCAATACTTGCAAACCAAGACCTTATTTATTGTAGTGGGAGCGGCAGTTCCTTCATAGTAATGCTTTAGCACATTATTTTCATACAATAATGAGGCTAACATATCATTTTAAAAGAGATACGACTTAAAAAGATTCAGCTTTGCTGATTTTATAGCTCTCTTGTGCAATACATAATTAGTAGTTATCTTTAATCTCATGGGGAAGTGATTTTTAAGATGCTGAATTAAGCGTTTTTCCTCAAAATTAACGCCTTTGCTTATTTTCACACATTCTCAGTTTGTATAGTCTGCCTCTTCTGGTCCTATCAGTAAAGCCATTCTACCAACTCTCTTTTCAGCCTCCACCAAAACAAAAACAAATGAAGCAGTCCGTTGAAATGAGGGAGGCATAAAGGTAGTTTATCAAAATTTTTTTTAGCATCCCGTGTGTTAGTAAACTTCTTCAGTAGTGTGCCAGACTTCTTAAAAACCACAAATGCTGGCAGGTCTGGGTGGCTTATTCGGTTAAGCATCCAACTCTTGAGTTCAGCTCAAATCATGATCTCATGGTCTGTGAGTTCAAGCCTTGCATCAGGCTCTGCACTGAGGATGTGAGGCCTGCTGGGGTTCTCCCTCTCTGTCCCTTTGTCTCTATTCTTCCCCCACTTGTGCATACTCTCTCACTCTCTCTCTCTCAAAATAAATAAACTAAAAAAACCCCACAAATGTAGTTTATATAACCAGTATGAAAAACAAAGATTCCTCATCACACTTTCACCTTCATATTTTTAAGAGGAACATCCGTAACTCTATCATGAAAACAAAGAAATTCAGGAACAGAAATAAAAGTTTGATGTTTCTCTGTTTTCAGCATTCTGGTCATCACATGTAATTTCTATCTTCTGTGATATATGTAATACCTAAAGGAAACACCCCATTTAAAAGGTTGAAACTGTATTTTTCCCTCATTTCAGTGGCATTGTCAGCCAAAATGTTTGAATGGTATTTGTGAGGACAGGTGGGCCTTTGGATCCCTAGGCATTTCCTGTGTATACTTGTTTGGGTCAGAATTAGCATAATTGTAGAACAATGACAAAGCCTTCCCCTTCTGCCTCAAACCTGACAATTGACTGTCAATAAGATGTTCTCTGCCATGGTCCCCTCCCCAGTGCCCTACCTGGTCATCAAATCATTTCCTGCCCAGGAGTTCAAAACTATCCCTGATTTAGCTGATGTGCATGGAGGCAATCAATGTTCATTAGCCTAGAACAAGTGTTCCGGTCACACTAGCTGCCAGTCTGGGGCAGAGTTGTCCTCCGGTGGCCATTGTTATTACCACCACAAAATTAGGGACAAACGTTACAGTGATGGAAAGTTTTAATTCTCTGTGTCAACAAAGAGATAAAGGAGAGCCAACCAGACAAATTCAATAACTATCTGCATTTTAAAAACTGTTAAGGAAACCACATTTGATGTTTTCCAATATCTCTGATCTGTTATTCAGCTACTTTTGTCCTGTGTATCTTTGATCAGATATTAACTTTTAGACTGTTGATTAAGGCTTTAAAAATTGTTATTTGTATTCAGATGTTCTACATTAGACACATAGTTGTAGAACCTTTTATAACCTTTGTGTTGAGGAATGGGTCTAATAACCATCATGGAAGCTATTTTTATCTTTCGCTTTGATCTTTTTGTGAATAAGAATATCATGCCAGCTCTAATTTGCTTTCTTTCTTTCTTTCTTTTTTTGGAGAGAAATATTAAAAATAACATCTCTGGCATGGGTTCCCTGGCATTCATTTATAATTATCACATATAATTTCTGGCACAATTACTTTTTTAACATGCCTGCATATTTTAATGTGCTAACTAGTCTATCATCTAATTGGGTGGAAAAGCATTTTAATGTGGCATTATACCATCAATAATAAAACTAGCATGAGTTATAATAGCAATACGTAAATATCCCCTATTCTTTGAATTCTTCCTTTGTTGCAGGCACAGTGCTAAGCATCTTCCATACACACGTAATTTAAGCCTTAAAACCATTCCACAAGGCAACTATTATCCATATTTTATAGATGACTAAACAGAGGTTCATATTAGTAACTTGTTCAAAGTTATGTTCTACTAAAGGAAAGGTGTCTTATTTTCTGTCCTTCCTCTTCGTTAGACTGAATCTTGATGTCCTTTGGCTTGTATTTTTAACCCTAGCACCCATGAAGCTCTTATACATCATTAATACAATTCTAAGGAATGGATGGGGAGGGCTGGTTGGGTACCTGGCTTGAACCTCACCCCTAGAGGGTCATGTCTGTATAAGTCAGGGGCTTCCTACATATGGAAATGATTAAGTGGGGAAATATTATGAAGAGGTCTTGCTGTATGTACTTTGTAGTACTTTACAGCAATTGCTCAAATGCATATCCTACATGGTAGAGTAATTACACAGGTGATAAACTGTATATCTGAGAACACAGAATACAAAACACCCAGCTTCTCCTTGCACACTTGATTTCTCCTGATTTATTAATACTTCCTCATGTTTAAGTGATTTTTCTTTTTATCCATCGCTTTCTCACTGTGGCATGACCTTAGCCAAACAGTTGCTATATTGAAATCCTCTCATGATACTTCTTAATCCCACATTTGATAGCATATAAAAATTTGTCTCCTAGCTGACAATATGGCTAAGAAATAGGGAAGAAAGATGAAAGCAAAGACATACAAAAAAGACATTGAGAAGTTGATTATCAACAAGTAAAAGTGTGGGGAAACTAGAACCATTTCATTTTCTTCTGGTGCAGCTAGTTATTAGCACACACATCACGGCATTTTCTGAAACAGAAAACAACGTTTCTACAAAGCTGTTTACAACACCACATCCAACATCATACTAATCTGAGCACAATAGTTCTTTAAAAGACAGGTGATAAGTTATAACACGACATAAAAAAATTGTTTTCATGTTATTAAAAATATGAATGACAAAGGGCTGAGAGCCCCTGGCATTCTCCATTTATAAGCTAACTTGTTTATCTTTGTAGTTTAATCACATAATATTGTTTTCACCAGTGGATGTGAACAAGTTCTCATCCTAGTTTGGCATTAAATCTATTTTTAATTGTGTTAGTTCTTAGCAGCTTCTTCACTGGAAGAAAGTAAGAAGGGACAGAGGCTCTAAGTAACTGAGGCCATGCTAACATATGACATTGAATAAATCATAGGTGCTCATTCATTTTCAGTGCTAAATAATTCCATTTGTGACAGTCCTATTGGGTTACTGAAGTATGAGATGTAGCCCGCTATGTTGTTTAATGATGAATATTATGGCAAAAGTGAAAGTGAATCTATTTTTATAAGTGATAAAAATAGACATGACTTTTAAAGATTAGAGTCATATGGTTTCCTATTAAACTATCGCTGTAAATGGAAAACTTGGTATTTGTTGTCCACAAACATCCAATTTGTTGACTTACAAATTTGTTGACTCTCTTTAACTCGTGTATAGTTAATTCTAATTTTCAAAAAAAATTCTTAGAAGTAGATACTAGTATTCCCTTTTTACAAAAAGGGAAGAGAGGGCCAAATATATTTCAGTGAATTTCCCAAAACATCAGTTAAAAAACATTAAAATTAGGATTTCAACTGAAGTCTATCTGGGGCTAACGTTCATTCTTTCTTCATCATACTTTCTATGTCCTCATGTATAGTACATTAGAGTAACCAAGGCTGTTTATTTCAATTTTTGTCTAATATATAATTGTGGTCCTCAATAAATTCAATAAATTCTAAAAAACTTAACCACTACCTATTATTAATCACAGTCTGAAGAGAAAGTTGAGCCAACAAAAAAAATATATCATTGCAAGTGCCCACATGGGTAGGTCAACCAAATAGGTAACTAATTTCTCAAAACTCCATAGATATTTCAGAATATCTTATAATTTGTATACAGCTGAGCATTTCTGTCTCAGAGCTTATGATACTTAGTAGTTATTTCTGATCACAAGGAAAAGATTGTTTGGTCATCTGAATATTTGAATTAGACAATTTAAATCTTTCTGGTACTGGGATATAATACGTGAGTAAAACTCCCCACCAAAGCAAAGCATAAGTATGGCAGCCAAATATATGACAAGGGCATTTCTTCCTGGCATTCATTAAAGGAAATTCAAAGTCAGGAAAAACTAACATACAAGAGAAGTAACATTTCATATATAGTCATATTTCAATGTGCAGTTATATACAATAATCTGTGTAATTCAAGAAAGGGTTTTCATACATACTAAATGCTATAGTAACATAGGGTGCTATTCCCTAAATATTTCTCTCTGGTTTTGTTACATAAAAGTATTGTAGTAAATAGCAAGAGAAATATTTTCAAATATTTCCTTAGTGCTCAAATTTGCATGACATGCCTTGCCCCACAAAAATGAGAGGATGTTTGTTTTGTAGAGTGGAGACTGCCTTCTTCTTCTTCAAGAAATAACAGGCCTAGCAAGTAGATTCTGGTATCATAATTAATTGTGGAAAGTTTTCATTAAGGGTTTTTCCAATTCCCAAACTCTACATTTTCATGACTGTAATCACAAAAGTTGATTTGTTCATCAAAAAATTTAGGGAAACATTTATTCAAGGTGTGCTGTTTACTCAGTAGGGATAATGGAATGCAAGTCAGGAATGAGCATGTGGGTAGAGTCTGGAGATCTGTATTTAGTCCTGTGTCAACCATTAATGTTTGTTTGAATAATTTGGGTTCTTTGATTCTCAGTGCTTCTTTATAATCTGTGAATTGGGAGTTAAATGAAAAGAAAATAATTCATTAACGCAGGTATGTGCATACCTGGATGGCTAACAGATTCTGTAGCCAAATCAGAGCATCGTGCAGCTGAAATGAAGTACAGGCTGCCTGGCTGGGGGTCGGGGGATGTACATACACCTGAGATCTTGTCCCCACTCTGACACTGACCTTCCCAAGCAAGGCCATTCCCCTCTTTGGGAGGCAGGAGCCTCCCATGTAGAAGAAAGCTGTGTGCTACATGACTTTAAAGGTTACTCCTTATTCTTTTCAATTCTTGAAAACACTGGCACTCCCTGGGAAATGAGTTGGGGTTCAAGTTTTAAAGGGGTGGGAAGTAAGGATCGTACCAAAAATATCCTGGTCTAAAATTATACCAGAATGATTGAAAGTCTCTAGAGAATAGACATTTTCTTCTTTTCATCCTTCAAAATCCTTTCTCTTGTTAAAGCTCTCCCAAAAAGGTAACTGTGATTTCCACTTCAGAGAGAGAAAGCCATAGCCTTTTTTGTTGGAAATTTTGTCAGATAAGCTTTTGTAAGCTCTCTCATTGAGAAGATGAATGTTTGAATGCATGGTTTAGTACTTGATTTGTTTAGTAAAATTGGTTTAGAAAAAAATACTTTTATTAAAAAAAATCTTTAAGTGGTTTAGTGGTTTAGAACAGTGGTTGGTAGACACAGAAAGTCAAACTCATATGCCTTAAACAGTGAAGGGGATTTATTAGCTCACAAATGAACAAGTCCAAAGATAGATGGGCTTCAGTCAGTGTGGGCAGAGCTCTGTTTCCATGTCACCGGATGTCTTTGCGTCTTCACCTCTTGTCTGTCACCTTTATCCTCAAGATGTTATCCTTGTGGTCACTGGATAGCTGTCAGCTTCTTTTGTGCATCCGGTTTGAGAAAAATGACTACCTTCCTCAATTATTGAATAAATGTCCAAGTTTGGTCTTATTGGTCAGCTTTGAACCAATTTATGCCTAGTCCTGGTGTGAGACTGAGTTAGATGCTGAATGATGAGATAATATTTTTGGTCAAAAGTAGTGGAAAAGCAGGAAGTACCTTTGGATCTGGGGATAAAGAGAACCCCACTCAAACTTCCTGGCAGCTACACAAAATGAAGGGAAGTGTAGAAGGGTAGAATGGAAGTTGGATAACCACAGTATCTTCTGTAGAATTCTGCCACTTTACTAAATACTATCAAGAATATAGTCATTTTCTCCACAGGAAACTTGAAAAAGAAACATGGGCTCCCTGCCTTCATAGAATTATACAGAGGAATTTAAAGACAATTTAATCAGGACAACTGGGCCAGTCAGTCAGTAAAGTGTCCAGATTAGCCTGAGGTCATGATCTCACGTGCTTACAACTCAGAGCCTGAAGCCTGCTTCGGATTCTGTGTCTTCTTCTCTCTCTGCCCCTCCCCCGCTCACATGCTGTCTCTCTCTCTCTCTCTCTCTCTCCCCCCTTCAAAAATAAACATTAAAAAAATTTTTTAAAGACAATATAATCCTCCTACTTTGCAGAGGGGGACATTGAGGCTCGAAAAGTTTAATAGGTTGCCCAAGAGAATATAACAGAATTGGAGGTAGACTCCACATCACTGATACTAATCCAATACACTTTCAACTCTATACTATTCATTTATTTATTCAATATATACTGAGTGTTGCTGTCACCAGTATTGCCTGTTGAAACCATCTGGCTTCATAGCCCACTTCAAATGCTATTTCCTCCATCAAGAATTTTTTCATTTTCCTGGTCAAAGTTCCCTTTTCAAATTATGCACTCTTTAGAGCATTTTTAACCTCTCTCCATCACCTTCTTCTTCTTATGACAATTTTTTTTCTGACTTTATCTCTCCCACTGGAGTGTGAGTTCCTTGAGAAAAAGGTCATGCTCCCTTCCTTTCTATATCTTTCAGAGTGCTGTCCACGATTTCAAGCAAATTCCGCATATTAACATTTAAGTACATGTATGAATGAGTAAGTGAATAAAGGACTTTCAGCAATGTTTTGGTGCAGGAAATGATGACCTGAGAATTTCTTAGGGGTGGGCAATCTGCATCCTTAATGTTTCACCAGAATCACGTTTACTGCCCCTTAGTAGTAGCTGGAGGTGAAACAGGCTTGCTTTTGGTGGCCTAACGTGGATTCAGGCAAATTGTTGGCATGAGTGAAACTTGCCTTCCCTTCTGTGCATCTATTTTCAGCATCACTTTTCTTCTGAAGATGCTTATGTATGCACAGATAGCAGCACCACGGGTAGCCTTCCCCAGTCCTATCAAGATGTAAATTGTTCTATTCTATTCCAGCAAACTCTTCTAGGAACCATTTGAGATAAATTTATTCTAACTTTATGTTCCTAACACTCTCAGTGGTATTTGATTTTTATAGGCACCCTAGAGGTAGAAGTTTTAAGAAATCTAAATTAAATTTTGAGTGTGAAATAGCATGATAAGGTAATTGTGTGACCTTTAAGCACAAGCTGGTCTCCTTTTTCCTTTCTCTACTTAATTTCCATTTCTACTTGCCCATCCATAAGGCCAGCCCAGCCTTTGGCATGTCATGGTTCATTTCACAAGATCCCTTGAAATTATATCATAATGGGGGAAAGAAACAGGGATTGAGAGAACATGGCAAACTTCTTTACAATTGGACCCACTGGGACTCCAGTCTTCCTTGACGAGTACAAAATTGATGATACATTTGTTATGGAAGAAGCTGGAATAACTCCACCATAAGTGTCACTGCCTCAAAGTCATAACAGAAGTTATGCAGACGCTGTTATGTGAGAAAGAATCTATGTTTATTAAGAGGCCACACAGTGAAAATTTGAGGGGACTAAATCTGCCCTGAGGGAGATATATTGAGACATATTGAGATGGCCCCCTTCGCTCTGTCAATATTACATTACGATTGATTTGAATAGCACAGTAAATCTTGAATTGCAGATGAGATAGCTAACACTTAGCACTTTATCTTTGCTGTCACAGTACCACATATCAAAGAGAGTACCCTTCAGACGAAATGAAAATGGTCTCTAAAAACAATTTTACTATACCATTAGAATCTGTATGTATGAAATAAGAGTAAATTATTTCATGAGTAGATAGCCTATTGGGCAAAATGGCTGATTGTTTACATTCTACTCCTCCCTTAGATTATGTTTTTACTTTCCTCTGTTTTTCATCAGTTTTACCAGGAAAAAAACAAAAACAAAAACATGAATTGATTTCTTAATGTGTGTTTAAACAGCATAGGTTTGGGTATAATAATAAGACCAGGAGATAAAAATGGGATGTTAAATGTAGTGTTTAATGGCCAAGACGATAAAAAAAAAATGTCGATTCCAGTTGCCTTTTATAATCTTATGTTTTCAGTCTGCTGGACATTCATAACCCTTTTGGCTTTAGAATTCAACTTTTCCACACTTCATCTAGGTGATAAGGTGTTTTCTTTTGGAAAGCTCTGAGAAAAAATAATCCTTTTAGTTATTTTTGAATTATGGAGGAATAGGTGTACCAGTAACTAAAATGACTGGACACAACCATTTCAAGTCTGGTATGTGGCTAAGCCTCCGAAAGATACAAAGTACACAAAATGGAATAGCTTCTTCTAAGTGCCTAGTTGGCATTTACTGTAGTTTGATTCAAGGTTAAAAGAGTCATTTGTCATTGCTTGTGTTAGATGTCATTTATTTCTGAACAGAGGAGTTAAGAACATATGAGTTTTATGGATTGGTTTTGGGCTTTCAAAAAATGTGGAATCATTGACACATAACGTACATGATTCAAATTTACATTTCAGATGACGAGGGATGCTCGAACACAGGAAAGAATTAGGTCTTACTACATTCAGGAATCCCCATTCTGTTTTCTTTCTTTCTCCTCCTATACTTTAAATATAAGAAGGACCCATTTCTTATCAATTTTCTGATGGAAAATTATTTCTGATGGAAATAAAAATAAACTAACACATCATTTTTAGTCTTCCTGTTCAAGCTTGATGTAGAGCAAAACTAACCAACACATAGTGACATATTATCCTCACTTATCTTTTGCTGTCAGAGATTTTTTTCAACAAAAGTAAAATTAGAAAACAACACTAAAATTTATCTATTGAAGCATTGAAAGATTTTCTATTGGAATCATTTTCTGAATCCTAAAATGTCCTACAAACATATTCCTTACCCATCTCTGACCTGTCCTCACTGCTTCCATATTCCCACCTCTCCTACTTTTCTAGCGTTTGATTGTTCCCTGTACTGAGACCTGCTGGGTGATTTGCTGCGCAGACACTCACATTGCATGCTCCCACCTTAGGGCTTTTTTCATCCCTATTTCCTCTTTCTGGAATTCTCTGCCCCCAGATATCCATCTGATTCATTTGCTTACATCTTTTACATTTTGCACGAATTTCCCCCTCCACAGTGACATTTAACCTGACCCTCTGCCCTATTTAAAATTGCAGCCTGTACATTCTCCACACTCATGTCCTGTTACTGTGCTCTATTTTTTATTTTTATTTATTTATTTATGTTTGTTTTTAAAACATAATTTATTGTCAAGTCAGCTAACATACAGTGTATACAGTGTGCTCAGGAGTAGATTCCCATGATTCATACCTTACATACAACACCCAGTGCTCATCCCAACAGGTGCCCTCCTCAGTGCTCATCACCCATTTCCCCCTATCCCCTGCCCCCCCGCCCCCAACATCAACCTTCAGTTTGTGCTCCGTACTGAAAAGTCTCTTACGGTTTGCCTCCCTCTATGTTTGAAACTATTTTTTCCCCTTCTCCTCCCCCATGGTCTTTTGCTAAGTTTCTCAGAGTCCACATATGAGTGAAAACATAGGATATCTGTCTTTTGCTGACTTATTTCACTTTGTACTCTGTTTTTTAGAGCAAAGTATGCATCACCTTAGAACCTATAAAATACTTCAACTATTTATTACGTTTATTTGTTCCTTCTTCCTCTTGCTAGAAGGTAAGTTCCAGGAGGCAAGGCTATTGGTCTGCTTTATTTGCTGACGTATCATCCCCTGTCAGAGAAAGTAGGAGAACAGCAGGTAGCACATACAAAGCATCAAGCGATATATTGGGAATTAAATGAATACATTTTCAAATTGAGTTTAACATTTTAAGAGTTTATAATAGCTGAAGGTGTAAGTGCTGAGCGTGAATGCTTCAAATTTTTTTTTATGATTTATTGTGACTGTTCAAATTCCATCTGTGCTAATTTAAAGATTCTGTAGTTTGAATCAGTTCAATCATATAATAAATATTTGGAACGAGCTACCATACAAACTAAGGTTCTTTTGCAAGGAGTTGATCCCAATGAGTTCAAGACTTAGAAAAAGTAAATGGAAAGGTCAAAGACTAATAGGGTAATTTTTTTTTCTTTTTCTTGTTTGAGTTTAGTGCATAACAATATTTTTTGCAATAGAGCTAAACAGTATTTTCTAATCCCTAGGACTAAGCTTTGTGAGATGACATACAGACATCTGCTCTTTACATAGAAAACATATTACTGTTAATGGAAAGTGAAATTGTTTGATCCAAAACTAAATTTTAAACCTATATGTTAACTCTAAACTGTAGATAAAGTCCAATAGAAGAGAGCTTTATATTAATTTATTCTTGACTGTCTTTATGACTTTTCCGAATTATTAAGGTAAAATAGTAAAACATTTTAGGAATAACCAAAATGTATAATTCTCCAAGGTTGCCATCTTCTAATCTCCTCATTAAAATAAACCCCTTAAAATAGCTTCGTAGCTACATATTTCCCCGTGTTAATTTTGATATTGTCATGAATCTGTTCAAACTTGACTTTAAATCCCTAGGAAAACAGAAATCCAAATGTGTATTATAGTAGCCTTATCAAACTTAAAAATAGAGGCTATATAGAGAATTGTGTCATTTCTGACAAAATGTGGAGAGAGAAGTGTACCGGGGAGGGTCAGTCAGTTAAGCATCCAGCTTTTGATTTCGGCTGAGGTCATAATCTGAAGGTTCATAAGACTGAGTCCCACGTGGGGCGCTGCACTGACAGCACAGAGTCTGCTTGGGATTCTGTCTCTCTCTCTGCCCCTCCCCTGCTTATGTTTGAGAGTGCACTCTCTCTGTCTCTGTCTCTGTCTCTGTCTCTCTCTCTCTCTCTCTCTCAGAACAAGTAAATATTTAAATAAATGTGGAAGGAGGAATTTCTCCACAACATTAAAAAACAAAACAAAAACCCTGCAATGTTAACTGAGGGCAAATGCCTGAGCCTAATGCTGTTTAATTAACACAAACAGACAACTAAAATAATAAAAGATGTATGCCCTACTTTAAGTTTTTTCACAATGTGAATAATGGAGCTACAATACAAACTAAGATTCTTTTGCAAGGAGTTGATCCTAATGAGTTCAAGACTTAGAAAAAGTAAATGGAAAAATCAAAGACTAAAAGAATAATTTTTTTTTCTTTTTCTTATTTCAGTTTAGTGCATAACAACATTTGTTACAATAGAGCTAATCAGTATTTTGTAATGCCTAGGACAAAGCTTTGTGAGATAACCTACAGATAAAGTAACTATTATATTAGCTATGATTCAAGTTATTGATAACTTAGCCTCATACATTTGCTAATAATTGTTAGGGTACTAATAGTTTAGTAATGGTAATTATTATCTTTGTAATAAACTGACATAATAGTACATGCCAATAAACTTATTTGAAATTATAGCATGTAATCATCAAACAAATATCAATATTATGAAATCAATAATTCATACAAATAGGTGGTAAAACACAATTAGATATTGCTTTTATTGACCATAGAAACTGACCATAAAATGATGTTATAGAGACTTGTCAAACAAGTACTCTCTTTTGAGATTGAGTATAAAAGCCAATCAACAAGGATACCCTGATATGTGGGGCAAAATGAAGAGATCACAACTGGCTAGAACTAGAAAACATATGTAAAGCACATTAAACAATGAAACTTGCAATCCATTAAAGTGACAACTCCCATGTAAATGAAAGGTCTCCACCATCTTGCTACTAAAGACCACATTACTGTATTCCTGTATCATAATGGGCAATTACAAAGTCAGTGACAGAGAATGGATGAAGGTGACAGAGAAGCTTCCATAGTGAGAAAGCTTCATGATGAAGTCTAGTAGAGGTGCTGTTTGGCTCTTGGTGTTTCTAACTAAACACTGCCTTCAATTTTGAACTGAAAATGTATGAATAGTTTTAACAACTACCACTTGTCTTTACAACTCCATGTTATAGAGAAAATTTTCCCATATTTGGAAATAACTAAGTCAAATTTAAAGCATCTCCTTTTCAATGCTGGTGCTTTATGACGATTTCCCTCACATGTCCTTTTACCTTTTCTTCTAGACTCGGTATTGGCCAGAATAGTGATATAACAAATACACTTCTTTTTTCTAGTGAGCTTATTAGGAGAAAGGCTAAGCTGTTGTAAATAATAGACCTCCAAACACAGTGGATTAAATGTGATGTATTTTTGTTTCTCACTCATGTACCCATCTGTCTATGGCCATGAAGGCCCTGGAGCTCCTTGAGGTCATTAAAGCCCAGGTTGCTTCCATTTTGTTGTTTGTGGATTCCCTAAGATCCTATGCTTCTCTAAAACACTGAAGCTTGATTACTGCACTGTGCTCATTTTGTAGCCAGGAGGAAAAGTGGTGGTGGTTGGGGGTGGGCGGTGCTCTCAATGTCCAGGGAAACAGCTTGACTTAACTTGGAAATAGATTAGACTTTTAATTAAATCACTTCCCCTTACATCTAATTAGCCTGAGTCTAGTCATTTTAGCATATGTATTCCAAGAGAGACTTGGAAATTTAGACTATCTCTACGACCAGGTACAGAGGACAAAGAAAATAATTCACTTTGGAAGTACAACACATGTATAATCCTGACTGGGCTTCTCACATCTGTGGTTTTCTGTGTTCGTAGTGGAATGTAATCAACTTATATCTGACTTAGTTACAGATTAGTCTTGCCATTTAGCAGGAGAGTAGAGGAAAACTTAGAAACTGTTTACTTGATTCACACCGCAATGATTCCATTTGCAGATTCCATCTGCAATGACTTCATCTAGTATAAAAGAAACCAAGTTCTTGTCCTATTCCATTTCTTTTAATCAATTATTTGTCCTGTTCCTATTTTTCAATAATTTGTATAGCTATTCTCAGTGTTTCTAAGTTTGTTCCAAGAACAACTGAAAATTTACTTAGAATTTCAGAGAGCATATCTTTAATGGTAGCCATCATATCACCCTGAGGCTGCAGTCCTGTGGTTCTCAATCCTTACCAATTATAGACTGACAAACCTCTCTTAGATCTTAGACACAGTGTCTCCGCTTTGATTTGTATCCTACTTATCCTTTTGCCCCTGTTGTCTGATTCATCAGTTTGAGCCATTTTAAGACCCTCTATTCTGTATTTTTTGTTATTAAAGTTGATACACTCTTGCCTTCCTCTTCTTGAGAAATTCCAGGACTTTGACGAACCAACTTGATATGTTTGGAATTCAATTCTGGTTTCCTCCGGTCAGTATTTTCCTGATGCCACTTGAGTTCTAATTATATCATCTTTCTAAATTTCTCTGTTACAAAATATCCCATCAGGCTAATAATTTCAGGGTACAAATAAACTCATGGAATTTACATATAAGGAGAGAAACCACTTTTATTACCATGCCCATGAGAAAAGAAACATATACATCCTCACTTAGTAAAATAAGTAAATACAAATGAGTCCAAAGTAATCTCTGAAAGAATGCTTTATGAAATGTATTTAAATCAATAACCATGTACTCTATAGATAAAGATTATTTGTAGTATGCCAACTACAATTATTCTGTATTATCACATTGAAATATTGGAGGATTGATTTATCTAGCTCTTCTTTGTGCCATACACGTTTATCAATTTTCCTACAAGTCAAATCAGTAAGTGCTCATTGTAGATGGTGCTCAGTGTGCAGTTTACTTTTTGCCTAGAGAAGGTACAAAATCTCGTTCACCTATTTTTACAAAGTTTAATACTATACCCTCTTGTATCCCTGGTCAGGACTCCTTCCAGGGGTGTTAGCTGCTCTCTCTATTGTAGGCTTTAGGCTGTAATGCTTGTTTTCAGTATTCCACACCAAAACTATAACATGGCATCTAAAACGCATTTAATGAATATCGTATAGTTGCAACAAGGCACACTGGAAAGTTTTGAGAAATGATTTTGTGCCCCTTTGCTTCTGGCTCTTGATGCGTGAGTTAGACATGCTGAAATGTCAAGTAATTTTCCACTGACCCCATCCTAAAGTGGAGATTCCTAAGCAGGAGAGACTACCTTTACTTTATTCTACCACTCTTTTGGAGAAGGACTCTTGAACTATATATTTGGGTGAATTTATTAAATGGTATGAAATCTCCAAGTGCCAGAGGCAAGACTGGGCCTGTCAAGTAGCATCTCTTTTTAATGTGGCTATTGTGAATATGTATAATATTTTTCAAGTCTCATGGGAAGGGTTTCTACACATGATAAGTATTCTATTGATACAAAGAACTAAAATATTATGCAGAAAAGTCTTGGTTGGTATATTTGAAAACTGAAATCATATCACATTTTTCATTATGCATGTTCTGGCAGTTCAGATTTCTTTCCCCCACCTGAAATTAAACAATGAACCAGAACAGGAAAGACAGTATTATTTTGGCGGTGCTTAAGCAGCTTTTAAGGGTTCAAGTTCACTTGGATTTGAATGATTGCTCAACAAGCACACTAATCTCCATTTAACGGGATGCCTGTTGTACACTGTGTGCTCCAAACTGCCCTGAGTACAATAAATGGTATGGAAATAGGATTGCCTGATAAAGTGTGCCCAGATTCCCTCACCTAGGCCAAATATTCAGACAGACATATATTTATTTTGTGGTCTAGAGTGAGTATAAGGCCTCAGGGGTTATCCAAGTGAATCTTACCTGCTTCAGAAAATATAATTTCTGTTGGAAAATATGTTTTTTTCCCATGAGGAAATAAATTCTGAACGTTATTTTACCCTGAGATCATAGAGTATTTACTGACTGTTCTAGTATTGATTGAAAATAGTTTGGATTTATATGGTATTTGGGTCTGTGCTCCTGGGTCCTGTCTGATGTGCATACAGGTAATCTCTTTTTCCTCCAGGCAATGGTCTCCTTCTTTTCTGTTAAGAGAGTGTTTTAGGTGTTTTATCTTGGTCATGGTCTGTGACTTCAAGGCAGGGATTATCTGAGAGGCAACCAGCAGTTAACCTGCTTCTTACATCTATCCTTCTTCAGGTGAGAGAATAAAGCACACTGGCTACAACAGACCAATAGTCAGGGCCCAACACAGTCTCCTTTATTTATAAAGGAGATTTTTATGAGCTCACAAATTGAGCAGTAATGGCTTTTCAGAGTTATAATTAATCCAATAAAGTAAATTCAAGGTTCTTTTCTTGCCCTCCTGATTCATTCATTAACAGCATTCCAGGAATCCCTCTGACACCGTAGATGAAATATTTTCAGGTAGTGCCAGCTTTCAGACAAAGGAAAAGTCTCCTACAAGATGTTTCAGATGATTTATTTACTTGATATCTACTGGAAAAATTTTTGAAATTGTCAACCATACAGTTTCAGATGGGTTCAGCCTTTGTAACATGAATTACTTTGAAAAAGTTAAAACAAAACAAAACAAAACAAAAACCTTGGCTAAAAACTTGCTCTTTTAATGATCTGGACAGGTCTTTAAAGTATGAAAGTTCACATGAATTCTATGTCCTTCTCTTCCAATATTCTTTATAGGCTTTTCCTTTTTTGTCTTCTCAATATCCAGTCTCTTGGAAATTGGCAAAATCCCATAGTAGATTGAAGAGTGATAGAAGTGAGAGTTTTGGGGGTTACAAAACTCTTAGATTGTAGAATCTATTAAATAAAAAGGCAGAAAAAGGAAGAAAACAATAGATAATGAGTTGGTTCATGAATAATGAGATTCCATTGCATTTATATGTTTTGCATATTCAGAATATTTATACCTTGTAATCAGTCTCTTGCCCTGTAATTTTATTTGACAATAATCAGAAAACTAGCACATGAGGTGTTATCTTCTTTTCACTTCATTCTCTGTAATATTCACTATGGGTATTTGAGTCATTCATTTATTTATTTTTTATTTGGAGAAATACCTTTATTATTTTTGAAATGTCCCAATATTCAGTATAAAACCATGATAGTGCTTTCTAAAGGGTCATTGGTTTCTAATGTGGAATTTCAATTGACTATTAAGTAATGTGATTGCAATGGATAATTTTAGGGAACTTATTTATTTATTAATTGATTGAATGATTCTAAGCATACAATATATTTGTAGGTTCTGGCAACAAAATATATACACATAAATTAGTGAAGCCTCACACCAAACGTCATGTGCTACAGCACCTTCACAATCTAATTAAGACATATAACCAAAGTAAGTCTCTTCCTTCCTTCGTCCATCTCTCTCTCCCTTCCTCTATCCATCCCTTCTTTCTCCCCTTCCTTCATTTATTTCTCTTTTCTATCTTCAGCTGTCTGTCTTAACTAAGTTTTAATTCCCCAAATCGTAATTTGTTATTGATGTCATTGATTTTGTTCAATCTACTATTGTTTCCTTTGAATTGAACTACTTTATGCAAGTCATGTTCAGTTACTAATGTGCTATCTTAAAGGATAAAACTATCTTCATTTTATTGTTTATTCTATGATAAAAGCTGAAATGCCAAATAAACCATTTACGTATTCACAATGCTTATAGTGCATATTTAAGAGGAACACAGTGTTTGTAATTACTGAAAATAACATTATAAATCTTAATGTGTTACCAATGTTCTTGATCTCTATGTACATTCACTGCTGATTTCATCAAATAGGATTAATTTCAAGATCATTCACTATTTTTCACTTAATAGGACATGTTTAGAATTTACATCACAGAGAGTAGTGGATTGAGGGTAAAGATGAATACTGACAAAAAGTGGGAGAACAAATCCTCAGCAGCTTGAAAACCCACTAGACTGTTTACATGTCAATTTCAGTTTCAGACAGAATGCACTTGAAGAGCCACCATTTGTACACCACCACGGTCTCATAAGAAACAATATTAAACTGCCTTAAGTTTCCATTATATTTCTCATTATATCATCCATAAAATTTGAGGGTGGAAAGTGACACTCAAATGGCTCATCTTAAATATATATATATATATATATATATATATGCATATTTAAATGTATATTTATTTATTTTGAGAGAGAGAACAATCAGGAAGGGGCAGAGAGAGTGAGGGAGAGAAGGAGAGAATCCCAAGCAGCCTCCACACTGCCAGGGCAGAGCCCGATATGGGACACAAACCCACAAACTGTGAGATCGTGACCTGAGCCAAAACCAAGATCAGACTTTTAATCAACTGAGCCACCCAGAACCCTGAAAATGGCTGTATTTGAACGAACTTTTCATTCACTGTCATCCAAGTTGCTTTAGAAAAAAATACATTCAAGGGAGAGTAGAAATTTTTAAAAGGGAAAAGGAGGAACATGCTCTTCCGTAATTAGTCTGAAAAATTATGTAGATGTAAAGATCTGATTGGAAATATGGTGTTAGAATAATAGAGTTCTGGAAACCAGCAGCAGCTAGTAAAAAAGTTCTGCTTTCCAGATGAAGCACCCCTTCCAGTAATGATATATATTAGTTGACTGTTCATGACAGTATAATTTTTTGGGTTTACTACTCAACACCGTTTGTTCCTTCCATGCTAACCAGAATTCAGTTTTTCAGTCACCCACCCTTAGAGAGTGGCACCCTTTTTACAGCTCATGGACACATTCTTCTTGTTAAAGCCAATCATTATAATTCCATTGGTTTTGTTGGTGTCTCTGACAGGGGTGGACATAAAACTCACTCATTTCTGGTCAGTGAAACTTAAGGATAAATTTAAAGAAGACAGGAAGGGGACTTTTACAAAAGGTTTTCTCAGTCATAAGAAGATACTAAAAGAGATGGTCCTTTACACCTCTGCTGTGTCTGGATGTGATTCTTGGAGTTGCTTCAGCCATTTTGAAAATGAGACAAATGGAAGGAAGAATAGGGCCAAGGGAATTCAGAGAAGTGAAGAACATTCTGGCAATACAATGCCAGGAGTACCTTGCCTCTGGAACTAGTGTTTGTGAGCTAATTCATTGTAACCACACCAGTTAAGTTAATTTGATTTGATTTTTCTATTACTTTTAGCCAAATTATTTTCTATCTGATAAAACCTACTTTTTAATTAAATTACCAGGCTTGTCTGTGGATATTCTGTTTATCAAACATCAGTTTTATATAAACATTATTAGTTTTCATCACTTTAAGTCACCTAGAGAAAGCCAGGAACATATTTCTAACTTAGTTTGGCATGCAGACTCTAATCTTTCTCGCGCACTAATCCACTCCCCTTACTACACCAGTATGATTTTCATAAATGTAATAATAACATTCCAGCTTAAAAGCTCTCCAGTTATATTCTACCATGTAAATAGTAGCAGAAAACTTTGTAGTATATCTTTTAAAACATGGTCCTTTGGACATTATCTCTTCTGTGATTTCAACTGCTTTGCTTGAGGTGTATGAGGCCTTATTGAGCCAAAGCATGTCAGGTTACATAATCCACCAAATATTGTCAGAGTTTTCATTTCCCCAAACTCCAGTCACATAGACAACCTGGTCTATGGAAATGTTCAGAATAACAATGAAGCAATCTATTCATCTAAACATATAGTTATCAATAACATCAGATACTACTGAAACCAGTCTTTGTGTCTGATATTCAAATATGTCTTACAACATTTACAGAAATTTGTTCCTTTAGTTTCTTCCAACTTTAAAAATTGGCTTCTTGACAACATTCCAGAATAAAGTAGATAAGGACCAAGCCTCATGTTTTTTCCAAGTGGTCTTGACACTAAAACTGTATTATTCTAACGTTTTTAGAAGATTTCATAAAAATAGCTACTACCAATCAATTGCTTATTATGGGCTGCACACCTAACACACACACACACACACACACACACACACACACACACACACACTCACCTGAAATAACATAAGCTGATGCACTGAAAATTCAAAATTCATAGGAAAAGGATACACAGACTGTGTTTGTTAGACTATCTTGTACTATTATTTGAGGTTGTAGTGACAGAGTAGCCCTAGATTACTTTGTGTTTCCAAAAGTAACACAAAATTTTACGCCTCTCTAAAATTTATTATGTTTTCATGAAACAATTTGTCTAATGTAGAATTTGCATTATTCTAAGGTATGTATTTCAGAGAGTTTTGAAAGTGGTTATTATTCTGAGCAACATTGTTTTTACATATTTATATACATACCTGTCTATATCTGTATCTGTATCTATATCTATATATCTCTATCTGTCTGTCTATCAGTTTAATTAGAGTTGAGTGAATGGTAGAATGTTCTTTCATTCTGAAATTTTCCCCATGAGTTTTTTCCTTAGTTCCAGGGGAAATCCATTCTGCATAGCAACAAGGAATGATGGCTGACACTAACTTCATTATAATTCTTGGAGGGTGACAGAGAAAATGGGAGGGATTTTATGGTCATTTCCCAGAGAGAATGTTAAGTTCCTGCTTAACAAAGAATAAGTAGGAATGGTCCTCTGCAGATTGTAACACTTCTTGTTGGGCCCTGCAACTCTTATCTCTATGTTACAGATTTAAACTTACTGAAATATATATGAACCTTACAATTTTGTACATTTATACCAATATTTTCCCTTCCTATATTGTATCACTGTGTACAAAGCGGTCACAAAACAAATCTGGGAGGAGTGGTTTGTCTGAATTCAACAGGGGAAGGGGTGAACAGAACTTTGCCATCAGAGTCTGAACAGATAAGTTCAAGGTTGTAAGTCACAGACAGACAAAGACAGATGCAAAAGATAAAGACAGAGGCAAGGACCAACAGTTTTATTCTGGGGTCAATAACTCTGTGTGGTCTTTGATTCAGAGGAATTTGAGGATTTTTGAGGAATTATCTACTTTGTGCAAAGTATAAAATGAGCTGATTATCTCTCCCTGCACAAAAGGTTTATCTGGGTTGGAAAAGATTCTGACCAATAAATAGAGTAAGTCCATCCCTTAGTACACAAATACCTCAGATTGCTATTAGATATAATAGAGAAGTGGGGAGGATTTCTTTGAATAACTTCAGGAATTCTGGCTTAAGTAAACAAGATTCCTGCAGGACTTTCCAGATCTCTAATAGATTTCTAAAGCAGATTAGATATGAAAACTTTCTAAATGAAATATCTGGAGGAATGAGCACTCTGCAGAAAACTCTTTAGTAAACCCTAATACCATATGGTAGCATCTTGACCTCTTTGAGGAAGGATGTTTGTTGCATCGGCACATGGGTTTCTAGATTCTTTACCTAAGAGTTGGTTGCCTGAAATCCTGGTGTGTGATTGCCATTTAACCAGTTCTTTTGTGAAGAAAAACTAGAAATTTGACTTCTCCTGTTTTCATTTTACCTCATCCCAGTAAAAGGAAGTCAATTCCATAATGTGAACTTTTATCCCTATTTTAATTCTTCTCAGTTCCACGTCTCAAGCTGGGAACCAGCCATAAACTATAATCATTTATCTCCAGCAGCCTATTTGACTATTCAGTAGGATGACTATATCTTAAATCATACCCCAATTTTTCTCCTAATGGATTATCTCCCTGGTCTCCGAAACACAACAATAACCACCAGCACAATAGCAACAACAGAAGTTACTAACATTTATTGAGACATCATGCATCAAGCACTTTACATGGACTGTATTTGTTAATAAACAATAAACCTCACAATAAACTTTACAGGTAGGTACTTTATTATTCCATTTAATAGTTTAGGAAGAAGAATCTTATAAAAACTGTCATTTGGTCAGTGTTCCTCAGCAGGGAACTGTTGCAACAAGGTATGAACCACATAGTTTTTTCTTTACACCTCACTTGTTTAATTGCTCTCATTTCATATATTAATCATTTTGTGTTGGCTATAATGATTTCTGTCTACAACAGTATACTTTTCCTGATAATAAAGGTGTAATTAACATTTTAGAGTTATCAACTCCAAATAGAAAGTCCACTTAGTCATTAAGTGTCATCTTCTTTAATTATATTTCTTTGTTTAAGCTTATTTATTTATTTTGAGAGAGAGAGAGAGAGAGAGAGGGAGGGAGGGAGAGAGAATGGTCAGGGGAAGGGCAGAGAGACAGGGAGAGAGATAGAGAATCCCAAACAGGCTAGTGTGGCGCCTGACATGGGGCTCAAACCCACAAACTGCGAGATGCTGACCTGAATAGAAACCAAGAGTCAGACGCTTAATTGACTAAGCCACCCAGGAGCCTCTTTAATTATGTTTCTTACATTTAGTCCATTGTTTTTATTCTTATGACCAATACCATAGGCTTCTTTCAATACATTTTATATTAAAAAAATATTAGTGACCTCCTAGGTTCCAGTCTCTTCTAATCCAACACATTTGGCATACAACTGCCAGATTAATCTTCTGCAAACCTCCCTCTCATCACATCACCTGTGACTCAAGTATCTCAATGTGTCCTTTCTTCTTGAAGAAAAATTCCAGAACCTGTAAGTGGTATTACCAAATTTTAACGTGCATTTTTTATTATTCATATAAACTGAACCTTCATTCCAGCAGAGAGTCCTAATAATCATGGCCTCAATGTGCCCTACAAAGTCCTGACATGAGTTTTAATGACCAATTCCTCACTTGTGGAATGGGCTTTCCCTTTTTTTTCACAATCCACATTCTGCCCATGTGTTATAAAAGCGTTAGCATTCTTAAAAAAGAAAACTGCCACATTAAAAAAAGGCAAAGATAATTTGGTAAACACAACTAGGAGAAATCATTCACATGGCTCATGCAGCTTTGCTTTGTCCTTCAATATATGTTGCCAACGCTGCAGTTTAGCGAATATTTTTTAAGGAGATTGGTCCTCCAGTACAAGGCTGTCTTGTCCACGTAATAAAGAATTATCTGTCAGGTAATACTTTTTTGTGTTTTCTTGGATTCGGAAGCTCGTGACAAGACATTTAGTTGATCACGGAGGAGTAGAGAAGCCACGATAAACTCCTTAGAATCTTCTGTCCGTCTATTATTTATTTGATGCACAATAATCCTAAGGATAAACTGACTTCTGCTTTTCCTATAAAATTAGAAATTATCTGGTTAAAGAATTTTGGAAAACTACTCAGACATCCATACATTCAATTAAAATGTCACTAAAAAAGAGAAGACGACAAATGAATAATTTTGAGAGTATTTTAGATATCCTCTACCCTAGATATTCTCTACGTTAGAAACAGCTTCACATTTGGCTCTGGGATAATTTGAGGCCCAAATCAGAACTGGTTCAATAATTGAAAATACCATAATTTTAATAGCATTTCTTAATGTAGCCCATGTCCTTAGTATATGTAAGAGTATTAGAATGGATTTTACAAAATTTTAAGCAATGTATGTAATGTTCTCTCCTTTTTAAGACAGAGCATTATTCTAGAGTCCTTTTAGACATGGTCTGTGTCTACGAGCAAAGAGGGATGTGGGGAATTGAAAGCATTATGGTATTTAATTTGATTAATTAGTCTATTATGGCTTTAGTTTTCCATCTCCCACTGTGAGGAAACATAGCCAAAAGATAAGTTTTCTGGAATCCAAGTATCAAATTGCATGCAAATTATTTTTTTAAGAAAACATTTAAAATCTCATGAATCATATCACCTAACCAAGCTAAAGTGTCTGTCAATGGTAGAAGATGATGAGAATTCAATTAAAATCAGTTTGCATCTTCAAATCAATTCTATAATATTTGATTTCCTCTTAAATCAGATGGCAAAAAGGCTCATTCTATTTTCTCCTGAATGAACAAATGTGTACTGAAAATTTCCATTCACTGTGAGTTCACAATTCAGCCTTACATGCAGCTTAAAATGATCTGCAATTTGATTCTTAAATTTATAAGTGTCAGGTTCATGAATTGGATCTGAAGGGAAATGTTGAGCAGGGGTTTCAATATCTGGATGTAAAACACAAGACAATTTGTATATGGACATAGTTATCTGCTTCCATTGCATTGCATATACTCGAGAGATTTTAGACTAAAATGAAAGAAAATACTCCAATCTTTTTTTAGCTATTAACTTGCAGACCTTTGATCTAGCATGATTTATTGCTATCCCCACATGCAGTTAAATATCAGTCTACTTTAAGCTAAGAAATATTCCCAACCTTCTAATAAATTCTGTTTTCAAATTGGAGCATAGCAGCTGATGTACTATCATCATCGTGAGAAGGGACCATAGGTTTTAGGTGCTGAGACTTCATTTAGCAATCAATGCACTTCTGTCCCTTGCTTCTTCTCTGACATGGACTCACATCAAATCCAAAATACCCATTTCTTGATCTGGTTTTACAAGAAGATAAAATCATGTTGATAGAACACACTTGTAACAATTACTTTATATAGATGTAATTACAAATAAGATGAATGATCCACTTGGCTAGTTTAGCTGCACTGAGAAGCCACATCCCGATGTCCTTTTACTGTATTGATTCTAATGACCTAGTGGTTAAAGGCTACTCTCACTGAAGTTCAGTCATGTCAAGTGTTTTGTGATGTAGTAATGGAAATTTTAAACTGGTAAGTATATATTTTAGTTTGTGAAAGAAAACCACTTCAGATTTAAACACAAAAACAGACCAAAAACAAAAAAAAAACAAAAAAAAGAAATCATCCATCTACCAAGTGAAATAGAAAATTGGGGGGCTCTAAGCTAACAAAACATTTTTTGCTTTATTTTAAGCTTTTATTTTAAATATCAAATTAATTTATGTATGGACCTGGCAGATTTACCAAGATCCTATTCTTAGTTACCATAATAGTCCTAGCCCTTTTAAAGATGAGGTTATATAATTAAGCCTTAGAAACTGTGTGTCTGAATGCTGCCTGCAAAAATCTGAAACTAATATTATCATGAACTTGCAGGTACACATGCATATGAGTATCTTATAATAAATTCCATATATTCAAAATTCATTTTTTTACTGCACAAAAACAGCATGCTGTATAATTTTCCTAATTGCTCATCATCCCTTTTACAACTTCCTTCTGGGAAAATAGCCAGAATTTTCCCAGCCTCCCTTGTTGGTTGGGGGAGGGCATGTGCCTGAATTCTGATAAATGGGATGTGGGCAGAACCATTTGCAACCTTTCAACTCTCTGTTATTTTGGCCCATAAAGCTGTGAGTGTACTTCTGTCTTAGTGTTTCTCTCAGAAATCTTCATAAAGTCAGGGACTATAAAATAGCCATGTTTGAATATTTTTTAATCCCACCATATGCATGTTGTAGGCTGGTGGGGAAAAAAGTACATGTGTGTGTTTTTATAAAGTAACAATGAATTATGTATATAGCAGCCACATGTTCTAGCTTGCTTGGAACTTACCAAGTTTACACCTTTTGCTCTGGTATCATTGTGAATCTGACCCCCTTTTACCCTCAAACATGTCCCAGTTTTCAATAATCAAGCTTTCATTCTGTCTTTTCTATATAAACCTCTCCTCAGGGTATGCACACAGAAGGGATTGTTTCTCTTCACAGATGTATTCTCACTAATTAGTGGAAAAGAAGTGGTAGAATAAGATTACCTCTTTGCAACACCTAATGCAATAATGGATCCAGGCATGGGTCATTAATGGCTGCTGTCTTCACGACAGGGATGCCTCCAGATGGCTCCCACCACTTACAAACCTTTTTTTGTGAAAATGTCAGATTGGAATTTGAGTAAGCCTCTAGATTTAGAAATAACAATTTACAGGAAATATGGTGAACAAAGGATGTGATGAATGACATCAAGGGAAAAATTTCTGCTGGAAAAATCCAGTGGGTGGAAAATTCCACAAGACAAAAAAAAATCGAAGAAAAACTCACAAGGAAAAAGAAAGAAATTAGTAGAGAAAACTAAAGATCAAAAGAGATTTAGAAAACATATCAACGAGTTGCAACATATGGATCTGTCTAGATCCCAATTCAATCAAATAAAACTAAACTAATATGAGATACATAAGAAATGCTAGGCTATTTAATTATATTAAAGAATTACTCTTATTTTTAGTTACATACTAAGATATTCACAGATGAAATGATATGATGTTGAGAATATGTTTCATAATAATCCAGGGGGATGAGAAAAGGAGAGGGCAGAGGGCAATGTTGATGAAATAAGATTGACTATAGTTTGGTAATTGCTGAAACTGATAGATGCAACAGTTTTATTATACTATTCTCTCTCTTTTGTTTATGTTTTATTTTTTCCAAACTATGTATATATATTTTTAAAGGCAGGGGTGTGTGTGTGTGTGTGTGTGTGTGTCTATGTTTCCTCTTTTACTGGGTCTCCTCTATCCTGCTTTCCAAGAGACTCTTGTCATCACCTGTTTCCACTGTCGGATGTTATGTAGGATGAGACACACCATTCCTTTGGGCCTTCATCCCTGATGCTTTGTATTGAGTTTCGGACACCTGCCAGGTCTTCTAGTCTCTTTGGTGAAGACTGTAGAGTGAGGAGCACTTGCTTTTCATTCCTTCTGCAAGTAAGTAGGGGTAAATTATAAATGAGCAAATACATGATATGGAATAGAATTTAAAAAAAAAAAAAGAAAACTCAAAGTGGGTAAACACAACTTTAGATGCACAACTTTAGTTGAAGAAATGAACACAATGCAACAGAGTCCAAACGGGAGCCGGAATACATGTGATACCTAAATTTTGTAAACACCATCAAGTGGCTCAAGACCAAACTCCAATATTTACTAACTAATCTTTGATTTTTCTTTGAACAGCGTTTGAGTCTCACTCTGTTTATTTGTAAAATATGAAATGTGATAAACTTGTATGAGCATTAAATAATGTGTCGTACGTGAAAGTTCCTGGCGCACGGTAGGATGAATTACTTTGAATTTCATGGGATACTGAGTAGGAGAATAAGACATTAATATAAGTGAAAGGGGAAAACATTTATAAATAATCATATAAACTTAGAAGTATACACCCTGTTATTCTACCAAATATATATTAAATACCTTCCACGAGATCAGCTTTTTTCTTAATGCTGAGGGTATAGCAGTGAACAAAGTAGGAAAATGCCCACTTTCATAAAACTTATATTCTGGTAATAATAACTGGTATCATATGTAATCCATGATTAACATTTTAGTATATATCTGTTAAATTAAGTTGCTAATTTACAATATGCTTTAAAACCTAAGCTATTCTGTGAATGATTCCGCTGACCAATGACCCTACACACACACACACACACACACACACACACACACACACACACACACATTCTACTTTGAGCATGAACCTTCACTCACATCTTTGTCTCTTGAGTAGAGATTAATAGTGAAATTCAGGTTAATTTAAGAACCATTTCACTCATCAGTATTCTGTGAGAGTAAGAGTAGTGGTCGATCTGTTTTCTGAAAACTTGGAAATACACTTCCCACACTGACAGAGCCAGCCTGACAGCAGGTGGTTACAATCTGCAGCAGTTTTACTTAACTACATTCCTCCATTTTGCAAGCTTTGCTTTCTCAAGTTCAATGACACTGCACCTGAGATCTCATCAGTATGCAAAGACACGTGCGCTTGCCTACAGTAAACATAAATCCTTCTTAAAAAAAAAGTCAAGAACACCACAGGCCAGCACTTTCCTTTGTAGAATTTGTCACTCGTCATTTCAAGAGTTGTGTTTTTCTGGGGGTGAAGCTTGTTTTGCTTTTAGGTTTGTCATTGATCCAAACAGTGAAGATACACAGGTGTGAGGATTTAAATGGCAGTGATTGACCTGCCCACCCACAACGAATTCTAACTAGAAAATTAGGACTGTTGCCAGTGTTTGCTGGTTTGATTGCTCTATCCAACATTAATTCACGATCTCTGGGATGCTTAGCATGCCACAAGTAGATCCCCCCGCTTTTCTCTAAAACCTACTGGGAAATCTTATTATACCTGTGACTAAAAATAACATAGCCAGAGGAGGCAATGTAATTGCAGTGATTTATTTTAATTGTTTGAAAATAGTTTGTTAGATAGGTTCCAGTCAATCCCAGTCAACAACAAGCCATTAGCGTTCTGTAGTACTCAGCACCTCTTTCTAAGCAATGAGGAAAGCGTATTCAATTCCACAATTGCTGCATTTCAGTAATTTTTAAAAATAATTTCGAGACCCTTCCACAAATTTTAATTTTAATAAGAAGGCTTGTGAATTTGTAATTTCGCAATTATTGATGAGGAGGCAGGTGAAACACCAGTGTGAAGGAGGTAGGGCTGAAGATAACAAGTAAACTTTCATACATGTAAGCATACCATGTGGGGAGTCAGAATTGGCCAAGCCATGACAGGCCCTTGATTAGGATGGTGAAGGCAAATGGCATTTTGATTTTAAAGTATTTAAAGGTGGGGCCCCTGGGTGGCTCAGTCGGCTAAGCATCGGACTCTTGATTTTGGCTCAGGTCATGATCTCACAGTTCGTGAGTTCCAGCCCCACGTTGGGCTGACAGAGCAGAACCTGCTTGGAATTGTCTCTCCTCCTCTCTCTCTGCCCCTCCTCCTCCTCTCTCTCTCTTTCTCTCAAAATAAATAAATAAACATTTTTTAATAAGTGCTTACAGTCAAGTGCAGTGGGTGGAGTGGAATATAGTAAGTATAGTCTTATGATCGAAAACTATGGCTAACGCTTGAAAAGGCCTGCTGAAGAGGTTGAGGAAGATAAACTGTAGATGATAAGTCAGTGGTTGAGATTTTAATATGTTGATGATCTGATATTTTATGTTGGCATTCCCTTCCCAGGGGGGGAAAATATGAAAGATGCAGATTTATTTAAGGTAGGATTATGCAAACTTATACATGGAATAGTTATATCTGAGCTCATAGCTGAGTAATCTTATGAAACATAGTTCTACTATCCTCAAAAGTATTGGTTCACATTGTATTTTTCAAGTTTCTCCATGTCTTTTTATAATTACCATCTCTTTATCTAATCAAGTGGATATTGACGTAAGGTTAAATTTACTTAATATTTAAATAATTTTTTAAATCTCACCTTTGTTTTCCAAATATTTTATTTTCACAGATGAAAGTTCTTTCTTAAAAATTAACATTCAGGGGCATCTGGGTGGCTTCAGTCGAAGCATCCGACTTCGGCTCAGGTCACTAGCTCACAGTTCATGAGGTCAAGCCCCGAGTCGGGCTCTGAGCTAACAGCTCTCTCTCTCCCTCTCCCTCTGTATCTCCCTCTCTCTATGCCCCTCTCCTGCTTGCAGACTGTCTCTCTCTCAAAAATAAACACACATTTAAAAATTTTTTAAATTAACCTTCAGAAGTCAGTGACTTATAACCTGTTTAAAAAAGTTATTTCCAGTGAATGGCAGATGGTCAAAGAATAATCAGCATTTACAAATCCTTCTTTACATAATAGCTATATGTGGAAACCCATTACCTTCTCTAAATGGAAAAACAAGTTTAATATTTGCAACTACGTACACTGCTCATCCCCTATGGTCCTGCATTTCAAAAGAACTGCTCTTTAACTTACACTTGTGGTTCATCTCTAAAAGAGAAGGTTTTCTGAAATCAATATTCATGGATTTTTTTACATTATTTATTAGTGTTGGTAAATGCAATCTTAACTATGTACATAGAATTTCCCAGATACAATTTTCCTTTAGACACAAAAATATTTCACGTAAAAGAGGTCAGCGGTATGTTATCTTTGAATTTGCAATCACAAGGAAAGAAACATCCATAATTAGAAGACTTCATAAATAGCGAGAGCTGATTTTTTTTCAGTTTTTCTTTAAGTTTTTACTTAAATTCCAGTTAGTTAACACACAATGTACTATTAGTTTCAAGTGTATAATATTGTGATTCAACATTGTGTAAGCTTAAAGTATACAACCTATTGATTTAATACATTTATATACTACAAAATACCACCATAGCATTAGCTAACTCCTCCATCCCATCACATAATTACCATTTCTTTGTTGTGGTGAGAATAGTTAAGATCTACTCTCCTATCAACTTTAAAGTATATAATACAGTATTATTAGCTATAATCACCATGCATATATTAGATACTCAGAACTTGTTAATCTTACAACTGGAAGTTCGTGCCCTCTGACCAATATCTCCCCAACTCCCCCATCAATCCCTGATAACCACCACTGTAATTTACTGTGGTTTATCTGAGTTAGGCTTTTGTAGATTCTACATGTAGGTGATACCATATAGTATTTGTCTTTCTCTGTCTGATTTATTTTACTTAATATAATGTAGTGAAGATTCATCCAAGTTGTCACCATTGATAGGATTTCCTTCTTTCTCCCGTTTAAACATTTTTCATTGTATATTTATCTACCACATCTTTATCCATTCACCCATTGATGGACACTTAAGTTGCTTCTATATCTTGGCCATTGTGAATAGTACTGTTGAGGTGCCGATATTTCTTCAAGATCTTGTTTTCATTTCCTTTGGACATGTATCCAGGAGTGAGATTGCTGGATCATATGGTAGTTCTGTTTTTAATTTTTTTGAGGAACCTCCCTACTATTTTCCATACTAACTCCACCAATTTACATTTCCACCAACATTTCTTTTTTTTTTAATTTTTTAAAAAATCTTTTTATTTATTTTTGAAGGAGAGAGAGAAAGAGAGAGCATGAGTGGGGGAGGAGCCGAGAGAGAGGGAGACACAGAATTCGAAGCAGGCTCCAGTCTCTGAGCCATCAGCATGGAGCCTGATGTGGGGCTCAAACCCACAAACTGTGAGGTCAGGACCTGAGCCACCCAGGTGCCCCTCCACCAACATTTCTTCAACCATCGCCAACATTTGTGATCTCTTGTCTTTTGTCTTTTGATGATAGCCATTCTAACGGGTGAGTTGGTATCTCATAATGACTTTGATTTGTATTTTCCTGATGATTAGTGGTGTTGAGCATCTTTTCCTGAACCTGTTGGCCATTTGAACATCTTCTTTGGAAAAATGTCTATTCAGTTCCTCTGTTCATTTTTGAATTGGGTTGTTTTTCTAATATTGAGTTGTATTAGTTCTCTAAATGTTTTGAATATTCACCCTGTATACAATACAGGGCTGGCAACTATTTTGTCCCATTCCATAAATTGCCTTTAGATTTTGTTAATGCTTTCTTCTTCTGTGCAGAAGTTTTTACTTTGTTACCATCCCACTCATATGTTTCTACTTTTGTTGCTTGTACTTTTGCTATTATATCCAGGTAATTGCTGCCAAGATGAATGTCAAAGAGTTTTTTCTTTATGTTTTCTTCTAGGAGTTTTATGGTTTCGTGTTTATGTTTAAGCCCTTAATCTATTTCAAGTTATTGTTGTGAGTGGAGGGGAATAAGAATTCAATGTCATTCTTTTCATGTGGTTATCCAATTTTTCTAACACCATTTACTGAAGAAAAGTATTCCTTTTTTCATTGAGTATTCTTGGCTCCCTTGTCAAGTATTAGTTGATGATACAAGGGAGGATGTATATTTGGGCTTTTGATTCTATTCCATTGGTCTGTATGTCAGTTTTTAGGCCAATATCATGCTGTTTTGACTACTACAACTTTGTAATATAGTTTGAAATCAGAAAGTGTGATGCCTCTAGCTTTGTTCTTTTTTTCTCAGGATTGTTTTGTCCAGTCAGAGACAAAATTTGTTTGGGGACTTCAAACAAATTTTAGGTTGTTTCTACCTCTGTGAAAAACTCCAGTGGAATGTTTATAGTGATTGCATTGAATCTATAGATGGATTTGGTTAGTGTGGACATTTCAACAATATCAATTCTTCTGATCTATAAACACAGGATATTGTTCCATTTATTTGTGTCTTCTTCAGTGTCTTTCACCAAAGCCTTCCAGTTTTCAATGTACAGATCTTCTACCTTTTTGGTTAAATTATCCCCACGTATTTTGGTGTTGTTGATGCTAATGTGAATGAGATTATTTTCTTTATTTCTTTTTCAGATATTCCATTGTTAGTGTACAGAAACACAACTCTTTTCTGTATGTTTATTTATTTATTTTGAGAGAGAAAGAGAGAGAGAGGTATAGAAAGAGAGGAAGAGAATGCCAAGCAGGCTCCACCCTATCAATGCAGAGCCGAACATGGGGCTCAAACTCATGAAAAATGAGATCATGACCTGAGTCAAAATCAAGAGTCAGGCATTCAACCGACTGAGCCACTCAGGTGCCCCTGTATGTTGATTTTACATCCTGCAAACTTTATCGAATTTGTTGATTAGTTGTAGTAGTTTTGGTGGCATCTTTAGGATTTTCTATAGATTTATGTCATTGTAAACAAAGTTAATTTTACTTATTTCTTTCTTATTAATTGCCTTTTATATCATTTTCTTGCCTAATTATTCTAGCTAGGACTTCCAGGAGTATGTTTAATAAGAATGTTAAGAGTGGGCACCCTTGTCTTATTCCTGATCTTTTTATCATTTTATCACTGAGTATGATGTTGGCTCTGGGTTTATCATATATGGTCTTAATGTGTTGAGATATCTTCCTTCTATATACAGTTGGTTATGTGGTTTTATCATGAAGCAAGGTTGCATTTTGTCAAGTGCTTTTCTGCATCTACTGATATGATCATATGATTTTTATCTTTTATTCTATTAATGTGCTGTATCATATTTACTGTTCTGCATATGTTGAACCAAAATTCTTGTATCCCAGAGATAAATCCCAGTTGATCATGGTGTTTCACCTTTTTAATGTGCTGCTTCATTAATTTTGTAATACTTGAGAATTTTTGGCATCTATACTCTTGAAGGATATTCCAATCTTATATTTTACATTGTTCCTAGTAATGTTTTAAAGAGTGATTAGCTACTAATGGGATATCTATTCATTTTATGTAGATATTATATTTTAAGAAATGGAACATTCCTACTTACAATATTTTTAAGAAACCGGATTCAAATTGAAAGTTTGGAGACTACTAGCTTATTGTTATCAATAACATACCATATAACAGGATATTGTATATTGTACAAAAACAATACAACCAAATTTAGATTTCAGGTGTGATTTAATAAACTTCATCAATATTAGACATGAATGGAGGAATACACATTCTTCTGCTTGAGGCTTTGCAGATATCTATATGATAGTTTCCACATGGCATTCCCAATTGGAGTGGCCCCAAGAATAGGTGATGTTCACTTAACATTTATCTAATGAGACTTGTCTGTAATAGAAAGCTCACTATGATCTAGGATCCATTACATTTCTAGGAAACTTTCCTACAATGACAATAAAAGCAAAGCATGTTTCTATCAAAATATTTTATTTTCTTTCCAAATTTGGCCTTTTAAATTAGATGAAAACATTTCATCAAGATTTTCTTCAGGATTGATCCATAGATTCCTTTTTCCTGAAAATTCCAATCATACTGATTTTCTAAGATTTTTCTGTCTAAATCCTATATGAGTCAGATAAGATGGGGGAAGAACAGATGAAGCACCTATAATATTAAGTCAGAAAAAGAAACAGGGCACCTGGGTGGCTCAGTCGGTTAGGTGTCCAACTCTTAATTTTGGCTCAGGTCATGATCTCACAGTCATGAGATCGAGCCCCACATCTGGCTCTGTGCTGAGCATGGAGCCTGCTTGGGAATCTCTCTCTCTTTCCCTCTCTTTGCCCCTCCCCCACTCATGTGCATGCTTAGAAGATATTCTATGTCCTTAAAAACTAAACTTATAATTAAGTACTCCCAATTCTTACTCTTTAATGTTTATATAAAGAAGCTTAAAATTCAAAATGAAAACCTAAACTGAATGTTTAAATATATATTTCATTATCAAAATTCTCTCAATCTACAATTTGCAAGTTGTTTTTCTTTAAGATCTCATGGAGAAGTTTTATTTATCATTTCTTGTTTATTAAAAATTTGTTTAAACCCGTATTTTATCAACATCAGTTCTGCATGGAATAAGTTTTCTAATGTTAAATTACTTTATTAAAAAGTTTGTCTAATTGGGAGTAGATCCAAAAGGACAGCATTTTTCACCAGTAAACAGAGGATACACATTATTTTTTCAATATAAAAGAAAAGTTTTGTTACATTTTTTAAAAGTTTATTTATTTATTTTGAGAGAGACTGAGAGAATAGCAGGGTAGGGGCAGAGAGAGGGGGACAGAAGATCCAAAGCAGGTTCTGCGCTGACAGCAGAGAGCCTGATGAGGGGCTTGAACTCACAAACCGTGAGATCATGACCTGAGCTGAAGTTGGATGCTTAACCAACTGAGCCACCCAGGCACCCCACGAAAGAAAAATATTTTAATGACAAGGTTTTTAGGTCTATCAGTTGTAATTAATTTCATGAAAGCAAAAATCCAATAGGCTGTATAGTCTAGGCACTTCTTTGATGTGGCCTCTTCTCTCCCTTTAGTTGTGGAGTTTATTCTATCAGTTTTTAAGTCAATTTCTGGGGCATTTAGGATGATTTGCTAGTTATCTACTTGAGATCATGGGAGTAGACGAGCCTAGGGTCCTCCTACTCTGCCACCATCTTCTCCTTTTCTCCCATTGAATACATTTTTTTAATGTAAGCAGGAATGGTATAAAATGTTCTAAAACTGTGAGTGTTCTTATTAGGATTGTATGAAATCTAACTACCAGAATTGGAAATAAAGTAAATCATAAATTATTTTTGTCCATCTGATATTTGTTTTGGTTAGAACTCACGTTTTTCAGTATCATACATAATTTTAATTTTTTTCAATTTGAGTATAGTTGATGCGGAATGTTACATTAATTTCAGGTACACAGCATAGTGATTCAACTTCTCTATACACTATGCTATGCTCACTGCAGGTGTAGCTACCTGTCACCAAACAACACTATTATGGTGTCATTGACTATGTTCCCTATGCTGTGCCTTTTATTGGTACATAATTTTAGTTTTAGAATCATTTTTTAAATTTATGTTTTTCCTAATATATAGGAGAGGAAGGAAGGAGATTTTGACTATTATTGAATCACTGTGGGTTCTAGTTCTGATTCTACTGCTAACTAGATGTCTAATCTTGAACATATTTCTTAAACTTTCTTGGCATTTAGCTTACTCAACTGATAAATGCGGTCTTGGACCAGGTCCATGTTTTGGTATAATTTTTATTCTGCTTTGAAGTATATGATGAATGCTGTTCCCCTGTAGGTCACACTGCCAACTGATTCCTAAGAATGTGCTAGATTCCTAAGGTATTTATTAACTCTAGGACCATTTATGCATTAATTAGTATCTCTGCACACTTTAATTTTCTCATAGTAAAGAAAGCATGAAAAGAGTACAGGGTCTGGCATAGAAAAAATACTTACCAAATGTTATAATATTAGGGCAAAATCTTACATAATTATATTGTGTTATTAAATATATATAACTATCATTGTCATTTTTATTATTTGAATTCACTAGCATTCTCTTCATTAAAAAATATATCGTAGTATTTTATGAAATAATTTTGTATCTATGAAAATTTAGTAATGAAGTAATTTATCTGAACTTTGTTTTTTTTTTTTTAATGTTTATTTGTTTTTAAGAGAGAGAGCAGGAGCCTGTGGGTGGGGGTGCAGAGAGAGAGGGAGACAGAGGATCCGAAGCAGTCTCTGCCCCAACAGTAGACAACCTGATGTGGGGCTTGAACTCACAAATCATGAAATCATGACCTGAGCTGAAGTCAGATGCTTTACTGACTGAGCCACCCAGGCACCTGTTTCTGAACTTCTGTGCTATTCATGCCACACAGATTGAGGAACACTAAAATATGTATTTGGAAAATATCCTTTGTGTTTTATAATTCTGTGTTCTGGAGCATACCTGTATTAGTCAACTAGGGCTGCCATAACAAAATACCATAGACTGGTGGCTTAAAAAAATTATTTCCTTACACTTCTGCAGGCTAGAGGTCCAAGATCAAAGTGCCAGCAGAGTTGACTTAGCCCTAAATCCTCTCTCCTTGCCTACAGATGGCTGACTTCTCCTTCTATCTTCACATTGTCTTTTCTCAGTGATGTCTCTTCCTCTTCTTTTAAGGACACCAGTCCTATCAGATTAGGGACCCATCCATATTACCTCATTTAATCTTAATTATCTCTTTAAAGGCCCTATCTCCAAATAAAATCACATGGAGATAAGGTTTTCAACATATAAATTTTGGGAAAAGTAATTTTGTCCATCATAATCCCATAAGAGTCTTACTTCATCAGCATTGGAAAATTATCAAAGCATTTTCTGGGGGATATTCATTGTAATGGCTTAGAACTGAGGCCTGAGAACAGGAATTATGCATTGCTTCATTGCTGTTTATGTGCCTTTAAGTTGCCTTTAAGAAGTTGGTTTAGGGGCGCCTGGGTGGCTCAGTCGGTTAAACGTCCGACTTCGGCTCAGGTCATGATCTCACGGTCCGTGAGTTCGAGCCCCGCATCAGGCTCTGTGCTGACAGCTCAGAGCCTGGAGCCTGTTTCAGATTCTGTGTCTCCCTCTCTCTCTGACCCTCCCCTGTTCATCCTCTGTCTCTCTCTATCTCAAAAATAAATAAACGTTAAAAAAAAATTAAAAAAAAAAAAGAAGTTGGTTTATAAAAACTCACTACTCACTCAGAGCACTTCTTTGACCAGAGGCATAGTGTTTTTACCAACACTAACCGATTCTTTGACTCCAGCGAGGTGTCCTATAATTCAATTCTGTAACTAACCAGAGTTAGCTCAAACCCCACAGGGTAAGAGCTCAGTCCCTTAAGACTGTCCCCCACTTCAGACACTGATCACATATAATAGGTCCCCAGGTTACCCACACTTGGCTACAGATGCGAGCTTCTGGTGCCCACCCAGGTGGCTCAGTCGGTTAAGGACCAACTCTTGATTTCGGCTCAGGTCATGATCTCACTCTTTGCTTCATGAGATCGAGCCCTGCATCGGGCTCTGCACTGGACAGTGTGGAGTGTGGAGCCTACTTGGGATTCTTTCTCTCCCTCTATCTCAGCCCCTCCCCCACTCATGGTTATGCCCACTCTCTCTCAAAATAAACTTTAAAAAAAAAAACAAAACAGAGGTTCCCACCATCTTCTTGGTTTCAACAAGTAGTTCACAGACCCAGGAAAACTGTTTACTTACTACTGCTAATTTATAACACAGGATATTTTAAAGGATATAATTGAATAGCTAGATGAAGAGATACATAGATCAAGTTGTGGAAGGGTCCAGAAGCCAGGAACTTCTGGAGTGTCCATGGAGTTGAGGTATGACACACTCAGCCTTGTAGATGGGATCACCAACCCAAAACCAACCAAGTTCCTCCAGACTTTGTACTTTAAAAAGAAATAGGGGAGACTGTGTCACATAGGCATGATGGATTATTAACTCCATTTACAGCTACTCCCTTGTCTCCAGAGAATAGGAGTTGGGTCTGAATGTTTCAAGCTTCACGACATGCCTGGTCTTGTGCTGTCCAGCCCCTATCCGGGAGTCCATCAGGAGTTGCCTCATTAGGACAAAAGATAGTTCCATCACCCAGGAAATCCCAAGGAATTTAAGGGCTCTGTGTTGGAAACTAGGGTCAAAGACAAAATATTAGAACAAATGATTCTCTTAGCACTCCTATTTATAAGGCTTTTAAAAACTCTATGTCAGGAACCTAAGGTAAAGACTAATATATATGTTTATTATTTCACAGACACTATTTTTTTTAATCATTTAAACATGGTGACTACGTTTCCATCAGAATGATAGGACCTATATTCTAAAATGCCCTTCTACTGTAAAACACACACATGCTGCATAAATTACAACCATAAAGATTTAAATGCATTTCTGAGTCCACAAGCAAGTACCAAAGATCCCAAAAGCCCCCTGTACCAAGAACGAGCTTGGGAGTCTGAGGAGGAGTTGGGGGGGGGGTGTCTCTGTCATGGAGCGGGAGAAGCAATTTCCTGGGTGATTTGTCCTAACGTACAAAACTCTTCTGTCATATGCAGACATAAAAATGCAACATACAGCAGAACCAGGCGCCTATTCAAATTCTCATATATTAGTGCTATTGTGAAAAAAAATCTTTGAGGTATACACAGATATAACCTATATAACCAGGTTAAATAAATTTTAACTAATGGAGTGAATCTTTTCTTTTTCATTGGCCCAAACTATTTCATGTGTCTCTTTATTCTATTTTGTGTTGTTATTATCAAAAAGCTCTATTTTTCAGGTTTATCACATGTCATTGGAAATACAACAAAAAAAGGAGACCCCAAACTTCCAGGGTTTATGTCACTAACATTTTATTTTATTTTTTTAATTTTATTTATTTTATTTTTTTAAATTTATATCCAAATTAGTTAGCATATACTGCAATGATGATTTCAAGAGCAGATTGCTTAGTGCCCCTTACCCATTTAGCCCATCCCCCTTTCCACAACCCATCCAGTAACCCTCAGTTTGTTCTACATATTTATGAGTCTCTTCTGTTTTGTTCCCCTCCCTGTTTTTATATTATTTTTGCTCCCCTTCCCTTATGTTCATCTGTTTTATATCTTAAAGTCTTCATATGAGTGAAGTCATATGATTTTTGTCTTTCTCTGACTGACTAATTTCACTTAGCATAATACCCTCCAGTTCCATCCATGTAGTTGCAAATAGCAAGATTTCATTCTTTTTGATTGCTGAGTAATACTCCATGTGTGTGTGTGTGTGTGTGTGTGTGTGTGTATGTGTGTATCCCACATCTTCTTTATTCATTCATCCATCGATGGACATTTGGGCTCTTTCCATACTTTGGCTATTGTTAATAGTGCTGCTATAAACATGGGGATGCATGTGTCCCATCGAAACAGCACACCTGGGGGCGCCTGGGTGGCTCAGTTGGTTGAGCGGCCGACTTCGGCTCAGGTCATGATCTCGCGGTCCGGGAGTTCGAGCCCCGTGTCGGGCTCTGTGCTGACAGGTCGGAGCCTGGAGCCTGTTTCGGATTCTGTGTCTCCCTCTCTCTGACCCTCCCCCGTTTTAGCTCTGTCTCTCTCTGTCTCAAAAATAAATAAACGTTAAAAAAAAATTAAAAAAAAAAAAAAGAAACAGCACACCTGTACCCCTTGGATAAATACCTACTAGCGCAATTGCTGGGTCGTAGGGTAGTTCTATTTTTAGTTTTTTGAGGAACCTCCATACTGTTTTCCAGAGTGGCTGCACCAGCTTGCCTTCCCACCAACAATGCAAAAGAGATCCTCTTTCTCTGCATCCTTGCCAACATCTCTTGTTGCCTGAGTTGTTAATGTTAGCCATTCTGGCAGGTGTCAGGTGGTATCTCATTGTGGTTTTGATTTGTATTTCCCTGATGATGAGTGATGTTGAGCATTTTTTCATGTGTCAGTTGGCTATCTGGATGTCTTCTTTGGAGAAGTGTCTATTCATGTCTTTTGCCCATTTCTTCACTGGATGATTTGTTTTTTGGATGTTGAGTTTGATAAGTTCTTCATAGATTTTGGATACTAACCCTTGATCTGATATGTCATTTGCAAATATCTTCTCCCATTCTGTCAGTTGCCTTTTAGTTTTGCTGATTGTTTCCTTTGCTGTGCAGAAGCATATTATTTTGATGAGGTCCCAGTGGTTCATTTTTGCCTTTGTTTCTCTTGCTTCCAGAGATGTATTGAGTAAGAAGTTGCTGCAGCCAAGATCAAAGAGGTTTTTGCCTGCTTTCTCCTTGAGGATTTTGATGGCTTCCTGTCTTACATTGAGGTCTTTCATGCATTGTGAGTTTATTTTTTTGTATGGTGTAAGAAAGTGGTCCAGGTTCATTTTTCTGCATGTTGCTGTCCGGTTTTCCCAGCACCACTTGCTGAAGAGACTGTCTTTATTCCATTGGACATTCTTTCCTGCTTTGTCAAAGATTAGTTGGCCATACATTTGTGGGTCCATTTCTGGGTTCTCTATTCTGTTCCATTAATCTTAGTGTCTGTTCTTGTGCCAGTACCATGCTGTCTTGATGGTGACAGCTTTGTAGTATAACTTGAAGTCTGGGATTGTGATGCCTCCTGCTTTGGTTTTCTTTTTCAAGATTGCTTTGGCTATTCAGGGTCTTTTCTGGTTCCATAAAAATTTTAAGAGTATTTGTTCTAGCTCTGTGAAGAATGCTGGTGTTATTTTGATAGGGATTGCATTGAATATGTAGATTGCTTTGGGAAGTATCAACATCTTAACAATATTTGTTCGACCTATCCAGGAGCATGGAATCTTTTTCCATTTTTTTTTTGTGTCTTCTTCAATTCCTTTCATAAGTCTTATATGGTTCACAGTGTATACATTTTTCACCTCTTTGGTTATACTTATTCTTAGGTATTTTATGGTTTTTTGTGCAACTGTAAATGGGATTGATTCCTTGATTTATCTTTCTGTCACTTCATTGTTGGTGCATGTCGGTGTCATGCAACCGATTTCTGTGCTTTGATTGTATATCCTGCAACTTTGCTGGACTCATGAATCAATTCTAGCAGTTTTTTGGTGAAACATTTTGGGTTTTCAATATAGAGTATCATGTCATCTGTGAAGAGTGAAAGTTTGACCTCCTCCTGGCTGATTTGGATGCCTTTTATTTCTTTGCGTTTTCTGATTGCAGAGGCTAAGACTTCCAATACTGTGTTGAATAACAATGGTGAGAGTGCACATCCCTGACTTGTTCCTGACCTTAGGGGGAAAGCTCTCAGTTTTTCCCCACTGAGGATGATATTAGCATTGGGTTGTTCATATATGGCTTTTACGATACTGAGTTATGCTCCTTCTATCCATACTTTCTTGAGGGTTTTTATCAAGAAAGGATGTTGTATTTTGTCAAATGCTTTCTCTGCCATCTATTGGGAGGACCATAGGGTTATTGTCCTTTCTTTTATTGATGTGATGAATCACATTAATTGTTTTGCGGATATTGAACCAGCCCTGCATCCAGGTATAAATCCCACTTGGTCGTGGTGAATAATTTTTTTTAATGTATTGTTGGATCCGGTTGGCTAATATGTTATTGAGGATTTTTGCATCCATGTTCATCAGAGAAATTTTTCTGTAGTTCTCCTTTTTAATGGGGTCTCTGTCTGGTCTTGGAATCAAGGTAATGCTGACTTCATAGAAAGAGTTTGGAAGTTTTCCTTCCATTTCTATTTTTTGGAACAGCTTCAAGAGAATAGGTGTTAACTCTTCCTTAAATGTGTGGTAGAATTCCCCTGGAAAGCCATCTGGCCCTGGACTCTTGTTTTTGGGAGATTTGTGATTACTAATTCGATTTCCTTACTGGTTATGGGTCTGTTCAAAGTTTCTATTTCTTCCTGTTTCAGTTTTGGTAGTGTATATGTTTCTAGGAATTTGTCCATTTCTTCCAGATTGCCCATTTTATTGGCATATAATTGCAAATAATATTCTCCTATTATTCTTTTTATTTCTGCGCTGTTGGTTGTGATCTGTCTTTCATTCTTGATTTTATTTATTTGGGTCCTTTCCTTTTTCTTTTGATCACTGGCTAGTGGTTTATCAATTTTGTTAATTCTTTCAGAGATCCAGCTGCTGGTTTCATTGATCTGTTCTACTGTTTTGGTTTCGATAGCATTAATTTCTGCTCTAATCTTTGCTATTTCCTGTCTTCTGGTTTTGTGTTTTATTTGCTGTTCTTTTTCCAGCTCCTTAAGGCACAAGGTTAGGTTGTGTATCTTAGATCTTTCTTCCTTCTTTAGGAAGGCCTGGATTGCTATATAATTTCCTCTTATGACAGTCTTTGCTGCGTCCCAGCTTTTGGGTTGTGGTGCTATCATTTTCATTGATTTCCATATACTTTTTAATTTCCTCTTTAACTGCTTGGTTAGCCCATTCATTCCTTAGAAGGATGTTCTTCAGTCTCCAAGTATTTGTTACCTTTCAAAATTTTTTCTTGTGGTTGATTTCGAGTTTCATACCATTGTTGTCTGAAAATATGCACAGTATGATCTCTAGCTTTTTGTACTTACTTAGGGCTGATTTGTGTCCCAGTATATGGTCTATTCTGAAGAATGCTCCATGTGCGTTCTCCTGGAGAAGAATGTATATTCTGCTGCTTTAGGATGAAATGTTCTGAATATATCTGTTAAGTCCATCTGGTCCAGTGTGTCATACAAATCCATTGTTTCCTTCTTGATTTTTGATTAAGTGATCTGTCCATTGCTGAGAGTGGGGTGTTGAAGTCTCCTATATTATGGTATTACGGTCAATGAGTTCTTTCATGTTTGTGATTAACTGATGTATAAGTTTCAGTCCTTTCACATTTGGTGCATAAATGTTTACAATTTTTAGGTCTTCTTGGACTATAGACCCCTTGATTATGATATAATGCCCCTCTTCATCTCTTGATACAGTCTTTATTTTAAAGTCTAGATTGTCTGATATAAGTATGGCTACTCCAGCTTTCTTTTGTTGACCATTAGCATGATAGATGGTTCTCCATCCCCTTATTTTCAATCTGTAGGTGTCTTTAGGTCTAACATGGGTCTCTTGTAAACAGCATATAGATGGATCTTGTTTTCTTATCCATTGTGTTACTCTATGTCTTTTGATTGGAGCATTGAGTCCATTGACGTTTAGAGTGAGTACTGAAAGATATGAATTTATTGCCAATTTGTTGCTTGTAGAGTTGGAGTTTCTGGTGATGTTCTCTGGTCCTTTCTAATCTTTTGTTGCTTTTGGTGTGTGTGTGTATATGTGTGTGTGTGTGTGTGTGTGTGTGTGTGTGTGTGTGTGTGTATACTTTTTGTTTGTCCGCGAAACTTTTTATCTCTCCTTCTATTTTGAATGACAGCCTTGCTGGATAAAGAATCCTTGGCTACATATGTTTCTGATTCAGCACACTGAACATTTCCTGCCACTTCTTTCTGGCCTGCCAAGTCTGGGGATAGGTCTGCTGCAAACCTGATCTGTCTTCCCTTGTAGGGTTAAGGACTTTTTTCCCTTGCTGCTTTCATGATTCTCTCCTTGCCTGAGTATTTTGTGAATTTGACTATGATATGCCTTGTTGATGATCGGTTTTTGTTGAATCTAATGGGAGTCCTCTGTGCTTCCTGGATTTTGATGTCTGTGTCTTTCCCCAGGTTAGGAAAGTTTTCCACTATGATTTGCTCACATAACCCTTCTACCCCTATTTCTCTCTCTTCCTCCTCTAGGTCCCCTATGATTCTGATGTTGTTCCTTTTTAATGAGTCACTGATTTCTCTAATTCTTAAATCGTGCTCTTTTGCCTTAATCTCCCTCTTTTTTTTCTGCTTCATTATTCTTTACAAATTTGTCCTCTATATTGCTGATTCTCTGTTCTGCCTCATCCATCCTTGCTGCCATGACATCCATCCATGATTGCATCTCAGTTATAGCATTTTTAATTTCATTCTGGCTATTTTTTACTTCTTTTATCTCTGCATAAAAGGATTCTAATCTATTTTTGACTCTAGCTAGTATTCTTATTATCATGATTTTAAATTCTGGTTCAGACATCTTGCTTGTATCTGTGTTGGTTAATTCCCTGCCTGTCATTTCTTCATGCTGTTTCTTTTGGGGAGAATTCCTTCAATTTTTCATTTTGAAAATTGAAATGGAATTAATGAGGTAGAAAAATTAAAATTAAAAGGAATTAAAATTTTAAAAAATATTAAAATTAAAAAATTAAACATACATACATACACACACACACACACACACACACACACAATCAAATAAATGATGCTTGATCCTAGGTGTGTTTTGGTGTAGGTGTTGAAAGTGGTTTGACAGATTAGAGAAAAAAAGTTGGGGGAAAGGGAAATCATTTGAGAATTTGAAAAAATAAATACACTGGAGTAGACTAAAATGAGATGATGGGAATTCAATAGAATTCCAAAAATTTACACAAAAGTGAAGAATATAATAGAATAAAATTAAAGAAAATATTTCTAATAAAAATTAAAAATAAACATGAGTTTTTCTCTTTTTGTTTTCAAGAAAAAGAAAAGAAACGAAAAAGAGAAAAAAGAGGAAAAAAGGAAATCGTTTGAAAATTTGAAAAAGTGGGGGCGCCTGGGTGGCGCAGTCGGTTAAGCGTCTGACTTCAGCCAGGTCACGATCTCGCGGTCCGTGAGTTCAAGCCCCGCGTCAGGCTCTGGGCTGATGGCTCGGAGCCTGGAGCCTGTTTCCGATTCTGTGTCTCCCTCTCTCTCTGCCCCTCCCCCGTTCATGCTCTGTCTCTCTCTGTCCCAAAAATAAATAAATAAACAAACAAACAAACAAATAAATAAATAAAAAAGAAAATTTGAAAAAGTGAATACACTGTAGTAAACTAAAAATGATGGAAGTAAAATAGAATTTGAATAAATTTACACAAAATTAAAAAATAGAGAAAAAAATTAAAGAAAAATAGTTTTAATAAAAACTGAAAATAAAAATGAATTTTTTCTCTTTCTGTATTCAAGAAAAAGAAAAGAAGTGAAAAAGAAAAAAAAAGAAAATTCAATAGATGGACCTGCTAACAGATTGAAATAGGACTGAAATTACTTCATGTTCCCCTAGAAGTTAAACTGTGGAGCAGTTTATAGTCCATAAACTAAGTAAGGGGTGAGACTTGTGTTCTTGAAGAGGAGGTTGGCCCCCTTGGGAAGGAGCTCTGTGTAATTGCTCCATTTCCACTAGATGGCGCTGCTAGCCTACTGGGGTGGAGTGTTGTGGAGCTCCTAGGTGCATATGCTCATGCGCAGGAGCGCTGAAAATGGCGTCACCGAGCTACCCAGTCTCTAGTATAGGAAGGAACTCTGTTCTTCCTGATCAGAAATCCTGCACCCATCCTCTGTCTTCAGCTTTCATCCACTCCCCGCTTTTTCACTGTCCATGACCAGGCCCCAGGCAGTACCTCTCTTCCAAGTTTTGTCTCAGATGCAGCTGTTTTCCCTGGCCCCTTCTGAAGGACTGCGGCTTTGATCCCTTCCGCCCTTCTGTGGGAGGGTCTCACCAAGCAATGGCCGAATGCCAACTGCACCTAGGAATGCTTTTGGGACCCTGCTGCTGCTGGTGCCCTAAGACTGAGGCCAGGTGCCAGCCCACCCCAGAAAAAGTTTGAGAGATAGTGTAGCAGCAGTGTTTCAGGGATTATGGAAAATCACAACACACATCTGGCACAAGTCTTCACCCTTAACAACCTTGTTCCAGCACCTGCGAATGTGGCCGTTTTCTGGGGTCTGCTGGGACCAGGTGGCTTCAACTGTCTCTACCAAATGTCCTTCCAGAAGTGGAACCGCTTTTTCCCATATGGTCCCAGAACCTCCCAGACCCCACTCAGTTCCTGGGGATTCGTCCTTCCCACCAGAGCACCACCAGATATCAAGCTGTGGATTTGCAGCCTTTGTGCTCCCCTTGTTTACAGTCTTAATGGAATTTGAACCCTCTCCTTTTTTTTTCTCCCTTTCTAGTTTAGTCCCTGCGGCTGTTTCCAGTTTTCCACTTTCTGTTCAGCTGCTTTTGGGGAGGGGTGCTTTTCCCATATTCTCCACCCCCTGCCCAGCCCCCTTCTCCATCCTCTTTCCACCTTCAAAAGCACATCCCTGCCCACTGTGGCTTCTCTGTCCCCCAGTATACCTCTCCATGCCCTGCACCTGCTGAATTCTATGGTTCAGGTTGTGCAGATTGTTGTGTTAATCCTCCAATCAGTTTTCTAGGTTTGTAGGATGGTTTAGTGTTGGTCTGGCTGTATTTCATGGACTCAAGACACACAAAAAGCTTCCATGATCTTCTGCCATCTATGTCAGTAATATTTTTAAAGAAATTTTTTTAATGTTTATTTATTTTTGAGACAGAGAGAGACAGAGCATGAATGGGGGAGGGTCAGAGAGAGGGAGACACAGAATCTGAAGCAGGCTCCAGACTCTGAGCTGGCAGCACAGAGCCCGATGCAGGGCTCAAACTCATGAACCACGAAATCATGACCTGAGCTGAAGTCAGACGTTTAACTGACTGAGCCACTCAGGTGCCCCAATGTCAGTGATATTTTAAAAGGGACACTCTGACTTCAAATCACCCCATCACTTCTTCACCACAAATCATGTAATCAGTACACTCAGTACATGGGTCATACTCATTGGCTGAAAACAAGATAAAACCCTAAGCTCTGAACTGCAAGAAAAAAAAGAGAAAATAAAGAAGAAAGAAAGAAAGAAAGAAAGAAAGAAAGAAAGAAAGAAAGAAAGAAAGAAAGAAAGAAAAGAAAGAAAGAAAGTTAGTTGTATTTTATAAAGTGAAAATTTTCAGTCTATACTTTGAATGGAATTAGAGCAGAACTGTGAAAGTGTAGAATGCAAAACACAGACACCATAACCGTTAAAGTCAAAGTAAGCCTGGATTTATTTGTATTTTTTAATGAGCATGCAGAAGGAGGCAGGTGATATTACAGTGTTTACACCAAACTGCATGAGCTGAATGGGCTAAAAAAACAGTTGGATTATCTCTGCGTCAGCATTCTAATCCTATCATGCTGGTCAGCTCTATAATTTCCAACATATCACTTAGTTTAAAATACAGTAGGGGAGAGCCTGAATGTTTGTTTTCTTCTGATGAGCCATATGACTCAGCAAAGACTGAGAAATAGAATACTTCAGAAAATGAGGGAGTGTTGCAAATTACAGTGGTTTTGTTCACAGCTGTATAAATTTATTTTTTTGTAAAACAGGTACATATTGAGCCATATTTCCTAGGGCCCACATTCCTGAAACAGTAATTTTCCACTCTTCTCTGGTTGTCTGAAACCAAGCAGATTCTAAGTTTGCCTAACCCCAAAGAAATAATTTTGGAATCTTGTTTAACTTTTACCTTTTACTTATAATTTTCAAATATAGCAAAATTAAGCTGTGTGGCTTAGATACAGGCCTAGTTTGATCATCTTATGTGTGTCATGATACAATATTTAACAAATTACTTCAGAAAATACCTAAGGCCAAAGGTCCAGTTTTTAATTTCCATCAGGATAGCAGAGTAGATGTTCTAAAATGCCCTTCTAGCAGAAAACATACAGATGTTGGCTCATTTACAACTGTAAACTTTCAAATGCATTGCTGAGTTTATAAGAAGTTGATGGAGATCCCCAGGGGCCTCTGTACCCTGCTTCTTCCCAAAGAGAGTAAGGCGATACGAGAGTGGTAAATAAATATAGAGACTGGGGCTACCCTGAACCCCCTGAAAGGACTCTGGCAGGAAAAGAGCTTTGATGGAAACAGGACACTAGAATTTATGCCTGGCAGAGAGAAGAATCTAAATCTGAGAATTCTGGCACAACGCAAAGTGTAATCACCTCAGCATAAGTTTTAAGCTGATAACTGTCCTCTTAGAATGTAGTTTCCATGTGAGAGAAACAAACATGATGATACTAATTTTTTCCCTGAGAATTACAAAGCCTTTCTTTATGAGGATCTGTGGTTTGAATTTACAATCTTTGCCTAGTCAGGGAAATGTCACCTATAAAAATCAACTTAAAGTGCTTACAGGTGATTAGCACCTCCTGTCAGGAATAAAAGACTATTGATGTAATGAATTTCATCCTCAATCCAGGCCCTCAGTGTTTATGTGAATCAGGTTTGGATGAATAAAATTTAACAATAAAAAAATAACAGATGTATGAGTAATCAAGGCCTATCATATCAGACTTATAACACCAAGGACTTTATGGAGTGGAAATATCTGACATGACATATAAAATGCCTTTATATGAAAAAGTCAGTGATGTTTATTTTTATTTTTAAAATTTTATTTATTTAGTTAGTTAGTTATGGGAGAGCATAGGCATGTGTGCACATGAGCAGGGGAGGGGCAGAGAGAGAGAGAAAGAGAGAGAGAGAGAGAGAGAGAGAGAGAGAATCTCAAGCAAGCTCCATGGTCAGCACAGAGCCTTACCTAGGGCTCAATCCCATGACCCTAGGATTATGACCTGAGCCAAAACCAAGATTCAGAAGCTTAAATGATGTGCCCCAAAAGTAATTGACATTTAAAACTCAATGGAAAGATCAAAGAGTAAATTAGACACAACTGAAAAGAGAACTAGTGAACTAGAAAAGTTTTTCTGAAGAAAATTACACAGAATATATTACAGTAAGGCAAATAGATGAAACGCATGAAGACAGATAAAAATATAATTGTCGAAACTGCATCTAATTTAGATTAGATGAATCTAACAGGTTTCCAAATTTTTTTTGGTGTTAGGACTCATTTACACTCTTAAAAATTATTGAGGAAAACCCCTAAGTGCTTTGTTTGTGTGTTGTTATATTTATTGATATTTAGTATGTTAAAAAAAGTAGAAATGAGAAAAATTAAAAATACTTCATCTTAATTCATTTCTAATAACAATAATCAGCCAACAATGTGAATATAAAATTTTTTTTTCTTTAACGTTTTATTTATTTTTTTGACAGGGAGAGACAAAGCATGAACAGGGGAGGGTCAGAGAGAGAGGGAGACACAGAGTCTGAAACAGGCTCCAGGCTCTGAGCTGTCAGCACAGAGCCCCATACGGGGCTCGAACTCAGGGACCGTGAGATCGTGACCTGAGCCGAAGTCCGCCGCTTAACCGACTGAGCCACCCAGGCGCCTGAACAATGTGAATATAAATCTTTTATCGGTAAATATAGTTTAAAAAAAAACATTTAAGACTGTTGGCTTCATTTATGCTTACTGTTTTCTGATTAAGTGGGCTGACAATTTATGTGGGACTCATCCCTATGGTTCTCACCCTGAATGACTAGAGTGGCAGCATTACTGCTTGTCATCATACTACCAGATATCCTTGACTTCTTCACATAACCCTGGTAACAGTAGCAAGAAAGGAGAGGGCCAATGCACCAGTGATTTCCTATGTTCTGCTTTTGTTAATCTCCTTGTCCCATCTGTCAAAACTAATCACGTGGCTAAACCAGATTCAAGGGAGCAAAAGTCTTCACCCCTCAATAGAAGACTTGAAACATCCATGCGTGAAGGGGTAAATTCAGAGAGGGGGAGAATTTGTGGCCACTTTTATAATCTACCACGATGCATTCAATAACTCAGACTTAAAATAGAGCAAAAATTGATAGAATTATATGCAGAAATAAAAATTGTAAAATAACATTAGGGGATATAAAAATATCTCTTAGTAAATCACACACCTATCCCTGAAAAAATTGTAAAGATATAGGTGATTTCAGTGACATATTTAATAAGACTACGTGTGTTTGTGCATGTTTATGTATAAACTTTCACCAAATAATTGATGAATATAACTTAGTATCTAAAGCACACATAAAACATTTGACAAACATATTTTTGGAGTTTAATTTATCTATATAATAGCATAGATTTTCAGGGTACACATTTTAGCATACAGTAGGATGTTAACTAGAGGTAATTTTTTTAGATTCCTTTGCCAAATCAAGGAGTTTCCTTTTTATTCCCAATTTTCTCCATAATATTTAAAACTTAAATATCCAGTAATTTTATAAAATGATTTGTTTGCACCGTTTGAAAGGATGTATTTTTTATTGTTTTAGTATGGTGGGTACATGGGTTGATTTTTGAATGTTTAAACAATCTTGCTTAAGACCCTAGAATAAACCTCATTTGGCCATTGTGCTTTTGTGCCTATTACTGGATTGTAGTTTCTAATAAGTTTTTTAAGGCTTTTGAGCATATTCATTATAGGTACCTCTTTGCAATTTTCTTTTCTTCTAATATCTTTGTCAGGTTTTGATATCATTCATATGGGCGCTTTATTAGATAAGTTATACAGTTTTTCTTTTACTCACTATTTTCTAAGAGAATTTTTAAGATTGGTATTATATCTTCACCAACTATTTGATAGAATTTACCAAGCAAGCCATTTATACCTGTATTTTATTTGTGAAAAAGTTTTAAAGTATGAATTCAGTATAGACACATTTTCCTTATATGTTTATATTTCAGTTTTGGTAACATTTGTTTTAAAAGGAATTTTTCTGTTCTATCTAATTTGTTGAATTTATTGACATAAAGACTTCAGTGTTTGTATGGTATATAGTGAGTCCCTTCTTTCATTCATCATATTGGTAAATTATTTTGTTTCTTTTTGCTTGACCCATCTTGAAATTTTATTCATCCTTCCAAAGTGTTAGATTTTGTCTTTTTAATTTTCTCCTTTATCAGTTTTTCTATTTTATTTATATTCATTTTTATTTTTATTGAATCCTTTCTTCTATCTTCTTTGTGTTTGTGTTTAATTTGCTCTTTTTTTTTGTAGCTTTTTAAGATATAAACTTAGGTCATTTATTTTAGATTTCACTTCTAATACATTTTCAAAATAATTATGTACAAAATTATTTAAAATAATTTTAAAATAATTTAAGTTATGTATGAAATGCTTTCATCTTTGAGTAATTTAAAAGTTCATTGTTTTAACTCCCAAGTATTTTGGGATTTTCTAGCTATTACATTATTTTTGATGTCGATTTTAATACTATTATAGTAAGAGAGTCAGAACATATACTTTTTTGTTCCTTTAATGTTTATTAAATTGAATAAACATTTTGAATTATTAATCGATCTATTGTCTGCCTCGAAACTTCCATATTCACTTGAAAAATGTACTTTAAAGTTGTAGAGTAATGTTCTGTAAATGTCATTTATGCAATTTGCCTGAATAGTATTGTTTACATCTTACGTGTTATTACTTATTTTTTCCCATTTTTCTATCAATTACTGAAAGAGAGGTATTAAAATCTCCATTTGTTTCTTTCTCTCCTAGGTTCTGTCAGTTTTTACCCTACTTTTTTCTTGAAAAACTATTATTAGATGCATTTAGAATTGTTTGCAGTTTCCTGTTTCACTGAACTTTCACGATCATGAAATTTTTATCTTTATTTTTGATTACTTGAAGTGTACTTTTTTTCTTGAAGGCTATTGTTTTGATAGTATACAGCCACACCAGTTTTCTTACACGTAATGATATCTTGGTCTGTATTTTTCTTTTCATGTATGTTCCACCTGTCTGTCCCTTTATATTTATATTTGTGTTTCTTTAAAAAACATATTGCTAGTTTGAACTTTTAAAAAATAATTAATTACATTTCTTTCTTTATTATGGCTATTTCTACTTTTTACATATTGTGCTCATTGCATTTTAGTTAATACAGTGATTGATATGTATTGGTTTAAGTCTGCCATCTTGGTATTTGTTTTGTATTCATCTCACCTCTATTTTTGTTCTGTGCTTACTTTTTTGCTTTATTTTGGATGCATGAAGTATTTTTTAGTGCTCAATTATATCTATTCTGCTATATTTATCTATAACTCTTATATTCTGAAGGTTATTCTGAAGATTACGATATATATGGCACAATAGTATTTCAACAGTATCTCATAGTAATAATGGAAAAACAAATATTAGGGAAAGTGGGAAAGTTCAAAAATAATACGTACAGTTTTATCACCATTTCTCATCACACACATGCACATAACTCATTCATAACACATTTTGTACCTATCATATCTTCCTTTGTATGTGTATGTATATATATAATATATATAAAATAGAATAAACATTGAAATTAAAGAAACAATTGAAATTAAAAATAAACAAATAGTTTTATTTTTAAAGGTCCTATTCCAATCCTCTATTGTATTTTCAATATTCAGTTATTTCCAAGTTTTTAAATTATGTGTTTAAGAAGGCAAGGCTTATACTTTCTATTTATTTCTCCAAGTCTTGCTTATAGGACTTAGCAATTAAGGTTGGTAAAACTTATTGAAAGAGTGCGAATATGTTAAGCACTGACCCTGTGTATGCTATTAATGAATGAGAAACCTCTCTTGGGTGGTACAGAACCTAGAGCACTTGTGATGATCATAGGTTTTAAGTGACGGGTACTGTGTGTATCATTTTACTGAGGTCTTCCTTTAACACACACCATCACCATTACACATAAACAAATGTTTGTGCCCAATTCCAATCAACTTTAAAATTAACATTATAAGTGAAAATCCACGTTTAACAAGAAGATTAAGTTTTATATTAACAAAATGATTCATTATCGAATTCCTTTAATTAGCAATCTTCCCTCAGGTATTTAACTTTTGAATAATTTACCAGAGGGGGGGATAAAGGAAACAGCTATATAGTAATTCGTATTGTGCCCAATGAAGCATGTCTGTTGTTGAAAGTATTACATGCACACACACATTTAATCCTTTAAGTTCACCTTTTTAAAATGCTATTGAAATTATGATTTATAAGAATTGTGAGATCTTTACTTGGGCAATGATTTGAAATTTTCTTATCCTTTAAAGTTTGATGTATTTTAACATTCATAGTTGTATTATCATTGGTGCCCTACAGTATCTTATGCATAGTGAAATCTTTATCTATAACCTGTTTGCTCATTTCCCATATTCTGTTTTGTTAAATTATCCCTTGACCTGAAAACCCAGGCAAAACAATAATTTACCAGTTAAAAATTAGAAGTTATATTTGTTAATTATAAGAAAATGGCAGTTAACTAATGACACACAGTAATACAAAATGAAACAAAAAAAAAATCCATAGCAATGAAATGAATCTGGAGTCCTTCATTGTTGTGCAACATGTTCCTAAATATACTTTCAATACGTCTGTACCAGTGTGTCATTAGAAAGCATGCATACCATCCACGTGTATTATAAAAACATTCCCATATAGTCACAATTTTGTTTGAAAGATACCGTATCCATAAAAGGTAATTTTTATATGGGAAAGCATATATTATATATAACATATAATATATAATAACAAATGACCAGTACATGAACTAATGGTATAATGATAAGAATGACCAAAGTAGATTAATCCTCCAATGGCGGTTGTCAGTTTTGAGAAATATTTTAGCCACTTTCATTTTCACCAAATTAACTAATAACATATGAACTATAAGGAGAGTTCCTGATCATTTCAAATACTCCATAAAGACAGCTTGCCAGTGAGGAGTCTTATTATCAAAATCAAATATATTATCATCATTCTTTATCATATTTGTCATATTTTATATAATTTATAAAGAGAACTCAAAATACTCATGAAGGTCCTTGTCTGGCTTTGGTTCTGTTGAGTGCGGGTGGTCTCATTTCCCATCTTTACAAGATCCATTTCAGTTATGTAACTAATGAGGTTTTTAATTTTAATTTTCTTGTTACCTAAACTAACATCTAATTCTTCCACTGCTTATATTTGGTCATCAGCATGACGAATCACAAGCCTCGCCTCAGACTTTGCTCTGTAATATCTGGAAAGAAAACGTAAGAAGGTTTAGAATGGATCTTCTCTATTCCATGTTCCGATATTTGGAATATTTGGGCTTCACATGCTACCATGTGTATCATTAGCCCTACATGAAAGAAAATAATTAATTTGGTGAGAAGTTTCTTAATAATGAGATGTTTAGTGCTGACGTATTTTCTCATAGAAGGCCATTGCTCTGTGCGAGTAGCCTTTCTGCACAAGGTATTTAGTTTTCAAGCAGATAAGCGAGTCCAGATAGCTGTGCAAGAAAACAGCATCTTGTTTCAGAGATTCATGACCTGCAACTGAAAAAGGAGAAGACATAATTAGGATGGAAAATGTTTTCTTTCAAATACAAGCAATACTGCTTTTAACAACGCAGCCAAATTACCGATTTTTCTAAAGGTAGAGTAAGAAGCAAGTGCTTCTTAAAGCAGTCAGTGAACATGGCCCACCAAACAAAGGGATTACACCACTAAGGAGAGAACATAAAGAATGGAAAGCACTCTGCCTACTAAATGCCCAACAGATAGTCTTCCTTTGCTGGGTCTTCACAATTCTATCAGGACATCCTTCTGTAAAAATAACAGAAATCAGCAGTCCGATACATTCTAGCCAATTCAAGAAGTATTCAGATAAAGCATGCGATCATATTCTTTGGATTAATGTATGGATTCCTCTGTGAATATAGTTACCTCAAAGTGGTAAAATAGTTTTATAAATAAAAGAGTTTCTAATATTTAATATATTTGTCATATAATGAATTCTTTAATTCCTCACGTGTGAATTTTTCATGCATCTGGATCCTTGATTTCAAGCAGCCTTGTAAAAGGAGCCATACATGCCTGTCTTCGTGACAGGGACGCCAGCTCCTTAAGTAAAGGTGGATGGAAAATAAAACTCATCTCTTGACTTTGCACAACGTGTGTAAGCCTAAATCTTCGGAAGAGTCCAGTCAGCAGTTAGTTTCCTAAAACTGCTTTGTAAAACCCAGAGGAGCACCTGAGACGAGGGTGAATTTGAGGGACCATTGAACACAGAGCATTTTTCCAATTACAGGAACACCTGCACTGTATGGCTTTATGCTGATCTGTTGTGAGCATTTTACAGAGTGTTTAATAGTCCTTCAAATTCCTCATTCTGCAATCCGAAATGGGCTGGGGATGTTGCTGGCATGCTAGAACCTCTCCAAGCCTTCTCACTGTGGTTAATTTGATACCCTACCCACAATGTAGAATGTTTGGACTGGTAGAGTCTCAAATGCCACCCATAGACACTCTAATTAATGGCCACATCGCATTGGCTTCTGGGGGAAAATATATTGTTTTCTTTTGCTTAGTGAGAAAGGACTCTTGGAAAAAACAATGACTCAGCTCTTCAGCAGTGAAGCTATTTACATGGACAAGAAAGCTGCGGCAGCCTTGTAAAAATCTGGCTGTGGATATATATTTTTTCTCTTTCCTTATGAAGCGGTTCAGGTAGAATCATACATTTTCCAAGACCTTTTGAACATCTATTGCTTAAAATAAACATGTGCTTTGCTGCCAGAGGATCCGAACAATAATTACCTTAATTATTTCTGTTTACCCTTGGAGAAATGTGGTATCTGAAACTGCAATATGAGAGCTTGCTGGGCTTTTAAACTCTTCCTTTCTGTGTGGTTAGTAAACAGTAAAGGAATGAATATAAAGTTTATCTGTATTTATACAGTGGTTTTAAAAAGCCACACTTTTAAAATGCAGCCCTAGCATTTTTTTTTTTTTTAAATCCTGCCAACTGTATTTTGCAAATCTCCTTTGGAGGAAAACGTTAATGAAGTAGCATAGTTTGCTCTTCTAAAGACAAAACTATATTCACAAACTTTTCCAGCATTACTGTTACTCTTACTTAAATTTTGAAGTGCAGATGGCATGGTAGTTGTGAGACAATGCCAAACTAATATGCCAAATTCCTTGTCTTTTTTAAGTCACCACAGCAAGACATATACTAACGGAACCCTTGTATTTTGTCAGGCAAGGCAAGTACCCAACTTTATGCCTTAATGTTCTTGACTTTGATATTAAAGAAAATATTCTAGCACTAAAGTTGATGCCCTCTTATTTAAATTTTGACTCTGGTTAATTTTCCTGTAACTTCACTTATTTTCGAACTTTTGTTTTTCAGCAATACTTAAATTCACTGAAAAATAGCCACATTTAATAACCTACCTTCAAGGATTGTTTTAAAAATTACATAGCAGAGAAGAGTGAAGATAGCTGCCATTATACCAATAAACCGCTAGTGTGAAAACCATGAACTGCAAAGTGCACTAGCAACCAGAAATTTTGTCCAGGAACGTCATTGTACATTTACTCTAAGGGCTATTTAATATGACTTTTAGAATCAAATGAATAACAAGCCTGATATTAGCATTGGCTGTTTGATTGAAGTTGCTATCCATCTAAGAGTAAACTTTCTTCCTGTGTCTCAATTCCTTGTCTACAACATAGGAATAAAAATATGTTCCCACTTATGTTAAGGGAATGCAGTAAGATTGACTCTTTTCACATTGAATCAGATTTGGTTTATGTACAAAGGTGTTCTGAAGGTAAAATAGGCTCTTGGGTAACACCATTAACTCTTGCAGGCCATTTCAGTGAATATATTAAGGTAGTAATTTATTTGTGGGCCTTTTAGCTGTGAATGGTAGGGGGAGTTTAAAGTCTTCTCAGGTTATAGTAACAACTTTAGAGCTTAACTGATGCTTTACCCGTTAATTGCTACAAAGAGTGTTCAGTTCATTACTAGGGAATGTCAGATCTGGAAAAGTTTTGAGTGACTTTGGTGATTTGTATAAACTTTCAAGTTTATTGTATAAAAAGTTTTGAATCACCAAAGGTTTATCTCTGTCTGTCACCTTTTCCCCAACAACACAGAAAGAGGTTGAATAAGTTATACCTAAAAGTGATAGGAATTGGATTGTTAAAATCTAGAGGCCGCCTTTTGATGTTAGTAAAATTCTTTGGATTGTATCCATCATCTAACCTCTCTCTTGGTTTCTTATTGTTTGTCTGGGTTTTTTTTTTCCTAAACAATTAAAACTGCATTGGTCCTTAATTTAGTTCATCCTACAGTTGAATGTATTAAGGTTAAATCTGTGTTCTTGGTAATGATCGTAATTTTATAGAAAGCATATTGTATAAAAAATTATTTTAAATAATGTTTGTCAACGAGCTTTCCCTCAATTTTGTTTCTTTATAATTGGAATTAAATTTTTACTCAGAAGGAAAAAATAACATGCTTGTCATTGTCATATAGCAAAATGAGGGCACTCAGTGATCTATGCAGGAATGTAGTATCTATCTGCCATGAAAACATCAGCTAAAATGTTTGTTCTTTCCCGGGGGCTTATTCTGTCAATGAGGTTTTGTTTTGGAAATGCTGTAGTCTGAAACAGCTAATGGCAATCCCAGCATAGTATTGCAACATATTTAGTCAGCATTCAGGAATTGTTTGTTGATAATGATAACTAACACCAGGAGCTGTCACTCAAAGTACACTTAAAGTGATTTCTGATGATCCAAGGGCCAAATCACTACCAAAGAATTATGTGATAGCAATACTCTCTCACATATAGGGGGGCCTTAAAATCAATACGGTGCGTCAGCCTCCAGGCCAGTTTCAGAAATTATCTAGTTTTCTTTTACAATGACTTAAAAATATATGGCTTCTTAAAGCATTGCAGCTATTTGAATGCCTTTTTTGTTTTTGTTTTTGTTTTTTTGAAAAGGCTTACATGGTCTTTCTTCCTGATGTAGATCTCTAATCGACTGAAACTCTGTTTGGTTCAATTAAGTACTGAATTATCCCAGGGCTCCTTTATTAAGACTCCATTTGTAAAGACACCACAGGAAGCTAGGTTGGTTTCAGAAAAGTCTTTGATCCTTAGCACCCTGGAATATACAGTCAGGTTAAGGGATGTTTCTTCACTATTATACCAAGAAGATAAATATTTAGTGAACTTGGAAACTTCTTCCATGCAGACATTTCATAATTAGGTGGTATCCATAGAGTCCATGCATGCACTGGTGGTGAAATAAGTCTCTGCTTATAGGAACCGCTCTGAGGAGATACTGGTTTGGGCAGAAAGGACATGAATTTTGCTCTGTTGGTCATGAGCATGTGTTTTACAGTGTTTGACTCTACCACACTGCAGATGCTGGATCATGATGCGAGTTGTTGAGAGGAGAATGACTTCCAATGAAATCAGGGTGACAGTTTCATCATAACCTGTGCACCAGCTGGCCAAGGAGAAGTCAATGGCAAAGAGGATTCTTCAGTGATGAAATTTATGAAAATTATCCAGGAAAATGGCATGGTGATAAGCAGGTAAGTGCCTAGAAATGCACTTAAAATTGTTTTCCTTTTATAAGTGTGATTTTGAGAGACAGGGGGAACCACATGTATCCAGGGAGAAAAACTGAGAGTCATTCCAAAGAGAAGAAGCAGCATAGAGAAAGGTGAGATTTGGGGAGATTAAATCTATACTTTGAGAAATGAAATTTTCATTCTATTAAAATATTTGCCTTTAAAGGTACATTTAATGATATGAATGGATTTGAAGACATAAATTCATTTACTCAATACTCACAGAGTATTTGCTAGAGATTTACAAGTACCCAAAACCCTTCAAAATGTGGGGCCAGCTATATTTATTTGTTCCCTTCCAAGGCAACTTGACTTTCTTTCAGATTTGATCTAACTGGGTTAACCAAGTGAACTGGATACATTGCTGACAGACACATGTGGGCCCAGCCTGTTCTTATGAACTTGATATAAACTGGGCTAAATAAGTAGGGATTTCAGAAGAAGCATTTTACAAGTTTCCAATTTTAAAGCTTTTATTTCTGTATTACAAGGAGTAATGCAAATGAAAATTGAACACTGGATGGCATGAGAGAAGAGAGTATGTTTGTTGGAAATCTGTACCGATTTTTGCTAGGTCATTGGAGGCCAGAACTAGAAAAAGAAGTTACTTTTTATATGCAATATATTAGTTGGACCCCAGGGGTCAAATGATAGGCTCATGATGAATGGTTAGGTCAGGAAAACTCATAGGTCCCTCGGCTTTCAAATTCCTTGATACTCTACTTAACCTTTAGGACTTTCCAAAAGCACACTGTGCACAAGTTGCTCCCTTGAAAATTCCTGTCTTGAAAATAAAGTCTAGAATTACAGAGAAAATTATGACCCAGTGCTCATGTCCAAAACGTATATATATGTGGCCTTTGAAGAAGGGATGCACCTGGGAAAAGAGTGCTGACTCAAAGCAGAGGTGGTGAGCTGTGGGGCAATGCTGAAAAACACACTTCTCTTTCAAGCTGGAGGATATGCCCTTTTACATGGAGGCATATCAAAATGGCTTTTCATTTTCTGATCATTGCCTGTCTGCAGTGTATTCCCTGTCTGCAAGTATTTATTTCAAAATGTAAATTTGTTTTGCAGAAATTCTCTTTGATTTAGAACTTTGTTTTGCCAAAGCAAAATTTATTCTTCTAGAGAAGAGATGTTAGGTGAGTTTCAGCACTCTCTGAGAAACTTTGGGAACCTCACCCTATGTGTATTTTGAGCGAGGGATTAACCAATGGCAGTTCACAAAGTAGGAGAGCTTGGTCCAACCTCCTTTTTTGATGAAGTTTTGGGGTGATGGTGGGAGGTTCTTAGGGTTCGGAGCCGATGGCCAAAAAAGAATTCTTGAAGACATCTTTGGTGCAAAATGGTGATTTTATGAAAGCATGGACAGTACCTGTGGGCAGGAAGAGCTGCACAGCAAGTGTAGGGGGTGACCCTTTTATGGAGTGGGGGAAATAAAATCTAGAAGGAACTTCCAAAGAGACTTTCACATGCTAAAGACTTACTGGAGGCCTAACTTTGTCAAGCTAAGGTTGTTTTCCCTCTTGTAAGCATTAATATTAATGCAGTAGGGAGTTCCTGGCTTTTAGGCTATGATGGGATTAACTTTTCTTGGTAAACTGTTATAGACTCATCAGTTTAATCTTTTTTTTTTTTTTTTTTTGTCCTTTCCTGTTTTGGGGTAGCTGGGAATGTCTGAGGAATATCATACATGTCCTACTTGGAGATGGAGGGTGTGCTAGCTTGTACTTTGCCATCAACTTGCCCCACACTCCCTCATAATTTTTTACAAGTAGGAAATAGAGGTTTAGACATTCATTCCAACCCATTGAGCTTGGGAATTTACAGAACCAGAACTCTCCTCCTACCCCTGGTTAGTTCTATTACTAGGAAGTCTGTTCATGGTTTATGTGGGTTTCTAGGTTATTGTTTAACCATACAGAATATGTTATCAAACTACTATTGATGAAATATCCTAAAGACAGCATGATTTTCTTCTCACTTTTTCTAATCTTAATTAAAGCATACATGTGACTTTTAAAACCATTACTAAATGTGTGTAATTTATAGAAATCTTAGTTCTCATTCACCCCAGATTATCCAGGATGCTGTGAGACTCCAAACTGGAGACCTATAATTAGTGGTATAATTTTGTGTCCATGAGATTCTTAGGCATCTGTTGAGGCACAGGGAAAGTAAAAGTTCCTAAAAACACAAAACAAAACAAAACAAAACGAACAAATGACAGGAAGCAACCCGAGTGTTCATTAGGGGTGAACATAGAGACAGAAAGTAGAAGGGTAGTTGCCAGGGACTGGAGGAAGAGAGATATGGAGAGACATAGTTTTGCAAGATGAAAAGAGCTCTGGAGATTGGTCACACTGCAATATTAGTGTAAATACCTACTGAACTGTACATGTAAAATGGTTAACATGCTAAATTTTATATTATGTGCACTTTAGCACAATTAAAAAATTTTAAAAACTAACATAAAAAAAACCAAGAAATAAATTTAAAAATGATAAACAAGATAATCCCAAAGGAAAAATCAAATGTGATTGTGACAGAGAGTGGGAGGGCAAGTTTCTTGTTGCTCGATTTGGTTTTCAAAGAAAAGATACTTAACAAAGCTGCCAGTAAACAGCAGCATAGTGATATTTATTACTATTGTTTGACTGATTGATTGGTGACTAAGAGAGAATTACAATTGGAGTGTGTGACAACCGTGCATAACGTACTAGTTAAAGCCTAAGGTCCACTCAGGCTGTGTTTGAATCCCCACTCAGCGATTCATTGGTCACGTACCCTTGGACATGGTACCTAATACCACAGTGCTTATATTTCTCATATTAACAAGGTCATAAGCATAGGGCTTATCCCAGAGAGTTGTCTCAAGGACTTAAAAAAATTGAAATATGCACATTTAAAATCTGTAGAAGCACTTAAAATCTGACAGTAAACATCATATAGTATGTGTTTAATTTAAAACCATAAAGTGAATGAAAAACTGACTAATTATGGACAGTTAATTTCTTTTTTTCTACTTTTTAAAAATTCTGGTAGACTTAATGTATAGTATTATATTAGTTTCAGGTGTAAAATATAGTGACTCAACAATTCTATGCATTACTAAGTGCTCATCGTATCTTTTCAAATTAGTGGTTTTGTATTCTTGGGTAATTACCCAGTAGTGGAATTACTGGATCATATGGTAATTCTATTTTTAACTTTCTGAGGTACCTCCATACTGTTTTCACCATGGCTATGCCAGTTTGCATCCCCACCGACAGTCTCATGAGAGCTTCTTTTTCTCCACATCTCTGCCAACACTTGAGGTTTCTTGTTTTGTTGATTCTAGCCATTCTGACAGGTGTGCGGTGACATCTCATTGTGGTTTCCATTTGCATTTCCCTGATGATGAGGGATGTTGAACATCTTTTCATGTGTCTGTTGGCCATCTGTGTGTCTTCTTTGGAAAAATATCTGTTCATGTCTTCTGCCCATTTTTAAATAGGGTTATTTGTTTTCTTCATGTTAAGTTGTATAAGTTCTTTATATATTTTAGACACTAACCCTTTATTGGATATGTCATTTGCAAATACCTTCTCTTATTCAGTAGTTTGTCTTTTAGTTTTGTTGATTGTTTCCTTTGCTGTGCAGAAGTTTTTATTTTGAGGTAGTCCCAGCTGTTTGATTTTGCTTTTGTTTCCCGTGCCACAGGGGACATATTGAGAAAAATGTTACTACAGCTGGTGTCAAAGAAATTAATGCCTATATTTTATTCTAGGAATCTTATAGTTTCAGGTCTCACATTTAGGTCTTTAATCCATTTTGAATTTATTTTTGTGTATGGAGTAAAAAGTGGTCCAGTTTCATAGTTCTCCAGTTTTCTCAGCACTATTTGTTGAAGAGACTTTTACCCATCTCTTATTCTTGCTTACTTTGTTGTGGATTAATTGACCATATAATTGTGGATTTATTTCTGGGCTCTCTGTTCTGTTCCAGTCTATGTGTCCATTGTTGTGCCATTACCATACCGTCTTGATTACTACAGTTTTTTGGTATATCTTGAAGTCTGGGATTGTGATACTTCCAGTTTTGTTCTTCCTTTTCAAGACTGCTGTGGCTATTCAGGGTCTTTTGTGGTTCCATACATATCTCAAGATTCTGTGAAAAATGCTGTTGTTATTTTGATAGGGATTACAGTAAGGGTGTAGATTGCTTAGGTAGTATAGACATTTTAACAAATGTTTTGGAAGCCATGAACATGGAATGTCTTTCCATTTCTTGATGTTATCTTCAGTTTCATTCATCAGTGTTTTATAGTTTTCAGAGTATAGGTCTTTCACTTCTCTGGTTAAGTTGATCTTAGGTATTTTTTTATTTTGGGTGTAATTGTAAGTGAGATTATTTTCTTCATTTCTCTTCCTGCTACTTCATTATTAATGTATAGAAATACAACAGATATCTGTATATTGATTTTATATTTTGTGAGTTTACTGAATTCATTTATCAGTTCTAATATATTTTTTTTTTGGTTGGAGTATTTTTTGGTGGAATCCTTAGGTTTTTCTATATATAGCATCATGTCATCTGCACATAGTAAAAGTTTTGCTACCCCATTACCAATTTAGCTGGATTTTATTTCTTTTTCCTGTCTGAATGCTATGGCTTAGAACTTCCAGCACTATGCTGAATAAAAGTGGTGAGAGAGGAAATTTTCCCACCAGGGAGTGTGATGTTAGCAGTGGATTTTTCATAGATGGCCTTTATTATCCTGAGGCATGTACCCTCTAAATCTACTTTGTTGGGTTTTTAAAAATCGTGAATGGATGTTATACTTTGTCAAATTCTTTTTCTGCATCTACTGAAATGATCATATGGTTTTCATCCTTTCTGTTGTTAATGTGATGTATCACATTGATTTGTGAATATTGAGCCAATCTTGCACCCCAGGAATATATCCCACCTGATAATGGTGAAAGTTTTTTTCACGTATTATTGGATTTTATTTGCTAATATTTTGTTAAGGATGTTTGCATCTGTGTTCATCTGAGATAATTGCCTGCCATCCCCCCTCCCCCCCCTTTTTTTGTAGTATCTTTTTCTGGTTTGGGTATCTGGGTAATGCTAGCCTCATAGAGTGAAACTGGAAGCTTTCCTTCATCTTATATTTTTTGAAATAGGTTCAGAATAGTTTGAGAAGATTATTAACTCTTTTAAAATGTCTGTTTGAATTCACCTGTGAAGCCATCTGGTCCTGGACTTTTTTGCAGGGAGGAGGGGAAATTTTTTGATTACTGATGCAATTTTATTGCTGGTAATCGGTCTGTTCAAATTTTTTATTTCTTCCTGATTTCAGTTTGGGGAGGTTTCATGTTTCTAGAAGTTTATCCTTTTCTTCTAGGTTGTCTAATTTGTTGGCATATAGTTTTTCATAATATTCTCTTAGGATCCTTTGTATTTCTGTGGTATAGATTGTTATTTCTCCTCTATTATTTCTGATTTTGTTTATTTGAGATCTCTCCCTCTCACCTTCTCTCTATTTGTATGATTCTGGCTAAAGATTTATCAAATTTGTTGAATGAATGAACCCCTGGTTTCATTTATTTGTTCTATTGATTTTTTTGTTTCTGTTTCATTTATTTCTGCTTTAATCTTTATTATTCCCTTCATTCTACTTGTTTGAGATTTGTCTATTTTTCTTTGAATAGCTCTTTTAGGTGTAAGGTTAGGTTATTTACTTAAGACTTTTCCTGCTTCTTCATGTAGGCATGATTGCTCTAAACTTCCCTCTTAACATAGTGTTTGCTGCATCCCAAGGATTTTGAACCACTGCATTTTCATTTTCATTTGTCTCCATGTATTTTCTGATTTCCTCTTTGATTTCTTGATTGACCTATTCATTGTTTAGTAGCATGTTATTTAACCTCCATGAATTTGTGTTCTTTCCCAATTTTTTTCTTGTGAAGGATTTCTAACTTCATAGCATTGCGATTGGAAAAGACACTTTAGTCTCTTTTAATTTGTTGAAACTTGTTTTGTGGCTTATCATGTGATTTATTCTGGACAATATTCCATGTGCACTTGAAAAGAATGTGTGCTACTGTTTTAGGATGGAATTTTCTGAATACATCTGTTAGATCCATCTGGTCCAATGTGTCATTCAAAGCCTCTATTTCCTTGTGTATTTTCTGTTTGGATGATCTATCCATTGATGTAAGTGGGGTGTGGGTGTTAAAGTCCCCTACTATTATTGTATTACTGTCAATTACTTCTGGTATATTTGTTACTAACTGCTTCATGTATTTGAGTGCTCCATGTTGGGTGCATCAGTATTTACAGTTGTTATAATTTCCTGTTGGACTCTTCTCTTTATGATTATATAGTGTCCTTCTTTGTCTCTTGTTATAGTATTTGTTTCAAGGTTTATTGTGTCTAATATAACTATTATTTTCACTTCCATTTGCATTACATATGCTTTTCCACCCCTTCACTTTCAATCTGCATGTGTCTTTAGGTCTGAAATGAGTCTCTTGTAGGCAGCATACAGATGGGTTTTGCTTTTTTATACATTCCATCACCCTGTGTCTTTTGAATGGAGCATTTAGTTAATTTTTATTCAAAATAATTATTGATAGGTATGTACTTATTACCAGTTTATTACTTGTTTTACAGTTATTTTTGTATTTCTTCTCTGTTCCTTTCTTTTCTTGCTCTCCTCTCCCTTGGTTTGCTCATATTCTATAGTGATATACTTGGATTTCTTTCACTTTATTTTTTGCATATGTATCGCCAGTGTTTGATCTGTCATTATGTTTTATATATAACATCTCGTGCATATACCAGTGTATATTAATTTAATGGTCTCTTAAGTTTGAGCCTAGTCTTTCCTCCACCCCCCCCCCCCACATTTTAGGCATATAGTGTCTTACTTTACATCCTTTTATTTTGTGAATCCCTTGACTAATTTTTATAAAGACACTTACTTTTACTGCGTTTATCCTTTCTACTTTTCTTATGCTAGTGATGGTCTTTCCTTTCCACTCAAAGGTTCCCCTTTAACATTTCTTCCAAGACTGGTTTAGTGTCATGAATTCCTTTAACTTTTGTATGTCTGCAAGACTCTTTCTCTCTCCTTCCATTCTGAAAAATAGCCTTGCTGGATAGAATATTCTTAGTTGTAGGGTTTTTTTTTTTCTTTCAGCACTTCATATATATCATGCCATTGCCTTTTGGCCTACAGTTTTTGCTGAAAAGTTTGCTGATGGCCTTATGGAGTTACCTTTGTATATAACTGTTTTCTTTCCTCTTGCTGCTTTTAAATTCTCTCTTTATCAGCACTTTTTGCCATTTTTATTACTGTGTCCTGGTGTGGATTTCCTTCAGTTGATTTTGTTGGGGGCTTTCTGTGCCTCCTGGATCTGAATTTGTTTCCTTCTCCAGATTTAGGATTTTTTTCAGTTACTATTTTTTTCATATAAATTTTCTCCCCCCTTTCTCTCTTCTTCTGGAATCCCTATAAAATGAATGTTGTTACACTTGATAGTGTCACTGAGTTCCCTTAATTTATTCTCATTTTTTGTTATTCTTTTCTCTTTCTCCTGTTAAACTTGATTGCTTTCCATTACTGTGTCCTCCCAGTTGCTGATCCATTCTTTGGCTTTCTCTAATTCACTAGTTATTCCCTCTAGTGTATTTTTAATTTTGGTTATTGACTTCTTCATCTCTGATTGGTTCTTTTTTATGTTTTCTACCTCTTCATTGAGGGTCTCACTGAGGTCCAAAACTGTTTTCTCAAATCCAGTATCTTTATGACCATTATGTTAAATTCTCTATCAGGCATATTGCAGGAGTCACTTTGGAGTGGTGCTGGCCCTTGTCAGGGCTAATTGCACACTGCTAGGCTTGTGGTACTGCTTTAGATGGGTTATGGTCAAGGGCACTTTGTAGGGGGCAGTTGTGCAGGAGAATGTGGGGGTGGGGAGTATAGTGCCAGCAAGGTCCGCAAGTGTCTACTGTGGGCGGGGACCCACAGCATCTGGGGGAAACTACTCCCCAGGCTCGGATGGAGTAGGCAGAGCTGCATAAGAGTCAGGGGCAGGGCATATCATGTTAGTAAGGTTTGTGTGGGTCTGCTGTGGGAGGAGAATTGGATTGGGGCCTGGTTGGAGCGGTGTGTCTGCAGGAGAATATGAGGGTGGGTCGTGGGTTGGCAGGTTAGGTAGTAAGTGTTAGTACCATGCTGGTCCTTACAGGGGTCCTTGTGTCTAGGGTGGGGGCACAGGAGGGAAATGGCGCCTGCCAGCTTTTATGTTCTTGGAGAGGTCTCCCAATAATCCCTGCCCCTCCAGAACATTGTTCTGAGATTAGTAAATAAGTCTTCCTATATATCCCAAGCATTTTTCAAACGCCTGCTTCTATGCTATATTCCAAGGGTCTATTTGTAGTATTGCAATAGTATCTTAAGGGTGGGAACTCTGTCCTCCCAGCTCTCCTTGAGTGGAGCCCACTGATTTTTGAAGTATTAAGGTATTAAGGTTTTAAGCTCCACCAATTGTTGGTCCCCTCTGTTTTTCAATGCCAAATGTTCTAGGGACTTTTGTTCCACATGTGGACCTGTGTCTGGGGTACCTTGCTTGAGGATCTACTACTTTCCCCTCTCTACTCCTGCCAGATCCCTCACTCCTATGGACAGTCCCATGGGTCCATTTGACTCCTGACCACATCTCCTCCCTTCTTACTCTTTTTCAAATGGCTTCTTCTTTACAGTTAACTGTGGAGATTCTGTTCTGCCATTCTTTGAGTCATTTTTTTTTTCAGCTATTTACACTGATGTGAGTGTTATCTACCTGTATCAATGGAATAAGGTGAGCTTAGGATTTTCCTACTCTGCCTTCTTCCCCAGAAATACCAGTTAATTTCTTTATAGTACCTAATATATGTTGTGTATAATTAGTAGAAATAATCATAGTTAAAATAATTCTTTTGATTCCAAAAATATTGTACATTTTCCAAGGTGATTTTATTCATCTGAAGTTACTCTCCTAGCATAAAACCTCAACAGAGATTTAGAAATGTTTTTGAATTTTCTTTTTTTTAATGAAAATATTGAAAAATGTTTAACACTTAAAGAAAAAGAAGAAAGACATAGGGAATTCATGTTTGTTATCATGAATACTAGGCTAAGGAAGAAAAATTACATTTTCATTATAAGGTACTGAATGGTGGAATCTCAGTGATGATTGAATGATTCATTGCTTAGTTGTGGTCATGTTATTTTAATGCTTTAGTATCAAGTATCACCAATGATTTAGATTCATTACTGATGAGACTGTATATGTAAGATTTCATTGAAAGGATTCAAGTGACATGAATAGGATATTACAAGTCACATTTAAGATGACTCCATTGTTAGTGTTTGGCAGTGTATTTTGAACAATGTATTGCAGAGGTGTCCTCAGCAATATATAGGAAATTAGTACATAATTATTAGTTATATTTAATTAGATCACTTGTGTAATCGATAGTAGTACAAATAAGACATAATAACAAGAAAAATAAAAATTCCCTAGGAAATGCATGTGAAAGCATCTTTCATGTAAGGTGAAATAAATGTGAGGAAGTCATAGTAAAATCCTTGAGATAAAGGCCAATTCAAACAAACAAGCAAATAAATACATGTACACACACACACACACACACACAATCTTTCAGGGGAGTTTATCATAAAAATCTTAGAGTCAAGCATATATTCAGACTATTACTGCATTTGTAGTTAATGTTAACAATTTAATTGGCTACCATTTCAAAATGTAATTTTAAATATTGGACTTGTGCCTCAAAGTAAGGATCTTAAAGTATTGCAGACCACTGAATTCATCATTTGTGATCTCTAGTTATCACCCAAAACAAACAAGACCCAACTAGCAACAACAAAAAGCCAAGCCTTATGTGAGGCTGACTCTAAAAAAGAATTTTCATAATAAAATGCCTTAGAAAAGATATTATTCAATTCCAGCTGTCATACACCCTATAAAAACATATCTTTTTAAGCAGAAGGCCCATTCTACATCAAGTTCATCACCTGTACACAATAAAGAAGCAAAGCAGGGAGAGAATAGATACATTTTCAGAACACTGAAATCACCCTGAGATGAAAATAGGGGGCTATCAAATAGTTTCCAAATAGATGATTAATGGAATTTAATGACTGAAGTTGTGAATGGAACATAATTGTGTAACACAGTTTACATTTTTACCATAATATTTAAAGAAATGGAGGTAGCTTTGAAATCCACTGTAGTCCTAACTATTCCTTCAGCATCTTAGACAGTTTCTTTTTTAACAGATTTAGAAAGGGTACTTACTAAAAGTAACTGTGTGACATGCATAGCATGTTCTGCATGTATTTGAAGCAATCCTGGTCAAATAACCAAAGTAGCTAACCTCCTAAAAAGTAAAGTTACATATACTGTCCATATATGAAAATATATTTGAAAACCATGATTAAGAAAGTTTCCTTAGGGACGTCCTTTCTTTAGGGAAAGTTTCTTAGTGGCTCAGTTGAGTGTCTAACTCTTGATTTCAGCTCAGGACATGATTCCAGGGTCATGGAATCAAGCCCCATGTTAGACTCCATGATGCATGGAGCCTGCTTGAAATTCTCTCACTCTCCCTCTGCCCTTCTCCCCTGCTCATGTGCTCTGTCTCCTTCTCTCTCTCACTAAATGATACATTTTAAAAAAGAAAACTTCTTTAAAATGTTTGCCTTTAAATATGGTAAGAAATTATTGTAGAATTTCCTTAGGTTTGAAAAAAAAGTTAAAAGAAACGTAAAAAGGGGGGGTTGGTGATAACACATAAATATTTTTAAAGTTATTTTATCTTTTTTTAATGTTTATTCTTTTTTGAGAGCGAGAGAGAGAGAGAGAGAGGGAGACACAGAATCCAAAGCAGGCTCCAGGATCTGAGCTGTTAGCACAGAGCCCGATGCAAGGCTGAACTCATGTACTGTGAGATCATGACCTGAGCCGAACTCTGCCGCTCAATCAACTGAGCCACCAGACACCCCTGTATTTTTTAAAGTTACTTTCAACCCAACACATTAACTAATAAAGAATCTTTGACAGTGATTACTTATCTAAATATGGCCAATTATGTTTTATATATGTCAAATGTTTAAAAATTGTGTAGTCAGGGCTCCCTTTAATTTTTGTATTTTTAAAGTTTTGCTGACCATAAATCTCATACTAAAAAATTAACTTGCCATGAATTTACATCCTTCTTTTACTGTTTATTTTATTTTTGAGAAAGAGAGAGAGAAAGAGAGAAAGACAGTGTGATCAGGGGAAGGGCAGAGAGAGAGGAAGACACAGAATCTTAAGAAGGCTCCAGTCTCCGAGCTGTTAGCACAGATCTGACATGGGGCTTGAACCCACAAACGATAAGATCATGACCTGAGCTGAAGTTGGACACTTAACCGACTGAGCCACCCAGATGCCTCTGAATTTACATCCTTTTAAAGCCATTTTTGTGTTGTTCACAATAGAACAAACCACTTGTTGTCTGTGTACAATTATAGTAGATTAACTCTATGTAACAAATAGTTCCCAAAATGCATAGTGGTCCAATGTACAAGAGAATGGAATAGAATAGAACAGAATAGAGTAGAATTTCTTAACAATAGAAGTTTGTTTCTTACTCAGGTACCAGTATTCAATAGGTGGATACATCAGTGGGATAATGTATCTCCTCAAAGTTATTAGGAGTCTGGGTTAATAAAGATTATTTTATCCTCTGTATGTGATTTATGAAGTCAACCTTGGTATTATCCCCATTGTAGCTTCCCATAGAGGTGAAGAACATGGCAAGTACACACGAGAATTTTAAGGAGTTAGTTCAAATGACACTCATTACTTCTGATCACATTCTATTGGTTTTAATCAGTTTCCATGGCAACATTTAACTTCAAGGCAGGCTTGAAAATAAGTGGGATTGAGTCCCTAGGAAGTTGAAGAGCCAAACTGTGGAACAGTTAATAGCATCTACTATACCATATAATACCATTCAGTAAGTCCGTGAACTCTTAGAAGACTAGAATCTTGTTAAAATTATACACAACCTAATTGAGAGAATACAGTTTTAATTGTTCTTTATCACGGACGCTCATAACTGATTTTTATCTAAAAGCCAAGTGGAATGAAATTGAGAAACACATGAAGTGACTGGCATCTATGATAATACACAGCAGAAAGCAGTATCTCTTCAGAACATTGGGAAAATGAACATTGGGCCATGTACTGAAACCAGAAAAGAATCAATCACAGTATGAAAACTTACTATAAATGCATCTTCATATACTGCAGGGGTTAAGTTTGAAAGGAAACCAGTTCGTAATTGCAAACTCTGTTCTTAGACCAACATCTTGTCTAGTGTCCTGGGTGTGGCTGGCCGATTCAGAGTTGTGAACATGTGCAATAGCTTTGGGGAAAGCTTCCTGATCTGACACCTGCTGTCAAGAGGAGTTCCTGCTGTTGAGAAGTATAATGCCATTCTAGATCAGATAGAGAATTCTCATATTATCAAGTGGTATCTAAGGGGAGATTTTGACTTAAATGATCTCCTGATTCCAGTATGCACTGCACATTGCTGCCAAGCCAATCCAGAAACACTGCTTTATTTGTGTCTTTCTCTGGTTTAAAAAATTCAGTGGTTCCTCATTATACCAGATTCCTTGGCAGTGTACTTGAGGCCCTTTATAATGTGAATTAACCCATTTAATAGACTTATCTCCCATTATCCACAGTTTAAAAGCCTTCACTGCAGCTCATCATTTACCAGCCTTCAAATAAGACGTGTACATTCTCTTTGCCCATACTTTTTAGATGTCATGAACATCTGGTCCATTTTTTCATTGTTTATTAAACACCTTAGTTATCTCTCAAGATGGATCAAGTCTGAATTTCTCTAAGAGAAACAATCCAGAATGGGTTTTACTCTCTTTTGAAATCCTGGGGCTTTTATCATTCTTTTTTTTTTTTTTATCCAGCACATCTGTCCCTGAACTGTTAGCAATATTTTTAATTGTCCATTCTCCTTCACCATTTCAGCAACTTAATTTAAAAAAAAAAATCTAAGGGATAATTTAAAAAAAAATTGCCTTTTTTTTCTTGTCCTGCCTGTAGTACCTATTATAGTGTTTCTTTTATTGGATGCTTAATAAATTTCTGCTGATTGGTCTACAGATATGTCATAAACCCACAAAAGATAATTCTGAACAGTGAAGAAGTGGTTTATTTAGAAGGAGGCAGAGAATTATACGTATGAACCAACTCTAGCCCTAGAGACCAGTGATATTGAAAGAATGATATCCGTGCTAGAAAACCCAACAGGCAGACTCAACACACACTTAAGACACTGGCAGTGTAAGAATAATATCCAGTACAAAACTAGACACTTTTTGAAGGAACGTCTATATCCCAAGTACAAAGCACATCAATATAGTCACTATGAGAAGAATCTAAACCTGCATGGCTTCCTTCCTGTTATTTTATAGTTTAACATTATTTTAGTTTGGATTACAGTTGTGGCAAAAAGGCAAGGGAGTGATAATCACTGAGAGCATTTAAAATTTATAACTCAATCCAGAATTCTAGACAAGAGAGATAGACAAGAGAGAGGAGCCCTTTATAGCCATTTCTAACATTTTTTATAAATGTTATGAGCATTTATAGAACTAGTATATGCATCCCTTTTCAGCAAGTTTCCAAGTAGACAGAATGGTGATATCCTATTAAATTGTGAACTAGGTGATTGATGGTGGCAGTGGGGGCGTGGTGTTCTCAGTGTTACACGGGTTTATAAGGAATATATTTTCTGAGAAGTTACTTGATCTTTTTGGTACCTCTGATAGAAAAAAATAAAATGAAGAAAGGAAGAAAAGGAGAAAAGGAAGGAAGGAAAATAAGGAAAGATAAATATTAAAACATACATTTTTCTCTATTTCAATATGGAACAAATCTTGTTAAAATCGATATTCAAGATTTATTGCTATACTTACAGAAGTTGGGTACAACATTATAAGGAAATATAATGAATGGAAAGATTGTAGGAATAAGTTAAAAAAGAAAAGTTCAGTTAATATTTCCTATGCACCCCTTGGGGCACCTGGGTAGCTCAGTCGGTTAAGCGTACGACTTTGACTCAGGTCATGATCTCATGGTTCATGAGCCAGAGCCCCACGTCATTGGGCCCTGTGCTGATGGCTTGAAGCCTGGAGCTGCTTCACATTCTGTGTCTCCCTCTCTGTCTGCCCCTCCCCCACTCACACTCTGTCTCTCTCTCAAAAATGAAATAAAACATGAAAAGGGGGCACCTGGGTGGTTCAGTCGGTTGAGCCTCCAACTTCTGCTCAGGTCATGATCTCACAGTTTGTGGGTTTGAGCCCTGTGTTGGGCTCTGTGCTGTCAGTTCAGAGCCTGCAGCTTGCTTGGGATTCTGTGTCTCCCTCGCTCTCTGCCCCTCCCCCACTCTTGCTCTGTCTCTCTCTCAAAAAATGAATAAACGTTAAAAAAATTTTTTAAATAAAATATAAAACATAAAAAAAATATTTTCCTACACACTCCTTGAATTTTTATAGTTAAATGGTAATGTTTGAAAACAGATCCTTAAAAATTCCTATAAATAACACAGGGTGATGCTGCACTGAGGTTTTCAATTGCTGTCTCTGTCAAGTTTGGGAGTTAAGTGTAGAAAAATATGACCTAGTGTCCTGTGGTCATCTCCTTTCTCTGGGCAAAGGATTCAAAGGTAGGAAGAATAAAGCCGCAGATTTTCTTTAGATTCCCTAACATTCAATTTCTAAAAAATGTAAAATCTATTTATGCTGTTCTTAAGAAAAATAGTAGGAGATAGCTTCAAATGTTCAATTTCCAGGGAGAAAGGAAAATTAGGGTCTAAGGCTGGTGCGCCAAAACCTGAGTAGAATTTCTGAGGTGCAAACAGTAAATGTTGCTGGAGACAGTCTGAAGAACTCAGTGGCCTCACTGGCTAATTGCCCCACTGTCACCCCATCAACCCTGCAAATCACCTTGTACGCACAGAAACTAGAGTCCTCTACATTTTTCTTCACTTGGATATATACACTTTGGAGTGTTTGTATATTTGGGGAAGATAACAGTGTTTGCAGATGCCCCCAGGTGGGATATATGGTCATAGGTAGACCATTAAAAATAATCACTAGGATCCTACCTCCAACTCCTACCCAGGACTGGGTTTCCCTTTCATCTGTTATTCCCTGGATTCTGAGAAGGCTAATCTGGCTTTCCAAGGCTGGCTGAGAAAACCCTTCTTATTTGTTACATTAGTATTTAATCCCAGTCTTGAATGTACAGAAGTGTAGAAGACACATTCTCAGCCTGGGTGGTGCTAACTGGTGACCCATTTTGTGACCACGCTTTTTCACATGCTGCCAAGGCTTGGAAAAGGAGTAAGACTGAGGGCAATGGAAGAATACATGGAACAAACTATACAATCCACATTTTAATTTACATAATTTATTCTGGAATGTGATATTTATAAGCCTCAGGGTCTGTCTGCATTGATATTTGTTAAATGAAACGCGGTTCTTGCCTTATTTCTTTATCATGGATCATTTTATTCTCCCTAGGAGGAGATCACTGCCCCTGCTTTCCACATAAGCTTAAGTGCATGCCAGTGGAGCACATCAAATTATCTGGGAGTGAGGAAGCTCTTGGTATCTTCGTGCCAATTACATTTGTTCAGTTGTTGAGAAATTTGGAAAAAAAAGTGTTTCTAAGGTTGAGTGAAATATAGCTATGTACCCAATCAGCAGTAATTTTGACACTAAACTAATTCAGATAATATTGCAAAAAGTAAAAGTACACATTTAGAAATAATTAGGTTAGATATTTCTTTATACACTTGCCTTCTAAGCACTAAGAAATAACAAATATTCCAGAAGTATAAAATAGTATTATAATAAAATGTACTTCAGTCAGAGGTCACGTCTTTCTCCATGATTCCATTACATTTTACAATGCAATACTTGTTTCTGAAAATAATTCTAATGTAATAGAATATATGCGGAAAGATATTTTTTTTTCTAAAATAAGAACACTGCCCAGTATGCTTATTATTTAAACCATGACTCTTGAAGTATAAATAGTTTGGGATTATTTCTGTCTAAATCAGTCACTCATTCAATGTGTAACTTTAATTCCCTTACCCACAATGAACATTTATATTTAGTCTTAAAGTGTCTCAGGTAATAGAGATAAAATTCAGGCATTCATAGTTTATTAGCAATAGGTTGTATACAATGACACTTTTCATGAAATATTTTCTTTCATGAGATTTGACATGATATCTAAAGATAGAGCATTTATCTTTACTTCTCTATAAGTAACATTTTTCCTGTGATGGGTGTGATACATTGATATAATCATAGTTATTAGCATCATCCCATTAAGATAATCTGTTAAATCATGTTTTAGGAAAATAAAAAATTAACAGAAAACAATGATAAGAACAATACACAGTGCTTTGAGGGCATGCCTATCAAACATGTTTAATGTCAGGAAAATATTTCAAGGCCCAGTATAAGGATTGAAATGCATATAAATGATTGTGCCAAATGACAAGCTTATGCTTGTGTCATAAAATACATCACCTCAGTTTTCAACTGGGCCTTAATAATGCTTGGCAACCATTCGATGTGTTTCTAATATCAATTTTTCCATTTCCCAAAATTGACACCGACCTTTTTCCTTGTCCTTTTTGAAATTTCCTACCTATTTGATGGAGAAAATAGAGGCCAATAATAGACAAAGACATTTTCAGCCTCTTGAGTGTCCATTATAAATTTAGCTAAATCGGCTTCCCTTCTTTTCCTTTTTTTTCTAAATCAGTGGAAGAGTCATCCCTCCTTTGGCCCAAATCGAATCCTTCTTTCACCATAAACCTTTCCGACATTAATCATACATTCTTGATGGTGTCTTCACCTGCCTCCACCACAGGCTCTTCCTCTACACCACTGAATAGACTTGGGTCTCTCAGATTTAAGCCCGTCTCTCCCTTCCACTGCAATCTAGCTATCCCCCTAGTCCACCCCCTTCCTTCTGCAAAGCCACTTGCACAGAATTTTACCATCGCTCTGTATCTTTGCTTCCACAATTTGTTATCCAAAGAGCAACAGAATGATTCTTTTAACATTTGGCAAATCAGTGCAATCATGGCTTAAACCCTTCCTAAGTCAACTCAACATACTTAGAATAAATTTAGAATTCCCCATGAAATTCTCCTCAAGGCCCAGACATGACTGAGCCCTCTCCACTTCTCTCCCTCATCTCTTGAGCTCTTCCCTTTCTTCACCCTGGGCTCCATATCCTGCCTCAGTCCCACCACACATGCACCTGTCTGGGAGCCACTGACCATAGCCTGTTCCCACAGTGTTCTTCTTCATAGTGCTTTCCCCTTCCCTTCTTTCAGCCCTAACCTTAAACTCCACACGGAGGCCTTCTCTGTTTTCATTTATGTTTTATCTCTTCACTGTTTCTTCATGATTTATCCCTTCCCAGAGGAGAGGGTCATCTCTACTAAGCCAGAGAATTTGATTTGTTCATTGCTATAGACCCATATCCAGTACAGTTCTTGACCCATAGTAGCACTGGCAAAAGTATACATTGAGAGAATAGATAAATACTTGATTGGAATTACTATCAATTCTCTGCAACACAGTGACTTTGTCTCTTTACCTCACTTTGCTCTCACAAAAGTTGTCAGTGAAGTTCTAGATGTGATATCCAATGGATGTATTTTTTATCTCATCCCTGCTCAGCAAGTTTTGGAAATTATGACTGCCTTTTACTCCTTGAAATGTTATCCCTGTCTTCCAAGGAACAACTTTTGTTTTTTTTCTTCTTGCCTTCTTACTTTTCTGACTGCTCACCCTCATTCTCCTCATTGTCTTTATTGATGATTATTCTGCTAATTACTCTTTAAATGTGGGTGCTTTTGTGTTTTCATCTTCGGCCTTTTCTTGCTTTCTCAGAGTAATGTTATTTAACCCCATGATCTCAGTGTAGATGGAGTAACCTCTAAATGTGGGTCACCACTCTCCTTGGTTCTCCTGAGCACCTGACATACATTTACAACTATCTATTGGTCATATTTAATTGCATATCTTCAATTCATATTTCTCTTCATATATGTGCCTTGATGGATCTTGTACGGGTTATTAGGCAGTCTCTAACAAGCACACCTTTCCTGATTATGTCAAGACAGAAACTTGGAAGTGATCCTTGACTCGTCTGCTCCTTGCCTTTTTCACCTCTGACTACAGTTGTTACTAAAATCATGTTTTTTGCACCTCCTCATACATGTTCTTTTACTTTCTCAAATCTATATTCTTCTCTCCAGCCCCACAGCCTTAGTTTAGACTTTTGACATTTCTTGTGTTGATCACAAAAGCATCTCGGTCTCATTCTTCACTCCACTTGATTCATTTTTTTATGTTATCAAGGTGATCTTTTTAAAAACACTCATCTGTTCATGTTTCCTCCTGGATGAAAACCCTTTATAATCTTTAGAATAAAATCCTTATAAGTTTTTACATGACCTGCTCCTGACCATCTGTCTAACACCACCTGTGCCATTCACCTTGTCAAATTATTCAGTCCAAGCATACTGTACCATTTGCAATTCATGGAAAGTTCCATGGTCTACAGTATTATGCCTTTCATCTAAGGCTTCCTGTGCCTGAAATGGACCTTGCCACGTTCATCTGGTCACTCCTACTCATCCTGTAAGACTCAGGTTGTTCTAAAAATCATCCAAAAATAGGGTGAAAATAATTTAGAAGGTTTTGAACATTGCAAGAGTAAAGAGTAAAGTTATATTAAGATATAATTCAAGGCAAAAATGAAATTAGTATAGTTCTTGGTTATAAATAAATAGATCAGTGGAAATAAATCCAAAATCTCAGAAAAAGAAATAGGCATTGTGGAAGTATATGTAAATGTGGTATTTGAAAGTGAGCGTGGGAAGGAAGATATGCAAAAATTATTATTGCTGTAATAATTTAAGTAACAGAGAAAAAATTCACTGGCCCCTAACACAGGCCCTCAACAAAAATGTAGACAGAAAAAAAATCAAATCTAAAATTACAAAATAATAAATATTTACTCTAAATGGATACATACGTGTGTGGGAAAGGAAGTATATCAGATTTTTAAAATATAAAACTAATGGGGCGTCTGGGTGGCTCCAGTGGTTGAGTCTCCCACTGAAGCTCAGGTCATGATCTCTTGGTTCATGAGTTCGAGCCCCTCAATGGGCTTGCTACCCTCAGCGCATAGCCCGCTTCAAGTCTTCTGTCCCCTCCTCTCTCTGTGCCTTCATCACTCATGCTCTCTGAAAGATAAATAAAATATTAAAAAAATTAAAATATAAACTAAAAGAAGAAATCATAATGAAAGAGATGAAAATAAATAACTACAGAAAAAGTTCTTACAATTTTTTTTAAGTTTATTTATTTATTTTGAGAGAGAGAGAGAGTGAGCAGGGGAGGGGCAGAGAGAGAGGGAGACAGAAAATCTCAAGCAGGCTCCACACTGTCAGCACAGAACCCAATGTGGGGCTTGAACACATGAATTGTGAGATCATAGCCTGAGCTGAAACCAAGACTTGGATGCTTAACTGACTGAGCTACCCAGGTGCCCCTAGAAAAAAGTTCTAATAATCATAACAGCAATAATAAAATGAAGAGCCCAAGAAACCCATAAAAGAGAGAGAGAGAGAGAGAGAGAGAGAGAGAGAGACCCTTAATATTTTCCAGGTACAGAGAATCTAAAAGCAATTTATGATGTTACCATATCAAGGAAGATTTTATTTTATCTTACTTATATCATGTTTTATTTTATTTTAGCAAACACTTATAGGGGAATGCTATGGATCACACATTGTTCAAAACAGTTTATAAGCCTGCCCCTTCTTTTTGAATATTAAAATATTGAGAATGATGGCAACATGTCTAGTTTTGTTTAATTAGTTATGATACTCTAAATCTGTGAAAACATAAGGTATTAAGGTGTAGTAAATTGAGGAAAGGGGAAAAGAACTAAATACAGCTCAATTTTCTTTATGCCCCAATAATAACAGTTATTCATTATGGCCAGAGAAAACCATTTTTTTTAAAGTAAACTCTACCCCATGGTGGGACTTGAATTCATTACCCTGAGATCAAGAGTCTCATGGTTTATCGACTGAGCCAGCCAGGTGCCCCCAAAAAACTGTTTTTTAAGATTATTTGAACAAATATACAAAACGTATGTCTATAGACCAAGCATTGCTTAAGGAAGATCATACGTATGGATATCTGAAATATAAATTACTATAAAATAACTTAAAGGATTCTGGGAATATTTAATTTTAATGTATTCTGTTTTTCAACAACTGACTCTATAGTAAGTTACACACTCACATCATTATAATTATTTTTGCCTGCAAAGTTTTATGTATTATCTAAGACCTGGATATTTTGTATTTTCATATGTTGGTGGAGCCTATCAATGACCAATAAAGATTTGTCAGTGGTATTATCTATAGCTAGGTTTGAAGAAATGTTAAAATATTATATTGCACTAATATAATTATGAAGACATTAAGAAAAAATATAGCTGATGGGAAAAAGCAAAGGTGTCACTAACTTCATAAAATTGAGCAGAGTTGTAAAGTAGCAGGTACGGCGAGAACAGAGGGAAACTTTAGCCTTAATGAGTTGCTTATTGGACTGAAGCCAGTTGAGTCTCCATTCAATCAGGAGAGAAAAGAACAAAATTAAAACTATTGATGAAAGCTAAGCCACAAACCATCTAAGTTATGTTTAAAGAAAGTGGGCAATTAGGGATTAGGTAATAGGTAGCTCTCCAGAAATTAAACCCTGACTCATGTATTTTAATTTAGTTTATAATTTGTAAATGCATATTTAAAGTTAAACTTTTATTGAAAGATAACATTAGAAAAGAAAAGTTTGCAAACCTTAAGTGTATAGGTGGATGGACGATCGTATAATAAACACAGTTGTGTAATCCCCACCCAAGACAAATAATAGAACATCACCAGCACTCCCCAAATCTCATTTATTTCTCTCACCTCCCTTCTCCCTAAAAGTATTCACTAGGTTAGACTAGTTTTGCTTATTTTGAATTTTACATTTGTGAAATCATGCACTATGTATTTTCTTCCTTCCTTCCTCTCTCCCCACTCCCCCTCTTCTCTTCTATTTTCCTCTTTTTTCTTTTTTTTTGCAGTTGACTTCTTTCATCTGATAGTATGTTTGTGAGATTTAACCATAAGCAGAGGCTTATTCATTTTAATTGGTATATAGTATCATGTTATATGAATATGCTCTCATTTACTCTAGTTAAGAAACAGAATCATTGAAGTGCCTGAGTGACTCAGTTCATTGAACATCTGACTCTTGGTTTCAGCTCAGGTCATGATATCAAGGTTTGTGGGTTCTGTGCCCATGTTGGGCTCTGTTCTGACAGTGTGGAGCCTGCTTGGGATTCTTTCTGTCTGCCTCCGTCTCTGCCACTCCCTGTCTCTCTCTCTCTCTCTCTCTCTCTCTCTCTCTCTCTCTCTCTCTCAAAATAAATAAATAAACTTAGAAAAAAAAGAAACAGCATCATTTCCAATTTGGGCAATTTTATATAATGCTGATAACCGAAAACAATGGTGTGCATATCTGTTGGACTACTACGTACACTTCTATGTTGGGCATGTATGTGGGGATGGAATCCCAGGGCCAATCGGGGGTGCGTACTTTGAACATTAGTTGATAATAACCAAGTAATTTTCTAAAGTATATTTATAAATTTGTACTTGCATCCTTGCTTCATATTTTTACCAACACTTAGTTTGAACACTTTGTAATTTTGGTCATCCTGGTGGGTGTGTGGAAGCACTCATCTTGGTTTTAATTTGCGTTTCTGTAGTTACTAATGGGCTTGAACACTTTTTCATATGTATACTGCCCTTTTGGATATTCTCATTGGAAAACACACATTCAAATCTATTCTCATATTTCTATTAGTGTTCATTCTCTTAATTGTAGGAGCTATTTGTATTTCTGAAAACAAGCCTTTTGTACGTTACATGTGTTGACATATTTTCTTCAAGTCTGTGGCCGGCCTTTGCACTCTCAGTTCTCCGTGCTCTCAGGCTTGTAGATAACAATGCTTTGTTTAAATGATCATGTCACCAGTTGCTTTTCCTTGGGGTATTTTCAACAGAATGGATGCTTTTAATATTTAGAGCATCTTGAGCATAATTAAGTTCAAAATATTGTCTTTTCTTTATGGGTAATACTTAAGTATTTTGAACAAGAACATTTTTTTTCTACCTCAAAGCCCTGAATATATTTTTCTATATTTTTTAAATTATTTTTTCTCTTTCTGTGAAAAGATGCCGTTGGAATTTTGATAGAGGTTGTGTTGATTCTATAGATTGCTTTAGGTGAAAAGGACATTTGAACAGTATTAATTCTTCCAATCCATGATTTTGTCTTGTCTTATATGATTTAAATCTATAATCAATCTGAACTTGATCTTTCTGCATGTTATAAAATAGGAGTTATTTCCTGTTTATTTTTTTCATTAACAGTATGCAATTGATGTAGAACTATTTATTGAAATTGTCTTTCTATTTCCACTGCTTTGCAATTTCATTTGTATTGTGTGTCAAATGTCTATTTATATATCAGCTTATTTCTAAATTTTTTATTCTAACCCACTAGTCTGCTTGTCTCTCCAGATTATTTTGATGTGCTAGCTTTATAACAAATCTCACTGCTGGGTAGAATAGGTCCATTCTGTTTTTTCTTCAAAGTTGCCTTGGCTAGTCTTAATTTCCTAAATACTTTAGAATTTTCTTGTTTCATTTCCATAGAAAATCCTTTGGATTTTAACTGGGTTGTACTGAATCCTTAAAATTTGTTCGGGATAATTGACATCTAGTTTCCAGGATTCTTTTTTTTTTTTTAATTTTTTTTAATGTTTATTTATTTTTGAGACAGAGGGAGACAGAACGCGAGTGGGGGAGGGGTGGAGAGAGAGGGAGACGCAGAATCCGAAACAGGCTCCAGGCTCTGAGCTGTCAGCCCAAAGCCCGATGCGGGGCTCGAACCCACGAACCATGAGATCATGACCTGAGCTGAAGTCGACGCTCAACCGACTGAGCCACCCAGGCGCCCCTCCAGGATTCTTGGTGGCCGTGGTATTATTTCTGCAAAGTAAAATCTTGCCATATCTGAGCAGCTCAGTAATAGCTGTGCTCCATCCTTATTACATGAAAGATTTGCACACCACTCAGAAAGGCCACTAATGTTTGGCTTTGATGTTGAGTAACATTAGTTGGCAAAACATTCTAAAATTAATGCTAAAATATGCAACATCATCTCAAGGATAGAGAATGGCTCCTAGACCAGGAAAACTTTACTTTTCTCTCTACCTGGAAGATTGTATGCAAACCCACAATTACCTGCTTTAAGATAAGAAGGGAAATAGTCCCCTACACATGGCACCAGAACCTTGTGCCTTTAATCAATGAATTGACGTTGCCGCTTTATGTGGAAATGGCTCCATTCGCAGCAAACACCATTAAGAACAATTGAGACCCATGAATAAGTTGGGTGTGCCTCTCATGTACAAGGTTTGCAGCTACAAACATTGAGAAGACTACATACAACCTGCGAAATCCCTCAGACCTTATGTCACTGTGGTCTTTGGTTGTAACAAGTATGTAACCTCTCTCAGTCATTCTTATCCTCTTCTTTGTATTTATGCTTCTCTGACTCAAATGTTAATTACCATCTTCCCTTCCAAAACTTTCTGCCAATCACTCTGGAATCCTCAGTGTCTTTTCTGAATGTTTCCTCCACCTCTATGCACTGAGGGCAAAATATATATGACTAATTCTGCCATTGCTCCCGTAACTCATTATTAGGATGTGTATGTGACTTTCATGCTCACTAAGGCACTTCCAGACCGCTACTTTTCTGTATCCCTCAAAATATGTTTTTGTGTGTACCTTCTTGTTCCTTCCTCTCATTCACTAATTTGTCCTTTGGTTCATATTCTTTATATGTGTTTCATGTTTTGCCATCAAGCTGGTAGACATCAGCTATGTGGATCACTCACTGAATACTGTCTCCCAGTTCTCATGGCTCCTAAACTATAATAATCCTGAAACACATTTTATTTCTGCCGTTGATTTGAGTGCTGTATTTCCTTGCAAATTGTCAGCTATTTCCTGTCTTCAATTCTTTAACAAGTTTACACATTGTTAAATTACTTCAAATAGTATCCTCCAACTTTTTGTTTTGTTTGTTTGACCATCCTACAAACTGGACACACCTTCATAACTGGGTTAATCCACTGTGCCTATTGCTATCATCCTTCCCACTTGGGCTTTATTGCAGAGTGACCCTGGAGAAAATTTCACAATGATACGTATTGCCCATGGCAAATGACAATACTTAGCATCATAACATCTCCATTCAAATTTGCCAAATTTTCATACTTCTCTAAATTATTCTTTTTCTTCCTTTATCTGCACTAGCTGTATTCAACTTCTTTCATCCTCTTAAAATTTTCCATACCACCATCAGTCTTCACTCTTAGCAGATATCCTTGCATTATATTTATATAGATTTTTTAAAAGACATCAAACATGAACTTCTTGTTCTGCTTATAGTTAAGATGTAAAAAGCTGCAAGAGACATCTCTCTCACCCTAACAACAAGCCAAAGTGTGATAATCTATAAAATTAGAACTTAGTGTTGAGCACATTGTTATGCCCAGAATTCGTGATCCCCAAATACCGCCAGGGAGCCGAGTCCAATGCAAAAGCAAAAGAGCCTTTATTCGAGCTAGCTCGAGCTCAATCCCCTACCTGCACCGACGCAGCGGTGAGATACCGGGGAGAGAGAGCAAGTTTCAAAAGGACAAAGGTTTTATTGGGTCCTAGGGGCAGTTGATGAGGTGTAATGGCTGTGGTCTCAGCCGATTGGCTGGGGAAGGGTCAGAGTCCTGTTAGCCAGGTGGGGGGGGGGGGGTTACTCAAGGGGAGGAGGCATGGTCAAGGTGAAGGCTGGCATAGGCCCGCCCTTTCACACATCCCATAGCAAATTTCACAAGATAATCATCTCTCTCTCTCACCTTCTGCCCCTCTATCCCACTTGCACACTTTCTCTTGCTAAAATTAAAAACTATAAAATAAAATAAAATAAAATAAAATAAAATAAAATAAAATAGAAATAAAACCTTTTCAGAGAAATAAAAGGGAAGATAATTCATTTCCAGCAGACCTGCACTACAAGGACTACTAAAGGAAATTATTCATACAGAAGGAATATGACATAACAGTAAAAATGTGGGGGGCGCCTGGGTGGCTCAGTCGGTTAAGCGGCCGACTTCGGCTCAGGTCATGATCTCGCGGTCCGTGAGTTCGAGCCCCGCGTCGGGCTCTGTGCTGACAGCTCAGAGCCTGGAGCCTGTTTCGGATTCTGTGTCTCCCTCTCTCTGACCCTCCCTTGTTCATGCTCTGTCTCTCCCTGTCTCAAAAATAAATAAAACGTTAAAAAAAAATTTAAAAAAACAGTAAAAATTTGGATCAACATACACACACAAAATCACAAGAAACAGAAAAATTGAGGGTAAATATAAAAAGATAATTGACTACTTGTAGTAGAATTAACAACAAGATTTTGGATCATATGTAGAAGTAAAATGTATGATAAAAAGGGCACAAAGAATGGATTGGTGGAAATTGAAATCTACTGCTATAGATTCTTATACCACCTGTTAAGTGGTATAATATTATATGAAAATAGACTGTGATAAGACTAAGATGCATTTTGTAAATCCCAGAGCAACAACTATATATATTTTAAAAAACAAGGAGAAGTAATAAACAAATGAGAAAAAATGAATAATAAAAAATGCTCAATCCCAAAGAAGGGCAGAGAAGTGGAAACTAGGAACCAAGAACACATGCAACAGGTAGAATCTAGTGAAATGGTAAATGGTAGACTTACAAACCCAACAGTGTCAACATTTGCATGAGTACAAATAGTCTAACACAATACCTGAGCGCTAGTAATTGTCCAATGGGATAGAAAGGTAAGATGAAAGTATATTCTGTCTATGATAAACTAATTTTAATGTGAAAGCATATACAGATGAAAACTAAAGGGCAGGAAAATAAACAGTGCCAATCTTAACCACAAGACAGTGGCAATGGCCATATTTATATTTAAGAAGTAGATCTTAGAGCAAATATACTTTACAAGAAGAAAGGTGGGCATTATGTAAGTAGAAAAGTGTCAATTTATTAAGAAGATTGAATAATCTTAAGTATTTATACATATAATACAAGATCTTCAAAAATGCAACATTTAAAAACTCTGGAATGACTGAAAGGAGAAATAGGCAAATTCACAAGTAGAGTTGAAGACTTTTACAGTACTTTCTTGGTTATTGATAGAAAAAGTGGAGGAAAAAGTCAATGAATAAAAAGAATATGGAAACAACACTATCAGTCAACTCAGCCAAAAATAGAAAACACACATGGAATATTCCCCCAAATAGACCACATCCTGCTCTATAGACTAGATTTTAATAAACTTAAAATAATTAAATGTCACACAAAGTATGATCTCAGACCAAATGGAACTAAACTAGAAATTAGTAACAGAAAAATTTCTGAAATATAACCAATATTTAGAATTATCCCACTTCTAAATAACCCGTTGGTTGAAAAGAAATCAGAAAGGAAATTAGAAAATATTTGAAATTAAACTTAACTATAACATCAAAATGTGTGGGCCTCAGCTAAAGTGCTTAGTGAGAAATTTATACCATTAAATATGTATGTTAGGAAAAAGGAAAGGGCTCAAATAAATGATTTAATCTTTCATGGTAAGACATTAAAAAGGGAGGTCCTGGATGGCTAAGTCGGTTAAGCATCCAACTCTTGATTTTGGCTTAGGTCATGATCTCGCAGTTCATGAGATGGAGCCCTGTATGTACACATACATACACATTTTTTAAAGAAATTATAAAGGGAAGAACAAATTAAACCTGAAACAAGCAGTAGTAAGGAAAATGATAGTAATAAATATAGATATCAATAAAACCTTAAACAAAAAAAAAATAGTGAATGTCAATAAAATCAGACCTGGTTCTTCAGAAGGATCAATAAAAGTATAAAGTTCCAGCAAGATTAATCATGAATGAAGGGGAGAAGACACATAGGAACGAGAGAGAACAAACTAGTACAGATCAAGTCGACATTAAAAGACAGTAAGGCAGGGGTGCCTGGGTGGCTCAGTTGGTTAAGTGTCTGACTTCAGCTCAGGTCAGGAGCTCACGGTTCATGGGTTTGAGCCCTACATCAGGATCTATGCTGACAGCTCAGAACCTGTATATTGCTTCAGATTCTGTGTCTCCTCCCTCTTCCTGCCCCTCTCCAGCTGCCATTCTGTCTCTTTCTCATACATAAACAAACAAAAAAAGAAAATAAAGCAATATTAGGAAAACAACCTTATGCTACTAAATTTGATAACTTAGATGAAAATATCTTTGGTTCTTTGCAAGATAAATGCAAACTACCAAATCTCACTTAAGAATTAATAGATAACCTGAATAATTCTAAATCTATTGAAACAGTTATATTCTTCGTTTAAAACCTCCCTATACAGAAAAATCTAGCCCCACACTTTTTCAGAAAGTTTTCAAATGAACACTGATTTTGCACAATGTCTTTCACAAAACAGAAGTTGTACAAACACTTTGCAAGCCACCCTAAAAGGCCAATATTACTCTCCTACAAAACTAGAAAAGAAAGTTCCAAAAAACAAAAAACAAAAAATGAAATCAATTCCCTTATGAACATAGCAGAAAAATCCTTAACATCAGCAAATTGAATTCAGTGATATAAAAGGATAATATATCATAAACCAGTAGGGTTTATCCCAAGAATGCAAGTTGATTTAGCAATCAAAATTCAATGAGTGTAACTCACCGTATAAACATACGTATCAACATAAAATCATTGCATTATTTCACTGAGAGATAAAGCATTGAATGAAATTTAATATCCATTCACTATAAACCCAAAGGAATAAAAGGGAATGACTAAGAGATAAGTAGTTAGCAGTTCAAGACTGAATGTTGTCTCCCTGAAAGAAGGAACAATGAAAGATTGTCTTTTTCATCTTCCCATTTCTAGGTAACATGGTCATGAAGGTCCTAGAAAGTAAATAAGGTTACAACAATAAACTGAATCCTTCGACTTCTTAGCAAAAGATTACAACTAGCTCCAACTCTCAACCCCCCTTTTGTCCAACTATCTCAGAAGAATGCACAAAGTTTGTCATTTTTGCATTCCATCAAGTACAACACCTAACACAGAGGTGGACACAACTATGTAAAATCAAACAGTAAATAGCCAGCTGCTTTTGCAATTTATCTTTGGTTAAATTTTTATTTTTTCAAAAGCTGTTTAACTGAAAACATGCTGCAGATTGACTTAACTGATTTTACTGGTTTACTATGTGTTCCTACTATGTGTCTCCTTTTTCCTTTATTTTGTTTTTAACAACTTTCTAAGTAATGAGGAGATACTATGTATTTAATTTTTGAGCCATTGAAAAACCAGTTTTCTGGATATCATTTTTCATGTTCAGCTTTCTGCTAAGATGAGACGCATATGCCTCACAATTGTGTCCATATGTATTAGAGTTTTAGAAAACCTAAATGATTGATATCAATTTTTATGTCTGCTCACCATAAATTATGAACCCTCCAGTCATAAAAACTATTGTCATTAAATCATTAGATACGCTTAATATATTCATATCATATACAAAATGGCTTATAATTGTTTAGAACTATTAGTAAAACCTGAAAATATTACTTGAGCGCAATAAAAACTCACAATCCTTAGGTACCTGTCATTCAACTGCTTTATCTTTTGTGTTAGCCTTAAAAGTCTTATTTAAGGCACTTGTCAGCGTTGAATAAATACATAATTTAATTAGAAGGTGATTTAAGACTTTTTTTAAAAGTCATACTTCCTTTACTACATATCATATATCAAGTCCCATGCAATTATTTTATTAATTTTTAAATTATCATGAAGAAGCATGGTTTAATAGGATCACACTGGATAGGGGTCTAAACACCTAGTCATTCCAACTTGATGACTTCCTAAAGGTCAGAGAGTTTGATTTCTATATTTTATAGAATATATTCTGTATTTTCTGTAGCACCTGTTATGAATGATAGTAACTCCTAACCTTGAATATTACTTTACAATTGTATGTATTTACTTTTTTTAATGTTTATTTATTTTTGAGAGAGAGAGAGAGAGAGATGGAGACAGAGCACGAGCAGAGAAGGGGCAGAGAGAGAAGGAGACATGGAATTCAAAGGAGGCTCCAGGCTCCGAGCTGTCCACACAGAGCCCAATGCAGGGCTCAAACTCACAAACTGTGAGATCATGACCAGAGCCAAAGTTGGTAGCTTGACCAACTGAGCCACCCAGGCTCCCCTTGCTTTATAATTCTAAAAGCGCATTATATAGAGGTGCCTAGGTGGATCAGTCTGTTAAGCAGCCAACTCTCGATTTCAGCTCAGGTCATGATCTCATGGTTTGTGAGTTAGAGCCACATGTCAGGATCTGCACTGACAGCACAGAGCTTGCTTGGGATTCTCCCTCTCCTCTCTCTGCCCCTCCCCAACTCATGCACTCATGCATTCTCTCTATCTCAAAATAAATAAATAAACTTAAAAAAATTAAAGTAAAAATGCCTTTTATATCATAAAATTACATAAGGGAGTCTCATGCCTCCTATTAGAATGACAGAAAGAAACAATATCACCCTTCCATCAATGGAGCCCAGTATCTAGATATCAAGTAAATGGGAAAGTATGATTTAGAACATAAATGAAAACTTCTTACTCCAATTCCTTCCACCGAAGGCAGGAAGTAATAAATGTACATTGAGTAAATAATTCTAATATGTGAGTGAGAGAAACACATTTTCTGAGCAGTGCTGTACGCTCTAAGGTCATTGTTTAGTACTAACCCAAAATCTTGCCTTGGGTTTCCAATTCCGTGTGTTCTCCCCCTACTATGTTGATAAATTTCCTTCCACGTATAGATTCAAATATCCAGAGCTCAAGTAGGTGTGAATGGCCCCATATTCCTATGATCACACCAAATCAGTCAGAATTTTTTCCTAAAATTTTGGAATTGGGTTGCAGAGAGAGTCCATTGGTCATTAGAATCAGTTAACAAACATGGAAAGAAATTGAGTTGCATGCGAAGTAGAGTACTTAGAATTAAGATCTATTAACTCTTAGTTAGTGTATATGTCCCAGGACATACCTGATTTCTTACCACCCTGAGAATTTCTATTTTTGCTGTTGTTGTTTACTTTATTTTTCTTTAAATAATTGATGTAAAATTGACAAATAAAATGTAAGGTATTTAAAGTATACAGTGTTATGATTTCATATATGTATACGTTGTGAAAGACTTGCCCTCATTGAATTAATTAATATATCCATCACCTACAGATTAATTGATTGGTGAGAATTTTTAAGTTCTATTCTCTTGGCTAATTTTAATATACTGCAGTGTTATCAACTATAGTCACTATGTTATAAGATTTTCAGACCTTATCTTTTTAACTGAAAGTTTGTATCCTTTTACCAGCCTCTTACTTTCCCCAGCCCCTGATAGTCACTTTTCTATGAGTTTGTTTGTTGGTTTGTTTGATTGGGTTTGTTTTTTGTTTTTTGTTTTTTGTTTTTTCAAGACTCCACATTTAAGTGGTACCATGTGGTGTTTGTCTTTCTCTGTCTGGCTTATTTCACCTAGCATAATGTCCCCAAAGTCCATCCATATTGTTGCAAATGACAAGATTTCCTTATTTTTTTTAAGGCTGAATAATATTCCATCATATTTATAGTTGGCCCTTGAACCACCTGATTTTAAACAGTGCAGGTGGTAGTGCAGTGCAACTTACATTCAGGTGTTTTTTCCTGAAGCTTATTTATTTATTTTGAGAAAGAGAGAGAGAGAGAGAGAGAGAGAGAGAGAGACAGGGAGCTCATGAGCCGGAGAGAGGTAGAGAAAGAGGGAAAGAGAGAGAGAGGATCCCAAGCTCGCCTTCCACTGTCAGTGTAAGGAGCCCTATGTGGGGCTCAAACCCATGAACCCTGAGATCATGACCTGAGCTGAAATCAAGAGTCAGATGCTCAGCTGATTGAGTTGCCCAGGTGCCCCTACTCAGGTGTAGTTCAGTAACCATATTTTCTCCTCTTTATGATTTTCTTAATATTTTTTTCTCTAGCTTACTTTATTGTAAGAGTACAGTATATAGTTCGTATAACATACAAAACACATTGACTATGTTATTGGTAAGGCTTCTGGTCTATAGTAGGCTATTAATAGTTAAGTTTTTTAGGGGTAAAAAGTCACATTCAGATTTTTCATTGTGTGGGGGCCAGTGCCCCAACCCCCACTTGTTTAAGGGTCAACTGATGTAGCACATTTTCTTTATCCATTTATACATCTACAGACACTTAGCTTGTCTGAGTACCTTTAAATATTCATTGAATCACATGTAACGTATATCTTTATAATAGTATCTCCCTTTGCATTCCTTTCGGTCTGCCCACAAGTTGTATTTGAGAGAGATGGAAGGATTTCCAGTTCTTTCCACCATAAAATTCTTTTAAAAGAGAGGTTAAATAAGTTGTTAAGTCCTATGACAAAGAGACACAAGATAAAAGAATGGCAATAACAGGAGCCATTATTTTTCAAAAGAAAGAAGCATTGATAAGAATGATATTCATTGATAATAATGGATTCTTAAACATTGAAGTTCCATAAGATTGGGGAGAGAGGGAGGCAATGATTCAATTTTACCGCAGAAAACATGTATCAGTTGAAGTTTAACAACCTAGATGAGTGCATAATTTCCTTCCTTCCTTCCTTCCTTCCTTCCTTCCTTCCTTCCTTCCTTCCTTCCTTCCTCCCTTCCATCCATCCATCCTGCCCATCCATCCTGTTACTGCCATTGTCTTTCTGTGTATGTATTTCCAAGTCCCCCCTCTCCAAGGAACAAATATTGGCTAGGTGAGCACTTCCTCACCTTAAGATGAAGCAAATTGTTATCTTCAATGGCAGAGATAAGAAACCTCTGCCAGTACTGTTGCGAAGCAGTAGAATGTCCTTGTGGGCAGGATTTCTTTTAATCAGTCTTTGGAAGCCACTTCCAGTACTGATTTATACAGCTGTGGTTTGTCACTAATATAATTATCCTTCTGGAATGGATTATGTTTTAATTTTAGAATTCCTTGGCCTTGGTTACCATTTTATGACTACCTTAAGCCTTTCTCAAGGGCATAGTTTTTATAAAGCAATCAAGTGCAAACATTAGGTAAGGCCAGAGGTCAATCATCCTCTCCTCTCCTTTCTGCAAGTAGCACCTTTACACAGCTTTCAGGAGTGCACGAAACAATTTCCTTTTACTGCTGGAACTGCTTCTCCTATCACACTATTCATTAATTATGCCAATTATATTGTGAATGGTACTAGAAGGTGCAAAGGATAAAACATGAACCAGTGTATGATTTTAGTGCTTTGTCCAGAATTTTATGTCCCTCTAGGGTTATTTTTGCTCAAAACAAAGTATCTATAAAAATTATCTATATTATTATTTTTATTTCTAAGCTACATATATTGAATACCTCAAAGGTAGCATCCATGCAGATCTTAGTAGAATGTTTTTATTTTCAAAACACACATATGCTTTAAAGTAAGGTGAACGTATGAAAATAAGAGTCTTCAAACTAATGCTGAGGTAAGGAATAAAATGGACACACATGCACCCACCGCCCAGCTTAAAATCTAGAACAGTACAATAACCCAAGGTCATCTCTCCGCTTCTGCTAGATATTTCTCTGTTTTGACCTAGTGGTAATCACTGTCCTCTTCCTGAACTGTGTACCCATTATTCCTTGGCCTTTCTTTATAACGTCTCCACTTTTATGTGTATTTTAACAAAACATTGGTGAGTATTACCTGTGTTTGAATTGTATAACTATGGAATCACTGTATATATTTTATTTTTAAATCTTTTTTTTTTTTGCTCAACATGACTAAAGATTGATCCACATTGGTTCATGTAACATGCTACATAGGCCCATTCTCTATATCGTTCATTATTATTGCTGTAATGTATCAGATTATATGACATTCATTCATGTTATTTGAAATTTGTTGCCATTATGAATAAGGCTGCAGTGAACATTCCTGTATCAATCTCCTGTTGCCACATGTGAAAGGGTTCTCTAAGGAAGAAATTCCCCAAATTGTCCACGTAATAAAACACTCATATTCATCTCTTATAATGGAATAAACAGTTGGATCTGCTCACAGGAGGAGATGACTAGTGCATGGGATGTAGCTGCCCTCTGCCAGCCCTGCCCTTGCCCCTCGAGGGCTGAAGTGGAGAAGTCCTCAGGCACACATGTAACCTATCCATGGTACTAATGTGCTCAGATGATACCCAGGAATGAATTGGGACATCTATGGGAATAATCATCTTAATTTTTTTGAATAATGCCAAACAGTTTTTGAAAACAGTTATGTCAAAGTAGCAGCAGGAAGCAGATGTTATCATTCAATAATAGTAACTGAAAAATAATATAATGAACAGTAACTTAATATTATTAATAAACAAATACTTTTTAATTTTTTTTTTTAGTGTTTGTTTTCTATTTTTGAGAGAGAGAGCAGGGGAAGGGCAGAGAGAGAGGGAGACGCAGAATCTGAAAGAAGCTCCAGGCTCCATGCTGTCAGCACAGAGCCCGATGTGGGGCTCGAACTCATGGACTATGAGATCATGACCTGAGCCAATGTCTGATGCTCAACCGACTGAGCCACCTAAGCACTGCAACAAATACTTCGTAAGCTGTAGGTAGAGAAAAGAGAAGGACAAATGGCCAGGGTCCAAGAACCTTCAGGAAGTTGTTCCTCAGCCTGGGCCTGAAGGGAGGGAACAAGGGGAGTGAATTGCTAACAGAAACCCAGGAGACAGTGGCTGCAGGAGAGAGCCACCCGTGGGCATCTGTGGCCTTAGGTGGAGCAACACCCCCAAATGCTGATGCCCGTCCCGCCTCCTCACACCTCATATCATGCCCATATCTTGCATTGGCTAGGTAACGTAGCAAAGTATATAAGTGGCTTTTCGGAAACGGAACTACCTTTGCATTTCTAGGTAAACACAATTTGTATTTTGCTGGAATTGAGTTTTTTGTGTTTTTTTTAATATTTGTTTTGGATTTTTGCCTTTCTGTTGAGGAGGAGTATAAACCTATACTTTACTTTCTCAGATCATAATTTTCTGGGTTTGTTATCATGGTATATGAGGCATAAACTACTTTTCCTCTTTTTGATTGTCTGGAAAAGTTTTTGTAAGATTACAATCACCTGGTTCATAAACGTTGGGTGGACCATCTGCCTTGGCCCGATGTCTTCCTTTGTGCGAAAATATCTAACAAGCTACTACATATTTTAATTGGGAAAGGGTTGTTGAAATTATCCTTTTGTTAAGTTTCTTTTGAAATTTTTAGCTGCTTTTAAATTTTTTTCTACAATTTATCCACTTCACACAATTGTTAGCATTTATTGCTATGATATTGTCCAAATATGCAGTTACTTGTTAATCCACCCTGCTTTGTGTGTAATTCATTTTGATTTTATTGGTTTCATTTCTCTCTCTCTCTCTCAGCTGGGATCAGTCTCGCCAAGTAATTTTGTCAGTTTTATTATGCTCCTCAACAAGCTAATTTAGGGTAACATTCATTGTCTAGATATGTTTTAATATCATTAATTTTTGGTTTATTTTTATTAATTATTTCCTCTCCTTTCATGTGAGGTTATTTTTTTTCCTGTTCTTGCTTATTTTTTAAAACTTAGACATTTAACTCATTGATTTTGTAGTAGCATTGTAATGTTATTCAACTCAAGGAATAATTAATTTGGTATTTTTGAATTTAAATATTTTTAATGTTTATTTATTTTTGAAGACAGAGAGAGAGAGAGAGACAGAGTGCAAGAGGGAGACGCAGAATCTGAAGCAGGCTCCAGGCTCTGAGCTGCCTGCACAGAGCCCAATGTGGGGCTTGAACTCATGAACGGCAAGATCATGACCTGAGCTGAAGTCGGATGCTTAACCAAGTGAGCTACTCAGGCACCCCTAATTTGATATTTTTGAATTTCCGGTATTTTTTTTTCTTTTACCAATGAGATTAAATTTGGACTTTTGGTAAAACTCTTGTGGTTTTTGTTTTTATATTTTTGGTATTTAATTTTATTTTTGCTTCATTTCATTTTTGTCAGCAGATATTTCTTGTATGGAACTAATTATTTGGCATTACCAGTGTGTGAATGGTATGACCTCCTTCTTGTTTTTGCTATTTTTTTTATTTTTATTTTATTTTTTTAAATTGTGTTATTTATTTTGAGAGAGAGAGCGAGTGCATGCAAGTGAGGGAAGAAAAAGAGGAAGAGAGAGAGAATCTCAAACAGCCTCCCTACTCAGTTTGGAGCCTGATGTGGAGCTTGATCCCACAATCCTGGAATCATGACCTGAGCCGAAATCAAGAGTCGGAGTCTTAACCGACTGAGCCACCCAGATTGCCCCTTGTTTTTGCTTCTTAATAGGTACATGAAAGGACTGTGTATTCTCCAATTTGGGACACAGTGCTTCATATTCCCACAAATGTTCCTCCAAAAATCCATTTCTTTATTGACAAATTTTTATGTAGTTGGTCTGCAGTTACTGTAAGCTATTTATTAAAATCTCCCCTTTTGGTGGTGATTTTTTTCCTCATTTTGGAGTTATACCATTAAGTGCATGAAATTTCCAATTTGCTATATGTTCCTGATAATTTGACTGCCAATTAATTACCCTCCTGAGTGCCTGGGTGGCCCAGTCAGTAGAGAATATGACTCTTGATTTCTGGGTTGTGAGTTCATGCCCCATGTTGGGTGTAGAGATTACTTTAAAAAAAAAAAAAACAACAACAAAAACCTTAGAATAGCAATGATGAGTTCCCCTCCTATTTCTAATAATTCTCAAAGGTTATATCATATGGTATAAATACAGCTATTCCATTCTCGTCATTATTTGGTACAGTGTCTGTTTAGATTTACACACATGTTGATCACTTTCTTGACCAATTATTCCTTATTTTTTTTTTGCCACATTTCATACTAGCTCATCTTTCCTTCTTTCTGAAATCTGTCATTTATAAGTTCCTCTTAGAAATGTTTTGGCCTTGGGGCGCCTGGGTGGCTCAGTCGGTTGAGCGTCCGACTTCGGCTCAGGTCATGATCTCACGGTCCATGAGCCCCGCGTTGGGCTCTGTGCCGACAGCTCAGAGCCTGGATGGAGCCTGCTTCAGATTCTGTGTCTCCCTCTCTCTCTGACCCTTCCCCGTTCATGCTCTGTCTCTCTCTGTCTCAAAAACTAAATAAGTATTAAAAAAAATTAAAAAAAGAAGTTTTTTGGCCTTATATTAAAATATTTTTAAGTTCCCCTTGATACTGAAAGATCACTCGTTTAGGTGTGTAATATTAACCTGACCATTATTTTTATTTAAGCAACTGAAGATGTTATGCGGCTATTTTAATAGTTCACTTTTCTTGTTGAGATTGAGCTGTCTGCCTAAATATCATTCTGTGTTGGTACACTGCTTTCCTTTGATTTATTACAGGGAATCTCCCTGGTGTTTTGTGTTTTACACCCCCTGTAATGTCTCTGAGCACTGATTTCTTTCTATTTATCTCATTTGGGGTTTTTAGTCTTCCTGGAACCAACAATTAGCGGGGGGTTTTTTCCTCCAACTTTCTAACATTCTAAGGCATTATCTCTTGAAAATATGTCCTCTATTTCTATTAGATTTTCTTTCTCTATTTGTCATGCCTGTTTGTGCCCTCGTCCCTATTTTCACATCATCTTTCTATGCTGCACCCTGTTATCTTCTTCAGAAGTGTATCTTCTACTTCTCCCATTTATTTTTTAGCTATACTTAAACTACTGCATAAATTTCCTTTTGTCAATAATCATATTATTGTATTTTGGAGGTTTTCAAAGTTATTTCCTTTTAGTTTCGAATATACACAGGCAGTTTTACAGTTTTTTATCTCATTATTGTTCTTTGATTACCCACTTTTATTTCCTTAAGCATTCTAAAAATATTTCATATTTTTACTCATTTATTCCAATGTGCAGTCTTGCAGTGTGTGGTTTTTTTTTTTCCTTTTCTCACTTGTGTTGATTTGTTTCTACATAGGCTTCACAATTTTATTTTAAACTCATGTTTACAAAGCATAATTTAAAATGGATTTCTCTAGTCTAGAATATTTGCCTTCTTGTGTTACAGGCACTATGCTTTGCATTACCAACCTAGAACAATTTTAAATTGAATTCTGAACTTTCATTGTTTTGTTTTTGTTTTTTGTTTTTGGTGGAGGTGAATTATGAATCCTAGCCCAAACCCACTTGAGAGCCAGAATTTATTATAAATTATAAAGGAGGATTTATTTTCTGCTATCCCCAAGGGAATGCCATTATTTCTTTACCACCTTTCCTTCAGAGGCCAGTCCCTGTATCTCCATCTAAGTCACTCTAGCAAGAGTTGCTTTTGGTTACTCCTAACTTGATATGGGAGTTTTGAATTTGGTGCATTTTGTGAACCTCCGTCTTTGTCTCCTGCTAGACTTGAAACTCTAAAGGATTAATATTATGGAGAATACTGATAGAGATAAAACTCTGTATCTTTATTTCCCCTGTATTAGAAGTGATGCTGGAATTATTTACAGTTATGAAAGATGATTCGTCTCTATTGTATGTTATTCAGAATGTAACACCTCTGGAGCCCTCACAACTTCTGCAGGGATAATTTTTCAGAATCAGGAGAAATTATTTACATGATTGATTTCTGACATTTCTAGGGTGTAGGATTTTGAAAATTATAAAAAAGATGACAAGTTACAGGAAATTAAGAGATATAAACCTTGCCATCTTAGATTGCTAAAAAATCATCAACTAATATTGGACAGAAGACATTTTTAATTTATTAGGTTTAAGACTTAACATTTGAAAATATGTGTTCACTTTATTATAATTCATTTTTCATGGACATATATTGCCTTCCTTCTAAAGCTAAACTTCTTCTGAATTTAGAAGAATAAGAGAAGAAAATGTTATTAAGATTGGGTCATCAATAAATTTGACACTCAGCAAAGCATTCCATCTGGGTGTTGTGACAGTAGAATTATGTCCTTTTAATTTGAATCCTGCTCATTTCTTCTTTTGAAAACCTGGTCAGCCTTTAGCAATTGCCTGCCTGGCTGCTGGGATGGCAGAATAATGAGGAGAGTGAGAGATTCCACCACGTCATCATCAGACATTGTTTTGAGGTTAAATCTGCCCTTATCTTTTTCTCTTTTGAGATACTTACTCCTGCAAGGAAGTCACTAACAACATCCACATATGGATTTACCAATTCTCTTTGTCTCTTTATAGAGGAAAACAGAACAGGATGCAAGCAAAGTCCATCAAAAGACAATGGTGACCAACAATATTGATAAAAATTATGGGAAGCTGCAAGTCATAAGCAATTAGAAAATCGCTGATCTGAATTCCTACTTTCTTCACTTGGAGTCTTTTCCTTGAGAAAAATTTGTTAGTGTAAATCAGTTTTGGTGAGCATTCTCAAATAAATCTGAGATTCATATTAGCTTTTAGAAAATAAATGAAACTAACTACACCAGTTTTTAAATGGTTACTGAGAAGTTTGGGATTCTTATTAAAACTTGCATAGGGGTTTCTGAGGAATATGTATGAGATGGAGACAGTGGGGAAAACCTCTATCTTTAAGGACAGTCTCCATGAGGCAAAGTTGACCTTATAAAACGGCATGTAAGTGGTTTTTTTTTTAATTTTTAATGTTTATTAGAGAGAGAGAGAGGAGACAGCAAGCAGGGGAGGGTCGGAGAGAGAGGGAGAGAGAGAATCCCAGGCAGGCTGGTTCAAATTTAAGAACTAGGAGATCATGACCTGAGCCTGAAGCATGGGTAGGGAATGTCTAACCAACTGATCCACCCACGTGACCCCCAAATGGGTTTTTTTTTAATCATTCATTTTAGATTGCAATGAACAAGATGAACAAAACAAATAGGGCACGTAGTGAGTTTCTAGAAGCTAGAACCTTGCTAGCTTCAAAATTTTGAAGTGACTCTACTCTCAGTATTGAAATTACTGGGAAGAGTCTCTGAGGCTTATTTCTTTCAAGTGGACTTTCCCTCCAAGTACAGGGAAGGTTTTGTTTTGTTTTGTTTTGTTGGAGTCAACTTCCTGTGAACAAGTGCCCCCTTTGTTCTTATAGCAAAGGCACTATAAGTATGATCTATTTAACTTTTTAAATTTTTGTTTCTTATATGGCAGTTACATTTTATATTACCATGTATTGTTTTTAAGAACACTAATTGATATTTTATATAGCAGCTATTTTGTATACAGTTGAATTACTGTGCTTTCACTGCCATATTTAATTCTGTTTATTTGTAGAAGGAAGAACAGTCTATATGTTTATCAAAAAACTTTTTAATTTCTTTATCTAAATTCAAGTTAGTTAACATAAGTATAATATAAATCACTCTACATTCATTACTTATCTTATCTTTCAGTCAAACTTGTAAGTTAAAAAAACATAAATATTAGATTTCTAAAACACTGGGCTAGAAGTATTTATTAATTTTTTTAATTTTATAGCTAAGGAATATTTCAGTAATTGGCTCATGAGCAAAGAGCTAGTTTTTTGACACAGTAGCATAATTTTAGGTTTTAATAGGGGTGTCTTGAATTAAAAGATTTATTAAGAGCAAAGTTAGCATAGCATAGAGCAGACATGCTTAAAGCCAAGCCTTCTATGCTTCATATCCTGTATTCTTTTATTCTTTTCCACATTATTATGCTGTCATCCTGTGTCCTTTTTTGTGTGTTTTTTTGTTTGTGTTTGTTTTGTTTTGTTTTAAATTTCTGGCAACAACTTCTTGATTTATTTGAAGAAATTAATCTGGCTTCTCCATAATAGACTATCACTTATTTCCTCAACTTGATGTATTTTTTCATCTATCAAGTGGAAAATTAATATCTCTTGCTATTTTTATAAACTATGTGTTGACCTCAATCTTGGGTTTGAACATATTATAGCAAGTGGGGTTAGGAACATTTGGACTAAAAACCCCAAATACTGACCTTTAGCTTGAGCTGACCTTCCTAAGTGCACAGGAAATTTCTTAGAAAATTTATTTTCAAAGGAACCAAATTGCTTTCACAGAGAGGGTGCAGTCAAAATGGTGCATGACGAATTTAAAATGTATCATAAAGTAACCCTTATTGTTATGTTACTAATATTTTAAATAATACATTTGGTGTTAAATATATTCAGAACCATTTATATTATAAATATAATCTGATAATAAACCAAAGGAAATCAGAATATCTTTTATACTTTCAGATATCAACACCTCAATTTTAATCAAGCAAAAACCAAGTTCACATTGTGTTTTGGGTTTGTATCCTTTTCCCAGGAGTTGCTTTGTGGGGGAAAAAAAGTAATTTCATTTTTTTAAAAAATATGTTACTTGACATATATGAAGAATTGCATCCATGTAATTCAGACTACAAATATAAATAACAATAATAAAGTCTTAGTAAGAAAGAATAGGACAAAGAAACAGAAGGTAAATCTCCTAATAATTGGACTAAATAGTTGGCTGAGCAAGCTCAAATAAGTCTATTAAAAAGAAACTTCATGAATGAGGTCCCAAAGTAGCCCTTAGATGGGATTCCATAGTGCCAAGATTTTTCTACTCTTCTACCTTTGGAAAAGGTCTGGTTAGCATGGAAAACTGCTAACATGACTTTTGTGTCAGTTTAGTTGTAATCAGTAACAAAACAAAGCAGAGAGGGGGAATATTTTGTATTGAGGGCTGGGTGTGCTACTTTATAACCATGAAGTTATACAACCTTCACAAACTAGATATAAATGTGATCATCCACATTTACAGATGTATATTGAGTGTCAGATATTACTGTCTCTGATTGGTATGAGACCAATTCCATGCCAAATAGGAAGTGTATTAAGGAATGCTCTTAGGGCCCTTAACTGTATTGAAGGGACAAAAGAAGTTAGGTGGTAGCATAGCCTCGGTTGACACCAGGGGACTTCCAAAGCTGGAAGGACCATGCAGAGGTATCTTCAGTTGGCACAAGGGTTTGAGTCCTTCTGTCATTGCATTCAATAGTCATTGGATGTTGGCTGCCCTTGCAAGAAGTGATAGGACCTCAAGCAAGTAAAGAGTCTCTTTGCAGCTGAGGGTTATTCTTGGAGAGAGCTCACAGCTGAAATCTCTCAGTTGGCAACCTTCTCAGGAGCTAGGGAATTTAATCTTTTAGCCTTAAAAGGAATCCAGTTGCTACGGAGTAGCATCCCATGCTTTGCTAGGATTCACTTGCTTCATATAAGGTCTACAATTTATACCTTCAGGATTCTGCTGGATTTCTTTTCCTGGGAGAAACTGACAAGAGGAAGGTTAATGGAATAAACAATATCCTATGTTACTATAGCTGTTTACAAGGCTGCAACTGACGCTTATTATCTCCCTTCTCCACTGTTCACTCTAGATTCTTCTCACCCTTCTACAACCTCTCTTGGTCTAGGCATCTTAAAATCAGGTGAGACTACGCAGATATTCATCCCTAAATAGTCTACATTTCTGGTTTCCAAGGCTTTCTCAGGCTGCAGTTTCTTCATTTGTCCATTCACCATCACACTTGGACAAGTGAGTCCTAAGGATGCCCAAGTGGATCCCATGGATGCTAAAGGTACCCTCCCTACCCAGAGTATGCAACATAGCCACACCTCCTCATGATTATCAGGGCCAGTTGTCTCCCCCAGCCTCACCCTGTGAAGATGATGATTCTTATTATTTGTTCTTTTTTTAGCAAGCAAAGTCTACACTCTCTGGTTTCTAGCTATAGTTTGATATCATTGCTGTGACCTTTTCTGTGGCAGCGTTTTCTCTTTGGGAATCAGGACTTCTAATATACACAGAGCTCAGAGTTTCAGGGAAAAAAAAAACCACAAGTGGGTTACTGGGAGTGTTGGTATAGGAGGCTACTTCATCCATGTGTAGATTCCAAGACTTAAGAACTTTACCTGTTGGAAGACACAGCACCATACTATGGTCACTAATTTAATGAGTATCCTTAGTCTGGAGGAGCATGCTTCTTGTGTGTTAGCCACACATTCATTAGGCTATTCTATCACTCTATTAGGTCAGCTGCTTCTGGATAGTGCACTACGTGTTAGGAACCATACATCCATTCCATGACTTTCCCATTACAAAGTGGGTCCTTCGGTTTGATGTCATATGGGTTCATGACTGTTGAGTCAAAAATTTTTCAAGACCTTGCATCATGGTGCTCACTAAAGCCCTGCTGGCAGGGAAAGGGAGCCCATGTTCAGAATATAACAATTCCTGTGAGTATAAATTGCCATCTCAGAGTGGAAGAGGTACACTGTAGTCAGGGCCAACTATCTGGTTCTCCTCCTTGAGGGATGGTTCTCTATTGGAAGCCAATAGTCAACCTGTTGCTGGCACACTGGGCATTCATCAGAAGCAGATAAATTGGGCTTAATGAGCAGGACCCCCTTTTGTTGGGTTCGTGTCGGGACCCTTTTGTCAGCCTCCATTATTGTCACTAGGGCTTCCCAATCGTCCTCATGTGTCAGCACTGGGGTGGCTAAAGGCAGGCTGGCACATATCATCTGTCCAGGTAATTCTGTGTTATTTAGTAATGCTTCCTTACTGGATGCTCTCTGATGGGCATTAGCACACAATAACAACAATATTGAAACTTGTGTCCACATAGGTTCTTTGACCTGCTTTTCCCAAGTATTCCATCTTGTCCCTGATCAAATGTCTTAGCTTCTCACCACCGCACATGAGTTGCTATACATTCTTACCAAAGAACACTTCCCTTTCTACACTGGCAAATAGCTGATGCACCACCCAAAACTCTTCTGAGGATTTCTCCTCCCTCTTATCTTTCAAAACTATCTGCAGTGAGGACCATCCTGAGCCAACACATCTGTGAATCATGTTTCAGCTTCTTTTTTAGTTGGTATATAATATTCTCCTGAAGATGGCATAGCGTTGCTCCAAAATATTGGGAGTGTATTGTGATTTTCCCTTTGGTGCTTTCCAGAAATGTCACATAGCATCCTTTTGCACTACTGATAGATCTAATAACACAGTCATCTGACCCAAGAGACATTTGCACATTAGCCTGGATTTTCCATGCTTTGGGCTCTATCCAGTGTTGGTAGTATTTAATCACCCTATATGTGGATCATATTATATTACTCCCTGGTATGAAACATGTGAGTTTTAGAATGCAAAGTGATCTACCAGACATTTTTGGCTCATTCTTCTTTGGTCGTCCACCTCTGAAGAAGGGTGTAGACTTCGGCAAGGCAGCTCTCTTTAGACGAGTATAAACCTAGGAAAGGACTAGCAGCTGAGATCAGTTGCTTGACAGCCTTTCAGCTGCTGGGAGAAAAAAATTTCAGTCCCAAAATAGAGATCTGGGTAGCAGAGCATAGAATTCATGACACTGAGGATAGGAGTGTAAGTAAGTTGCTCATGGTCACAGTGCCAGGTACAAGGCTGGAACTATGGTTTTGCTTTGCTCCAAAGTCCACTGGGTCATGACGAATTAACTGTCATGTTCAAACAGACCTTGCTTAAATTGCCATCATTGCACATTTACTTCTGTTGTTTGGATATTTATTCAGTGCCTGTCCCAGATAAGCATAACGTTTTAGCCATTCGAAGTCATATGAAAATACTAGTAATTGTACACATGAATGTCTAGATGAGACCTACTTATTGTCTTTTTCTGAATGGGCACTTTCATGTCTTTTGCACATATTCAGTGTATTCATTTTAACCAATAAAGTGAATGAGGTTAAATCTGGTAAACATTACTCTGCCTGACTTTTGGCATTTCAAAAATGATTCTAGCTAAGAATAACAGTGCTTGTGGAAGCCCAGACAAGCAAGTGCAGTGACCTCCCAGGGCAGACATTTTAAATCACTTAACTTTTTGAAATATAGGTAATGAAATCGTGACTTGCCTCATTTTTTTTTTTTTGTTATAAGAAAGATAATGATTTCCCTGTAGGAGCTCATAATGTGGCAAATGTCTGAAGGAAATGGCATAATGGAAAGTGAGAATGCATTATAGTGCTTCTTTGTCTCATTTCTGAAAAAAAAAAAATAACACTGTGATAAATTATACTCATTTCAGTTTATCCAGACATTCTGGCAAGGAATAGAATAATTGTTTCCATTAATGCCAAATATCTTCTGAAGACAGATATAAGTCAATTCACCTTAATTTTATGCTTTAATACAAAACCCTTATGAAAAGGGAAAGATTAAATTCATCCAAGACATATCCTAATAATTTGGTCGTCATGAGTAATTAAAAATGAAAAATGTGATTTTGAAAAAGATTTTGGATTCTTCTGTCAGCCAACGTGTTCCTGTCAAGCAATGAGGGACCAAATTTGACATACACATAATTTTATTGTCAATTCAGCTTGCCATTTACAGTGCAGGATAGAATAGATTTTTAAAAACATACCCCACTAAGAAGAATTAGCTTACATAATGGAATCATCTTTTACACATGTCAATCAAGTGACCACTAAATCCACAAATTTGATATGGCAAACCATATGAACAAAATCAAATAATTTGAACACCTGAAGCAGAGTAAGAAAAGTTCTAATCCTTTCACATTAATCAACATCATTCCTCTCCCTTTCTGATGAAGTATTTTTTTTTTCCACCAAGAGTAACAATACTTTGTCCACTGTCTTTATTACTGTTGTTTGCATGTTGTACTGAAAATGAAGATCGTTCTTCACTCTGCTTTCTAGATTTCAGGAAATAGTTCTGATGGGCCCTTAATTTGCTTCCCCCTGGCAAATGGAGGAATCCAGCATTCGACAGCAATAATTGCACAGGCAGATAACTTCACAAAGGTATAAATAGAATCTTCAGAGCTGCCACAAATTAGAGTTTGGAAAGTACTTTCTATAACCAAAAGTGAATGCAAATTATATATATATATATGAATATACATAAATAAATACAATATATATTAATTTAATCATACTATTTCAAAAATGCCAATTACTTGTAGTCCTTAATTAGCCAAGATTTTTTGCCATCTTCATGACAAAAAAAGAAACCAGTCATATCGCTCTCCGACCTTAGAATTCTATGAAGCACTATTTTAATGACATTTTAAGCTATCTGAAAAGAACGTTTATTTAATTTAACAAGGTCATTATTTTAAGATAAAACAATCAGCCAGAGTTCTACAGTTCAGCAGAAAAATTGCGGGTGCCAGTGCAAGACCTACCTTGTTGGAATGCCATTTCTTCACACGTTCCCCATTAGTTGATTCCTTGGATATCACAAAATAATCTTGAATTCTAAATAGGCTACATCATTTGATGGACCTTGACTATGGTATTAGTGAGCACTGCACATTAACTGCTATTGACAACTCATTTAAAAAATGCGAAACAAATATTTAAAAAGCTTTTGGTTTTAACAAATAATTCAGTTAAATGTATTTATTTTTTCTCATTTTCTTAAAAGACATTATTATAACTGAAGTTTTCACACATTGATCCAAGAGTTATTGGAATTTTTCATTTCATTTTTCTCATTACAATCATGCCACATTAAAAGAACACATAGAGTAGGGTAGGCTATCCATATAGCCACTTTCCAATCAACAGCTTTTTGTGCTGTTAAATGTTTTTGTGTATTTAACCTTCCTACTGCAATTGCTACCAACTGTGCTTTGGGAAGTCTACAGACTTTCCCAGTCATCTTGCTGGGAAAACCAAGACTTCCTTACTCTGGGTATCACTGCAGCAGTATAAAATACATCATCAGGAAAACAATGTGGTTCTTCATAGGGTTGACTCCTTGTAGTTGAAATCTGAAAGGAAGTCATTAATTCCAATGACACTGACAGGGGTAATGAAATAAAACATAATGATAAACTAGAAATTATTTGAAAATTTTTATTGCAATTCTTCAATGACAGTGCCACGTTTGGGGAGTGGAGAAAGGATCTGAAATGGTGAGTCAATTATGGATTCTGTCTGATCTACTTTACAAGTTATTCTAACCATCATTTTAGCTATCTGTTGAGGCTAATAAGCCATTCTAAAATTTATTAACTTAAATAAATGTATTATTATCTCTCATAGTTTTCTGGATTGATTGTGCAGTTCTCATTTGATGTCCTTGTACATAATGCAGACAGATGGTGGCCAGGATGATAGTCATCTCAAGCCTGGACAATGTTCAAGAAGCCTCAGTCACATTACTAGTAATGGGGTTGGCTATCATCTCAGAACCCAAATGGGGTTGTCAATGAGAGTGCCTACAGATGGCCTTTCCATATGGCTTAGACTTCTCATAGAGTGGAGAAAAGGTTCCAAGAGGGAATTTCCCACCAGTGAGCATTCCACAAAACCCAGAGAGAAGATATAATGTTTCAGCTTCTTATGACCTATCTTTAGAAGTCACACATCACTTTCACTTCATTCTATTGGTAAAAGCAGTCATAGGGTCCAAACAGACTCAAGGGAGTAAAGAAATAGACTTCACTTTTGGAGGGTTAGTGGCAAAGTCACAATACAAAGAATATGAAGAACACGTTGGATGGCAGATACTCTTGTAGCAGTCCTTTGAAAATATAATCTGACACAGAATTCTAAATTATTCAGCATGCTAGTTACAAATCAGTTCTAATATACTGAAACAGAATATAAATATAATTTGGTAAGAAATGGTAGACTGGCAAAATAGGAGCACTCTTGTTAAAAATTTATCAATTATGGGGTGCCTGGGTGTCTCAGTCGGTTAAGTGTCTGACTTCGGCTAAGGTCATGATCTCACAGTTCATGGCTTTGAACCTCACATCGGGCTCTGTGCTGACAACTCAGAGCCTGGAGCCTGCTTTGGATTCTGTGTCTCCCTGTCTCTCTGCCCCTCCCTCACTCACACTCTGTTTGTCTCTCTCTCTCAAAATAAATAAACAATAATTTTTTAAGAAGTTAAAAAAAAAAGAAAATTCTACTCCTTGCATTGAAGTTATAACTTCCTTCAAGGAACACTCTTTTTATCACCTTTAGAAACTCACATTTTCCTACCCAGGCCTTACTACTCTCTAATACTGTTAAAGTCAGCTCAGTTTATCCTGCAGTGTTGGTGAATCCAAACACAGACATTCTCTTCTACCTTTAGGGAAGGTAGGAAAATGAGCAGTAAACACAAGTATATGGATTCTTTAGCTCCCAGAATATCATGACCTTCCCTGAACTACTTCCATCCCTTAAGAGGAACCCTATGCCAGCAATATCTTTATTGTTATGTTTTAAAATGTTAACTATTCCCATAGGGAGAAGAGTCACAATAAAATGGTTAAGACTCTAATGAAGTACAGTCATGCAGAAAACCGGTGCTTCTCTACCTCAGACTCTATGCATCTCACTCTTTGCATTCTAAGGAGGTGAGTAACCAAAGTATCAAAACTTTACTGTTATATTAAAGTTTCCACTATCTGTTTCTTTCTCTTACTCTGGGAATTCCATTGTTTATTTACAATGGCAATCCTGTGCTTTCTTTAAATCCAAAAATATATTCAAAATTAGATATAGGTCAAAGAGATAGTATGGTTATTATTTTATAAAATAATTCACCTGCTTCTTCCCAAGTAAGCTAAAATGTACATTAATTTTAGTTATAAGAACACAATGCATTCTATGTCACTTAAAATGTTTATGATTCCAAATAATGAAAAACCATCTTAGACCTTTTTAAAATAGTAATAAGAATTTACAGCTCATGTAACTCACTAGTCCTGGTGAAACTGAAAATGGTATGTCTAAGACTTGGGTTCTCTTATCTCTAATGACTTCCACTGTATTTGCACCATTATCAGCAGCCTTCCTCCTTGTAATTGGAAACTCATTAGAATGCACAGAAAGCACAGAAAGAAAATTAATAACAGCTAAAGGTAGGGTTGTCAGATAAAATACAGGATATCCAGCTAAATATGAATTTCAAATAAATGACAAATAATTTTTGGTATTAAATAGGATTCAAATATTGCATGGGACATATTTATTCCAAAAATTGTTTTTATATGCAATTCAGAATTAACAGGGTATCCTAGCTACACATTTTCCAAATCTGGCAACCCCAGCTGAAGCAGATATTTCAAATCAGCAAGGTTTTGTGTTTTTTTTTTTTTAATGGTATAATGGTGCTGAAAAAAGTGATAAACTATGTAAGAAAAACTGTAACTTCTAATCTTACACCATATACCAAAATAAATCCCACATGGATTACTAAATTAAATGTAACAAATAAAACTATAGTTAGATGAATATATATGGGGGAAATATATCTGATCTTGTCCAGGGAAGAGATTTACAGAATAAAATACACAAGAAATAAAATGCTTTATAAAAAGTTAAAACTGGAACTCCCAGGTGGCTCAGTTAGTTCAGAGTCTGACTCTTGATTTTGGCTCAGGTCATGATCCCAGGGTCATGGGATGGAGCCCTGCATTGGGCTCTGTGCTGAGCGTGGAGCCTGCTTAAGATCCATTCTCTCCCCCCCTCCCCCCTCCCCCCTCTCTCCCTCCCCTCTCTCTCCCCCCTCCCCTCCCCTCTCTCCCCCTCCCCTCTCTCCCCCTCCCCTCTCTCCCCCTCCCCTCTCTCCCCCTCTCCCTCTACCTCCCCTCTCTCTCTAACCCCCCTCTCAGCTCCCCAAACTATCTAAATAAAATTAAAAAAAAATTCTTTAATGTCAAGACTTCTATTATTGGAAAACAAAAATCAAACCACATATTGTAAGAAAAATAATTGTATCATGAGACATTTAAAGGGTTAAACATTAAGTAAACAAATTTTCTCAGAAACAAATAGGTGACTATACTATAGAAAAATAGGCAAGGGATACTTTATTACTTCAGGTTCTCCAGAAAAACAGAACCAATAGGATATTATACATTTCCTATTGGATATAATATATATAGATGATATATGTAATAGATATAATAGGAATTATATATGTATGTATACATATATGTAATAGGAGTTATATAGTTATAGATAAAAGGAGGAATACATATTTTTCTTATGCATATATCATTCTTTTAAAAAGAATTTTTTTAACATTTATTAATTTTTGAGAAACAGAGACAGAGCGTGAGTGGGGGAGGGGCAGAGAGAGAGAGGAAGACACAGAATCTAAAGCAGGCTCCAGGCTCTGACTTGTCAACACAGAGCCCAACCTGGGGCCAGAAATCACTGACCTCAAGATTGTGACCTAAGTGGAAGTTGTCTGCTTAACCGACTGAGCTACCCAGGTGCCCCTATATCCTACTTTTATATATCATAGGACAAGGAGAGAGATTTAAAAGAATTGTCCTTTGCAGTTGTGAGCGCTATTATGCCAGCACCTGGAAATTGAGGGAAGTGTTGTTATTGGTTATTTAATCCAAAATCTACAGACTGGAAACTAAGTCAAGGTTTCTATGTTGCCGTCTTGATGCAGAAGTGATTCTTCTTTAGGAAATCTCAGTCTTTTCTCTTAAGGTTTTCAATTGATTGTATAAGTCCCACCCACATTGTGGAGGGTAATTGGCTTTACTCAAAGTCTATTCACTTAAATGTTAAGTACATCTGAAAAATAACTTCACAACAATATCTAGATCAGTATTTGGGCAAAGAAGTAGGCACCACAGCTTAGCCAAGTTAACACATAAAATGAAGCATCATGAATTTTAAAAAGGAATTATAATCTGTAAAAATTACATAATTCAAAACATACGATCAATTTATATTTAATTAAAATATTTTTAAATTGAGGCGCCTGGGTGGCTCAGTTGGTTGAGCATCAGACTTCGGCTCAGGTCATTGTCTCGCGGTGAGTTTGAGCCCCCCATCGGGCTCTGTGCTGACAGCTCAGAGCCTGGAGACTGCTTCAGATTCTGTGTCTCCCTCTCTCTCTCTGCCCCTCCCCCGCTCATGTTCTGCCTTTCTGTCAAAAATAAATAAAAACATTAAAAATTTTTTTCTTTAAATATTTTTAAATAAATAATTCATAAATTATAAAATAATACATAATTTATAAAATTATAATGTGTAATTTCATTATATAATTTAAAATATACAACTTTTAAAAAGAAATATAAAGTCAATAAGCAAGAAATTATTCAACCATGCTAGTGATAAAATCAAAAAATTAAAACAAAGGATAGAATATAGCAAGCTACCTTCTTATATTAGATAGGTCTATAGTGTCATAATCTGTTTTCTTTAGACTCAGAGACACGTTTAAAAGGTACCTTTCATCTTTGAATTACAAACTATCAGTGTTAAGTTTTTATATCAAATTTGTTAGATTTCTACAATGCATGATTAGGTATTAATTTTTATACTTAATTTATATTATTTTATGTGTTATGTGTTATATTATAATATTATTATATTATTCATATTTACATTATTATAAATAGTTTCCACCTAAGGATTAAAGACTTAGCTTATTGGAATTTAATTTCAGGAATCACTGAACCATAGTATACATTTGCCTTACTTCAAGCAAATCTCATTTATCAATATATAGATTCTAATACACAGAGGTAAATAGATAAATTGAGTAAGACATAGGGGTGGGCTATCTGGTAGGTAATGTTTACCTTTAAATAGCACACTTCGGTGGTTATTAAAAAAATAGTTTATTTGGAATTTGTTTTAGAATTTTTAAGCTATGTTTTAGTAAATATTGCATTAAAAATAATAATTGGTGGGGAGTTCTCTTAGGGAGAACTTTGGTGGGAAATCACAAGGGGGACAAAAAACATTTAGGGGGAATATTCGTGGGAGTGAAGAATAAGAAAGTTTCACAGCCTCACAAAGTTGCATTGTCTAAAAAAAAAAACTTAAGTTATATTTATTCTGTAGCCACCAGGCTTTATTTTCTTTATGTGCTATAATTTTAATGAGTTCCCCTAAAGGCTTCTCAAAGTCATTTTTGACAATAGCTTGTATTATATAGTATAAAGGCAGGCAGCAGCAGGGACAATATTATACCAAAAATTAAATGTCAGTGAACACTAGCATTACAACATCAAAGTTATAAGCCAACTAAGATTGAGGTTTTGCAGAGTAAGAATGTATATTTGCTTCTTATTTCTGTTTTTAATATTTATCTTCAGTGCAACCAAGGATAAAGTGTTCTTCATGGCCAGTTCAATATAGTTGTTTATAATGTTCAATAAACCTTATTTACTTAAAATTTTGGGCTTTGCATGTCATGGTTCCCCTCCCACCAAGGCTTTATTACTTAGCCTTTATGTTGTTTCATTATAATCCAAGGACAGGTTTTTCTGAAGTAGGGAAGTTTCATCAAAATGATAGATACTTGAATGCCTGAGTATATATTACACATGCAGATACATCAAGGCAAGTTAGCTACATAAACTCCAAGGCCAAATATCTTCAATTGGTCCAAAGAACCTTAAGGATAATTTAAAACACAGAAGGAAGGACGGGAAGAATGGGGGGGAGGGGGAAGGGGGGGAAGAGAGGGTAGGGAGAGTAGAGAGGGTAGAGAGGGTAGGGAAGGGGGGAAGGAGGAAGGAAATAAATTGTGTGCATATTACTCTAATAATTGCTGTCTAGACATTTGAAATTCTCATACTTTTTCTCTATGTTCTGTACTATCTTGCAAATTGCATAGCAATAACTTAATTTAAAAAGGAAAAATGATTTTGAGTAGATAAGTAATTTTCTCAAGGTCAAGAAGGATGCATCAAACAACTGAAATTTCATCACGATACAGAAGAAAAATAATAAAAAGGAAAAAGAAAAGATGGAAGGAATTTTAAGGGTAATAAAAATACCAATAGCCTCATAATTTGTTTGCCTCTACATCAGTATAGTGAATATATAAATGGACATATCAACTATAAAATGAGAGAAGGGGGGTTCAGTCAGTGGTCTCTAATCATGGCTCCATGTCACAAGACAGTGGAGATTTTTTTAAAAATACAGGTGCCTGTGGTTTCATTACAGATACTCTGAACCTGAACCTCTGGGAGTCAGAAATGGACATGCACATTTCAAAACAGATAAATATTACACCAAACGTGACTCATATATATGGTCCACATTGAAAAACACTGAATTCCATGATTTCTGAAGCCCTAGGTTTTCTCTAAAATGTATGTGAAATCTTGATATTCCAGCATTCACCACCTATCTTAGGCAGGTTTCTTAGAAGCAGAACCTGAGATGGGGCTTGTTTTAAGCATATTGACCTTGTGTGAGGTATGCTGAGGCTAGGTCGAAGTCAGGAGAGAAAAAATGGAAAGATCTTAACATGTTTGCTTTACTCACACTTTCCTGGAAAGAACACAGCTGCTGGCTGGCTGCTCAGGGGGCTGACCCAGGGTCGTTCCCGAGGCAGAGAGAGAGAAGGGGATCGGAGCAAGAGTCTTTATTGTGGTTTCTACAGGAAGGAAAGGGCAAGGATTGGCTGGTTTGCATAATTGTACAATTTCACCTGGATCTGGGACACAGCAGCAGCAATCCCCAGTTGTCAGGTACCTGGCCCTGGGATATTCGAGTGGTGGCTTACTGCAGTCAGGAGTATTAGATTCTGATGGGGGAGGTGTTTTGGGTGTGGGTTTAATCAAGCAATCAAGAAGGGGTACAGATTAGCCTCTACCCAAGGCGTCAAAACTACGTGAAGACAGCATTAAAAAAACAGACAAAAAACCCCACAAAAACCTATATTAAAGGACTCTTACACAAGTGAGTAGAGTTCTCTAAGAAGAAGGAGTGATAGGATAAAAGCCAAGCAAGGATGTGGTCTCAGGTCACACCTGATTCCAGCTTGAAACCCCTAAAAATCTCAAGCACAAATGGAAGCTAGAGGGCTGGCCTTTCATCCCCCATTGGCCAAGATTGGCTCCAGGGGGTGGGTGTGTGGGCGGAGCGTTAGCAGGTGAGATGGATCTCTTTGGGACAATGGCAGTTATCTAGAGAAGAGGACAGCTGTAAATTATCAACCAGCACTCATAGCGGATGGGAGTAAAGAGCTCAGCCTGGCCCCAATAACATCCACTATTCGATTCCATTCCTGTAAAATTGGATTATGATGATTCCCTAATCCCAAATTACCATATTAGTAGGAAAGATGTCTTTGACATTCTATGTCTCTGCCTTCTCCCCTATGTTAAAAAATTTCAGAAGCACTTAACCATTCCAAAGTCTGTGGATGGCAGAAACTTTAAGTGATATGCCTTCCCTGCTATGGTGCTCAATTACAAAGTTCTAATCAATTACCCAAATTAAACTTTTTAGGGATTCCTGGCTGGCTCAGTAATAGAGCATGTAACTCCTGATCTCATGGTGGTCATGAGTTCAAGCCTCACACTGGGCATGGAGCCTACTTTAAAAAAAAACAAAGTTAAAAAATAAATTAAACCTTTTAGGGAGTAGTTTATCCAACTCATTAAAATCACTTCCAGGGGTGCCTGGGTCAGTCGGTTGAGCCTCTGGCTTAGGCCATGATCCCAGGGTCATGGGATCAAGCCCCACATCAGGCTCTGTGCTGAGCTTAAGATCCTCTCTCTCTCTCTCCCTATGTCCCTTTCCCCACTCATGTTCTCTTTCTCTTTCTCTCTCTAAAATAAATAAATAAATAGAATCACTTCCACGTCCCCTTCTCCCACCTTCAGTAGTTTTATGTGGGAGTCACTGTGACTCTTTCCAACCACAGAGCCTTTCTGAGTCCTTCCAACATGCTTTTAAAATAATTTTGACTGCGCATTCTTATGAACATTTGATAATGCCTATAAATAGCAATCTTCATTCACAGATAACACCTTTCACTAATAGGCCCTCTCTGTCTCTCACTCTCCCTGTTTCCCTCCTCTCTTCTGTTTTATTCTTTCTACATATACTCCCACCCTCTTCCTGGGGAAAATTAGGTGGGTGTTCAACCTATTTTAAATGAGCAACAGGAGGCATTCAGATTCTTTCTCAAAAACTCAGAGACACTGTAAAATTTTAATTGCCAACCGACGTCCGGAAAATAAAAATTAATGGTTTGCATCTAAATGATAGCTCCTCGGCCTCTAACATAGATAATAGACAGATAGATGATAAGTAGATTGATCTCCTCTAATGGGCATTGCATTGTAGCTAGGTTTACACATGCTATATAGTGATAAAATAATGACACTCTTCCCTTCACAATGATGACTATAAAAAGGCATTTATAACAACAATGCCACCATTATCCAAAACATTCCTGTAATTCATATTTTAGAAATGCTCTTAGACTTAATTTATAGAACATACAGAAAAATCAATCTCACTAATATGTAAATATAAATATTATTTCTTTTAACTATGGAGGAGGGCATAAAATGTAAATAACTAGACATCTTAATATCTCCTCCACTATTAAATTTCTTTGGTGTACATAGTGTATATCATCACTAGAAGAGGTTGATTACAAATGAGTCTACAGTTAATAAAATCTTAAATTATATAAAGCAAAAACTAACAAAACTCGCCATTATAATGGCCAATGTGTCAAACTTTCCTTGTGATATTGGTATCTGTATATCATGAAGAAATAAATCAAACCAAGAAATACTAGTGTAGCACAGAAAAATTGAAATTAAAATCTACAAACGTCATCTATTTGTAGCTATCAATTCTAATACCAAAAGATGAGAATGTGTTTTCTCTCCCTGAAAACATGAAACATTTACCAAAAAATTGAGCAGAGATTTAGTCTTTACAGAAGCGTCAACCCATTTAATAGAATTGCTGTTAACACAGATCCTATTCTCTGATCTAAATGCAATTCCTACATTAGAAATCAGAAATTATATTAAGAGTCAACAATTAGCAATATAACTATACTTCTATATTTTTTGGAAACTAAAAAACATACTCAAGTTGATGGCATAAGAAAAATGTCAAGACTGAAACTGTAAGAAACAGTAACTGAAGCACAATGTAAATCATATATAACAAAGTGTGCAGGTGCAGTCGCAGCTTAACTTAGAGGTAAATTTGATTTTGTAATTAAAGCGTTAAATATTCAACGCAAGACATTAGGAAAAACACTGCAGTGTAAGTCTAAGAACATAGAAAGAAGGATACTGTAGAAATAAGACAAAATTTAAAAAGGAGAAAGAAGTAAACTTTGGATCGTTAGAATTGCTGATAAAATAGACTCCTAGAAAGACTGATCAGGAAAACAGTAATTTGTATAAAAATGTAATACTATAAACAATAGATATTTTTCAACCATAAGGAAATATGAATACGAGTGCCAATAAACATGGAGACTTCTGTTAGCAACAGCATTTTCTAGAAAACATTAATTTCTGTAATTAATTAGGAATAGAAAGCCTAAAAGAGGGTAGAAACTACTTTTAAGATGAGTTAATGATTCAAATTCTATTCCATCAGAAACTTTTTGAGTTTTACCTCAGTTTAAAGAAGCCATAATCCCTGTATCTAAAGAATAATTAAAGGATAGAAAAACATGGAAGATACAGAATTTATATTATGAGTCTAAAACAACCTCTCTATTAAAACTGGGGGAAAACAACAATATATGAGAAACTTATAAGTAAGTCTCATTTTAGAGTTAAATTCATAAAATCACACTTCAAGTACTAGCAAATATAATTCAGGAATGCATTTAAAAATACACTGTGATCAAGTAGATTATATCTCAGGAACGTAAGAATGATTCAGCATTGGGATGCCGGGGTGGGTCAGTTGGTTAATCTTCTGACCCTGGGTTTTGGCTCAGGTCATGATCTCACCGTTTCATGAGTTCGAGCCCCACTTCTGGCTTTGCACTGACAGCGTGGAGCCTGCTTGGGATTCTTTCTCTCTCCCTCTCTCTCTGTTCCTCCTCCAGTTGCACATTCTCTATCCCTCTCAAAAATAAACATAAAAAAAGAATGATTCAACAATTTAAAAAATTATCAAAGAAATACTCCACATTAAAAAATTTAAATGAGGAAAAAAAATACCCAACATTTCAAAAGATGAAAAATACACCTAGCTAACTAAGAAACAAAGGAAATTTCTTTAGAAGTTTTCTCATTTAATTCTAAAGAGACTATTTCTTCTATTCAACATTGTACAAGAGGTACTAGCCAATGTAATAAAATGGGGGCAAAAAATAATTATTGGAAAGGGAGAGAAAACACTTTTTTGCAGGTGATATGATTGTACACACAATCAAATGAAATGTTCTATATGGAAAAGTCAAATAACCACATTATTCTATACAAAATAATAAAGAATCATCAAATCACAGACAAACTATTAGAAATTATAAGAATGTACTGGTAGATACAAGATCAATATATATATATATATATATATTTTCCTATATACCACTAGAATCGAATTAGATAATATATTGGAAAAGCACCCAATTCATCATGAAAGGCAAAAACATCAGGACTAAGATTGTAAGTATGTCAGTCTCACTAATGTAATATAAAATTACACCAAGTCGATCTTAAAATGATATAGAGGGTACAAAATAAGACCTAATTAAATCAAATTTGAATTAATAAATTTCTTTTCCTACCTTAATGTTAAGACATTAAAATGCAGTGGTAATTATTTCAGGGTGACATTGGTACAAGGATAAGCAAATAACCAATGGAACAGAGAAAGCATTTATGGAAACATGATACAACAGAGAGGGCATTAAAAGTTGAGAAAGCATTTACTTTCCATAACTAGTTATGCAGAGAAAAATGAAATAAAACCAGATTCTTAGTGTACCCTGAAAGTCAAGCCAATTCTAGTTGGGTCAAAGACCCAAATGTGATATGTGACTTCACAAAAATTTTAGAAGTAAATATGGGAAAATATCTTTCTGATCTTAGTTTAAAAAAAATTTTTAAACTTTTAAAAATATTTCTTCATCTACTTATTTATTATTTTTCAAGTTTATACATTTAAGAGAGAGAGTGGGGGTGGGGCAGAGAGAGAGGAAGAGAGAGAGAATCCCAAGCAGGCTCCAGACTGTCAGCGCGGAGCCCAACATGGGACTCTATCCCAAGAACTCTGCGATTATGACCTGAGCCACAATCAAGAGTCAGATGTTTACCTGACTGAGCCACACAAGGAACCCCCAAAAATGATACTTTTAAAAAGATACAGAAACTAAAACTCATGAGTAAAATTTACAAGTAAATACTTGTATTATTAAAAAGGAAAAAAAGAAAAAAAAAGGCAAGATACCATGGTAAATTTAAAACAATCCCATTCCCCGGTAGAAAACGGATATTTGCAACTTTTATAAATAGCAAGCAATGGTATACAAATTAAAAATTTACAAAAGCATAAATCTGTAATGACATTTTACTTTATGCCAGTAGGTTGTCAAATATTTGTGATAACAAACAATGTCAACAATATTAAGAAATAGAAACAATCAAACCATTCATGGCAGCATGAATTGATACCAAATTTTTGGAGAGTAATTTGGTCATTCTAGTAAAATGAAGCTGTTTATAATATATAACCCAGTAGTTATCCAACAATTATATTTCCAGATTTATTCCTTAGGGGAACTCTGAATCTTTCCAGAAGAACAGTTATGGAACATTGTTTATATTGGTGAAAATTAACAGTATCTTAATAGATGTAACAGGAGGATGGTAAATTGTGGATTGAATATGGATAAGTTTTAAAAACAAAGTTGAACAACAAAAAGCAAATTAAATATTGCCATATATTGTACAGATTGTGTTTATATAAAAGCTAACCAGGTGTAAAATTTTCTGCTTTTTTTATGGACACAAACACAAAAATTAAAATACAAGAATATTCATGGGGAAGATGAATAAACAACCTTAAGTTAGTGGTTACTTATGAGGAAGAAGACAGTCATATCTCTCCCTTTTGTTATATATCAATCATAGAAAATTATATAGAATTAAAATATATGTAATCTTATTCATTTATAGAATGAATAAAATCCTATCTACTTCAGTGAAAAATGAATTAAATCTTCTTATGCCAATGAGGCTGGTTTAGACTTCTGATAGGATGTGAAGATTTTGGTGGAGAGAAATATATAACATTCTACAGAGTAAAAATGTATCTTCTTTAAGAAGGTAAAGATTTTATTCTCCATGGTTCCATAAACATTTAAAAATTTATCTGGGTTCCACTAATTGGAGAATTCAAACACATTTACTTTGAACCTAATAGCAAAATAAAAGTCATTATAAAGTTACATAGAACTTTTTAAAAGAAATTTGTAAATTATATTCGGATACAGATATAGATATAGATATCCATACATTGTATATACTCACTCTTCTAGTAAGTACACAGGATGCCTTTTCTGTTATCATTTTCTTCCTCCAAAATGAATAATAACATGCCTTCCCATATCTTAATTCAATTTTTAAACCAATAGTTTACCTATTTGATCAAATTTCTAAGAAATGCAGAGAATGAATAAATTTGCCATGAATCATCACCCGCTCAATTTTTACATTGTCAGAAGTACCAATAATTACCAAAATTTTGCAAAGTTAAAGGAAGGGCATATAGAATTTTGTAAAAGCCAAAGGATTATGTTGTAAGCCACCAGAATGAAAAGCATACTTCAGTTTGGAAGAAAAATATAAAATTGTCCTTACTAGAGATTTTTAAAGGCACCTACAGTAAAGCATATGTCCACAGCATTGAAGGTACAAGATTTATTCAGGTCAGGTTGGTTTTTTAGACAAAAAAAAGAAAAGCATTGAATACCATTTGACATAGATATTTTGTTCTTCATGGAATCCAAATGTGTTGAGGAAATATGCAACATTTCAAGAATGTTTTATATTCTATACTTTAGCAAACTACATCAAATTCTCAAACTGCAGGAAATAACCCACTGAAATCCAATACAGAACTTAAAAAAAAAAAAGGACAAAGTGGTTTGTAGTATCCTGTTTTAAAGAATGAGAGAATCAGTGTAATTTGTTATATCAAATTTCACTTCAAATATCAATTTGTCAGACTTCACCTCAAATACCAACTCTTCAGGGAAGCCTTTCCTGCCGTGATCCTGAGGAACACGGGGTACTTCTCCACCATAGCATTTCCCCCCCCCCTGGCTGCTATGCTCCATGGTGGCACTGACAGTGACTGCATTTGCTTACCATTGGAACCTCAACTATTATCTTCCAAGGAGCCTGCCACATGCCAAGCATTTTCTAAGCAATTTGTAAACATTAACTCACCTACTCATCACAACAACCCTGCAAATTAAGTTTTATTATCTTTTCCCTTTGGCAGATGATGAAAGAGAGGCAAGAAAGTAAATAATTTGTCCCAGGTCACACATCCTCTCAGCGGCAAAGTCAGGATTTAAATTCAGACAGTGAGAGTTGCCCACAAAGAAACAAATGCAGCAGGACTCACTCTGGGCTATTAGGGAAAAAAAGTCCAAAAACACACACAAAAAAACCCCACAAACACTAAAACAAAACAAAACAAAACAAAACAAAATAACAGAGAGCTTATAGATCTAGGACAATGAGCCCTACTCCTAATAAAAAGAAATCAAGCAAGGTGATTCCAACCATAAAGCAAGCTTTTTTCCTGGAAGCTCTATGAAGCCAACAGTGCATAGAGGGTCAATGTAAAAAGAGTCCAACGGTTCTGCCAAATTAAAGAAGCAGTGGTTAAACGTTTAGGAGTTTAAGATGGCTTAAAAATACATGACCTCACCTCAGGAAAAAAAGAGAAGAAAAAAAAAGGGAACAAAAGAGAGGAAGAGCTCCAGTTTTTTGCATGAGAGTCTTCTCAAGATTTGGTTGGTTACCTGAATACCAGTCTATACAAACACAAGAAAAAACTACAAAGTTTGTAAAAGAGCTGCTATGAGAGAAAGTACAATTGTTTAGAAGCTGAAATTGAACTATTGCAAAAACTCAGATAAGGTTGAGAATCATTTGGCTTTTTGTATGCTAGATTAAATACACCTTGATGAATACCTGAAGCTTAAATGAGGACCCCAGAGGCATTATGCTTAGCTGTGGGACTAAACTCGCCCTAAAGACCACTCTAGACTCACACTTTTAAACAAATAAACAAACAAACCAAAGCAACATGTGCACAAACATACAACCTGTGAAATATTTGTAAATATCTTTTTTCATAACTTACTCAAAACTTTTTGGAAGAAACAAAATATAAGTTATCACTCAAAAATGTAATTTTACATGTCCAGCATCCAGGCAACAATTTTTAGTTATCCAAAGAAACAGGAAAATATGAGTATTTTTTAAATAGTCAATAGAAACAAATCTGGAGAGGATAAAATGGGGAATTATCAGACACGTTTTGGGGGTACCTGGGTGGCTCAGTCATTTGAGCATCCAACTTCAGCTCAGGTCATGATCCTGCTTCAGATTCTGTGTCTCCCTTCCCAGATAATGCTCTGTCTCTCTCTCTCTCTCAAAATAAATAAACATTGGGGCTCCTGAGTGGCTCAGTCGGTTAAGCCTCCGACTTTGGCTCAGGTCATGATCTCGTGGTCCGTGAGTTCGAGCCCCACATCATGCTCTGTGCTGACAGCTCAGAGCCTGGAGCCCACTTCAGAGTCTGTGTCTCCCTCTCTGTCTATCCCTCCCCTGCTCTCTCACTCTCTGTCTTTCTCTCTCTCTCTCTCTCTCTCAAAAATAAATAAAGATTTTTAAAAATCTAGAAAAAAAAGCATGTTTAAGGGTATAAGAGAAAACATGGGCACAATGAAAAGATAAAGAGATGTGAAAAAAAATCATGAGACCCATGTGTAAAAAGTAAAATATGGGAAATAAAATTTCTACTTTATTACATTAACTTTATTAGGTATCACAAAAGAAAAAAAAATAGTGAACTTGAACATATAGAGACAGTGCAGAATAAGGCATTCAGAGGAAAAAAAAACTGAACAAAAATAATTAAACCAAATGATCTATGGGATAATATTAGTAATATCTGATAACTGAAGTTCTGGAAGAAAAAAGAGAAAATATTTGAGAAACAATATAGAAAAAATGTAAAAAACTATAAAAATATTAAGAACATTTTGAGAATAGATAAACATTTACAAATTCGATAAAAGATCTCCTCAAACATCACACAAGCCAGAAGATGATGGAAAAACATGTTTTAAAAGAGAGATCAACCTAGATTTTTTTCAGAATGACATCTCCAATAACGTTGTTAAACGTTTAGAAATTAAACAACATAATCCTAAATGGCTTGATAAATATGGTTCCAGAGACCCTGCTCCAAACCACTGTCCATACTTGATCAGATCTATTTATACTCTGAGAGTGGCAGGCAAGAGGCTATTTTCCTCATTTGTACATAAGGAATCTGAAACAGGAAGGGATCCCAAAGTGTGACGAACGAGCTGGGTGGTAGAACTAACACAAGTGAGTATTTGGATTTCACGTCTGTTCGCTACACTGTGTCCTCTTATATCAGAGATAAACAGGTTCAGAGACTTAACCAGTGAGTGCATATTACACACATACATCTTGAGACACTTAAGTAGCTGGTGAGGAGGGAGAGTGTTTCCTTTCAATGCAAACGGAAATTAAGTGGCTGGAAGACTATGGGCCAAGGTGCCTTCTTTCTACTATATATTAGTTTATATCTTTTAAATCATTCATTTCATATGTACCTATTTTTAAAAAAATAAAATTTAACCAGTTATAAGGATACAATAAAAATAAATTGCCTATAAATTGTATGTATTTATGTCTTAAGTTTTATTCTAATTTTATTATAAGAATCTTGTCCATGGCAAGTACATAAAAATGAAGATACATCATCTTACTCTTTGGCCACTCTTTATATTTACTCAGTTATTTTGTTCAGTTTACGTATATTTTAAATGATAAAAATCACATTACACTTGAAAAGTTTACTTTTTCTTAAGAATCACATTATAACATGCAAGTTATCCCATTTTACTGGTTTTTCATAGATATTATTTTTAGTTAGTCGTTATATCTTATTCTTTTGTATATTTTTTGCTGAGTTTAGTTTGTAGTTATTCCAAAAGTTGAATGTTTTGGTTGTTCATAATTTTTCACTTTGTTAATAGTGCAATCAGAGTCCTCAGTGCATAAAATAGTATTGGTTTTTTTTTTGCAGGTTTATATTGGGATAAATTCCTACAGTTTAATTTGTATGTAAAAATATATGAACATTTTTAAAGACTGGATTGCATCCCTGCAACCTGTACTGTGTTTCTTTTTTTTTTAATATGAAATTTATTGTCGAATTGGTTTCCATACAACACCCAGTGCTCATCCCAACAGGTGCCCTCCTTAGTGCCCGTCACCCACTTTCCCCTCCCTCCCACCCCCCCCATCAACCCTCAGTTTATTCTCAGTTTTTAAGAATCTCTTATGGTTTGCTTCCCTCCCTCTCTAACTCTTTTTACCCCTTCCCCTCCCCCCATGGTCTTCTGTTAAGTTTCTCAGGATCCACATAAGACTGAAAACATATGGTATCTGTATTTCTTCTCTTTTAACAGTTACCTCAATTATCTTCCCAGTAGAAGGCTTCATGACATCAGGGACAATGTTTGTATTCATTACAGCTCTACCTTTGGGGTTCAGCAGGTGAAAGTGAATGATTTTACCAATAGATTCCTCCAAAACTGTACAATTCTCCATCCTCGTTTGTAGTGGTGGGAAATGTCTATTCTGCTTTAATTTCTTAGGTTTGCAATTTCTTTATTTTATTTCATATTTTTCATTTTTATTACAAGTTTCGTATTTTGCTAGCTTAATAGGTACATATCATACCTTTCTTCAATTATTAAGAAATTTGAGCCTCATTCTCTATTGTTTGTAGGCTTATGGCTCTTCTTTCTCTCCCAAGTTATCTTCCCATACCTTTTGGTATTTATCATATCCATTAGAATAAACTCATCATATATGAAAAATTCTAATCCTTTTATTTTCATACTTGTTGCAAATATGTCCTCAATTGCTGTTATTTATTTCAGTTTAATTAAAAAGAATTTTAATAGTCATTTTTTGTGCCAGTGTAAAAATAACACTACTTAAGAACATATATGCCATGGTCTGAAGAAGCTGCTAAAAGAGCATATATTTTAAAGCATAAAATGGTGGTAAAGTTTTTCTACCTCATACAGCACAGCCACACTATTCCTCTCTCATAAGATCAATTAGTTGTGCACATTATATTATTTTTTAAGTTGTTAATCCTCCTTTCTGTTATTTTTTAAAAAGAAAGGTAACAAAGATGTACTGGCTAAAAATCTAAAGTAAAGTCAAATCAAAACATCTCCTTCCCTAAAATGTAATTAAATTGTGCCAAATTATATTTTTAATGAGAAAAAAAGTCAATAATCAATAAACTAAAGAATTAAGCCCCATTAAAAATGTTTAAAGGCGTGAAAAAGAAAGAAAAGACAAAAAATTCCAAGAATAAAAATTGCCTAGAATAGACCAAGTGTTTCCTAACTCCCATGGACTGTTCACCATGTCCTCCATGCCTATCAAACAATGAACAGAACCAGAAGTGGTCAGCTCAGCCTTCCAAAATCCCAGGTGGACAATGAAATCCTCTAGCTAAGAGAAAGAAAAAAAGAAAGAAAGAAAGAAAGAAAGAAAGAAAGAAAGAAAGAAAGAAAGAAAGAAAGAAAGGAAAGAAGAAAGGGAAAGGAAGGGAAAGGAAAGGAAAGGAAAGGAAAGGAAAGGAAAGGAAAGAAAGGAAGAGAAAGAAAGAAAGAAAGAAAGAAAGAAAGAAAGAAAGAAAGAAAGGAAGGAAGGGGAGGAAGGAAGGAAAGAAAAGAAAGAAAAGGAAGGGAAGGAAAGGAAAGAAGGAAGGACGAAGAAAAGGAAAGAAAAGAAGAAATGAAATAGAAAGGATGGAAATGAAAAAAAAGGAAACTTTACTCATTCTGTGTTCATGTAAAACAAAAGAGCTCTTCCCATGGAAGAGGCAGGGAAAAGAGAAATAAATAAAATGGCTATCAGCCAAAAATAATTCAATGAATGAAGAAAATTAAGGAAAGATTATGGACAAATAAAAATGCAGATTCATTCTGGAAATAATCAAAACAAAGAGAAGAGGAAGAAAAAATATCTTCCCTTGAGTGTTTTTGTTTTGTTTAGATGATATACAGGAGGGTAGAAGTTGAAAAGAAAATGATATAAACACGATAACAAAATAGGAGAGGGGGGAAATGGAAGATTATAGTGCTAGGGATTGAGGAAGAAGAATAACAACATTGTATAAACAGCAAATACACAAGAAAGAAAAAAATTCATGTTTAGAAAGGAAAATAGAGGAGTGGCTTGAGATAATCACAATAAGCATAGGGGAATAGGAACATGATCAATAATAGAGAATAGTAATGATGAAGAAGTAAAGGTTATTATAAAACAAGTAAAAAGTTAATACTAGAAAATAAATATACAGATAATTAAAAGTAGCATTCAGAAAAATTCATTTTGTATGTGCCATTTTAGCTTGACTAGGGATCATAGATTATTCAGTGATCCATGATTGAGACTAGGATAATTGTCATTTGGGAGAAAAAAAATACAACGAATTCTACCTCATATTTTACATTAAGTGAATTATAGATAATTCCTTTAAAACAACTGAAAATATGTGACAAACATGGTTCATTTCCTTTATGTAAAGTAATATATATCAAAATTGTAAAAAAAACTAATAGAAAAATCAGAAATAAGCAGTTCTGAGATAAAGGAAGTAGTATTTTTGTATATAATATTAGTACTAAAATTTCCATATATGAAGAAACATCCATGATTATAAATTTTGTCTGTATATTAATTCGTATACCTTTTTAGAAAGCATTTAGCAACATCTCTCAAAATGTAAGATATACATTCCCATTGACTTACCAATTAACACTGCTAGGAATTCACACTAAACAGATCCACATGCTAAAATGTACATTCAGAAATGTTTGTTTCAAGAGTTTTCGATAGCAAAAAGAAAATTCAAACAAAGTTAGGAACACTAAGGAGGTCCAATTAAATTATGATACGTTTATTTGACGGACTTAATCATTAGAAAGAATGAGCTGGGTTTCTGTGTCCTAATTAGAAAGAGCAGAATAAGGGGACATGCCCTGCATAGAGCTTCCGCTTTGCTTTTTTTATTTTATTTTTATTCTTAGTGTTTATTTATTTTGAGAGAGAGAGTGAGAGAGCGAGTAGGGGAGGGGCAGAGAGAGAGGGAGAGAGACAATCCCAAGCAAGCTTCACAATGTCAGCATAGAGCCGGATATGGGGATCCATCCCACAAACTGCGACATCATGACCCACAAACTGCGAGATCATGACCCACAAACTGCGAGATCATGACCCAAGTGGAAATCAAGAGTCAGACATTTGACTGAAGGCGCCACTCAGTGCCCCTTGCACTTTGCTGTTATAAGTGACTTCAGAGCTACTTGGCTCTGGGAGGTCAGGGAAGTGAAAAACAGTGGTTATAAGATTGAGTCCCCGCCACAGAAATGGGGTTGATGCTGTGCTAGTGGTTGTTGAGGGAAGATTTTCTGTCCCTAGTGTCCTGTGTTGTTTGCAGCCATGGTTTCTACAGGAGGATAGTGCTGCAGAGTAGTTCTGAAAACTTTAACTGGAAGCAGTGCCTTCAGTATTTTGCTCAAGTTCTCGCATTGACTCTGGGAGCTCTCTACAATTCTTCAATGAATTACTCTTTCACTTAAAGTAGTAAGAGTGAATTCTGTTCTCTGCAACTAAGAACCTTGTCCAATGTAGAAAATTATCTTGGTGATGAGAATATGGTTCATTTTGGTTTTTGCTTTAAATTTTTATGTATTCAAAAAAAATCTACAATATATTATTTTAACATTTAGTGGGACACAAAGAAAGTAGAGAACGAGATTCCAGAAAGGGCTTAGAAAGAAAGTTTCCCAAAAGAGAATCCTGGTGAGTAGTCTACCTTGAGGATTAAAAGATCCAGGATATATTCTAAGTCCCTGAGATTCATATTTTTCTGATATATGGTGAAAGATATACCATAAATAGCATATTGTCTCCTGTCTTTCCCATAAGAACAGTATACGTGGTAGATACCTGGATTCTGAGCCTTATTAGAATTCACCTACTGTTCTAGGATGATATCCGTGAATTAATTTTGCTTCTTATTAGAAAACAGATATCTAGGGGCACCTGGGTGGCTCGGTCAGTTAAGATTCTGACTTTTAGATTTTGGCACAGGTCATGGTGAGATCGAGCCCCATGCTGGGCTCTGTGCTGACAGTGTGGGGTGGGGCCTACTTGGGATTCTCTCTCACCCTCTCTCTCTGCCCCTCGCCTCCTCTAAATAAATAAATAAACATAAAAAAATAAAATAGAGGGGTGCCTGGGTGGCTCAGTCGGTTGAGCAGCCGACTTCGGCTCAGGTCATGATCTCACAGTCCGTGAGTTCGAGCCCCGCGTCGGGCTCTGGGCTGATGGCTCAGAGCCTGGAGCCTGTTTCCGATTCTGTGTCTCCCTCTCTCTGACCCTCCCCCGTTCATGCTCTGTCTCTCTCTGTCTCAAAAATAAATAAATGTTAAAAACATTTTTTTAAATAATAAAAAAAATTAAAAAATTTAAAAAAATAAAAAAATAGATACATCTAGTTAAGATGAGATGAACCAAATTAACATTCCAGACATCTTCTGATTCATAATTTTATTGTTACATGATACTGAATATTTCATGTAATACGTTATAAGCATTAGTCATTCATTTTTTGTGCTAATAAGCATTTTTGATTGTAGATTATTTTGTTATATAAAAGCATTCCCAAAACTCCAGGAGATCTGTGAGAACTTTATTAGTTAAACTTTATGTTTTAGGATGAAAATGAGTAGTTGTGGATTTCTATAGAAAAAATATCTTTAGCTAGATGGGGTTATAACTTTATAATTGATATAATCTTAAAGATGTATAAATTACATGTACTTTTAGGAGCTGGACAATACATATTTCAGTCTCTATCTGCTGCCTTAGTAAGGAGTTAATACTTCATCATAATTCTCAAGTTAGCAATGATGGTCCATATCATTTAATCTGTAACCATTGTATTTATTTACTGTATTACAGCTGTTTTCATTAACTTGCATTTCAGGGGCATTTAGGCCTAAAATCATATAAAAGGTTGAAAATGTTATCTAAGATCTGTTATTTAACTTCTGTATTGTAGGCTTAACTAAATCATAATTTAGATATTGAGCATTCAGGATAATGTTCCTATTGATAAAAATATATATATAAACAGCTATCCAAACAGACATCAGCAAATATTGACAACTGAATTTATTATTAGAGAAAAAAAATGGTAAGATTTAATACCATGTAGATTTTTGGCCCAACATGAAGAATCAGTCTGGGCTGGGAATATTTAGCACCTTATTTTGAGAGACATTGAGGGACTATCATAAAAGATTCCTCTAATTTACAGCCATTTGATCTGACATGAGTAAAAGACATGACAGAATAGAATGGTACTTTCTAATACATTCTGAAATTAAAACTCTTAAAAGAACATCAAGATATCTATTTATTTACTCACTAGGAAACTAGACTTAATTTAAATTTAGGATAACCTTAATTTTGTGTAATTAAATGGAAATTTGTTATTTTTCCCCTGTCTGTATCACTTTGATGTATTATTTTCTTACCCCCGTCAGTAAGGCAAATCACTGGTCCTTTAACCTATGTTGTGTTCAGCGTCCTTCTAGATAGGAGTAATTTGGTTTCGTTACTAGTTTGTAATACTAAATAAAATAAAACCCTGGCTTCAAAATAGTTAATTTCTAATTATTAAAGTGTTGAAGAGGATAAAATGTTTTTTATTAAAAAGAGAGTGCACTCTTGCACATTCTTGTGCAATACAAGTATGAATAGGGTATAGTGTATACCATATCCCTTGGGGATTCAAGGAAATAAGTGGTTAATTCTACCTGAGAGTAAGGAGCTGGAGATCAGAGATGATGACAGTAAAGAAAAAGTAATAATAGAGTGATCTGAGAAGGAATAGCATTGAAAAAAAGATAAATTGAAATGTGTTCAAATTTAGAAGTCAGAAAAATAGCTTTTGAATAAATGAAAGGTAAATATGATTGGAAATCTGTTGACTATTTTGCCTTGCATGTGTTACCTCATGTACTTTTCATAATAAGCTTATAAAATAAGCAACATTATTATCCTATGTTGCATATGAGGAAACCTGCTAGAGAAACATTAGGCAACTCTGCAGTGTCACAAAGCTAACACGTGATGGCGCTATATTTCAAACACAGCCTGACTCCAGTGCTCCTTACAGCCTTACTACATAACACATCCAAAAACAGATGCATGCATACATATATACATGCATACATAAAGAGAAAAATAGAGACGTTGATAAATTAAAGAACTGGGGGCACCTGGATGGCTCAGTCAGTTGAATATCCAGGTCTTGATTTTGGCTCAGGTCATGATTCCAGGGTCATGGTATCAGCCCTGTGTTATGTTCTGTGCTGAGCGGGGAGCCTACCCCCCTCTCTCTCTCTTCACCTCCCCTGCTCGTGTTCTCTCTCTCTCTCTCTCTCTCTCTCTCTATATATATATATATATATATATATATAATTGCTTGCTTATAAAAAAATTCATAATAAAACCATCTAACCTAGAAAATAAAGTACAAATATCAAACATTAAAAAAAAAAGATAACCCTGAGGCACCACTACTTTAAATTTTGAAAGAAAACTATGCACAACAAAACCATTTGAAAAATTTAATAGAATGGATGTAAATTCATGGGCAAATAAATTATTAAACATAACTGAAGAAGATTTAGAACACCTAAATAAATCAATGACAAGGAAATGAACTGCAAAATGTATCAATGTATTATTAAAAAATTTGGTGAACTGAGGATTCACTTAGGGATAATGAATTTTATACTACTGAAAAAAAAATCCTATTTTGCAAACTATTTCAAACTTGAAAAAGAAGGAAAGATTCCTGATTTATTGTATAACACTAGTGCAATTCTGACCATGAAGAAAGCATCTGTGATTATCCAATGAAGTAGGATTCATCTCAGGTCTTTTTGAACGGCTCCAGATTAAGATATCTGTTAATACAAATCATTTCAAGAGTAGACCAAATGAGAGCAACTATGATCCTGTAGACACATGCTAAAAAAGATTTTGTTTCAGAAGAAAAATAAACAGTATTCATTCTGATTAAAGGTCTTCATAAATGGTTATCAAAAGAATTTTTTTAAATGGGGAAGATGGGGGACGTGAGTGGCTTAGTTAAGCGCCTGACTCTTGATTTTGGCTCAGGTCATGATCTCACAAGGTCATGAGTTCGAGCCCTGGATGGGGCTCTGTGCTGACAGCTCAGAGCCTGCTTCAGATTCTTTCTCTTCCTCTCTCTCTGCCCCTCCCCTGCTCATGTTCTCTCACTCTCAAAACAAATAAATAAACTTAAAAAAAATAAAATGAGGAAGATTATCTCAAAACAAAATCAAACATGAAACCTAGTTGTGAGGTAAAATGCATTTTTTTCTGGAGCACCTGGATGGTTCAGTCAGTTGGGTGCTTGTCTTTGGCTCAGGGCATGATTCACAAGTTCAAACCCTGCATTGGGCTCTCTCTACTGTCAGCAGGGAGGCTGCTTCAGATCCTCTGTACCCCCCTTTCTCTCTGCCCCTCCCCAACTTGTGCATATGCTTTCTCTCAAAAATAAAATAAACGTTAAACATTTTTTTAAAAATACATTTTTTTTCTAAAGTCTGGAACAAAATCAGGATCTCCATTATTATCATTGCAATTTAAGATAATTCTAAATGTTCTACCCAGATTTTTAGAAAAAGGTTAATATTTAAAATTATAAGTATTAGCCAATGTTATTATGGCATAGTTGGAAAAACAAAAAGACCAACAAACAGATATTTGACACAAGCAGATATTTGTTAAAGAAATGTAACAAGAAGAGGTACCATGCAGATAATGCCAAATAAATGCACAATGTATCCCCTCTTTAATTTTCCCCTAAAAATTGTTAAGTAGTAGCAACTATGTTTGATACTGTTGCTAGGGCTGTAGGTATGGAGGGCAAAGTTCAGACTCTCAAGTAATGTATATTTTAAGGTGCATTTAAGGGAGATAGTTAATACATGTATTGATCTACCATCTAATTTTAGGTAATTAATAGTACTCAGAAGAAAATCAAAGCAGAATAATAGGGTGAAAACTTACAGCAGTGATGTATTGTTATCTACTATGCTTACGGAAGACCTCCCAAAGAGCTGACATTCCTTGTGCAGAAAAATAATCAGGTTTTTGTCTTGGTTTAAATTTAGATGAACATTTGATATTTGAGTAATAACATTTGGTAAACTAATGAATATGAATCAGCAATTGAGCAGAAAGTTTGAGTCTTGAGATATGAATTCAAATATTTTAAATATATAATTTTAAATATAAATATTTAAAACCACAGATTCAGTGAACCTACTTAACATAGGCTTAAACATAATGTTAATGAGGAACATGAAAGAATTACAATATATAAAAAAGTTTCTGTTTAAAAAATGAGATTTGAATAGAGATTAATTTCCCTTCCCAGATTTAAAAATTCAAAACATTTAGCTACTAATTCCCCCAAAATAGTGAATATGTTTAATACCATTGAAATGCCAATGAGTTATTTTTAACATTATAAAATGATTCTAAATTCACATGGTAGAACAGGGGAATGGAAAAACAGATAAAATGTTTAGTAAATAGAATGAAGACGAATATCCTGTAGGATATTTTAAAATTATGCTCGTTATCGGGGCGCCTGGGTGGCTCAGTCGGTTGGGCGTCCGACTTCAGCTCAGGTCACGATCTCGCACTCCGTGAGTTCGAGCCCTGCGTCAGGCTCTGGGCTGATGGCTCAGAGCCTGGAGCCTGTTTCCGATTCTGTGTCTCCCTCTCTCTCTGCCCCTCCCCCATTCATGCTCTGTCTCTCTCTGTCTCAAAAATTTAAAAAAAAAATTAAAAAACGTTAAAAAAATTTAAAATTATGCTCGTTATAAAAGCATATTCATGATTCTAAGAATTAACAGAAAATACTTGGAACACAGCAGAAAGTTTAGAGACAGACTCAAGCCTGGATGGTCCATTCAGTATGCATGTGGTATTTTAAATGAATCTACCAATACACAGTTATGGACAAATATCTTTATGTTGCCCAGTTAGCCAGTATAATTCCAGATGGTTTTGAAAGTTAAAATGATGAAAGTGCTGAAAAAAATAATCTAAGTGAACACATATTTGATGTTAGAATTAGAAAAGATTTCCAAAAGAAAGGGCCATAAAAATAAATACTAGTGAATGTATGAACGTGGATTTAAAAAAATCACAACTGAAATAATCTTAAAAGTAAACAGTTTATTGGGAAAAAATTACAATCTCTATTTCAGGATTTGGGTAAGCACATAAAGCAAAATACAAATGCTCCAAAGAAAAACATCCAAAGGATATAAACAAACAATGTACCAAGAACAATCATAAGTGGCCAATAAATGCTTAGAAAGAAATGTTCACCCTCAAAGACTATCAAACATGTGCAAATTTAAACAGTTTACCATTACTTACTTAGCAAATTGGCAAAGATTTCAAACGATGAACACTTTCAGAGTTGGTCACATGCATAGTGACAGAAAGCATTTTCATAATTGGTAATGGGGATGTAATTTTTTCAATCTTTATAAGAGTAATGTGGCAGTTAAAATCAGGACTCTGGATATTGCATGTATATGCTTTTTCACGTACTATTTCTACCTTCTAGACTGTATGAGAAAGAAATAGTCATAGGTAAAGCACAGCGTCCTTTACAAAGGTATTGCCACAGCCAAATAGTAAAAGTAGTTCACATGCATTAAGTAAGCATATGTTGTGTCTACTGAATATCAAGTTTTCAAAAATGAGTTTGAATTTCAGAAATTGCTCAAGATACATTATTGAGTAAACAAATACACAACTGCAAGTTTATCATTAAATGTATAAATACATATAAGCATGAAAAAGTTTGCTGTGTATTTCTTGTTGGGCTGATTAAAGACATTTTTATTCTGTTTTTTTCACTATTTTTCTAGTGTTTTATAATGACCATGCAATAATTTTATAATCATAAACATGTCCTTGGAAGAATAAACCAAGTTTCATTGTATATAAGACTACAACTGGGAAAAGGGCTTCAACATCCTTGTCTATGAAATAATAATCCATCTCCTGAGTCTTATGGGATTATTGGGAGCAACAAGAGAGGTATAGAAAATATTTTCAATGTGAATTAAGAGATTCAGAAAGCCAGAGACGTATGCACTCTTTTAGGGTAGCAAGTTGCCACTTGGGCATTTTTGTCATTTGCTTTTAATCTTTCGCGTGAGCACCAATAATGCGCTCATTCTAGGTGGTAACCTGAAGAAATAAAACACTCTTTTACGCAAGGAGTTTACTCCCAGAAACTGGCTCTCAGTAGGACTTTGGCACTGTTTGAAGAGTGCAGCCAGACCACCCTGCGGCTTCAGGATGCAATAAGCAGGGTTTGGCAAGTGGGAAGTTTATAAGTTATCAGTAAAAGGTTACGAAAGGTCCTGGTCCCTCAGCGATCTCAAGAGATACAAAAACACCAGTGTGTACAATCATGGCCCAGAGAGCAACAAAGTGTTTTACAGGCCCTCCAAGGCACCTTGAGGCCTAACACCGTGCTGTCATGCAGGGAAGGAAGCAGAAGGGAATGAGCAGTCGCAGCGTTTTAACTTTGAGACTGATTTACTGAGGTTGGACTCAAAACACTCCAAAGGGGCCTGCAACAGTGAGCAAGTTGAAGAACAGAAAGTTAGGCCACTTTTGGTTATTAAAAGAATTGCAAAATGTTGCTTCTGGTGGCTGGCCACTTTCCAACAGGAACGTGATGTTTCTCCTTACTCTAGACACATTGCTTAATGCTATGTGCTCCGTCCTGAACTGTGCTGTAATGTTCCTAAGACGTGTACAGGAATTGGTGCATTTTGCTTCACAAACATAATGATTTTAGAACTATCGTGACTGTTTTCTTATGCTAAGTGTACAAATTAGCTCTAGTGACTGTACTGTGCCCTGAAGGTTTCAGCAGAAAACAAAATTAGAAGTATGGTGTATCCTTTCTGTTGTGTGAAAAATATATTTGTTTTCCTGATTCTCTGCTCAGGCCTCCTTTCTTTTTAAGTAAAATGTGTGTAACAAAAGACCACAGCGTGATAAAAGGGAGCAAAGTATAAGGCCTAACTGTAAGAAAAATCCAATATGAAAAAAAATAAGAAATGGTAATTGTGTTATATTTAGAAAATATTCGGTTATTTTTTCAAAAAAATAAATGGCTATATAATTAAGCCCTCATTTTGTTTAGAACTTCTGCTCATTTATTTATTTGTTCCTTCATTCAACCGATATATAAGTTTCCCTATTGAGTCCCTAACTTCTAGACATCATTCAATGAAAGAGATGTAAACCTGAACGGTATGCCGTCTCTAGACCCAAAGAAATTGAGGGAACAAATGTATAAACAAGTGATCTCATCATGAAATAATTGCTAATAAAAATATGTTGAAAATGCTGCCCTCATTTTAATATAAAACGAAATGTACAAAGGTGATAATGTGCTAATTTTTAAATAAAAAGTCCTCCAGTATATTTAGATAACTTGTATTGCAGGTCGCAAATTGTTGCTTTCCTAAGTACCGGAGGGAAAGTATAACATGAGATAATGAACATGAGCTTTTAAATCTGAGGGATTTTGGGGCGCCTGGGTGGCTCAGTCGGTTAAACGTCCGACTTCAGCTCAGGTCACGATCTCACGGTCCGTGAGTCCGAGCCCCGCGTCGGGCTCTGGGCTGATGGCTCAGAGCCTGGAGCCTGTTTCCGATTCTGTGTCTCCCTCTCTCTCTGCCCCTCCCCCGTTCATGCTCTGTCTCTCTCTGTCTCAAAAATAAAATAAACGTTAAAAAAAAATTTTTTTTTAAATCTGAAGGATTTAATTCAGGTAGTACCTAAATGAACTTACTTCCTCTGAGTTGTGGGTTCTGTGGTTTTTGTAATGGGTATAACTTTAACTTATTTCACAAGGTTTTTTCTATGATTCTTAAAACAAAGAAAGAAAATAAAAGATATCTATATACCTTAAGAATGCATATACATTTTTACACTTAATTCAATTTGCAACAGTCTCCAAAGAGTACAGAAGAATTAGCACAAATTTTAAATTATTGGATGTATTACATTACATTTTGAGATGTAACATATTACTATATCAACATTATATGCTGTAATGTATTATATTACATTACAGCAAATCAGTAATTTGTATTTATTTTTGAAAAATTGTTTGGTTTGTGTAGTCCTGTAATCCTAATTTCCTGGCGGACTGTGGCTTTTCTGAAAGGGAAAGTCAGGAGAAAATATTGATATTGTTTTGAGGTCTGGGATATGTGATTTTGAAGGTGATTCTTCAAACACTTGAAACTGATTTGAATTGGGCATAAATTGTGATATAAAAGCTTTAGACTTGTGGGCACAGTAAAGGGAAAATCTTGAAGTGATTCTTGAAGAGTAGTCATTAATCTTAATAAGCAAGCTATTTTGGTGGGTTCATTTTCTCTCTCAAACGCAAGTAGTTCTTAGAACAAATACTTAATTTTGTTTGTTTTCAGTAAATTTTAACATGGGGCTGGGAAGTATGTTGGTTCCTACAGCATGAGCTTGAGGGAACATTCCAGTATAAGGCTACCAATTTGGATTTTTGAGAACCGAAAGATAAGAAAAGAAGTATAGGGACACTAAATGCAATAGCAAACCAAATGTTGCCAGCAACTCACCCCCCAATCAAATTTATATATGCTTGCATACATAATATGACACATATTTGCAAGGTATGAATGCTACATGCTTATAATAGCAGTTAATGGCTTGAAAAGGCTTTATAATGATGTATGTTGGATGTTTTTCCATATCAGAAATTTAATTTCAAAGAAATAGATTACCTGGTCTGAAATTTCAAAGATGAAGTCACAGAAGAGCTGCCTGGGTTAGAGGTGAGGCTTTATAAGATAGGGTTGTAAGCCCGTATCTTTGTTTCCTACGTGTTGTTTGAGTTATGACTTAGGGAAACAAAGTTTGGATATTATTTTCTATTTACTACTTACCCCTATGCAGGAAAGAAGCCGTCAGGAGAACAAAACAAAACTCTGAGGGATAAGTAGCAATATTGCTTTCTAGATATCTACATGCCATTTCTTTACCCCCATCATTTCTTTTTCTTTTTCTTTTTCCTGCTGCTCATCTGTCATTGTTCTCGACTGCACTACTCTTTTCTATTGAGGTATGACTGACATACAAAAAAGCTGTACATGTTTGGTGCACCTGGGTGGCTCAGTTGGTGAAGCATCCAACTTCGGCTCAGGTGATATCTCATGGTTCATGGGTTCGAACCCCACATCAGGCTCTGTGCTGACAGCTCAGAGCTTGGAGCCTGCTTCAAATTCTGTCTCCTTTCTCTGCACCTCCCCCACTCATGCTCTCTCTGTCTTTCAAAACTAAGTAAAATTTTTTAAAGAAGTTGTACATGTTTAATGCATACACTTGATGAGTTCAAAGATAGTATACTAATATACACCTGTGAAACTGTCACCATAAGCAGTGCCCTAAACCATCATTTTAAATATAATTTTTTTGAGAACAAATATGGCTACTTTCAGGCCTATGTCACTAATGAAACTTGTTCGAACGTACTCTTTTGTTTAGAAGTTTCAAAATGTCCTTTTAAGGACATGGGCCTTGCAATCAGTTAAGTCTGGTTTTAACTCCTGGATCTGGCATTTACCACTTGTCTGACTCCAGATAATTTACTTACACTTCTAATGGGGCTGGTGGGATTAAAGAAAGGCAAATACTTAACCTATAGGAAACGTTGTAGGTCGAACTGAATCCCCACAAAAATCCATATGTTAAAGTTCTAATCTTCAATACCTCAAAATGCGACTTTATTTTGCAGTAGGGTCATTGTGTTACTGTGTTATAGACCGGAGAGATGCCGGTCCTTGTCTCACGGCGTTGGAGAATGAATCTCGCGGACAACAGAGAGTGAGCAAAGCAATAGAGTTTGTTGAGGGAAAGTACAAAGCTCCCAAAAATGAGCGGGGTCCTGACTGGGTAGCCACTGAGGATTTCTGTCTCTGACTTCTTATTGGGACCTTATCAGAAAGTTTATTGGGACATTATCTGAGACTTCATCCGTGACACCTAGCTCGGGCAGGTGCCAAACATGTTGATCTCATCCTCTTTTTTCCCAAACTCCACTGCCACTTGGGCTTTCTAAGCCTCCCACTTACAGCTGCAGCCTGCCTCCCTGAAGGTCCCTTAACTTTCCCTGCCTAACGTTAACCCTTTCCCTGTTCAGTTGCAGATGTAGTAGTTAAGATGAGGTCATCAGGGTGGGCCCTAGTCCAATATGACTGCTCTCCATATAGTTTCTTCCACAAGTCAAGAAATGCCCAACATTTCTAGCAAGCCACTGGAAGCTAGACTGGGGCCATGAAACAGGCGCTCCTTTGCAGCCCTCAAAAGGAAACAGTGTTTCAATACCTTGATCTTCCACTTCCAGCCTCCAGAACCCCGAGACAGATTTCTGTTGTATAAGTCCGCTAGTTTGGGGTACTTTGCTCGAGTAGTGCCAGCAAGCTATAGAGTGAACTATCAGCAAAAAACTTCACCTTTCTGCTGGCTTTACTCCTATCATCGGACTAATCAAACCTTTGAGTTTCATAAATTGTCTTAGATAATGATTAAAATATTCGCAAAATCAAGGTAATTTATTATTATGAGCAATACAATTTCTAGTGGCTCCATGTTTCAACATTCCTATATTATTATGTCATTTGTATCTTATTGCTAGATAGGAAGAGAGGTCCCCAGCATCAGATTTGTGTAAAACATCAAAACCTTATTATGTTCTGATGGAAACTGAAATATTCTGTATTTTAAAAACAACTCATCAATTGAAAATGAATATTTATTTTAAAAAGTGATTAGATTTCTTTTATAAATGTTTTCTAAAACATAGGCTTCACTGCACACATTTTTAAGCGATTACGGAGTAATTTCAAGGCATAATCTTTGCTTTTTTCCTACACACTCTGTTTGGAAAAGTGGAAACCAAAAAAAAAAAAGTGTATTCTATTTCTTTTGCTAACCTTGAGGCTAGGAAAGGAAACTCACATTTAAATTGCAACATAGAGAAAACTGGAGACCTCAGGGCTAGAGAAAGATACCAAAAAAACATTTAGAAAAATTCAAGTACTTATTGGCTATGCCAGCTGGGAAGGTTTCTTAATTGAATGGTGTTAGGCTGTTTGGAAAGCAGCAGGAACATGCTATCATATGTATAAAAGTCAACATTTCTCCAAGAGGGAAAATAAGAAAGGAACTGTTATTTATTATATATTTTCCTACAAGATGCTTTAAAGTAGTTGTAACATACCATTTATATGACCTGAATGCAAGCTAAAGTGATAATTTTCTAGAGGACTCCTCATTGGAAATGACCTCTAAGAAGGAAATGAAAATAGCACCTGTGAAAAACAGTGAAGGAACCCTTATTTATGTTTGTTTAAGTTTTTATTTATTTTGAGGGGGGTGGGAAGAGAGAGAGAGTCAGTGGGGGAGGGGCATAGAGAGAGGGAGAGAGAGAATTCTGAGCAGGGTCTGCATTGTCAGCATAGAGCCTGATGCAGGGCTTGAACTCACCAAACTTGAGATCATGACCTGAGCTGAAATCGAGAATCGTCACTTAACCCAATGAGTCACCCAGGCACCCAAGGAACCCTCATTTAAAATGGAGTTGGAAAACCCTGAAGGGGGAGCTCTTGGGTGCACGTACCACACTCCTTGTAGTTTACATAATCAGCAGGAAGAATGGGAAGACATTTTTCACATAGGAATTTTAGCTACTGCTTTTAAGAAAGAAAGAAAGAAAGAGAGAGAGAGAGAGGGAGGGAGGGAGGGAGGGAGAAAGAGAAGAAAAGAAAAGAAAAGAAAAGAAAAGAAAAGAAAAGAAAAGAAAAGAAAAGAAAAGAAAAGAAAAGAAAAACATCCTTCTCTGCCCCAGCAACAAATGAACTAACCACTTCTTGCAGCCAGTGAGAAACCACCACAAACTTAAATTCTTGATCTCCAGTGACCATTTGTTCAGAGCAGCTCAATTTCCTCTTAAAAATAAAAGCTGACCTGCCCTTTGTCTCTACGAACTTGCCCATGGTTCGCCTTAGTTTTTCCCAAATTGCAATTCCTCACTAAACTCATTTTACCAGTAAAATAACTGGCTATATTATTTTTAAGGTTGACAGCATCAAAGCATTTTCTGACATTATTACTACCTCATAGCACAGAGAGAAACACAAGGCCCAATTACCTCAGGAGTTAGCACCTTGCCTTCATTTGAGTCAATGGTACAAGCAGAACAGGCATTCATCAGGACTCTTCATTGCTTTCAGGAATATAGGAAATGGCAGTAAGATAATAAGCCCTCTGATATATTTTACTTGTAATAAGAAATGTGTATTTGGTCTTTGTCCCCATTTCCGGTGCGAAGCTCTTGGGATTTCCTAAGTGATGAGAATGATCACGTCAATGAGGTGACTTGGAATACCCCAACGTCACTAAGGTTGGGGCCTGGTTGTCAGGAGCACCAACCATGTGATTAGAGAGTTGAAGCTTTCGTTCCCACCCCCTGACCTCTGGGGACAGAAGAGGAGGCTGGACGTTGAATCAGTTGCCAGTGGTCACTACTTGAATCAAATATGCTTATCTAATGAAGCCTCAATGAAAATCCAAAAGAACTAGGTTCAGAAAGCTTCCACGTTCCAGGTTGCTGAACACAAGGAGGTGCTGGGAGAGTCATACACCTGGAGAAGCCATGGAGGTTCCGTGCCTCTTGCCCGTACTGTGCCCGGTGCACTCTTCCATCTGGCTGTTCCCGAGTTATATCCTTTTACAATTATCTGGCACTTGTAGTGAGTAAAATGTTTTCCTAAGCTCTGTAAGCCGCTCTAGCAAATTATCTGAACCGAAGAAAGGGATTGTGGGAACCTCTGAGCTATAGCTAGGTGGTCTAAAGCACAGGCCACAACCTGGGCCTGAGGCTGGAGTCTGGGGGGATGGGCAGACTTGTAGGCCTGAGCCCTCAACCTGTGGAGCCTCATGCTGTTTCTGGGAGATTGTGTCAGAATTGAGTCGAATTCCTGGCCCCCACTTCCTGGTGTCCGAGAAGTGCTTGGTGGTGTGTGAGAGAAGGCCCTCCGCCCTCAACACACACGTTAGAATTGTGCCCAGGAACTCAAAAAGACCTCCTCTCCTTTGAAAAATATATGTGAGGAAAACAGAGACCCAAAAGTCATTTATTCATTTAACAAATAAGTACTGACACCTGTTCTATGAAAGGCACGTAGCTAGGAGAAGAATATATAGTTATGAATAAAGCAAATAAAGTGTCTGCCTTTATAAAATGCATCATCTACTCTGGGAGACAAGTCATAAAAACTACATAAACTGCGAATTCTGAACTTCTATGAAGGAAACAAAGCAGGTACTTTAATACAGGATATTAGGGGGCTGAAGGTAGGGGAAGAGTAGTTCTCATTCTTGGTCAAGACCCTCAGAAGAAGAGTAATTGAGGTTGGGACCTGATAGATGGGGAGAGGCAGCATTTACAAACAGCAGGTGAAGAGCATTCTAAATGTTAATAACATGTGAAGAAGCCTACGGTGGAAACAATTTGCTATATATTCTGGGAACAGAACGATAGGTTGAAGCTAGAGAGATAGAAGGGAATTGATCAGAGAGGACATTATAGGTCGTAAAGAAAAGTCCTGTTTTTAAGTTTAAAACAGTATTGGAATAGTATTGAAAGTTTAATGGCAGGAAGATTTTCAAGCCTATTTATTTTTTAGTTTTGGTTCCTGTTTGGAGATTATTTTGAAAGAAGATTGGACTCAATGGGAACTGGTGAGTGGACCACCACAAATAAATTTTCATCTTCTTACTATCTGTTCTTTACTTTTTAGCACGTTTAAAACGTGAGGGTGATTCAGGTGAATCTGTTCTGGCCATCTTGAAGAATTTGAACTACTCCGTTTACGAAGTAGTCACTGTGCTTAGAGCAAAGCCCCACATTGTCAACCCAATCTCTCCCCAGAGTTAAAAACTGAACTCCTACAGAAGAGAAATTGTGATAATTACCAACTTTAGTCCTGATCATTGATAGCAGCCTATTAAAATTGTTAATTGTGTTTATTCCTATCTCTATTTTTGTTTAGATGTATTTGAACAAGATGCATAAGAACAAGCCTTTTAAGCAAATGTTGTTCAAAACAAATTTAACAAGATGTGCTTTGTAGAGTGTTTTTGAATTGTGAACAAATATCTGGTGGCCAAGTGCCTATTTTCGGATCACAGAAAATGTGTATGTGTTTCTTGCATTATAACTTATAATGCAAATTAAAACTTTGGAAAATTAGGTAAAACATTTAAACTTAATCAAATCAAAACAAAAGAACTGACAACTCTAAGTCTTGTTTTCCTTTAACCCAGAGTAGTGCCAATCTGGCCGCTTATGACCACCTGAACATCATTCCTTTTAATACAACTCCAAAATCCTTTGAAAAGTATATTCTCACCCATTATATACAGGTTAGTACTATCAACACATTCCTTTTTTTTTTTTTTTTTTTTTTTTTTTTTTTTAGTCATTTTATCAAGATCTGATGTCTGCTTCATGCAACAAAAAACCATAATGCTTCCAGCCTTTTTTATACTTCGGTACTCATAGAAAATACTACAGTTTGTTCAGCTTTCTGTGGTATGTAACTGAAACTGACCATATCTGTCTCTAGCCTCACAATGCCTTCCTCGGGCACCCCACAGGCTAAGGTATTTTGAATCCTCTCACTCTGCTAAATTCCATGGCATAATAGTAGAGATGTGTGAGAAGCTCTGTCCTGGTAATTTCCTAGAATTACTTCAACACCAAACCCTTTTTTAATCCTTTAAATATTTACAAATATAACCTGGAACTTAGGTCCCCAGTAAGACCATTGGAAAATACTGATATGAGGATCGTGGGAAATAGCTCACGACCCTGACATAGCAACTTCCCTCCAAGCACATATGATCATAGATGACCTCTTTGTTTTTGCTTGGATTCCGACAGACCCTGACTATTGTGTATAACAAATTTATGCAAAATGATGTGGTACATAAGTTTAAAATTCAAGATGACTATTATAAGGGCCCACATGGTTGAGATGGTAAGGAAAAATGAAGATAATGTTTTATGGTTTGTGTTCTCACATTGATTTCGTGATGACCTACCTGGCTTTTAAAATTATGACCTTCACCCAGTGTTTAGGATATCTTTGCTTTTTTTCTTCTCCCCCCCCCTTTTTTTTTTCAAACTACCTTAATGGAATTTCTCCTGTGAGTTTTTTTTTTATAGATATTTTAGATGAAAAGTCAGCTTCTTTGTTGACTATTATTACTTGGCAAATGCCTTCCCTTCTCATCATTTCATTAATCAGGAGTTGTTAGGGCGCTGGCGAGCTGATAGTAATGACATTTGATCTTCATCAGATATTTACCAAGAGTCCACTTGATTTCAAAGTAGCATGGGTCTTTGGGATTCTGGCTCTGGCATTTACTCTATGTGTGGTGAATTAGGATATCTAACTCAAAATTATTGTGACCAGTACATGTAATAATATGTGTTAAGGGATATAGTCAGCACCATGCCTGGCTATTTATAATCCTTCAATAAAGTATAACCGAAAAACTAAGAGGTGTTATGTAGCTACTCAGGTTGTCAGAATGTTACAGAGGATAAAATTCACAATCCTTTTGGGGCATCTGGGTGGCTCAGTCGGTTAAGTGTCCAACTCTTGATTTCTGTTCAGGTCATGATCTTGCAGTTCATGAGTTTGAGCCCCACATTGGGCTCTGTACTGACATTGTGGAGCCTGCTTGGGATTCTCTCTCTCCCTCTCTCTCAGCCTTTCCCCTGCTCACTCTATTTCTTTTTTAAATAAATAAATAAAATTTAAAAAAAAATCACAGTCCTTTTGATGACAAGGTAGAAAATCGATTGAAGGAGAGGAAAAGAGTCTGAAAGATTCTTGGCCAAGAGATGATTAAGTGGTAATGGGAGGCATGTTTGTAGAATTGGAAGGTAGAATTTGCAAGATGGTGCGAATGACTAGATGGTCTGAGGTGATGAAATGGGACCACAGAACAAGAGATCCCAGAGTCTGTCTAGGGTAACTTGATGGCTGGTGCTGCCCCTTCTGTGGTCAGGTGGAAACACCAGCTTTAATAAAATTATAGTAAAACAGGGACACTATAGATAAATTTTCGTGACAGGATCTATGATTCTTTCCATTCTTTACAGCCTTTCTTCAGAAGACCCAAAGTGGCTGAACAGCAGACATCTATGTATACCTGTCATTTTCTGATGTTTATTCAAGTCGCTTGTCTTCCAAACTATACTATCTTTTTGGTACCTTTTTTTTTTCATGTTTACATATTAACTTGCTTGTAATAACTGGTAACATAAAGTGATCAAATGAAGCTTGTGATGGTGGTCTATTTTTGGATGATTAGAAAAACAACTTGTGGTTTTATGGGGAGTAGGAAGAAGAAAGACAGATGAGAGGCACTCATTAACTCTTCTATAAATCCTTGAAACAATTCTCTGCTCTCCATGTAAAAAAAAAAAACACGCTACATTCAGTTTGAAAACATAATATTGAAGAAAAGAGGAATTTTAACTAGAGCTATGTTTTAGTGAAAGCTCATGTCTGTAGCTATGTTACCCAAGTTGAAGGCATATTGGGCAAGAGTAATTGGATTTCCATAAATAGGTTTTCTTCATATTGCTCCCGATGATAGAAATAGATTTTCTTCTTTGAAGTCATTTCTTAAATGACTAAGTAACTGGTAGGATTCACATTTTAGGTTCTGTTACAGAAATGATCAAAGATATATTATTGAAATAATTCTATTCCTTCTATGAGTGCTACGTCCCTATTTCCTCTCTGCCATTCTTCAACTGTTCTCGTTTCTGTCTCTCCCTCTCTTTGGAAATATTTTGCCAAAGTTCACATACAACAAATGCAAACAGTATACAGTTCCTTTAATGAAGGGATGCCAATATCATGCACATAATTGCATTTCTCTTTAGTATCTACCCTTTCTTCTAACAGTTTTCCATTTAGAGGAACACCTTCATTACTTTGGGATACTGGGTAGCGATTAGTGCATCCTCGTAACACCTCAAATATTGGTGCATGGTAGTCCCCCAAATAATAATTATAAGCGATAATAGAGAGTGTGTGCCCTCCATTCCATGCAATATTATAAGAACTTGGTTTTTGCGTGTGTGTGTGTGTGTGTGTGTGTGTGTTTCATTCAGAGCTGCTTCTTTGAGAATCCAATCCACTAAGGCAAGTTTAAGAAAGGGATTTGTTATGGGTATTAAATGGATTGGAGAATCATTAGGAAGGCTGAAAATATAGGCATCAGACTTTGCATCCTGAACTCCCCAAACTTGCCACAGATTGGGATCTCCACAGGAGCTGCTTCTCCTTCCACTCTGAGGAGCCAGCTGCTGGACTGAGATCCTGCTGTTTGGCTTGCCAGCTCTGCCATCTTATTGTCTCTGACAAAACTTGTACTCACGAAATGTGTGATCTACATTCTAACTCTTTTCCCACACATCTCAGTTTTAAATTCAGGTCCCACAAGATGCTGTCTTGCAATGCAAGAAGGCTTGTGGAATGTGGTTAGGATTGATGACAAGTGAACAACTTGTCAGGATTTGCTACACCTTTATTAAATCATATGCTCACAGCCATCATAACAGAGTCATAGTAGTGGTGTCCCCATTTTACAGGTGAGGACAATGAGGCAAGACAGGTTAACATCCTTGATCAGAGTCATGCAACTAAAAGGAAGTAGAACCAGATTCGGAACCCGGACATATTGGCTCCTAAGTCTTCTCTCCGCCCGTCTTGCTTTGCTGCATCTGCACAAACTCCCTTCAACATGTGCCTCATGGAAAATGACTGTAATATTTAATGAGGAGGTCTTCTGTTTTGAAATCCATTTCTAGGTTGTTTATTTTTCCATGCCTGTTGGTTATAACAACAGAAAGCATATAATAATGGATGTAGAAATAGACAAGGAGACTGGAAATCTGGATTTTCATAATGGTTGTCTTCTGACCACAATCTGGGTTAGGTTAAATCATATTTTTTGGCCTCATGTTCTTCTTTAAGCAGTTGGAATAGATGAGCATATTCCAAGGGATTTTCTGTGAAATACTGTTTCTGGAGATGCCCCTCAGAAAAGGATCCTATCTGTGATCACATATGGGTGCAAAATGCTATACAATATACTATGCTTATAAAGAGTCAAAATGCATGTGGTATTTAAAAGGTTCTGAGAGTACAGCCAAAAGAAAAAAAAAGTTGAGCTTTGCTCAACTCAGTACATCATTAAATAGATTTGGAAAAAACTTTTTTTTTAATCAAATATGTGAAGAATACTGAGTTGCAGGATCATTGAAGAAAACTTGAAAAGGTAAATGTTTGTGGTGGTTTTTCCCAGGTACTCAACAGAATCATAGTATGCTTTAGTGAGGACTCTTAGTTGCAAAAAAGCAGGATTCTAGTCCAACTAGCTTAACTAGACAAGAAAACTCAGTAGATTTCATGAGTTTTGCATGACCGTGAAAGGAAGGAATACAACAGAACCTCAGGAATGAAATAAACTCAGGCAGTAGAATAAGAACTAGATTGTCTTTATCTCCTATCTGAGTCTTCTGCACGCCTAGGCATAACACTGTCTTCTCTCTTAGTCCACATAGTTGAAAGCATGGTTATAACAGATTCCAAGTTTACATGTTCTTGTTCAGTCTTCAGGAGGGATCCTCCATAAGATTTTTCTTGGCCCCAGTGTGACATTTTTGTGGAGTGAACTCATTTGCCCAGCTTGAGTCAAATACCAATTCCTGAGCACATTGCTTTTAACAAGATAAACAAGATCATCTTATAAAAACATAACAGCTGCATGTAAATGGAGCGAGGAAAAACAAGGTGATTCCCAGAAATGGGGAAGTGAAATGAACACAGAACATGACAGCTATAAGTATTTGGTCAATATAGGATGTTATTGACTGAGTAGTCATTTTAATCATTGGAAGAATCTGTTAAGCAAATTCTGATCCAAATTCAGATCCAAATCTGTGTTTATGGATTTTTGTATTTATTATGAAGTCTAAATATGTAGTCTTGGAAAAGATGGTTAACAAGAGAGGTAACGACTGGTTCATCTCAAAGTCTTATTGTATAGCTCCTCTGATCCCAAACCACATTGAATGTAATAGAATATCTGGGAAGTACTTAACTCTAAAGATAAGTAACTCACTCCTCATGTACTTATTTAAGACTTTGGAACTATTGCTCTAAAATTTCAAGTTGATTTTCTAGGCAATAGACAAAAACAAATGGGTGTTTTATGAGCCCTTGGAGACCAGTCAACCACTATAGCTCTACTCCATTTTATTTCTGACTTATCAGCGTCTTGGCCAGCACTGAGGAAAATAAGATTCAATTTAGCTCCTTCTTAAGGGGAGGCATTCAATTGTTAAGCCAGTACATGCACTGAAGTGGATTTTGTATCAGGGATGAAATTTTTCCACATTCATATTTTTCCTACTTTTTCCAGGAAGGAAGAAAAAGTTTCTCTAAGGCTTGACTTGATACTATTAATTCCATTAAGTGAATTTAATTTCAGATAATGGCTGAATTTGTCATATTATACATATATTATGCTTCCAGGAAAGAAAATAGCCACTCTAGAATGTTTAAGACTGTCGATCTTCATTTCTCAGCTTTCTTGTCAATCTTATGATTTAGTGTAACATCAGTGTCCTGTGAATATACAAGATTTCCTAGAGGAATACTATCAATCACGTGTGTTAGAGAGATTATCAAAGTCTGTTTGTTTTCTAGCTTCTTTAGCTCTCCTTAACCCACCCTGAAGCATTTATTCCCTTCCACTCAAGCTTTACCCCACATTACATGCCTTTAAAAGGCTCTAGATCGGATGATTTAGGACCAAGTAAAACTGATGGACAATCCAGCTCTGATTTGAAGCTGAGTGGATGGAGCTGTACTTTCCCTTTGCTCTTGAAATAGAACCTATTTTATCTTATATTATTTTATTATTTATTTTTAAATGTTTATTTGTATTTGAGAGAGAGTCAGATACAGAACATGAGCAGGGGTGGGGCAGAGAGAGAGGGAGACACAGAATCTGAAACAGGCTCCAGGCTCTGAGCTTTCAGCACAGAGCCCAACGCAGGGCTCTTAACCACAAATCATGAGATCATGACCTGAGCCGCAGTCAGACATTTAACTGACTGAGCCACCCAGGTGCCCATGGGACCTCCATTTCAAATTCTAGTTTTCATAATCACCATAATAATAACACTAATTCAGTCTTCCTATATGCTCGATTCTGTGGGTGTTTATGTATGTATTTTTCATATTTATGTATTTGCTAATTTGATCATCGTGATCAACCAGGGAAGTATATATTGTTATTCCTACTTTAACAACCAGGAGGCCGAGTTATGATAAAATTAAGTATTTGGGCAAGGTGACAGGGGCATAAGTAACAGGGACAGGACTTGAACTTAAGACTGACACCAAAATTCCACATAAGGTATTTGAAGGAGACACTACACTTACACAGCTTCCATTAAATACTGTTGTTTTTGTGGGGGTTTTTTGTTTGTTTTTTTGTTTGTTTGTTTGTTTTTAAATTTTACTATGTATGGTATCTTCTCTTCTGGGTATTCTGTGATTTGTTTCTCACCTCTTAGATATCCTTGAAATCTAACCTTTGTAAGACCTGCTGCTGCCTTATTTTTGGTAGCTGACCTTGTTCTAAGATGTAAACTACAGCTGTGTCTGAGTCACATCACAGTTCCTGGGGTCAACTAAGTAAATTCTTACGGCTATTCTGGAAAGTTCAAATTCCTGAACTGATGACAGCCTTTTTTCCTATGCTGTGTTTACTCATGAAGACATTACTATTTACTCCTGCTTGGATTTCCCTAAGGGTAAATGCCTATAGATTTTCCTTAAGCTGGGTTAAATGTGCTCGGAACACTTACATTAGCCTACAATTGGGCAGAATTCTCCACACAAACCTTATTTTATAATAATGTGTTGCATATCTCCTGTAACTTATTGAATACTGTACTGAAAGTGAAAAATGAAATGGTTGTATGGGTCCAGAATGGTTTTAAGTGTCGCAGTTGTTTACCTTCGTGATCGTGTGGCTGACAGGGCACTGCCCTTGCGCAGCATCATGAGAGAGTATCGGACCATAAATCACTTGCCCAGGAAAAGATACAAATTCAAAACTCCAAGTGTGATTTCTACTAAATGTGTAATATTTTCACACCCTCCTAAAGTCACAACATCATGAGTTGGGGAGCATCTATATTTTTTTTATTGTCAGATTCCCTTCCTTCTGCCCACTGGTCATTGTGAGTTCAAGCCCCATGTTGGGCTCTGTGCTGACAGCTCAGAGCCTGGAGCCTGCTTTGCATTCTGTGTCTCCCTCTCTCCCTGCCCCTTCCCCACCCAGGCTCTGTCTCTATCTCTGTCTCTCTCTTTCTCTCTCTCAAAATTAAATAAACATTAAATTTTTTAAAAAAATATATAAAAAAAAACAATTTGTCAAAGATCACAAGGAACAGTTCAAACAGAGCCAGTAAAAAAAATTATTTTGGATGCACCACAGTTGAATATCCACGGGGGATACCTGGAGCTTAGGGAAGAAGGAACAGCTGTTGACAAAAGAAATACTGCCTACTAACAACAGTGAAAACCATCATAAAGGCAGCAGGGACAGCGGAGAAAACAAACAAACAACAACAAAAATAATTGTCTCAGTTGAGACCAGAAATATTACCCAGAGCAAGAGAATGTTCCGTGGTGATTGCTAACTGTTGGTGCTTATTCTTATAAGCCATGGCCCAGAGCTCATTCCACAAAACCTGCCTTATTGTTTACTTGTCTTAGTTGCACAAAGTCCTTTCTCTTTCACTATTCATGGATTTATACCTACCAATACAGTACAGATATTTACATGTAATTTCTTTTCTCTCAACATACATGTTCATTTTTAAACAAATTTATAAGGAGGAATGTTTCCAAAATACCCTGACAATTATATTGCCAATCAATATTACTGTGATTCATCTCAGTGCCATTTTATTCAGATTTGAGGAGTATCCTGACCATTTTACAGGAATGAGATTTATTTTTGCCATCACAAAACGTATCCAGAGGGATTTTCCGCAGATAGGTTACATAACTAAACTCGACTCTTAAAACATGTCCTAGTAAATTACATGCTTAAGTCACAACATTCATACTCTTTGCCATCATTTTCAAATCTGTATGTAGTGGTAAATGTAAATAAAGTGAAAACGAAGTGTTAGGGATAACATGCATTGTCATGTGGGACAATTTTCAAATAAACTGTCCCTCTTTTTGAAAGGCATTAGACTTAATCTAGTACTTTCAAGTTATTTTTCAGCATTTTTTTAATATCCACATATGTCATTCAGCAGTATTTTATCCATATATGTCATTTTTCATTTAGGGAGTCCGTATAAGTACTGTTTAAGAGTTAAGTCCAAATAGGAGTGCTTGGGTGTCTCACTTAAGTGTCTGACTCTTGATCTCAGGTCATGATGTCCTGTTTCATGGGACTGAGCCCTCTGTTGGGCTCTGCACTGAGAGTGTGAAGTGTGCTTGGGATTCTTTCTCCCTCATTGTCTCTCAAAAGAGATAAATCACTTTTTAAAAAATGCCCAAATAAGAATTCATATTTCTGGAATGAACTGGTAGGAATGTGTTGCCTTATGTAATTTATGAAGGAAGCTTTACTAGAGAGATGTACATAACCCATAAGAAATAGGTGTTTCTATTATTACCCAAAACAAACATGCTCACTAGAGAGCAGGGACCTTATCTTTATTTAGCTTTATACTTTATATGTACAGTATCAGGAATAAATGCTACCAATGAAAGCATTTGAATACTGAAGAAAATGTTTAGTATTTTCTTTTTGCCACTTAGGACTTAGACAATAGGTACCAAAGTGTGGAAACAAATTTCTAGGCACATCTTTCCCTCAAACAGGTTACCGTCCTCAGTTACATTGGCTGACTCTGAAGATGAAAAATGTAAAAAGCATTTGCCCATAATTATAACTAAACCTAGTTTTACTTCAAGGCGTGTACAATGCTTCCATGACCATCTTTTAGTTCACAAATGTTATATTTATCTATAAACAACCCAAGGTGTTAGTTTGCCACTTGTAAATTATGTTAAAATATCTTATTTCCCTAAAAGATCTTAAGTTCTGGAGAGAAAGCACTGCCTTGTACTCATTTCAGTATATTCCTTTTAAGATCTAGTGCAGTCTTGAAAACATAGATGACAACAGATATTGATAAATGTTAACATTTTTAAAAATATTTTTTTAAAGTTTATTTCTGAGACAGAGAGAGAGACAGAGCACGAGTGGGGGCAGGGCACAGAGAGAGAGAGAGGGAGACACAGAATCCGAAGGAGGCTCCAGTCTCTGAGCTGTCAGAACAGAGCCCACCACAGGGCTTGAACTCACAAACCGTGAGATCATGACCTGAGCCATCCAGGTGCCCCAAAAACTGTTAACATTTGTACATTTACTTAAACATTTATTGATCACTGACCATAAGCCCAAGCACTATTTTAGGCACTGGGGATGAAGCAGAGAATAAATGATGCTCTTGTGGCATTTACGAGTGATCAGTTCATTCACTCATTCAAAGATATTATTGAAGACTGATTAGATACCCGAAACTATACTATCACTGGGGAATATAAGAGTGTAAATTCAGTCCATTTCCTACCTTAAGGAGTTTTCAGTGTAGTTGAAGAAATAACTAAATAGACCGTTACACTTCACAGCTGCAACAGAAATAAATACAGGGGTTTAGGAAACACATGTGATAGGCCCCTAACCCATATCTGGGCAGAGGCAGCAATAAAGAAATTCTCCCTGGAGGGTGTGATACTTAGGCTGGCATAGGAAGTACTGGGATGCTTTGCAGGTGGGGACACTGGAGAGGGTGGGAGTGGGAACTGGTAGTAGAGGGTCAGAGGAGAACACTGAGACAGGGCATGACCCATCACTGCAAATGAAAGTAGTTCAAGATGGATGGATAATCAAAAAATAAAAGTACCATGTAAAAAAAGTGAAGTTGCAAAGGGGAAACTGGAGATGAGACAGCGGAGACTTTTGTACACCTATGTCTAGAGGGAAATTGGGAGTCATTCTGATCAATGCAGACTGAACTTTAATAAACGGCAGTCTGAGGCTTAAATAAAAATGTAACTTTTCTCAAATACTACAAATGTTTTTTGAACAAGTCTTGTGTTTAAGGCATTACTCTAGACCTGTAGAGAACAGAAAAATAATGTATCAATAACATTGTCCTCAGGAACTTTGCAGTTTATTAGAGGGCATGTGCTAAGTACACAAATAAGTACTTAAATGATGAAATACAATCAAAGCCCCAAGAAAGATCCGAGTTCGAAAGGCCAGAAAGAAGTCATATTATTTTGATGAAAAGAGGAAACTTCAGGGTTGTAATTGAATCAGGGCTGAAAGGATGGGTTTTATTTCGACAAAGAGGATTAGAGTCGGAGAAACTGTCATCACCAATGGCAGTAATGTGGAAAATTGCACAGGAAAGGTCATGAATCAGCCAGAAGTCAAGCGTTGGCTTGAGTGTATTAAAGTGTGTTGAGGTTGGTTAGCTTTGAGGTTTTGTTTTTGTCTGTCTTCTGTCAGGACAGCTCTGCCTCAGATATTCTCAAAGTTGGCTGCCTGTTGTCATTCAGATCTTAGTTCCAATACCTGCTCCAGAGACCAGCTCTCCCTGGTTACCTGTCTACAATGGAAACGTCTCTCTCCTTTATCTTCCATCATAGCATCCTGTTCTATTTATTTTTATCTTTTTTTTAATCCTTGATCTCCCTTGTTTATAATATAAGTGGGATAAAAGTAGGAGCCTTGTACATATTTTACTAGTATCAACCGAGCATATGTAATAGTCTCTCAACGCCTATTTTTTGAATGAATTAAACAACTGGCTCAGTTGATAAGATCAGAAAATATTTTGAGACCATAGCAGAGAAAACTTGCATGCCAGGCAGATCGGATTGCTAAAACCATGTCCATGGACTTGCTGTAAGAGTGGCTTGACTGAAGTTCTGTTTCTGGATACTTGGAAACCATAAAGAGGTTGGATTCAAGACTTGAAAGACTGGAAGGGAAGGAAACATCCAGAAGATGCTGTAATATGGTAAAAAGAAAGAAAGAACAAGCATCACAGTGAGAGGTGTGGCTGTACAATTAGGGAGGAGGAGACACGGGCAGCTAGAACTGCCAGATTTGGCAACAGATTCATCATGCAGAGCAAGAAAGAGTTGAAGAGGACTCTCAACTTTCTGGGGCAAATAAATGGGAACATAGTGATCCCAGGGCTAGTTTGAATGTACAACGTTGACCAGACATCCAGAAGATGACATCCTTTTGGAAAATCAGCTGTTGTGTCCAGGAGAGAGAGAGAGGGCTGACAATTGATTAATGAAAGTGTGTCCAGTCTCCCCCCACCCTCCCCCCATAGCCATTCTGCCAGCATGAGAGCCTCTCACAAGTAGCAAGAATTCAGCAAAATGCAGGAGTTCATGGCACTCATTACTCTCTTCACTACATCATTTTTTTTTCAACTGACAGACACATTTAAGCTTCTTAAGCTCAAGATGCACAGTGTGATAGCACACTCTATGCCTCCCTGCCCTAGCAGGTCACTTGTTCTTAATGCAAAGCCATGCTCAGCCAGGTACAACCCCGTACAGGTGCTCTTTCACATTTCCTTGGCAGTGAGGTATTTTGGTTCCGTTGCATTTACTTGAGATTTTAGTAGAATTTCTTCTTGCTGGAGACGTTCATTATATTCCCAACTATTCTTTCCCTCTATGCCCTGCATTTCTTTCTACTCAACTCCACTTTCTTTATCCAGAAATGTGTTACTTATTGCTCTGTTCCAACCATACACTGTATTTATATAAAAGCGCTTGTGCAGTTTTGAAACAGAAGATTGATGTGAGACACTGTTTTTGCCTTTAACGATATTGGTGATCTGCAATCCCAAAGACTGAAGAGTCTTTGGGTAGAGCTGTCTTAATATAGCAGATAAGATATAGTCTCATTGTTGAAGAGAATAAGAATAATTCCTGCCTTCTTTTAATGACCTTGGGTAGGATGATATTTCTGAGACTGAAGTGAAAAAATAGCAAGTCCATAATCCGAAATCAGAAATGGGTGAGTTTATAAATTAGAATATGGAGGAGCCAGCATAGAGCTAGGAAAAACACAATAGTGTTGGTGAATAATGATAATGCTGATAGCTAGTATTTATTATGGTCTTACCACGGACCAAGAGTAGATCTAACCACTTTATAGATGTTACCCTTTTAAGATTCAATAGTGTCCCATTATTTTAGTGTCCCTTGAATAGTGGAGGATTCAATACTAGAAAGGCTAAGTAACTTGTTTAAGGTCACACAGCTAGCATGTAGATATGGCTGGTCTGTTGGATTTCGTATTTCTAAACCTTTAATCAGCATGCTGAAGCAAGCCAGTTGTGCACACGCACACACACACACATTTCGAAAAGGAATGACAGGCAAGTGTTTCAAATGTTGCACATAATCAATGAAAATAACAGAGGGAAAGGTCACTAGGTTTGGTAATTTAAATGTCATTATTAATCTTTGAGAGAGAAGTATTTTTTAAAGAGAGGGAGTGATAGAGATCAGATTGTGTCCTATAAAAAGAAAATATTTTTTTTAATAAGTAGGAGATTTTAGGAAAGTGAAAACAAATAGTGAACCAAGTATGCAATTCAAATTCTCAATTGCCTTTTCATTCCAAATTTTCATTACATTCAATATGCAAAAAAATACACATTAATAAGGTTTTAGTTGATAAAAAACTTTCAGAGTACTTTCAATCTTTTAATCTTCATAAAGGGGAGAGAATGATTATCATTGGATAGCCAATTTAAGCTGCATGCTAAAGGGCCAGTGTTCTGTTGAGAACAAAGTTTAAAAAGAATAACAAGGATTTTTTTTAAATGAAAGTCAACACTGTGCGGAGGGTCCACCATCTATCTTAATTTCTGAGGTCACAAGCTATATTCAATTGTAATTCAAGATAAGGCAATAGCATGACCTTACAGGTGAGCTGCTTCAGTCCCTGAGATAACCTTGTATGTTTCTTAGTCTAAATGTTAACACTTTAAGTAATAAGACCCTGTCTTATCAGAATTTTATTACAATAATTATTTCTCAAAAAATGAAATTCACATTCATTTTAGATGTGGAGAACTTTTAAAAAGCAGTATCTGTTTTTTGATGCTCGTTGATAGTTTATGGCACATAGGGTAAGCTTAAATGTCATTGGACCTATATTTACATAAAATTCAATCTTCTTTCTTTGGGGAAATGTGAGACATTCATTGGGTCTTAAATTTGCAAAAGATGCTGGTTCCCCAAGACAACAGTAATGGCAGATAAATTGGGTTTTCTACTCCACAACTCCCCATAGGCTCCTGCTAAAATGCAGAGTGGAGTGGCTGCCTTGGAGAATTTTCTTGCTAAAGTGCTTATTTCTACACTTCGTCACTTGTAGGAAACTCTGCCATGAATTATGGAATACAGAAATTTAAAAGACTATCTTAACATGTAACTAGGTTTTAAAGATTTAGCAGTATATAAATACAGAAATAGTGTTTTATACAAAAGTTAGTCATTGAATAAAGCAAAAATGTGTAATGGGTTAAATATGCATATAAATACTTCTTGGTGGCAACATATAAGTTATTATTTAACTTGTATGGAACCTTGAAGACCCAATTTATATACCTTTAAAACTATCCAGGGCTCAATGGAAACAGAGGTAGAAGAATAAATAATGACCATTTATTGCTGTGTTACTGATTGGCAGGTCTGGAGAGAAATAAATACAACTGAATTCAAATGAATACTGCATTATATTACATTCCAATAAGTTGTACTAATAAATAGCTAATTGTACTTTACATTTTATTCCGTTGTGGCTCAATGCCAAATTCTGGAAGATAATTAGTTCTTTGAATAGGCATGGAGCATGAACAATTGAAAGTATCATTTTAATGACTATTGTAAAATCAGGTTTTTTATTGTTACCTTTTATTTAGACAGAAAATCTCATTGGCCTTCAAGAACATATTCATATTCATTTCCTATTTATTGACACCCACAGATCACTTAGGTCAACGCTACATGATCAACCTCAAAATGAGAGGTGCTGCTTTACTTTATTTCCATTTATAAAAGAGGAAAATACATTCCTGATAATGTTATCATAATTGGATTCTCACCTGAGCGTAGCTTTTAAAAGTTATTGTTCTATTTATTTTTCCAAGCATTTAACTCTTTTGTGCTGTTCCTTCCTCACCCTTTTCTCCACTCTATATATTTGCTTGCATAAATATCGTCTCTGGCTTAGCCACTAAAAGCAAATCGCTTTCTCTTTGTACTAATTAACCACAGGTTCACAAATGGCATATTTATTGTTGGGTGGGTTTATGCTGAAAACTCATTTTATCATGAACATGCATCAAGTTTTTTACTTAATTTTTTTTTTAAAATTTTATTTCAAGGGGCCCCTGGGTGGCTCAGTTGGTTAAGCGTCTAACTTCGGTTCAGGTCATGATCTCACGGTTCGTGGGTTCAAGCCCCACGTTGGGCTCTGTGCTGACAGCTTGGAGCCTGGAGCCTACTTCAGATTCTGTGTCTGCCTCTCTCTCTGCCCCTGCCGTGCTTACACCCTCTCTCTCTGTCTCTCTCTCTCTTTTTCTCAAAAGTAAATAAACATTAAAAAAATTTTACACTTTATTTAAAAACTTCAAGTAATGTTTAAGATTGTGTTATAATACTTAAGTTGTCTCATTTAAGCCTGCATCTCACCATTATCTCCTCTCCATTATATATCAAAAGGTTATCTTTAACAGCCAGGTGTCTCAGTTTGTACAAGAGTCAACAGACTTCAGTCCATCTTGTCTACTTCTGCTCCCTGTTTTAAGCATAATGTTGGTGTTCACAACAACTGTATTTTTATTTAACATTTATGCATGCTAAACAAAGAAATTCTTGTTAAACCCATGAGGTGTTTGCCAACTGTTCTGTCTCTCTGCTTTTGATACCCTGGTTTTGCTTAAACTACTTTCCTCTCAAAAATTCTGCTCTGTAGTACAGTTCCTTTCCAGGAATGCTATTGCAGTTTATGTTTGTTGTAGCTTAGCTAAAATTAATTTTAAAAGACTCATCCCGTAAATGCCCTTTATTAAATACTCTCGTCTTTATCACAGACATTGGAAGAGACAGGTAGTGAAGCCGAAGGGAATTTTCACTTGTATAAACACGTCTAAAATATTTCTTTATTTAGACACATTTGTGGTTTTGTTCAGAATATAAATGTGGCTTATTACTATGGGCTCAGAATATATATCACATTTGAAATTTGGAAGTACTTATCAGCCCATAGTCCACTTCATCCAGTATCCACATTATAACCAAGGAAGCTCAGTGCAGTCATTTTGAAGTTTGCTTCACCATTTGCAGATCAAGTGACTGGGAGAAAGATTTTCATTTTGAGTATCAGATCTGTAAGCTTGAATGAAGTTCTGTAGTAGTTGGACAATACTCACCATTTATATGGCCTCATGACATTGTTAATATGCTGACTTAAAGAAAGTCACAAATTTATCTTCCAGTGGTATTTCCAGAGTCTGAAAGTCCTTCTTAGTGACTTTTTGTGCTGAATTTAGGAGATTATTATTAAAATATGTTCCTGTGTGAATAGAAGGAGAGTAAGAGCATAGATTTTTTTTTTTAAGGAAGAAGGTAGTGGCAGAATATCTGAAATAGGAGTTATTACACAAGGACAAAGTGCAGTGCAGTAATACAGGGAGAAAGGAGAGCAAAAGCAGCTGGGGCATCATGTTTGGATAAAGAGGAGGTGGAATTAGAAAGAAACAAAGATCTTTCCAATGGATGAGGGACTTTCAACCCTTCATGTCAGTGATTATCCAAATCCATGATCCAAATTATATAATTCTTCCCAACCCTGAAAATACAATTTAATCCTTTAAAATAGGATTATTTTTAAAAAAATTTAACGTTTATTTATTATTGAGAGACAGAGAAACACAGAACGTGAGTGGGGGAGGGGCAGAAGAGAGGGAGACACAGAATCCGAAGCAGGCTCCAGGCTCTAAGCTGTCAGCACAGAGCCCGATGTGGGGCTCAGACTCACAAACTGAGATCATGACCTGAGCCAAAGTTGATCGCCTAACCAACTGAGCCACCCAGGTGCCCCTGAAATAGGATTATTTTAAATAGAGGAAAACCAACTTAGAAGTTTCTTTTTTGAGATCATTGTGCTTTCTTTGCATCGGTGGGTTTTTTGATAATGCATGGTCCATTGTATCATCGTTTTTATTACTGTTTGTTCTTTCTAAGATATAATATTGTAAATATGTCAATGTAATGGTTAAAAAAATAAGCATCAACACAAACATTGAAATAATCTGGGTAGAAATAAGAGCTTAAAGAATTAGTCTCAGGAATGTATTTTTAAGAATATTCCAATTCGGGATGCCACAGGAAAAATTACTATGTCATTTTTGCTTAAATAAAAATATTTGGAGACTAAGACAGATAAAAATAAACTAAATGAAAAGATATCCTGTGAGGGAAAATTGAACAAATCAGTCAAAAGTATATTTCTCTAAGTATACTCTAATATGAAATGTCTGAAAGAGGCTGAGATCTCATTATCAATATTTTAGGGAATCCAGAGGACAGAGGAACATGTTAAAAAATGCAGACTTAAATTACAAAACAGAAAATTCAATGTCTCCAACAAATAAATTCTAGGAAGGGCTTGAGGGGAAGAAAGGCAGCTTGGCAGGGGAAGAGAGGAAGGGAAGGAAGGGAAGAGAAGGGAGGAGGGAAAAAGGAGAGACTTACTAATTAAAGAGAATTAATAATTACACTGTGGGGATTTTAGTTTGATTCTGACTCAAAAGGACTAATTGAACATTGTCTGTGAAGGGATGTATATCAAATAAAATATTTGTGAAATAATTATTAGAGATCTGAACACTGATATGTATTACTAAATCACTATTAATGCTTTTCCGGTGTGACAAGTGATGTTGTGGTTTGTTTTATTTTTTAAGTTTTTGAGGTAAGCAATGAACAAGTCAGATTTTCCATGAGTCATAACTCTTAACGATGAGTAAAAGGTGGATGGGAGTTCATTTTACTATGCTGCTTACTTTTGTATTCATTTGAAAATTTCCAGAATACTACAGTTAAATATATATGCCAATTTTAGATTATATTGAAACACTTAAGTTATGAAAATACAGTCTGCCTTATTTTTGATGGGCAGGGAGAATCACACCTTTATTTTCTGACTTTTTTTTTCTTCTAATTTTTAATTCAGTTAATTAACATATACTGTTACATTCGTTTCAGATGGACAATATAGTAATTCAACACTTCACACATCACTCATGCTCATCATACAAGTGCCCTCCTTAATCCTCATCACCTATTTCACCTGTCCCTCCACCTCCCATCCCCTTCCCTCTGGTAACCACCAGTGTGTTCTCTATAGTTAAAAATCTGTTTCTTGGTTTGCCTCTCTCTCTCTCTCTCTCTCTCTCTCTCTCTCTTCCCCCTTTTGCCCATTTGTTTTGTTACTTAAATTCCACATGAGTAAAATCATATGGTGTTTGTCTTTCTCTGACTGACTTATTTTGCTTAGCATTATACTCTCCAGCTCTATGCATGTTCTTGCAAAAGGCAAGATTTCATTCTTTTTTATGGCTAAATAATATCCATATATATATGTATTTATAATTTATCATTCATATATATATATATAGGAATATATATACCATTCAAATGTGTGTGTGTGTGTGTGTGTGTGTGTGTGTGTGTGTGTGTGTATTCCTCGATCTATGGACACAGGCTGCTTCCATATCTTGTACTGTAAATAATGCTGCTATAAACACTGAGGTGCGTATATCCCTTTGAATTACTGTTCTCGTATCTTTGGGTAAATACCCAGTAGTATGCTTGCTGGATCATAAGGTAGTTCTATTTTTAACTTTTTGAGAAAACTCCGTACTGTTTGCCATAGTGGCTGTACCAGTTTGCATTCCTACCAACAGTGCATGAAGATCCTTGTTTGTCCACATCCTCACCAACACCTGTTGTTTCTTGTGTTGTGGATTTTAGCCATTCTGACAGGTGTGAGGTGGTATCTCATTGTGGTTTTGATCTGCATTTCCCTGATGGTAAGTGGTGATGAGCACCCTGTCATGTGTCTGTTGGCCGTCCGTATGTCTTCTTGAGAGAAATGAATGTCTGTTCATATCTTCTACCTGTAAAATACAGCCTAGTTTAGAATCACCATTTTCCTAAGGACAATCCCTTTTATAAAAGAAAAAAAGTGACTTGAGAATTCACAAATATTCTCCCCTCAATTCTTCATGTTTGACAAATAGTCTTTATAACAAAATATTTATTGATATGCATGCATACATGTACATTGACTAAATAAAGATACACACATGTACATGCATTACAGAACAGTCTCTAACCATTAACAATTACTCTGAAGAAGAAAAAAACAAAAAACAAAAAACTTGAGAGATGTCGAACTCCGCCAGGGAGATAATCACATTGTACAATGTCTTTAATATCAAATATGATAATTATAAAGTATCTCTAAAATATTTTAAGAGAACATACTAAATGTATTCTAACTTAATTTCTTCTCAATTTTTTTATTTTCTGTTCTTTGTTTCAACTTCTTTGTGTCCAAATTCTGGAACACTTGGAGTATATTGCTCATGAACTTCACAAGACCTCATTCTTGATAAAGCAGGGTATAATGTAAGAAAAATCATGTCCCATTTATTTCTTTCTGTACCTGGTGATATTTTGTTATTCATTTTCATAATCTTCTTAAAGTTTAGATAGTTAAAATCATTCCTGTATTTTATGTGTTGGGAAAGCAAAACAAGGACAAAAGGTGCCCAACAAAATGAGTGTTCATGTTTATGTCCTCACCTAAGAACATTTTGAGGATCAATATAGAACTTAAAAAATATATCTGAGAAATGTGCTTCAAGTATAAAATGATAATAGCAATCTCGGTGCAGGAACTTCATTTGCTTTGTCTTTTAGGCATGAAAAATCCCTTTATATATAATTATGTTTTTGGTTACCAAGTTGATCATAGACACAGATTAGTAAAGATTGCAGATTCTGACAAAGCATTAATAGAACATTTTTGCATTATCTTTTCAGAACAATTCCTGGGTAATATTGATAGAATGCTGCCTAATCTTCTGATCAGACTTTGGCTTTTACAATTTGCAGTAAAGGGGAATGCTTTTCAATCTATAAGTTAAATATAATGCTGAATGTACCATCACGATTTGAGGACACAAAAAGAGAATAATTAAGTTGGGACTGTGCAGAATGCCTGTCCCCAGAGGCTTTGGTAAGAGAACCAGATTGGCTCTGGAGTAGAGACAAACGATGATACATTCAAGTAACAACATTGTCATTTGATGCATTGTTAATTGATACAGAGGGAAACAATATAATTCCAGAACATTCTTAGATATATACTTAGAAAGTAATTTCTTGTACTTGAGCTGTTATTATCTGATCGTTCTTGTGCTGTCTTCTGTCAATGAGCAAAACCTATCTGCATGTCACTAGCTCTCTTAAAGTGTGCCTTTACAACTTGCATTTTACTTTTACGTTTTGATTAATAATGCTTTGTTTCAAAGTATCACAGTGTCTTCCTCTGTTTTTTTGTTTTTACAATACTTGGCTCTTTAAACTTTTGGTGGGGAGAGGCTCATTTTCAAGGAAGCAAAATAAGACGGCTTAGAGAGATAAGACAAGATAAAGGAGATGACATTTTATGAAATTCTATCTGGAGTCCCATATTTCGAGATGTGTCTCTGTATGAAAACACTTTGATCCATGATTGAAGGTTACAAGGATAGCACCGTAATCTGAAGAAGGAAACTAAACCTGCTCGGGAGCTGACATTTGGGTGAGCGAGGGGTCACACCATGCTACAATAGTGGCAGATCTCCCCACAAGATGGCGTTCATGGTTTAGTAGCTTGTTTTAATTAGTGTATTCAAAATCTACACAGCTGGCACTACCAGACACAAAACAGATACAGGAATGTTGCATATATGATTGTGATTTAATATTCTATAGTGTTTCAAAATCTAGTATATGTCCAACAGTTACATGCCTTTTTTCATTGAAACATTCAATTACATTGAAACATTCAATTACATTGAAACATTCAATTACAATATTTAGGGAGTATATTATGTATGCAGTATATATATTATGTATGCAGTATATATATTATGGCTGCACACTGGCAGGTACTAATGCCCAGCCAGAGAAATGGAATGAATGGGAAGTAGGTCACCAATTCTAATCTTGAATGTGGAAAGGGAGAAGAAGAGAGACAAGATCCCCTAGCAGTCAAAATATGAATCAAAGCAAACCCAGGCAAGACCCAAACCTTTAGAATAGTGGGTCATGTTTCTTAGGGTGGCGGGTGGCATTTTAATAGCTGATAGAGCTCACTCCTGAACTCTGGTTTTGAGCTCTGATTAAGACTCAAAGGCTTAAGACTTAAGCCTTAAGACTTTGAGGATAAAACTGTTATTAGATCCTTTGCTGGAATCATCATTGATTTATCCCAAATTGTCTTATATTCTCGTTCTTATTGACAAGATTGACTCCGATAAAGAAGTACCTGTGCCTATCACTAAACATAAATCATGACATTGGGTTGATGGCTAAAGAAGTTAATCAGGAGCCGATATTAAATCTGAGTATAATTGATTGGAAACCCCAATAAGAGATAAATATGGATCTACATCCTGTTCTGTTGTGATAAATTAAGGTGAAAACTATGAAATTTTGTCTCTGAATTTGACACAATTTGGATATTTTTATATTATTTCTTGAACTCCTACAGTTTTTCTTTCCCATAAATTAATGGGACTTCAATAAATGTGGCTCTTCTTCTAGCTTGAAATTCTCTGTTCTGTTTGTCAAATAAATAATATTTTAAGAAACTTTATGTTAGAGAATAGCATCCCAGTGAGTACTGTTTCAGAGGCTGTTGATGGTTAATGTCACTGTTAATAATTTACATTACACTTACTTATATTTTCAATATCTAAAAAAGATCGGTTTTTGACCAATACATCATATGTATAAGCATATGAAAATGCAATCTGTACAGCACGTTAAAACCATGAAAATTCATTTTATAGATCTGAACAGTTCCTGTAGACATCAAGAAATTTATCGGTCTTCCCTCTTCTGCATTTGTGTTACCTGGCAAAGCCTGTGTCTAATACATCTGCAAGATACTTAACGACAGGATATCTTCTGTAACCAGATCACAACTTTACAAATTGGTTAAATTTTAATGAGCAAATGTCTTACCCAATCTTCATTACTTCTACTCAGAGACTCTTACATACTGAACAAAACCTACATCTCTTATGCTAAAATTCAAGGTCCTTTCCAAATCTTTCATCCTTGTTCTCCTTTCAATTTGGTTTCTTGGCTGAGCTCTGGCTTATTGAAGGTTTTTATCCTTATCAGAACCTTTCCATCCTAGTGATTTCATACGTTTGCCTGTTTGCTGTTTGTTTAATGCTTCTCTGGAGTTTTCTTATATTAGTTTTTTTAATATATGGACATGCACATGCTATTAAGGTTTTGACCAAAGCCAAGGGCAATATAATAAATAGATCACTGGTTTTTAATTAAAGCTAGATAGAAATATGTATAAAAATTAAATTACTTTTTATATAAATGCCCTAAACAAAATTATTCTCCCATAAATAGTCTTCTTTCCCATCAAGTCCAGAAATATGCAAAGCAGATCATCATTCCCCTGGAATATGCATTAAACTTGCCTTTTACCAAACATCATAGTACTTTTTCATGCTCTCTATATTATTTTAATGTCTTTAAAATTAGTCTCCTGTTTTCCCAGTCTCACTATCCCTGCCTTAATCATGTCTTTCAACACCGCTTTTTAATTTTTATGGGCATTTTGCAGTGTTGACTACAAGGTTTTTATTCGCAATCTGGGCGAGATCAACTCCATTTTCCACACATGCATAAGAGCATATTTTCCAAGATAGAAATATTATCATGTTACGTCAAAATTCTTCAGTAGAACCCCACTTATTTCTGTTGCAACATCCACATGTTTTAGCATGGAGGACAAAGAAATCGATTCATTTTAGAGCTTGATCCATCTATGTTCATGCATCCTATGAGAGAGAAATGTCTACAGTGCTTTGACTATCCTATACCCCCTGAGTTTACACATACTGTGCCCTATTTTTCACCTTATCCTCTGCCAAATTGATAAATTAATGTCCACTAAATATCATTTAAGTTCATATTAACTTAATTATTTTATTTTATGTGAATAATACCAACGGTCTTATTTACTTAACAGGTTTCTTGGGATATATTCATTCTTTTACTCAGTCTTACTCTAAACAAAGAGACTTGTATTCTTTGGAGACACTGTTACTATCCTGGCCCTAGCTCTTCAGCATAAACAACTGGAAACCACACATACTCTGTGAGCAAGTTGATATCAGACATTGGAACACTGGAATTGCTAGACTGTGGCTCCCTAAGGGGGAAGAATCAAACAAAGCAAGCCATACAGCCACCTCAAAATTCTGCCTAAAGACACTTTTTACGGAGAGAAGAACCTGAAGCACGGGAGAGCAATCTCAGTGAACTGAAAAGACAGAGATATAGAGGCTGAGTCAGCTGGAATTGATTGTGGAATGGAAAAACCTAAGTAGCTCAATCCCAGAGTTCAAACTGTGCTGGAGATGTGATTTCTGACAAACCATTTGGAGAGAGCACAGTCAAACACCAATACATTCATTGGAGACCTGAGAAGGGTTACGCCCTGGCAATATGTTTAAACTAGACCTAGAGAAATGCTCCTCTCAGTGGACTATAATATAATTGAAAAATTATCCTCACTAGTACCAAACTGATCTTTAAGTTGCTTAACTAAGGGCCCAAACAAAGTTCAAAACTATTCAAAGAATACAAAACCCAGACACTCAACAATGTAGCATTTATAATATCCAGAACAATTTTTTAAAGGAACTAAATAGCCAAAGAAGCAATAAAATGTGACCTATAACGGGTAGAAAAACAGTCCACAGAAACACATAATGCAATTATAAATGGAATTGGTGAAAAGAATTTAAAAATAGCTACTATAAATACACTCAAAGATTTACAAAGATGTGTTTCTTTGATAAAGATAATAACTAAATGGAATTTCTATAGTTTAAAAATCTAATAACTGAAATCAAAAATTCACTGAATGGGTCTAATAGAAAATTAGACTCTACAAGAAGAAGAGGTCAGTTAATTTAAGAATAGAAGTATATAAACTACCCAATCTATAGCACAGAGAGAAAATAAGATTAAAAAATCATGTACAAAATATTAGGGAACTGTGGGAAAATATCAAGATGTTCCACATTGAAGTCTCAGAAGGACACGAAAGAGTGGAAGTAAGGGCAGAGATGTTTCAAGAAATGATGCCAGTTTTTTTCCCCAAATTTGACATAAACTATAAACTCAAAGATCCAAGGATATTAACGAAATCGAAGGAAGTAAGTCTGAAGCAAACCACACCTAAGCACACCATAATCAAAACTGGTGAAAAGGGGAGATTAAAAAAAGATAAAAGGAACAAGGGATAAAATACACCTTCCCTGCAGGGAAACAAACAAGTAAATTGCAGACCCTTGGTCAGAAATCATGAAATTCTGAAGTCCGTGGAATATCTTTAAGATGCTGAGAGAAAAATCAAAATTGTTAACCTAGAGTTCTCTATACAGTAAGCCATACTTCAAAAATGAAGGAGGGTATAAACTTTTTTGAGGGCACATAAAAACAGAGAATTTGTCTCTAGTGGATCTATATACAATATGAAATGTTAATAAGATTTCTTCAAGCAGAAAAGAAATGAAAAAGAGTTGGAACTACAGAATAGCATATTTAATGTGAAGTATTTTAGCAACTATAAATATAAAGTTAAAAGTTGATTTCCTTAAATTTGAAATTTCTTTAGAAGACAAGTGTTGTTGAAAGCAAATATATTTTAAAGTTTCTGACATAGGTAGGGTAAAAATAAAACAAAATAAAGTCAAACCCAAAATGGAATTATGCTATTTGTGGATCTAAGCAAAATGGTGCAGATAATAGGCAAATATTATTTTAAAGTATACTCTGTAACTTAAAATTGCATTCGATAAACTCTACAGCAAACACTAGAAAATGAAAATATAATAAACCAATAATAGAAATAAAATGGAATCATAAAATATTTTCAATTACCAAAAAAAGGAAAGTAGGAAAAAGAATAGATGGGGAAAAGTAGAAAAGAAAATAGCAAAATTATAAGGCAAAATGTAACATATTGTAAGTAAGTGGAAATGATCTAAATATTCCAAAAATCAGAAATTGTCAGACTAGATATAAAATGATACCAAGTATACGTTGTTTACAAGAAACAGAATTTCAATATAAAGATAATAATAAAGTGTAAAATGATTAAAAAGTTACACCATAAAATATTGATCAAATAAAGGCATACTAGCTATATTAATGTCAAAGTACACTTTGTAAAAACCAATATTGCCAGTTATAAAGCCATGTTGAATGGTATTTATACTATGAAGACTTGGTAAGATTTTTGAAACATAAATACACATCTTTTAAAATTTGAGGAAATTTTTGGTCACCATATTTACACATGCTTTGTCTGTCTCATTCTCCATCCATTTGGGAGTCCAGTAATACATGTGTTAGACCTTTTATCCTGTAGGTTTCTGAGACTGTCCTTACTCAAGTTTCTCTCTTGTATAAATATCAAGTAATGTCTATTAAACCATTTTCAGTTTTACTGATACACTCCTCTGTCCTCTCCATTTTGATATTGACTTCATCCAGTGAAAATTAAATTTCAGACATCATATTTTTCAGTGCTAAGTTTTCTATATGGTTCTTTTTAAATTTTATGTTTCTCTCCTGAGATGTTTGTATAATCTTCATTGTGGGCATATTTTCTTTTATGTCATAAAGCATAGTAATAACAATTATGTTAACTCCTATGTCTGCTAATTCCCACATTTGGGTCATCTAGGGATTTTCTTCTTTTAATTTTCTGGTATCTTAGAAAAGGTTACATATTCATAGTACTTTTTATGTCAAGTAATTTTTTTCACTTCCTTGCAAATAATATGTTGTGGAGAATCTAGATTCTGATATATCCACCAAAGAATCTTGATGTTTTGTTTTAGGAAGCAACCAACTTGCTTAGAGTCAAACTGCAAACTTAATTGCTTGAAAAGGAGCATAAATCTCTGCTCATTAATTTTTCACTGCTATCAGTCTGAACTGCAGTTGTATAAGAGTCAGGTAAAAATTGGAAAGATTTCCTAAGTAGAATATGTAACTCCTTATCAGGATCTTTTCTTTATGGGACTTCCTTCTTCCTTTCCAGAGCCTGTGGTCACCTCAACTCTTCTTTTTTCAGGCCAGAAGGGCTGAACATCTTCCCTGTGTAACCACTAAATGCAGACTTTAGACTCTGCTCATGCTAAAAGTGATCAAACAGGAAGCCTGTCCCTGTGCCTGAATCATCTTCTAATCATCCTTTCCAGAATCCACATGTATTTGTCAATTCTTCATAAACTTGAGGTTTCTATTTCTTTATATTTTTTTAGAAATTATTGTTGTTGCTAATGGCGGATTTACTCCAGTATGAGCCAACCTATTCACACCAAACACAGACCTCCAGAGCTTACACTTTTAGCCATTAGGCTAAACAAAATAACACTAATGACTATTACATATTGAATCCTGATGATGTAGGTACGATGGATGGTAGTTTACCTACATTGCCTGAAATAATCCTTACAATTACATTATGAGGTAGTTATTATTTTCCCTTTTAACAGAGTAATAAACTAAAGCATGTGGTAATTAAGCCATTAGCCTGGGTTAACACAAGTAGAACAACAGAGTTTTTAAATTCAGTTTTCTGTGATTTCACAAGGCCCCCAGGCTTCTAACCACCACATTGCACAGTTTAATGTTTCTGATTACTAGATAAATGTTATGAATTCTAGGATTCGAAATTTCCCAAAAATAGGTTGAGAAAATATATTTTATTATTATGGAAAATTTCAAAATTCAATTAAAAAATCAGCAATTTCAAAATTAACTCCTACTTGAGGGCAGATTCACTTTCTACATCTTTGTAAGATTATAATCAACTGAAATAGTGAATTTAACATGATAGAGGCCTAAGAAAGCAATATATTAATTATAAATATCATAAAACTATATGACCTTCTTTAAAAAGACAAAGGTAGGGGCGCCTGGGTGACTCAGTTGGTTAAGCGCCTGACTTTGGCTCAGGTCATGATCTAGTGGTTTGTGAATTCAAGCCCTGTGTCAGGCTCTGTGCTGACAGCTCAGAGCCTGGAGCCTGCTTTGGATTCTGTGTCTCCTCCTCTCTCTGCCCCTCCCATGCTCATGCTCTGTCTCTCTCTGTCTCTCAATAATAAATAAATGTTTTTAAAAAATAAATAAATAAAAATAAATAAATAAAAAGACAAATGTTTAAAAAGAGACCTTGGGTTTTAATAGTTATCGTTTACTATCATGTGAAGTGTTGGATAGCACATGAAATCCTCAATTTTTTGAGGTAAATAGAAAGATTTAACAAAATAATGCAAGAAGGACCAAATGTCGAGGTCTCAATAAAAAGATTTTCCAAGTCCATCATAGATGAGATTTTTCCACCAAACTGCTTCCTTCCTGCAATTTAAATAGGAGATGGAAATCTTGAATCACTGATTCCTTCCTCAACGCCACTTCAGGAGTGATTTTGATCCATTTCTCTTGTATCTGTCTCTGGAGACTAAGTGATAGACAGTAGCTTCCTGAACAATTGCCAGGCAATGCAGCAAAGTCAGGGGTAAAAAGAAGGTCATAGAAAGAGAAGAATGAAAGTTGAAACTCAATCAATCCTTTGTGGAAATCACTGCCATGAATGGAATTTATTGAGTATGAATACAGCTTTGGGAATTAAAAAGAGAAGATGAAAAGCAAAAAGAATTTTTTTGCAAAAGAAAAATGAAGAAAATGGGTACAGTGTTAACAAGGGAAGAGTGTGTGTTTGGGGGAGGAGGTAGATTTAAATTATATAACCCTAATTTAAAAATAGGTAATTAAGTATAAGATTTCTGCCTGCTATGGGTTGTTTTTCCATTTTGGTTCTTAGATATCTATTGGCCTATAATTTATACAATTGAAAATTGTAATAAATCATCCCTGTTTTCTTTTCCTTCCTGCTAATATAACATCCGTCCTCTTAAAAGTTCCTAGTATATATTTTTAAAAACACAAGTTGAAAAATACATGTCTTTAAGTATAATAGTCTTAGAGAGACTAGTATGAAATATAATCTCTTTTTTATACTAATTTAAAAAACCATTTATTAAGTGCTTGCTATAGCCTAACACTGTTATAATTATTTGGAATGGACTGACAAACTATACCTTAATTTGCTCCCATTTTCCTCTACTACTATTTTAACTTTCTTAAGCAAATTTACATTATCAAGTATAATCAGCCTCTATTATACTGTAGACATAAATATATTTTTTTCTAAAAAAAATCTGAAAAGATAGTATATTTATATGAAATCCTTGTATGAATATCCCTCAAAGTCACACATTAGGCAAATTGTTATATTTTCTCCCATGGTTTTCCTAATATCAAAATAGAAATTTGTTACTTGCATACAGCATTTTAAAAAGAAAAATACGTATTGATACCAATTAATCTTAATCTACAATGGGAATGGCTAAGTTCAATTTGTTTTAATTGATTTAATTTTTTATTGAAAGTTTATAATTCAAAATTCATTTTGTAGAATACTTTATTTTAAATTTTCTAACTCAAAATTTCATTTTCTTAACATTAAAAATTAATTTTAAGTATTCAGTAAACTTGTATTATAAGGAGCTTTTATTCCATGAACCCTGTTTATTAGAAATCTTCTTTGCCTGCACTTCTATTTACTGAATCACCAGGGATATTTTAGGTTCTAATTTAACACCTTGGGCGTATATTTATACAAAAACTATCCCCCAAGTATAAATGATGATAAATTAGAAGATAGAAGAAGTAGTAATCTGGGGAGCAGAACAGAGTAGATGAAAATTCTGAAAAGCAAACATTTCTACTTTTAGGTAGATAAGACAAATTGTCAGTTGAGATAATTACAGCAATAAGATTACATTAAATTTTAAAGACTACCTTACAGTAAACAGTTACTGTAAAGATGCCCATGTGTTGTTTGAGTAAGCAGAAGTCTCTATTCAAAAAGACTCTCTGTGTTTTTTGCTGTTGTTTTGCTGCTACTGCTGTGGTGGTCAATTGCCTTAATAAATCTGTATATACTATTGTTTTTGAAAAATGACCTAATTTCAAAGTGAAAGAAACTATAAAAGTGAAAATTTAAGAAAAAATTGAATTTTTAGAAAACATAGCTATGTTTTTTTAGGCAAATACATAAAATGGTTACATGTTCACATTCTCAATCATGGCAGTGGTTTCATGAGTGTACAGATATATTCAAACATCAAATTGTACACTTTAAATATGTGTGGTTTATTGTATATCAATTGCATCTCAATACAGCTATTGAGAAAACAAAGCAGTCACAGTGAAGTCTCACTTTAATATAAAATTGTCCTGAGGTCTTGCCCATGAAATAAAGGCCCTTTGGTGCCCTTCAAAAAATCTCACCAGTCACTCAGTTTTAAAGATCCCTTGACCAGCTTGATTCAGTTATAGATCATAATAAATAGTTTTGTAATGAAGTTGGAATGAATGAATGCTCACGTTAATTTTAGTATATTTTTATACAATGTGTAATTGTCTCCTGGGTAAGTCAGGAATTTTAAAGATCTTATAAGAGTTCATGTTCACTGAAATAATTTATAATCAGCTGGGTAATATAAAGTCAAATTAGCCAATGTAGAAATTGATAACAGTGACAATAAAAGTATTTCATTTTTGAAAGTATTTCAAATCAGTAAGAGCAAGTGGAAATAATTAGTAAAAGGTCTCTACTGCTGGGAATTAACCAAATCTGGAGACTATTGTGAATATTCCTTGTGAATGTTCCTTGAGATGACCAATTAACATTGGACTACAGGCAAGTCTTGATTAGTTTTCTCCTTTTTGTGGGAGAGGCATAAAGAGCAGGTCTTAATGAACCACCTTAGTTTTAGGAAACTATTAAGCTTACATATAAACTTAATATTAACCGACTTACATGGGTATTGGAGAAAAAGGGAATATAAAAAAAAGATCTCAACAAACAGAACCCCACTTACAGGTTATAGATACAAGAAAACATAAGTCTTGCCCTAAAATAATTTACACAATTGACATCTTTTATAAAGTTTAGAGAAATAATTTCAGAGAGATTATGTTAATGGAAAGGATAACTTATTCATTAAACTATGTATTAGATTTAACTTAATTGCCATTTCATTATGTTAAAAGTGGTTATATATTGGTCATTTCATATTTGAGAGTAGGGTTTGGACAACTGAGTTAATGAAACAATGTGTCCCGACAGAAAATCAAAAATGAAATCGTAGATTTTAACAGGACTATAGACCTAATAGACCAGTCCAAAACATTCTGCCCAACAGATACAGTATACCTTTTTCTCAAGCACACACAAACTTTCTCCAGAATATGTCACAGGCTTGGTGACAAAACAAGTCCTAACAAACTTAAGAAGTTGGAAATCATTCCAAGTAGCTTTCCTAATTTTAATGGAATAAAGAAATCAATAATAAAATGAATATGAGAAATATCACAAATTTATAAAAATTAAACAACACACTCTTGAACAAACAACGGACCGAAGAAGACTTCGAATGGAAATTAGGTATATCTTGTGACAAACTAAATGAAAAAATAGCTTACCAAAACTTACGGGATACAAAGCCTGAATGGACCAATAACAAATAAGAACATTGAATCATTAATTAAAAGTTTTCCAACAAAGAAAACCCTAAGACCAGATGGCTTCACAGATTAATTATATCAAATGTTTAAATAATTAATACCAGTCCTTATTAAACCTGTCCCCAAAATATAAGAGGGAATACTTCTGAGCCATTTTTATGAGTCCAGTATCATCCTGATATCAAAGACAGATAAAGACTTCACAAAAAAATTCCAGGTCAATTTCCCTGATAACCATGGATGTAAAAATTCTCAACAATATATTAATAAACCTAATTCTACAGCATATTAAGAGAATTGTACCTCATGACAGAATAAGATTTATTCCTGGAATAGGAGGATGGTTTAACATATTCAAGTCAAGCAATATGACACCCCACATTAACAGAATGTAAGATAAAAATCACATGATCATCTCAATAGATGCAGAAAAGAGATGACAGAATTCAACACCACTCCAGGATAAAAGCTATGAAAATTTTCAGCATAGAAGGAACTTACCTCAATACAGTACAGGTCATATAAGAAAAACCTGTAGCTAACACCATACTGAAATAGGAAAAACTGAAAGATTTTCCTCTGAGAAGCCGGGGTGTCTACTCTGACCACGTGTGTCAAAAAGTGTTGGGAGTCCTAACAGAGCAATTAAATAAAAATAAAAGACATCCAAATCAGACAGGAAGAAGTAAAATTATCTCTGTTAGCAAGCACTTGATATGTAGACAACCCTAAAAGTTCCACAGAAATACTAATATTTTTGTAACAAAACGTTTTTTTTATCAGAAGTAACAAATCTGTTAGGTCGCATAATGCAAAATTAATATATGCCCATCAGTTGTGTTTCTATATACTAACAATGAATTATGTGAAAAAATTAATATAATCTCATTTATGATAGCATCAAAAGCAATAAAAATATTTAAAAATAAATGTAACCAAAAAGGCGAAATACTTGTACCCTGAAAACTATAAAACATTGATGGAAAAAAAAACAGACAAAAAATAAATGGATTGACATGCTGTGACGTGGATTAGAAGAATTAATATTGTTAAAATGAACATACTACTCAAATCTCTCTTCAGATTTTGTGCAACATCTCTCCAAAATCATTGGTATATTTTACAGAAATAGAAAAAGTCCTAAAATTCATATGAGGCACAAAGACCCTGAGTAGTCAAAACAATTTTAAGAAAGATGGAGTTATCATGCTTCCCAATTTTAATATATATTACAAAGCTACAGTAATCCGAACACTATGATATGGGAATTAAAAAAAAAAAAAAGACTGTGTAGACTTATGGAACAAAATAGAGCCCAGAAATAAACTGACACATATATGGCCACTGATCTTTGATGAGTGCCAAGAATACACAATGAAAAAAAAAAAAGTCTTCAATAAATGATGTTGAGAAAACTGGATATTCACATGTAATAGAATGTAATTGGACCTTCATCTTAGACCCTACACAAAAATTACCTTGAAATGGATTAAAGACTTACATGTAAGATCAGAAAGCGTGAAACTCCTAGAAGACAAAAGGAAAAGTACTAGTGTGGGCAATGACTTCTTAGATATAACACCAAAGACATGGACAACAAAAGCAAAAATATGCAGGTGTGACTACATAAAACTAAAAAGTTTCTGCAAAGCAACACAAAATTATTGAATTGAAAAGATAACATATGGAATGGGAGAAACTATCCACAAAGCATCTACCTGATAATAAAGATTAATATCCAAAATATATAGGACATTCATACTAGTGAATAGCAAAAACGAAGTTAATATCCAGTTTAACAAGGGGAAAAAACGAAGTTAATATCCAGTTTAACAAGGGGCAAAGGCACTGAATACCCTTTTTTCCAAAAGACATACAATGGCCAACAGATTTATGAAAAAGTTCTCAGCATCACTAATAATTAAATGCAAATCAAAACTACAATGAGATATCATTTATGAGGATGGATATTAAAGACAAGAAATAGGTAATAAATGCTATGGACTGAATGTTTGTGTCCCCCTAAATATGTAGGTTGAAATCTACCCCCTAGTAGATGGTATTTAATGATTGAGCCTCTGGTAGATGACTGAATCACGAGGGTAGAGCTCTCATGAATAAAAATTGTGCCCTTACTTAAAAAAGGCCCCAGAAAACTCCCTTGTTCTTTCCACCCATAAGTGTATAGAAGTTGACAGCAGTCAATGAATAAGAAAGCAGGCCCTTACCAGCGTTTGAGTCAGCCAGCACCTTGATCGCCTTTCAGAAGCATGAGAAATAAATGTTTATTGTTTAAACCACTCAGTCTGTGGTATATTCATTACAGCAGCCTAACCGGACTAAGGTGGTAAGTGTTGACAAGATTTGGAGACCGGGACATCTCTATACTTTGTAAGAAAGTAAACTGGTGCAGCCACTATGGAAATTCAAGAATTGAAAGTTAAACTTCCATATGATACAGCAATTGCACTTCTGGGTCTCTATCGAAAGCAATTGAAAAAAAAGGATCTCAAAGTGATAATCTATATTTTCACGTTTATAGTAGCATTCAGCACAATAGGCAATAAGCATGGAACCATCTTGATGGATGGATGGATAAAGAAAATGGTATTTAGGGGCGCCTGGGTGGCGCAGTTGGTTAAGCGTCCGATCTGGCGGTCCGTGAGTTCGAGCCCCGCGTCGGGCTCTGGGCTGATGGCTCAGAGCCTGGAGCCTTCTTCCGATTCTGTGTCTCCCTCTCTCTCTGCCCCTCCCCCGTTCATGCTCTGTCTCTCTCTGTCCCAAAAATAAATAAAAAACGTTGAAAAAAATTAAAAATAAAAAAAGAAAATGGTATTTATATAAATGCAATATTATTTCTAATTTTTATTTTTTTGTTTAAGAGAGAGTATGTGCAAGCAGGGCAGTGGGGGAGAGAGAGAGAGAGAGAGGGAGAAAGAGAGAGAATCTTAAGCGGGCTCCCTGCTCAGTGCAGAGCCTGACTCAGGGTTTAATCCCACAACCCTGGGATCATCAAGAATCGGTGGCTCAACCAACTGAGCCACTAAGGTGCCCCTATTCATTATTTAAAAAGAAGGAAATTCTGACATTTTTGACAACATGGATGAACCTGGAGTACATTACAATAAGTGAAATATGCCAGAAACAGAAGGACAAATAGTACATGATATCACTTGTATGAGAAATCTAAAGTAGTCAAACACATAAAAGAGAAAGTAGAATGGTGGTTGCCAGGGGCTGGGGAGAGCAGGAAACAGGGAGGTATTACTCAAGGGGTACTAAGCTTTAGCTATGCAGAATGGAGAAGTCTGAGAGATCTACTGAACAGCATAGTGCGCATAGTTAACCACGTTGTATTGGGATACTTAAAAGTTGGCTGGGAGGGTAGTACTTATGCTAAGTGTGCTTCTACAGAAAAACCCTATAAGGTAGGCAAAAACTTTTGGCGATGATGTATACATTATGGCATACATAAATATAATACAGCTTTTTGTATGTCAATCATACTTTAATGAAGTGGTTTAAAAAATTTTGTCCTCCATGTGAATCATAAAATTGTGAAAACATCCATTTGTCTCCAATTAACCCATAAATACAAACCTCAAAGAACGTCCTTACGGTGCTTTTAAAAAGTATTACAAAACGGTTCAAAAGGTGATCCACGCGAGCAAACCGGCAAGAATAACTAGAAATTTATTTGCAAAACATAAAGAAGTGAGAGAGGCATGAGACCAGATGGTAAAAGATATCATAAAGGCTCCATATAAAGACAGTATGAGGCTGCTCAAAATAGAACAATGAGCAAAATTGAACCTTGAGCCCTGAAATACAGCTATATTACGTAAAAGGATGCACTCTGCAATTAAGAAGCACTACAAATCAATGGGAGTACTGATGCATTATTCATTCATTATGTTTGGAAAATGGCTAACTGAAAAGTTTCTAAGGGGTTCTTTATCTACTCCACAAAATAGCATTATTGACCTTTTTTTATGTAGAAAATACCAGTATTGAATATGAATAAAACTTACATGAATTAATTCCTGTAAAACATGATGAAAAATTTAATACTTATCTAGTGATAGATATTACATCTGCATTCTTACATAACCATCAGAAATAGAGACAGAAATACAGTAAACAGATATTTACAAGAATAGGTGAAGGGGTGATTTTGCTATGAAAACAATTAAAAAGTAATTTCCATTTATGATTATGAAAAATAGTCATTAATACTTATGGAACATAATTATGCTGATGGCTAACCTATGCACTCCTAGTTACATTTGTTAGAACATCATAATTTATCTCCGTAATCACACATTAGTGTCAAATCCAGGCTTACAAATGGGCCTCATAAAGCAAGGTGATTTCTATTGGAGGATTTTAATTAGAAATATGATGGACTGCTTCTCCTTATCACTCAGTAGATAAATTAGAACTATTGTATGTTCGGCTTTTTTTTTAATCTCTAGAGAATTTTAATAAGGGTTTTTGAAACAGTTTCTCAATTTTTAAATTTAAACGTTGACAGTTGAAAACAGTGTATTTGTTGTGTCTTACCATCTCCATGAGAAGTGAAATGAACACTTTCAAAATTCTAAGTAATTGAAACATATTTTGCTCCCCCCATATGAGAAAAATTAGGTAACTTGCTTAAAATATCAGTTTTTGTTGTTATTGAAATTATTAGTCTAGCTAAGCAGTAGACATCATCATACTGCTACAGTAATTATAGGTTGTATTCAATTGTAACTTGTCACTAATAACAGCCTTGTATTGCATGGGTCAGTGTTGAAATGTATAAAAAATTTTTCTCTCTGCTTTCAAAATTGCCAAATATGAACACAAAAAACCAAAATATGATAAAAAAATACATTCCTTTATTTTCTTCCTTTTTTTTTCCTCATAAATATTGAGAGCACAAAGTATGTTGTAGCTGTAAAGAGTATCTCTGGAAACTGGGAATCGAATTCCTTAGAATTAACCTTCTATTTACACTGAAAGGTTGTGGATTCGTTTGTTTCAGGAATATTTTTTGAACTGAAATTTTAGATTATAATTTTGATGGTTTCTGCTTGCAAAGGTAATGGGTTTGATGAGTTGAGAAAAATAGTGATTTTGTCCTGAAAGTAAAATAATGAATTTTCCAAGTTTAGATGGAACTTGGTTTTGGTAGAGGGGTTAAGTGAGTATAGCACTGATTTAAAGAAAATGAAAGAAAGAAACTAATGCATTAGCCTTGTGTATTTGCCCCAAGCCTTTTTTTCCATTACTAAAATGAAATGGAATAAGGACTTAAGCACATAGCCTGTGAGTTTGGATGGACTTGCTCTATTACCAAATTAGTTCTCTTTCTTTCCTTTGGTTTCATATTTTAGATTAGCTTTAAGGGCCACTGGAAATTCCTTGTTGGCCTGTTTTAATGTATTCTTCTAAAGCAATTGAATAACTTGGCTCTTGTCCTGGAACAGGAAGGGATCTCCTATCAGAGACCCTGAGAATTAGCAAAAGATTTCCCTGGCCTAACAGAATGAGAGAACTTTCTTAAAACTGAGAGTTTGGGCTTGCTCTGACTCATACCCACCCTGGGTTAGTTTTTAAGGTCTAGAGACAATCAAGATTTAGTAATCTGAACCACACACAGTAACACCTCCAATGAGAAGTATTTAGATACTTGGCTTAGAATATATCAGTAATGTTAGTGTCCTAGACAAGCTATGAAGATGGTAGATGTATCATTTTTCTTCTCTCCCTCCCATATTAAACTGTTAAAATTAGCTCTTATATTTATTCAGTAAAAATCTAGTAGTACTTTCTGATTAAATGAAAGCCATAGTCATAACAGATGGGAATACTTAATGTGTATATAAGTATAATTCCCTAGATTAATTAGTAACAGAAACTGGTTTTACCATTATCTGAGTCTCAACACATCCCAAATCCAGCTTTTTAATCACCATTTGCCCTAAGATTGCCAACCCTCTTCTAATATTGGAAATGTCAACTCTCGACATCTCTCTTTCTCATGCAAACACCAAGTCCTATATATTCTTTCCTGCTAACATATTCTAGGTAAAATTATTTTATTTTATTTTATTTTATTTTATTTTATTTTATTTTATTATTTTATTTTATTTTCAGAGAGAGAGAGAGCACACAAGCATGAATAGGGGGCAGAGAGATGGAAAAATCTTAAATAGGCTCCATGCTCAGCATGGAGCCTGATGCGGGACTTGATCCCACAACCCTGGGATCAGTCATTCAACAGACTGACCCATCCAGGTGCCCTAAGGTAGGATACTTTAAATGCGGTAGTAGCCTGTTAACAATGGAAAAAAAAAAACTATATAAATGAAAATGGAAAGGTGGAGTTTTAGGATAAGAAAGTATAATAAGAAACACAATTTCATTAATTTGTTAAAGTTTATATTTTTCTCAGGATGGGAAACCCTTAGAAGTCAAGATGATAACCAAAATTTTACCACCCACCTGGTACAACAGGGCACAAAGATATCTGACTGGATTGAGATGGCCCCACATCACTGAGATGGTCAGACCTGTGTATTAGTTTAGTATCATCCCAACTTATGAATTATATAGTATGCCATACTTTCAAATGAGGTTTTTGTCTTTTGTTATTTTAAGAAGGCGACACAATGTCAACATCTCTCCTGTTAATTGCAGTTATTTTAGTTAAATCATTTATTCTCCCACAGCCCTCTATTAGGGATATGCTATGTAATAAAAGCAAAAAGAAGTGACTTTCCTTAAGTCTTAAGAAATAAAGATGTACGAACGCATGTGAATATGTTAGAGACTGTGTGGAAAAGAAGTAGGCTCAGTTGTCAGAATTTAGTATGGTGATAGATCAACAGAGGAGATACCCTGAAGTAGGGTCTTCCAGTAAATACTTCCCACACTTGCCACTCTCCACTTCTCCAGAACATAAATACGGGTAAAGCATCTGAGGTTTAGTGATTCTGAGAGTAAAAGAGTAGCAGTAGTAGCTGGACATGTTTTTAAAATTCCATTCTTGCTTACATGAGAAGAAATGCAAAACATAATGCAGGACAGCATATGAGATCCCTTCAAACAAGTGGAGGATTAATAAATATATCCATAACAGTAAACAAGATAGCTAAGGACTTGTTTATAAATACTTTTTATTGCTATCCTTTTTTTTTATCTTCCCTTGATTCATCAAATTTACATTTCTCCTTTATAGCATTTGTTGGGTTGAGAGAACAATGTTCTAAAAGAAAACAGGCCTATCTGTGTGACTATAAGATGAAACAATCAAGTGATTTTATTTTTTTTTTCAAAGAAATGTGAGTCACTGTTCAAGTGGCTAAGAGAATATGGGAGCAGATGCTGAAATAATAAACATCTTGCATTATTTCATCTGGAGGAAGCTGTATAAATACCATCATAAAATAAAGTGCTTGGTGCACTCTGAGAAATATGTCATCATCAAGCAAATGCCTTTTTTATTACTAGCAGGAAGAACGCAGATGGCTTGGTCTGCTCATTTTGGTATTTATTAAAATAAATTTACTAAAGAGCAGGTAGGCGCCTCATTATTTTCAAGATACATTCGGTGTTGTAGAAATCTACTGAAATGTCTTTCAGAAAGTCTGTCCAGGACCCATATGACATTGTCATCTATTATAAAGATGTTTGAAAGAAAAATTATTTTTTCTCCAAGTAATTCTAATAATCAGCATGGTTAAAATATTTTGACATTTTCAAGTGACACCAAGGTGAGAAGTACTAGGAAAAGCTTAAGTCACCTTACCATTCATTTTTTAACGCAAAAAAAGACAGGAGCATGGATTGTACAATTTTGATAGCCACTGTTGTTCTTAAACTGAGCCACAGGCTGAAGGACGATTGTTTTCAGTTTTACTAGGAAGCCAACTCTGTGCAGTGAAAAATATTTCCTGTGCCTTTCTGACTTGTCAGTATTTCTGTGACTAATTTCCTTGGTTAAAAAAAGTTACTTCTTTGTTTCTCTCATATTTCACTTATCTCTTTCTCTCAATATTAGGTGATCATATCTTTGATTTTTAATAAGTTACTATAATCCATCCAAATACTTTTATCATTTTTATTTTTGAAAAATAAAATACAATGCCACTTTTTTGAAAGTAAATATCCAGAAAAAAAGTACAAGCTAGATTGCCTCAGAGTTTTAATCCATAAACTTATCCATTTCTATCCTGGGAAAAATACAGCAATAGTTTATAAAATGCACTGTTGAAAATAAGAGTAGTTGAATAATAAATCACAAATGTATTTTGGTTTGAAGTTTTTAGATAATTGCCTTTATTCCCCATTTCCCTGGAGTGACTATACACAGTCAAAAACAGATACTACATTTTATGTTCCTGGGATTTAAAATGCAGTAGTCACTGAGGGAAAAAAAAGATATATATGTAAATGGATATATATATATATATATATATACACACACACACACACACACACACACATACACACACACATATGTATATATGTATATATATATATTGCAAATTAGAGAATATTTGTAAGACAAATAATTCTGTATAATTACTTATCACTGGTTTAATCATTATTTTTTTGAGGCAAGGATTATATTTAGTCATTTGTATATTAATAACTAAATCTGATGCAGTGTAAATTCAATTTCTTCTGGTCTGTTTATGAAATAGAAAAATCATTCTTAACAGTCTGAATATTTGCATTTATTCTTTCTCTTTAATATATTTATTTAGCATTAGCACAATTTTGGAAGGATTATACTATGACATGGTGCTTCTGATTGTTTTTTAAAAATCTTATAGAACTTTCTCAGCTCCCTCAAGGTTTTCACTTCTGAGATCAGGGCTTTTCCCTTTTAATAATACTACCAAATGTACAGTTGATGAATGGCCCATAATATCTTTCCAATGGTGGTAATATGGCTTTTGATGATTGAAAGGATGTTTAAAAACATCTGCTCTGAGGTAGAAGTTATACATTACTGAGCAGTTTTAATCCACTGTTAATTCAGAAATTCCCTAAATAGCCTCTAGGTTTAGACATGCATGGTCATGAAAGAGGATTTAATGTAACTTTGGTATCTGTCTGCCCTCACGTTCATGTAGTTGCAGCTCCAAATGTATACTCTATATAATATAGCAGTATTAAAACCATTATATTATAAAATATTAAATGTCATCCATTAGATGTGAAGACAAAGGCTTGTTTAATGTACTTTTTCTGAATTTAAGTTCAAAAAAATGTGAGGCCTTTCTCTGGAAGACCAATGAATAGTAGAGGTGGTTTTCTTCTTTTTCCCCACTCATTTTTTTCTTATTTAAAACCCTTATTTATTTGTTTGTTTTTTAAATTCCAATATCAAGACTGTACAATGTTATATTAGTTTCAGGTGTACAATATAGTCATTCAGTAATTCTATGTTACTCAGTGCTTATCCCAATAAGTGTACTCTCAATTCCCTTACCTATTTCACCCGTCTCCCCACCCACCTACTCTCTGGTAACAACCAATTCTCTACAGTTAAAAGTCTGGGTTTTTTTGGGTTTTTTTGGTTTATCTTTTCTTTTTTTGTTTTATTTCTTACATTCCACATATAAGTGAAATCATATGGCATGTGTCTTTCTCTGTCTGACTTACTTTACTCCACATTATGCTCTCCATTTGCACCCATGTCATTGCAGATGGCAAGATTTCATTCTTTTTGATGGCTGAGTAATATTCCATAGTATATATGTACTATCTCTTCTTTATCCATTTATCTATCTATGGACACTTGGGCTGCTTCTATATTTTGATCATCATAATATATATGACAATAAACACAGGGCTGCATACGTCTTTTTGAATTAGTGTTTTCATATTCTTTGGCTTTAATACCCAGTAGTGTAATTCCTGGATCATACAATAATTCTATTTTTAATTTTTTGAAGAAAATCGATACTGTTTTCCACAGTGGCTGCATCATTTTGCATTCCCATCAACAGAGCAGGATGGTTCCTTTTCCTCTACATATTCATCCACACTTGCTTCTTTGTTTTTGATGTTAACTATTCTCACAGGTAGGAGGCGATATCTCAGCATGGTTTTGATTTACCCCTCCCTGATAATGGGTGATACTGAGTATCTACATGTGTCTGTTGGTCATGTATATGTCTTCTTTGGAGAAATATCTGTTTATGTCTTCTGCCGATTTTTAATAGGATTATTTGGGAATTTTGGTTTTGAGTTGTAAAAGTTCTTTACATATTTTGGATATTAACTCCTTATAATATGTCCTTTGCACATATTTTCTCCCATTCAGGATATTCACTTATTGTTTTGTGATGGTTTCTTTGGCTGACATAACTTTTTATTTTATGTAGTCCCGATAGTTTCTGCTTTTATTTCCTTTGCCTTAGGAGACAATAGAAAAATGTTGCTACAGCTAATAACAGAGAAATTACTGACTGTGCTCTCCTATAGCATTTTTACCATTTCAGATGTCATATCTAATCCATTTTGAATTTACTTTTGTTATGGTGTGAGAAAGTGATCCGGTTTCATTCTTTTGAATGTAGCTGTCCAGTTTTCCCAATACTGTTTGTTCAAAAAATTGTCTTTTTCACATTGTGTATTCATGCCTTTGTCAAAAATTAATTGACCATATAATCATGGGATTATTTTGGGGCTCCCTATTCTGTTTCATTGATCTATGTACTAATTTTGTGCCACTACTGTACTGTTTTGATTATGACAGCTTTGTAGTATATCCTTAAATCTGGGATTGTGACACTTACAGTTTTGTTCTTTTTCAAGATTGCTTTGGTTAGAGTCTTTTGTGGTTCCATGAACTTTTAGGATCATTTGTTGTAGTCCTATGAAAAAAATGCTATTGGTATTTTGATAGGGTTTGCATTAAATGTGTGGATTTGCTTTTGGTAGTATAGACATTTTAACAATATTTGTTTTTCCAAACCACAACTAAGGAATAACTTTCCACTTGTTTGTGTCATCTTCAATCACTTTCACCAATGTTTTATAATTTTCGGAGAACATGTTTTTCACCTCCTTGGTTAAGTTCATTTTTGGATATTTTGTTATATCGGGTGCAATTGTGAAAGGATTGTATTCTTAATTTCTCTTTCTGTTACCTCCTAATTAGTGTATAGAAATATAACCAATTTCTGTATGTTGGTATTGATATATATTGATTGTGTATCTGGTGACTCTGCTGACTTCATTTATCAGTGCTAGTAGTTTTTTGGTAGAGTCTTTAATTTTTCTATATGTAGTATCATGTTATCTGCAAAAAGTGAAAGTTTTACTTTGTTCTTACCAATTTAGATGCCTTTATTTCTTTTCTTGTATTATTGCTATGGCTAGGAATTCCAGTACTATGTTGGATAAAAGTGGTTAGAAAGTATATCCTTGTCTTGTTTGTTATCTTAGGGGAAAAGCTCTCTATTTTTCACCGTTGATTATGATATTAGCTGTGGGTTTTTCATATATGGCCTACTTTATATTAGAGATAGTTCCCTCTAAACCTATTCTGCTAAGGATTTTTATCTGAATTTGTACATAGTCCAGTGCTTTTTCTGAATTTATTGAAGTTACATATTTTTTATCCTTTCTATTATAGATGTGATGTATGACATTGATAGGTTTGTGAATATTGAGCCACCTTTGCATCCCAGGAATACATCCCATTTGATCTTGGTGAATAATTTTTTGATTGTATTGTTGAATTTAGTTACTAATATTATGTTGTTGAGAATTTTTTATCTATGTCCATCAGAGATACTGGCTTGTAATTCTCTTTTTTTTGTAGTTTCTTTATCTGCTTTAGGTAGCAGGGTAATGCTGGCATTATAGAATGAATGTGTAAGCTTTTTTCCTCTTGTATATTTTGCAATAGTTTGAGAAGAATAGGTATTAACTGGTCTTTAAATGTTTGGTTGAATTCACCCGTGAAGCCATCCAGTCCTGGACTTTGTTGGTTTTGTTTTTTAATTACCAATTCAATTTCATTGCTTGTTATTGGTCTGCTCAAGTTTTCTATCTCTTTCTGATTCAGTTTTGGGGCATTATATGTTTCAAGGAACTTAGGCATTTCTTCTAGGTTGTCCAATTTGTTGTCACATAATTTTTCATAATATTCTCTTACAATTTTTGGTGTTTCTGTGATGTTGGTTATTTCTCCTCTTCTGTTTCTGATTTTATTTATTTGAGTCCTTTCTCTCTCTCTCTATTGATGAGCCTGTCTTAATGCTTCTCAATTTTCTTGATCTTTTCAAAGAACCAGCTCCTGGTTTCATTGATCTGTTCTAATGCGGGTTTTTTTCCTATTTCTTTTCATTCAGCTCTTTTATTTCCTATCTTCTGCTGGTTTTAGGGTTTGTTTTTTCTTCTTTTTCTAGCTCTTTAGCTGTAGAGTTATGTTGTTTATTTGAGATCTTTGTTGCTTCTTCAGGTATATTGCTATATATTGCCTATATTACTATGGATTACCCTCTTAGAACAACTTTTGCTGCAACACAAAGATTTTGTAGTGTTGTGTTTTCATTTTCATTTGTCTGCATGTGTTTTATTATTTGCTCTTGATTTCTTGTTTGACCCTTCCATTGGTTAGTAGTATGTTATTTAACCTCTGTGTATTTTTCTTCTTTCCTGATTTTTTCTTGTGCTCAATTTCTAGTTTCATAGCATTGTGGTTGAAAAAGATGCATGATATGACTTTAATTTTTTTAAATTTGTTGACAATTGTTTTGTGACCTAGCATGTGATCTGTTCTGGAGAATATTTCATATGCACTTGAAAAGAATATGTATTCTATTGTTTTAGGATGGAATATTCTCAATATATTTGTTATATCCATCTGGTCCAATGCGTCCTTCAAAGCCACTCCTTTCTTGTTGATTTTGTTGATTTTCTGTGTGGAGGACCTATCCATTGATGTAAATGGGGTGTTAAAATCCTATACCATTATTGTATTACTATCATTTATTTCCTTTATGCTTGTTAATAGTTGCTTTATGTATTTGGCTGCTTCCACGTTGGGCACATAAATATTATAATTGTTATAACCTTTTCTTGGATTGCTCCCTTTATGATTACGTAGTGTCATCCTCTGTCTCTTGTTACAGTCTTTGTTTAAAATAGATTTTGTCCAATATAAGTATAGGTACCCCAACTTTCTTTTTACTTCCAACTGTAAGATAAATGCTTTACTATCCCTTCACTTGGACTCTGCCTGTATCTTCAGGTCTGAAATGAATCTCTTATAGGCAGCATATAGATGTGTCTTGCTTTTTTATCCATTCAGTTACCTTATATGTTTCGATTGGAACATTTAGTCCATTTACATTCAAAGTAATTATTGATTAGGGCATGTTCTGTTGTCTCTTTATTTTGTCTTACTCTGTTTTTATGTGTTGGGAAAGTCAGCTACATTTCCTGCTCTTGCAAGTAGTGACCTTAAGAGTTCCTATAGAGCCTTGCAGTGCAATGTTTCTATTCACAAGCACCTGGTGCTTCAAGGTGTCTCCTATGTTTGTTACATGCGTCCTACTGATGTGACTGAGCTGTGTTTGCCTTTAATCCAGTAGTCTGTAATGGTTCTCTTTGCCTGTTGTGGGCAAGGTTTGGTCCCTGTGTTGTTAATGGGCCAGGCTAGGGCCACCTTGTACTTGAGCTGTTCAGACCAGGCATTTCCCAGAGCTGCATTATCACCTAACTGCAGGGCTTTTCCTGTGTTGTCCACCAAGAGGTTTTCATTGGTGGGTGGGGCCTGTCATCACACCACATGGCTACCCCAGCCCACTGCTGGGGCAGCAGTTGGACTGGTGTGTGTGATTATCTTCCCCTTTCTCCTGGGCCAGTCACTTTGGAATTGTGCTTGCTCTTATCTGAGCTGCTTGAATAATGCCATGCTTGTAGTGCAACTTTGTTTAGACTCCTGCTGAGTTTGGGTTTGATGGGGCATACCTGCATGGAGGGTGGCCCAGGGTGTTTGGAAGATTGGAGCTGGACTGCTGTGGGAGGAGACCTGGAGAACTAAGGGCAGGTTTGAGGGGGCAGTTCTGCTGGAGATCCTGGAGGTTGAGCATGCTGTTAGCAAGCTAGGTGGCAAATCCAGACCGGTTCCCTCAGGTGCCTGGCCTAGGCTGGGGTGTGTTGGAAGGAAATGGTGCCTTCCAGCTATTGTGGTTTTGGAGAGGTCTCCTAAAGATCCATACCCCTCCAGCACCTGTTCTGAGATTCATAAATAAATCTTCCTATATACCCCAGGCATTTTTCAAACTGATTCTTCCATGCTATATCTCAGTGGGGTTGTTTGTTATGCTGTCTCTTTAAGAGTGGAGACTCAGTTTCCTATTGCTCTCCAGCTCTGTCAAAGTAGAGCCACTGAATTTCAAAGATCCAGGTGTAAAGCCCCACTTGTAAAAACTCAGAAAGTTAAGCCCCTCTGGTTTTCAAAGCCAAATGTTACAGGGATTCATCCTGCCAGCGCAGGTCCCCTGTGCCTGGGATGCCTGGTGTGAGGTCTGCTTGTCTCCTTTCCCATGTTTGTGGTGTCCCTCCATCCTAGGGACAATCTCATGTACCATGGTGATTTCTGACCATCTCCACCCTTCCTACCAGTTTTTCCTGATGTAGCCTCTTGTCTATGATTAGCTGGGAAGAGTCTCTTCTGCCAGTCTTTGGGTCATTTTCTGGATTATTTACACTGATGTGGGTGTATTATCTAGATGTATCCATGGAAGGAGATGAGCTTAGGATCCTCCTACTCTGCCATCTTCCCAGAAGACTTTCCACCCCCAGAGTGGTTTCCTTTTGAGGTTCTAAATATTTTCTAAGGAAAATGTCTTCCTTTAATGGACAAAAGTATTTCCTCATTCATCTGCATTTTCATAAGACTTGGAATAATTATTTATAAAGGAAAGTCCTTTACTAGATTTATTTAACCAATAAGCTAGCAAAAAACAATAGTATGTAATAGTTAATAACAAAGAGGACCTAATATTTCTAATGTATTGCACAATTCATTAAAATAAAGGGAAAAAAATAAAAATAAAAATAAAATAAAATGGGAAGTTTTACTCAAATCAAAGTATCCTGAACATTGAAAACATAAACTTTAAAGTTACAAAAGAAAATATAATAGCATTAAATAAAATTGAGAAAATTAATACAAAGACATCATCCAACTCTTATTTCCCTGAATGCCAAACAACATATAGGTAGGACTCTAAAATTTGCATTGACATCAACTCTAAATTATACTTGACTATACACCTTTATTAACAGTGGGAAGCAATTTTTTTTAAGTTAGCACATTTTAATGGGTAAAAAAATAATCTATCATTTGAATTTTTTATTTATTTAACAACTATTATGTGTGAGCCACTGAGGACAGTAAAGTAAAATGTATTCTCATTAAGCTGTGTATGCTCTTTGCTCAAACCTAATTTTTTCTTCATCAAAATTCCTGTAAATATTTTTACTTTACTTTTTAAAAGTAATTATTTATTTTTAGATAATTATAAACTCATATGAGATTGTAAGAAATAAATGTGGAAATCCGGTACATCCTCTACTCAGTTTCCTCCAGTGATAACATCTTGTAATACCAGGATACCGATGTTGATATAGTCAGGATAAATAACAATTTCATCACCAACACAGTGATCCCTCACATTGCCCTTGAATAACTATACCCACTTCCTTGCTAGCACAATTCCCTTATTAACCCCTTGGAACCATTAATCTGTTCTACATTTCTGCAATTTTGCTATTTCAGGAATATGGTATAAAATGAAATCGTATGGTAAGAAATATTTTGGATTTGGCTTTGTTTTTCCTATTCAGCTCAGATCTCTGAAAATTTATCCAGAGTGCTTTGTGTTTTGATTTTTTTCAGTAATAGTGTTCCAGGATATAGATGTACCAAAATTTGTTTAAGTATTAACCCGTGGAAGGACATCTGAATGAATTCTAGATTTGGGATATTATACATAGCAGAGATAAATGAAACAGAGGCTCAAAAAATAATGCAAAGAATCAATGAAACCTAAAGTTAGTTATTTGAAAACATTAACAAAATTGACAAAGTTTAGGTAGATGTATTAAGAAAAAGAAGTTTCAAATTATTAAAATCAGAAATGAGAGAGGGGTTATCACTACAAACCTTGCATAAATAAAAAGGATTATAAGAGAATACTATGAACAATTATATGCCAACAAAATAGATAACATAAATGAAAAGGACAAATTCTTACAAACACACAAACTACCAAATGACACAAGAGGAAATAGAATATTTAAATGTACCTACAGAAAACAAAGAGATTGAATCAGTAATTTAAAAATATCACAAAGGGGGACACCTGCGTGGCTCATTTGGTTAAGCATCTGGATCTTGATTTCGACTAAGTTCATGATCTCCCAGTTCATGAGATCTGGCTCCATGTCAGGCTCTGCACTGGCAGCACAGAGCCCGCTTGGGATTCTCTCTCCCTCTGTTTCTGCCCCTCCCCCATGCATACTCCTTCTCTCTTTGTCACTCAAAATAAATAAATAAACTTTAAAAAAAAAAAACTCACAAAGAAAAGGGCAGTACCAGAAGATTTCACTGGCAAATTCTACCAGACATTTTAAGAAGAATTAAGAACAATTCTTCTCAAACTTCTCCCAAAGATTAATAAGGAGAACAATTCTTATTTTTATTCTATGAGGTTAGCATAACCCTGATATCAAAGCTAGACAAAGACATCACAAGAAAATACACACACTAAACTACAGTCCAGTATCCCTAATTGATGTAGACAAAAATTCTATAACAAATTAAAAATGATTTATACACCATGATCAAATGGGATTTGTTGCAGAAATGGCATGTTGGTAAAACATGCAGAAATCAATGTAATACGCCACATTAACAGAATTAAGGTGACAAATCCATGTGATTATCTTAATTATAGAAAAGACATAGAAAATCCCATCTTTCATGATAAAAACACTCAGAAACCTAGAAATACAAAGGAACTTATTCAACTTAATATTAAGGATATTTATGAAATACTCATAGCTGAGATCATCCTCAGTGGCCACAGACTGGATGTTTTCCTCCTAAGATCAGGAGTAAGACAAGGATGCCCTTTTTCATCACTTCTATTCAACATTCTATTAGCCATTTTAGCCAGAGCAATTAGGCAAGAATAAGAAATTAAAGGCATCTAAGTGGGAAATAAGAAAGTAAAACTAATTGTTTTCTCACATAATATGGTCTTATATATAGGAAATCCTGAAGAGTGTATATAAATTATTAGCATTCATAATTTAATTTAGCAAAATTGTAGACTACAAGACAAACATGTAAAAATTAGTTCCATTTCTAATACTTTTTCAATGTTTATTTTTGAGAGAGAGAGCAGGGGAGGGGCAGAGAGAGAGGGGGACAGAGGATTTGAAGTGGGCTCTGTGTTGACAGCAGCGAGCCTGATGTGGGGCTCGAACTCAGCAACCATGAGATCATGACCTGAGCCAAAGTCCAACGCTTAACTAACTGAGCCACCCAGGTGCCCCAATTAGTTCTATTTCAATACACTACCAGTTAAAATCCAAAAAGGAAATTAAGAAAATAATTCTATCGTAATAACATTAAAAATAATAAAAACCTGGGGCGCCTGGGTGGCTCAGTGGGTTAAGCGTCCGACTTCAGCTCAGGTCACCACCTCACGGTCCGTGAGTTCCAGCCCTGCGTCGGTCTCTGGGCTGAAGGCTCAGAGCCTGGAGCCTGCTTCCGATTCTGTGTCTCCCTCTCTCTCTGCCCCTCCCCCGTTCATGCTCTGTCTCTCTCTGTCTCAAAAATAAATAAACGTTAAAAAAATTTTTTTTTAAATAATAAAAACTTGAGGGGGGAAAATAGGTAAACGAGTAGGAGGTACAGGCTTCCAGTTATAGAATAAGTAAGTTACAGGAATAAAAGGACAGCAATAGGGCGCCTGCGTGGCTCAGTCAGTGAAGCGTCTGATTCTTTATTTTGGCTCAGGTCACAGTCCTGCAGTTCTTGAGATGAAGCCCGAGACTGAGTTGGACTCTGTGCTGACAGCACAGAGCCTGCTTGGGAGTCTCTGTCTCCTCTCTGCCTCCCCCCCAACTCATGTGGATGTGCTCTCTCTGTGTTTCCAAATAAACTTAAATAAATTAAACTGTATTACAAAGGCATCAAAACTGTATGGTACTATGGTTGTAAAATCAGGCACACAGACCAATGGAACAAAATCAAGAGATGAGAAATAAACCCATGCATTTATGATCAATTGGTATTTGACCAGGGAATCAAGGACACTAAATGGGGAAAAAATAGTCTTTTCAATAAGTGGCACTGGAGAAGCTGGGTATTCACATGCAAAAGAATGAAACTAGACCCCTATCTTACATTACTCCCCAAAATTAACTCAGAATGGGTCAAAGACTTAAATAAAAGTCTGAAGCCGTAATACTCCTAGAGGAAACCAGAGGAAATGGCTCCTGGACATTGTTTTTGGCAATGATTTTTTTGGATCGGACACCAAAAACACAAGCTACAAAAGAAGATGAAGAAAAAAAAATGGAAAGTAAAGTTTCTGAGTCATATATGTTTTTTCTTCTACCCTGCTTTTTTAATACAATTGATTCTGTGTGTTGATTGGCTGAAAATTTAAGTTTTGTAGCTATATGTTTATATTGCTGAAAATGACAAATTTGTATCATTTTCAAACTCATTTCTTTTAGTTCTTTAACATTTTTTTAAAATGTCAGTATCGTGACAATTGTGAAGGTTTGTATTCCTCAGTTAAGGGAAAGTTATCTCAAAATTATTTCTGAATATAATGATGGCTATTGTTTTCAGGTCACCATTGTGTTATATTAAGAAAAAAAATGTTTGAGTCCCATTTTATAATGTTCATTATATGGAAAGGAGTAAAATAGATATACAAACATTGTTCAGCTGAGATTTGGGCCATAAGTCCCTTGACATTAAAGTCCATGCTGTAAACACCTTTGCAATATGGTCACTTCTAATTATCTTTCAGCATATTAAAATATGTCTTTGTGTTAAAACATAATTATGTCATTGATTTAAACTTTATGATGCTTTTTTTTAACATTTGCTGATATATCCAACTATGATATTTACAGAATGTCTTATCTATAGTTGGGGTGACTATATTAAAAATAAAATGGACAACATGTGTATGTTTTTAATGGGGAAAACATCTTAAATGTACAATTAGTTTTAGATTTTCCTCATACAATGAGTTAGCAGCTTTCAATATGTGTCTAGGCTTTGGAAAATATTCACAACAGTTTATTACACTAGGGACAAATAAAAGCTCATATTGGCCTTCTCATGTGAGTGGCCCACATCTAGTCCTGTGAAAACCTTATGTAATCTGTGTAGATGAATCATGCCCCCAACGTGATTTTTCTATTGCTGGTGAGCCACATACCCCAAGTGTATCACTGATGGAGAGATATATTTTGGGTTATTTTCTTAGTGTTAAGAATTTCTTTACCATGGCGATAGTGTAAATTCACATTTCATAACCATCATATCATCTTCCCAGTCCTACACATAGGCTAGGGCTTTGAATTATCATAGAATTACTAATGTTTTCCCAACTCAGAGCCTAAAGAAAAGATGGGCTTTTTGTCATCTCACTGGCAGTTAAGCCAATATTTTCTGTTCTCTCTTTCATGGAAGAAGGAACACCTCAAGTGCTCTCTTTTTAGGCAAGAGATTGCTTACAACTCTGCTGTAAATATTCCCAAGAGCTGGCTTCTTGTGTATCTGAAGGCATAAAAAACAAAGCTCATAGCTATTGGGGAATATTTCCAGGTCTGGTTTCCACCAAACTGATTCATTTCACTTTTTTTTGCAAGCAAAAACTGAATTAAAATGTTTGTTAATTGTTGTTACTGTTCAGTTTTATCCAGAAGTGTATAGGAATGGAATTTATTTTTTTTTAACATCTGATGTTATTTAGCCAGAAAAAAATACTCCACCCCATTGTTTGTCTTGTTTATTAGGGTGACAATTTTGGAAGTATAATAGATGTAAAAAGTTAATATTATATTGCATGATGCTTATATAGTTTAAAAGTTACTGCAATGTTCAGTATAGAAATTTAAATATATAAGAAAAGAATAGAGAAATCAAAGATCATACTCTATATGAGAATTGTATGCATAAAAAGGTTGTAGTTTAATAAACTAGGAAAAAATAGTTAATAAGATGTTGTGGACAACATGAAATATTTAAAAGGAATTAAAAATAGATATTCAGGATATTCATGGGGGCACCTGGGTGGTTCAGTTGGTCAAACGTCTGACTTTGGCTCAGGTGATGATCTCGTGGCTTGTGAGTTCAAGCCCCGCATTGGGTTCTGTGCTGACAGCTCAGAGCCTGGAGCTTGCTTTGGATCTATATCTCCCTCTCTCTCTGCTCCTCCCCAGCTTGTGCTCTGTCTCTCTCTCTCTCAAAAATAAATAAACATCAAAAAAAATTTTAATGTATATTCATGTTATACTATATAGAAAAATTAAATTCCAACAGATGAAATTTTTAAATGTAAAAAAGTAAAAAAATACATTATTACAGGACAATCTAAGAAATCACATCAACATTTTAGCAGTGGTCCACTTGAATAATTCTAGAAATCAAGAAAATATAAAAAGAATGTTAGAGATTTCATAAATAGTTCTTAAAAATTGAATTGTTAAAATGTATCATATGCACAGTAAATAGACAAACATTATTAGGGGAAAATAGAACAAAGCCAATGAAAGACAAAGGATGTATATATGATGTATATATATGTGTATGTAAAGATATCCTACAATTGTTGAAATAGTCATCCAATAGAATAAGGGTTAATATACATTTAGGGTTAACCTAATTTTAGGTTTATAAAAGCACAAAGGGAAATGTCAACAATCATAGAGAAATATATTTGAATTCATTTGTAAGCCAGAAAATGCAAACTAAGTAACAATGAAATACTACTTTATTCCCAGTAAGGAAAATGTAACAAGAATTAAAATACTTTCTGTTGGTGATGATGTGTGGAAAAGGACATGCTCATTCAACGCTATATATATATATATTTTTAACTGACAAGATCAAGTACAATGAAAATAGTTTTGTTCGTATTTTTGCCTAATAATCCCATCTTGAAATGTTTATGCATATATGAATATTTATTGAATATTTTTAGTGGCAAAAAATAAACTGCTAAACTGCCAACTGCCATTGGCTAAAATACAAATTGCATTTGTTTGTAAGAATTTAGGCAATAGCTTATAGTCATTAATTATCTAGGTAAACTCAAAAGCTTTATTACTAAAAAAAAAATAGGGAGATAGAAATGGGGGGGGATTAGTACTACACTCATTCACCATGTGTGATATCATCACGTTTGTTCTAAGTTTAGTGTGTGTGTATAAATGCATATGCATAAATGTATATAGCTGTATGTTGAATTCTAAAAAATACCAAAATGTCCAGGCTTAAGCTCATTTTAAAAGTCAGATCTCTTTTGATAAAGTAATTCTACTTCAAGTAGTCTACTGCAGAAGTACAGTATAATATACTTTTGAAAGTGGAAAAATGTAAATGTAAAAGTTAATTCCAATAATGAATGAAAAAGTGAAGAAAAAATAAGTGGCCAGCAGTAGGGAAGTGATTGAATTGATTGTATGCATTGCTATGGTAGAATTTTTCAAGAAAAGCTATTCTAGAGGTGCCTGGGTAGCTCAGTGCATTGAGCATCCAACTCTATTTCGGCTCAGGTCATGATCTCATGGGTTCGTTAGATGGAGCCCAACGTTGGGCTCTGACCTGACAGCACAGAGCCTGCTTGGGATTCTCTCTCCATCTCTCTCTGCCCCTTCCCCCATTGCTCTCTCAAAATAAATAAACTTGAAAAAAAATGTTAATGTTTATTTTTGAGAGAGAGACAGACATACAGAGACAGCATGAGCAGAGGAGGGCCAGAGAGAGAGAGGGAGATACAGAATGTGAAGCAGTCTCCCGGCTCTGAGTTGTCAACACTGAGTCCGAGGTGGGGCTCAAACTCACGAACCACGAGATCATGACCTGAGCTGAAGTCAGACGCTTAACTGACGGAGCCACCCAGGTGCCCTTCAAAATAAATAAACTTAAAAAATAAAAAAGGAAAGCTATTCAAAATAAAGTTAATATTTTCAGAACTATATCGAAAATATTTATGAAATAGGGAGATATATATTAACATTCAACTGATTAAGACAGAAACTAGAGAGTCAAATAGAAAAAGATGATACTTTGATATATCTACAACTCACATGTAGATTTACAAATCCCAAGGAGATGGGAAATATTTCACTTCTAGGAAAGCATGAGGTAATCCAGGTTCTTCCAGTTGCCGGCAGTGTTCGAGTGCACAAAGAATAACGTGTCCAGGCAGGAGGGCCTGTGTCTGCCCTTAGGACACTCTCTGGACTGTAGCAAGATATGGAGAAACGGAAGAATGATTTCCTCTGTATTTGTGAGAGGACAGATGTGGACCAGAGAGCTCAGAGGCCAGGAGGTGACTGAGGTCTTGTAAAGGAGAACACAGCAGTGGCCCCTCCCTGATCCAGTGACCAAAATTTCAATGAAAATGAAGGTATTCCCATGTGACTAGGAGGACTAGGTTTCAATGGCTGATGACAAGTCCTACTACACTCTCATCTCCAGCCCCGTTGTGAAACGCTTTTGGGGCCAAGGCAGACTCCTCCCCTGTTGCAATTCTATCAACACAGAATATGAGTCAAGGAGAGGGCTAACAGAGTATTTGGCCTTTGCTCTAGCTCAGATGCCTAAGGATTTTTGTCAAATCCTTCCTATAACACTAGCTCAAAAAACTAATACCAAATGCGAGATAAATGAGAATCCAAACAAGATCACCTGTACCTAATTGCTGCAACTATTTTTCAAATAACAATTAACTAGAGCTATTAAGAAGCAGCTTTGCACAACCCAGAGCTTATCACTACTTCATACTACATTGTTCCATATCTTTGTAGTAGCCTTTTTTCCCGACTTGTCCTAACGTGGAATTACTAAGATATTTAGAAGTCAGGCCTAACAATGCTAACACCTCTGCTGTGATATTTTCATCCATGTTGTGTTTCCAGTCTTGTACTCTTTCTTACAGCCAAGTAAATCGGTGCTGGTTAGAGCTCAAATGTCTCATGAACCCAAGGCCTATCACTTCTCTGCCTTTTGGCTAAGATCAAGAGAACCTGAGACCACCAGTCCAGTTTGAGTAGATTAGTCATTTCAAGGACTGACATATTTTTAATGCATTGAGTGATAATTATAAATATTAAATATGCATTATTTTTGGTGTTTATTGGAATATCTCTATTTAATTGCTGTGTTTTATAAGGTTCCCTTTCTCATTATTAAACATTTTGTTTTCTTTGCATACTACTAGGGAAAATATCTTCTTCTAGGAGACCCAAGTAATTACAGAATTGCATGTAATGAAAAAATAATGTGGTTGCAGGAAATGTTTTCTATTAGTGAGGTGCATGCATATGGTTCTGCACTGTGTAGCACTTACTTTGATTGCATGGAGGGTGCTTTGCTTGTTCTTTGGCTTTTCAGTTGAGTTGTAGGCTATTGCATTTCCTTAAAAAATGTCAACATAATATTTTCCCTTTTCCTTTATTAGTTTGATTAAAACTGAAATCCAAGAGATATGATTAAAAGGTGTGAACTTTTGAATTCTGATTGCATAGCTGCTAAGTCTTTAATATGTTAGCTTCTAGTACTGTAATTGAATATGGAATCATAGAAAATAAACATAATGAATTTGGGCTATAACACAGTAAAATAGAGATTTCTTGTTATCCTGTTTGAGATGTCCATGATTACAGTTTCCAATTAGAAGTGTGTGTGTGTGTGTGTGTGTGTGTGTGTGTGTGTGTATAAAAGTTAAAATAGGGATCGGTCAATAACAGGCAATATTCTTTAAATATATCTAAAATGGGCTTAGGAATCATTGAGGTACTATACAGACATCATTGAAATTAAAAAGAGTCCACAATTTTATAAATTATTATTCTAAAGCCATTATTTTTTTTATTTTTAACTTCAGTATAATTAACATATAGTCTTATACTTCAGGTATATAATATAGTGATTCAACAATTCTATGCATTACTCAGTGTTCATCATGATAAATTTACTTTTAATCCCCTTCACCTATTTCACCTATCCCCCTCACCCACCTTCCCTCTAGTAAAAACCAGTTTGTTATCTATAGTTCAGGGTCTGGGTTTTGTTTTTTTGTTTTTGTCTCTTTTTGTTGTTAATTTGTTCTGTTTTGTTTTGTTTTAAATTCCACGTATCAGTGAAATCCTATGGTATTTGTCTTTCTCTGACTGACTTATTTCACTTAGCATTATACCCTTTCCATCCATCCATGTTGTCACTAATGGCAGGATATCATTCTTTTTTATGACTGATTAATATTCCATTGCATATATATATCATCCCTTCTGTATCCATTCATCCATCAGTGGACACTTGGGCTGCTTCCATAATTTGGCTTTTGTAAATCATGCTGCAGTAAACACAGGGTGTGTATGTCTTTTCAAATTAGTGTTTTTGTATTCTTTGGGTAAATACCCAGTAGTGGAATTACTGGCTCATATTGTGATTCTATTGTTATTTTTTGGAGAATCTTCTTTTCCACAGTGGCTGAACCAGTTTGCATCCTCACTGACAGATGCATGAAGGTTCCTTTTTTTCCATATCCTCGCCAGCACTTGTTGTTTCTCGTGCTTTTGCTTTAAGCCATTTTGACAGATGTGAGAGGACATCTCATTATGGTTTTGATTTTCATTTCCCTGATGATAAGTGATATTGAGCATCCTTTCATGTGTCTGTCAGTCTTTATGTATGTCTGTATGTCTTTGGAGAAATACCAGTTTATGTATTCTGCCAATTTTTAATAGGATTATTTGGAGGGTTTTTTTGGTGTTGAGTTGTATACATTCTTTATATATTTTGGATACTAAACCTTTATCAAATACATCATTTGCAAATATCTTCTATTCAGTAGATTCTCTATTTATTTTGCTGATTATTTCCTTTGTTCTGCAGAAGTTTTTATTTTGATGTAATACCAATCATTTATTTTTGTTTTTTATTCCCTTTCTTCAGGAAACATATCTAAAAATACATTCCTGTGGCCAATGTCAAAGACATTACTACCTATGTTCTCTAGGATGTTTATGATTTCAGATCTCATATTTAGGTATTTAATTCATTTTGAGCTTACTTTTGTGTATACTGTGAGAACGTAGTTCAGTTTCATTCTTTTACATGTTGCTGTCCAGTTTTCTCAACACCTTTTGTTGAAGAGACTTTTTCCCATTACATATTCTACTTCTTTTGTCATAGGTTAATTAATCATATAATTGTGGGTTTATTTCTGGGCTTTCAGTTTTCTTCCATTGTTCTATGTGTCTATTTTTCTGCCAGTACAGTACTGTTTTGATTACTACAGCTCTGTAGTATATCTTGAAATCTGGTACTGTGCTATCTCCAGTTTTGTTCTTCTTTTTCAAAATGGCTGTGGTTATTCGGGGTCTTTCGTGGTTCCATATAAATTTTAGGATGATGTGTTGTAGTTCTGTGAAAAATTCTGTTGATATTTTGATAGGGATTGTATTAAATCTGTACATTTTTCTACATAGTATGGGCAGTTTAACAGTATTTGTTCCTCTAGTCCAGGAGCATGGAATATCTTTCCATTTGTTTGGTCATCTTCAATTTCTTTTATCACTGTTTTATAGTTTCCAGAGTATAGGTCTTTCATTTCATCATTTAAGATTATTTTAGATATTTTATTCTTTTGGTGCAGTTGTAAATGGGATTATGTTCTACATTTCTCTTTCTATTACTTGGTTATTAGTGTATAGATATGGAACAGATATCTGAATATTGATTTGTAACCTTGCAACCTTACTGAATTAGTGTTTTGGCGGAGTCTTTAGGATTTCATGTCATCTGCAAATGGTGAAACTTTTACTTCTTGCTTATTGATTTGGATCGCTTCATTTCTTTTTGTTGTCTGATTGCTGTGACTAGGTCTTCCAGTAGCTTGTTGAATAAAAGCAGTGAGAGTGGACATTCCTCTCTTGTTCCTGATCTTGGGGGAAAAGCTCTCAGATTTTCACCATTGAGTATGATGTTAGCCATAGGTTGTTCATATATGGCTTCTTTATGTTGAGGAATGTTTCCTCTAAACCTTCTTTGTTAAGGATTTTTATCATGAATGGGTATTGTATCTTGTCAAATGTTTTCTGTATCTAGTGAAATGATCAAATGGCTTTTATACCTTCTCTTGTTAATGTTATGTATCTTGTTGATTGATTTGTGAATATTTGTGAACCACTTTTGCAATCTAGTAATAAATCCCACTTGATCGTGGTGAATGATTTTTTTAATGTACTGCTGTATTTGGTTTGCTAATATTTTATTGAGAATTTTTGCATTGTGTTCATCAGAGATATTGGCCTCTAGTCCTCTTTTCTTGTGATGTCTTCATCTGGTTTGTGTATCGGGATAACACTGGCCTCATTGAATGAATTTGGAAGCTTTACTTCCTTTATATTTTTTGGACTAATTTGAGAAGAATAGGTACTAACTATTCTTTAAATGTTTGGTTGAATTCACCTGTGAAGCATCTAGTCCTGGACTTTTGTTTGTTGGGATTTTTTGATTACTGATTCAATTTCACTACTGGTAATTTGTTCACATTTTCTGTTTGTTTCTGACATGGTTTTGGAGGTCATATGTCTTTAAGACTTTTTCCATTGTTTTTTAGGTTGTACAATTTGATGGCATATAATTTTTCATAATATTCTTTTATAATCCTTTGAATTTCTATGGTATTGGTTGTTATTTATCCTCTTTGATTTCTGAGTTTAAGTCCTTTCTCCACACACCCCCTGGCCTTTTTTTAAAATTAGTCTCTTGGGGCGCCTGGGTGGCTCAGTCGGTTAAGCGTCCGACTTCAGCTCAGGTCATGATCTCACGGTCTGTGAATTCAAGCCCCGCATCAGGCTCTGTGCTGACAGCTCAGAGCCTGGAGCCTGTTTCAGATTCTGTGTCTCCCTCTCTCTCTGCCCTTCCCCTGTTCACACTCTGTCTCTCTCTGTCTCAAAAATAAATAACATTAAAAAAAAATTTAAATTAGTCTCTCAAAAGGTTTCTCAAGTTTGTTGATCTTTTCAAAGAACCAGCTCCTGGTTTTATTTATCTGTTCTATTGGGGTTTTTTTTTTTTTCAGTTTTTTATTTCACTTTTTTTTCTGTGTTAGTCTTTATTATCTCCTTAATTCTACTGGTTTGGGGTTTTGTTTATCCTTTTTCTACCTCCTTTAGGTTAATGTTAGGTTCTTTATTTGAGATTTTTCTTGATTCTTGAGCTAGACTTATACTGCTATTCACTTCTCTCTTGGAACAGCTTTTTTTGCATTCCAAATATTCTGGACCATTGTGTTTTCATTTTCATTTGTCTCCATGTATTTTTTTTAAATTTTCTCTTTGATTTGTAGGTTTACCTATTCATTGTTTAGTAGCGGGTTATTTAACTTTCAGGTATTTGTTACTTGCAGATTTTCTCTTGCTCGTTTTTAGCTTTATAGCATTGTGTTTGGAACAGATAAATGATAGGACTTGGAATGCTTTGAATTTGTTGAGACTTGTTTTGTGACCTAACATGTGGTCTATTCTGGAGAATGTTCCATGCAGATATTTTTTAAGGTTTATTTATTTTTGAGAGTCAGAGGGAGAGGGTCAGAGAGAGAATGGGGCTCTGTGCTGATAGCAGAGAGGCTGATGAGGGGTTCAAACTCATGAACTGTGAGATCATGACCTGAACCAAAGTCAGATGCTTAACTGACTGAGCCGCCCAGTCAGTCACCCTCCTGTGTGCATCTCTGAATATTGTGTTCTGCTTTTTTAGGATGAAATAATACATCTGTTAGATCCATCTGGTCCAATATGTCATTCAAAGCCACTGTTTTGTTGTTGATTTTCTGTTTGGATGATCCATCCATTGTTATAAATGAGGTGTTAAATTCCCCTACTATTATTGTATTACTGTCAGTTAATTCTTGTATATTTGTTAATTGCTGTTTCATGTATTTGAGTACTCTCATGTTGGGTCCATCAATATTTATAATTGTTATAACTTCTTGTTGGATTGTTCCCTTTATGATTACAGAATATCCTTCTTTGTCTCTTGTCACAGTCTTTGTTTTAAAGACTATTTTGTCTGATATAAGTATTGCTACCCTCGCTTTCTTTCATTTCCATTTACATAGTAAAGACTTTTCCATCCTTTCACTTTCTTTTATTTTTTTAATGTTTATTTATTATTTTGAGAGAAAGAAGGAGCACAAGGAGAGGAGGGGCAGAGAGAGGGGGAGAGAGAGAATCCCAAGCAAATCTTCCCATTTGCAAAAATGTGGGTGGAATTAGAGTATATTATACTAAGTGCAATAAGTCAGTCAGAGGAAGACAAATATCATATGATTTCACTCATATGTGGAATTTAAGATACAAAACAGATGAATATAGGGGAAGCAAAAATAAAATAAAAACAGAGACAAACCATAAGAGATTCTTAAATACAGAGAACAAACTGAGGGTTGCTGGAAGGGTAGTGGGTGGGGGGATGGGCTAAATGGGTGATGGGCATTAAGGAGGACATTTGTTGGGATGAGTACTGAGTGTCATATATAAGTGATGAATCACTAACTTCTATTCCTGAAATCATTATTACACTACAAGTTAACTAACTCAGATTTAAATTTAAAAGATTTTTTAAAAAAGCAAACTGCCAAATCTTAACATCATATGTAAACAAAGGTAATATATTTTTATCAAAAGTTTAGATTGTGACAAAAAGTCTCTATTAATAAAATCACGTACTAACATAGTCTTCATTGAAAAAACTGAAATTGTTAACTTTCTTGTATACATTTAGCATGATGCTACGTTAAATGATTTCTCTCTATCACACATTTAGGAATTGATTTTTACAAAACCAATTGAATTATTTTAACTAATATTTGTTGATTTTGTTAAATATGAGAAACTTAAACTACATAAAAATAAAGACAGGTGATTCTAAAAACTTTTTTTTTAATTTTAATGTTTATTTATTTTTGAGAGAGAGACAGAGTGTGAGCTGGGGAGGGGCAGCGAGAGGGAGACACAGAATCCCAAGAAGGCTCCAGGCTCTGACCTGTCAGCCCAGAGCCCAACATGGAGATCGAACTCACAAGCTGCAGGATCATGACCTGAGCCTATGTCGGACGCTAAACCAACTGAGCGACCCAGGCACCCCTAAAAACTTTTTATTGTAAATTTATGGTTTAGAAAGTTTAGTAAGAAAACTATAAACTAACACCTATTGAAGTATTTTAATGAACAAATAATTGCCTCAGAAATCCATGGGTTTTGTTATGATATTAATATAAATTTAGTGAACTGAAAAATTAAAATATTTTTGCCAATTTTTCTTAAATTACATTTTAAATAAGTTACAATATCATGAAAACTGAAGAGTAAGTATTTCAAACAATATTGCGTCTGGTGTACCAAATATTTAGCCTGCTATTTGCATTCTAATTTTTCTCACTGAAAAATAGCTTCCAGGTAATTTAATTTCCAGGCTAACTGGAAGTTGGCAGGCTCCTTTACTGTTAAATCAGAGTTGACAAGGAAGCAAAATCAGAGATTCAATTATAACACATCTTGCTACATTTAAAGTCTACCACACATGCATTGAAATGTAGCTCATATATTTGCTGCCAAAGCATTCTAAACCATTTGTGATAGTCACAAGTATTTTTTTTTACTTTTGTTAACAAAAGTAGAACTTAACACATTAAAAACCCAAATGGAGAGTTATATATTTATCTTTATGGAGTCTATATACTAGTTTCTTGGGTTTGTTATCTGAGACATTTGAAATAGCTTTCCAAATTCTCAGCCCATTCAAACTCAGTTCTATCTGCTGCAAAGTTCAGGTTCTGTGCAAAAGGAATACAGAACCACAGAGAGAAGACCTCCATTGAAGACAAATCTTCCTATTGATGAGGATCAGGGAGTAGGAGAAAATTCCTTCAACCAATGATAACAAAGTGTTTTAGTTGAGCTTTATATTAGCATTTAGAATCTGGCTGTTTGCTGCACTGGTGGCTGGTCACCTATATGATGTGTACTTCCCTTGTGTTGATATACATGGGGGCGGGAATTGGAGAACAGGTATAATTCTGTTTAGAGACTTTTGAGAGCATGAATACAGTATGCATCAGGATGGTGATAGACCTGTTACTAATGTTATTAGACTTGTCCTAATATACTAATTCTGAGTACCAGTGAAGAGATTTTGACTGTGTCTTACAGAACAATTTTTTTGTTTTGTTTTATAAGAGCTGTTTTGGAATTATGACACAGTGCCCCACTGTTTGTCTCACTGTTCCATAGACCATGACAGCCTAGGCATTAAGTGCCATCTTTTATTTTCTTTTTAAATCTTTATTTATTTTTGAGAGAGAGAGGGACAGAGTGTGAGTGTGGGAGGAACAGAGAGAAGGAGGGAGACATGGAATCTGAGACAGGCTCCAGACTCTGAACTGTCAGCACAGAGCCCGAGGTGGGGCTTGAACTCATGAAATATGAGATCATGACCTGAGCCGAAGTCAGATGCTTCACTGACTGAGCCACCCAGACACCCCATGAAGTGCCATCTTTGGCTCAGGTCAGCAGAGTAGCATTTTTACTTGATAGAATAACATACCATCTTTACAGAGAAGCATGCACAGCCAAACATAATTGGGGAGGACATTGGGTGATGTGAAGTTTCTCTGACTTAAAACGAGGGGTCAAGACAAATTTTGTGTTAACATGCTCCTATTTGTACCCAAACCAGTGAAGATTAAGGACATTCAAGTTGCTCTTCTCTAATTGGCAACTTCTAAAAGAACTAGAGATTAGCATGAAATATAGTCTTCTCTTTTCAGATTTCCCATTCGTGGTATTTTGCCCCTCACACATCCAAAGCTTAACATAACCTTGCTGTCCACACTTGTTCCTTTTACTCTTCCAATCTTGATTTTAAAATGTCAATTCCATCCTCCAAGTCACTCTGACCAAAAAAAACTTTTATAGTTATTGTTGACTTCATACTTTCAAAATCCATATGCAATCCATCTGTTGCCCGTACATTCTAGACACATCCAGAGTCTGATAACTTCTCAATACATCAGAGTTGGCCACTGGAAATATAATACAAGCCATATATGCAATGTAAAATTTTCTAATAGCCACATTAAAAAAGAAAAATCAAGAGGTGAAACAAATTTTAATCACATATTTTTATCTAATGCAAAGTGTCCAAAATATCAGCTTGACATGTAATCAATTTCTTTTACAAAATATCGATGGGGTATTTACTTTCTTTTTTTTTCCATATTAAGTCTGCAATCTGGTGTGTATTTTGTACCTAGAGCCCATCTCAATTCAGACTTGCCATATTCACGTTTTCAGTAGCAACCTGTAGCTAAAAGCTCTCAAATTGGACACCACAGCTCCAGACTTTAGTTTTGTAAGGTCTCCTTCTACCCTTTCCTCTTACAACTCATGTTTAATAGTAGCCAGAATCCTAATAAAGCCTATAAAACAGCTAAAACAGATCCTTCTAGATTCTACAGATGTGATGCGTATTGAAATACGCATTTTCACATTTGCTGTATTGGGCTTCAGGACACAGTACCCCAATATAACTCCTTGGCATATTCAAAATCTTAAGGAATTTGAGAAAATGGCAGAAGCAAGGTCACTCTGACCTTCCAACCTCTTGCTATTCTTCCCTGAAAGTAAGAGATAAATCTTGCATGTGAAAGGTACCCTCTCTGTACCAGATGGAATGAAAACATTTTTATCACCAGTGATGGGGAATTGGGGGCTGAAAAATATGTACACACAAACCTCGTGAAACGAACTGTTCCCCTTTCCTCATTACTTCTTCACCATTTACCATCCTTAGGCCAAACCTTTTTTTCTCATCAACTCTTCACAAATGCCCTGTTTCTTTGTCTGAAAGAGATAGCGCCTTCCTCCTCTGGCCCCTTATAGCCATCATTCTCTTGTGAAGGCTGCACTTTAGGTGTAAAATTCCAATGAAATTGATATGCTTTTCTCCTGTGCAATCTGTCTGTGTCAGTTTCATGTTCAGACACAGCCAGGAACTTCAGGAGGATCTAGGAAAACTTTTTCCTCCCATATATGAATCACTGGTGGTCATTAATAAGTTAAGCTAGATGACTATTTCTCACATATGCCTGATTTTAACAACTTAATTTCTTTGACAGTATAGGCCATCACTTTCAAGGGGAAAAATTTAAACAAATGCATTAAAACAAGGTAAAACCATTGCACTGTTACAAAACAATTTAAATGAAAAATAAATTCATTGGCAAATTTTTGTCTTTATTGATCTGTCCCATCCCTCGACCAAGCAATGCACCTGTCCATTTCAATACAGCCATGAAGCTGCATGGCCATAACTTTTATAAAGTAGAGACATTATTACCACATGTAGGAAAATATTCCCCAAAGAGCTTTTCATGCTCTTTAGGATGAAAGGAATATATCATACTTGTTTAAATAAAAATAAAGTCAAGGTAAGATATAAATACAAATTTTTCTTTAAAACTTGGCAACAAAAAAGAACAAGAGGCAGTGAGAAAAGCACCTTACTTCTTTTATTGCATCACTTTTAAGTGAAATTAAATACTATAGGAAAGAATACAACATCTATTAATTCTTCTTAGTGCCACTTATAACAGAAACTGAAAATTATATCAGCATGAAAAAAACACTCAAAGCAGTATTAGTTTTAAATCCCACATCTTCAAATTCTGATCTTTCAAATTAAAAAAAAATGTTAGTGAAATATGCCAAATCATCATTTTAGAAAAATTTGCCTTCTGGTGAAGCATATTTAAATGTATAATTTATTCTTATCAAAATACATTTTTAAATATTGCTAAATTACTGCTTTACTTAATGCTTTACTTTTAACTCTCTTACACATCATATCTGAATTATTATAATTAAGTAAAGTTCTATGACAGTCACTTTCATTAGCCAAACATGCAGGAAAAAGATCTATTAGTCCTCCCAGTGGGTATCTGTTATCTTCTTGTTGTCATCCGAAAGTGTCTTGTCTGACTGAGGATAGAGATGAGTCAGTAGAATGCAACTGTTCGACTGTAATACAGAGAAGGAGCTCACTTTTATGTCCTTGATAACTGGAACCTACGTGATGGAGGGAAGTATTTTGGCAAAGCGTGAACTAGTAGTGCATCTGGCTTAGGACCATATGTTCCATCATTATTAACAAAGAATTGACCAGATGAAAAATTTTAGGGAATGATTTTCTGTGAAAGTCAGCTGTATCATGGAGTGGTGATTCAAGAGGAAAAAGAAAATGTGTTCCTCTCCTATAAATGGAAAAATGAGTCCGAATATTTCTTTTTGCAAAACCATTTACCATTCTGAGGTGCAGCACAGTATGACATAAATTCTTAAAAAAGTAATTAAAATAGTTTTGAATATTGAAGGTGTGGTAACTCCATATTTCTAACTTACATGCATATAACACCAATTATAAATTTAAACATCAATATTAACTTCTTTTGAGAAGTTGTCTTTTTTTAACACTTCTTCCCATGCCTCAGTACTGTTAAATCATATTATTTTGGTTAAATCAAGAGTCATTGTTAATATGGCCTATAGATACTGATTTTTTACAGACCACCATTTTATGTTTTTCTTAGATGTTATTAGGTTTTTAATAGTTTTTCCATTGGCTTCATTTTTTTAAATTTATTCTTTATTTTTTAAAATTTACATCTAAGTTAGTTAGCATATAGTGAAGCAATGATTTCAGGAGTAGATTCCATAATGCCCCTTACCCATTTAGCCCATCCACCCCCCACAACCCTTCCTGTAACCCTCAGTTTGTTCTCCATATTTATGAATTTCTTCTGTTTTGTCCCCCTCCCTGTTTTTATATTATTTTTGTTTCCCTTCCCTTATTTTCATCTGTTTTCTCTTAAAGTCCTCATATGAGTGAAGTCATATGATTTTTGTCTTTCTCTGACTAATTTCACTTAGCATAATACCTTCCAGTTCCATCCATGTAGTTGCAAATGGCAAGATTTCATTCCTTTTGATTGCTGAGTAATACTCCATTGTGTGTGTGTGTGTGTGTGTGTGTGTGTGTGTGTGTGTGTGTGTATACCACTTCTTCTTTATCCATTCATCTCTCGATGGACATTTGGGCTCTTGACATACTTTGGCTATTGTTGATAGTGCTGCTATAAACATGGGGGTGCATGTATCCCTTCGAAACAGCACACCTATATCCCTAGGATAAATGCCTAGTAGTGCAAATGCTGGGTCGTAGGGTAGTCTATTTTTAGTTTTTTGAGGAACCTGCACACTGTTTTCCAGAGTGGCTGCACCAGCTTGCCCTCTCACCAACAGTGCAAAAGAGATCCTGTTTCTCTGCATCCTTGCCAATATCTGTGGTTGCCTGAGTTGTCAATGTTAGCCATTCTGACAGGTGTAAGGTGATATCTTGTTGTGGTTTTGATTTTATTTCCCTGATGATGAGTGATGTGGAGCATTTTTTTCATGTGTCGGTTGGCCATCTGGATGTCTTCTTTGGAGAAGTGTCTATTCATGTCTTTTGCCCATTTCTTCACTGGATGATTTGTTTTTTGGGTGTTGAGTTTGATAAGTTCTTAATAGATTTTGGATACTAACCCTTTATGTAATATGTCATTTGCAAATAACTTCTCCCTTTCTGTTGCTTGCTTTTTAGTTTAGTTGCTGATTGTTTCCTTCACTGTGCAGAAGCTTCTTATTTTGATGAGGTCCCAGTAGTTAATTTTTGTTTTTGTTTCCCTTGCCTCTGGAGACGTGTTGAGTAGAAGTTGCTGTGGGCAAGATCAAAGAGGTTTTTGCCTGCTTTATCCTCAAGGATTTTGATGGCTTCCTTTCTTACATTGAGGTCTTTCATCCATTTTGAGTTTATTTTTGTGTATGGTGTAAGAAAATGGTCCAGGTTCATTCTTCTGCGTGTCCCTGTCCAGTTTTCCCAATGCCACTTGCTGAAGAGACTGTCTTTAGTCCATTGGATATTCTTTCCTGCTTTGTCAAAGATTAGTTGGCCATACGTTTGGGGGTCCATTTCTGGGTTTTCTATTCTGTTCCATTGATCTGAGTGTCTGTTCTTGTGCCAGTACCATACTGTCCTGATGATTACAGCTTTGTCGTATAGCTTGAAGTCTGGGATTGTGATGCCTCCTGCTCTGGTTTTCTTTTTCAAGGTTGCTTTGGCTATTTGGGGTCTTTTCTGGTTCCATAAAAATTTTAGGATTATTTGTTCTAGCTCTGTGAAGAATGCTGGTGTTACTTTGATAGGGATTGCATTGAATATGTAGATTGCTTTGGGTAGTATCAACATTTTAACAATATTTGTTCTTTCTATCCAGGAACATGGAATCTTTTTCCATTTCTTTGTATCTTCTTCAATTTCTTTCATAAGCTTTCTGTAGTTTTCAGTGTATAGATTTTTCACCTCTTTGGTTAGATTTATTCGTAGGTATTTTATGGTCTTTTGTGCAACTGTAAATGGGATCGATTCCTTGATTTCTCTTTCCATTCCTTCATCGTTGGTGTATAGGAATGCAACCGATTTCTGGACATTGATTTTATATCGTGCAGCTTTGCTGAATTCATGAATCAGTTCTAGCAGTTTTTTGGTGGAATCTTTGGGTTTTCCATATACATATATAGTATCATGTCATCTGTGAAGAGTGAAAGTTTGACCTCCTCCTGGCCGATTTGGATGCCTTTTATTTCTTTGTGTTGTCTGATTGTAGAGGCTAAGACTTCCAATACTATGTTGAATAACAGTGGCGAGAGTGGACATCCCTGTCTTGTTCCTGACCTTAGGGGGAAATCTCTCAGTTTTTCCCCATTGAAGATGATATTAGCATTGGGTCGTTCATATATGGCTTTTATGATCTCCAGGTATGATCCTTCTATCCCTGCGTTCTTGAGGGTTTTTTTTTTTTGTATATTGACCTTTTTATTTTTTTATTTATTTATGTTTCAATATATGAAATTTATTTTCAAATTGGTTTCCATACAACACCCAATGCTCATCCCAAAAGATGCCCTCTTCAATACCCATCACCTACCCTACCCTCTCTCCCACCCCCCATCAACCCTCAGTTTGTTCTCAGTTTTTAACAGTCTCTTATGCTTTGGCTCTCTCCCACTCTAACCTCTTTTTTTTTTCCTTCCCCTCTCCCATGGGTTTCTGTTAAGTTTCTCAGGATCCACATAAGAGTAAAAACATATGGTGTCTGTCTTTGTCTGTATGGCTTATTTCACTTAGCATCACACTCTCTAGTTCCATCCACGTTGCTACAAAGGGCCATATTTCATTCTTTCCTCACTGCCACATAGTACTCCATTGTGTATATAAACCACAATTTCTTTATCCATTCATCAGTTGATGGACATTTAGGCTCTTTCCACACACAATTTGGCTATTGTTGAGAGTGCTGCTATAAACATTGGGGTACAAGTGCCCCTATGCATCAGTACTCCTGTATCCTTTGTGTAAATTCCTAGCAGTGCTACTGCTGGGTCATAGTGTAGGTCTATTTTTAATTTTTTGAGGAACCTCCACACTGTTTTCCAGAGTGGCTGCACCAGTTTGCATTCCCACCAACAGTGCAAGAGGGTTCCCGTTTTTGAGGGTTTTTATCAAGAAAGGATGTTGTATTTTGTCAAATGCTTTCTCTGCATCTATTGAGAGGATCATAGGGTTCTTGTCCTTTCTTTTTTTAATGTGATGAATCACGTTAATTGTTTTGCGGATATTGAACCAACCCTGCTTCTCAGGTATAAATCCCACTTGGTCGTGGTGAATAATTTTTTTAATGTATTGTTGGATCCGGTTGGCTAATATCTTTTTTAGAATTTTTGCATCATGTTCATCAGGGAAATTGGTCTATAGTTCTCCTTTTCAGTGGGGTCTCTGGTGTTGGAATCGAAGTAATGCTGGCTTCATGGAAAGGGTTTGGAAGTTTTCCTTCCATTTCTATTATTTGGAACAGTTTCAAGAGAATAGGTATTAACTCTTCCTTCACTGTTTGGTAGAATTCCCTGGAAAGCCATTTGGCCCTGGACTCTTATTTTTTGGCAGATTTTTTATTACTAATTTGATTTCCTTACTGGTTATGGGTCTGTTCATATTTTCTATTTCTTCCTGTTTCAGTTTTGGTAGTATATATGTTTCTAGGAATTTGTCCATTTCTTCCAGATTGACCATTTTATTGGCATATAATTGCTCATAATATTCTCTTACTATTGTTTTTATTTCTGTTGTGTTGCTTGTGATCTCTCCTTTTTCATTCTTGGTTTTACTTATTTGGGTCCTTTCCTTTTTCTTCTTGATCAAACTGGCTAGTGGTTTATGAATTTTGTTAATTCTTTGAAAAAACCAGCTTCTAGTTTTATTGATCTGTTCTGGGTTTTTTTGGTTTCGATAGTATTAATTTCTGCTCTAATCTTTATTATTTCTTCTGCTGATTTTGGGTTTTATTTGCTGTTGTTTTTCCAGCTCCTTAGGGTGTAGGTTAGGTTGTGTATCTGAGATCTTTCTTCCCTCTTTAGGAAGACCTAGATTGCTATATACTTTCCTCTTATGACCGCATTTGCTGCGTCCCAGAGGTTTTGGGTTGTGGTGCTATCATTTTCATTGACTTCCATATACTTTTTAATTTCCTCTTTAACTGCTTGGTTAGCCCATTCATTCTTTAGTAGGATGTTCTTCAGTCTCCAAGTATTTGTTACCTTTCCAAAAATTTTCTTGTCTTTGATTTCAAGTTTCATAGCATTGTGGTCTAAAAAGATGCAAGGTATGATCTCGATCATTTTGTACTTACTTAGGGCTGATTTGTGTCCCAGTATATGGTCTATTCTGGAGAACGTTCCATGTGCACTAGAGAAGAATGTATATTCTGCTGCTTTAGGATGAAATGTTCTGAATATATCTGTTAAGTCCATCTGGTCCAATGTGTCCTTCAAAGCCATTGTTTCCTTGTTTATTGTTTGATTAGATGATCTGTCCATTGCTGTGAGTGGGGTGTTGAAGTCTCCTACTATTTTGGTGCTACTATCGATGAGTTTCTTTATGTTTGTGATTAATTGATTTATATATTTGGGTGCTGCCACATTTGGCGCATAAATGTTTACAATTGTTAGGTCTTCTTGGTCTATAGACCCCTTGATTATGATATAATGCCCTTCTGCATCTCTTGATACAGTCTTTATTTTAAAGTCTAGATTGTGTGATATAAGTATGGCTACTCCGGCTTTCTTTTGTTGACCATTAGCATGATAAATGGTTCTCCATCCCCTTATTTTCAATCTGTAGATGTTTTTAGGTCTAAAGTGGGTCTCTTGTAAACAGGATATTTATGGATCTTATTTTCTTATTCATTCTGTTACCCTGTGTCTTTTGATTGGAGCATTTCGTTTCTCTAATCTGTCAAGCCACTTTCAACACCCAGACCAAAACACAGCTAGGATCTAGCATAATCTATTCGATTTGTGTGTGTGTGTGTGTGTTTTAATTTTTAATTCTTAATTTTAATATAATTTTAATTTTTAATTTCAATTTTTCTACCTCATTAGTTCCTTTTCTCCCTTCAAAATGACAAAATGAAGGAATTAACCCCAAAAGAAAGAGCATGAAGAAATGACAGCCTGGCATTTAACCAACAGATACAAGCAACTGGTCTGAACTAGAATTTAGAGTCACGATAATAAGAATACTAGCTGCAGTTGAAAATAGATTAGAATCCCTGTCTGCAGAAATAAAAGAAGTAAAAAATAGCCAGAATGAAATTAAAAATGCTATAACTGATATGCGATCATGGATGGATGCAGTGGCGGCAAAGATGGACGAGGCAGAACAGAGAATCAGCGATATAGAGGACAAAATTATAGAGAATAGCGAAGAAGAAAAAAAGAGGGAGATTAAGGCAAAAGAGCACGATTTAAGAATTAGAGAAATCAGTGACTCGTTAAAAAGAAACAACATCAGAATCATAGGGGTCCCAGAGTAGGAAGAGAGAGAAATAGGGGTAGAAGGGTTATGTGAGCAAATCATAGCGGAAAACTTTCCTAACCTGGGGAAAGACACAGACATCAAAATCCAGGAAGCACAGAGGACGCCCATTAGACTCAACAAAAACCGACCATCAACAAGGCATACCATAGTCAAATTCACAAAATACTCAGGCAAGGAGAGAATCATGAAAGCGGCAAGGGAAAAAAGTCCTTAACCTACAAGGGAAGACAGATCAGGTTTGCAGCAGACCTATCCACAGAAACTTGGCAGGCCAGAAAGAAGTGGCAGGAAATGTTCAATGTGCTGAATCAGAAACATATGTAGCCAAGGATTCTTTATCCAGCAAGGCTGTCATTCAAAATAGAAGGAGAGATAAAAAGTTTCCCAGAGAAACAAAAATTAAAGGAGTTTGTGACCACTAAACCAGCCCTGCAAGAAATTTTAAGGGGGACTCTCTGAGGGGAGAAAAGATGAAAATAAATAAATAAATACCAAAAGCAACAAAGATTAGAAAGGACCAGAGAACACCACCAGAAACCCCAACTCTACAAGCATCATAATGTCAATAAATTCATATCTTTCAGTACTCACTCCATTGGCTTCATTTTCTATGTACTTATCACTATTCATTTTAGAGCTACTCTCACTGAAGACTACTTTGAATGTGTATTTTTTTCATACTACAAACTTACCCATCTATTTCTTGGAGACGCACATGCTACAGTCCAGACTATCTACTATTGTCATCTGCAGGCAGGTTTCTCTGTTGCATTTTCTTTCTTGTAGTTTTATTTGTTCTGAAGCATAGCCTGTAGTATCATAAAACTTATGTGTATCTCAGCCCTAGGGTATTTGAGAGTATTTTTACTCTGTCTTCAGATTTAATTAGCACTATGGGTAGGTATCAGATGCTAGATTAAAAATACTTTACCCTAGGGGCGCCTTGGTGGCTCAGTTGGTTAAACATCCAATTTCGGCTCAGGTCATGATCTCACGATCTATGAGTTCGAGCCCCGCGTTGCGCTCTGTGCTGACAGCTCAGAGCCTGAAACCTGTTTCAGATTCTGTCTTCCTCTTTTTCTCTCTTCCCCCACGCATGCTTCTATCTCTCTCTTCTCAAAAATAAATAAATGTTAAAAAAAGATTTTAAAAAATACTTTATCCTAGGGAATTACATCTTGACTCCACCATTTTCTAAAGTCAAATTATGCTGGCCAGAATTCTGATGCCATTACGTTTCCCATTCATTTATATGAGCTGCCCACCTACCCACCCTTTGCAAACTTCCAAGATCTTAATTTTATTTTAAGTGCTTTGAAATTTCATGATTTGCTCATGTGACAGTGTTTTTCTTTTGTCATCTTTTCTTTTGACCCTTTAAATCTGAAAACTCAGTTAATGAGAAATTTAATTAAATTCTATCCTAATTTCTACAAAACTTTTCTTCTCTTTTTTCCCTTTGTCAGATATTGCACCTGTAGGATACTGATTTTTTAACATAAAAAAGGTCATATTTTTATTTTAAAACATTTTCTTGTTCTCCGTCCCTTTTCCTTGTCTTGTTTTCATTTTTACATTTTCTTCATCTTCTCTTTCCTTTCCTTGCTGTGTGTCTGTTTACTAATCTTTACTCTTCCCAGTACCTACAAGCCTGAGCATGCAGGGGTTTTGCAGAGTGTAAGGGACCAGGCATTGTCAGTATCTTTCTTCCAAGAAAAAGCAGTAACTTTCTCTCCTCTTCTTAGGAGCGAACCATGTTCTGTTCTGTTTTCCATGCTCTCAAACTTTACTGAGATTAACTTTTTCGCTATGATCTCTTCTCACATTCACATAGTGTGAGCTAATGATCTTTTTTCCCCTAATTTTTCCTCCTTTTACTAGAGATGAAGGCTATAAAATTATGTTTATCTGGAAGCTCCTTTTTAAACTTTTAGTTTACAATAGAGTACTGAGAAAAAAAGATCTAATTTGATATTTCAGAAGATGAAAATAAGCTAAGAATTAAAATTTTCCTAAAAAGACAAGTATGGTAAGGGTACAACAAGAAATTAGCAGTTTTAATTTATTTTTCAGGATATCTTTCACTTTGTGTTCTCATTTCTTGATACTACTTTTTATCCAAAAATTATCCTTATAATTTTGAGGCAATTTTGCACAGATATGAATTCACTTCAAAAGTTTAGGGACCATTTTGATCATGAGAAGCAGCTATATGTGCCTTTTTAAAAATACAGTAGGCCCTTGAACAACATGGGTTTGAACTGTGCAGGTCTACTTTGTATGCATGCAGTTTCTTTTTTTTTTTTTTCAATAGACACAGTGTGGTACTGTAAATGTATTTTCTCTGTGATCTTTCTTAATAGCATTTTATTTTCTCTAGTCTACTTTATTGTAAAAATACATTACACATATACATTACACATATCATGCAATAAAATGTGTTAATTGTGTTATTGGTAAGGCTTCCGGTCAACAGTAGGCTATTAGCAGTTAAGTTTTGGGGGAGTAAAAGGTCTATGTGAATTTTAACTGCACCAGGGCTCAGTGCCTCTGACGCTGTATTCATTCATGGGTCAACTGTACTTCCTTTCCTTACAGTTACTCCTACTTTTTCTACGTCCTATCAACCTGTGGTGTTAGATGACTTGAATAATAAATATCTATTAAATGTCCATTATGTGTTAGGTAATATACAAAGAGTGAATCAATGTTTTAGGCACTGATAGTGTTCTCAGAAGGCATTATAATATGAAATAGCAGAAATCAGTGAGTGTGACATGTGTAACTTAAGAAACAAAACAGATGAACATAGGGGAAGGGGAGCAAAATTAAGATTAAAAACAGGGAGGCAAACCATAAGAGATTCTTAAATACAGAGAACAACCTGAGGGTTGTTGGGTTGCTCGCAGCGTATTGGATGGGGAATGGGCTAAAAGAGTGATGGGCATTAAGGAGGGCACTTATTGGGATGAGCACTGGGTGTTATATGTAAGAGTTGAATCACTAAATTCTACTCCTGAAACCAATATTACACTATAGGTTAACTAACTTGGATTTAAATTAAAAAAATAAAATAATATATATTAAATATATATATATATGTTAAATATATATTAAAACAAAATAAAAAATGAAAGTGTTGGAAAATGAAAAGAGAAAGAAAGAAAGAAAGAAAGAAAGAAAGAAAGAAAGAAAGAAGGAAAGAGAAAGAAAGAAAGAAATCAGTGAGTAAAAATTCACTGTTGGAGCCAGACAAGCCTAAGTTTAAAACTCAGCTCTTTACTGAGAACATAGACAAACCTGAAATCTCTGTTTTCAAACTTACAAGCATAATAGTTTCTCCCTTATGAGACTGTACACAGATTAAATAAAGTGGCATGTAAAATGTAGAGCATAATATACCCATGTGTTTTAAATATGTTAACAGAAAATCAATATCAGTGGCATAATTGTGATCAAAACTTATTTCTCTCATACACGAAGTACAGGTAGAAGCAGTCAGGCCTTGGTGGCTTTAAAAGGTTTCTAGGGATATAGATCCCTTCCATCTCACTGCTCTGCCATCCCTAATACATAATTTTCATGGTCATGGGTCAAGTTAGTAGCTCCAGCAGTTAAAATCACATGCTCAGATATGTAAAGAGCACACATAAGCTGCTTCTTAAGAGATTTTCCACCAGCTAGCACCCAATACTTGCACAATTCATTGGCCTGAGCTTATGTACATGGTCACCACACATGGTAAGTGAGGGTAAAAATACAGTCTCTATACTTGCCAGTTCTGTGCTTCAAAAAAAAAAAAAAAAAATGTCAGGGCAGGAGAAGGAAGGATGGACTGTTAAGTACAGTGGTCTCCTTTACACTTGGTGGATGGGATATAATAATAGTCATTAAATCACATTGTTATTGCTACAGTGTTACAGGCTACTTCTGTAATTCCTGGGAACTACTTTTGTGTTTTTAGAGATTACTAAAAATATAGACTGCTTTGGGAGAGCATATTTGACATATGCTATTATAGGAATCTAACATCGGTTTGAAGATTTGAAATTGTCCTTTATAATATGTATTAGTAGTATCTGTGAGTTTATACATGTGGTACTGTCATTATTACTTAATTCCAAATAGCATAAAATTATAATTATCATTGAATTCAAAATATGATCCAATCCCTGAAATAAGTTCTCCTTCAAAATACAGATTTGCAAAGGGTATGTACTCTTTAGTGATGCTATGCAATATTTTAAACATATGAAATGAAGATTTTTGGTAATGTTTATCAAATTTTCTATAGTCAGTGGATTTCAATATTCCTGAACTTCAATATTCAACATTTATTGAGAAGTGTGATAAAATTTTTTGTATATTAGACTTTTTCTATTTCACTTTTCAATTTTTCATTTGTAGCTTTGTTAGGTGCTTAAAATTAAAGTCATAAATATTGTATTTTATTTTTTTTCAATATATGAAATTTATTGTCATATTGGTTTCCATACAACACCCAGTGCTCATCCCAAAAGGTGCCCTCCTCAATACCCATTACCCACCCTCCCCTCCCTCCCACCCCCCATCAACCCTCAGTTTGTTCTCAGTTTTTTTTTTTAATTTTTTTTTCAACGTTTATTTATTTTTGGGACAGAGAGAGACAGAGCATGAACGGGGGAGGGGCAGAGAGAGAGGGAGACACAGAATCGGAAACAGGCTCCAGGCTCTGAGCCATCAGCCCAGAGCCTGACGCAGGGCTCCAACTCCCGGACCGCGAGATCGTGACCTGAGCTGAAGTCGGACGCTTTACCGACTGCGCCACCCAGGCGCCCCTGTTCTCAGTTTTTAAGAGTCTCTTATGCTTTGGCTCTCTCCCACTCTAACCTCTTTTTTTTTTTTCCTTCCCCTCCTCCATGGGTTTCGGTTAAGTTTCTCAGGATCCACATAAGAGTGAAAACATATGGTATCTGTCTTTCTCTGTATGGCTTATTTCACTTAGCATCACACTCTCCAGTTCCATCCACGTTGCTACAAAGGGCCAGATTTCATTCTTTCTCATTGCCATGTAGTACTCCATTGTGTATATAAACCACAATTTCTTTATCCATTCATCCGTTGATGGACATTTAGGCTCTTTCCATAATTTGGCTATTGTTGAGAGTGCTGCTATAAACATTGGGGTACAAGTGCCCCTATGCTTCAGTACTCCTGTATCCCTTGGGTAAATTCCTAGCAGTGCTATTGCTGGTCATAGGGTAGGTCTATTTTTAATTTTCTGAGGAACCTCCACACTGCTTTCCAGAGTGGCTGCACAAATTTGCATTCCCACCAACAGTGCAAGAGGGTTCCCGTTTCTCCACATCCTCGCCAGCATCTATAGTCTCCTGATTTGTTCATTTTGGCCACTCTGACTGGCATGAGGTGATATCTGAGTGTGGTTTTGATTTGTATTTCCCTGATGAGGAGCGACGTTGAGCATCTTTTCATGTGCCCGTTGGCCATCCGGATGTCTTCTTTAGAGAAGTGTCTATTCATGTTTTCTGCCCATTTCTTCACTGGGTTATTTGTTTTTCGGGTGTGGAGTTTGGTGAGCTCTTTATAGATTTTGGATACTAGTCCTTTGTCCGATATGTCATTTGCAAATATCTTTTCCCATTCCGTTGCTTGCCTTTTAGTTTTGTTGGTTGTTTCCTTTGCTGTGCAGAAGCTTTTTATCTTCATAAGGTCCTAGTAATTCATTTTTGCTTTTAATTCCCTTGCCTTTGGGGATGTGTCGAGTAAGCGATTGCTACAGCTGAGGTAAGAGAGGTCTTTTCCTCCTTTCTCCTCTAGGGTTTTGATGGTTTCCTGTCTCACATTCAGGTCCTTTATCCATTTTGAGTTTATTTTTGTGAATGGTGTGAGAAAGTGGTCTAGTTTCAGTCTTCTGCATGTTGCTGTCCAGTTCTCCCAGCACCATTTGTTAAAGAGACTGTCTTTTTTCCATTGGATGTTCTTTCCTGCTTTGTCAAAGATGAGTTGGCCATACGTTTGTGGGTCTAGTTCTGGGGTTTCTATGTGTCTGTTTTTGTGCCAATACCATGCTGTCTTGATGATTACAGCTTTGTAGTAGAGGCTAAAGTCTGGGATTGTGATGCCTCCTGCTTTGGTCTTCTTCTTCAAAATTACTTTGGCTATTCAGGGCCTTTTGTGGTTCCATAAAAATTTTAGGACTGCTTGTTCTAGCTTTGAGAAGAATGCTGGTGCAATTTTGATTAGGATTGCATTGAATGTGTAGATAGCTCTGGGTAATATTGACATTTTGACAATATTTATTCTTCCAATCCATGAGCAGGGAATGTCTTTCCATTTCTTTGTATCTTCTTCAGTTTCCTTCATAAGCTTTCTATAGTTTTCAGCATATAGACCTTTTACATCTTTGGTTAGATTTATCCCTAGGTACTTTATGCTTCTTGGTGCAATTGTGCATGGAATCAGTTTCTTTATTTGTCTTTCTGTTGCTTCATTCTTAGTGTATAAGAATGCAACTGATTTCTGTACATTGATTTTGTATCCTGCAACTTTGTTGAATTCATGTATCAGTTCTAGCGGACTTTTGGTGGAGTCTATCGGATTTTCCATGTATAATATCATGTCATCTGCAAAAAGTGAAAGCTTGACTTCATCTTTGCCAATTTGGATGCCTTTGATTTCCTTTTGTTGTCTGATTGCTGATGCTAGAACTTCCAACACTATGTTAAATGATAGCAGTGAGAGTGGACATCCCTGTCGTGTTCCTGATCTCAGGGAAAAAGTTCTCAGTTTTTCCCCATTGAGGATGATGTTAGCTGTGGCTTTTCATAAAAGGCTTTTATGATCTTAAAGTATGTTCCTTCTATCCCGACTTTCTCAAGGGTTTTTATTAAGAAACGGTGCTGAATTTTGTCAAACGCCTTTTCTGCATCGATTGACAGGATCATATGGTTCTTCTCTTTTCTTTTATTAATGTGATGTATCACGTTGATTGATTTGCGAATGTTGGACCAGCTCTGCATCCTAGGTGAATCCCACTTGATCATGGTGTATAATTCTTTTTATATGCTGTTGAATTCGATTTGCTAGTATCTTATTGAGAATTTTTGCATCCATATTCATCAGGGATATTAGCCTGTAGTTCTCTTTTTCTACTGGGTCTCTGTCTGGTTTAGGAATCAAAGTAATACTGGCTTCATAGAATGAGTCTGGAAGTTTTCCTTCCCTTTCTATTTCTTGGAATAGCTTGAGAAGGATAGGTATTATCTCTGCTTTAAACGTCTGGTAGAACTCCCCTGGGAAGCCATCTGGTCCTGGACTCTTATTTGTTGGGAGATTTTTGATAACTGATTCAATTTCTTCGCTGGTTATGGGTCTGTTCAAGTTTTCTAGTTCCTCCTGATTGAGTTTTGGAAGTGTGTGGGTGTTTAGGAATTTGTCCATTTCTTCCAGGTTGTCCAGTTTGTTGGCATATAATTTTTCATAGTATTCCCTGATAATTGCTTGTATCTCTGAGGGATTGGTTGTAATAATTCCATTTTCATTCATGATTTTATCTATTTGGGTCATCTGCCTTTTCTTTTTGAGAAGCCTGGCTCGAGGTTTGTCAATTTTGTTTATTTTTTCAAAAAAACAACTCTTGGTTTCGTTGATCTGTTCTACAGTTTTTTTTAGATTCTATATTGTTTATTTCTGCTCTAATCTTTATTATTTCTCTTCTTCTGCTGGGTTTAGGCTGCCTTTGCTGTTCTGCTTCTATTTCCTTTAGGTGTGCTGTTAGATTTTGTATTTGGGATTTTTCTTGTTTCTTGAGATAGGCCTGGATTGCAATGTATTTTCCTCTCAGGACTGCCTTCGCTGCATCCCAAAGCGTTTGGATTGTTGTATTTTCATTTTCATTTGTTTCCATACATTTCTTAATTTCCTCTGTAATTGCCTGGTTGACTCACTCATTCTTTAGTATGGTGTTATTTAACCTCCATGCTTTTGGAGGTTTTCCAGACTTTTTCCTGTGGTTGATTTCAAACTTCATAGCACTGTGGTCTGAAAGTATGCATGGTATGATTTCAATTCTTGTATACTTATGAAGGGCTGTTTTGTGACCCAGTATGTGATCTATCTTGGAGAATGTTCCATGTGCACTCGAGAAGAAAGTATATGCTGTTGCTTTGGGATGCAGACTTCTAAATATATCTGTCAAGTCCATCTGATCCAATGTATCATTCAGGGCCCTTGTTTCTGTATTGACCGTGTGTCTAGATGATCTATCCATTTCTGTAAGTGGAGTGTTAAAGTCCCCTGCAATTACCACATTCTTATCAATAAAGCTGCTTATGTTTATGAGTAATTGTTTTATGTATCTGGGGCTCTCGTATTCAGTGCATAGACATTTATAATTGTTAGCTCTTCCTGATGGATAGACCCTGTAACTATTATATAATGCCCTTCATCTCTTGTTACAGCCTTTAATTTAAAGTCTGGTTTGTCTGATATAAGTATGGCTACTCCAGCTTTCTTTTGACTTCCAGTAGCTTGATAAATAGTTCTCCATCCCCTCACTCTCAATCTGAAAGTGTCCTCAGGTCTAAAATGAGTCTCTTGTAGACAGCAAATAGATGGGTCTTGTTTTTTTATCCATTCTGATACCCTGTGTCTTTTGGTTGGCGCATTTAATCCATTTACATTCAGTGTTATTATAGAAAGATACGGGTTTAGAGTCCTTGTGATGTCTGTATGTTTTATGCTCGTAGCGATGTCTCTGGTACTTTGTCTCACAGGATCCCCCTTAGGATCTCTTGTAGGGCTGGTTTAGTGGTGACGAATTCCTTCAGTTTTTGTTTGTTTGGGAAGATCTTTATCTCTCCTTCTATTCTAAATGACAGACTTGCTGGATAAAGGATTCTCGGCTGCATATTTTTTCTGTTCATCACATGGAAGATCTCCTGCCATTCCCTTCTGGCCTGCCAAGTTTCAGAAGAGAGATCAGTCACGAGTCTTATCGGTCTCCCTTTATATGTTACAGCACATTTATCTCTATCTGCTTTCAGAATTTTCTCTTTATCCTTGTATTTTGCCAGTTTCACTATGATATGTTGTGCAAAAGATCGATTCAAGTTATGTCTGAAGGGAGTTCTCTGTGCCTCTTGGATTTCAATGCCTTTCTCCTTCCCCAGTTCAGGGAAGTTCTCAGCTATTATTTCTTCAAGTACCCCTACAGCACCTTTCCCTCTCTCTTACTCCTCTGGAATACCAATTATGCGTGTATTATTTCTCTTTAGTGCATAACTTAGTTCTCTAATTTTCCCCTCATACTCCTGAATTTTTTTATCTCTCTTTTTCTCAGCTTCCTCTTTTTCCATAATTTTATCTTCTAGTTCACCTATTCTCTCCTCTGCTTCCTCAATCCGAGCCGTGGTCATTTCCATTTTATTTTGCAGCTCGTTTATAGTTTTTTTTTTAAGCTCCTCCTGACTATTCCTTAGTCCCTTGATCTCTGTAGCAATAGATTCTCTGCTGTCCTTTATACTGTTTTTAAGCCCAGTGATTAATTTATGACTATTATTCTAAATTCACTTTCTGTTATATTGTTTAAATCCTTTTTGATCAGTTCGTTAGCTGTTGTTATTTCCTGGAGATTCTTTTGAGGGGAATTCTTCCGTTTGGTGATTTTGGATAGTCCCTGGAGTGGTGCGGACCTGCAGGGCACTTCCTCTGTGCTGTCTTGAATAACTGGAGTTGGTGGGCAGGGCCACAGTCAGACCTGATGTCTGCCCCCTGCCCACCACTGTGGCCACAGTCAGACTGGTGTGTACCTTCTCTTCCCCTCTCCTAGGGGCGGGATTCACTGTGGGGTGGCGTGGCCCATCTGGGCTACTTGCACACTGCCAGGCTTGTGGTGCTGGGGATCTGGTGTATTAGCTGGGGTGGATCGGCAAGGTGCATGGGGGCAGGAGGGGCAGGCAGGGCAGGCTTAGCTCGCTTCTCCTTTGGTGATCCGCTTCAGGAGGGGCCCCTCTTCCGTGGGCCTCTCGTCTGGGCCTGGCTCCGGAGACTCCGTTCTGCTAGTCTTCTGGTGGTTTTCTGGGTTATTTAGGCAGGTGTAGGTGGAATCTAAGTGATCAGCAGGACGCGGTGAGCCCAGCTCCTCCTACGCCACTATCTTCTCCCCACATTTCCGTGAGATTGTACCTAAGTCATATATTTTAAATGATACTATGTCAGTGCTAGAATTCTTCAGATAACTGACACCTACTTAAAATTTCTAGTATCCTAGCCTATCTATATACATATATAGATGGATAGATAGATATAGATTATGAAAAATTATCAATACAAAATGTGTACTTGAACTATCCTAGGTGTGACTGATATAACCTAGAATAATTAACCTATATAATTTTATTCACTGGATAAATAGCATATAAATACAAAGCATACAGTTTTATATCCCCCAGAAAATACATTATTTTTAGATTTCTTACAATTTTTAATTTTAAAAAAGTTCACACTGAAAACATCTATTTAGGTACATGAGTAAATTATTTTTATCTGGATTTTTCATGGGAAACCTAGAATGATTGAGTGGGATTCCCTTCACCTTATTAAAAAATTATTTTAGTTTCTACAGTTTTCTAGTTATGTGAACAAAATAAGCAATGGCTTTGCCTTTTTAAAATCTACAGTTTAATGAGGGCAATACATTTTAAACAAGTGAAAATATACAACATGATTTATGAAATATGCTATGAAGGAAATGAAAGTAAAGATTTAGTTTAAAAAAGATGGTCCAACAAAGCTTATCAGAGAAAATTTCACTGTATTGGAAACCCAAAGGATTACCAAGAGTTGCAAGAGAAGAATATTTGAAAAATGCTCAGGGTGGAGAAAAATATTACATGGACTATTGCCAAGCCAGGAAAGAGTTTGGCATGTTTCAAGGAACTAAAAACTGACCTGGTTGCCTAGAAAGTACTAAGGGAGGAGGATAATGAGTTCTAGGAGTTATGGTTAGAAAATTAGGCTGAAGCCAAATTCCAAAATGACTTATAAGCCATGTTGAGAACTTTGAAAATATGAAAAGATACAGACATTCTAAGTTCAAAATTATATACTCTGTTTTCCTAAGGATTTATTTTTTTGATACAAAAGCATCTCATAGCCACATGGCTTATCTGAAATTGTTGACCATATAGGCTAACTTTATATTAAAATACGTAAATGCACATGTGTGTACATGCACACACACACACACACACACACACACACACACACACTTACCACTTGAAAAAATGTATTAGAAATCCAGTATGGTATGTTGTCCTCAAGGCAGGAAGAAGGGTTGTTTGCAGGAATATTACAGTACTAAATGTGAAGTTTTCAAAGTTGTTAACAAGTCTTTCTGCAGTTTCAAATCAACAAGTACAATTTTTTTGTTTTTCTATAGTTCTTGAAACATATAAACTCTTAGTACCATGTCCCTCAAATCTACTGAACTATTTCTGCAATTAGGTGACAAATTAAGACTTTCATCTAAGGGGCACCTAGGTGCCTCAGTCAGTCAAGCCTCCAACTTTGACTCAGGTAATGATCTCACAGGTCTTGAATTCAAGCCCCTCTTTGGGCTCTGTGCTGACAGCTCAGAGCCTGGAGCCTGTTTCAGATTCTTTGTCTCCCTCTCTCTCTGCCCTTACCATGCTTGTGCTCTGTCTTTCTCTCTCAAAAACAAATAAACATTTTAAAAAGTTAAAAAAAGAAAAAGACTTTCATCTAAAATGAATCCTCTGTGGGGCGCCTGGGTGGCTCAGTCGGTTAAGTGTCCAACTTTGGCTCAGGTTACCATATCGCGGTTCCTGAATTCAAGCCCTGTGTCAGGCTCTGGGTTGACAGCTCGAAGCCTGGAGCCTGCTTTGTATTCTGTGTCTCCCTCTCTCTCTGTCCCTTCCCCACTCTCTCTCTCTCTGTCTCTGTCTCTGTCTCTGTCTCTCTCTCTCTCAAAAATAAACATTAAAAAAAAATTTTAAATGAATCCTCTGTAAAAACAAAATCTTCCCTTGGATTTTTACTCTCTCTTGATCCCATATGCTTTCTTCCTGTTCATTCAGTCACAATAATAGCTGAATCAAGGCTATACAACGAATGTAATTAGTTACTCTCGCTATGTGTTAAAAACAAAAGAAATCATGAAATTCCAGTGAGATATGTATTTGTATAATGACCTATTTATATCTGATCAATAGAGACAGAAAGATAGGTTATAGAACTAGATTATGGTTTGCCTAAAACTATTCCAGTGGTCATTGTCTATCATGGGGACCTTCCCCAGCATTAGAGAGCTGCTATACCATGCATGTTCTTGGGTACATTTGTCTCTGGATTTGATGAAAATAAACATGGTTTATTGCTGAACACAGTGGTACTCTCAAGTTGGGATTTCTTACAAACCCACCAATCTATAAAAAGCATTGCTGCTTATCTGGACATCTCCAGCTGTATATCAAAATCATTGATTAGTTTCCATAGATTTGGTACCTCACTGTATTACATTTTAAGTTTTTTTTTTAATATAAACTTTAAAAAATATAACTCAAGAACTAGCTGAAAATAAATATTTACATACTTAGAGAATAAGTATAGTCATACTTATAGTATGTCATAAGTAAAGTGATGTGCACATTACTAATTACATATATGAGCAGTACAACTGGCATATTCTAGATACCTGTCTCTCTAGGGTGATGGAAAAATGTTACTTAGTAGTAGCTAGGGAAGAGCTCCTCTAGTCATGATTGGGTTAGTCTCACTATGTCATTCTGTTTTTTATGTCCAGCTTCTAAACTCCACTCTGATTTACGAATATTTGAGTTAAACTTGTTTTCTTGAATCAGAATGAATTATTAATTGCTAACAGTTCTGTCTTCTATCTAGAGTTCTTCAAAGGTCATCATTTAAATTAGTGAGATAATCTGTCTCAGATAATATTAATCTACCTTATATAACTACTCTATCTATAGGTATTCCTGCCATTACACAATTTTATAGTAGAGCAGATGTTAGTGAGAATGAACACACAATGATGATACAAAAATGTGCTCTCACTTGCTAATGTCTATGAATAATGCCCTAAGTTTAGAAAGAAATTGTATAAGGCCACCGGGGTGGCTCTTCAGCTCAGGTCATGATCTCACAGTTGGTGAGTTCGAGCCCACCTTTGAGCTCTCTGCTGTCAGAGCAGAGCCCACTTCGGATCCTCTGTCTCTCTCTGTGTTCCTCCCCCACTTATATGCATACACTCTCTCAAAAATAAATAAACATTAAAAAAAGAGAAATCAATTTTATAAAATTCTGTGATTCACGAGGGAATAAAGAATACCTTCCAGAGATCAGTAAAAGCATTGGGTAGGATCAGACCTCAAAGAGAGTGCTAACTTGTGTCACGGGTGTGGGCAGACAGATTCCCATGATTATGTACTGTGGTACTCATTGACAAGATTCTAAAGGCAAAGTAAGATCCTGATGGGTTTGCGGTCTGAGTCATGGAACTATTGTCCAAGAAAAAAAAAACCACTTTATTTCAGATTTCTCAATCCATTGGGGTGGGTGTTGATGGGTTGGATCTGATGGAAAAGCATGAATCTGGTATAGGAAGCCAAAGAAAGATAGTGAGATTTACAACTGCACGAGGAGTGTGACCGCTGGACTATGTGAGAGGGAGAAAAGTGTGCAGATGATATCAGATCTGGATTAATAAACTGAATTCTACCACTTTTTTTTTAATACATTACCTACAATTTCAGGTAGAGATATACCCTGGATATTTGAGAACAAACAGTCCTTTAGATTAAAAACAGTTACACTTTCCACAATAATCTTTAATTCTTTTGCCTGGATGTTACCTTATGCCCTGCTCTAATAGACTGTAGCTAAATACAGTACAATAAGGTGCAATGCTCTGTTAGAAAAAAATTAGACAGGAAACACTGGTTCAAGTGTTAGCTTCACTGTATATCTGCATGACTTTGGGAACATGACTTAAACCCTCCAAGCTTCAGTTTTCCCATCCTGAAAATGATGGTAATAATAACATCTATGATAAAGGATTATGAAAAGGAAAAAATAATAATTCCAAATAATTGCTTAGTAAAATTCTTAGTAAATTATAGATATGCACAACATTTTAGCTATACTTTTCTCATCATGGGAAAAAATTTTCAGTTCTGGCAATTTTGGAGACGTATCATGTTTCCTATTTTAATCGCACAGTGGACAATGGAATCCCATGATTCCTTGATACTTCTTTGTGTTTAAAATTTAATGAGACTATTTAAAATTTTTTTAATTGTTCAAGAGATCAGTATAGTATTTTATAGTCTAAGATTAACAATGTAAATACTATGGCAAAGTTATACTTTGTTACTCTGCTAATTAGAAATCTCACATATATTAAATAATATGGTGATTCTACATTTTGGACCTTTGATAATAAATATTGGGGTTTTTAAAAATATTTTTTAAGTTTATTTTTGACAGAGAGAGCATGAGTGGGGTAGGGGCAAAGAGAGAGTGAGAGAGAGCAAATCCAAGCAGGCCCTGTGCTGTCAGGGCAGAGCCCAATGCATGGCTCAAACTCAGATACTGTGAGATCATGACTTGAGCCAAAACTAAGAGCCGCATGCTTCACCGACTGAGCCACCAGGCACCCCAATAAATACTGGTTTTGATGTATAATTAAATTATAGGAAATAATTTTATACTATTTTTTTTAATTTTTTTTAACGTTTATTTATTTTTTAGACAGAGAGAGACAGAGCATGAACGGGGGAGGGGCAGAGAGAGAGGGAGACACAGAATCGGAAGCAGGCTCCAGGCTCTGAGCCATCAGCCCAGAGCCCGTCGCGGGGCTCGAACTCACTGACAGTGAGATCGTGACCTGAGCTGAAGTCGGACGCTTAACCGACTGGGCCACCCAGGTGCCCCAATTTTATACTATTTTTACCATTAATAGAATCTGCTACAGAAAAGACTTTGAAAATGCCCATTGTTGCTTATCTTTCCATTTTGTTATTTTTTATTGCACAATATTTATCATACCAAAAGTGATAACTCTCTAAAACTGGTACTTTTCTTTACATTTTACTTGCACACATATATATACATGCGTAATATTATAAATTAAGACATTTTTATAATTTATAATCTGGTTTAATCATGCTCTCCCAAATGTTCCTGTTACAAATACTCAATGTGTTGTTCGCTTTTGCTATATTTCCTAAGAAGTTGTCCATTCCTAAAGGTCTTGGTATCAAAAGGGGAATGAATGACAATTTGAAATAGTAAATGTTGGAAGTCGGGCCAGTAATGATATGCGGTACGCTCTATGAAACAACAGTGAATTTTGAAAGTGAGATCAAATCTGTATCAATTTTCTTTGCTATTTTACACATGAGATAAGTTGTGGATTTGTGAACAAACCTGAAAGAAACCAAACCTATGTAAAATATTAGATAATAGGAAATTATTTTTGTTGGAGTTCATAAACTCCGCAGACTGAGACAAATATCCTTAAACCATTTATTTTAACAAGCACTGAGTGTAGCGGTTCTGTACCATAACATGATACTCCAAATTAAACTTTTGCATCTCAAGTGACCTTTATAGCAGTTTTACAGTTCATAAATTCTGTACAATGTTGCTCTGTGGAGTAGTTTTAATAAATCTTGATTCTGCTGTAAACGTTAGTGCACCTACTTGAAATGGCATTTTCAGTCTTAACAAACACAATTGCAGGAATGGGTCTCCTCTGCCATATGGAGTATTTGCCATAGAGTTTATGAAATATGAGATATAATTTCTGTAATGAGAAAAAGCACCACAAATTATTGATTATTGCTATAGAGAAAACAAATAAATCAGCTGTTTATTATTTACATACATTTAAAACAGGTTGAAGAATAATAAAGGCTAGTCTACCATGGGGGGAAGGAAATAATTTGTTAATGTTATGAAGATTTGGAATTATATGATGGAGAGAGAAAACAATTGGTAAAGACAGGAGGGTCTTTACTCCTTATCTCTTGTAAACTTAATTTATTCAGTACATGAGTATTCAGCACATTGGTTGTTTGGTTGGTAGAATTTCAGCCATTTCATTCCTTCCACCATGATTTGATGTATCTGGAATTGGAAGTGTGTAATTATATTTGGAGAAAAATTATGGAAATAGCTATGTTGGCAAAGTAGAGCATACTCTTTCATATCCAAGCTCCACAGGGCTAGGAAAGTGTTAACTGAAGGCAAATAAAAATGCTGAGATTTAATTGAATATTAGTTCTACTATTGTGTTCATTATTATATTTCATAAGACTATTTTAAGAAATCATGAAAATAAATATTTGATCTCTTCAGACTATGCTGAGAGATTAACATGAAGATAGTTCTTAGACTAGACTAAAAGGGAGAAGCAAAGGACTTGGAATATTATTTCTGTCCATTATTTTTTTCAGGCAGCCCCTTCCCTCATCCTTCCTATTTTCTCTTCCCAAACTTTAATTAGAGATTTTTGGATTTCTGGATATAGCTTCCATATCCCTTATCACCTATATATATACCCCCTTTCCTTCACCTTTTGCCTGATACTCTGAGAAAATCCCTAAGTTTAATCATTTTACCTGACCAATTTTCTCTTCAAGATTGTCCATTCTGGTATTTACTCTATCCATTGAACTGTATATTTTTTAATGCTTATTTATTTTTGAGAGAGAGAGAGACAGAGAGAGAGAGAGAGAGAGAGAGAGAAAGATCATGAGCTGGGGAAGGGCAGAGAGAAGGAGACACAGATCCAAAGCAGGCTTCAAGCCCTGAGTTGTCAGCACAGAGCCTGACATGGGGCTCTAACCCAGGAACCATGAGATTGTGATCTGAGCTAAAGTTGGATGCTTAACCGACTGAACTTTAAAAGTGAACTTTAAAAAACTGTTGAACTTTAAAAGTGAAAATTTCAGTTTCCAAAACTTGTCTTGGCAGATTCTATATTTTGAGCAGACATATCCTGCTTTGTATCTATGGAGATATACAAACCTTATATATGTTTTTTTCTCATCTTTGTTGGCTCTATTAATTTCATTGGCTATTAGTTGTATAGATATTTGTTTCTTCTTATGGTGTTGATTTTCTTCCAGCGTTGGGAATTTGTGGCTGTCTGCTCATATTTATAGTTGAGGATCCCTATTCACCTTCTTAGGTTTACTTAGGTCTGAGTTGGTGACTCCAAGTTGAGACTTGACTCCTATATGTGAGAGGTCCCTGCTCTTTCCAGGATCAGCAATTACCTGGTGAATTGTCCTGAATCTCCGTTCCAGTTCCTACATATTGGTTATAACCTGGAGATAAAAGGGTCACTTATTTGCTGCTTAGCACAAATGTTCCTGGAGATGTCCACTTGCAAAATTTGTCATGTTTTTGTCGGATGTTCCACCTTCTCTTAATTTAGCCTCCATTTAATCATGACAGATTTTTCCAAGGCATGTGTCAATTTTTTTCATCTATTGATTCTAGACCTTAAGCTTCCACACATCATTCATTCCTATCTTTAAAAATAACTGCAGCACTCATTTTAGACATTTATTTTTCCATAGATTAGAGCCCTGTGTATTTTCTAAACTTTCAAGGATCCTATCAAATTCTTATGCTTTAATAATACTATTTCTTATTTACGCACATGGCACTGGATTTACCATATTCATTTTTTTTATGTTACATCATGGAATTTGGGGCAGGGAGATATATGCTCTATCTTAATCCAATGCATTCATTTGTTTATAAAATAGCTAATCAAAATGGTAATCTTTATCTCAGATTAGTATAGCAACTTTCTAACATAAAGTTTTATGATCAGACAATGTATCTCATCATTTATTCAGTACTATTTTATTTATGGAAACAATAAAAGAAAAAAAAGCTCTTTAAGCATTGTGAGGATTATTTAATATGGGATATTTGAAGACCAGATCACAAAGTAGACCCACAGAAATGAATTTGGCTATCACATATCATTCAGGTGAGATTGGTGATTTATTCAGACCAAAATCACTTACAAATGTACATATAAAAATCCTGAATATAGATGTAAAGGTTATAAATAAAACATATATTAGCAAATAGAGTCCACATGAAATACAAGAGGCATTTTCATTAATGTCGGGAACAAGATTAGGATACTTACCATCACTGCTATTATTCAATATCATTCTGGATGTTCTACCTTACTGAATAAAACACGAAAAATTAGAAGAGTAAATATTTAAAAGATAGTGACAAAATTATAATCATTTAAATTAGGTTCTTTTGGATTCAGAATATATACGCAAGTTTTCTTAAATTATAAGGATTTCTTGTAAGGATACAAATTGGAATAAAGAATTAGGAATAGCAGAAAAAAATGTTTCATTATGATAAAAGGTATCTATGAAAAAATCCTATAGAAACATCTTACTTAAAAGGTCAGCTCCTGCAAATGGAAATGAGACAAGTATCCCCTCTATTACCATTGTATTAGGAATCCCAGCCAGTGCAATAAGAAAAGAAAAAAAAAAGTTTAAAGATGTGGAAAAGGAAAAAAATAATTCATTATTTATAGAAAACATGATTGTGTATGTAGAATATCCAAATGAGCTGAAAGATAAATATTTGAATGGATAAATGAATTTAGAAACATTGGTGGGTGTGTGCTCAGTATTGAAAGTTAATTCTATTTCTGTATATAAGCACCAAGAAGTTGGAAACTTATAAAATATATAAATATTAAGTCATTTCAGTGGTATAAAAAAATACCTAGGAATAAATCTGGGAAAAAATGTGCAAGGACTTTACATAGAAAACTATAAAAGATTATTGAGCAATATTAAAACCCAGTGATATACTCCATTCATGGACTGGAAGACCCAATAGCTTTAAGATGTCAATTCTCCAAAAACTGATTCATAGATTTAGTGAGACTCCATCCAAATCCCAACAGTTGTATGTGTATATGGTAGGACAGGGGGAAACTTGACACGCTGATTTAAATAATATGAAATGAAAATGTCTCATAGCCAAGGCACTCTTGAAAAGTTAGGTGGTAAAACTTGTTCCACTAGATTTTATACTATTTAGTTAAAGTAATTAAAACAACATACTGGCCCAGCAATAGGAAAATAGATCAGTGAGGCAGAAGAGAGTCCAGAAACAGACCCACACAGATATAACAGATACACAACAGAGGTTATCACTGTTTTAAATGGGGAAAGAATTTTTGTTTTCAATAAACCTTGCTAGGGCAGTTGTCTAGTCATATGATAAAAAGAAAACTTGATGACTACCTACCTCATATAATCTACAAAAATAAATTTCAGGTAAATCATAGCTACAATGCACAAGGTAAATATATATGTAAAATATATATATATAAATAATGTTTATATATGATATATATATTATAGAATTTACATAGAGAGAATATATAGAATTACATATATAGAATTTATATGTATAGATATATTTACATAAAATTTAATTAAAATATATATATATATTTTTAAATAAATTCTTTAACACCTCAAATGAATTTATAAATATATGCTGTAAATCATATGATATATATCTCATTCAGAAAACCTTGATCTTATTTTAAATTTATTTTAATTATTATTCATGTGCAATTATTTGCCTATATACTAGTCTTTAAGAAGTGGGCTTTTCTAAAGGAGGACATCACAAGCAGTTTCGATAGGTAATAAATTTTTTTATTAATGCCATTTAAAATTTTCTCCTCCTGAAAAGGGTATTTGAGTCATGAAAATGTTATGTTGAGTAAAATTCAGAAGATTTACAGTGTTAAAATTAAGGGGATCCTTAGTCTCCATTCTTAAATTATTTAAAGTACTTTTCAATAACTTTATTGTTAATCTAAGTAGTAAATTAATTCAATGCTAGTTATATCTGACGATTGACTTCTCTCATGTAGAAATAAAAGTTCAGTGACGTATGTGATGGTTCTAAGGATGATTTTTCTTGTACTAAAAGAGAAAGTTAAGCCTGCTGATATATGATAGCCAAAAGATACCAAATGGCAAAGTGGGATCAATTAACACTAGTATTGTTGCTAGTGAAATAATTCCTTTACTTATATTGGTACAATGTGTGCTGCTTCTTATCAGGCCACTACAAATCTAGGAAGTTTCTTGGAGATAGAGTCGTGCATGATATAGATTCACAATTTCTGTGTTTCCTAGTAAAGACCCTGAGTAATCATAGACAACTCTGATGAAGCTTCTTACCTTCTCATTTCTGAACCCATATTCTCCAAGGGAGTGAAAGACTAGAGCACAGACTTTCTTAGCCAATCTTTCTTGTTCCAAATTAAGGCAGCATGGTGTATCCACATTCGTGAGAGCCAGCTGGAAAATTTCTAATGTTGTGAATGCTTGTACGGTGGGGAAAATAATAGATACCTTTCGCACGTGACGTCTGGGTTTTGTAGTTCCCAAATACTCTTCAGGATACAAGGATGACAGGGAGACACGTGGGCTGAGGCTTCTTGGAGAACTGCTGATAGGTCATCAAGAGGCAGGTCCTGGGAGATACATCATTATCCTCCGTGTTACATCAAAAGAGCTGAAAGCACCTCGGCCTGTTGAACTCATCCAAGGCTGTTGGCATATGAGGTTGTAGGTAGTGTGAGATTTATTATATTGATTCATGGCTTTTCTGTTTCCATCTTAAAGTACAGAAGGTGTTCCAAGTTCCTTCATGGACTTAACATTCAGATTAAAGAGAGAGAAGTGTTCTGTTCACTGTTGTCACAAGGATAGACTCATAGGCCGTTGACAAGTTGAGCTAAAAACAGAATCGAGGTTACTAAAGGTCAGTGCTTTAGATAGTTAACTTAGCGCTTCAGCTGCAGCTTGACAGGGGGTCAAAGATGTTGTGGTGACTGCATGTCATAGAAAGATCTGTTTCTAATCATAAATGGAACGAAAAATCAAAATGAAGGGCCAAGTGAATTTCCTTAAACTGTGGGTAGCTGATGCCCGCAGGAAAGACGGCAAGCTCAGGTGTGGGTTCAGTTTCATACCGTAGAAGAAGCAACGCTAGACCAGGAGCACAAAAAGCTGTCATGCAGCCACTGCTTCAATTCGTGGCTCCCAAACTTCATAGCACCCTGCAATCCCCTGGGCTCTTTAAAACGTAGCCATGCCTGGAACCCACTCCCAGACATTCTGAGTTTTTTGGTACATGGTGTGACCTTAAGGATTTTAAAGTTCTCCAGGTGATGTGGCCCAGACTGGGGACTGCTGGCCTAAGACACTACTAACATGTGAATTCTCAGCAATTCTACGTTCTCGTTGGCAAAAAGATTACTAACACAACTCTTGCCTTATAGGGTTGTTGGGACAGTTAGACAAAGAGAGTCTCTGAAAGCATTTTAGAAGGGGATAAAGTGTTACTTAAAAGTATAGAAACAACCAGTAGCTCCTGGGAGTCTGAAAGGATTATTAAGATTTTCTTGATGAGTTGACAACTCTGGTGATGGTCAAATATTGATAGGTTTGGGTTCTTTAAAAATTTAGAGTTCTAACTGTGCTTTGAAATGCATTCCTCTTTATGTTGTACTCATATATTCTGATATTGAGTTATGACCTTGTAACATATACAGCATGGTACATAGAGATACATGCAGGCTGGCAGTCAGAAGTTGGTCCAGTTCTCTTTGAATCACTTTGACATCTTGGGAAACTCACTTAACATTTCTATGCTTCATTCTTTTGTCAAATACAGAGAGTAGTATGCACCCTAACCATTTCTCACGTGTATAAGGAGGATCAAATGTGCTAATAGATGAAAGTCCTTTGCTAAGTAAACTATTAACCTTTCACAAAAATAAAACTCAGCAATAATTTCAAGCTAAGAGACAGACAACAGGGTTTTGTGAATAGCGTATCGACCTGGAAAATCAGTATTCTTTCTTTTTTCTCTTTTTTTCTTAAAGACGGAGATTGAAACAAATATGACAAAATCTTCTCATCTGTGAAACAACCCAGTGATTGGTATATAGCTATTTTTTATATTATTTCCTATACTAGTACATGTTTAAAGTATATTATAATTAGAAATTTGAAAATTAAATTAAAAATTAGAATATGGCTTACAATATCAGAATTGTTTGGTCTTTGACAACATAAACTTTCACATAAACTTTCTGGCCCTTTGCTTATCATCTTTGCTTATCATCTATGCTTATGTCCCTTCCAAAATGTAACATTCAGAGTCAAGTGATTAGTTGATAATCTAATTATAATAAAATTGATTAAATATTTATTTTGATGGTAATAGATATATTTTCATGTTCTGAAAAAAAGTAGAGTTTTTATTATGCAAGCCAGTTGAGAAACAAATTGAAAAATGTGGGCATCCAAGAAGAAATGGCCACACACACTGGGGGCTCCTTCACAATAAAGACATAAGATTTTGAAGGTAAACAAGACCCTTCGAATTTAGGCAAATGTAATTTATAGGATAAAGCTAATGTCTCTGGAAAATCAAAGGCTTAGTTGACAGCTTTACTCTGAAAAAGATCTGGGGAAGCCCTCAGTTAAAAACAGGATTAGTGGACTTCTGGTTCTCTTTATGTGGATTTGTGGGTGTGTACAATTAAAAGGAATACATCCCTATTAAAGTAAGCATAAATATGTTCATCACTGTATAATATAGATATAAAAATCGTGGGTATATTCAGTTCCATTCTATTTAGCAGCCTTGTACATGTATGGCCTTAGTCTAAAACCAACTCCCTCAGTGTCTAGCTCTCAATATTATATACTTTAGGTTGATTTTTGTGACTTTTTTCTTTTTAGTTTACTTACTTATTTTGAGACAGAATGGGAGAGAGGTAGAGGGAGGAGCAGAGAAAAAAGAGAGATTGAATCCCGATCAGGCCCTGTACTGTCTGTGCAGAGCTTGACACAGGGCTCAATCTTATGAACCGTGAGATCATGACCTGAGCCGAAATCGAGTCAGACGCTTAGGCCACTGAGCTACCCAGGTGCCCCTGTGATTTTTTTTTTCTCAGTTTAATGCACAGATGCTATCTTTTAGCAAGTCTTTCACTATTATTGCCTCTGTTTTATTTGAAAATAGTGAATATGAAATTCTTCAAGGATTTCTGAGTTCATGTGCTATGTTAATTATTTTCTGATAATAACATAAACGCACACATCATATGCTATAATGTCCTAACAGTCATAAAACTATTTTTAAATAGTCTGTTGTTAATGTAAGGACTGAACTTCTATCTCATGCTGAAACAAATGTTCACCTTTTTTGCATATTTTGTAGCCCAAGATAATAAGCATTTAATGTTCAATTTTGTGGGCAGGAATTGGGGCAGGACTTGGAAAATCCTTACATTCAATCTTTCCAAGTCACTTCAGTTAAGATTCTTGACTTTCTAGCTCTTCTCCTTTACCTTCAAATATATGCCAAAGAGAAAGATTTTTTGAATAAGTGTGGATTGTTCCTGAAATTTCGATTTACATATGTGTTTCCTGAAATGTCTTTAAGCAGACATGTCCTTTTATAATTGCTCTGTTTGCATTTAGTGCCAAAGGTAGGCTCTATTCCACAAGCCTGTTTAGGCTTCATCAAATGCACAATTGATTGTGCACTTAAGAGAATTCAAAAGTGATAGAAGAAAAACTTTTGCAGTTTATAATCTATTGCACAAAGTCAGACAAATATGAAAATAATAATATAGGACATTTCCAATAATAAGAAAAAATGTACTTTCCATGCATGAGTGCTATAAACTACAAAACCAAATGACTGGTTTGTGTATCGAGAGAGCAAGGATTTTGTCTTGAGTCAGAGGGCCCTGAGCCAGTTATTGAAATAACGCTGGCTTGAGTCATCACAGAGGAGGATGTGGACATTCAGAAAGGAGCAGAAGGGCATGTGGGGTTATGGCCAGAAACAGAATTAATAATTGTGATAACAATGCATCTAGAGATGTGGAGAATGAATAAGAGGGGTTAAGAGGTTGATGTGGCAAAATAAAGGTTATGTTTGCCTCATTTTCATGTAAACTGAAGTCATTTATTATCCACTCTTCTATCTTTATTTCAAGAAATGAAACTCTATCATCTATCTATCTATCTAGCATTCTGTATATCATCTGTCTTTGTAGTTTTCTATAATCTATCATTCATCTATCTGTCTATCATCTATCTATGTATATATCTCTCTATAACTTAAAAGTTTACCTTTGCTTATACCTAAGTTAATATTATTGCACCTGTGTTAATGTCCTGGTTTGGACAATGTTGTTTGGTTAAAAGGTGTTGGAACTTAGAAGAGTTGGGTAAAAAGTATACAGGAGCTGTATACTACTTTTTACCCTCATTGTGAGTCTTAATCTACTTTAAAATGAAATGTTATGCCTTAAAAGTTCTTTATTTTTCTTGAGTATGGATATAGGTAACCAAAATACGTTGGAAAGAAAATAAGAATAAGAATTATTCACTTAGATAATAGGTCATAATTGAAAGTAATTTAATAAAAAGGTATCTTTTTTGAAGGAAAAGCTTACAGTTGTTAATATATTTTCATTCAAGTTAGATAACGAAGTTCCTAAAGAATTCTCTGAAAATATGGTAGTCTGAAGAAAATAATCCAACTCTGTGCCAAAGAGAAATTTAGGACAATATGTTTCTGTTTTTGTTTTTTTTTTTTTTACCAACATGACAAAAACAATGGATAATACTTTTTATCCACCTTTATAATTGTCATATTCTCTTTTCTAATATAAATACAGAAATGGCATATCCTACATTATTTTATACCTAAAAGTTATATTGAAATAAATCTGGGAAATGTTTCATGATCTTTTTTTTTTTATGATTCTTTCTCTAACTACACTTTCTGTTGTTATGAAACATGCTTATTTCTACTTCTTTGAAATTTTTTTGTTTATTTCCATACAGAGTAACCAGTCTTACTACATTTTAAATTTAGCAAACAGAATCTGATTTTTAGCAAAGTTGACACGTTTATGACTTGCTTATTTGTTTTCTACCCAAGTTGGCATTTTTTAAAGTCCTAAAATAATCACTTGGACTTTAACAGCTAACTCAAAGTACTTCTTTAAGCACTTCTTAGAATTAAACCTCTCTGGTGAATGGCTATTAAATGGACTGTTTCCCTAAAATTCTTACCATCTTTGCATCTCACAGCAACTTTTGTCTGCAAATCTGCTAGTGTTTTAGAAATCATTATTTCATTATCTACTATCCCCAAAACTCTTCTGAAGTGTTAGGCAAATATTTTTCTCTTAAATCTTTCTTCATTTCCCAAGTGAAAGAGTTAAGACACAAAAATAAGAAGTGACTTTCCTGGAAAAATACTCATTTTCTGCGGGAGCAGGATATTATAGGAGCTTCATGGCCCCAATAATCTCTTCAAAAGAGAGAAAAAGGTGTGTAATGGGTTTGTGCATCTTCTACCCAGAGACCACAGTCATGAAAGAGAGTATCAGGGGAGAATAGTGTTCTCTAGGTGACCTGAGCAACTTGAATATCCAAGAATAGTGAGTGTTTTTTATATAAGCAACAAAACAAAGGCAGGATATAGCAGCAGACCCTTAATGGACTTAATTAAAGAATACTCATATGACCTGAGTTCTACGCCTTGTAGTTCTTGTATGACATCTTTGTTAAAACGTCCATTTAAGACAAAGCACGCTACTGAGCATTCATTCATTCCTTAACCGACATTTATAGAATGCGTATTATAATTGTGAATTAGGAATAAACACGAAATAATGTAGCAGTTAAGAGTGTGAGTTTGGGAGTCTCATTTCTTGTGTTTAAATTTTACCTTGTGGCCTTTGTGAGTTTTCTGTTTTTAATTTTATTTCCCTCAATGTATTCATCTGTAAAAGGGTATATAAAAATAGCTTCTTTATAAGTTTGTTGTGAGGATTCAATGAAGTTATGCATGTGAGTTAGTATTATAGGACATAACCTCACACTGAAAGGTAACAGTGTCATTGTGGAGGCAGAGAGAGATCAGCGCTGTGATAAGGCTGTGCACAGGATACAATGTAAGGTGAGGCAAAGGCATAGGCAAACATATGCTGTAAAACAGAGAAGTCTTTGAGTGCACTGACACAAAAGCTGATTTGAAGGAAGATAGGAATTAACTGGTTGAAATGATTGGAAAACGAGTACAAGTGAATGCCAGAGTCAGCATCTGTGAACACAGAAGTGTAAAATCCTGCCAAAATTGGAGAGTTGCAGGAAATTCCATTCTACTGGAGAAAACATATGTATGCAGAGAATGGAAGGAGATAGCCCCGGAAAGGTAGGAACAAATTGAGGCTGCCTGTGGAAAGCAGGAGGCTTATAAAGCAAGAAATTGACCAATACAGATTGTGTTTTAGAAAAGGCAGTCTGTCAGCAGCAGGCAGGATGCAGGGGGAGGCAGGGGGCCACACCAGATGCAGGAAAATGGCTTAGTGCAACTCGGCAATTGTTTAGATGAATGGTTGAAGTAATGATACTGTGGAGAGAGACCTTTCTGGAAGTTGTTAATATAGATGGGATGTGTGGATTGAAGTTGTGGTGGTGGAGTTGCAAAAGGACTTGAAATACTGAATCTGAGAAACCTGGAAGTGTGCAAATGAAGTTGGCCTGGAAACAGTTGGGTATGGGTTGGGGTGGGGGGGTCTGGAGTTCAGAGAAATATTCTAGGCTACGGGTCTAGATTTAGGAATCTTCGGCAGTTGAGTGGTTGTTGAGGCCAACTGAAGGCTAAAGATGGAGTTGTGGTCGAACACTGATATTTCAGCTGAGAAGCCCAGTGATACAAGATCAGGATCAAAAAACCCTAAAAGACATGCCACTCCTCATCAGTGTTAAATGATACCAGAGTGGATGGGCCAATCTGGATGTGACAGCATACCTTATTAGGAGTAGCTCCCCAATACAAATCAAAACCACACTGAGATACCACCTCACGCCTGTCAGAGTGGCTAAAATGAACAAATCAGGAGACTATAGATGCTGGAGAGGATGTGGAGACACGGGAACCCTCTTGCACTGTTAGTGGGAATGCAAACTGGTGCAGCCTCTTTGGAAAACAGTGTGGAGGTTCCTCAAAAAATTAAAAATAGACCTACCCTATGACCCAGCAATAGCACTGCTAGGAATTTACCCAAGGAATACAGGAGTGCTGATGCATAGGGGCACTTGTACCCCAATGTTTATAGCAGCCCTTTCAACAAGAACCAAATTATGGAAAGAGCCTAAATGTCCATCAACTGATGCATGGATAAAAAAGATGTGATACACACACACACACACACACACACACACACACACACACACACACACAATGGAATACTACTCAGCAATGAAAAAGAATAAAATCTTGCCATTTGCAACAATGTGGATGGAACTGGAGGCTATTATGCTAAGTGAAATAAGCCAGTGAGAAAAGGACAGTTATATGTTTTCACTCACATGTTGAAGTTGAAACACTTAACAGAAGACCATGGGGGAAGGGAAGGAAAAATAAGTTGCAAACAGAGAGGGAAGCAAAGCATAAGAAACCCCTAAAGACAGAGAACAAACAGGGTTGATGGAGGCGGGGTTGGGGAAGAGGAGAAATGAGTGATGCACACTGAGGAGGGCACTTGTTGGGATGAGCACTAGGTATTGTATGTAAGTGATGAATCACGGTAATCTACTCCTGAAGCCAAGAGCACACTGTATACACTGTATGTTAGCTACCTTGACAATAAATTACACACACACACACACACACACACACACACGAGAGAGAAGCTCCCCTAATATAAGAAAATAGCAAAAAAATGTATATTTCCATTTATCAGTTATAAAGTTAAATGGCTGTTTGTTTTAGGTTTTTACATGTGTACACCCTTCTTCTGTTGTATTTTCTTTAAAAAAAAAAGTCAACTAATCTTCGATCCTTGATGTAAAACTGAAACATTTGTATACTCTAGACTTTGCTTTATCACTTACCACTGATGGTTGCAAATAAACTGAAACTCTTGGGGGAAAAAGTATGACTGAAACAAATTATAAAATATACAAAAAAAACTTGTCTGAAAAAATATGATAATAAGGTACTACTTGGTCTTGGTTATTTTGGGTAAGCTACTTATTTTTATTTTTCAGAATACAGACCACAATTTCAAGCTTCCTTGTACTACACCCAAAGTTATAATTGTGAGGTTACTTTCTTCCTCCTGGAGTTGAAGACTATGCCAGATTCTAACTTCTACACATCCAATCCATTTAAAATTAAATCATTACTGTATTAATTAGAATAAGATTCAAATAGTTCCCCCAAAATACTCTTTAAATAGAAATCTCCCAGAGTGCTTTTACTTAACTCAAAATATGTAAGCTATTCTCTACAGAGTAGATATGATAGTCAAAGAATACAATGAAAATAGTTCCACAAAATAAACCCTATTGTTTAAATCTAAAGGTTTTTCCCCCAAAATAATGAAATCAAATTTAACTATAGAACTGATTATTTTCAAAGGAAGACATTTGAATGCAGTTTTAGATCTATAAACATTGAATAAAGTCTTTTAAAATGAAATAACAGAGAATCATTGCTAAGAAAGAAAGAAAGAAAGAAAGAAAGAAAGAAAAAGAAATAAAGGAAGAAAAGAACAGAGAGAGGAAGAGAAGGGAGAAGAGGAAAAGAAAAAAAATGAAAACAAAAAGGAAAGGAAGGATGTGTTTACAGGGAGACCAAAACATGTCTTAACTGTAGGGTAGATAAAAGGTGACCAGCCCCTTTATATGAGCAATTGTGATTCAGGGGTGAGGATGAGAAGTTAGTGGAATTCAGAGGGGCTTCTGGGCGGTTCCATCTGTTAAGTGTCCAACTTCGCCTCAGGTCATGATCTCACAGATTGATGGGTTGGAACCTCCCGTTGGGCTCTGCACTGACAGAGCCTGCTTCAGATTCTCTCTCCCTCTCTCTTCCTCTCTCTCTCTCTGCCCCTTCCCTGCTTGTGCTTGCTGTAGCTCTCTCGCTCTTGCTCATTCTCTCAAAAATAAATAAAAAATAAACATTTTTAAATAGTTTTTAAAAAGTTAGCAGAATTCTTTTCTGCTAACAAAGTAGCAGTATTTTGCAGTATTACTTTCTTCAATACAAAGTAGATTTTGTGGCTCAGATGAGGAACAGACATGCATGTAACTCTTTTCATGAGACATTCTAGGAATACATAGGCTAAGCTAACTTTGAGGCCCAGTCCTTCTTTGGCTGAGCCAAAGGTGGAAGTTTAGAGATGGTGTTTGCATTCCACAAAGGGCATCCTAAAGTGGTGTTCCTGCTGTAAACTTCATGTGCAATAGCAGCATGAAGCAAACAACTGAAAGAAAGATAGTAAGGTTCATCTAAACAAGAAAACACCACACCAAATGGGAAAGAGAATCAAAGTTCTTGGTCTTTTGATCTGCTGAAATTTTTCTGGGCGCAATTTTGTGCCTAAGGGTCGAACAACAACATGGACATAGCATGGACAAATGCCTTGATCTGAGACACTTACCCCTTCTTTGTACCCCTTTTCATCCCTACCCCTGCAGACAGTACCCTTTCACACTAGCCCAATGGTTCATCCCAGAGTGGGCCCATTGGTCTTGTCTTTTTCAACTAATTGCAGATCTATTTGAAGGTCTTCTTTGCCTTTATCTTCCCCAGTGACAGCACAGGGACTACCTTGGACAATTTGTAGTAAGAGTCAGAGTGAGCATATTTATGCTCCAGGCAAACAATGCTGGGGCTCTGCTAGAAGTTTTCTGGATACCTTATGTCAACTGGCTTCCCTCTACCCACCAACACACATAAGTAGTTAGAAACACTGTTACTAAAGCCCAGGAAGGATGCTGTTCACGCCCTTCCTACAGAGTACTTTGTTCTTCTATTTTGTGTAACTAGGAGGATTGTTGCATTGCCCACACTGTGTTAAAAACAAACAAGGAAATGCCAACAAAACCTTAAAATATCACTGAGCTCTGTTCTTCCTCATCCCACACGGAAGTACCTGGAAAACAAGTGGATGAAACTAAATAATGAAATGTCACTTGTTTTGTATTGAAAACTGGTTAATTAGTCTTGGGGACACATACCAGGTATCAGTTATATAAAAAGGTAGTTTTTTTTTTTTAAAGGTAAGACAGACTGGTTTCATTTCTTTCTGCAACTTTCTTTAGGTGAGTGGGTATTGTGGATGAAATAAAATCTGTACTACATTTAAACAAACAGACCCCAGGTGCCCAAAAATGCGCAGAAGGGGGTTTAGAGTGGGAGAGTAAAGTTCTTCATAGAAATTCCTTCATAAAAACCTTGCCATGGCAAAGGCTATTTTATCCAAGAAATAGCCAGTGGGACTTTGGGGTGACCAAATATTCCTGAAAAATTGCCTTGTTATCACAAATTCCCCCCAGTTGGTAAAATTAGTATTTTTAAAAAAATAACAACATAAAGAAATGTGAAGTGAGAAAAAAAAACAACAAAGAATGCTGGCATATTTGCTTCTTAAATTGTTCATTAACACTACTTAATAGAAATGTACAAGCTCATTTTTGAAGTTATTTAAGATGCTACATTAGCAATGATTTGTAGCAAATGTTTCAGCCAACAAATTCTAAGTAATTGTGAAAAGATTTAATGAAATGCCAGTTGGATATTAGAGTGCACTGTGGGTTGTTTGAGTTTGCAACTCAAGTTACTCTTACTTCACAATAGTATTCAGTTCTCTCTACAGGTATATGGAATGAATGAATAATTGTCTTTATAATTCCAATTAATAGCTTTATGCAAAGCCAAATCCACTAAAAATGTGCTGAAACTCAGTATGTATATTGAACCAGAAACCAGAAACTAAAAGTGAAATAAAACATATTCTTAGAACCTTTGCTCTATGAGAATTCTACATTGTCACTTCTCAAAAGGGAATTACACAAATATTTTTCCCAAACATGCAATAGAGGGCAATTGTTTCTGGCAAAGATCGAGATATATATGTCATATTCTTCATTCTTTGTATAAAGAGAGAATTACCTAGATTCTCCATTTGGTGGAAATAGGAGGTATTACTTTGCTTTATTACTAATATTCTCCCTTATTACAGCAGTAATTGCTGGAGGATAGACTATCAGACCAGGGAGACTTTTCTTCAGTTTTCACGAGCAGCCTATGACCTAGAGAAAATCCTGTTCTCAATTTAGGATGAATACATGAATACAAACTGATCATTTGAGTTCACGAACAGGTTTTGTCACTCACCTCAACACCTCTGGAACTAAATTGACCTCCATGCTTCACATGTGTTTTCCAATATTAACCTTGGATCAGACTTTCTCTTTCCTGAAGATAGAACATGTCCTTGTTTGATTTGGTCCTGTACTTCCCAAAAGACCTGGGAGTCTCATGTAAAATAGAAAGGATTTGTTTCTCTATATTTGGAGAAAACACATCTAGATTTTTATATTTATTAGGCCAACTTTCAAACCTAAAATACAACTTCTGGATTCTCCTTCAATTTCTTTCTGCCTTTAATGTCTGTACAATTCTTATGGCTTAATCTAGCTCTTGGGGTTTTTTGTTTGTTTTGGTTTGGTTTGTTTCTTTTGTTTTGTTTTGTTTTGTTTCATTTTTACAATTTTGAACTTCTTTGACTGCACTCTTGAACCTAACCTTTAGTTTGGGCATAACCATCTTTTTCTTGACTGACATTTTTACTACATTGACCTCTAAATAATGGCTTCAACTTATTGACAAAAGTTAAAACTCTAGATTTACTCATAAACATAAAGTAACTCCATCATTTTGTTTCATAAAATATTCTACATCTGGACCATGCCAAAAATTCTAACAAAACTTTTCATTTTCTTCCTAGTGGAAATCATGAAAATTTTACTTGCATTTGGAAAATAGGATATATTCTATTTTATTGGTTTTTTATTGTATTAGATAATGTACAAAATCAGTTAATAAAGAAGCCTTTTATTCTAGTACATTCAACTTAAATGCATAGTAATCATGCAAAAGAACATATATTAAGCATACCTAATCAGAAAAACAATGAATATTCAAGTTTAATAGGTATAGAGCCACCAGAATCTAACTTTTGCCTATAATTTGATAGCCAATTATATCTCAAGATTGTTTATAACTTGTTTGAAGAATACATTCACACAGAATTTAAAAATATATTGAAACTAGTATGTCTTTTTCCTCTAGAGCACAGTGTCCCTATTTGTAGAAAGGACTCACAGAGGAGAACTTTGTTTATTTTCTGTGAATGGCTAGCCTCTAGTTCAGGGTCTCGCAACCCCAGGACCATTGAAATTTTGGACCAGATAATTATTCATGCATTGTAGGATGTCCAGCATTATCCCTAACTATTGCCCAGTATATTCCAATATCCCTCCCATGTTCTGACAAATATACCCAAGTGGGGAAGAGGCACAAATTAGGCCCAGTTGAGAAACACTCTAGATTTATAGTTTTATGCATATTCCTTGACTATTTATATTAAGATATCCTCAGCTACCTATTAAATATTAAATAGATATGTCTCTATATTTCTCTGTCCATTTATTTTATTTTTTTAATTTTTTTTAATGTTTGTTCATTTTTGAGAGACAGAGCATGAATGGAGGAGGGACAGAGAGAGTGGGAGACACAGAATCCGAAGCAGGTTCCAGGGTCTGAGCTGTCACCACAGAGCCCGACACGGGGCTCAAACCCACAAACCATGAGACCATGACATGAGCCGGAGTTGGACACTTAACAGACTGAGCCACCCAGCCACCCCTCTCTCTGCCCATTTAACAGTCAGTTCTAGAGTCAAGAAAGTTTATAGTCATCAACAATGTCTGTAAAATTTTAAGGTATCCTGCTGACTTCATACCTTGTCTTCACAAGTTATAGACTTAACCATAAATAGTACTTAGTTATATATTCACATGTCTACAAAAGCAAATGGTTGAGTATTATATATAGTAATCAAATTACCCTTTTGTGGTTTATAAAAGTCACTAATTTCTAGTTATGTAGCTATGCTCTTTCTCTATAGAACTGGTTTTGTGGTGATATTTTATTTATTTAGAAAACTTTTATCGAACACTTACTTTACATGAAACACCATTTGATTTGTTGAGAAATGGATGATTAAGACATGGTCTCTGCCCTTATGGCACTTACTAACTTATGTTGGATACAAACATAATAAAATATTCATAGTTTTGTAATAAATTCCATTAATAAGATATGTATGAGTTGTTAATATTTAACATACTGAGTAAACACCTCAAAATTTTTGAAAAGACAATATTTTAAGATAATAATTTCAAAATATTTAATCTGAGAAATTCAAGCTTAATTCTGCATCTTTATTCTAAACTATATTTGTGCTGCCTCATAATACGCTAAAGAGCCCAGCTGAAAGGAAAGAAAAACTCTTGCCATTATGGGACTACTGAAAATATCCCTGATTGCATCAGTGATGGTTCTGGGAGAAATGTCTCATTAAATCACAGCAGGTTAAACAACAGTTGATCATAAAAATTTTAAATTATGCTTTCTAAGTAAGGACTTAAAGGATGTAGGTCTGTTTCCATAGGCCCCCTCTCATGACTTCATTACCCATTTAAAGTATGTTGGAAAGGAATCATTTATAGTATAAGAGAAAGGTACACAACCATTTAATTGATGCTGATGTTCAGCAAATGAGACAGAAATGTCAGACCCATCAATTCCTGACCATGTTTTAATAAACAATTTGTATTACCCAGATGCTCTGAATTATTACTGTATTATTACATATCAAATTACATATCAAATTATGAAAGAAAGACACTAAGAAGGACCCGATGGTTTAAAGGCCTCCTCCCACCTCCACACAACCTGCCCCCAACCATCCCCATGTTATTCGAGACCTGAAAGCTGAGCATTCCTGCGTGATGAAATGCCACCCACACACCGAACCACACACGGCCATCTTTTCCCTTTTTGTCATCACCCCTCTTTATGCTTTACCAACTCCAACAAACACAAGAGGATTTATGGTAAATCTGTATCACATGCCATAATACATATTTTATTTTAAATAAAATCTCCCAGGCTTGAAAAAATAATCTTCATTTTATTGTTTTATAATGTATAACTATAATTCTATATCATCAGTCTTCTACATTGTTGAAGTAGGATTCTCTAGAGTTTCAAGAATTTAGCACAGTCTTGTACAATGGTGATAACTTTTCAACTGGAGAACCAGTGGATATCACATTTAATCTTAAATCTTCATTATCTCATGGACAAAAGTAACCTCAAAAATAATCTCAATTCCTTAAGGGAGCAATAAAGAGGGAGATACGCACATGCGTGCGTGCACACACACACAGACACATATACACAGAAGGACTAAAGGAGAATGTTCAGACCAACAGTGATGATAGTTCAGGCTGACTGAGACTGATGGAATGTTCTGAAAGCAGAGTGAAGGCCAGAAGACTGTCTCTTGGCTGCTTGTATAGGATACGGGCTCTCTTTTAACTCATAGATAAGAGATAATTTGAAAGTTCCTCCTATGTCCTAGGATATATATACACACACTTTTTAGATTGTACAGCTTATTCTCAAAGGAACTTTAGGAATTAGGCAAAAATAGGAAAATAAGGGCATATGGCTGCATTTAAAGAAAGTCCACACAGGAAAATGAAATTTTTTTCCCATTCTTTTCCTTTGGATATGATAGCTTACAGAATGCCCATTTATTCTTACTTTGGGGTAGTGTAGGGGGGGTGGGCGGAGATGTGTGTAAATGAAACTGATTCATAGTAGGTAAATCTTAAGTAGCTAGTTTTTTTTTATGTTAGCAAATTTTACCTGGAAAGGAATGAGAGCACTTATAAAATTTGAATTTGATGTCTCTTTTTTAATATCCTTTTAGGAAGACATATTATTTGGAGGATGAGGAGTTGAAAATATATTCATTCAGCCAATACTCGAGTGGCTACTGAGAACTTATTACATATGCCTAAGGAGTTGATAACCATACATATGATCATCATCAAGGGCCCGAGAAAATCACATGGCTCCAGTGAATTCTAGTCATTAACAAGACCTGGACAACCTCTATACTACTGCAGGAAGCAACCCCTGGATGTACAGTAAGTACCATCATGTCCCATATATATTACTTAGGTGTCAGATATAGATTAATTGAACCATATTAATTAAGATGTTGAAAAGAATTATGCATTCATATCTAGGCAACACAAAAATGTTCTATATTTGAGGTGCTTTTTAAAGATTTTTGGAACACAATAAAAAGTAGATTTTTTTAGAAAGCATTCTAATTTTGCTCTGAAGATCTCCAGCGGACACTGAGGACTAGGCAGTTGTGGCAGGTAGAATAATAATCTCCCCAAAGATGCCAATGTTCTAACCCCCGGAACCCTTAAACATGTTACTTTACATGACCAAAAGGACTTTGCAGATGGGTTTATAGTCAGGATTTGGAGGTAGGAAATTATCTTGGCTCATCATGGTGGACTCAATGGAATCACAAGGGTACTTAAAAGGAAAGAAGGAGGCAGGGGAGTCAGAGAGGCAGACATGATGATGGAAGCAGAGATTGCATTGATTCATGGCCAGGAGCCAATGGATGTGGAAGCCGCTAGAAACTGGAACAAGTAAGAAAATATACCCTCTTTGAGCTTCCAGAAGGATTGCAGCCCTGATTATCCACTTAGATTCTGATCTCTGCAACAGAAAGGTAATGACTTTGGATTCCTTTAAACTACAATGTTTGTGGTAATACTGCAACAATGTAGAGACTTTTTTTTGTATTTTAAAATGTCCATCTATCTATAGGATAGGGAGAATGCATAGTGTTTGGAGAGAATCTGTAGGTGTTTGCAGAGTATAAATAATATGGTATTTGGCATAGTTGAAAAAATATTAATTTGTCCAAGAGTAAACCACTTTATTCTATGGACATGCTCAGTTATAAAAATAATGTAAACATTTATCCCATTTTTTTTAGTCTAGAGGTAAAAATGCTTAGTTCAAAGGAAGAAAATATTAAGAGCTTCATCTCAAAAAATACATTATACATTATAATTACATTATAGCATTGTAAACATAGTAAGGAAATCAAATTTTAATATTTCATAAGAAATTTAGATTTTTAACAGAAGATTTGGAAAACAGCAAAAGGAAATATTAGCGATTTATCAGTGTATCACCATATAAATGACATTGTGATGTCGTTTTAAAACTGGGATTGCTTTTTTAATTAAGTGAATTAAAAAAAAACAAACATGACTAAAGAAATCTGTAAAATATGCTATCAAGTAATTTATGTCTCAACAGTTTGTTATATAAATTGCTTTCTGCTAATTATGCATTATATTTCCCTGAGACCTACAAAGAACAATCTTTCATCTCTAAAGGCTTTTGGCTTTATTATCTTAGTAGTATATATATATATATATGTATATATACGTATATATACATATATACGTATATATACATGTATATATACGTATATATGTATATATACGTATATATACATACACGAACATATGTATATATATACTATTTATATTTATATTTTATTAAATATGTGTAATATATTTATATTTTATTAAATATATATTTATTATATATATAACATATGTATTTATTTATTTTAACACTTTTTTCTTCCAGTTTTATTGGGAAATAATTGATACATATCACCTTCTAAATTTAAGGTATACAGCAAGATGGCTTGATTTATATATAATGTAAAATAATTACTACAACCAGTTTAGCCAACATCCATCTTGTCATGTAGATAGTATAAAAAGAAAAGAAAGAAAAAAGGGAAAACATTTTTTTGTGATGAGAACTCTTAGGATATACTTTCTTAACAACTTTTGTATATATCATACAGCAGTGTTAGCTACAGCGATCATGTTGTACGTTATATCGCTAGTACTGATTTATCTTATAGCTGGAAGTTTGGATCTTTTGACCCCGTTCCTCCAATGTTCCCCACCCCCAAAATCTGATAACCCAAGTCTCTCTCTTTTTTCAGAGTTTATTTATTTTATAAGTGAGATCATCCAGTGTTTGTCTTTGATTTATTTCATTTAGTATAGTGCCTTCAAGATCTATTCTTTTAACCCTCTTGACTGTTTTATGTGGCTCTAACCTATAAATCCTTCCTGTGTTTCTATAAGTCTGCAGATATATCCTGGCTTCCTTTGAACATCTCTATAATATCATGACAAATACTGTCATTTACTTTTTTATGAGAAGATAGTTAAATTGTTTCTTTAAGAGACAGTGAAAAAAAAACTAAGATTTTATTTAGGAATCCTCTGTATTTCATAAATATTTTAAACATATGGATCTTAATGAAATAAAAATAGATGCTCAAACGCTATTTATGAATTACTAAAGAATCCTTAGCTTTCTGTCATTTACTCTCCTGTTTCTCTCCCATCCCACCCTCAAAATATATGGATATCTGGAAATTCTATATTTTCAAACAAAAAAAAAAAGAAAGAAAAAGAAAAAGAAAAAGGCTTTTCTCAGTGCAGCCTAGAATGTCAATGGAGAGAGAACGGCAAAGGATCCTTAGGCAGAGGGATCAAGGAAAGTATTGGAAATGGATGAGTGGGGTGGAGGAGTTAAGTGGTTTGAGTTTTAAGTATCTATTTTACCAGACATATTTTGCAATTCTTTCCATCCTTATACTTTCGGATAGGGATTTTATAACTCAATGTTGACTCTAAATCCTAGAGTCCTATATATCTAAATATATATAATTTTTTTTTAAGAGAGAGACAGAGAAAGGGAGAGAGAGGGAACGTGAGCAGGGGAGAGGGGTAGAGGGAGAGGGAGATGGAATATCTTAAGCAGACTCCATTTGAGGGCTGAGCCTGATGTGGGGCTTCATCTCAAGACCCGGGGATCATGACCTGAGGGGAAATCACACGTCACACCCTTAACCCCGATTACGCCATCCAGGTTTGCCAGGGGACAACTTGAATAAAAACAGAAGCATGTTTCCATCAGTGGCCTGGTTACACTGACATTGTCTAGGATACATAATAATTAGGTCTGCATTTCTTACAGAGGTGATTGTCTTATTGCCTTTTTAAACAAGCCTTAATTTTAACCTTGCGTTTCCAAAAACTTTTTTATAACACCTGAAAATTCCCAAAAAGTGAAAAATTTTACACATCTCTCATTTGGTGGAGTTTTATGTCTTACATTTTCCAGAGTCAACAAGTAGCAACTTTCTTTACTTATGCCTCGACAATTTTCAATACCTGTATTTGTTAAATATCTTACTGTAGAACAGATTTAAGTCTAGAAAGCCATAATAAACAATTAGGCTTGTGTGCTTAAGAGATCATTCACTCAATAGGAAATTATTTAATCTAGTTTCAGATGTATATAACACTAACTTAAAACAGTACTTGTGGTGAAGATAAAGTTCCCTTATAGAGAAAAAGATACATCTGTAAAGGTAATAATTCGGGCCCTAAAAGACCAAATTTCTTATAATTAGCGTTGAACTCAATGCTATTGTGAATTAATTATACATTGGAAGAAATTAATAGTACATACAATATTGGTCACAAGCTCATTTTGAAGGCTGTTACTAATTCCAAGTCAGTGTTACTTGTACGGTTAGAAGTTAAATACTAGAGCTTTGCTCTAATCGGGAAGATCCAAAAGAGTTGTTGCCTGAATGTGGTATAGACCGAAGCATCCCTACGGAAGTTAGTAATGTTGCCTTAGGAAGTGGAAGGAATGGCAGGACTCTGGCAAGGAGGTTGAAGATACAAATTAAAAGCGTACAAGTATGTGAGGGAATTGAAACTTGATGTTCATGAGGCAGAGGTTAGGCAAATTCTCACTGGCAAAGTTACAATAAGAGTTAAACACAAAAACATATTCTGCAAATCTTGGTAATCAAAACCAGATCTGGACCTCTGCCATTAATCTGACCCCAGTTTCACCACACCTATAATTGAGCCCATGTAAACTAGACGTATGAAAACTGCTAATTTATCTAAGGAATTTGATCTAAATGTTGTTAACGTTGTTGACAACTGTGTGGTTTCTAACCAAAGTGGGAATGTATTTGCTGTTGTTTTGGTTCTGCAACTTTAAGTGGAAAGTTTTTTACTTCACTGTTTTTTCTAGAAATGTATAAGAGAACTATGATTTATTTTTTTAAACAATTTTTAACTATTTGTTTATTTTTGAGAGAGAGAAGATCCGTGAGCAGGGGAAGGGCAGAGACAGACAGAATCCAAAGCAGGTTCGAGGCTCTGAGCTGTCAGTACAGCCTGATCCCACAGACTATGGGATCATGACCTGCACTGAAGTCAGACACTTAACCGACTCGGCCACCCAGGCCCCCTGACAATGATGATTTCTTGACCCTCATGGCTAGGATTCAAAGGAGAAAAGTCTCTGGTTGTTTGCATGAGTTCTAATCTTTCCTATAGATGGCTGATGGTTTGCCTCAACTTCACTCCAGGGGAACAGTTCTAATGTGAAAGACAGTGGTTTGCAGATGTTGTAACCCAGACGCAGTTTCAGATTTAGACTAAACTCTCCTAGACCTACACTTCCTGAAGAGCTTTGCCCCCTGAGGTTGTCAGAAAATCTCACTTTAGCACCAGAAGGAATCTTAGAGTCTAGGGCATCGCCTGAGACCTGACTCAAGCTTCTTAGGCTTAGATTTTCAATCTTCCTGAACTCTGATTACGATGGAAAGGTGTTAACTGAAGAAAGAGTTCTATTTTTACCTTCAGATGGTCCTCAGAGGCTTTCCTAGAATCAGTGAGTAGAATTAACTTGAGGAATGGAAGGCAAGCCACAACCTGTGGAGAACTGGCTATCCAAACCCAGAAGACAGATCTTGAGAATGCTCTGTGCTATTCAGCCAGCACTCAGCCTGCATGAAGGATCTGAGCTTCAAAGTTAGTTTGGGAGCTATTTGCAATTATATTGCTTCTTCCAAACCCACCAGTTGGGAAGTGTCTTTCTGCTCAGGCTGCTGTAACAAAATACCACAGACTGGGTGGCTTTAAACAAGAGAGGTTCTAGAAGCTGGGAAGTCTAAGGTCAAGGCCCGGGCAGATTCATTTCCTGGTGAAAGCTCTCTTCCTAGCTTGCAGATGAAAGTCTTCCCACTGTGTGCTCACATGGCAGAGACAGAAAGCAAAAAAGCTCTCAGCATCTCTCCTTTTAAGGTCACTAATCCCATCATGAGGAAGCCACCCTTATGACTTCTTGTATGTCTAATTGTTTTCCAAAGGCTTTATCTCCAAACACCATCACATGGGTGGTTAGGACTTCAACATAGGAATTGGGGAGGGGGGGGGACACAAATCAGTCCCAGATTTTTAAGTTATGGTATCTTATTTACATGGTATTTTACTTTGCAAACAGCCCAACAGAAGGTTGAAGCAGAGACGTAGCAACAGCTATGTCACGGTGAGTCTCCAAAGTAGCTCACGCTCAGGCATAATTTTAGCTAAAAGTCATGTGATGCTTAATTTAACAAAATCTACTTTCAGTAAATCACAAAAGGAAATCAGTACTAGGGTTACTGCAATTCATCTTGACCTAGCCCACGAACAGAAAAACCCAGCACATTTTCCATCAAGATAGCACTTTAAAAGAGAGCGTTTTGTGCTTACCATTAACTAATTTCTTTTAAGAGAGGCAAAGTGATGCTGCTTTGTATCACAGTGCTTCTCGACCTACCTTCATAATAAAGGGGTTTTCTAACTTCGAAGATTTCCTATTTTCATAGAAACAGCGTTAGAAATTGATTGTGATGCTCCTTTACCATTTCTTAGCTCTCTAAACCCGCCACGGGAAATGGGGGAACTTGCGACATAATATAATCAGGCTAAACAACCACGAACAGTTGTAGTCCAGATTGTCCAGGATAGATGGTTGTGGAGCCTTCAAAAATAAGTAAATTCCAGATCCAGACTGGGGCTATATCCTCCAGGAGACATAGAGAAGGGCTGTCCCTTCTAGGAAGAGGACGCCATAGTGGCCAAAATAGGACACAGAGGTGTCCTCACTGTGTATGAAAATGGTGAGCAGTCACTGTGGTTGCAGCCAAGCAGCCTTTCCTGGACTAGTGGAGAGAGAAAACATAAAAGATGAAGAGATCAAAAATATGTTTGATATGAGACCAATAGACCAGTACACCTTCCTAAGAAATTAGCCTTCACAGAGTGTATTTAATTAGAGGAAGAAATTTAAAACACATGCTTTTCTTTCAGGCAATCAGAGCAAACACAACAGAGAACAAGCGACTTCAAGAGTATTGAATTATATGTTGTCATTCAAAGCAATTAACAATAGACATAGTTAAGAGGAAAGCTTTGTGTCAGACAAGAAGCCTATTCGGCTAGGTTTTTTTTTTTTTTGTTCTTTTTTTCTTTTCAAACATCCCTTACTGCTTATTAACCATGAAATGCTGAAACAGTTTCAGATATATTGTAAATAAAATGATGAAATTCTTCCACTGTGGGTAGCACACGGTAGATTGTCTTAATTTTATTCTCTTTTATTAGTGGGACAAGTCTGAGGAGGGAGCAGGGAGGAGGAGGGAAGGGAGAGAAGGGTGGGGAATAGAGGTCAAGGTTCTTTATTACTACAAATTATTTCTCAGACTAGTCTTTTCCTTGGAGACAGGAGCTGATACACATCAGCTTACATATCAACTATAGCAGTCCCTTCACTTAGAGATTTGGTATGCTCTCTCAAGAGGCAAAACCTTCTAAATAAAGTGTGAAGCACAGACAGATGTAAAGCTAATGAACTAAAGGCTAAGAAACAATCTTCTCAGAGAGAATATATGCATGTGAGTATATGTATGTAGATGTATATCCCCTCAGAGGATGTAGAATCCCAATATCACAATTTTATAATATCCAACCACTCATGTTTTCAAGCAAAGAAATGTTATATCCACTCTACTTTTAATATAACTCTTTTGCATTAGTAGGATCTTTGTAGATCTCGGGAAATAAAGTCTAATTTTACAGTGGGCCTTTTAATGGACTGTTTGAGTAATTTTCCAAACTCAAACTATTTGAGTTATTTACATGTGCATAGGAACCCGAATAAGTGTTTATTCTGACAGTGAAGTATAAATGCATGAATTTACTCCTCTATTCAATATTACTATTTTTAATTCTAGTTCAAATAAAAACATGTTGCTGACCTTTTCCTTTTGATACTATAATAATTTCAATTTATGGCAAGAACTATTTTTCAGCGTTTCACCCCTGAATATAAAGAATAAATTGTAAAATACAATGGCTGTCCTTCTAGCACAGACACATATCCTGTAGTAGACATTGTCTTTGGTCCTCTGGATGACCGAAATACTGTGACTTCACCTGGAGAGCTAAATCTGGGTGTTCAGCAGAACAAACGCATTTATTCTTAATAACTTTATTTTTCGGGAAGCTATAAATCAGACATAAGCATTTTCTCTAAAACCTTCTTTTAGATGAAGGTGCCCGTGTATGTCGATGGGCATCCTTTTCTAAGTTACCAGAAAAAAACGGTATGGAATTTATTTTTTCACTACTACAGAGATAAAAGCCTGCTAGATTCAGTTAGAGAGAGTCTCACCTTTATCCTGAAAAATAGAACTTTTTAAATAAAAGTATGTACCCAGTAGACCTCAAATGAAAAATTGGCTTTTAAAATGTATTCACTTTCTGCACCATGAAAGTTTAATAGCTTGAGCTAATATGCTCACTCCTGAAGGACTATTTTCCCAAAACATTTTGGTACCAGGGTTACACATTCAAGTGAAAGTGTCCACCGAATTTACAGATGGACCAGACAGTTTCTGAGGCAATTCTACACTTCCCTTAAATGGAACATGTGCCATTTAAAAACAACGTCTCTGTTTATCAGATATTAGAGGATATGATTTGCTTCAAGCTGTGAAGCAAATATGGCAATCCAGTTAAAATCAACATGAAAGTTTGTAAAGCAATTTGTGGCCTGCAGTACAAAGTGCTGGGTTGATCTCTAAGTAAGTAAAGATGTTGCTCCTGAGGGCAACAAGTATAGGACAATGCAAAGGTAATGTTTTGTCTACATTTCCCAATGGGTGCAAGTTTTAATAAATTAACCCAGCACTGATATGAATGTCCCTGGTATAGCAGAGTTTGTATTTCTAATTACCTTTTTTAAAATCTTTTTTTAACGTGTATTTATTTTGAGAGAGAGACAGAGAGAGAGAGAGAGAACATGCACTCACATGAGCAAGGGAGGGGCAGAGAGAGAAGGAGAGAAAGAATCCCAAGCAGGGTCCGCCCTATCAGCACAGAGCCTGATGGGAGGCTTGATCTCACAACCCACAAGACCATGACCTGAGCCTAGATCAAGAGTTGGTGACTTATCTGACTGAGCCACCCAGATGCCCCTGTATTTCTAATTTTCATTCATTAGCTCACTCATTTCTCTTTTAGCTTTGTTTTTCAATCACATAGAGTTGGGCCAAGATATCATTATTTGCTTTAGTTCTTCAACGTGTCTATGCTTTTAATCCATCCTCACGAGATGGGAGATGGTTCTCCCTCAGTTCTGCATATACACCACCTCCTTCGCGTGTGCAAGCGTCTGAGAGAACGAGGAAGCCAGCGCTGTTCATTGTCGAGTTGTCCTATTAACTGCCCCTTTAAAATTGCTCCTGAGTTTGTGAATAATAATCCTTTTTAAATTAGCCCTTCTATTTCTCTCATGCTGGCTTGCACTGCTATATATTTTAGCTTTTTTTCATCATTTAGTCACAAGGCTACCCATCATCTAAAATACATTAATCAAAAATAAATAGATAACATTACTCAGACAAAAACTTGACTAAAGAGTGAATATCTCCGTGTGTAACTCCGGCAAGCTGGCTGACTAGATTTCCCCAGAGGCATGCATAGCCCATTCTAATTCTAAAAATTTGTTTTAGCTCAATTGCATAATGGCAAGTTTCAATTAAAAAGAAAAAGGCTTACTCATTGATACTTCACATCTATATTCCCTTATGTAGATCACTCAAGTTGCGACCAATAAGATGGTACTTGCCATTTTTAAAGAAAATCAGTGACATAACTCAGGCTGTCCTTTTTTAATTTGTACTTGTGAAGCTTGAATCAGTTGCTGGAGAGTAATGTCAAGATTTCAGTCTTGTGAGAGAATTAGTCTTCGCATGGGTTTGCCAACTTTCACTGTGTCCCGATTTGTTTTACCAGTAGAATTTGAGGAATCCAGTTTTAATGACTTTTGATCATAATTCTCTACCGAATGAATCTCGTGGAACTCTTTGTACTTCTCCAAGGCTTAGTTTTAACGTTCTTTGGCAAACAGCCCGTTCTCACAGATATGCCAGTTGGAACATAAAAGTGGATCCCATTATCCTTTCAGCCAACGTGTTGTTTACCACTTGACATAAGTCTCAGGCTCTGCACACACTGCAGTTCATCCACGCAGGAACAGTGAGGTCGTCCTCTACAAGTATGAAGTCATGGATGATGTATGTTCATGGATAATATGCTCCGATGTACCCTGGAGATTTGTGCCCCAGAGTGTCTTAGCCACTGCCCTGTGCCAAACACAACTTAAAGACACTACGCCTATCCATAACAAAAGCTACTTTTATGCCTTTATTTTCCAAATGAAAGCAGCCTCTACTTGTGGCTCCAAAGCCTTCTTATTTCCAAGCCCAACAAGAGCATTCATACCTCTTGGAGGATCTGTTTTGTTTTGTTTCACTGCAGGTGCAAGGAAACAGCATTCCACGAATTCTGCCAAGTCTGTCATTGACCTTTTCTAGCTAGGTAGAAAGGATGCTGGCTTCTTAGAAAATATGATGGTATAGTATGGTGGGTAAGAGTGAAGGTTATCGAACCAGACTTCCCAGGTTTGAATCTGAGCTCCGTTACTTGATTGATGCTTAATTATGGACCCAATATTTAACCTCCCTGTGCCTTAGTCTACTTACCTGTGAAATGGGACCTAGTTCCTTTGCCTCAAAGGATTATAGAGGGAGTTAAATAAATCGATGTATATGTAAAGTTCTCAAAGTAGTGCTTGGTACAAAGAAAGCACTCAGTAAATGTTAGATGTTATTGTTGCTATATACATTATTATTATTATTATTATTTAAGGTAAAGTGACTTTCATTTCATAAATTCATACATTTTTATTTAACCATCTTTATTTGAGTACATGGTCACTTGCAAACTATACTCAGAAAAGAAATAGAAATTCTGATTTTAGCATTGATTTTGTGGCTATATTCTCAGACCTACATTGATTGTCCCCTACCTGTTAAAATTTTATTATTTGTAGCATATTCCCCAAATCAGATAGTCATGGTTGAGGTAAATTCTTGGTTCAATCTAAGGCAAAGCTTTTAATCCGTGATGCAGCTGAATGCTGCAGTTTAAGTCCCAAATCCTGGACATTCGTCTCCCCCAATATAATCTTAATAAAACCAGCAACTCATACAGACGAAACTTTGCAGAGTTCATAAAGCTGCACAGTCCAGTCAGCAAAAAAAAAAAATTGTTTTAAAAGCCATTCCAATACTTAAATTGTGCTTCTAAGGAAAGGTCAGTAAGTCTCTAAGTCACAACCCATAGCAGCATTTCTCAAAAGGATATTTTTCCTTCTCACTGTTCTTTCCTGAACCTCCTAGCATTCACTTCCTCCTTTCTTTGTAATGTAGATTGACTTAGGTTCTCCGGCCAGGGAACCAGTTTGATAGAAACCTAATCTCCTCAGTGAGTATGGGGGGCTGGGGAGAGAGGGAGAGGAGAGGGGATGAGAGGAGAGGCATAGAACAATCACACAAATGTTAATGAATTGGGTCCTGAAATCAACTTGGCAAACCATCAAATGTAAAATTATAAAACCAGAGAGCTTATGAATTGTAAATATACTTAAAACTGCTTTTTTGAAACATAGGGAGGATTCCGTTTCTCAACATATTTTGAGCATTGACTACGTGTTAAAAATTAGGAAGATTTCGTCTCTTTTTTCTCAATTAGGTAATACAATGGGAGAGACACCCAAGTAAAGCAACATTAACTTGATGACAGAATTATGCCAAGGATGATATGAAAGTGCGAGCCAAGTGCTATCTTGTGGGTCTGTTTATTTTAGGGGGAACGGCAGACAGCTTTCTTAAGGTGATTCTGAAAGTATTTTTGTCATTTATTTCAGACTGTTACTGTTTCATGTTCTTAGAGATATGACAATTTTTATTTGATTTGGTTTGTGTTGTTCTGTTTCAGTTTTTTGTTTCTGCCTTTTAACTCTGTCATAGTATATTGTTTGCTCGCGTGTTGTTATTTTAATTTGTAATGAACTCATCTGAAAGGAGCATCTTTTTCATAAGCATTGTGTATATATGGTTGTACAGATGATATGGTAGCTAATATGATATTGTCCCCAAAATCACATTATAGGTTAAATTAGCTTCCCTGGGTTGACATACACATCAAGCCATCATGTGTGGCATTGTTTCCAAGGAAAACTTATTCTCAATTCAAGAAAATTCAACTTACAATGGAGTGGCGGAGACTCTAAATCTAGAATGTCAAGGCTTAATATCTTGTTCTCTCTTTGCACAATGCTAATTACCCTGTGTAAGAAGCCTGTTTTGCTTGACTTTATAACCTGCTAGTTTTATCCAAAATATATGGCTGCATATTTATTTGTATTTTCCACTTAATGCACTGAAATAAAAATATAGTATTTTATTCTGCTGCTGGTTATTACTTAGGTGCTGAATTTATTTTGTCCTCTCTGCCCTTAGTTGTCTCTTATGCCGGTTTTAAGTTTATTTACTTACGTTGAACTGTGGATGGTGAGAGAAATGAATTGATGCAGGTGAAATCTAGTCACAGATAATACAACAGCTGCTGCTAATAAAAATGGTCAAAGAAGCCTCTAGCAAAATAAGACTCTCCCCACTCCCCAAGCAAAAATGGAACGTTAAAACCTGCTGACATTAATAGGAAAATGTGATGTAAATTCATTCAAAAAATATAGCAAAGAAAACCCCAAATGTTCCTGGAGAATTCAAAAGAGGAAATAGCAAATTCTTCAAGATTTTTGGTGTGCCTTTTTTTAAATTTTTTTTTAACGTTTATTTATTTTTGAGAGACAAAGAGAGACAGAGTGCAAGCAGGGGGTGGGGCAGAGAGAGAGGGAGACACAGAATCCGAAGCAGGCTCCAGGCTCTGAGCTGTCAGCACAGAGCCCGACACGGGGCTCGAACTCACGAACCGTGAGATCATGACCTGAGCCGAAGTTGGACGCTTAACCCCCTGAGCCACCCAGGCACCCCGTGATTTTTGGTGTGCTTCTTTAAAAAGTAATCAACCTAGCAAAGCATGTACTTGTAGTTGACCACAATTCTGCAATTTTTGCCCTGTTCCAAATTCATCCAAGTAAATAAACAATATACGGTTTTAAAATTGTGCTCGTTAATATGAAAATGAAAAATGATTAAAGAGGGCCTTCAGAAAGTGTCATCTCCTCATGAAGAAGATTTCATTTCTCCTGTCACGATCTCTGAGATCACTCTCTCTGTTTTTGCAATACGTTTAGCACTTAGGGTTATACGGTTCACTTTATTGGCTGTCATTAGAAACGTAAACTCCGTAGGACAGGAACCATGTCCATTTTGTTTAGCTTTCAACACCCACCTCTAACAAATGCCTGGCAGGTGGCCGTAGATCACCGTAGATCAGTCAACACTCACAAAATGAATGGATGAATGTGTAATTCAGCAGAAACTAGAACATCCTAATGGCTACACAGAATGGCATGTAAAGGATAAAAATGAATATAGTGGTTTCAGATTCAGGAAGGTTGGACAGAAGATGTTCAATACAGAGAAATCAGAAGGTCTAGATTGTGTAATAAAGAGGGTGGGGGATGTCGGACTTGAGTGTTAGGATACAATCAGGAGGAGCCAGGCTATCGCATGATTTGCAGATGAAACTAGATCTTGTTACTCTATGGAAACAAATTCAGTACCCACTGAGTCGTTGATGAGTCTGCTCAGAGGAGAAAGGGAATTTTATTTGTATTAGGTATGTATTGTAAAACCTGTAGCCTATTTTTAGGGGTGCCAGTGTACTTGGTCTTGACCGGAACTGTCGTTGGAACTTTGAGAGAAGTTCCACAAACAAAGAAATGTAAATCTAACACCCAAGGCGCTGATAATGGCACAGGCAGGCTGAGTCTGAGAACCCAAGAGAGAGTTCCACAGGGTCAGGCAGAGGGTCCTTGGCTTCAAGCAGGACAGAATCAAATGCCAGCCAGAGGAAGTGAAAACAGAGGTTATTGAATAGCTTAAGTGACAGGTAGACAAGAGCAGACGGAGTGTCTGGGAGACTGGAAAAGGAGAGAAGAGTGAATCTCATCACTGCTTGGGGTCAGGGGTTTATATTAGAAAAGGGTCTATGTGTTCTTCCAGGAATCCAGGTTAGGGTCTAGTGAACAGTAGGTGTTACTCCGCACATCACCAAAGGTAGGGAGATACTGATGCCAGTGTCAGCCAAGGTTTGTTTGAAGCTAATGTCCTGCAACACTAGGTGTTATTGGGTGTGTGGGGCCTAGAACAAAACTCAGAGCATGAGTAACTTTCTCCGCTTCCCCCTTGAAGTGGGAACATAGCTTCTTTGGCTTATTCAGAGACTAAAATATAGAACATGAGTAAATGGGACCTCACAGAAAAACAGAGATAGACAGAGCCTTTCTAAAATGGAGTCCATCCAGCTTCCCTACTTCATTAAGAAATGTAAATTTTTTCCAAGAGTTTCATGGTGAGAAAAAAGAAGGAAGCATTTCACACATTAAACCACAAAACACTCCAAACATGCCTGTTAGCCTTTTCTCATATTTACAAAAATTCCTCTCAAGTTGAGAGCTGCCACAAATCCTTCTCTCCTCTCTTCCTTGTAAACAGGTTTATTTCTTCTTTGACCCACATTCTAATCCTCTTTTACCTTTCTTCTATTTCAAATTCTTATCATGATGTCTTTCTAATTCTTTTTTTTTTCTTTCTTTCTTTCATTTTAATTTTTTTAACATTTATTCCTCTTTTGAGAGACAGAGAGAGACACTGTGAGCAGGGGAAGGATAGAGAAAGAGAGGGAGACACAGAATCCAAAGCAGGCCCCAGGCTCTGAGCTGTCAGCATAGAGCCGGACACAGGGCTCGAACCCATGAACTGTGAGATCATGACCTGAGCCAAAGCCAGATGCTTAACTGACTGAGCCACCCAGGTGCCCCCCTTTCTTTTTCTCTTAAGATGGAAAAATACAGCCATTTCTTCCCACTCCCATTTTTATCTGCACCCATCATTTCACTTAGCAAAACAGTTTTCTTCAAAATTCATCCTTCTTAAAAGGCCTGAGAAAAGGAAAGGAGAATTATAAATGGTAAGAAAAAGAATTTAAATGCCACACAAGAAAACAACATATATTATAGAAAGTGTCTTACAGGAATAATCAGCAATCTCACCTTGGAATCTCTAGACAGTTCAGCTCTGTGGCAGAATAGGGTGCAAATGATTCTTTCCATGAGGACCCCTTCATGTGCTGGGAGAATTTATAAAAAGGAAATTTAAAATGGTAGATGTATACCTATGCTATTAAAAGGAGTGGGGGGAGTTAAAGATGACTCAACTTTTTGAGAAAAAAATTGAGTTGGGATATTTGGGGTTGGTTATGAGGTGGTAGGTGGTTATTAAAGGGAGGGCCAGTTTTGATTGTGACAATGAGACAAATGAGGTAAAAGGAACGAAGTTGGCCACACGTTCTTGAGAAAGTTGGACTAAATACTAGAATGGCCATGATATTCTTCAGGACCTTAATTAAGAGCTGTTTTCGGTGCTGAGGAGACCCCCTTCTGCTTGCATTGATGAGAAAATGAAGACCAGTTTCAGAGGGAGTTTCAGCAGCTGCCCTAGCCCCTTCAGGCTACTATAATAAAATACTACAACTGGGTGGCTTAAAAACAACAGAAATGTACTTCTTTCAGTGCTGGAGTCTGGAAATCTAAGATCAGGGTGACAGCAGAGACAGGTGAGGGCCTTCGTCCACCTGGCCAACTTTTTGTTGTTTCTCACGTGGCAGAAGGGGAGGGATCTCTCAGGAGCCTCTTTTATAAGGGCACTAATCCCATTCTTGAGGTTGGAACTCACCTCTTAGTACCCTCCCTCCTAACCCCCTCACCTTTGGGGGTGAGGATTTCAATGTATGAATTTTGGGGAGTCATAAATATGCAGACCATAGCAGCAGCTCAGACAGGTTGACAAGTAACAACATCGCCACTTGTACCAACTGGGTAAGTCTGACAGAGTATAAAAATCAGGGTTATTTGCATTGCATAGCCCTTGAGAGTGGTTTTATTTTTTATTTATTTTATTTATTTCTTTGGGGGGGAGAAAAATGGAGAGCAAGCAGGGGAGAGGCAGGGAGAAAGGGAGATGGAACCCAAGCATGCTCTGTGCTATCAGCACAAAGCCCAATGGAGGGCTCAAACTCCCCAACCATGAGATGGAGACCTGAGCCAAAATTAATAGTCGGACACTTAACCAATTGAACCATCCAGGTGCCCTGAGATTTTTTTTTTCCAATCGGGATTACTTTTCCCAAAGTCAATGTAATTTCTCCTTCAAAAAGAGATCTTCACTTTTCAAAAGTTCTCATATCTGTTACAGTCAAGAATGTGGTATTGAGTCAAGAAGAAAGCTCCCTGACCTGTCAAAATTCATTACACAAACATGGTTATTCAGGTCAATTATATTATCCATCATTTTTTATACAGCGCTGAATTATCAACACTACTGAATCGATACTAAATGGATCCAGGCATCTTTGATTTTTCCAAGTATCTTTGACTTTTCAAATATCTATAATTTTTCAGATCTTGTGACTGTTTTTCATAAATTTTTGTCCTTCGCTTGCAAGCCCCTGTCATCTTTGTTTTCTCATTACATATATAGTCACTTATATATAAAATGTTGTGTATGTAATGCATATAATTCTTTTCTTCTGAAATGGGCTTTGGGGCACCTAGGTGGCTCACTCAGTTAGGCATCGGACTTTGGCTCAGATCATGGTTTCGTGGTTCGAAGGTTCAAGCCCCTCATCCAGCTCTGTGTTGACAGCTCAGAGCCTGGAGCCTGCTTCGGATTCTGTGTCTCCCTCTCTCTCTGCCCCTCCCCTGCTCATGCTCTGTCTCTCTCAAAAATAAATAGACATTAAAAGAAAAAAAGCTTTATTATGAAATGGGCTTTTAAAGGTATTACAGCTTACATGACATTTTTACTGTGCCCATTTGAAATGATTTTATTATTTTTTTAATTTATTTATTTTGACAGAGAGAGAGAGGGAGGGAGGGGCAGAGAGAAGAGAGAAAGAATCCTAAGCAGGGTGTGCAGAGCCTGATGCATGGCTTAAACTCACAAACCATGATATCATGACCTGAGCCGAAGTCAGACACTTAGCAACTGAACCACCCAGGTGCCCTGTAAAATAATAATGTGATCTAAATGAAAACAAAATATACTCTTTTCTAAGTAAAATGTGTCAAAGCAAGCAATTTGTGAAATGGATTTTGTCTAAAATTTCTCTCTCATGCATATACATGGACATATACTTCTGTATCATTCTCCCAAACCCCTTTTGAAAGCCATAAATAAAAATGGATTTTAAAGATTATTTTTCTATCAAAGATATTCAGCTCATTGCAAAAATTCACTAAAGCAAGCATCATCATTCCCTGAATATATTTTAATCATTCATATATTCTTTTATTCAATAAATATTTATTGCATACCTGTTAAGTACCAGACATTGTTCAAGTAATTTGAAGAGCAGTAGTTAATAATGAAGGAATTCTTGAGCATGAAATTTGAATTCATTACAATCTCAAAAGTTACATTACGTATAAGGATGAAATTTTTTTTTAATATTTAAATTAAAAGCCAATTGGGGCGCCTGTGTGACTCAGTCGGTTAAGCATCCGATTTCGGCCCAGGTCACAATCTCGCCGTTTGTGAGTTGCAGCCCAGCTCCGCTCTGTGCTAACAGCTCAGAGCCTGGAGCCCGTTTCGGATTCTGTGTCTCCTCCTCTCTCTGCCCCTCCCATGCTCAGGCTCTGTCTCTGTCTCTCAATAATAAATAAATGTTAAAAAAATTTTTTTAAGCCAATTAATTTCAAAATATTGACATTTCTTTCAGAAAACTTCTATCATATAAAATGTTCCTCTCCTGTACTTGAGTACCTTGAAAATTTTAATAAACTTTCAACTCGACATTAAGACACCAGGTGATGATTTATTAATAGTACTTGATACATATTAAATACTATCCTCCTAGAGTGGCATTCAGTAAAATAAATACTGTGGGTGAGTTATTCTCTATGTGATTTTTAAAAATTAGACTAGTTAAATGCATTCAATTTGTATATGCCCATAGAGTTTGTCATATATTAATTTTTGTATGAATTTAATGAGCTAGAATTTACTATACACTTATTTTAGAGATTTTTATTTTGTTAAAATAGCACTCATCTGTTTATTTCAGTTTGGTTCAATGTTAAAATCCATGAAAGACACACATTTTTGTTCTTCAAAAGTCAAATCATTCATTTTAATTGAAGTCAGATGTTTATTTTCTATAATTACATTTTTGGTAGGTGAATGAACAGAAGGAGCTACATGTTTAGAAGTTCTTTAAAAAAGTCTTTTTAGAAGGATATTATTTGTAATCTTCTTAGGTTATTTCCTTGGACTTTTACCATTTCTCTGGAGGGAGATAAATAGCTTTTAATGAAATTCATTTTGTCCTTTGCAATTTCAGGAATTTAACAGTTAATGGAGTTTAAAAAGAATGTACAGCCTGAGGGAAAACTGAAAGATTTTTTAGGTTAAGTTTATTAATAAAATTTTGATATAAGATACTGGTTTCCAAAATTACTCTCTTGTCATCACTATAGATGTCTTTGTTTATTGAACCATAGTCTTAGCATATGATCCATTCTGAGTTTATATTAATCACATGTGTACAGATAAAATCATCTGTACATAAAGATGTAAATCCTATTTTTGAGTTATAGACATGCTTAGGCTATATTTTAAGACTGGGAAAATTACTTGTGTAAATAATTCATTTTTTTAATATTTCTCAAGCTAAGATTTCTTTACAGAGCAGTTCATATCTCACAAATATTTACATGTCAAGGAAAACAGGCAATTAAAATTTTATCTATTATAATCATGAATATTTGAATAAGCAAAAATGTTTTTCCTGTATGTTAGCATAAACATGGCAGCGTTCTTACACGAATCTTAGCGATATGACCCCGATGAGGTGAAGGTGTCAACACTGGCTTCTGGCTACTGTTTCTCTAATATTTTTATTTGTGTTTTTCAAAATTTACCGCCATGCATGCTATGTTTCACCTTTTGTGCTTTTATGATTGTAGTGATATATCAAAACAACTAGATGTCTGCCATCTAAAATGAGTTTATACTCACAGAATAAACTTAGAAACTTGCATGAGATCTTTTCGAGCGTATTTAATTTAGATGACAAATGTGCAGCTTTCTATTTTTTAAAAAAATCTATTTTCCTTTGGTAATTCAGTTGCTATGATATTTGGAAAAGCTGACAGAGCATTTTCAATTGCAAGGCGTACGTATTTCTCAGGGTTTATATTTTACATTCTGATTTGTGGTCCTAGTCAATCAACTTGATTAAATTGGTTTTATACCAGGTTGCTGTTTAAAAGAACATCAAGCCAATTCTGCTTAGTGTCTGAGCAGTAGTAATTTAGATGTGTAGGGAAGTACGTAATATCTTCCAGAGAAATAACTTACCACCATAGAATGACTTACGGACAAAGAATGGCAAAGTAAAGGGACAATTATATATAACAGAAAATATACCCCTTTTTACATTCATAAATGTGTATGTTTTAAAAGGAATAGTTTATTAAATGACAAAATTAATTTTCTACATTCTTGGAGCAAAGTTAGGAGATTCATTTTTCCTTTCTTTTAAATTAAAAAAATTAAGTTTATTTATTTATTTTGAGAGAGAGGTGGGGCGGGGGTGGGGGGGTGGGTGGATGGACAGAGAGAGCGGGAGAGACAGAATCCTAAGCAGGCTCTGTGCTGTGTGGAGCCCAAAGCAGCTCGAACTCACAAATCATGAGATCATGACCTGAGCTGAGATCAAGAGTCAGACACCTAACTGACCAAGCCACCCAGGTGCCCCTTCCTTTTTTTTTTTAATGTCCTTATCTGAATCTCCTTTATCATAGAATATTATAGATCTCCCTGGCACATTTGGGCCGGCATACTTACATAAGAGATAAATGAGGGGAGCATCTGAACAAAATATATTGATTCATGGTTTTCCTGCAGAGCAGTTGTGTGAAGTTCCTCATACTTCCATTTCAGATGTCCTAGAGACTCATCCTTAACTTTACAATCCATGAAGATTGAGGGACAAAAATTTTCACGGTGGCTTTAGAAAGCAACAGGAATTTTGCCTACTGTTCAAAGATATGATGAGGGGAAAAAAAATTAAAAATTAAGAAGTGCCCCAAAATGAGTCAAAATCTTACTCTCTGGTAGAGGCCTCATTGGCTCCAGAAAAAGCAAAAATGTTAGACGTTGTGCATGACACTTCAATACTGTGACCACCTAGGCTCATGTAACTGCCACAAAACAAAAAACCCAGCTGAATTTAACATCATGCTGTAAATATTAAAAGCCCCTAGAGAGGTACTTAGGAAAATATACTATTGGAAAAATTTGAAAGAATTTTAAAAGTGTGAGAAAGAAGAGAAATGTCATCAGGGAGGAATGAAAAGAAGGCTATACCTGTATCTGAACTGTTTATTAAATATAAGTGAAAAAAAATGAACCAAATACATGATTGTTCATGTTTGTTAAAATTTTGGGGGGCATGTGTCCTATTCTCTCCAATTTTCTTTTTGAAATATTTCAGTTAGGGGCGCCTGGGTGGCACAGTCGGTTAAGCTTCCGACTTCAGCCAGGTCACGATCTCGCGGTCCGTGAGTTCGAGCCCCGCGTCGGGCTCTGGGCTGATGGCTCAGAGCCTGGAGCCTGTTTCCGATTCTGTGTCTCCCTCTCTCTCTGCCCCTCGCCCGTTCATGCTCTGTCTCTCTCTGTCCCAAAAATAAAAAATTAAAAAAAAAAACGTTGAAAAAAAAAGAAATCTTTCAGTTAAAAAAAAACTCACCAGCAATACAAATTTTCTTCTGATCCTCAATGTAATTTTAAAGTAATTTAGGGGCACCTGAGTGGCTCAGTTGCATAAGCAGTTAAGTGTCGGACTCTTGATTTCCGCTCAGGTCATGATCTCACAGTTCATAACATCCAGCCCCACGTTGGGGTCCCTGCTGAATGGAACCTGCTTGGGATTCTGTGTCTCCCTCTCTCTCTGTCCCTCCCCTTGCTCACATGCTGTCTCGCAAAATAAATAAATAAACTTAAAAAATATTTTATACACAATATATCTGAAGTATAATCATTGGTTTATAGGAAAAATGTTTTTTCTATATGGAGAAAATAATTTATCAGTTTCAGTGTTAACCTCCAAAGGACAAAAGGATATACTACACTATTCATTTTCCCTTCTGGAGAAAAAAAAATTTACTTCCCATCAACAGGTATTACACTATCTCAAAGTAGCCTTGACTACTCCCAGATGTCTTGATATTCTGTGGTCTCGGTATGATGAATATTGCCTGAACATTAATTTCTGGCAAAGTTATAGGGACAATACCTCAAGTGAAACTCTCTTGCAGGTAACTGAAGACTTGATAAAATAATACTGGGTTTTAAAAACGAGGGGCGCTTGTGTGGCTCAGTCAGCTAAACATCCGACTCTTGATTTGGGCTCAGATCGTGATCTCACGTTTCATGAGATCGAGCCCCACATCAGGCTCTGTGTTGACAGCACAAAGTCTGCTTGAGATTCTCTCTCTCCCCTCTCTTGCTGCCTTCCCCATGCTGGCACTCTCTCTCTTTCTCTCAAAATAAATAAATAGACATTAAAAAAGAATAAGACCATGATTAGGATTACAATAAATCTCAGTGGGGGATCTGTGTTACCTATCAAAGATTTTAATTTTGGCAGGCTATTTCTTTAGAAAGAGGAATCCTATTTCAACTGATATTCTGTTGTAAACTGGAGAGAACATTCACTCCAAAACGCAGTTCTGAAAAGATTCCTTTAAGCTTTTAGGATTCGGGGTATTGTTAATAAGATCTAATGATTTTACATCCTCAGGACTTTCTGGTCTCTTATAACTGAATGTCCGTAGCCCACTGGGAATTGGGTTACTTTTGACTAAGTTGTGGAATGTATACCTAACTTTTGTGAGGTGAAGAGACTCTTCACCCTAATTGACTCAATGGTCCCCAGGAGAAGTTTCTTTTAAAAGTTAAATGTGATCTAATTTTCAGAGATAAATACTTGTCATCCCTTCACTAGAGCAAAAGAATTCTCACAGCATTCATTATCAGTTTTGTAGGGATGGAAATTTAGATTCTAGATATAGGTCCTGTGATATTAACACTTCCTCAAACCTGGTCTACTAAAATCCAAGTTGATTAATGTTTTAATGGATCTTATGTTAAGTGATATTTACACCTGAAAGGACCATGTTTTAGTCCAGTCTTTCAAAAAACCTATTTGAAACAACTTAAGACAGCTATTAATGGAATGCATGTACCCAGATACGCCAAACAAGAAAAAACATCTTTTTCCAGGCTATTAACATTGTTTCATTGTTTCTAAATGGGAACAAATGAAGAAATCTCTGAAACACGCAAGTAATTACTGTCAAAAACAATTTATTATCAATTACACTAAAATAAAGTCATTATATTTTGTAAATGTATCCCTCAGTATAATACTACATAACTCTACTCAAAGATTTTTCTTTTCAACAAGTTGAGGCCACCTTGTAGGGTTAAAACCACACCTGTGTTCCATATCTGGCATTTCCTTTAACTAAGTGGCTTTAGTTAAACTATTTTTCTTTGTATTCCTCAGTTTCCTCAATTGTGATGACTAAAAGGTAAGGTCTTGTCTGCGTTGTATGACTCTGATGATAGAATAGAGGATATTTAGAAAGATTTTGATATGTGGTAGATAGTCAATAAATAGCTATTTTCATTTTATTCACAATTAACACCTAATGGAAAGTCTATCTTTAAAAAAAAATGTTCTACAGAAGCTATGTAGTTCTATTTTGATTAAATTTAAAAATAGGGGCGCATGAGTGGCTTAGTCGGTTAAGTGTCCGACTTTGGCTCAAGTTATAATCTCATAGTTTGTGGACTTGAATCCTGCTCTGTCAGGCTCTGTGCTGACAGCTGGAGCCTTGAGCCTGCTTCAGATTATGTGTCTTCCTCTCCTCCGCCCCTCCTATGCTTGTGCTCTGTCTCTCAAAAAAATAAACATTAAAAAAATATTTAGATTAAATCTGTCAATTTTGTATTAAATGGCAATGCTGTCCATGATTTCAAGCAAATTCTTGCCTCAGTTGTTTGACCGTGTTTTATATTGCCCTCCAAGGATAAATTTTGATCTGATTTTAGCCACATCTAGAAATAAACAGACTGATACAGGCAACTCCACATGAACAGATCTTAAATTTTCGCAACATAATGAGAACTTCCGCCAAAGGCCATTTTAAACGTGTGGTATTTGAGAATCTGTCAAATAAACATTTTAATTAACCTTTTCTTCAGATTCCCTGAGGTCTATTCTTGTACTAAGACATCACAAACCAAAATACTTGGACCATATTATCTCAGGTGCTCAAAAAATAATGCCTTCACTGAGTTAAGATTTAGAGTAATACCCAACACACAAAGAGTGAAAGTGGCTATAAGAAATGTTCATTTGAGCCATTTATTTTGAAGTTCCGCAACATGTCAAGATTGTTTATTTTTTCCCGATACCTCAAATGCAAGTCCCTTCTTCATAATAAATTCCTCTTTGAATTCGACTGGCAGTATAAAATGCTTGTTTCTTGAAATGAATTTATAAGTTGCCCCTCTCCCTCACCCTCCTCCTTCTTTTAACTCAACTTGCTTATCCTTGGGTTGTATGTTCCAGAAAAACCAGTTAGTGTCGGTACCTGAAGGCATCAACTCACTGCAGATTTCCTGGTAACAGTACTTTCTCTGCTTTTCTTTTTTTGTTTCCCTAAGCATTCTGATTTCAGGATATCAAAGTATATAAGTTGCCCCAAGACTCTTAAAGAAATGTATAACATATCTACTAAAATTCACTGCAAAATTAATAAGTTCTACAAAATACAATTCTAAAAAAGTTTTCTATTTTTCCTTTTCTTCTGAAACTTCTAGTGTGGGAGCCCAGGGCAAATTTCTCTGCAGTGTAGTTATACATTTGCCTCACTGCAATCTGAAACACTTTCTCTCCTTCATGCTGTCATTATATGTTTTCACCTTTTCCCCCTGCTTTTAATTTCTCCCATTTCTTATTACATGCCTCTTGATTCTAAAATAGAAAGGCTATGATTTCCAAAACTTTACATGTATTTCCTATCAGCTGAGTGACCTTGCCAGATACCTTCCTAAGAAATGGCAGCAGAGAAATACTCCCCCCTCTTTCCATTCCAGATAGACATTTACCTACAGATAGACATGCAACCTACATTTGGAATCCTATCTCCCGCCTTTGCTTTTATTATTTTATTTTATTTTATTTTATTTTATTTTATTTTATTTTATTTTATTTTTTAATGTTTTTATTTATTTTTGAGGGAGAGAGAGAGAGAGAGACAGGGAGGGGCAGAGAGAGGGAGACAGAGGATCCAAAGCAGGCTCGTGCTAAGAGTAAAGAGCTCCATGTGGGTCTCAAACTCACAAACAGTGAGATCATCACCTGAGCCAAAGTCAGATGCCCAACTGACTGAGCCACCCAGGTGCCCCTGGCCTTTGCTTTTAGATTAATAAAATAAGGCTGGTATTGGAGCTAGTCTCTGCCCTGTCATCCCATCCCCTCATCTTCTATAAGACAGCGTGACTATGGTTATCCCCTATGGGTCTAAGCATCTGCTGTACAGGCTCTTTTTCCATTCATTCATTCAACAAATAGCTTCTCATAATCCACTACATTCCAGACACTCTTCAAGGTACTGGGAACACAACGTGGGATAAAAAAGAAAAGTCCTTCTTCGCAAAGCCCCATTCTCTTTGAGAATAGTAGGTAACAACCAAATAAATGAATAGTAAACTAAAAAACAAAATTATATGTATTCCGAGGAGAAATAATATATACTACAGAGAAAAACAAAGATGAGAATATGGCAATTGAGTATCAGGAGTAGTTTGGAAATTTAAACAGTAGGATCAGGGAAATTTCTCCCTTGGCAAAGGTATTATTTGTGCAAAGGCCTGAAAGATGACAAGAAAGTACATACCAAGTAGAGGAAAAAATTGACACCATTATCTGTCTGTGTTTTAGGGAAGAAAAAGAAGTCTGAGTTGGCTGGTGCTGAGTTAATTAAGAACAGAATAGTAGGAGACAGAGACACAGCAAGGCCGGAATGGGCAGGGCCACGAAGAACAATATAATGACTTCGATTCCTACTCTGAATAAGATGAAAAAAACTTAGAAGAGTTTTGGACACAGAAGTGATGGGACTCATGTTACATTTGAATGGAATCATCCTGGTTGTTCTGTTTAGGATAAACTGAAGTTGAAAATGTAGGCATTAAATGAATTTTTGTGAATATAGAAAAAACGGATGAATGAGTTTCTTGTAAGATAATGGTAACAGGATAACTACTGCCATTGATGAAATAATAGGATAGTAAATCTTAATTAAAACATTATTACATCATAAGTTTCATAATTAATGACTATGAGCAATAATCAGCCTACCCAGAATGTATTCTTAAATTTTTAAAAATATACTCTTTTCTGCATTAACCCCAAATGCTATTTTTTTTCTACTCCCAACACCAATTTTCTCATCACAGGCTCCAAATTCCAAATGGTTACTAAGCAGCAAAGCATGACCCATCATCATGATCAACAAAGATTGAGTAAATCAGACTGAAAAAATCTAGGACCCCAAGTACACTGTGGTCATTAATGAAAACTTATAAAATGGAGAAAAGAATAAGGAAGCAATTTAATTTATTTTCTTAATTGCTGTGTAGCATTTTATTATAGGAATTTATCAGCATTGATTTTTCCATTTTATATTTAAAAATATTTCTTGTTTGGAGCTATTATAAATAATTCTTCAGCTAATGTTCGTGTACATGGCTTTTAGTGAAAAATTATATGCATTGCTGTAGAATATATATGCAGGAGAAAACTTTCAGATCAAAGACTATGTGTGTGTTTAGTTTGGGTACATATTGATAGTTTTCCAAAGTGTCCTCCAGTTTGTTTGTTTGTTTGTTTGTTTGTTTGTTTTCATTATACTCCTACCAGTAATACATGGAATTCCCTATTGGTTCAATACTTGCCAATACTTCTTAGTATCATCAGGCTAATTTTTCTCCCATTCTGATTATGGCTACTCCTATCTCAATTTTGGATTTAGTCTGCATTTTCCTGAATGCTGATACTATTGTGCAGCTTTTCATATCGTTATTGGCCATTAAAGAATGTTCTTTTGTGAAGCACCCATTTAAGTCTTTTTTTTCATTTTTCTATTGTACTTTCTTTAAATCAATTTATGAATCTTTATATATCATGGAGTCCTTTGTCAAAAATATGGACTACAAGTATCTTTCCTACACTTGGTTCTCATGCTCTTAATGATATCCTACAATAAAAAAAATATTCTTCTTTTGGGGCATGTAGGTGGCTCAGTCGGTTAAACTTCTGATTCTTGATTTTGGCTTGGGTCATGATCTCACGATTTATGATATGGAGCCCCATTACAGGCTCAGTGCTGACAGTGCAGAGCCTGCTTGGGATTCTCTCTCACCAATCTCTGCCCCTACCCTGCTTGTGCATGCAAGAGCACGCATGCACGCTCTTTCTCAAATAAACCTTAAAAAAAAAGTTTTGTTTTGTTTTTAACAAATTCAAATTTTTCAGTATTACCTTTTATGTATATGCATTTTGTAAAATGTTTATAAAATTCTGCTACTCTGAGTTCATAGAGGATTCCTGCATGTTATCTGCCAGAAGTTTGGCATTTAGATATAAAGTCCTTCTAAAATTGATCTGTATGGTTTGAAGTAGGAATTGAGGTTCATTTCTTCCCATTGGAAAACCCAGTGATTTGTTGCTGTTGTTTTAAAAGATCATATATCATCTCTGCATTAAAATGTTACTTTTGTCATCAGATGACCATATATGTGTAGGTCTATTTCTTTAATTTTTTTGTTCCATTGGTCTGTCTTTTTTTTCATGAACACAACACTCTGTTCAATACTATAGGTTTTGAGTTAGTATGGAGTATAATTTCTCCAGATTTTGATCTTCTTAAAGCTGCTATAGCTCTTTCAACCCATTATTTCATATCATTCTTACATCCTTCTGTTCATTTCCATAAAGTTTTAATTTTGATTTGAACTTAATTGTATACATAGAATAATTAGGAGAGCCTTGACATTTTACACTAGTGAGTTTTCCAATATATTTAGGAATTTTTAAAAGTTTCAGTAATGTACAAAGATATTAGACTTTCATTATTTTTAAAAATGTAGTATAAGTAACATACAGTATTATATTGGTGTCAGATGTATAATACAGTGATTCAACAATTCTATACATCGTTACTCAGTGCTCATGGAGATAAGTGTATTCCTAATCTCCTTCACCTATTTAATCCATCCCCAACCCTCATCCCCTCTGTTTACCATCAGTTCTCTACATTTAAGAGTCTGCTCCCCCCGCCCCGTCCCGGCCCCACCCTTTGGTTTCTTTTTTTTCTTTCTATGTTTGTTTTATTTCTTAAACACGACATCAGTGAAATCATATGGTATTGTCTTTCTCTGGCTTATTTTGCTTAACATTATACTCTCCACATCCATTCATGCTGTTGCAGATGGCAAGATTTTATTCTTTTTTATGGCTGAGTAATATTCCATTGTATATATCTTCCACTTCTTCTTTATCCTTTCATCTATCAATGGGCAGCTATTTGGGTTGCTTCCATAATTTGGCTAATGTAAATAATGCTATAGTAAACATAGGGGTGCATATATCATTTCAAATGAGTTTTGTCATATTTTGGGGCAAATGCCCAGTAGTAGAATTACTGGATCATTTGGTAATTATATTTTTAATTTCTTGAAGAATCTCCATAGTGTTTTCCACAGTGGCTGTACCAGTTTGCATTCCCACCAATAGTGTACTGGAGTTTTTGTTTGTTTGTTTTGTTTTAAGGCTATACTCTCATCAACACTTGTTCTTTCTTGAGTTTTTGATTCTATCCTTTTTGACAGGCGTGAGGTGACAGTTTATTGTGGTTTTCATTTGCATCTCCCTAATGATGAGTGATGCTGATCATATTTTCATGTGTCTCTTGGACATCTGTATGTTTTCTTTGGAGAAATGTCTGTTTATATATCCCCACTCAGTTTTAAATTGGGTTACTTGGATTTTTTTGGTTTTGAGTTCTATAAGGTTTTTTTTATATTTTTGATATAACCCTTTATCAGATATGTCATTTGCAAATATCTTCTCCCACTCAGCAGGTTAATTTTTAGTTTTGTTGGTTGTTTCTTTTCCTGTGCAGAAGGCTTTTATTTTGATGCAGTCCCAACATTTAATTTTGCTTTTGTTTCCCTTGCCTCAGGAGACCTATTTAGAAACATGTTGCTATAGACATTGTCACAGAAATTACTCCCTGTGCTCTTTTCTAGGATTTTTGTGGTTTCGGTTCTCACATTTAGGTCTTTAATACATTTTGAATTTACTTTTCTGGATGGTGTGAGAAAGTGGTACAATTTTGTTCTTTAGCAGATTGATCTCCCACTTTCCCAACACTGTTAGTTGAAGAGATTGTCTTTTCCTCATTGATATTCTTGCCTCCTTTGGCATAGATTAATTGGCCATATAGTTGTGGCCTTATTTTTGGGTTCCCTATTCTGTTCTGTTGATTCTTGTGTCTATTTTTTGCCAGGATCATACTGTTTGGATTACCACAGCTTTGCAGTTTATTTTGAAATCTGGGATTGTGATACTTCTGGTTTGTTCTTCTTTTTCAAAATTGCTGTGGCTATTCAGGATCTTCTGTGTTTACATGCAAATTTTAAGATTATTTGTTTTAGTTCTGTGATAAATGCTCTTGGTATTTTGATAAGGATTGCATTAAATGTGCAGATTGTTTTGGGTGATAGAGACATTTTAACAGTATTTATTCTCTCAACCCACAGCCATGGAATATCTTTCTCTTTCTTTGTGTTGTCTTCAATTTCCTTCATCAATGTTTTATAGTTTACAGATTACAGGTCTTTCACCTCCTCAGTTTACTCCTAGGCATTTTGTTATTTTTTGGTGTAATTGTAAATGGGATGAGGTTCTGAGTTTCTCTTTCTGCTACTGGGTCATTAGTGTATAGAAATTTTTATATTGATTTGTATCTTGCAACCTTTCTGAAATAATTTATCAGTTCTAGTAGTTTTTTGGTGGCGAGTTTTCTATAGAAAGTATCATGCCATCTGCAAACAGTGAAAGTTTGACTTGTTGCTTACCATTTTGAACACCTCTTATTTCTTTTTCCTGTCTGATTTCTGTGACTAGGGTTTCCAGCAATATGTTGAATAAAAGTGGTGACAGTGGACACCCTTTGTCACAGACTCTGAGTCTGGAGCTCTCTCTTGTGCAGTAAGAGAGCAGACACAGAATTGAATGTGGGAGAGGTTAATGTCTGGGAGGAGACAAGAGCCCTGAACAGGGGTTTTGTCTCTGTTATTTATTGAGCTCACAAGGTATTGCCCACGTGGTGAACATGAAGAAAACATAGTCATTGCTATACACATAAATGTGGAGAAAACAATCAGATAGTAATCATTAACTTGTGTGTAAAAAGCAAAGGTTCTGGGGGGCAAGTGGAGTTTGTGATCAAAGTACAATAGTATATTGGCATCAGATAGAAAGTAATTTCCTGCAAGTGATATAACAAGTTACTCATGATTCCATTACAATATCTCTCTAGCAAACCTCGGATGCTTTTGCCCTGTAATGGTGGCTTTCTGCCCTAAGCTTTTTTCTAACCCATTTATGTAAGTAGAACCTATTTCCCCACAGTTCCCCCTTTTTTCTTTTTCTTTGTCTTCTTAAGTTTACATGCAAGGACTGTCATGACAAACTTCTGATCCTTCTTTTGCTGCCGGGTGATTTGGAGGGTGATTCTGCAAAGGCATAAAAAGAGACACAAAGTATTCCACTTCTCAGAGTTATCCAGAATTTGAGATGGGCATTAGCCAATAGAGAGAGGGTTAAAGTCTTTCCAAAGGGGCCATGAGTCTGACATTCGTGTCTTAGTTTTTGGAGTATTGTAGTTGTTAGTATAATGTCACATCTAAATTTTCTATCACAGGGCAGCTTAGAATGGAGAATTTAACCATAAATTAAGTACATTAAGCTTAGAATGGAGAATTTAACCATAAATTAAGTTTGATGTGTGGTGAAGACTAATTCCAGCAATGGGAGCAGAGGCTATAATGCTTACTGCGGCTAGGATACCCATGATTAAGAAGCCTATGAATCACCTTTGTCTGGTTAATGAATACCAGTGATGGAGATCATGGCCATCAGATGCACATCAGGGGTATATGCAATACCATTGTATTGTAAGAGAACACCATCCTGGTTTAAGTCTTCCCCCTGTTATATCAGGGGCAAGGACTTGCGTTTGTGGAATGGCTTCAGGCTGCGGAGTCGGTGAAGAGGCTTCTTCCATCTTGAAAAATGGGAGTGGTGGTCACTCATTCATAGTCACTCTCTGGAAGTCCTGGTTTATTGGAAGATATTCTAGGGGTTTCAACCATGCTATGATACAGCTTCACCAACTGAGAGGTAGTCCACGGGGGTCGGGAATCTGAAAGAACACAAGCATATTCTAGACTCCAGGTGAGAAGTTTGAACCAGCACCATAGGATGAGAGGGTTTATCTAATGTAGAAGAAAGTAGTTCAGCGGCGGTTAGTCCCTCAGGGTCAAGATTTAAAAACTTAAGAGTGCTTATAGCACTATGAAGGAGAGGTTGAGGTTGTAATGTAGACAGCCATGGGTAATTCCCCCTTTTTTGTTTTTTTAAATGTATTTTTAAGTTTATTATGTGCTCGTTCTACATTTGTTTGGCCTTGTGGATTATACAGAAATTTATCTGCGATTTCCTTCTGCCTTTGTTTCCCACATCATTCTCCACTGAACAATTTTGACCCTTAAAATCTTTAAGGTTGCTGAGGGTGGATGGTCTTCTCTTCTGTAACTTCTTCCTGCTGAATAGGAGTGTAGAGATGTCCCCACAAATGGGTCAACATTGCTCAGTTGGGTTAGATATAGGGCAGTTACTAAAGGGAAAGACAGAGTTTAGGGAAAATGGAGTATCTTTGAGTAGAAAGGATCATCTGTCTACTGGAAATTATAGCGGTGAAGAAATCTTCCAACAAGAGTCCAAAACTATGACCAAAAAACTCAAATATGGACATGATTGAAAGATCTAATGCAATTGACAAGGAAATTCACTTATTTCTATGGCACATAACACTTCAATAATCAAAGTATCAAGTGATGACCTTATACCAAAAAATATTAAAACTAGGAATTGCATGTAATCTCTAGAATAGTTATAGCATTTACTCAAATGTAACCTAAGGCTTATTATTTGTTTGGCAGTGCTTTCAGAGTAATTTAGCATACCAAAGAAGCCTAATTGGTCAAAAAGACTTCACTTACAATTTAAATCTTGGGAAATTTGTTTTAAAAAAAAAAACTCAGAAAGTTATAAAGCACAAAGCGCATTTACCATCAGACCCAAATATCCTTTTTTTCTCTGCAATAAGAAGTCAAAAAGCAGATAAGCCTTATTTAGTAATCAATGCTTTCGCATCCCATCCTATTTAGAAAAGGCCTAGATGTCCAACAAATTCAATCCCAATCTATCATGCAAGCAAAATTTTTTAGGTTACTAAAGCCTTTGAAAGACAGCTTAACAATTACCCATGAAAACTGTGAGACAAAGGTAACCATTACTCTAAGTCATAACATGAGCTTATTTGACCTTTGGTAAATAAGTTTATTTCAAACCAACAAACTTATGTTTGGGTCCACCTAAGACAATTTGTTTCCCACGCTTAAATTTCACCTGGAACACTATGCGGAAAGCTGAAGTGTGTGTTCTTTGCTCCTTGACATCTCGGAGACAATACTTAAGGATTGGGAAAAGGTTTCTATAGATAATAACATGGCTCGCAGTACTGAATGTTGGATGTATTATACACTGATCCAGTGTATAATAACTATTATAATTGTATAATAACTAGTATAATTGTTATACTAACAATTGTTCCCAGTTTTTTCCAGTTTTCCGAAGGCAGGAAGCCTTGTGAGTTTTCCCTGAGGCATCTATAAACACCATAAAGGCATTCATTCTTAATAGGTTGTATCATCAGCATAAGAATGTCATCAGAGGGAATCTTCCATTCCTTTAAAAGGTTAGATTTTTCCCAATGACAAAGGAGGGAGTCAGCATTCTCTGGATGTAGGGGTGCTGAAGGGCACTCCTCTGTAAGGAGGCTTAGGTTGCTTGGAAAAAGTTTTGCTTACTTTGGGTGCGTCTGTATCTTCATAAACATCATCAGCACTCAGGGAGAATGGCCGTACAGACAACAGACCATGTAAGAATGACCTCAGGGGGAACACTGGTGCCTTGCGTATGGCGTGACTTTAGTGTTTTACGTATTGATTCCCTAATGTGTAGAGAGAAGGTTCCTTGCTCGGAAAACCAAGGGCAGTGTTGCTGGATCATCATTAAGAATTTAAGAAGTGCTATACCAATGTATTGTTTCTGTTCTAGGGATAGGAAGTCTCCCATAATAATTCTCTCAAAAGTTCCACTGCAGCGAATCCTAGTATAGTTTTGCCTGTCTCTTACCTCATCAGGGGAGATTGTAATCTGGTGCACTTTTTCTATTTTAGAGCTCTGGTTGTTCTGTGGCTTTCAGCAGTATTTGCATTAAGTCGTCTTCTCAGCCACATCGGTTTCTAGCCACGTTGCCCTCTTTGTCATGTGGGCTTCTGATCATATCCCCTTCTGTCACCTCAACTTCTTAGTCACGTCGGCTTTTCTTCAAATCACGTCGGCTTCATGTTGCATTCTATCACGTCGACTTCTAACCATACCTCCTTCTATCATGCCGGGGTCACCATCTGTCACAGACTATGAGTCTGGAGTTCACTTTTGTGCAGCAAGAGACCAGACACAGAATTGAATATAAGAGAGGCTAATGTCTGGAAGGAGATAAGAGCCCCTAACAGGGGTTTTGTCTCTGTTATTTATTGAGCTCACAAGATATTATCCACGTGGTGAACATGAAGAAAACAAGGTCTTACATAAATGTGGAGAAGACAACCAGATAGTAATCATTAACTTGTGTGTAAAAAGCAAAGGGTCTGGGGGGCAAGTGGAATTTGTGATCAAAGTACAATAGTATATTGGTGTCAGATGCAAAGTAATTTCCTACAGATGATATGACAGGTTACTCTTGATCCCATTACAATATCTCTCTAGCTAACCTCGGCGGCTTTCTCCCTGTGGTGGCGGCTTTTGCTCCGTGGTGGGGGCTTTCTGCCCTAAGCTTTTTTCTAACCCATTTATGTGAATAGAACCTATTTCCTTGACTTGTTCCTGATCTTAGGGGAAAAGTTCTGAGTTTTTCACCATTGAGTATGATGTTAGCTGTGAGTTTTCGTTTAAGGCTTTTATTATTTTGAAGTATATTCCAAACCTGCCTTGTTTAGGGTTTTTATCATGAGTTGATGTTTTACTTTGTCCAATGCTTTTTCTGCATCTATTGAAATGACCATATTGTTTTCATTTTTTCTCTTCTTGATGTGATGTATCACATTGATTGATTCTTGAATATTGAATCACACTTGCAACCTAGTAATAAATCCCACTTACATTTGGTTGCTGATACTTTGTTGAGGATATTTTGATCTATGTTCCTCAGAAATTTTGCCTGTAGTTCTCTCTTTCATGTATCTTTATCTGCTTTTGGTATCAGGGCAATGCTGGTCTCAAGGATGACTTTGGAAGCTTTCTTTCCTCTTCTATTTTTTTGGGATATTTTAGAAGAATGAATATTAATCCTTAAATGTTTGGTGGGATACAACTATATAGCCATTTAGTCCTGGAATTTTGTCTGTTGAGAGTGTTTTGATTACTGATACAATTTAATTGTTGGTAATCAGTTTTGTTTCAAATTTTCGGTGTCTCCTTGATTTAATTTTGGGAAGTTATATGTTTCTAGAAACTTACCCAATTTTTTGTCATATAATTTTTCATAATCTCTTATAATCCTTTGGATTTCTGTTGTGTTGATTGTTATTTAGTTATTTCTCCACTTTCATTTCTGATTTTGTTATTTGAGTCCTCTCTCCCACTCTCTCTTTCATTTTTTTTTTTTTTGCATGAACTTGGATAAAGGTTTGTTAATTTTGTTGATTTTTTCAAAGAACTAAGCTCCTTGTTTCACCTGTTCTATTTATTGTTTTTGTTGTTGTTTTGTTTTGGTTTGTTTTTTTTTCTTTTTTTTTTAATTTCTATTTTGTTTCTGCTCCAATCTTTATTATTTCCTTCCTTCTACCTTCTACTGGTTTTGAGTTTTGTTTTACTTTTCTAGCTCTTTTAGAAGTAAGATTAGGTTGTTTGAGAGTTTTCTTTCTTCTTCTTTAGGCCTCTATTGCTATCCACTTCCCTCTTTTTTTTATTTTTATTTTATTTTGTTTTTTCTTTTTTTTAACATGTACTTATTTTTGAGAGACAGAGAGAGAGAGAGACAGAGCACAAGCAGGGGAGGGGCAGAGAGAGAGGGAGATACAGAATCCAAAGGAGGCTCCAGGCTCTGTGCTGTCAGCACTGAGCCCGACACGGGGCTCGAACCCATGAACTGTGAGATCAGGACCTGAGCTGAAGTCGGATGTTTAACCAACTGAGCCACCCAGATGCCCCTCAACTTCCCTCTTAAATCAGCTTTTGCTGCATCCCAAAGATTTTGGATTGTTGTGTTTTAATTTTATTTGACTCCATGTATTTTTTTTATGTCCTCTTTGATTTCTTGGTTGACCCATTCATTGTTTAGTAGCACATTATTTAACCTACTTATATTTGTGTTCATTCTAGATTTTTTTCCTAGGGTTCATTTCTAATTCATATTGTTGTGGTTGGAAAAGAAGCATGGTATGACTTTAATCTTTCTGAATTTGTTGAGATTTGTTTTGTAGCTTAACATGTTAATCTATTCTGGAGAATGTTCCATGTGCACTTGAAAAGAATATGCATTCTGTTTTGGGATGGAATGTTCTGAATATATTTGTTAGATCCATCTGGTCCAATGTGTCATCTAGAGCCAGTTTTCTTGTTGATTTTCTGTTTGGATGATCTATTTATTGATATAATTGATAATATCCATTGATGTCACCATTAGATGATCTTTTCATTACTTAGATGATCATTCATCTTATAAGGATGTTAAAATCTCCTACTATTTTTTTATTACTACCAATTACTTCCTTTATGTTGGGTGTTAATTGTTTTATGCATTTGGGTGATTTCATGTTGGGTGCATCAGTATTTACAGTTGTTAAAACTTCTTGTTGGATTGTTCCCTTTATGATTATGTAGTGTTATAGTTAACACTTCTTGGTCTCTTGTTAAAGTCTTTGCTTTAAAGTTTATCTTTTATGATATAAATATTATTGCTACCCTGGCTTTCTTTTCACTCCATTTGCATAATAAATGCTTTTCCATCCCTTCACTATAAATCTGCATGTGTTTTTAGGTTTGAAATGAGTCTATTGTAGGCAGCATATGGAGGGGTCTTCCTTTTTTTTTTTAATGTTTGTTTATCTTTGAGAGAGACAGCATGAGCAGGGGAGGGGAAGAGAGAGAGACAGGATCCAAAGTGGGCTTTGTGATGACAGCAAAGAGCCTGATGAGGAGCTTGAACTCACGACCCATGAGATGATGACCTGAGCAGAAGCTGGACGCTTAACTGACTGAGCCATCCAGGTGCCCCAATGGGTCTTGCTTTTTTATCCATTTTGTCACTCTATGTCTTTTGACTGGAGCATTTAGTCCATTTACATTCAAAGTTATTATAAAAATGTGTGCATTGCCATTTTGTTACCTGTTTTATGCTTGTTTCGTAGCTCTATTCTGTTTCTTTTTTCTCTTGCTCTCTTCTGTTTCAGTTTGCTGACTTTCTTTAGTAATATACTTGGATTCCTTTCTCTTTATTTTTTACATATCTATTACTGCTTTTTGATTTGTGGTTACCATTAAGGTTTTGTGTAATCTTATGCATATATCATTATATATTGACTTGATAGTCACTTAAGTTCGAGCCCTTTCTAAAAGCCCTGTATTTTTACTTCTTTTTCCTCACACATTTTATTCCGTGAATTCCTTGATGGATTTTGATAGGTATGCTTGATTTACTGTTTTTGTGCTATTCCTATTTATGGTATTAACTTTCCACACAAGGGGTCCTCTTTAAATTTTTTTGAAATGCTGTTTTATTGGTGATCAATTCCTTTAACTTTTTTCTATATAGGAAACCCTTTATTTCTCCTTTTATTTTGAATAATAGCTTTGCTGGATACAGTATTTCTGGTGTGGAATTTTTTTTTTCCTTTCAGCACTTTGAATATATCATGCCACTCTCTTTTGGCCTACAAGGTTTTTGCTGAAAATCAGCTGATGGCTTTATGGGGTTTCTCTTGGATGTTATGGTTTTCTTTCCTCTTATCATTTTAAAATTCTCTCTTTATTATACCTTTTGCCATTTTAATTACTATGTGCCATGGTATGGACCTCCTTGGGTTGATATTTTGGGGGGCTTCTGTGTGCCTTCTGGATCTGAATGTCTGTTTCCTTCCCCATATTTGGGTAGTTTTCAGCTGTTATGTCTTCTAATAACTTTCCTGTCTCTTTTTTTTCTCTCTTCTTCTTCTTGGACCCCTATAATACAAATGTTATTATGCTTGATAGTGTCACTGAGTCCCCTTAATCTAATCTCTTTATTATTACTTTTTTTTTTCTTTCTCCTGTTCACTTTGATAGCCTTCAATTACTCTGTCCCCAGGTCAATGATCTGTTCCTCTTCTTCTTCTAGTATACTGTTTATTCCGTCTACAGTATTTTTGACTTTAGTTATTGAGTTATTCATCTCTGATTGTTTCTTTTTTTCTGTTTTCTATCTATTGAGGCTTTCGCTGATAGTCTCTACTCTTTTTACAAATCCAGTGAGTATCTTTATGACCATTACTTCATATTCTCTGTCAGGCATATTACTTGTCTCTGTTTTGTTTAGCTGTCTTGCTGTGATTTCGTTCTGTTCTTTCATCTGAAACATATTTCTGTCTCTTCATTTTATCTATGTCTGTTTCTCTGTTGTGGAAGTCAGCTATGTCTCCTGCTCTCGCACGTAGCACCTCATGAAAAAGTGATCCTGTAATGTCCTGCGGTTCAGTGTCCCCTGATCACCAGAACCTGGCACTTCAGCAGTGTCTCCTGTGTGTTTTGTGTGTTCCCTGCTGTGTGGCTGGGCTATATTTGCCTTCAGCCCATTCATCTGCATAGCTCTCTTTGCCTGTTGTGGGCAGAGTTTGGTGTCTCTGTTGTTAGTGGGCCTGTCTAGGGCCACCTTGGGCTCTGTTTGGGTCAGCGGAAGAATTTGCCAGAGCTCTAGTCACATAAAACCACAAGGCGCTCTCCCTGTGTTGTGCCCTGAGAGGCTTTCTTTGGTGGCCAGGGCCTACAGTCAGACTAGATTGTTTGCCCCCAGGAGTGGAACTCATTTGTGTGGTTATCTTCCCGTCTCCCCAGGGCAGGAGGCACTTTGGAGTGCTGCTGCCTGCGTTGGGGATACTTGCACACTGTTAGGCTTGTAGGACTCCTTTGGATGTACTCCCGCCAAAGGTGAGTTGGATGGGGTCTAAGAACTAGTGGGCAGAACATGCAGTGTTAGCAAAGCTTGCATCAGTCTGCTGTGGGAGGAGACCTGAAGTTGCTTCGGAGAACTCCTGCCAAGAGCAGGCTGGAGAGTGGGGTCTGCAGGAGAATAGGGTGGCGAGGGCATCTAGGTGGAGAGTGCTTGCACTAATGCCAGCAGGTAGCCGTGTATCTAGGCTGGGGGCAGGGGAGGGAAATGGTGCCTGCCATCTCTTCTGTTCTTGAAGAAGTCCCCTAAAGATCCCTGCCCCTCCGGCATGTGTTCTGAGATTAGTAATTAAATCTCCCTTCCATACAGCACAGGTGTTTATCAAAATGCTGCTTCTATGCTGTATAGGGATATTGGACTTTTAAATATTTATTTTATGTATGTTCTTTCTAGGCATTTGATTAATTTTAATTGTATTTAAAATTATACCTTTTATATACATTGTTATTTTTATATAATTTTAAACTTACAGAAAAGTTACTTAGTCAAAGAATTCCTATCCATCCTTAATTCAGATTATCCAATTGTTGATATTTTGCTACAGTTACATTATTTTTCTGTTTCCTTTTCTCTCTCTTATACTGTTTTCCTCTGAGTCATATGCAGTTCTTACTCAAATTTTATCATTGGTCCCAATGATGTCTCCTGTAGTGACTTTTTCCTAGTGCATCTAACCAAGGATAATACATTACATTTATTATAATATCTTTTTTTTATCTTTAATTTTACAAAACTCCTCAGTTATACTTTGCCTTTCTTAACTTTGGCATTTTTGAAAAATAAAAGCCAGTAATTTCAAGGGGTTTGTAGGATGTCCTTCAATGTTCATTTATCTATTATTTCTCCACTATTAGCTTTAGTTTATGAGGCTTTGAGGAATAGAGATTGGGTGGGAGGGTCAGGAATGCCAGACAAGTAGTGTTGTATCCTGAGTGCATCATACAGAAGTCCCATGATGACAGCTTGTCCCAATATTACTAACATTAACTGTGGTCATTAAATTCAGGTGGTCTGTCAGTTTCCCCAGTAGAGTGTCTATTTTTCACTTTACAATGAATAAGCAAGTTATGGGACAATACCGTATAAATGCTCAGTTTCTCATCAAGTTTTCACCTGCTATTTTCATATACATTGCTAAATTCGCAAATCCATCATTTCTTCTACATTTATTAGTTGGTTTTCTGTAAGAAAGAGTTTTTTTCTTCTTTATCATTGGCTGAATTATTTATTCATTTATTTATATCAGCTTGGACCTGTGGGTTTATATTTCATTTAGTTGGTTATTTTCCATTACTGTTATTATTTATTTATATGTTCTAATTGCCCTAGATTCAGCCAGTAGAAGTCTGTAATCTGTGTAGGTTTGACAAGTCCCTGTCATTTTTTGAACACTTCTTTACATTGTAGAAGCCCAAGACGTCCCAGGCTCATCCCTCAGCCCTTTCTTCAAGAAGCTGAGATTTCTCTCCATGGAGAATATTGTTTATAAATAAAGATTTGGATACTACAAGGGTTCATGTGTTCAAGTCCTCCGAGAGGAGAGGACTAGGGAATATATTTACATATACAACCTATGTGTTTATTATTGTATCTCTCAAGTAATCATTTATATACACATATTGGAATGTATATGTATATATGTGTATACATATATTCAAAATATGTATATATTTAAATATACACTGTGTGTTCATATGTAAACACTGTATATTTGAGGCACCTCTTCATATTTATAAGTGCCTTCCTTGACAGTGATAACTCTGCTTCCCTTTATTCTCGGTGAATTTATTCACTTGCATAAGCCTCAACGCATGCAAATAGTTTCCAAACTGTTAATAAAGACCACCACCACAAAGCAGTCCCACTAACTAGAATCCATATTTGTTTTGAGGGGTATTTGTTTATTTGTTTGTTTTGGTAAAATGAACCTGTAACAAAAAGCAAAATTCACAATTTTAAATGCATAATTCAATGAGTTTCAATAAACAGATAACATATCCCTGTCAAGATATGCAACATTTTATTACACAGAAATTTCCCTCATGCCATTTCCCAAGATATATTTCCACACCCTGCTCCCTCATACACATATATGCACGTGTGTGTTTGTACATATAGTTACCTTCTGGGCGCCTGGGTGTCTCAGTCGGTTGGGCGTCTGACTTTGGCTCAGGTCATGGTCTCACGGTCTGTGAGTTCGAGCCCCGCGTCGGGCTCTGTGCTGTCAGTTTGGAACCTGGAACCTGCTTCAGATTCTGGGTCTCCCTCTCTCTCGCCCCTCCCCCACTCATGCTCTGTCTCTCTCTATCAAAAAATAAATAAACGTTAAAAAAAATTTTATAATTACCTTCTAAGAGATGACATTTCCAAGGTCATTGTTAGATATCCTGGAGGCTCAAGGAGGTTTTACTGGTAAGAACTTGAATGTCTAAACCCATAATTGCTTAATTTATGAATTGAATGATTTTCATTTCTCTTTAATTAGATTTTTGTAATCAAATAGTACATAATGCCAAATTTTTATTCAGTTATTCTAGAGGAGGACAAGTCTTAGAGTTTTAGAGCGTTCAAGTGAGCTAAGAATATTATTTAGAGTGGTGTAGAGCAGAATTTAACCATACGTAATGGTTAATGAAGATGTCTCAGCATTTGCCAAAACGTAATTTCAGTGGATGTGATTCTGTTATCTATTGAATAAAGAAGTCACTCTTTAAAGTCAAGTTATATAGCATGCTCTTTATTCAGCTTGTTATGCCAGGATGGAAACTATTCTATGTATATAATACCAAAATCTAACTTGGCTTTTCTGCCACTGAGTATTGTAGGTAGTCTTTAATAGAAATTCTTGGCATATACCTGCCATTTTTTTTTCACCAGGCCCAAACCTAGACTGTTGGTTTGTAAGCATTGTCTTTATTATCTCTCGCACATCTCTTAAGTGCTTATATATTCCTCCTTGACACTCTCTCTTTTCTTTGCCTCCTTTGTTGATTCTGTTGTGCTGTAAAGCTTTAATCCTGCCTTTTCAAAATGTCTGCACCCACACAAAACTTAACAGATCCATTCTTTGGAAACATACTTAAAGTTCCAGTACCAGTCAAGGATACAACGGTTTACTCAAGTTAAGGTACTAATAAATGTGTCAGCCAGAATTCTGTATATTAAAAAGGAATTTTAAATTCTTGGAATAAAAAATTTTAATACAGGGTGATAGAAATTTATAAAACTGTTGGAAATGCATAGGGCAAGAGTTACAAAGTCTTTTTGAAAATCTCAAACTACCAGAACTGCAGCACTAAAATAGGTAATTATTTGGAGGATGCTTGAAAGTCATGGACACGTCATGGAGAAGACTCCATATCTGCCATCTGCTGTACTCACTGATGTACCTGCACATACTACAAAGTCATGACTTTTCTTCTGGACAGAATAGAGTCCAAATCTTGCACATCTCATATGCTAACTCGCATTGTTGTATTCTAATGGCTACACTGTGGAATAGAGTTTGAAAGGTATATTTTCAAGCTTTAGTTTCAGTTGGATATGAGAGGAGTTATCACTGATCATCAGCATGTACATCTCACACAGTAGATTTTTAAGTACCTCTTCTCACATAACATTTTCATTTCAAAAGCAGTCTTTATTATTTTAATCTATGGGGGTTTGGTCATGTAGTCATGTAAACTGGTATAAACTAATTGCCATATATTGTTCTTTAATGACTCAAATTAAGAACTAACTAGATTTTAATGTCTTTATCAATACTTTTCAATCAATACCTATAGAACTTGATACAACCAGATGCCAGAAGCTTGATGGACAGGTTTAACTATCACTTAAATTTAGAATAACGAAAAATAATATTCAAAACTCTAAGTGCCATCTTTTCTAAGGAATATTTATTAGCAAAATGGATTAGATTAGAAAATACAGTATGGCATTTTATTTTTTTTTAATGTTTATTTATTTTTGGCAGAGAGAGAGAGACAGAGCATGAGCAGGGGAGGGGCAGAGAGAGAGGGAGACACAGAATCCAAAGCAGGCCTCAGGCTCTGAGCTGTCAGCGCAGAGCCCAACGTGGGGCTCGAACTCACGAACTGTGAGATCATGACCGGAGCTGAAGTCAGCGCTTAACCGACTAAGCCACCCAGGCGCCCCCAGTATGGCATTTTAAAGAGAACTTCAGATTTAGATGATTAATGTGGTTTAGTTACAGATGTGGCACATGAGAATAAATCTGTGAAAATGTGCTAAGTGGGGAGACTAGTTTATGAGTGGGAAAGACAGTTATGGGTTCAGAATCGTTAGCACAAATTGTTTAATTCCAAGATGCAGTTTCTACTTTGGTGGTAGCACAATTCATGGCCATCCACAAGACTAGCAATTGACCAAACCACTCAGGTCAGTGACTCAGATCCTGGGAAGTTCGTCAGCAAACATTACAGACACTCATTAAAACTGCAGAAGATCAAGTGTTCTTGAGCAGAAGAAACAAGTCTCAAAAGAACAAGTAGAGGGGGCAGAAAGAAAGACCTTGATGTGTTATGTGGGATATGAATTTAAAAAGAAGCAGGAAATTCAGTGAAGAACCAGAGTAAATGCACTGATCTTATTTCTGAGGAAATTAATTATCAGAAACACCTTCAGAAAAAAAAACGGAAACCAGTATGACCAGAGTTGCAGAGAAATTACAATTCCAAAGTCACAACAGGCGAATAGGGAAGTCACATTGTTACTAAATCACTAAACTGCTAACTTCAGCCTCTCCTTAAAAAAAGAAGAGGATTCTCATAAATTTTTTGTGGAATATATAAAGCTCGCTCAAAGAGTGATGATTGTGGCACCGAACTGATGTAAACTCACATACAGGAAGAAAATTAAGATGTTAATTGTAAAATGACAAAAGCACGAATTTGGAGGAGCAGATAGGGTGAATTCACACCTAGGGTGACTTAAATAAATTACTTAAACTCTTCGAGCCTCAGGATTATAACATCACATCACAGAGTTTTCTGAATTAAAATGACATGATGTCTCTAAAGCTTTTACCATAGTGCCTGGCACATAGACAATACTTCATAACTGTTAGCTGTGAATAGTAATAACATAATGATTTTGCTAAAATAATTACTACAATTATTGGGGCACCTGAGTGGCTCAGTCGGTTGAGCGTCTGACTTCAGCTCAGGTCATGATCTCACAGTTTGTGGGTTCCAGCCCTGCGTCAGGCTCTGTGCTGACAGCTCAGAGCCTGGAGCCTGCTTCAGATTTTGTGTCTCCCTCTCTCTGCCCCTTCCCCACTCATGCTCTGTCTCTCTCTGTCTCTCAAAAATGAATAAACTTTAAAAAAAATTGTTTAAATTATTACAATTATCAATTAGAATTAAATAAAATGTTTAAATAAGTGAAACAGGACTGCATTGGTGAACTTAACTATGAACAGCTGTTATTATTATTGTTACTTTAAGCAGAAGAATATTTATTAAAGAATATTAATACAGATAAAAGACTTGAATACTAAAAACTATAACATGTTAAGGAAGGAAACTGAAGACACAAATAAATGGCAAGATGTTCTATACTCGTGGATTAGAAGAATTAATATTGTTAAAATGCCCATACTGCCCAAAGCAGTCTACAGACCAAATGCAACCCCTATCAAAATTCCAATGTTATTTTTCACAGAAACAGAACAATCCTAACTTTTGTATAGAACCACAAAAGATGCCAAACAGCCAAAGCAATCTTGAGAAAGAAGAACAAGGCTCGAGACATTATACTTTCTGATTTCAAACTATATTACAAAATTTTGGTAATTAAAATAGCATGGTATTGGTATAAAAACAGGCACATAGATCAATAGAACAGAGTAGAGTCCAGAAATAAATCCATGCATATATGGCCAATTAATTAATGACAAAAGAGCTAATAATATACAATAAATGGTATTGGGAAAACTGGACAGCCATGTGCAAAAGGATGGAGCATTATCTCACACCATATACAAAAATCAACTCAAAATGGATTAAAGACTTCAACATAAGACCTGAAAGCATAAAACTCCTAGAAGAAAACACACACCATATACTCCTCGACCTAGGTCTTGGCAATAACTGTTTTTTAATCTGAAATCAAAATAAAAACCAATGAAAGCAAAAGTAAACAAGTCAAACTACATCAAACTAAAAAGCTCTGCCCTGGGGCACCAGGGGGGATCAGTCAGTTAAGTGTCTGACTCTTGATTTCAGCTCGGGTCATGATCTCATGGTTCTTGAGATCCAGTCTAGCATCAGGCTCTGTGCTGACAGCCTTTCCTGGCATTCTCTCTCTCCCTCTCTCCCTGCCCTCCCTCCCTTTCTCTCTCTCAAAATAAATAAATAAACATTTTTTAAAAAGTCTGCAAAATAAAGGAAACCATCAACAAAATTAAGAGACAACATAATGAATGGGAGAAAATATTTGCAAATCATATATCTGATAAGGGGTTAATATCCAAAATATATAAAAAACTCCTACAACTCAATAGCAAACAAACAAAACAATATGATTAAAAATGGGCAAAGGATGTGAATAGACCTTTTCCCCACCAAAGAAGACATACAGATGGCCAATAGGTACATTAAAAGAATATCAATATCATTAATCATCAGGAGAATGCAAATCCAAACCACAATGAAAGATCACCTCACGCCTGTTATAATGGCTATCACCAAAAAGACAAGAAATAACAAGTATTGGTGAAGATATAAAGGAAAATGAATCCTCATGCTTTGTTGATGGGAATATAAATTGGTATAGCCACTATAGAAAACAGTATGTGGGCTCCTCAAAAAATTAAGACAAATACTGTGTAATCTCACTTATATGTCTCATCTAAAAACAAACAAACAAACAAACAAACAAAACCTCAGAGACAGAGAACAGATGGACACTTGCCAGAGGTGGGGGTTAGGAGGTTGAAAAATTTGGTAACAGGGATCAAAAAATAACAATGAATAAAATAAAAAACAAAGTAAAAAGAAAATACATAAAAGTTTGTTCTTAGAGTAAACAATACTAGTCTCAATAATGAATATACCTTTACATATAAAAGCAATACAGGGTCTCAGTTGGTTAAGTGTCCAACTCCTGATTTTGGTTCAGGTCATGATCTCACGGTTCGTGAGTTCGAGCCCCACATTGGGCTCTGTGCTGACAGTGTAGAGCCTGCTTGGGTTTCTCTCTCTCCCCTCTCTCTCTCTGCCTCCTCCTCTCTCTTTCTCAAAAATAAGTTAATAAATAAATAAATTGATTAATTAGTTAATTAAAATAAAAGCAATACAAACGAAGTTTTGCTCGTATGAATCTAATGGGAGCCAAATGGCTGTCTTCTACCTTGCAGCAACCACAGGAAAGATAAAGAGAGCTGTAGGATCTTTCTGTGTGCTGTGAAGCTCCAGGCCAAGCCGGTGAGGGGCCCAATCAATTCCATTGATATTCCATTAGTCAGAATTCAGTCACGTGTCCACAACCTAACCACAACAGAGGCTGGGAAATTTTTGTCTATGTCTAAGATGAGGCAATGGCGTATATATTTTACCTTGCTTTACATTTGGTTCAATATTACGGTTGCAACTCAGACTTCAATGAGTTACGCGTGATGGGCTGCTCAGCAGCGTGGATTTCCATAAACCTCACTTTTATCTTGGAGGCAGGCCCTTTTAACAGGTTGATAGAAATAAACTCTCCTTTAGTGTAACTAATTAAAAATGCTGCCTCCCTGAATTCCTGTTCTTTCTAATCTTAATTGCCTTTTTTGTCAGAAATAATCACTCAGTTATCTGCCCATCTTGTCATTTTATTCTAGATTTGAAAGGCTTGTTATGTTACATACCTCAAATTGAAAGGAACCTAGAGATATCTCATCAGGAAATCTCTGTACAATTAAATATCTCCACAGCTTTTTACAGATCTGGCAATTGTGACCCAGAGAAGTTAAGCAACCCTGGGAAATCCAAATAAGACACCCCACACCCATCTTCTGTGTCTCTTTAGCGGTCCCATAATTTAGCTTTGTGAAACTATGTCTCATTAAAAACTGTCTTTTATTGCTTAGCGGATGGTACTTTTACTCCATCTTTCTTTTTCTTCTTGTTTTACAAACCCACTTGGTGAATACCATTTCTCTTATGACTCAAAACTAGCATCCTTAAAACCAAAAGCTTTAAAAAGGCCAAACACGTAGTTTTTACACTTACATTCTGAACCTCATAACAAAGGATTTTTTGACAACAGTGTTATTATTTTTATCTCGATTTCATTTGTCCTGAAGACCGCGTATGTACCTCTCCTGTGTATGTACTTACTTACTCCTTCTATCCTCTCTTATGCATAACAAGAATTTACTTAGTTTCTAACTTTACACTTCAACCATTTTCTTCCAAATGCTATTCAGGGCAACCAAAATATAGGCTTAATTTTTTTTTTTAATGTCCATGGCCTGTTTCTTTGATTTATGGTGATTACACTAATTATGTTAGATGTGAGCAAGATATCTTCAAGAGATGCTATGTTTTTCTTATCTCTGTGTGGCTAAACTAACCAGTGAGAGAAGCATTGACATGAACTTTTCTTAATGAATATGAATTTCCTTCATTCACAATTAAATAATTTAAATATCTTCTGAACCTTTTCGGAAGCCATTGTGCCATTTCCATACTGAGGCTCCTAAACTCGAGTATGATGTTCACAAGTTACGAACACACACTGAAAATTCATGTGAGTTTGGTCATATCATTTAGTTCCATTGATGAGGTTTTCCTTAATTAATGTTTCCCCAAATCCGTATCACTGAAAAGTAAAATCTGGTTTCATCAATACCAAAATACATGCCCCATATTTTTTTTATGTATCAGTGGGTTTGGTTCTTAGGTATAGTTATCATGGATGTTTAATTGATCTTAATTTGTCTGACTGCTGTAACTGGCAATATTTACAGGATTACCTTATGTGATTAAATTTGCATTTTTATATCTGTTTCAAGCTGAGAAAATGATGTGATACTTCTTTTCACAATTACTCATTTATTTTAAAATTACTTTAAATATTCCGTTGTGAACTAAGAACTGATTCCTAGTGTGTAAATAAATGAGTTGAACACAATTGATTTAACCTTTCTCTGAATAGTCCACAAGTATGCTAAATGTCTGTTGCATGTTCACTGTATTTGTAGAAGGCAAATACAAATTTATTTAAATTTTATTTGAGCTCAGTTCCCGTAAAAGGGCAAAGTTTTGGATGTGAAAGAAAAAGAGTAGCTCTGAGCCAAGTAGTAACAAAAGAGATCATTTTACTAATTAGAAATTCTCAGTTACGTGAAGTTTTTAGTTTCTCATATTTATGCCCCATTTCTTAATGCTATAAAAATGATTTCATGAAATATAAAGATGGCAATTAATTAAGCAGTAGGGTGTCCTTTAGGATTCTAATCCTCTTGTAAAACAACATAAAGAAAAAACAAAACCTGGAACATCAGTAACACTGCTTCAATAATAACAACAAACACTGTTACATGGTACAAATAATTAATAAGACTTCAGGAGACAAGGAACTATGTAGATGTCATAAAACTCAAGTGCAGACTAAATGAGGATCCAAATTTTTTGTGTGTGTGGGTTTTCTTATAGGGTTTAAAGAGTTTCATTTTTACAACTTAAGGAATAAGGCAGTGGCTATAATGCAATTCCTTTATTTCCTTTAATGGGAATATTAGTTTACATTTAAGAGACAGTCATGACACGCATGCAACATAAAAACTTCTCTTTTGTGAGAATAAACATAAAACACAGCTTCCTTAGGTATGCTTTAATTTCAAATATTCTCTTTTTTTTTTCAAATTTAAAAGAAACTCCCCAAAGCATGAAAGCCTGAAAACACCGTTATCAGAGGATTTTTTAAAAGCTACTCAGGAATGTCTACATGAGTTTTTATCAGTATTCATAAACCACTTGAGGATTTTTGGCTACTAAGGATTATTTTATTGAAACCGGAGCACTGCAGATCTCTCTAGGACATCTTGATGACTGTTTCAGAGGCCCTTGAATAAAAAGCAAAGTAAAATAGGACTGAGGGCGGTAGCCTGGCAGGGAGATTGAAGGTATCGCTCTGAGAATTTCTAATTGCTGTGTAAGCACCAGGGCAGAATACAGTGTGCGTTGGATAAAGTTGGGCCAAGATACACAATTGTGTCTGTAGAGAGTGAAACGCAGCAACTGTGAAGGCAAATCTGTTGATGCCTGAAAGACCACACACATAGAGAGGTGGCGAACTTTTCAGAGGCTTTGTTATTCCAGCTGGGCACCCAGAATAGCGTATCAGCCCTCACACGTATCAATTTACCTCACTGAGCCTGACATTGCTAAGCTCTGAAATAATTGATTTTTGTAATCCAGCAACTATGAGGGATCATTGCTCAGAAATCACTTGGGTTATGCAATGCTGCTCTTAAACGGTTAATACAGTTTACGTCTCCGTCTGCGTAGACGTCTACGTATTTAATGACCAAGGCAGTGAACGTGGCATTAACTGTGTGAATTGCCAGGCTAAGACGAACTGGAAGAGAATTAAATCCTGTAAGCCACTAAAGTCACCGCAACTGTATAAAATAGGTATCCTGAAAATGTGCAATACTTATTCTCTAAGAGTAAAATTGCTTTTAAACAACTTCTTTCAATGAATCTCATATAAAGCAAAAGGCAATCTGGTTTCTTCTAGTAGAAATAAATCCTGCAAATCTGAAGTTTGATAGATTCTGGTTTGCTTAATTAAGGTTAGTACAAGCTCAGAATTCTTTATCCAATATCCTTGGGACCAATGTCTTTTAGATTTCAGAGATTTTCTTATTTTAGAAAGGTAATACTGTGTATATAACATTTATTAAGTAATACTCCAGGGTCTGGGGCAACACCTTATATTCAAATACATTATTATTTATGCAGTAAAATTTATGAATATTCACAGCCAGTGGGATAAGGACCTAGAACAGCTTAATGTCAGATTGGAATAGGTTTTACTGCATAATTTGCCACAAATTTACAAAGATATTTACGACAATGAAGTTTTTAGGTATTGGAACTACAGACCTGTAATGGTTCAAGTTAGTCACTTAGGGACCCAAAGTTTTGCCACTTTCCTTGGGGGATATAATGCAATTTCATGGACATCAGAAGGACTCCTTGCAAAAGAAAATATTTACCTCAACTAACAGTAGAATGACTATAAAAAAAATCACCTTTGAGAAACAGCTGATGGATTTAAATTCCCTTCATAGTATAATTAATATAAGACCATTTTCTGAAAATGTTTTGATAATGGGATCAGAGGCTGATTTTCTTTCAAATCTAGAACACCCTAAGTTCACTATCTTCTCGTCTGAAACCATTTGAATATTTCCCCGTCCAGTTTTTGCTTTATAAGTCATGTCGACGAATTTAAGTGTTACCCTAATCATAATGAAAATTCATGGAAAGTTTAAGCAAGAAAGTAATCAAATGACATCTACATGTTACAAAAAGTCCTAGCATCACCATAGAAAAAGGAGAAAGATGGCTATCGGAGATACTGGAACAAAGGAAGCTAAGTAAGAAGTCACCGAAAAATTGTAAGTAAAGTGTAATGGTCTAGAGCTTCCAAGTCTCAAAATTCAAAAAAGATGAGACAGAAGTGACAACACTTAATGCCTGTTTGCATATGGGGAATGACAGAGGAGTCAAAAAAGACTCAGAGATTTCTAATTGAATAGTGATATCTTTAATAGAAATAGAAGGTCAGATTGTATTGTGGAGCAAGCAGAGGTGCAATTGAGATACTAAGCTCAGTGCTGAACATACTGAATTTGAGGTTTCCATGCAATATCCAAATGGAACTATCTACCAAGAAGTCAGCTCTAATACTTGAAAGTTTGGGGGAGACGTATAGACTCATGATTTAAATATTTTCTTAGGAATCTATCGATATTAAAGATGGTACAGGGAGAATGTAAAGGGAAGTGAACCCTCAGGTCACTATTCGTTACAGTTTGGTCCCAGGAGGAGGTACCTGCAATGCCAACTGGAAAGAAGGGGTCAGATGTTTTGCAAGAAACCAAAAATGCACAGTAGCTTGTATGATACAGTGAGAATGTTTTGAAAAGATCACACTGTTAGACAAAGAAATTAGTTATTCATAGAAAAGGGAATGAAACTTGTTTACTGGAAGTCGTGTCAAGGAGGTCGTTAACAGCCATACTGCAGCAGCTTCATGGACTAGGGCCAGAAGACGGACGGAATGGGGGCGCAGCAGCATAAGACAGATCAGTGTGAAGACGGGAAGGAAGGTAGGGATAACAGGTGGTTCAGAAAAGAAAAAATAACTTGGAGAGACAGGAGTCGGTTTAAGAATAGAATTAACATATAGAGGAATATTGAAAATACAGGAAAGACAAAGAGAAGTAGAACAAGGTTCCCTGGGAGGAAAGACACACAGGAAATGTTACAGGCTTGGTTGCAAAGAATCTTCAGCTTACAGCTTCTATTTTCCCAAAGAAATACGAGCTCAGTGTGAAAGGAAGCTGTATGAGGTTTGAGATGAAAAGAGAACATTTGAAAAAGCAGCTGTGAAAAATACGAGTAAACTGACAAGGGAAACAAGACATTTTCAAAATTGGTCTTTTAGTGGAAGTTGCAGTCTGAATTTAGAGGGGTCTAGCGGTATCAATCTACAGTTAATTAATTTTTATTTCAAAATGCCACAGAGGAATAATAATGGTGAATGCTCTATGCGGAAGATGGCAAGAGATGCCCAAAGAATTGAAATCAAAAAGTATTATCCTCATGAAATTTATATTGATTTTTACTTTTTACTTAAGTGCAGAAAACATAATTAAACAGATAATTTTATAGAAGTTAAGAAATGATGAAGAATAAATAATAAACTAATTTCATTCTCCTATAGTAGCATTAGCAGACTGTAGACAAGATGGATGCTATAGATACAATTTATGATATAATTGATGAGACATTTATTTGCTAACCTTATATAAACTCCACGAGGGATTGGTCTGCTTTTTATGTTGCTGCAAAAAAACAGCTACGACCATTGTTGGCAGAGAATAAGTTTACCATAAATATCAGTTGAATGAATTAATGAAGAACCTTGTGGTCAAAGATGTGAGCTAGACAATTATGGAGGCTACTAACACTAAGAGTGTTAACTATGGAATTAATGTCAGTCTGGAGCAAAATCTCCAGTTGTGTGTCCTTTATGATGTTGCCTGGTATGATCTTGGTGAGGAAAAGACACCATGGTTATAAAATTTTTATTTGATATACAAACAAGATGACCTTGAAGTAGAATAAAGAGGAAATCTTACATTTCCACTTAAGTTTACATACTCAAGTACAGGGTGCAGGAGGCTAACAAAAGGTAAGCCCGTTGTGACACCAAAGGCATACCAGTTAAAAATTAATACAATTATGATTCCATGCCAAAAAATAAATGGTGCTTTCATTAAAGTGGCACTAGTGTCCTGTGCACTGATGCGCACACATTTGGAATATTGTGTTCAGTTTCACGTGCCCTTCTGGGAAATCAGACAGAGATTATCTGGAAAGTCGTAACTAAGATCTCCAAACTCTGAGGGAAATGAGGATGGTGAGGGTGAAGAATGAGAGGCATAGGGAGAAAATCACAGCACTGTCAAATGTAACAAAAGAAAAGATCATTGGTAAGTTGAAGAACTTCCCTTCCTATGGAGGGGGTCGGACTAACTGACCTTTAGCTGACCTTTAAGATAGTGTCATTCTCTAAGATTCTGTCTGCATTGTTTGTCCCATAGGAAACTGGGAGGCTTTTGAAGAAAGATACAAGTCTTAAACATGTTTATTCTTTCTCACCGGAAGGAATATCACAAAAGCAATCAGTTCCTCTTCAATTGAATCTTTTCAATAAGATATTTTAGTTGCTCAGTCTTGTGGAGCCAAACGTATCTTTTCCTTATAAATGTTTGTCTGCCTTGCAGGAGGAGAGTTACAGTTAACAGATCCATATTTACTGTGTGCAATCTTATCTTTCTTATATTTATGGAAGATGTATATTTTCCTAGAAGATAAATTTGCTTTCAACCAAAATATTTGATGAGACACTGTACTCTAGATTTTTCATGTTTGGTTTCCATGTTTCTTGAATGGAAATGTAAGCTGTATTTTGATCTGAATAAATTTGAAACAGTCACTAGGTAATGAAGTTTATATATTAGTTCAACTCACAAAAATGGTTCAAATATTCAGGTCAGGATGAAACTACCAAAACTATAAAACAAGTTATTGTGTTTAATATATACTATATATCATGTATTATTATGTTATATATAAACATATAACATAAAAATGGAATTAAGCCAGAGTTTATGCTTATGTCTGGCAAGTACGTTTTTTTGTTACCTAAGATTGCACCAAATAATATTTACATCAACTGAAATCCCTATATATGCTTTGTTTCTGATGTTTGTCCAAACAATTTATACAGTTTATACCTTTAAAGAGAAGGTTACATTAACTAGAATTAAGATTAGGAAAAAAAGGGAGAATTTTAGATTTACGTATATATAATTAATTTTACACTTTTTGTGATTTTAAGGTTCAGAGTGAGATTCTGTTAAACTGATAATAGTATGTTTTTGGATCCTAAACCACTTAGTCTATTTGCACTATTTAAAAGTTAGCTGTCGGGGCGCCTGGGTGGCTCAGTCGGTTGAGCATCTGACTTCGGCTCAGGTCATGATCTCACGGTTCGTGAGTTCGAGCCCCGCGTCGGGCTCTGTGCTGACAGCTCAGAGCCTGGAGCCTGTTTCGGATTCTGTGTCCCCCCTCGCTCTCCGCCCACCCCTGCTTGTGCTCTGTCTCTCTCTGTCCTTCAAAAATGAACAAACATAAAAAAATAAATAAATAAATAAGAGTTAGCTGTCATTCTCCAGAAGTCCTCCCACTTATCTGCAGTTCTGCTCTCCTAGTTTCTCCTAGGTCAGCTGGGTCCCGAAGCAGCTGATCCTCCTTCTGATGAATCAGAGATGGTCAATTGTTACCTAATGCTGTCACCGCGCGGACCCGCTGCGTCTCCTCATGTGGGCATTTTATCACCTGGCAACATCTCAAGAAGTGGGTGAGTACAGGACAAGAAGAGATTTTGAGAGAGACCAAATTTACATAACTTCTGTTACAGGGTGTTGTTATAATGGTTCTATTTTGTTATTAGTTATTATTCCTAATCTCTTACTCTTCCTATTTTATAAACTGCAATTTATCACAGGCATGTATACATAGGAAAAAACATAGTATATATAGCGGTTGGTACTATCCATGGTTTCAGGAATCCCCTGGGGGTCCTGGAACATATCCGCATGGATAATAGAGGGACGACTATAACATGCATCTAACTACCACTGTCCATACCTGTCCTTTGTGGTCTTGGAAATATGAATCAAAAATCCCGACTGAAGCTTACCTTTAACACATACTGATCACAGAAATGTCTTAGTGTTTACACAGTACAAAATAACGTGGGCCTTGACCATGACAATTACGTAAATTGCACGTTAAAAATATTTAAGTTGAAGTGCCTATGTATAAACAAGATTTCTAGATTGATTTCTTCACTTTCTGTTTTTGACCAGGCAAAACTTTTCTTGGACCAGACAAAACACTTTATGTAGGGAACGTTTAGAATTATTAATGAATAAAAAGATTACCTTGGATCATACAATCATTTTTTTTAATACTTCTGTCTGAAAAATTGAGAACCAAATGTGAAATGAGTTCAGATGAATGTAAGAAGGGAAAATTCAAACTTGGAAAGGGGTCTCATGGATTGATTTTACAGATATTATTTAACTTTCTCCTGTCATAAAGTTTGCCTTTTATATTTTAATCTCTCCCTTTGTAGTCACACAAGTAAGTAGCCAGTATTGTGAAAGGGAAAGCATTATATTAGAAACAGTCCTGGTTTGTCAAAACATTTGAGTTGTCCTCTTGCGTCCCCTATTTCCTGCTAGAGTATCTTGAATTAGCCTCTTACTTTAAGACTTAGACTCCTTCATGTCTATAATAGATAATGGTATGTTCTTAGTTTGTCTTCCAGGGTTTATGGTAAAGTAGAATTACAAGTCCACCACGATGCAAATCAAGCATGTTGTGAAAATAAATGCTAATATGCTAAGATCTAGCTCGCCGTGTACATGCTTCTCTGTATTTTTCACTAATCTGTGTACCCATAGAGAGTCTTTTCTGAAAATATTTTGCTCTAGATTCCTTTCCTATGTTAAAGCCAGTTCCCATCATATGTATATAATATTCTTATAAAGTAACACAAACAATAGAATGGAATCAAAATTAGGTGTTTGTGGAAAGTTATTTTGTCTTTTCATGACTTTGTTCATCCTTAATGAATCTCTTTGTCACTGTGTGTGGTTGTTTGTGCCAAGGCTAGTTGGATTTTTGGTAAAGTCCCTAGTAAAGTTTGGAACGACTCCAGACGTGAGCCTGGATGTGTGAGGAAGAAATGTCAATAGTCCTCGTGGTGTGTGGTCCCCTAATGAGCTATTTCAGTCCTGCATGCTGATTCCAACGCTCTTGCTAACAGTGTTTTTAACTTCCAGGCAAAATTCATATTCTCTGTAGCTCAATGGAATTATATACAGAACATATGAATAAGTCATGAAGAAATTTCTAGCAGTAAAGATTGGAGCAGAGGGTGTGGATTCTTATTTCACTGAGCTTCACTGGAATCAACATTTATTATGTAATGCCCAGAATGGCACAGTGGAAAATGGACTGGATTTGGAGCTAAAACTCACTGATAGGTTCTAAGTAAATACTTCAAATGTGCCATTTCAGATGTGTCACAACTTTTCTGACCTCAGTTTTCTAATATTAATGAGAGTGTAGAACTATATAATTTATAGGTTTTGCTAAAATTATTAATGCTATAATTCAAACATTCTAGATAAGTTTTTGTCTTTGAAAAACATTCCGTTGAAATCACTGCAAGCCCATTTTTAGATCCCAATGTCAGTACGTATGTCGGAGGTTCTGGAATTGGCATTGAGTCACTGTTGGAAAGTGCTATTGTTTAGGTCGCCCCCTAGATTGAAATATGACTCGTATTATAATGTGTCGTGCCAAAATAAAACAAGGGTTATGAAAGGCTCTATGCTGCATGATTATAACAGCTGCTGTTATAAGCGTCTTAGAAGGAAAGACAGAATATATATGTTTTGGCTTTTGTGAAAAAAGAATGATTTATAACTTGGCTTATATACTTCATCATCATGCTCAGCATGTAGCTTAAAAATTTACTATCCAGATCAATAAGTGCTATTGTCTGGGGAGAATTTAATATACTGCATTTCTAGTGTTTTGGAATGTATATAGGTGTATATACACACAATCTAATGTTTAAAAAAGCAAGAGTACAGAATATGAATATTCTCAAATTCTCTTCTATTAAGAGCAACAAATTCTTTACTTGACACTTTGATAATGATGCTACTCTTTTTTATTTTTATTTTTTGCATCATTACTCTTTATACCTACTATGCAATCTAAAATCTTTGTTGGTCAATTGTCTGGATCTATTTAATCTACACAGCCTTTTCCCTATTGCTTGCCTACCTCTATCTGTTGTTCTAGTCAGTCCTATCTTCTCCTTTTCTTGTCTATTCCTTTCCTAATTCCCATATTCACATCTTTGCCAAGAATGTGTTTCCCCTGCCTAAAATTACGATCTTCTCACTTCCCTCACAAACCACACTTCCCTATTTTTTAGAGTAATAAGTCACTTTATTGTGTTTTCAAAGTGACACCTTTCCATTACACAAAAAATCAGCAGTATCCAAACATTAAAAATCAACAGGGATGCCTGGGTGGCTCAGTTGGTTCAGTGGCCGACTTCAGCTCAGGTCATGATCTCATGGTTTGTGGGTTTGAGCCCGCGCCGGGCTCTGTGCTGACAGCTCAGAGCCTGGAGCCTGCTTTGGATTCTGTGTCTCCCTCTCTCTCTGCCCCTCCACTGCTCGTGCTCTGTCTCTCTCTGTCTCTCAAAAAGACTGAATAAACATTAAAAAATTTTTAAAAAGCAACAGATTACTTCAGATCTTACCCCTCGTAAGTATTAAGTGTTGACATCCAGTGAATGTTACTTGAGACATTTCTCTGTGCCTGTATATGCATATACTGGCTGAATAAAAATGCCATCAGTAAAGATTCCTCTACAGTTTAAAAAATTTATTAAAGCATTACAAAAGACAGACTCATTATTTTTTTTCAGCCACATGTTTCCATTTTAGATACCATGGATTGTTCCAGTGTCTTTTTTTTAATTAATTAATTTTTAATTTAAACCCAATATAGTTAACATATAGTGTAATAATGTTTTCGGAAGTAGAACTTAGTGACTCATCACTTACATAGAACACCCAGTGCTCATCCCAACAAGTGCCTTCCTTAATGCCCATAACCTCATAAGCCCTTCCCCCCACATACCTCCCCTCAAGCAACCCTGTTTGTTCTCTGTATTTAAGAGTCTCTTATGGTTTGCCTCCCTCTCTGTTTTTATCTTATTTTCCCTTCCCTTCCCCTATGTTTATCTGTTTTCTTAAGTTCCACGTATGAGTGAAATCATATATTTGTCTTTCTCTGACTGACTTATTTTGCATAGCATAATACATTCTAGTTCCATCCACGTTGTTACAAATGGCAAGATTTTGTCCCCCTGTCTTTTAAGAAGCATGCAGTACCTGCTCTGGCCCATCATGGTCTTCCTTTCCTTTGAACCCTCTTTGCTCTCTGACAATCCCGAAACATTTAGAACTGTGCGCTAATTTTTGTGTGTTTTTGTTTCTGATTGAAATCGAACTACATTTTAGCTTTCTTGAGATAAGAGCTCTGTCATATTTCTTTGTATTTCTTTCAGTCTCTGCCTGATTCTTGCCTATCAGTCCCTTAGAAATTCAATAAATATTTGTTTGCTGAGCAATTAATAGAATTAAAGAGTATATGTAAGTTTTGTATTTGACGTTGATTTTTGTCATCTCTGTATTCCTTGCACCCCTTTCTTTTGAATAACAGCTCCTCGTGCCATTCTTGGCCTAATTCCTTGATATTGGATAATCCCCTGTGTCCAATAGTTGGTTCCAGAATGGGTATATGAACTCAGCTGGTCCAGTCAGACTAATGCTTAGGATTTTTCTTCGAAGGTTAAGGAAAAGGAAGCTTTCTCTTCTTCTGAATGCTCTGGCATGTGGGGATAAGCCCCAAAACTGCTACAGTCTTTTGCCACCACTATGTGGGTCAGACTGAAGAAGAAGCCAATATAAAAAGGAGATTTGTAACAGGAAAATGTCAGAGAAACTGAGCTACTGGAGACCAGATTAATCTACTTAGAAGCCCACACTACACCTGAATGGGTCAGTTTCCTGAGTCAGTAAACTCTCCACGTTGTTTAAGTCACATTGTATTAGCTTTTTATACTTTATTTGAAAATCAGTTCATGCTAATTGGTACTTATATTCCAGCTGATCCTTAGCAATACTTTGCATGAGGTAATTCATAGGAAATATAACACAGAAGGGCACAGACCGTATTTTTATGTTTCAAGAGTAAGTTTTGAGAGTCACACTGAGAAGAAACTATAGACTTTATTCTAGTGCTCCATTCTTGTATTTGTGAGTGTCTGGGAGTGTGTGTGTGAGAAAGAGAGGGATTCAGAGGAAGCAATACTATCAGTCGCAATTTATTCTTAAAATATATATATATATATATATTCCTTGAGAAGTTGGTAACCTAATTCTAAGGAATAAAATATTTGAGGTCGGTGGCTCAAATGATGTTCCAGAAATGATTGTGTGAAGAATCAATTAACTGGATGATTATTTATAAAATGAAGCTTTTGAACTATAAAATACTTGGGAGTATTATTTTGTAAATATTTTGGTTCAGGAAATTATTTTCTTACTTTTAAATTTCTGCTGTCTGCAAAAGAACAATAGCTTTTTAAGCAGGAGGAGTGACTGATAGGGAGTCTATTTCTTTGACTTTTTTTTTTTCTCTTGGAAAAAGGCATTCAACCCCAGGCCAAACACTTTAGATTTTTATGAGTTGTAAAAATACTTTGTAACTGAAGGGTAACAGTGTAGGCTTGGGGGAAGGAAAAAAGGAGGAGAAGTAGAAATGCATTCTAAATGTGGTTGACTACTGCTATGGGTTCCTGCTAAATATTAGTATGTTGTCCATAAATTCAGGTTTTCAATGTTTTAAAATATAATGTTATTTTATATAATTATATTTATATAATTATATATAATATACAATTTTATTAACATAACATATTTTAAAATATAATGTTATTATTATTATTTTAGAAAATGTTCTTAGGGCTTTTAACGGTGATCATGGGGCATGTTCTAAATTTGGATCCTAAAAGCTTTTTGGGGGAGCTCATCTTTACTAATAGCCCATGGTTCTGGCAGAGTTTTAAAGGCAGAAGAAAGTAATCATGGTCTGAGAGCTTTACTGCCTAGAATTAACAAATACTTCTAACAAGAGCACCTAGATGGCACCATCTTGGATGAAAACATATCTGAAAAATCCCTTTCAAAGTAAGATGTACATAAAGTAAGAAAATTGGACTGTTGGAAGGAAAATTTGAATATAGAAACATTCTACTGAGTGAATTAACCCCAGTTTTTGATAATCATGTTTAGGAGTCTTTTCTTATTGTTGATTTATTCATTAACAATTATTTAATGGTCAGTGACTGTGACTCTCTGTCAGTCTGTGAGCCAGATACTTTTCTAAGGGCTGCATGTGAAAATCACTTCTTTTATGGTGACTCTGGTCCAGTAAGGGAGTCAAATAACAAATAAGATAAATAAATATAAAACATTAAGTAGATTTGGCAGTGATAAGAACTAAAGGAAAAAAGAAAAAGAAGGAAGAGAATTTAAAGAAGTGGTCTGAGTATGGGATGTGTGTGATTTTTAGAAGAGATGACTAAGAAATACTGTGTTAAAAAGTTTCTGAGTAAAGGTCTGGAAGACTGCGGAAATAAGCAGCAGGAATATCAGGTAAAAGAGCATTTGACACTGAGCAAACAGTATGTGCAAAGGCCCTGAGCCAAGAACATACTTAACAAAGAAAAGAGAAAAAATGTAGAGTGGTAGGAGGTGAGATCGGGGAGGTAGTGGGAACCAAATCTGATCCTTAAGGACAGCTGAGAATTTTCGCTTTTACTCTGAGTAAATTGAGAAGCCATTGCATTTCTGCATAACTGGCCCTGGTTCTTTTACTATGTAAAATACTATTTTCTGTTACCTTTAACTTTTCTTTCTTTCTTCCCTGATTTCCCTATGGTGCCTTTTATTTTTAACTGGAAACTCAGAGTATCACATTCGTAGCTCAGGACCTTCTCACATTTCTTTTGCTGTTACTTAGAAGGGTTGTCTTTTTTGCAGCTTTTGGAATTCATAGCAGATGACTTCCTTCTGGAATGATGAAATTGCTCTATATCTTGATTGGGATGGTGGTTATATGAGTTTATATATTTATCAAAACTCATTGAAATGCACACTTAACATCTATGCATACAAGATAAGCAAATTTTTACCTCCATAATAACAGATTTTAAAAACTAACCTGCAAATTTTATGTTGCACTTCTTTCTAAAATGTGTAAGTGCTGGCAGTACTGAAACACTAGCAAAGTGTAGACATGAAACTATTTATTTTCATTAATTCAGATTTTTTGTTTCTTAAGCCTCATATTACAAATCAAAATAACATCATCAACTGTCAGTGTGTCATTTTATTGTATTGTTACTGGATTTCAGGGTTTTGTCAGAAGTTGTATTTTTAAGAGTATCAATAAACTCATTTTAATGGGACTTTTATAAATATTATAAATATAAAACATAAACTATCATTAACATATAAATATTATAACAATCATAAATATTATACATGTCATAACTAGCGATATTATCTCTTGGTTTTTCACTAAAATTACAATATTAACAATGAAGTAACAGCACATATCATAGTATTTATTTTTTTATGATTTTAAAATATGAATCTAAATAACCAGTACATTCCTTTAAATTGTGGTGTTATTATATTTTCTTCAGTTCTACTTAAAACCATCATACTCTCAGTTTGGTCCCCATTGTAATTTTAGCCAATTCTTTAAATTTTAGAATAGTTGATTGGGGCCAAAGACACACAGTCTCTTAAACTTATGAAAGCAATTATTATTAGTAGGAGAAAAAGAAGGATTTCACTCTACCAGCACGATTGCTCATCAATAGTGTGCCATTTCCCACAAATGCAGTCTGGATGATAGCATTTATGTATTGCAGAATACTAACAAGCCTTTGGTAAACACCATACAAGGTTGCAAGGTTGTTATTCACCTTTAAATAGGTATAATCCTCACATTGGTGGTTCTATAATATGACAGAGGAAGCACTCTTTTTTTTTTTTTGGAATTATTTAGGGGACTAATGATAATAAAAATATGAATATTATTTTCATTAAAAGTATTTCACATGTCATTATTTTAATTACCTCAGTAGTTTTTCATCACACATTTTAACTTAGTAAAAATAGAAGCAGCTGGAAAGAAATAAAAGAAACTGAACAAAAATATGAAAAGGGGAAACTATATAGAAAAAAGCAAGACCTGATAGAATATATAACCCAAGATTTTTTTCAAATGCAGATGATTTTACAACATTTAAATCTATATCTATGGTAACCAAATTGCTATGAGCGAGAAGGGAGTAACCCTTCAGAGCAGGTCATGACAACAGTTACATTCCCCAAAATATCCATGAGTCGAATGCTCTAGAATATTGTTATGATCATTTCAGATTTCCTATTCTTTACAAAGCCTATCATAAGTTGTCATAATTTTAAATTAATTACCATACCTATAAAAGTAAGCTTTCAACTTGAAGCAATGGATTTTGTTACCTTTAAAGAAAATCATTTTTGGCTTTAATACTAATATTGCTACCCATTTCTCTCTACTAAAGAGCACTGAAAATTAATAAATTATAACAAGCCTACAGTTGAATGTTTGGATGCTCTAAGCATTGTCGTATCTGGTGTGTTTTCTGTAAACTAAGTGATATGTTTTTCATAAGGTCTGTATTCCTGGATGGGACCAAAGTATGTGGCCTATTTACATTTAAATTGCATATACATTTGATTTCCTACAGTCCAAGCAACCATTATCATCTTTTAATCCAGAGTATTTCCATCTTGTTAGAAAACTGATATTTTCAGTGCATAATTTTATCTGAGAAGTTTGTTTCATTCCTCACACTTTATTATGAAATAAACCCAACCTATGAAATAACACTGACTTTTTTGAGAACATTATGCACTGTTTATTGCAAATATCTTCCCATTTTAAGCTCATATCAAATCATATATAAGGGAAAAAAAACTGAAAGAAAGGTTGTAGGCATGAAAGTCACATTTGGCAGATTTTTAACTTAGCTTCTGAATCTTAATGTGAGATAAATGATGATTCTCATTGCAGGTATTATGTTACCATTTGAGTGCATTCTCTTCCTGGTAAATATGTAACAGAATTAATGGCAATGCTGATCACTAGCAGAGAGGGCTTCATAATTAACACAGGGTATCTGGAGCTCAGTCACAAATGTCATACCAAAGATAGCTCCTTAGGTGGCCAGTGACCCATCCTTCAGGCTTAGGTTGTCTGTTTCAGTGTTTCCAAACATTTTATTTAGGATGGTATCTGTAATGATGCTTGGGTCTCTAATGACACATACTGGGGGCGGGGGGGGGGGGGGGAAGATCTCAATCAGTCTGTCCCACACGCCTCTCTTGGAAAATTGAAGGGATTGTGGCATATTAGTAGGCATTTGAATTTGACATCATTCACTTTTCTAAGGATGTTAATGTACAGTATGGCTTTTTTATTTTTCAGTGTTTTTGGATGATTGTTTGACAGTTCAATTATATCTAGCTAGCAGTGGTATTGTAGACAGTTCATTTAAAGATTTGTAAGCAATTTTCACATCTTGGAAATCAAAAAATATTACTGTTTTGTAAATGCAGTGCTCATCACATAACAACTGTGATTAGTAACTGGCCATGGACTGTGGATATATACACCTATTTTCAGATATATGATGATATAAAGGGAGTCAATAGAGAAATCAGTTATGAACATGAACTTTTGAATGAAACAGCTTAATTTTCTTTTCTAAAAGAAACACTTGTTAGCTATGTAATGTTGACCAAAAGCCCGATTCTCTCTGTGTCTCAATGTGTTCATCTATAAAATAAACAATTATAGCCAACTCTTAAGCTTGTTATGAAGACTGAATTAAGTGATGGAGGAATTATTATATAAAACACACAACCTAATGGCCATAAATAATTATTAAATAAACAGCATGTACTCTTGTATTCTTTAATACTTTAAAAAAGTAAGCTTCATATTCATTTATCTTGATCATTTTTAGACAGATATTAAATAAATAGAATGTATACCTTTATTCCTTAATACTTTAAAAGAATAAACTTTATATCCATTCATCATTATAGTTTTTAGGCAGATATATAGCTTGGATTAACTTTAATAACTTAGTCTCAATGATTTATGTCCTTAAAAATTAAATTATGTTTCAAGAGTGCCTTTAGAAAGCATTTATCCTTCCAAGATTCCTGGAAACATCTGTTATAAGAAAAGCAGGGATAAATCTACCCTTTCTCTCCCTAATTTCCTCTTTCCAACACTATTACCACACCCTAAGTTTCATATATAAAACCTATTAATTTTATATTTTATATATAGATATATAATGAATTGAATTATATAATTATTTAGTCACCTATGTGTATCTATTTTATTTAATTAAAGCATAAATTGAATTTTCTACATGTTTATGCAAACACTGAGGAAATACAACTTCCTCTGTGTGTACAGACAAGTAGTGAAAAACAGCAGTAAAATTTTAATCATGATTTTTATATTAAATATGATTTAACTACCATGAATGAATTTTCCTAAAATTTGGTCCTTCGAAAGATTTTGATTTAGTGAAAAGATTTGTCATCATCAATGGTAGGTCCAGAGGTACCTCCAGAAGGAATTCTGCTCCTAAAGAAGGTGATAGTTTTCCTTCCTGACATAACCCCTGAACTTGAAACTACTTGATAATGAGGAACTTGCAGATCTTCACCAGGTCATTCTGATGTTCAAATTTATCTTTCCGTGAAGTCTGATTTTTGTCCAGACAGTTGATAATTTAGTGCACTGGTCAAACATCTTTTGCAGATTCTTCTCACTCATTTTTGCTTGAGGGTTCTCATCTTCTCCTGTGGCCTTCATATTCAATGTGTGAGATTCAGTTTAGGTCTCTGATGGCATCTTATCTCTGTACTTCTCATCTTCACTGGCTGTATTTTTTAACCTCCTTGACTCTCTGCTCACCATTGTCCCTGCTCAAACAGCCTTTGTCATGGGTCATTATACTCCTTTATTTCCTGTAATCTGAACCACCACAGATTTAGAGGGACCACATGCATTAGCATCAAATGTGATTTCATTCTGAAAAATGCCATGTGGTTCATAGAAATGCCTGGGATATCAAACTTTCCAGGTAAGCTTGTTTTCTTTATCATTGCCTTCCCGTCTTCCCGAATCCAAATGATTGCTAGAATGGAAAGTGAAAGTCTGTCTTTTTCCATGGAAAGGGGCATTATGCTTGATGAGAACAATTGTGCCTTTATTATAACTTTTGATACCGAGGAAAAACTGAGTGACGCTTGGAGACAAAGATACTAACATTTTCTGCGTTGTCTCCTGACACCGTGGCTTCCTGGGCAGCTGTTCTTTATTGGGGTTTACTATCTTGCTTAATCATTTGTGGGGAAGAAGTCCTGCAGAAGTTTCTGAGATTTGGGGATACACATAATGCCTTGACTATGACTTATCAAACATAAAACTTTATTTACAGGGACCAGGGTGGAAGGCTTCATGTCAGCTCACTTCTTCAAAATGTGCACGAGTAACTTAGACTTAGTCACAGATGAACTCTATCTCAATACTGATCTGAGTGTTACTTGAGTACTTCAGCATGTTCACATGCTGTGGAGAGGGCAGAAACATTTTTGTCTCAGTGATGTCCTTTAAAACTTGCACTTGAGCTTGGTGATGAAATTAACCATTTGCTTGTCCACTCAAGAGTGTACATGGTTGTAGATTTGATTTTAAATATTTCAATCTTATGAATAAGGATGAACACGTAAAGATGCTGTTTTCCAGGTCAAAGATCATCATGTTTTGTTTGACCTCAATATCTTGTCCAAACCATACACAATAGCCATGACAGTTGGCTCACTGATGATTTCAGTCACATTGAAACAACAGCCCTTCAAGTATCTTCACAATACTGAGAATCACTGAAGTAAGTGATTCTGTGATGACGATGATAGGAGACTGAGGTTTTCTTCATCTTTGTCAAAACCATAGAAGTGATCTCTGAAGAGATGCTCTAGTTGTCTACTTTGACCTCCACCTGGAAATGGTCATATTGCATATCTATATTCACCACCATGAATGGCCAGTGCTTCTTATTTGAATGAGAAATCACCTAATCAAATCTACACTTAAACATATGTGTGGCATCAGATATTCTGTTGGTGGGATCATTGCAACATAATTCTTTTCAGCAACACTAATTGTTCTCTGTTCCTGAGGCAATATGACTTAGAATTGTCATATTCCTGTTACAGAGAATTATTTCCCTTTGAGGCACTGTCCTTCATCTTTATACATTTTTTCAAATGATGTGGGATAAATACCTTCATTAGCAAATTTGTTCTTCCCTAAATTTGAGCCTTTTACTCAATATTCTTTTTCTAAGGAAGAATCCGGAATTAAGCTGTTCTAGGAATTTTCTACCCAAAACATTGTAGATTGTGTCTCAGCTCCTGTCCTAATGGATTTGTACTTTTAATCAATCACAACTGATGTCAGGTATTTGGGCGGTTACTTCACAACCTAGTATTTATGTACATAATCTAGTTCTATCACTTCTGTTGCTTCTCTTCTTTATATTTTGCATGCTCATTCCCTAGTGAGTGAATAATTTTAAAAAAGAGGGGAAAAGTATGAGTTCATGGTCAGAATAACATAGAGTGGAAAATATTTTTGTATTTCAAATTTAAAAGAGTCTTTAGCTGTTAATCTCTAAAAGCTAAGAGTGGTATTTCCCAATGTATTGAGCATGAAAACTTATATTAACAGATCATCCAGTTGGACAAGTATTTTCAGGACAACATTATGAGTAATTCTGCTCTATCCTATCAAGTATACTTTGAATTTGGATTATATATTTCAGCACTTTTACAGTCTCCTCCGAAGTTGTACCAATGACACATAAGCATTCTGTATCTCTAAGACTCCTTCTGAGTTGACAGCAATTCGAGAGGAATTTATTACTAGCTTACCTGATTGTACTAGAATCTAAAGTCTTTTTGACAGAGTTATCATTGGAGACTCTATCAGAAGTCTTATGTAAGTCCTGCATACCATTCTAGTATTCCTGTTAAATAAATATCACTAGTTTGCTAAAATTATTATCAGAATTATTCCAAGAGGTTGAAGGTAATTTTGGATTTTGTATTCATTGAATTTGCCAACATCCCATCTTTTCTGAAAATTCCTGGAAGTTGTAGGTCATTTTTAACTTAATTTTTCATAATTTAATTTATTTGATGATCTCTGAGGATGACATGGTTCTTTTGTTTGTTTGTTTGTTTGTTTGTTTTTTAAAAGGTCACATACTCACTGACACTCTTCCTGTTGAGAGCTGGGGAGTCTATGTCCCCTGCCTTTGCATCTGAGTGGGCCGGTGACAGATTCAACCAAAAGAATATAGCAGAAGTCATGTTAGTTCCCTTTTGAGGGTGCTTTAAAAATCACTATGTTGTATACCTGAAACTAATGTAACATTGTATGTCCGCTCTACTCAAATTTAAAGCAATTAAAGAACTAAGACATAATCGAGATGTAGTTTACATTTATTGCATACCTGTTGGGTGTCAGATATTATTGTAAGCATTTTTAATAAATGGTTTCATTTTTTTACTAACAACAAACAAACAAACAAACAAAAAACATGCCCACTGTGAGAGAAATCAGTTGCTATGTTAGAAGTCCAAATTCCCTGATGTCAATAGGCTAAAGACAACACACGTAGATAGTCTGGTTGAAAATATTCCTCAGGGCCCAGTATTCTAGCCATCCCTACCAAAATGCGAAACATTTGAGTGACACCATCTTGAACCCTTTAGACCATCCCATCTACCAGCTAAGTATCATTGAGTGGCCTCAGTTGAGGCCATAGCAAAAGAATCACCCCAATCCCTAATCTACACAATCCATGTCATATTATAAATTACTTACTATTTTAAGCTATTAGGTCTTTTCTTTTTTTTTAGTAAAGTAATGAACATAGCCCTGGACAACTTGAAGGGAGAATACAAGTACAGTTAATTGATAAATGCTTTCCTTCCATCTACATTCTTGTCTTTTTGTGTGATGTTTCTGTAGCAATTCTTTATTGTTATTTTGGCATATATTTTAAGAATTGGAAAACATAATCAAACTGAATTTTGAAATTTTGGGCATTTACATTACAAAGCATTATCCCAAGAAACATAATAGTGGTCAATTTTGTAAATTTCATGAATCAAATACATACTTCCTAGTATGGATATCCTGTATTAAATGAATCAGTATGAACTGTAATGTTATAGGTATAAATATTTTAATTGGGAATATTTATCAGTCTTATAGCATTCATCAAATTCTCTGAGATTTCAGAGATTTTTCTGCCAAGAAATTAGAATTGGCTGTATTCCTAGATTAGTCATCTTGAAATGTCTAATTGAGTCACCAAATCAAATACTGAGAGCTATTGCCTGACCACTGAGATACTTTAACAAGTAAATGCAGTCTGACAGCTTGATACTCTTATTATGCCTATTGATAAACTTTATAGACCGTGGTGATATCAGAGCAGTATGTGTACCAGCTAAGAGTTTAGTTTAAAGCAAGTATATTTATGGGGCGCCTAGGTAGCTCAGTCAGTTGAGCGACCGACTTCAGCTCAGGTCATGGTATCGCAGTTCGTGGGTTCAAGCCCCGCGTCGGGCTCTGTGCTAACAGATCAGAGCCTGGAGCCTGCTTCAGATCTGTACCTCTCTCTCTCTCCCCCTCCGCTGCTCATGGTCTGCCACTCTCTGTCTCTCAAAAATAAGTAAATGTTAAAAAAATTTTTTTTAAAGAAATGTAAAAAAATTATCCTGTTAAAAAAAATAAAGCAAATGCATTTAGATAAATGGTAATTTGTAATTTGCAAAAAGCCAATAGTTTCCTCCCCCACAGCTCAGTTACTACCAGAAAGAAACCAGATAGCTCTACGTATCAGAATTTGGAACTTAGAATGTTTGGTATGACCCTATCCAACCTAATTTTTTAAATTCACTATTAGATTTATTAATTTTCAGCTTCCCAAAAGAGTTGGCCCAGCAGTTGTTTCTTCTCCTGAAATGTAATATTTTCCTTCTCTCCTGTATCAGTCTAATCAACATACAGTACAAGGGGGAAAAAAATCTTCCACTGTAAAAATAAAAACCAAAGACGCTCTGCATTTATGCCACATCTTCACTTGGCTACTTTCCTTCATTCTTCTCCTCTTTCAAGCAATGATCTCTGGGTGCCTGGGTGGCTCAGTCGGTTAAGTGTCTGACTTCGGCTCAGGTCATGATCTCGCGGTCCGTGAGTTCCAGCCCCACGTTGGGCTCTGTGCTGACAACTCAGAGCCTGGAACCTGCGTCAGATTCTGTCTCCCTCTTTCTCTACCCCTCCTCTGCTCGTGCGCACTCTCTCTCTCTGTCTCTCAAAAAGAAACAAACAAAAAAAAGCAATGATCTCTGTCTCAAACTCCTCTCTTGTTCTCTTCGAAGACTGTGCAATCAACTGATATGGGGTCCAGGCCCCTGAAACTGTCCTCATGATTGCCACTGACCTTCACATTGCAAAGTCAGTGATCACTTTTCAGTCTTCATCTTGCTCTTCCTGTGAGCAGCGATTGATGCAGCTGATTGATTTTCCTATTGGTTTCTTTCTTTCTTTTTTTTTTTTAATTGCCTTTCTAGAATCTACAACCTTTTGTTTTTCTCCCACTTCTTTGACTAGTTATGTGCTGTCTCCTTTGCTGGTTTAATTTCTAACTGTTATATCTCTTTCCTCTAGCATCTTCCCTTCTCTTTTGGCACTCACTTCCTAAGCGTCTTCTAATATGATTTTGGTATTGATAAATCCCAAAGTTTATACCTTCAGCTGGGATCTCTCTTATGAACTCCATACTTGTATATCCAGTTGCTTATTCAACATTTAAGCTGGATGTCCCAAAGAAGTCTTTATCTTAACAAGTGTACAGCTTAACTCAGGACTCTCTTCCCTTTCTTTTCTCCAATTTGTATACATCAGTAACTTGCATCATACTGAGGAAAATTTATCTCAGAGTGCTATTCATGGATTTGGAAACTTGCAAAGATTGAATGAATTTTACCTTGCAAATGTCAATGATACTCTACCAACAGTAACCATTTTGTGTATATCTAACCCCTAGTTTTCCTCCGTCTATATGCAAGAGAGAACAAAATTGTAGTCAAAAAATATTGCATTCATATATTTTGTAAATTGTGGAAGACTTATGCATAGATTATTTTATTTGATCCTTTCTAAAGTACTAAAGATTGGAAAAAATACTTTTAGATTCTTTTTTTTCAATAACAGTAGTGAACTAAGTTACATGACTTCTTCAGGGTCACTAGTATTTTGTCAATGGAAAGACTAAAGCCCGTTTTCTTTTAATTCTATTTCTATGCTTTTTTAAAAAATAATAAATAAATACTTTCATCTTCTTGACTTTTGAATTGCCAATGCGTAGGAATTTCAGGGGTTTCACAAAATATTCATAAACCTTTAAATACAAAATTCTTGTGTATGGTATATCTCTTTCTCTACTTTAAAAAATTCTATTGTTTGGGGTGCCTGGGTGGCTCAGTTAAGCGACTGACTCGAGTTTGGCTCAGGTGATGATCTCACAGTTCATGGGACTGAGCCCCGCTTGTTGGGCTTTGCATTGACAGCACAGAGGCTACCTGGGATTCTCTCTTTCTTCCCCTCTCTCTGTCTCTCTGTCAAACTAAGTAAGTAAGCTTTAAAAAAATCTATTGTCTGAATCTATTTATATATTTCTGCATCTAAACTAATGCTTTCAATTACTGGAGTATGATCTAATGATGTGTAGGGTCATTACTCAGTCACTGGACTGCTTTAAAAATTATTGGTTCTTGTTGAACATTTTCTTTTCTGAATAAATGCGAGAATCAACTTGTCAAGTTCCATAAAAAATTCTGCTGGGAATGCAATTGGATTTTGCACTGAATTTATATTTTAATTTGTAGAGATTTGACAGCTTTTTCTCAACCAGAAAATGTTCCATTTCTCTATTTATCCAAGCATTTGTGCATGTACTTTGGTAGGTTTTTATAATTTTTACAGTTTTTATGGCACTTATAATTTCCCTAGCATTGTTTAGCTTACTTTATGTGAGGTTTAGTACCCCCCTTCATTTTGTTAGAATCTTGATTGCTGAGGTAAATGGAGTTATTTCATCACATTATCCAATTAGTTTTTCTGTACAAGAGGAAATTATGAATTTGTGCATGTTGATCTAACATCTGATCGCTTTTCTAAAGTCCTACAAGTTTTCAGTTAATTATCTTAAAATTTCTAGGCAGACAATTTTAACAAATATGGTTTTGCCTCCTCCCTTATTTCATTTTTAATTTTTGTCTTTTTGCATTGTTTCACTTGTGTAGTTCAGTGATACAGTATCCGTAGCATCTTTATCTATTCCTAACATTAATGAAAAAATGTAAAATATTGCACCATTATGTGAGATAGTCTGTGGGTTTCTTATACATCGCCTTTGTCAAGTTAAATACAATTCCTCTATGTATTTTAATCTTTCTCTCATAATATTCATGTCATTTTTATTATGTACATTCTGGGAGAATGCTTCAGCTCAATTTCATTGTTTATTAAATTCATTTCAACTACATTGAATCCTCTTCCACACTGTTAATTTTGGTTTTAATTTTATAAATAATGATTTTATTATCTAAGAAATCTTTATTCTCTTTCATAACAGTATGAATCTACTATTTAAAAATAGATATCCTGAAATCTCAGCAAGGATTCTTATTATACTTATATTAGTAGCTTCATATATTTTTTCTAACATCTTTTATCTTAGATTCTTATTTTTTATTGAGGTTGATGTCTTTTTTTACAATGTTACTCTTCCCCAAATGTTGATGATTTTTGGTTGGTGTTATCTTTACCATTAAGTGCCTAAATGATAAATATCATTTCTTCAAACTCATAAAATGTCTTTATGCGAGTGAATGCAGGTTTTACTATAAGAGCATGTTTGATTCACTGAGTATCAACAGCACATACTCTTTGTGCTATTTGTAATATTGAACCACTAACATAACTTCTCTGGGTTTTGGTTTCTTATTGGTAAAACGAAAATAATACTTACTCATCTATATATCTATATGCGTATATATATATATATGGAAAAAAATGAATATAATTAAGTAAAGTTGGAGGTAAGCACCCAATAAATGGAATGAACAAGGAAAAGTTGAATTCTAGGAGTTTAATTTTTTTAACTTTTTTTAATGTTTATTTTTGAGAGAGAGAGAGAGAGTGAGTATGACTGGGCAGGGGCGGAGAGAGAGAGAAGGAGACACAGAATCTGAAACAGGCTCCAGGCTCTGAGCTGTCAGCACAGAGCTGGATGCAGAGCTCAAACTCCAGAACTGCAAAATCATGATCTAGGGCAAAGTCGGACACTTAACTAACCGAGCCACCAGGCACCCTGAATTCTAGGATTTTTAACCTGAATTCTAGGATTTTTTAAAACATAGGATCAACCAGGGGTACCTGGGTGGCTCAGTCGGTTGAGCGTCAGACTTCTCGCGGTCCCTGAGTTCGAGCCCCGCGTCCAGCTCTGTGCTGACAGCTCAGAGCCTGGAGCCTGCTTTGAATTCTGTGTCTCCCTCTCTCTCTGCCCCTCCTCCACTTATACTATGTCTCTCTCTCTTCAAAAATAAATAAATTTTTTTAAAAAATGGATTGAAGACATAGGTACTCTAGAAGAGCCATCTAAATCATCAATATCCTAAAGTGGGAATTACCAAAGAAAGAGGAGCCAGGAGGAAGAAATTAAGAATTATCAAAGGAAGACCTTCAAAATATTCACAGACATGGTTTCTCAGATGCAAAGGAGTACCCATTACAATGAATGACAAATGATTCACTATTAAATCATAAATCACTATGACTAGGAATGAAAATCTTTAAGGAGAAAAACAAGTAACATATAGCAAATCAAGAGTCAAAATGACAGCTAACACTTAATGTCTAGAATATGATGCCCAGAATCTAGAATAGAGAGCACAGACGTCATGTTTCCAATAGAGAATGATTTTAAACCTACAATTCAATATGAAATCAACCATAAATCAAATGTGAGGGGTAAATAAAAACATTTCTCAAAAGACAACAATGGCAAATATTAGACTTGAATGTGCTCTGACTGAAGGAGCTACTAAAGAATGCACCTCACCAACAGGAGAGGTGGAAGGAAAATATATTAGGATCTACAGTCTGGGGAAGAGGGGACGCCTCCCAGGAAAATAGAGGTATTAGTGTAGATTCCTGTTATGTGCACAGAAAATTTAAGAACAGAAACAAAATGTTTGCCTCCAAGAACAAAAAAGTTACACAAGAACAAAATTGTGTGTATTGCACAAAAATGGTTTGATTGCATATGTTTTAAGTGGCCATAAGAAGGTACAGAGTACAGATTTGACCAAAAATGAATAAGGATATATAAATATATATCTTCATACACACACATACATACACATGCTATATGTTATATGACAGACAAAAAGGGTGTGTGTGTGTTTGTGTGTATGTGTGCATGTTTAGATACATGTAATTTAAATGTTCAATTTCTTTAGGATGCTAATAAATATGATCTGAAGGTGATAAATCAAGAAATATACACACAATTATGTTTAATTAACTTTTTAAACCATGAATATGCATCAGTTTGCTAGAACTAAAACCTAAATTGCAAAATTTAAAGCACAGCCAAACAATCTCAGGAAAAACAAAACAAAACAAAGGGCAAACTCACAGTTTGTGATTTCACAACTCACAAGCTACAGTACTCAAGACAGTGTTATGCTGGCATAAAGATAGATCAGTGGAGTAGAATTGAGATTCTAGAAAAAACTCATAATATTTGTGGTTAACTGGTCATTAACAAAGAGCCAAGACATATCAATGGGAAAGGAGTTGTTTTTTCAACAAATAATGCTAAGACAATAGTATATAAAGATGCAAAATTATGAACTTGGTTTCCACTTCAAATCATAGAAGAAAAGCATATTCAAAATGCTAAAGAGGGAAAGACTGCCAACTAAGATTTCTGTGTTTACCAAATGATCCTTCAAAATAAAGGAGAAATTAAGATGTTCCAAGCTAAACAAAAACTTAGAAAGTTCACTGCTGGTAGATTACCCTACCAAAAATACAAAGGGAGTCATTGAGAATGAAATAAAAGGACACTAGACAGTAACTTGAATCCACAGAAAGAGATAAAGAGCACCAGTAAAACTATGTAGCTACATATAAAAATTAGTATACATGTATTTTTGTTTAAAACACTTTCTTCTTCTATCCCATTTAAGAAACAGTTGTATAAAGTAATTATATAAAACTGTGTTGATGAGCTTGTAATGTGTAAAGCTATGTTTTTTATGACAATAATAGTATAGACAGGAAATTGGCAAAGCTCTACTGTAGCTGGGGGTTTTCATGCTATTGAAATTAAGTTGATATCAATCCAAATTATATTATGTTAAGATGATTATTATAAGTCCCAGGGCAGCCACCAAGAAAACAACTCAAAGACATTTAAAGAAACAAGGGAACTAAAATGATATACTAGAAAATATCTATTTAACACAACAGAAGGTATTAATTGGTTTAGAAGAAAACAAAGGAGACATAAGACACGAAGAAAATGAATAGCAAAATGTCCAGCATAAGTCCTAAGTTATCAGGATTTGCATTAAAAGTAAAGGACTAAAGCAGAGACTGACAGAATGATCCGACAGGAAGTTGCCTTCAAGAAGCACACTTCAAGTTCAATGGCAGAGACTCAAAGTAAACGGATGGAAAAATAAATACCATGCAACAGTATCCAAGGAGAGCTTGGAGAGCTTGGAAGTGGCTATACGAATACAAGACAAAATAAACTTTAAAACAAAAATTATTGCTGGAGGCAAAAAAGGACATTTTGAATAATAAGAGTCAATCCATTAGGATGATGTAATTACAAACATATATAAACCTCGCAATGGAGCCCCACAATATATGAATCAAAAACTAACAGAATTGAAGGGAGAAGTGGATAATTCGACAAAAATAGTCAAAGTCTTCAATACTGCGTTTTCAACAGTGGATAGAGCACCTAGACAGGACTTTGAGTGGGAAACAGTAGTCTTAAAAATAGCATAAACCTAGGGGCGACTGAGTGGCTCAGTCAGTTGAGCGTCCGACTTTGGGTGAGGTCATGTTCTCGTGGTCCCCGAGTTTGAGCCCCACATCGGGCTCTGTGCTGACAGCTCAGAGCCTGGAGCCTGCTTTGGATTCTGTGTCTCCCTCTCTCTGCCCCTGCCCCACTCATGCTTTGTCTCTCCCTCTCTGTCAAAAATAAATAAACTTTAAAAAAATGGCATAAACCAAGTAGACCTATCAGATATTTATTGAAGACTCCACCTAAGAACAGCAGAACACACATTTTTTTTAAATGTACAAGAAACATTCTCCAGAATAGGTCATATGTCAGACCATGAAACAAGCCTCAATAAATCTAAAAAACTGAAATCACACAAAGGATTTTTTTTCTTACTGTAATTTATTTTAAAAATCTAACCAGAAGAAATTTAGTAAATTCACAAATATGTGGAAATTAAATAAGTTCCCCTAATTAATGGATCAAAGAAGAAATCACAGGGAAGTTATAAAATATTTTGAGATGCCTAAAAGTGAAAACATACGATCCAAAAGTTACAGAATGCAGCAAATTCAACACTTAGAAAGAAGGTAATGGTTGTTGTGATCTATGCTAAGAAGAAGAAAGATCTCAAGTCTATAAGCTTCCACCTTAAGAAGGTAGAGTTTTTAAGAAGGGCATGATAGCCACAAAGCAAACAGAAGAAAGGAACTAACAAATATGTGAGTGGAAATAAATGAAATAGAGAAGAGAAGTACAATAGAGAAAAATCAATAAAACCAAAAGTTGGTTCTTTGAAAAGATCAACAAAGTTGACAAAATTTGGAGTAGATCTGATTAAGAAAATAAGAGAGAAGGATCAAGTTACTAAATTCAGGAGTGAACGAGGACACAATACTACTGAATTTACAGAAATAAAAAGAGTCCTAAAAAGGACATAATAAACAACCGTGTACCAACAAAATAAACAACCTACATGAAAAGGACAAATTCCAAGGAAGATGCAAGCTACTGAAACTGAGTCAAGAAGAAATAAGTAGTCTGAACAGCAAGGTGAGGGACTCTATAATTTGAGAATTTCCTACAAAAATAAATATAGGACAGATGGCTCTGGTGGTAAATTCTACCAAACATTTAAAAAAATAATTAATACCAATCCTTCACAAACTCTACCAGAATATAAAAGAGAACACTTCCAACTTATTCTATGAAGCCACCCTAATATCAAAACCAGATAAAGATATCGCAAGAAAATAAAACTACAGAAAAATATCCCTTTTGAATATAAACACAAAAAACTCAACTAAATACTACCAAACTGATCAACACATTAAAAAGGATTACATATAATGACCACATATATTATCCCAGTAATGCAACTTTGGCTAAGGTCTACATGTCCCATACTAATAGAATATGGGACAGAAATGACAATAATCTCAATAGGTGCAGAGAAGCGTTTACAAAGTGAGTGATAATGGCTATGGGATTTCAATCTGGGATAATGAAATGTTGTAAAATCAGATTATGGTGGTAGTTGCACAACTCTCTAAAATCTACTGAATTATATATTTTAAATAGGTAAATTTTATGTCTGCAGATTGCATATCAATAACACTTTCAAGTTTCAGAAAAAAAAGACTAAGCTCATATTCCATTGCTCATAATTTATTTCCATAATGTGGCCTATCTAGCCTGAATATGGCCACCAAATTGCTATCAGCTTTGACAATTACATAAAGAGCCATTCCTTCTCATAATATGCTGTTAACACCTTTTTAAAAACATGTACCAAAAAAATACTTCATTCTCGCATTAGTGCTCTATATTAGTCGTAGTAGAGCCTTCCCTCAAAATCATTTTTCAACATAGAATGGCTCACTGAGTAGTTACTGATTCAAATGACTATCTTTGATTTAACATACAGGCTTCCCTGTAAAATCCACTCTCAGATGTTTACAAGGCGTGAAATGTCTCTCACATTATCATATTCTCCTTCATTAGGTACACTTGAGAAAATGCAACAAGGCATGCTAAGATCATCAGGTTGTGCTGAATTTTCCTGTGTGATAATCCATGGCTGTTTCTTTTACTATTGAAAGTCACTGAATGTGATGAAGAAAATCCTATTTCTTTCCCACATGTAAAGCACAGTTTGAAGAAAAGGGAAGTATTGACAAATAATGAATCATAATGTTGATTTGAAAAATTCTGTCCTCACTGTTGATTTGAAAACTCTGACTGTCTAAAAAACAATTATTATAACAGCAAATCTTTACTGAGTCCTTTCTGTATGCCGGGTACTACTCTAAATCCTTTAGATTCACTAACTGAATTAATTGTCACACAAAAGTATGAATGACTATTACTGTCACCATTTTAGAAGTGAGGCATTAGTGACACAGAGAGGTGAAGTCACATTTAGCTAAAAATAATAAAGTTTGTAAATTGCATAGTCACAGATGTAGATAAATGATGTAGAGACATAGAAATATAGACTCAGATAAGACAGATGTTTTTGGTTTTTATTTTTTTATTTTTTAAGTATGAAATTTATTGTTTTAAACACAACTAATTTCTGATATGATTGAAAATAATGTGTCTATTTCACACCCCTGTGATGTGTTACTGTTTATACATTAATTCTATTACTGAACTAATTTTTTTCTACGTATGTTCAGGTTAATAGCTTTAGGTAAATAAAGTTAAACATTTCAAATTAAAAGGTTTATTTGAAACTAATTTATGTTTTTGTTAGCATGTAAATGTGCCTTGGGGTCTTGAAAACTGCTGCACTACCTGAACTAATTTTCAATATGATTCTACAAACTAAAATACTATGTAAACAATGAAGATTAGAGTTCATCCAAACTCTAAGTATGGAAAAATAATTTGTTTTAAAAGCTCATACTTATTTATGTCAATATTAATAAGGGACCATTTATGACACCATCATCCCTCAGAACTAAAAGGGAAAATTCTCAAACAACACAGGAAACTCCATAGTGGTTTTCTTTATGATTACAGCATTTTAAATTAATATTTTTAGAGGTAACAGGTTTTTTTTTTCTCTTTGACTCTAAGGAGATTATTTTTATCATAGAAATTATTACTTTATACAAAAAAAATCAACACAGTGTTTAGTGATAAAGAATGCCATATTGATAATTTGAACAGTAAAAGAATAGTTTTCAAAATTGCATATGAATTTTAATATTTTTTCTTAATGTTTGCTTTTCTAAATCAATACTTATGTTTTCATTTCACATATAAATAACTTTTTGCCAACTGATGCCCATTTCATTAAAATATTCACTTCAGTAAAATCTAGCACCAAAGTAATGCTCTATGTTCTGAAATAAGCTTTTGAAAAGAATATGGAAAAAGTTGGTAGCAGTTGTTGGATGACCACACTTATGAGCATTTACAGAGAAAAGATTTAGTAGTAAGACTCTAAGAAGTATGCTAATATATATAAGTGGTACTGAAGTTTCTGCTTTTGTAAGATATCAAGTGAGAATAATTCACAAAGAGGTAAATATTAATTCTAATTCTGTGGAAATGGATAAAAATAAGACTCTGGAACAGTGTGTCTAAGGATTCATTGATCTTAGTGCGTGTCACAAAGAAGAAACATTTAAGAGTGAGTGCCCACAACTGAAATGTCAACTTACATATTATTTCTCAGTGTACAGTTAATAAGAAAATGTTGCTACATTTCTGAAATATGAGGGTCTGCAAAATCTGCTTTGTATGAGTAACTCCCCCCAAAACAAGTTTTTAACAGCGATACAGACAACAACAATTGAACCTTCCATTTCACAGAAATCTCCGTATCAGATAAGAGCAAGACTGATGGTTTTATCAATGTTCTCAGTTTACCAGTTCACTGGAACAAGTTTTATTTCAAAGAAAGGTGTTGTGTTTTGTTTTTGTTTTTGTTTTGGTGGCGAGGGGTTGGGGGGATGCTGTTGAGGAAAAGGAAAGTGTTCCGCTTCTCATCTCTCTGAGATTCTTTTCATCAGCAGTACTTTTCAAAGCTAATCGCAAAAATTCCATTAGTACCAAAAGAAACAAGTAGACCTAAGGACGTAGGAATTTAAAATATGAAAGGTAAAAAGAACGTAAGGTAATTCCAATAAATGAGATTTAAAGTTTGAAATTTTGTTCAAAAAATTTCATTTCCCTCGAGTCCATGTGCATTTTTTTTTTCAAGTCAAACACCAATTCTCCAAAAGATAGGACTCCAAATACCAGATGGGACAAGAGAACAGGGTTTACCTCTGGGAGGAAATAACATATATACTGGGGCCAAAAGTAAAGAGTGAGATGCTGAGTATTCCAGGCTGAAAGTAGAATCAGTTAAAATGTCTCAAGAGGAAGAGTTTTATATACATAAGAAAGAAAAATGCCAGTGATAAGAATGCACAAGTGAGCAAGAGGGAAGAAAGGGATACTTTACAGTTAGAAAGCTAGGACACTTACAAGTTACGCTAAATATTAATTTTTGCTAAAGGACAATAGAAAGCATTTGGGCATGAACTAAGTTATGAAACAATCACCCTGGCTATTCAGTGGAAGATGAATTGGGGTCTATGAATGGCTGTGGAGAAGCCAGTTAGGAATAGATTCATAATCCTGGTCAGAGAGAATATTGCCTTGACCTGTGGTGTAGTATGAAGATAAAGTCAGTTCAAATGGATTTGAAATATACCATGTTGTCACTGAAACCAAGAAACATGGACAAGATGTTGGAGTGGATGATGGGGAGGAATTAAAATGCTGATCAGCTTTCTGGCTCAAACCACTGAAAAAATACAGAGTGACACATAGGGTACCTTACACATCGTTATAGTAGTTCACCACTCCCCAAGGGTTAAGATTAGAATAACTCATTAAATGCAAGCAAATCATGATATAACCAAGTTTTTCAAATACCTTCAAGAGTAAAACTGTATGGAACTATTTAAGTGAGATGATGTTTAGAAATTATTTGCATTATTTGGTCTTGTATAAATCATTGTTGAAGAGAATGGCAATGGGCCTTACATTGTTTTTTAAACAATCCAAATGATGTAGTCCATGAGTTTTACTATATTCATGGAACACTACTAGAGAAATTGGGTGGTGAAATCCCATGATCCACGTGAAGACAAAATTCAGGTGAGTTATAGTGTCATGTTGCCAAACCATTAGCAAGATTTGGAATTATCTGACAAGGTTAGGCAGAAAGTAAAATACAAATGAAATGAGACGATATGGAAAGTTATTCAATTTCATTGTTAAAACATGAAAGTAAAAGTGTAATGAGAGAGAATTGTTCACTTGTCAGATTAGCAAATACCACCATTTTTCTTAATACTATGAGGAATGTGAGGTAAAGCACTTTCACACCTTGTTGGCAGGAGTAATAAATTAGTAAGAACTCTATAGAGGGCAATGCGGCAGCTACTGTAAAAGTTAGAATGTGGGTGAATTTGGCACAGAAATGCCACATTTTGAAATGTGTTTGCTGATGTATTTATACATGTATATGAAAATGTCTTAATCCTCCCCCCAACATGTAGGTAGCTTTATTTGTTATAATATGATATTGGAAGCAGCCTAAACATCCATCATGATACAACTAGTTAAATCAGTCATGGTGAACATGTATGATGCAATTCTTGTAAAACATTGGAAAGATGAGTTTTTCCCCCAAAATAGATGATTAATAAAACAAGATCAGGTATATAACAATATGCAGAATATGATAGAATGAGGGAGTAAAGACAGCGGGAAGTGCATGCACGTATAGGTATCCATGAGGGTACAAGATAGCGGTAGAGGGTAGAGAGGAACTGGTAAGAGCTGTCGTCTCTGGGAGGAAATGGGAGTCAGCAACAAGATCTTTTCTCTTGTGAAATCTTTGGATTGCCCTTACCACGTGAATTTATACCTTACAAAGAAATGAAGGAAGAGAAAGAAGAGGAAAAAGAAGGAGATGAAAGAGAAGGAAGAAGCAAAGCCTAACTAGACCTTTGGCCATTATAGTTATTTTTGCAGCCAACTAGTTATTGTTGGTAACACTGGCCAGTCCCCTTTGAGGTGTTGCCAGCTCCCATTAGGATGAGCAACCTGGCTTAACCAAGGATGCTGCATTCATTTTGAGCTTCTAGATATGGTCCAAGTTTACTGACTTAACTTCCTAAAAATTTCACACTTGGTGTGGAAAGAATCCTGGACAAAGACTGAACTGCTTAGGATATCTTGTTACTCATTTTCATTAATGTTAAAAATCTCAAAAACAGTTGAAGGACCAGGATGATTAAGTTCTCTTCATACTGTATGATTTTTGAAATATTTTAGAAATCATAACAGCTGCCTATTATATGGCAAGAAACAGATCACCCTCTCTCCCTCCTCCTCTTCTGTGCATGCCTGTGTGTGTGTGTGTGTGTGTGTGTGTGTGTGTGTGTTTACACCATTCTTCTAGGATTTGAACCCAGACTAGGTAATTTGTGTTCACTTTTTTTTTAGTCTTATTTTTAGTGCCTAGGTAGTAAACATTCTCTACTGTGTATCTCAGAAATAAGATTTTATGGTGCAAGTAGATTTAAAACAAGAATTCCTTAGCAACACATATTTTTAAAAACAAATGTTAGATTTAAAATATCTTGCTGAATTTTAAAATAATTTAAACTCTATAGCATGTTCTATGACTTCAAATAAAGAGATATTTTTTTTTTAAATTAAGAGTACTTTCTGGAAATAATGAGATTTTTCTGTAACATCATCATGCCAGTTTAGAGGAAAAATGTTTACACTGTTTGCCTTTACTTTTCCATTCATTGTTAGCTATCTGGGAAAACTTTTTAACATTTTTTTTAACATTTATTTATTATTGACAGAAAGAGCATGAGCATGCAAGGGGCAGATAGAGGGGGAGACACAGAATCCAAAACAGGCTCCAGGCTCTGAGCTGTCAGCATAGAGCCCGACGCAGGGCTCGAACTCACAAACCATGAGATCATGACCTGAGCTGAAGTCCGCTGCTTAACCAACTAAGGCACCCACGCACCCCAAACATTTTCTAATTTAATGCATTTTGAGCAAAATTTAAATTTCTCAAAATGTATGTATTTTAAAGTAGAGTTTATCTTTTCTCTTTGGCATTTTCTTGAGCAAATAATTCTGAACTGAGCTGTGTAAACAAAATTAGATATATGATACATAGATGATTGATAGATTGATAGATGATAGATAGATACCTACAGCTTTCAAATTAATTGCACATGATTGAAGTATAGTATGGTAGCCATGTTGTTTTGTAAGGAAACAATTTTTCTTCTTTATCAAGATAATTAGATTTTTTTTATCATTAAGTATTTGATCTGAAGTTAGTTCATGCTATGTGCTTTTCAAAAGTCCTAGAGAGACAAATTTAAAACATTGTTATTTGCCTTTATAGTATCTTAAAATCCATTTAAATCTCAGATTTGAAAGCTATATAAAAACATAAATGTATAAAAATGAACAAAGAGGGACATATTTTATTGAGTAGTATGGCTATTACCAAATAGAATGTTTGCCTTGCCTTTCTGAAAGGTAGAAGTCTAACCTATTTTACTTAATTTTGATTGGCTAGATCAAAAATTTTACAGCATGAATTGGGCTCAATGTATATGTTATGGAATGGAAAATTTAGTGGACAAGTTCAAATAACCCTGACTTGGCTCCTTGGGAATTTCTTTAGTTGTTTCTATGCCTCTGGGAGACATACCAAATTAAAAGTTGCCAGAAATTGTGATGGAGTGCTTTTGAGTCCACAAAGACCCTGTGAATAAGAAAGATTAAGATGTAGGAATTATAATCAATAGACATATTTTTATGGGGACTTTTTAGCTTTCCAAAAATGGCTAAGATAACTATACCTAGAAAAAAAGTAAGCCTTAAATTCCCTAAAAACGCCTTCCATGACATATTTCAAAAAAAATGTGGTTAATTTTGAAAGTAGCATCACAAACATATCATTTATTTATTATTAACTTACTCTTTTTTTTATAAGTTTATTTATGTAAGAGAAAGAGACCAAGCAGAGAGGCAGAGAGTGAGGAGAGAGAGAATCCCAAGCAGGCTCTGTGCTGTCAGTGAGCCCAACATGGGGCTCAATCTCAACCACCCTGAGATCATGACCCGAGCCAAAATCAAGAACTTAACCTACTGAGCCAACCAGGTTGCCCCAGTATTCACATACTCTTGATTGACTTTTTAAGAAAGATAGCAAACAGTGACATTACTTTTACAATGGGCTTAGTAAACTGTTGCGATTTATGTTTTTAATAATTCCACTTAAAACTTTTTAATGTATTTCAATATAAGTTAAAAAAATTTTTTTTGATGTTTATTTATGTTTGAGAGAGAGACAGAGAGACAGAGTGTGAGTGGGGGAGAGGCAGAGATAGAAGGAGACACAGAATCTGAAGCAGGCTCCAGGCTCTGAGTGTCAGCACAGAGCCTGAAGCAGGGGTTGAACTCATGGACCGTGAGATCATGACCTGAGCTGAAGTCAGACGCTCAACTGACTGAGCCACCCAGGCGCCTCTAAAAAAATATTTTAATGTGCAATACATAAAATGACAATTTAAGGTCAGATTAGTAATGTAAATAAAACTTTTAGTAAATATCTCCATGTCCTCAGTACCTGATACATCAGAGGCAATAAAAAATATTAGCTGGCTATTTTAAAATATTCGTTGGATAATACTGGACATTTTCAAAAGAAAGAAAATTCTGAAATTCTATAAGAATGTAGGGTCTGGGATATCTAGCTGCAAAAGCTGGCACACATTTTGAGGGAAAGATGAATAAATGAAGAAGATACTCTAAAAAGTAACTGATGTTGTATGTTAAACTGATGTTTATATAGCTAATATATAAAATTAAACAGTTAAGAGAAGAAGTCTAGAGACATAAGGACCCTGCATTCCCAAAGATACGCAGCAAAGGCAGGAATAATGAAGTATGAATGTCCACAGTGACAAGCCTGCACTAAAATCCTGGAATGATTTCTCCATCGGTTTTAGTGAGATATAATGCTCCTATCTTCCAGCCTTCTCTTCTAAGTGATTTGGTTTCTGATACAGAGAAATTGATTTGGCTTACACTTCTTAGCTCATGATGAGACCTCTTGCTCATTTATTCATTCAATAAATATGTTTAATACACAAAATTCATATTTAATAACTATTCAATATTTATGTAATATTTATTTAAAATAAATATTTGTTCACTTATTCATTCAATAGATATTTACCTATTGAGAACTACTAGGGTCTACATATGTGAGTGGCTTTAAAGAGACAAAGTTCCTACAGAAAAAATAGAACATTTATCAAAAGTGGACACCGTTGCCTGGATCCCAGAAGCCCTGAAATAGTAAAGAGATGCTAGAAAAAAGGCACACCATCTTCATAGACAAGATGGCTTTCTTTTTCTTTTCTCCAAATTGATTCAAAGAGTGTCTCTTTCCAACAACAACAACAACAAAACAAAGCAAAGCAAAAAACCCAGGAAAAACAAAGTGTGTCTCTTTCCATAAGTGTGTATGGTCCTAACCAGTCACAAATGGGTTGAAATGGAAAATGGGCTGAATAACTCTTGCATTTTTTTAAGAGCACATATCTTCAGAAATGGGTAGGTGTCCTGGAATGATGATAGATGTCAGAGGTCTCTAGATGAGCCTCAGACCACTGAACATTAATCTCTTAAAATACTGGCTTTAAGGATTCTTGAGGCATAATTTATTTCCAGGAATCAAAAGTAATTTCTGGCTTGTATGGTTTTCCCACATCTGCGCTGTAAAATGGCCTCCTAAACTCTCTGTATACAAGTTCTACCAGTACAGCACAGATGATGTTTACAGGACCATCTTCTCCCAGCTGTGTATGGATTTGTCACTGGTGTTTGGCAGTAAGGTCAGCCGCAACTGATCTGCTTTTCCTCTGTGATGTACTAGGATACCTTTTATCTCCAAGAATTCAGTCAAGCAACAAGCTTTAACTCTAGGCTTTGGAGGAACAGGGGGAAGAAAAAGGTTGTAAAAGAACAGCAGAAAAGATCTAGATTTCCCTGTTAAATAATTTCATGAAAGACATTTCTAGATTTGAATTTTGAGAAAAAATTTTTTAAAAATTTACATTTATTTATTTTGGAGAGAGAGAGACAAACAGACAGACAGAGCATGAATAGGGAAGAGGCAGAGAGAAAGGGAGACACAGAATCCGAAGCAGGCTCTAGGCTCTGAGCTGTCAGCACAGAGCCTGACACGGGGCTTGAACCCACAAACTGTGAGATCATGACCTGAGCTGAAGTCAGACGCTTAACCGACTGAGCCGCCAAGGTACCCTGAGAAAAAATTTTAACTCATCATATTCATGAATACAGGACAAGCCCTGTAGAAAACTTATCCCTTACTCTGGTTCTAGGGTTGTATTTTGGATAATCTTAATTTATTTCCATAATTTTTGAAGCCATGATTTCCACATCTTCATTCATCGTACATTGTTAATAATGTAATGTTAATAACTTTTTCCAGTTGTTCCCTGTTGTACTCTAGTTTCCAAAAATATGAAGACTTTCCAGATAAATGATAATTTAATTACCTAGGATATGCTTTCATTGAATGTATCAATTTTATCTTCTGGGATATATAAGATCCTAGAGCAAAATATTTACTCACAATAGTTTATATGAAAATGGAGAGTTGAGGCACCTGGGTGGTTCATTTGGTTGAGCATCCAACTCTTGATTTTGGCTCAGGTCGTTATCCCAGAGTCATGGGATCGAGCCCTGTGTCAAGCTCCCTGGTGAGTGTGAAACTTGATAAGATTCCCCCCCTACCCTCTCCGCCCTGCTCCCCAGATAGTGTTCCCTCTCTTTCTCAAAAAAATAAATAAATAAATAATAATAATAATAATAATAATAATAAAATAACATAAAATGAGAAAATAAATTTACCAATAACAAATAAGCCCTAATTCTACAGCAAAGTGAACAAATGATGTAAATAAAATTCAAAACATAAAATAATTATGATTTCTATTAAATTTTGTAAAGATCACTCAAAGGTAATCATAGTTTTCATTTTTACCCATTAAATTAGCAACATTAAGTAGAGAGGTATCACCTACTGCTAATGAGGACTGAAAATTGATTCTCTTTCCTGAAGAATCTGCTTCATACAAGCTATTTTGGAATGCAGTTAGGCAATGTCTATTAAAATTTAAAAGACATATATGCTTTGATTTAACATCTTCCCTTACGGGGGATCTGTAGCAAAGCCCCACATTATAAGGATATATATCCATAAATGCTTAATGCAGCATTATTTGTAATCTTAAAAAACTGGAAACAATATAAATGCCCTTTATCAGAGGGAAATAGTTGTGATGTATATACATCATGTATTTATTCCACAACCACAAACAGAATGAGATAAAGCTGCTCTAGTTGACAAGGACGTTCCATAATGCATTGTCAAAAGAGGTGAGCAAAAAGCAGAGAAGTCTGCATCACAGTTTGTCACCTCTTTTAAAAAGTAAACAGTGACCATAAGTGTATGTGTGTTTCTATGTTACATTGGATTATATTGGAATAGAGCTAGATCTGAAACAATCACCCTAAGTTGATAACACTGACTACTGGGTTAATTTAGTGCCTGAAGAGAGAAACTTAGAAAATAAAGTGGGGATTTAAGAAAGTAAAAAAAAAAAAAAAAAATGTAATCCTGTTTACAAAGACAAATAAATGTACAGGGAAGAAACAGTGTCTAAAAGTTTGTATTTGCATGCATATTATTTAATAAATAAACATTTATAGAAGAGTTTTAGGAAAAAATAGCCACCAAAATGTTACCATTGACTTTATTTTTATTTCCTTCCTTATAAAATAAAATAGCATGTTTGTTCTATAATTATAAGTTAAAGATGATACGAATTAAAATGATTATTTGTAAATGATAAAGAGGAGGACAAGTTTAAACCCTATTGCTTTAACTTCGGTAATTTTCAGGTACCATAAAATTCACAAAGCAAAATTAATTTTAATATATATGATAGAATTTCAATATATCTACTATTTTTATGGACTGGAGGCTAAAAGAAATGAGGCTGTGGTAAGACACCCCTAATGCAAAGGCTTTGAATCACTGTCTTAAGTTTCCACTCTCGTAACACACTTTTGAGAAACACTGGGTTATGGCACGGCCATAAATGCTGAATAATGTGGCAGTTTTTAAATTGACAAATACATTAGGAGGTTTTATTCACCCAATTTTTATTCTCTCAAATATTTGAGGCTTTGGTGAGATGTAACAAAATGGGGAATTTTAACAGAAAAACTAAGACAGGGATTTTAATGGAGAAATTAAGGAACTGTTGACCTCTGTTAATTTGTCTACTTTCTCAGTGGACATTACATTAGGGAATGAGCTTTTTAAATTGCATTCAGCAAGTATGGGTGCTGCCTCATGTTAGGACCATCAACGAGGGACCCCTGGGTGGCTGAGTCAGTTAAGCATCAGACTCTTGATTTCAGCTCAGGTCATGATCTCACAGTTTGTGAGTTTGAGTCCCACATTGGACTCCACACTGACAGTGTGGATCCTGCTTGGGATTCTCTCTCTCCTCCTGTCTTTCTGACCCTCCCCAGCTCTCTCTCTCTTTCTCTCTCAAAATAAATATATAAGCAAAAAAAAAAAAAAAAAAAAAGAAACCATCATTAAATTTAAATGTCAATCACTGTGTGATTCTGGAATGTTGGAGGTAAATACTTTTGGACCTGTTCTCTTCTGACAAGTTCAATGTCTGGGACATGATTACCCAGTGTGAGACTTTTTGAAAATTCCAGAAAGTATCTGTTTGAAAACCTACTAGAATGAAGAAATGTGACTGTCTCTCCAACCTACAACATTAATATTGTATGGTGTCCCACATAATAGTTCCCTAAGTGGCAGAATTACATGAAGAAGAAAGTTGGAATGGTTGGGATTTTTATTCCCTTTATTTCTCCAGGATCATCTTCTCTAAAGACACGGAGTTGAAGGGGCGTGTAGAGTGAGCAAGGATCCACTTTTGGAAAAATGGGGATTATAAAGACGATTTTATAATTATATAAAAGAGAATCTAGAGAGGAAAATGAATGATAAAATGATAAACCAAGCTAATTTATAACTAGCACATTTAGAAAAAGGATCTCACATCTGGACAGTAGTTTTTCTTTCTGTATTATGTTTATCTGCTTTTGGATGGTTTCTCCATCCAAACTCTTGCTGAGTTTCTAATAGAGATCATTTTTGCCAGGCTCATTTGTTAACCAGGACAGATGTGGACTGTTGTAAATGTTAACTTCACTCAAGAGAGCTCTAAGTCTCTAGATAGTCTTCAAAGTAGTGACCAGGAATAAGATATGAATAAAAAGATCAACAATTTTGGCTGTGTTAAGAAAGCCATTCTAAAACAAATACATGCATACATATGTGTATGCACACACATACACATATATATGGCTCTCTGTACTGCAGTCTTCCTGTGTGATTGATTTTTTTTTTTATTCTCAAGTTAGTTAAAATACAGTGTAGTCTTGGTTTCAGGAGTAGAATCCAGTGATTAATCACATATAACACCCAGTGCTGATCCCACAAATGCCCACCTTAATGCCTATCACCCATTTCCAACCCCCCACCCTCATCAACCCTCAGTTTGTTCTCTGTATTTGAGTCTCTTATAGTTTGCCTCCCTCTCTGTTTTTATCTTATTTTCCCTTCCCTTCCCCTATGATCATCTGTTAAGTGTCTCAAATTCCACATATGAGTGAAATCCTATGATATCTGTCTTTCTCTGACTTATTTCACTTAACATAATACCCTCCAGTTCCATCCACGTTGTTGTGAATGGCAAGATTTCATTCTTCCTCATTGCTGAGTATTATTGCATTGTGTGTATAAAGCACATCTTCTTTATCCATTCATCAGTTGATGGACATTTGGGCTCTTTCCATACTTTGGCTATTGTTGATAGTGCCGTCATAAACATTGGGGTACGTGTGCTCCTTTAAATCAACACTACTGTATCCTTTGGATAAGTACCCAATAGTGCTATTGCTGGGTCGTAGGCTAGTTCTGTTTTTAATTTTTTGAGAAACCTCCACACTGTTTTTCAGAGTGACTGCACCAGTTTGCATGGTGGCCACAGGTTTACAGAAATCCTGTTCACCTACATAAATTCATTTACCTTGAAGGGACGACAACAAATCTGCCTAATGTATCCATGGTGGCCTGAGAATGCCTCCTTGCCATGCTTTTCCCAAAATGTTGCATTCCTAGTAGGGCTAAGTATGAACTGAGACACCCCGGCCCCAACACACACACACACACACACACACACACACACACACAAACACAGACATATACACATGTGTGCTCACACCACAATCAATTTCTGGTTGAAACTGTGTATTTGAGGCTGGTGCCATCTTTTCTCAGATGGATTAGACGAACATATTTGCAGATGACATAATTATCTTCAGAGATTTAAACAGACTTAAGAAAGAGCCACAGTCCTTTTTCGGTGCTATCAGACTGTGTGTTTTCTAGTGTGGGTCCAAGTCATGTTAACACAGAAAATGGGACTCCTTAAATGAGATTAGACTGTTTTGTCTTAGAAAAAAATTCAACATTCACTGTTGTCTTTTTTAAAAAAATGTTTATTTGTTTTTGAGAGAGATAGAGAGTGACTAGGGGAGGAACAGAGAGAGGGAGGTGAGAGAGAATCCCAAGCAGGCTCCGTACTGTCAGTGCAGAGCCCGATATAGGGCTTGAGCCCACAAACTGTGAGATCATGACTCGAGCTGAACTCATGAGTTGGATGCTTAACCAACTGAGCCACCCAGGCACCCCTTCACTGTTGTCTACTATAATAGCTTTTGGATAATTTGGGAAGAAACCAGTAGCAGCCCCCCCACCAATGAAGAAATGAAACAGGGATCAGACAGACTCCCAACTCACAGGCCCTAAGCCACTTAGTCCACTTCAGAGACAATAGAAAAATTTTTATCCACATTCAGATAAAGCATAAGACTGTTGTAACCTAACAGATATTAAAAAGGACCCAGTGCCCAGTTACTGGAACTTCTTTCTTCTGGGTAAACATTGAGCTTACAGGTGGTAGGAGCTTGAAACATGAGCTGAGCAGAGACTAGCATGACCAAGGAGAAAGAGAAAAGGTCGGGAGCAAAAGAATATTCAGATGAAACACTCTCTAGAGGTGGAACAGAAACTGTGAGTTGCTAGTGTCTCTTCCTACGCTGTGAATGTGTCAAGGGAGCTGACTAGCGAGAGACAGTTACAATTTTTCATCTTCTAGAGTGATACTCTTTTGATATATTTCCTGGCTCCTCAGGAGAAAGAAAGAGAGAAAGAGAGAGGGAGAAAGGAAGAGGGAGGGATGGAGGGAAGAAGGAAGGAAGGAAGGAAGGAAAATAAAAAACTGAAACCTTCCCAGTTCATAACTATAGGGAAGACAGGTGTAGGAAGGGAATAGGGTATGATTCACTTCCACCCAAGTAGAAATAAGGATCTACTGTCCCTCCTCTCTTGAGGACAAATAGAGAAAGAGACAGTCTAATAAAATCTCCATGGGAATCTCCGTATAGAACTTCCCTAATTTAAGAAGACCGTGAGATTCTCCCCTAAGACAGAAAGCAGGGTCATGTCCCACCCACATGACACCAATACTTCTGGATAACAAAGGAAGGATTCCTCAGTATCTCTGGACAAAAACTCTTATATGCTGTTTAAGGAGAGTCTATACTTAATCAGTCACGAACATACAAAAATTAAATTGCGTGTTGAGATAATCCATTAGATTAGGATATACACTGCATTTCATAACATTTTGGTACTCTTTAAGGTTACAAATTATATGAAATTGGAAATCCTATGGAAATTTTAAGTAGGAGGATCCAAATAGTGAAACCAGTAAAAGTAATCGAGTAGACCTTTTAGTATTGGCAATTAAAAGTTAAAAAAAAAAAATTCTTGCATGAGTAGGGTATTTTCAGTAATACATGATTAAAAAAAAATCAGATCTGATTATTTATACAGCAGATCAGGCAGCAGAATGAGTCCCTAAAGTATTATTTTTTTAATGTATATTTTTGAGAGAAAGAGAGAGGGAATGTGAGCAGGGCATGGGCAGAGAAAAATGAGGAGAGAGAGAGAGAGAGAGAGAGAGAGAGAGAGACAGAGAGAGAATCCCAAGCAGGCTCCACCCTCAGCACAGAGCCTGACTCCTGACTCAGTCTCACAAACTGTGAGATCCAGACCTGAGCCAAAATCGAAAGAACCCGTACCTTAAACGACTGAGCCACCCAAGTGTTCCGCCTGGAGAATGATTTTTCATGATGATGGAAAATATTCACATGTGATGAAATGTCTCTGTAACAGAAACAAGAATGCTCTAGAGAAGGGGAAAGTGAGTTTTTGCAAAGGTTGCATGACAGTACCTTTAGACTGCTTGTCTAGATGGTTAGGAAATAATAAGAGATAAGTAAATGGGTCTCTGCACCCAGTTCCTGGCACAGCTTCTAAAACTCTTGCAAGGGTAGCTGGATGGCTCAATTCCCTAAACATCTGACTCTTGTTCATGAGATTATCAGGTTGTGATCTCACAATTCATGAGACTGAGCCCCATGCATGGGGCTCTGCTTTGAGAGCACAGATCCTTGCTTGGGATTCTGTCTGTCTCTCTGCCCCTCCCCTGTGCTCTTGCTTTTTTTTTTCTCTCTTGCTCTCTCAAAATAAATAAATAAGCATTTAAAAAAATAAAGTAAAACCCTTGTAAATAGTGATGTTGGGTGAATCTTTTGTTCTAATATTTAGTTTTTTACCCCAGGTTCTGACACAGAGCTACTTAAGACCTTTGTCATTTGCTGAGTGATAGGAGCCCTCCTAAATCTCTTGGAGTTTCCTCTGTGATAGGAATACCTTTTGTTATATTGATACAACTCTGGGTGAGCTCCTGATTTGCTCCTGGATGGGAGTTAGTTACCTGAAGGACCAAGCCATTATTAGAGGCTTGGAATTTTCAACCCCCTCCCCCATTACATAGAGAGGGGCTGGAAATGGAGTTAGTAATCAGTCATGCCCATATGAAGAAGCTTCCATACAAATCCCAATAGTAGGTCTGAGAGCTTCTGGGTTGGTGAACAAATCCACGTGTGCGATGTGTTCACACACCCCAACTCCATAAGGACAGAAGTACTTGCAACTTTTCCAGATCTTGCCGTACGTATCTCTTCATCTAGGTGTTCATCTGTATCCTTTATTATACCCTTACTGTACTATAAGATAGTAAACATAAGTGTTTCCCTGAGTGCTATGAGCCATTCTAGCAAATTGCCAACAGGAGTGGGTCATGGGAACCTAAATTTATAGTCAGTCTGTCAGAAGTGAGTGACAACCTGAAACTTGCAATTGGCCTATAAAGTGAAGGCAGTCCTGTGGAACTGATCCCTTAACCTGTGGGATCTGATGCTAAATACAGTAGGTAGTGTCAGGACTGAACCAAATTGTGGGACACCCAACTGGTGTTACAGAATTGTTTGATGTCTGACAGCTGTTTTCAGAGATCTTTTTTATTATTATTTTATTTTAAACCCAGTATAGTTAACACACAGTGTTATATTAGTTTCAGGTGTATGAAATAGTGATCCAACAACTCTACACATTACCAAGATGCTCATCAAGACAGGTATACTCTTAATCCTGTTACTCAGTTCACCCATGCCCCCATCCATCTCCCCTCGGGTAATCCTCAGTTTGTTCTCTGTAGTTAAGTATTTAATTTTTTATTATTCTCTTTTTTCCCCTTTGTTCATTTGTTTTGTCTTAAGCACCACATATGAGTAAAATAATATGGTGTTTGTCTTTCTCTGATTTATTTCACTTAGCATTATACTCTCTAGATCCATCCATGTTGTTGCAAATAGCAAGACTTCATTTTCTTTTATGGCTGAGTAATATTCCATTATATATATATATGCTAATGTTTTTTTATCTGTTCTTCTAGTGATGGATATTCGGGCTGCTTCCATATATTAGTTTTTATAAATAATGCTACAGTGAACACATGGGTTCATGTATCTTTTCAAATTAGCATTTTTATATTCCTTGGCTAAATATCTAGTAGAATTACTGGATCATATGGTAATTCTATTTTAATATTTTTAGGAACCTCCATACTGTCTTCCACAGTGGATGCTTCAGTTTTAATTCCCACCAACAGTGCACAAGTGTTCCTTTTTCTCCACATCCTCACCAACACCTGTTGTTTCGTGTGTGTGTGTGTGTGTGTGTGTGTGTGTGTGTGGTTTTTTTTGATGTTAGTCATTCTGACAGGTGTGAGGTGATATCTCATTGTCATTTTTTTGCATTTCCCCAATGATGAGTGATGTTGAACATCTTCTCATGTGTTGGTGTCAGAAGAGTCTTGAGTGTTGTAGTCATGTGAGAGAAAATTAACTCTCAGGAGTGTTTTGTTTGTTTTCCTTAATCAATGGCATTACCAGCATCCCCACATCAGTGAAGGGCAAAAAGTAGATTATCTTCACATTCATCACTAATTTTAAGTCTGATTGCTATAGTGTGCAGGAGAGATTTGCTCTTAAGTCACTACGCTAACACTTCAAGCTGAAGCCTGTGGTGTGACCAGGTTGCTGAGTTTTTGCTCTATCTGGAACAAAGGATTACAGAGAGAAGTAGGTTGACACAGCACAGTGGGGTGTCCCGGCTAATTGTGAGATACATTATGAGGTGACTAATAATATGTAAAGTGCCAAAATGTGTAAATACTCTGCTTTTTAAAATAATTGGATAATTAATTGTATGTCTCCCACATGCTATTGCCATATTTTTATGTATGAGGAGGTTAAACAAAAAAGTTTGAGAATAGCTGGTCCAGAGGCAAATAGATCAACTTCTATGCAGAGTTTAAGTTGGGTTCTTCCTTCTGTTGTATATTTTTGTGGATAATAAAATGAGCTCCTTTGAGAGGAAGAGAAGGGACATGAGTATAGTTTCTGTGCACCTGGATACTTTCAAAAGCCTTCCCAGATAACCCCTGGCGGCTGCAGAATTGAGTGTATGTCTTCCTGGTTGTCTTTCTCATCAAACCAGCAAAGCTAACAGAGTGGAGTCCTTCACAGATGAAAACAAGACCAGGAATGACATTGTCAGAAATTGGATCCACACATGAAAAAGCATGAAAATGTAATTCAACATCATGTGCTTGGGAGAACTAGGAGTAGTAAGTACCTTGAACTGTGAGAGAATAAATGATGACAATATGGTAAGGAATTAAAGGGGTCTAGCCAGCTGAGTGGTAATAAGACAGATGTTTATTTCTTTTTTTTTTTCAATATATGAAGTTTATTGTCAAATTGGTTTCCATACAACACCCAGTGCTCATCCCAAAAGGTGCCCTCCTCAGTACCCATCACCCACCCTCCCCTCCCTCCCACCCCCCATCAACCCTCGGTTTGTTCTCAGTTTTTAAGAGTCTCTTATGCTTTGGCTCTCTCCCACTCAAACCTCTTTTTTTTTCCTTCCTCCCCCCATGGGTTTCCGTTAAGTTTCTCAGTATCCACATAAGAGTGAAACCATATGGTATCTGTCTTTCTCTATATGGCTTATTTCACTTAGCATAACACTCTCCAGTTCCATCCATGTTCCTACAAAGGGCCATATTTCATTCTTTCTCATTGCCACGTAGTACTCCATTGTGTATGTAAACCACAATGTCTTTATCCATTCATCAGTTGATGGACATTTAGGCTCTTTCCACAATTTGGTTATTGTTGAGAGTGCTGCTATAAACATTGGGGTCCATGTGCCCCTATGCATCAGTACTCCTGTATCCCTTGGGTAAATTCCTAGCAGTGCTATTGCTAGGTCATAGGGTAGGTCTATTTTTAATTTTTTGAGGAACCTCCACACTGTTTTCCAGAGTGGCTGCACCAGTTTGCATTCCCACCAACAGTGCAAGAGGGTTCCCATTTCTCCACATCCTCTCCAGCATCTATAGTCTCCTGATTTGTTCATTTTGGCCACTCTGACTGGCATGAGGTGATATCTGAGTGTGGTTTTGATTTGTATTTCCCTGATGAGGAGCGACGTTGAGCATCTTTTCATGTGCCTGTTGGCCATCCGGATGTCTTCTTTAGAGAAGTGTCTATTCATGTTTTCTGCCCATTTCTTCGCTGGGTTATTTGTTTTTCGGGTGTGGAGTTTTGTGATCTCTTTATAGATTTTGGATACTAGCCCTTTGTCCGATATGTCATTTGCAAATATCTTTTCCCATTCCGTTGGTTGCCTTTAGTTTTGTTGGTTGTTTCCTTTGCTGTGCGGAAGCTTTTTATCTTCATAAGGTCCCAGTAGTTCATTTTTGCTTTTAATTCCCTTGCCTTTGGGGATGTGTCAAGCAAGAAATTGCTACGGCTGAGGTCAGAGAGGTCTTTTCCTGCTTTCTTCTCTAGGGTTTTGATGGTTTCCTGTCTCACATTCAGGTCCTTTATCCATTTTGAGTTTATTTTTGTGAATGGTGTGAGAAAGTGGTCTAGTTTCAATCTTCTGCATGTTGCTGTCCAGTTCTCCCAGCACCATTTGTTAAAGAGACAGTCTTTTTTCCATTGGATGTTCTTTCCTGCTTTGTCAAAGATTAGTTGGCCATACTTTTGTGGGTCTAGTTCTGGGGCTTCTATCCTATTCCATTGGTCTATGTGTCTGTTTTTGTGCCAATACCATGCTGTCTTGATGATTACAGCTTTGTAGTAGAGGCTAAAGTCTGGGATTGTGATGCCTCCTGCTTTGGTCTTCTTCTTCAAAATTACTTTGGCTATTCGGGGCCTTTTGTGGTTCCATAGGAATTTTAGGATTGCTTGTTCTTGTTTCCAGAAGAATGCTTGTGCAATTTTGATTGGGATTGCATTGAATGTGTAGATAGCTTTGGGTAGTATTGACATTTTGACAATATTTATTCTTCCAATCCATGAGCACGGAATGTTTTTCCATTTCTTTATATCTTCTTCAATTTCCTTCATAAGCTTTCTATAGTTTTCAGCATACAGATCTTTTACATCTTTGGTTAGATATATTCCTAGGTATTTTATGCTTCTTGGTGCAATTGTGCATGGGATCAGTTTCTTTATTTGTCTTTCTGTTGCTTCATTCTTAGTGTATAAGAATGCAACTGATTTCTGTACATTGATTTTGTATCCTGCAACTTTGCTAAATTCATGCATCCGTTCTAGCAGACTTCTGGTGGAGTCTATCGGATTTTTCATGTATAATATGTCATCTGCAAAAAGTGAAAGCTTGACTTAATCTTTGCCAATTTGCATGCCTTTGACTTCCTTTTGTTGTCTGATTGCTGATGCTAGAACTTCCAACACTATGTTAAACAACAGCGGTGAGAGTGGACATCGCTCTCGTGTTCCTGATCTCAGGGAAAAAGCTCTCAGTTTTTCCCCATTGAGGATGATGTTAGCTGTGGCTTTTCATAAAAGGCTTTTATGATCTTTAAGTATGTTCCTTCTATCCCGACTTTCTCAAGGGTTTTTATTAAGAAACAGTGCTGAATTTTGTCAAATGCCTTTTCTGCATCAATTGACAGGATCATATGATTCTTCTCTTTTCTTTTATTAATGTGATGTATCACGTTGATTGATTTGCGAATGTTGAACCAGCCCTGCATCCCAGGAATGAATCCCACTTGATCATGGTGAATAATTCTTTTTCTATGCTGTTGAATTCGATTTGCTAGTATCTTATTGAGAATTTTTACATCCATATTCATCAGGGATATTGGCCTGTAGTTCTCTTTTTCTACTGGGTCTCTGTCTGGTTTAGGAATCAAAGTAATACTGGCTTCATACAATGAGTCTGGAAGTTTTCCTTCCCTTTCTATTTTTTGGAATAGCTTGAGAAGGATAGGTATTATTTCTGCTTTAAACGTCTGGTAGAACTCCCCTGGGAAGCCACCTGGTCCTGGACTCTTATTTGTTGGGAGATTTTTGATAACTGATTCAATTTCTTAGCTGGTTATGGGTCTGTTCAAGTTTTCTAGTTCCTCCTGATTGAGTTTTGGAAGTGTGTGGGTGTTTAGGAATTTGTCCATTTCTTCCAGGTTGTCCAGTTTGTTGGCATATAATTTTTCATAGTATTCCCTGATAATTGCTTGTATCTCTGAGGGATTGGTTGTAATAATTCCATTTTCATTCATGATTTTATCTATTTGGGTCATCTCCCTTTTCTTTTTGAGAAGCCTGGCTCGAGGTTTATCAATTTTGTTTATTTTTTTCAAAAAACCAACTCTTGGTTTCGTTGATCTGCTCTACAATTTTTTTTAGATTCTATATTGTTTATTTCTGCTCTAATCTTTATTATTTCTCTTCTTCTGCTGGGTTTAGGCTGCCTTTGCTGTTCTGCTTCTATTTCCTTTAGGTGTGCTGTTAGATTTTGTATTTGGGATTTTTCTTGTTTCTTGAGATAGGCCTGGATTGCAATGTATTTTCCTCTCAGGACTGCCTTCGCTGCATCCCAAAGCGTTTGGATTGTTATATTTTCATTTTCATTTGTTTCCATATATTTTTCAATTTCTTCTCTAATTGCCTGGTTGACCCACTCATTCTTTAGCAGAGTGTTCTTTAACCTCCATGCTTTTGGAGGTTTTCCAGACTTTTTCCTGTGGTTGATTGCAAGCTTCATAGCATTGTGGTCTGAAAGTCTGCATGGTATGATCTCAATTCTTTCATACTTATGAAGGGCTGTTTTGTGACCCACTATGTGATCTGTCTTGGAGAATGTTCCATGTGCACTCAAGAAGAAAGTATATTCTGTTGCTTTGGGATGCAGACTTCTAAATATATCTGTCAAGTCCATCTGATCCAATGTATCATTCAGGGCCCTTGTTTGTTTATTGACCATGTGTCTAAATGATCTATCCATTTCTGTAAGTGGAGTGTTAAAGTCCCCTGCAATTACCACATTCTTATCAATAAGGCTGCTTATGTTTATGAGTAATTGTTTTATGTATCTGGGGGCTCCCATATTCAGCGCATTGACATTTATAATTGTTAGCTCTTCTGATGGATAGACCCTGTAATCATTATATAATGCCCTTCTTCATCTCTTGTTACAGCCTTTGAAGTCTAGTTTGTCTGATATAAGTATGGCGACTCCAGCTTTCTTTTGACTTCCAGTAGCATGATAAATAGTTCTCCATCCCCTCACTCTCAATCTAAAGGTGTCCTCAGGTCTAAAATGAGTCTCTTGTAGACAACAAGTAGATGGATCTTGTTTTTTTATCCATTCTGATACCCTGTGTCTTTTGGTTGGCGCATTTAATCCATTTACATTCAGTGTTATTATGGAAAGATATGGGTTTAGAGTCCTTGTGATGTCCGTATGTTTTATGCTCGTAGCGATGTCTCTGGTACTTTGTCTCACAGGATCCCCCTTAGGATCTCTTGTAGGGCTGGTTTAGTGGTGACGAATTCCTTCAGTTTTTGTTTGTTTGGGAAGACCTTTATCTCTCCTTCTATTCTAAATGACAGACTTGCTGGATAAAGGAACCTCGGCTGCATATTTTTTCTGTTCATCACATGGAAGATCTCCTGCCATTCCTTTCTGGCCTGCCAAGTTTCAGAAGAGAGATCAGTCACGAGTCTTATAGGTCTCCCTTTATATGTGAGGGCACATTTATCTCTAGCTGCTTTCAGAATTTTCTCTTTGTCCTTGTATTTTGCCAGTTTCACTATGATATGTCATGCAGAGGATCGATTCAAGTTATGTCTGAAGGGAGTTCTCTGTGCCTCTTGGATTTCAATGCCTTTTTCATTCCCCAGATCTGGAAAGTTCTCAGGTATTATGTCTTCAAGTACCCCTTCAGCACCTTTCCCTCTCTCTTCCTCCTCTGGAATACCAATTATACGTAGATTATTTCTCTTTAGTGCATCACTTAGTTCTCTAATTTTCCCCTCATACTCCTGGATTTTCTTATCTCTCTTTTTCTCAGCTTCTTCTTTTTCCATAATTTTATCTTCTAGTTCACCTATTCTCTCCTCTGCCTCTTCAGTCCGAGCCGTAGTTGTCTCCATTTTATTTTGCAACTCGTTGATAGCATTTTTTAGCTCCTCCTGGCTGTTCCTTAGTCCCTTGATCTCTGTAGAAAGAGGTTCTCTGCTGTCTTTATACTGTTTTCAAGCCCAGCGATTAATTTTATGACTATTATTCTAAATTCACTTTCTGTTATATTATTTAAATCCTTTTTGATCAGTCATTAGCTGTTGTTATTCCTGGACGTTTTTCTGAGGGGAATTCTTCCGTTTGGTCATTTTGGATAGTCCCTGGAGTGGTGCAGGACTGCGGGGCACTTCCCCTGTGCTGTCTTGAATAACTTGCTTTGGTGGGCGGGGCTGCAGTCAGACCCGTTGTCTGCCCCCAGCCCACCACTGGGGCCACAGTGAGACTGGTGTGTGCCTTCTCTTCCCCTCTCCTAGGGGCGGGATTCACTGTGGGTGGCGTGGCCCGTCTGGGCTACTTGCACACTGTCAGGCTTGTGGTACTGGGGATGGCATATTAGCTGGGGTGGATCAGCAAGGTGCACAGGGGCAGGAGGGGCAGGCTCAGGTCGCTTTTACTTTGGAGATCTGCTTCGGGAGGGGCCCTGCTGCACTGGGAGGGAGTCAGACCCGCTGGAGGGATGGATCCGCAGAAGCACAGCGTTGGGTGTTTGCGCAGTGCAAGCAAGTTCCCTGGCAGGAACTGGTTCCCTTTGGGATTTTGGCTGGGGGATGGGCGAGGGAGATGGTGCTTCCTAGCACCTTCGTTCCCCGCCCAGCTGAGCTCTGTCATCAGGGGTTCAACTACTCTCCCTCCCGTTGTCCTCCAACCCTCCCATTCTCTGAGCAGAGCTGTTAGCTTATAACCTTCCAGATGTCAAGTCCCGCTTGCTGTCAGAACACACATGTCCGGTCCCTCCGCTTTTGCCAGCCAGACTTGGGGGCTCTGCTTGGCCGGCGGGCTGCCCCTTTGCCCTGGCTCTCTGCCGCCAGTCCGTGGAGCGTGCACCGCCTCGCCGCCCTTCCTACCCTCTTCCGTGGGCCTCTCGTCTGCGCTTGGCTCCGGAGACTCCGTTCTGCTAGTCTTCTGGCGGTTTTCTGGGTTATTTAGGCAGGTGTAGGTGGAATCTAAGTGATCAGCAGGACGTGTGGTGAGCCCAGCGTCCTCCTACGCCGCCATCTTCCCAGGATCCCCCAGATGTTTATTTCTATTCTTATCTATCCTACAGGGCTATTATGAAGACCAGATGTACAGTAACTTTGTAAACTTAAAATGTATTGTACAACTAATGATTAATGTAAGGTACCTTGCACATAGATGGTTTCAAACCAGAAAGAAACATAAAAATAATGACCATGTCATAATTTTTCTTCAAATCATATTATTGGAACTGTTTGAGAATTATGAATGAGTTTCTTTTTTTACATAGATAAAATATAATATGCTTTAATAACTATTTAAAAAGAGGTGGGTTGGAGTGGCTCAGTGGGTTAAGCATCTGACTTTTGATTTTGGCTCAGGTTGTGATCTCGCAGTTGTGAGATCGAGCCCTGCATTGGGTTCCTCGCCCAGTGTGGATTCTCTCTCTCCCTCTCCCTCTGCTCCTCTCCTACTTGCATTCTTTCTGTCTCAAAAAGGATAAAAATAAAATAAAATAAAATATGGTCTATTGCTTGGCCACTGCCAATTACAATATTGGTTTCCAAGTAAGATGCACATAATTTATCTGGGACACTTTTAAAAATACAAATTTCTAAACTCATCTTAGACTAGTCAATCAGATTATCTGTGGTTAGAGTGTGGATATCTGAGTTTTTTTTGCCAACTCTTCAGTTGTGTCTAAGGCAGCCCTCTCTACACTGGTCTGGGGATTGTGTTTGAGATCCACAGCATAGCCCAAGATACTTACAGAGCTATTTTAGAAGTTTTGCTGGTATTTTTTCAAAAACGGATATTTGATACCTTAGATTATCTTCATAGTTCTCCTTACTCCTGAAATACTGCCATTACCTCTGACTCTACATTTTTTTAAATATTCAAATCATCCTTTTCCTAGCTGTTCATAGTACTAAGCCCTTTTCATCATTATAAGTAACTCACTTTAAAAGACTTGCATTATGAGCAAGTTCATATAATAGTAACAAAAGAAGAAATAGAAGTAAACATTTAGAAAAAGACTTGGCCTTAAAATTCAATATTATTTAAAGATAATATTGTTGTTTACCTTGAAAAACCAAAAGAATTGATGGAAAATTATTCTATAATAAGGGAGAATATATTTTCTCTAATATGTTTCTGGCCACCAAAACTGGATTTTCACACTATTTTATTTTTAAGATATTGATACAGAAAGTTCTAAAAGAAAGGAGAAACTGATTAAAAGTAAATGTTATGGGGCACCTGGGTGGCTCATTCTGTCAAGCGTCTGACTTCAGCTCAGTTCATGATCTTGCGTGCAGTTCATGAGTTTGAGCCCCACATCGGGCTCTGTGCTGACAGCTCAGATCCTGGAGCATGCTTTGGATCCTGTGTCTCCCTCTCTCTTTCTCTCTTTCTCTCTCTCTCTCTTTCAAAGATAAATAAACATTAAAAATTTTATTTAAAAAAAGTAAATGTTATTATCTGCCAGGTACTATGCCAACCACTTGAGACTTGAGGAAATCAAGCCTTAGAGAGGTTAAGGAATTTGCCAAAGGTCATGAAGCTAGTGGGTGGCAAAGCCATGATTTGAACTCAGGTCTGACTCCAGCGTCACATGGGAAGCAATTTATCACAAAAAGCTTGAGCTTTTTAAACAGTAAAATTTCTGTATTTCAACTGCTTTTCTTATTAGTTTCAATTTCTTATAAAAAGTAGACTATTCAAACCACCGCAATGACTATTGTAAGGTCTAGTAAATAATTAAAAACAAAAACTCCATTTTATAAAACTAAGTAAAGTCTTATAATGCAGCTGAAATTCTATCGCTGCCTAAAATTTTTATGGTTTCTAATAGTAGGATATTATGTTCTTTTTGACCTTGTTACAATTTTAACTCCTAATATGCTTTAGGTTGTATTCAGGAAACAAAAATAATAATAGTTGGGTATATAAAATAACCTTTCTTAATCTGACTTTCCTTTGTATCAACATTACTTTTTTTTCTTTTAATATAATGAATATTAGAGATACTTCTGCATTCTTACAGTGATTTTAATAATGCTTGCTGTATCAGTTATCTATTGCTGTGTAACAAACCATACCCGAACAATAATCTTTAATTTCCACTGACCCTGTGTGTTCACAGAGGCATGTCTTCCACTGGTCTCATCTCAACTCACTCCAGTGGCTGCTTTCAGCAGGCAGGATGGCTGGAGGTGGAGGGGCTCAATTGGCTGCTCTCATTATTTCTGAGCTGCAGTTTGAAAGATGGAATGATTGAGAGAGCTGGGCCCCTCTCTCTACATGGTCTTTCATTCTAGATTTCTTCACAAACTGTCAGAAACATTCCGAGAAAATGAGATCAGAAGCTGCAAGGTATAAAGAGGCCAAGGCTTGGAAGGCGTGAAATTTTGCAGATAATTTGATCAAAGCAAGTTACAAGGTCAGTCGAAATTCAAGGTGTGGAGGAGTATGCTTCACCTCTTTATATAAGAAGCTGAAGAGTGGTGTGGTCACATTTAATGAGTCACAACTGAAATAGAATACCTACAAATATGTGGTGCTATGGTAATGGCCATGATAACACAAGAGGCAGCATTGTATAGGAAAAAGAGTACAGGCCACCTGGCTGGCTCATTTGGAAAGCATGTGACTCTTCATCTCAGGGTTATGAGTTTAAGCACCATGTGTGTGTAGAGATTACCAGAAAATAAATTAATTAAAAAAAAAAAACTTTTAAATAAGAAAAGAGTACAGAATTGGAAGGCAAACACATGACATCAAGTTCCAATTTTCCCACTGAATGGCATCTGTAAGCAATGACTTAAATTTTTTAACCCTTATTTTCTTCAACTGTAAAAAAAAAAAAAGGTAATAATATCTACCTCATAGGGTGGTTGTGATGATTAAATAAGATTCTGTGCACAAAAGAACCTTACAAAGTGTTAAATACTAAATTAATATGAGGTATCACTATATTAAATAACAAGATGTGGACATTTCATTTCCTTAGATGTCCTCTTAGGAAGAGCAGTATTACTTTTTTGTGTGAAGTATTTTTATGAGCTATAGGAGTAGAACATGAGATCTCAAGGGTATACTCAGAGTTTGTAAATTGATTGCTAATCCTGACATACATGGTCAACTAATTTGATAAGGGAACCAAGAACACTGAATGGGGAAAGGATAGTCCCTTCAACAAATGGCTTAAAAAAAACTGGATACCTACATGCAGAAAAATGAAATTGGACCCTTATTTACATCACTTACAAAAATTAACTTGAAATGGATTAAAGACTTAAACATAAGATCTGACACAGTAAAACTTGTAGAAGAAAACATAGAGAGAAGCTCCTTGCTATAGGTCGTGGCCATGACTGTTTCTTTTGTTTTTTGTTTTGGATATGTCACCAAAAGCAGAAGTAATAAAAGGAAAAATCAACAAGTGGGACTACATCAAACTAAAAATTACCTCCATAGCAAAATAGACCAATAACAAGATGAAAAAACAATTTACACAAAAGGAGAAATATTTGCAAATCATATATCTGATAAGGGATTAATATCCAAAATATATATATAAAGAACTTATACATCTCAGTGACAAAGTAAACAACCAATCCAATTTTAAAAATGGGCAGAGGCTCTGAATAAACATTTCTTCAAGAAGACATACGGATGGCCAACAGGTACATGAAAAGATGCTCACCATTGCAAATCGTGAGGAAGATGTAAGCCAAAGCCACAATGAGCTATCATCTCACACCTATTAGAATGGTTAATACCAAGAAGACAAGAGATAAAAACTATTGGTGAAGATGTGGGGAAAGGGAGCCCTCGTGCACTGTTGGTGGGAATGCAAACTAGTGCAGCCACTGTGGGAAACATTATAAAGGTTCCCCTCAAAATTAAAAATAAAACTACTTTACAATCTGGCAATATCATTCCTGGGTATATATCCAAAGGAAATGAAAATAGGACACACACAAAGTATCTGCATGTCCATGCAGCATTATTACAGCATTATTCATAATAGACAAAGTGCCTGTCATTGGATGAATAGATAAAGAAAGTATGATGTGTGATGTCTATGTGTATGTGTGTGTGTGTTTGAATATTACTCACCCATGAGAAAGAAGGAAATCCTGCCATGTGTAACAACATGGATGGGCCTTGAGGACATTACGCTCAGTGCAATAAGTCAGCCAAAGAAAGAAAAACTCTGTGAAGTCACCTATATGTGGAAAATCTAAAACAACTTAACTCATAAAAACAGAGAGTAGAGTGGTGGTTCCCAGGGGCTGGGAGGTGTGGAAACTGGGGAGATGTTGAAGGTTATAAACTCACAACTACACAACTAGTAGATAAATAAGTTCTGGAGATCTAATGCACAGCATAGTGATTATAATCAACAATACTGTATTTTAAACTGCAAAGTTGTTAAAAGACTGATCTTAATCATTCTCATTACAAAAAAGAAATGATAGTTGTGTAGCATGATAGAGGTGTTAGCGACCCCTTTGATGGTAATTAGCTTACAATATATAAATGTATAAAATCAACATGTTTTATATCTTAACAACGTTATATGACAATTATACCACATTTGTTTTAAAAAGGTGATTGCTTCGCTCCCTGTATTACTGTTGTGAAAGAGGTTTATTTTTATCTTTAGAAAAGGAAGAAAGGAAAAGAAAGACAAAGACAGGCAGTAACACAAAGTGAGAAAAAAGAAGAAAACTCAGAATGTTGGATGACTGAATCATATACGATGTGATTCCTTCCATAACCACCAAATATTACTTTTGGTAAAGTACAGTAATTTCACTGGATGCTTGTTGAAAGTGATTTTTTTTAAATCAGTTAACATTAAAAAAAAATCCTCATTAGGGTTTGCATGGGATATAATAGAAGCAGCACCAGGGAAGTAGACCATGGGAACATATGTCCACAGTAATTCACATAAATAATGATGAGTGCGTTGGACTTACACAGCTTGTAGAATTGGGCGTTTCAAGCTAAATTTACCTCTTCTCCAAAGAGCAGGAATTTAGCAGCTGACTGCTAGATTACCTCCAAACAAATCAGAGAAAAATCCCTTTGATTGCTTTGTGATCAGATTTCAAACAATTGATTCAGTGAAACAAGAGGCTATAACTTCAGTTTTCTTTTTGAGTTAAATGTATGATTTCTCTTATTAGAAAATAAAATGTTATAAACTTTTGGATTGTGTAAGATCATCAGTATTTAACTGATAATCATGGTGTAGCTTAGAAAATAACTCGATTCACCTTCAGAAAACCAGATGCATGTGTATAACATTTATGCTGCTGAAATTTGTGGTTGTCACTGTTGCTAAGACAGGTCTCACTCACTGTCTGACATTGAGTTACAGAGCAGTGAGGCTTGCAAAGAAAGGCAAATACAAGTTTTATTGGTACAAAGAGAATAACGCTGCAAACTAATGACTTCTGTCCCTTGAAATTATAGCTGGCAGGGGCTTGACATGGCAAGGCGATCTCTTTCCAACAGCCCATCAACATCTTCTCAGCTGCCATCAGCATCAGTTTGCACCCTGCCCTTCCTTAGCTGGCCCATCTCTCTGGAGGCCTTTGACTAGGGGCTAGGTTTTAACCTTGAAATACTACAAGCTTTACAATGAATTGGAGACTTTGTATCTTTTTGATGGATTTTTGTTTTTAGGTAAAATCTGTGAGCTTTTCTCAAAGACTAGTGGTGAATACAAATTCCAGCCCAACTAGAGACCAAATGTTATAAAGGATATTTATACTTCCTGCAGGCTCTGTACCCATCCTCTGCCCTCCCCTCTTGGGGGCATCGCATTTCTCACAGTGACCTTCTATGGTGACACAGAAGTGCCCACTGGAGTACCCTGATTTCCACTCCCTTACATTCTCCTGCTTGTTCCCTTAAGTCCCTTAACTTCCAGTGTAATTTGTTATTTATCACCATCATTGGGAGTTGTGTTGGGTTGTAGCTCATCTAAACTGTTAAACTATTTCAAAACAACAGATGCATGGCCAACGCCTACAGAATGTCATGTTTTCAAAGAAACTGTTGGTCTCCGGGCCTCATCCTGAGGAACGTTCCAAGCATTAACCCAAATGAACAAGGAAGTAGGAACTCTGCCTTCATCCAGTGGCAAAATAAATCAAGTCACATTCGTATTAATGCCCCTATTATGCCAGCTACTGGCAAGCCCCTGGCTGCCCTCACTGGAATTTCTGTCTGCAGGTCTCCACATTTGTGTGTCCTGTTGTCTGGGAAGAAATCCCCTGTGTGACTCTCCTGTTCTGGGTTTTTCTGTTTGCTGTCCGTTTCTCATGATCTGTACCCATCCTCTGCATCAACAGATGAGAATACAGGGACGTTTCTACAAGGAATGGTCCTAGGAACAATGTTGTGGAACCCAAGAGGACCAATGCCTGTGGCCAGGACGCTGCCCTCCCTGAACCCACCCTTCCCTCCTCAAATGGGCCTGGCCCCGCCCTCCGTACAACCATCTCATTGTAGCCCATGAAAAGAGAAGCTTCATATTCAGGTCCTTGGCTCCTGGACTCTTATACACAAATGAAAACAAAAAAAGCAGAGCTCTTTAAAACAACAACAACAGCAAAAAAAAAAAAAAAAAAACAAGCAATAGTGTCCAGACCCAGAACAATCCCAGTCCTTACTTAGAAGCAAATAAAAACTCTGAAGGGAACAAGATAAAAAGTAGCTAAAAAATGATACACAGATACCGCTTTCCATTATCATATAGAGCAATTCCTTCATGGAGCACAACATTTCAGAGATGCCTGTCCTGTTGTGGTCTCTAGGGTATACAGTAATGCCCCCTTATCCACAATTTTGCTGTCCTTGGTTTCAGCTACCTACAGTCAGCCACCAGAGCAAACAGTCCCTCCTCCTTCTGACACAGCGTCATTACATCAATAGTGGCCTCATGAACTCTATGTCACCACTCTGGAGTCATTCACCTCGCTTCTGCATCACCTTGGAATTTTATCCCCTCACAGCATCACAGGAAGAGGGGTGACTACAGTTCGATACAGTACAATGTTTTGAGAGAGACCACACATTCACGTAACTCTAATTACAGTATATTGCTATAATTGTTCTATTTTTTATTAGTTATTGCTTTTAATCTCTTACTGTGCTTCATTTACAAATTAAACTTTCTCATGGGTGTGTATGTATAGGAAAAAACATAGTGTATTCAGGGTTTGTACTCCCTGTGGTTTCAGGCATCCCTTGGGGGTCTAGGAATGTATCCCTCATGGATAAGAGGGAACAACTGTGTTTGCATAACTGAAGATTTGGTCGGAGTGGTGCTTTCCTCCCTCAAAAACAATCTAAGTTTTTGCTTTTTGTGAGATAGGACTCTGAATTTTTCTTTATCTTTCATATCAATGTTTCAATACCTTCAGGCTTTTAAAAGATAAACTGAAATGTATTAAACATTTTTAAGATCTTATTAGAGCAAAAATTAATTAAATTCAAGCAGCGTCAAATCAGAAATGGTTCAGAACTCTCCAAGAACAGGAGCAAGGAGGGACTTTTATAGAGAAAAGGCAGAAACAAAGCAAGGAAATTATTGATTGGCTACAGCTTAAAGCCTAGTTTGCTGTTTGTGATTGGTTGTCCTCGTTGTTTTGATTCCGTAACCTTGAGGCATTTGCGGGCTTAAGTTTTGGTTTTCATACGTCGACCATCATGACATTAGAGCCACGGCAATCTAATGGCCTCCTTGTTTAATCTAACAAGGCCACGTTTCAGTCAGAGCTCAAGCACAATAAACTGGGAGCGATCTTACTTGGCTTTCGGCAGTTATCTGTGAGGAGGCAGCCGGTTACCTAGAAATGGAGACTGAGTGTTGGCAGGACAGTGCAAGGCTTTGCATTACGAGGACTCCTTTCATACTTTTGAGTCTTTACAACACTATGAAAGGCAAATTCTGGACCACAGTTGTTAGCAGTGGATATTGGTTCCTGACCTTAGGTCTTGAGTTAGGCCAAGACAGAATTCAGAGCCAAACTCTTAAGCAAGCAAGGGTTTCATTGTGGTCAAAGTACCCTCTCAAGGTGTGAGATGGGGAGGCCCAGAGGTAGCAACAGCACGAAGATCAGGGATGTCTTTTTTGTTATGTTTGCATAACTTACGGGTCATAGCTAAGGCGGTCTCTGACTGAGGTTGCTTCTAATCATTGAAGGGACTCCTCCTACCAGTCACAAGGGAGAGATTGTAGCCCTATATGTCCTTGCTGGAAATGTCATGGCAGCCTCCCACCATGGAGGGAGGGGTGTCAAAACTGCAAAGTAAATGTATTACAATGAAGCTAAAGGTTACCCTACGGCAGTGGTACCTAGGGAGAAAAGCATGCATATCTTCCAAGGCTCTTTCCCAGCTGTTTGGAACTTTGTTTCCACCCCTTTTTATCAGTCAGAAAGCATCCATTCCCTGCTCAAATCTAACGGCCTATTCCCTCAGTTTGCTGATGAGTTCTAAGGACAGAGTCAACTTTACCAATGAGAAAATGGAGGTGTTTAGAACATGTTTCCCCTTTTCACATCCAAGAGCAACTTTAAGCCCCACCCCCCACCTTGCTTCCTCCCTTCCTGCTCGCACCAGCTTCTCGCCTGCTGTTGTCTGGGATTCAGCAGCTCTAATGCCTCCTTCCTATTCCCTGGAGCCAAGAAAGTTAAGTGCAGTAATTTGTTCATGGAGCTGGCGCTAGTCACTACTCCTTTTTGGCCTACCTCTCTGGGCTCCCTCAGCGCTTGGTTCAGTTAATGAACTCAACTCCATGTTCTTACTTAAGGAGAAATTGATTATCTTTTGTTGAAACACAGGCTTATACGGAATAGGCCACTTCTGTCCGTTTGTATGTCAACGCTTACAGATTCAGCTAAGATGTTTAGCTAAAGAGTCATAAAAATAATTTCGGTAACTTTTTTGCTATGTTTCTCTTCTCTGGTCTTATAATAGTTACGCTATCAAGCACTTTCAAGTTAGTACATTAAGGTATTATGTTCTGAGAAAAGGTTTTACATTTTTCATGCTTCTTGTCAGTCCGTTTCCTGCCGCTTTGAAGCAGAAGGAGGCAGTAAGGGGATGTGAGGGTGATCTGGCTGCGATATCTGTCACCCCATGGTCGCCAGGGTTTATTCGGCTGATCTGGCTGGCTAGCTGGTGTCCCCTTCCTCCCTCACCGCTCCATGTGCGTCCCTCCCGAAGCTGCGCGCTCGGTCGAAGAGGACGACCTTCCCGGATAAAGGAGGACCGTTCTTCGGTCAAGGCTGTAGGAGTAGCTGTGCTCCCCTGCTAGAACCTCCAAACAAGCTCTCAAGAAGGAGGCAGGAAGGAGTGTTCAAGGGAAGGGAGGAGGAGCAAGAACCTAATACTTTATAGCCTGTGAGACATTTAGCTGTCAGACAACAGAGCATTCAACAGAATTGAGTAGAACTAAGTGCCCTCTTTCTTACTTTACTTTAATGACTAGAAAGGAACAGAAAGAACAAGGTAAAGGACAGAAGAGCAAATCTACATGTTGCCAACCAAAAGCAGAGAGGTTAGTGTATTTTCAAGTGCTTGAAATGCTTCTTTTAACGTAATGTAATTTTTTTTTCCTTTCCTGGGCCATGTCTAATACTAAGATCAGTGTTTAAATCAGTTCACATAAACCCAATGTAAATTAGGTAATAACTAATGAAAAAACAAAAAGGAGTATCAGCTTCTGTATCTTTTTCTTTTATTAAATCAAGGGCTGTATTTTTATGTCCAATTATTAGTCTTGTTTATTTCTCTTCTGCATGTAGAGCAGAGATAAAATTCATTTTGTCTTTTTTCTTAATTCTGGTGATAAGTGAGTTTCAGTTCTAGTTTTTTGGGTTTTTTTTTATTTTTTCTTAACGTTTATTTATTTTTGAGACAGAGAGAGACAGAGCACGAACGGGGGAGGGTCAGAGAGAGGGAGACACAGAATCTGAAACAGGCTCCGGGCTCCGAGCTGTCAGCACAGAGCCGGCGCGGGGCTCGAACTCGCAGACCGCGAAATCATCACCCGGGGCCGAAGTCGGCCGCTTAACCGACTGAGCCACCCAGGCGCCCCTCAGTTCTAGTTTCTTTAACTATCAACTCAGAGTTACCGGTAAACTTTTTGCAAAAGCATTTTTAAAAAAAAATCATACTTTTGATGAGGGAGCAGAAGACAAGATGAGAACCAAGCACAAGTAGCATTACCTGCACCCCCTCCCCCCGGCAGGATATCAGTGACAGTCCTCAGGCACTCCGGCTGCCCAAGGACAAAGGAAAGGACAAACAACAAATGGTTAAACTGATTAGAGTATCTATACGTTTACAAATATCTTAGAAAATTACAAGAAAAAGGCAATCCTATCAATAGCCTAATCTCCAGTAACCTGAGTACTCAGTTTCCGGAGCCCCAACATCACCCTCCATAGTGATATGGAGAACAGAGGCAAGAAGGAAATGGCAGGCAAAGTTAAATTTCTTTATAACCTGCAGCCCATTGGCAAATACTTGAGGCAAATGCAGAGTACAACATTTCTCCAGGAGCTCCCTACTATTAAAGCTTTGCCAGAGGGAAAAACAACCTTAGCTTGACAGTAACTAGGTCTCCAGTATTCTGTGATTCTTTAGCATATGAAAATCTCTTTGGAAGCTTCCCTTTTGACTTGACCTTACCCCAGCCTCTATAGCACATAAGGAGCCACTCTTCACAGCCCCAGGGCAGCTCTTCCTGCCCACAGGTATTGTCCTTGGGCTTTAATAAAATCACCTTTTTGCACCAAACATGTCTTCAAGAATTCTTTCTTGGCCATCAGCTCCAAACCCCCCATCTCACCCCGAAACCTCATCAGTTTCAGAATATTAATTTTACTAGAGATGTCAATATTGGTTCTTTGATGAGATTAGAAATTAGGGTTATGCTGATGAGAATAACAGTCTCAGATTTTCAAACTAGCAATATGAGAACAAAAAAAGTCTTAGAAAATAATGTAAAAAATAAAGATTCATCATTTATTTTATATATGTGTGTGTGTGTGTGTGTATACATATATATGATATAGGATTCTTACACAGCTGCATGTATGTGTATGTGTGACAGTGTACAAATTCAGGTCCAGTAATACAGACTGACTTAAAATCTAGACTTAATCTTGCTTGCAGTCGAATGTTGAATGCCAACTAGTAAATGTATAGCGGGTGCTGGAACTGGAAAAATCACCACTTTAAAGATATCTTAGTCAAAATTAGTTTAGGCAAAAATCATCAATAAGTATGAAGTCCAGGGTAATATTTTGATGAGAAGCAGGATATTTGCATGGTCGTAAAGTGTCTCCACATGGATCACTTAGTTGTTGCATGGGGGAATATAATAACTATACAGTAGAGAAATTGGATAACATCTTGGCAGAGTGATCAAAATTAATATCCCTAATGTAGGACAGATGAATAGCATATGACCCCAGATGTGATGTGGCTATGAATCCATAACCTGAATCTAATAAAAAAACACTAGACACATGCAAAGGGAATATTCTTTTTTTAAAAAACCAATGTTATAAAGACAAAGAATCCTGTGGAAGTATTCTAGATTATTCCAGATGAAAGAAGAATAAACAGACATGAAAACTGAATGTAAGTATAAATATAAATATACATATTTATATATGTAATAGGGGTGCCTGGGTGGCTCAGTTAGTTGAGCATCTGACTCTTGATTTTGGGCTTCAGCTCAGGTCATGATCTCAGGCTCATGGGATTGAGCCTGCAGAAGATTCTCTCTCTTTCTCCCTCTGCCCCTCTCCCCTGCTCATCACTCTCTGTCTCTCTCTCTCTCAAAACAAAACAATAGCAAAACATTTAAAATGTATATATAATATCTGATCTTAGACTAGATCATGTGTTAAAGGGCAAAAAAAAAAAAAACCCACAAAGAACATTAGCAAGTCATTTGAAAAATTAGAATATAGATGGTAGTTTAGACTAAAAGATTATATCAATGCTAAATTTCCCAAAATTGGTAACTGTACTGTGGCCCTGTAAGAGAATATTCTGTTTCTTATGAAATACACATGGGTGGATTTAGAGAGAAAGAAAAATCAAATGGAAAACACAAATGGATAAAAGTATTAAAAATAGGTGATTATGGGCAAAGGATATAGTATTCTGATTTTTAAGATGTTCAATAAATTTGAGGTCATTTTCAAGTAAAACATTACCATTTCCTAAAAAGCAGCATGTATTCACACACACACACACACACACACACACACACACACACAGTCTTAGCAAGTCAAAATGTGTAGGAATTCTGAGAATATCATACTGTCTGATACTAGAAATCTAATGAGTAGGAAGGGGCTATTAACAAAAAAGCAGCTGTTCCCTGATAACTCTCTGGGACGCTGGCCCTTATCCATCCTTCTTTCGGACCATTGAGATGCTCTCTTCCACCATCCCCAAACACAGGGAACACTTCACAGCTTAAGCAGCTTAAGTCATGGATGAATCAGGCAGTAGTAATGCCATAGGAGAAAATGGTGACATCTGGTGCCCAATGGAGTGCTGGAAGGGGAAACAAAAAAATAGTAGACATAATGTGATCACTCACATGACAGCTGACCATGCTTAACTGAAATAATCACTAAGACTCCTAAAACTATGATCTCAAGGGAATAAAATCCACTATGCCATGATTGCACCCCCATTTAATATCCACAAACTGACAACTTCTTGGGAAGCTTATTACATACAATTCTATGTGAAGCCTATACATGCACGGACTTTCTATGAAAAACGCAAATGGTCACCCCAATGACCACAATCAAGAGGCACACCTAAAATAGTTAGATTTTTTAAAACATTTTTTACATTCATAAGTGCAAAGGCCTCAAGCAGAACACAAAATCAATGTAAAACTGAGAGAAGAATGCAAGTCTCCTTTTTTTGCAATCAAATATTCTGCCTGGAGAGCCCTGCTTTAAGGAACATAAATTAAAAAACAATGAAAACTATTCATCACAAAGACACTGTTCCTCTACCCCTCCTTTATCAACAAAACCATGTTAAACATTGAACAGGATTCTGTTTTTTCTGTCAGTGATCACATCAATACGCACTGAACGGAAAGAAGAAAAACTTGGTAGTTTTTAATCGCATACCTGTGGCAAAGCTTCCAGAAAGATCTTTCCTAGACAAGGGCTGTTTGGAGAATGAAAAGGGGAGATTGAAGAGTGGGAGATGGTATCAGGATAGATAAGTTAGAAAAATATCAAGAGGAGAGTTCATCTAAGGGGAAGAAAGAAAAGATAAGAAAAAAGGAAAGATAGAAGACCAGGTCATAAGGAAAGTGGTTTACCATGCTCCCACTTTCTTTGAACTGATTTTTAAATCATATTCTATCTAGACTTTCCATTGTAAACAAACCAAAAAAAAGAGATTAAGAAAAACCCTAAAATTTTGGCAAGAAAGTGCTTCTTAGTCCTTTTTTTTTTTTCAGATAATTTTTAATTGTCTCATTAGAAAATACTGAATTGGTGTGACAAGGGTTTGGGCTGCCTCCTGTTCTCTCTGACTCTGCCAGAGTCATTGGATTTACAAAAGAGCCAAAGGTTCTTACCTAAGTTTCTCCAGTGAGGAAATAAGCATACATAACATATATTTACAAATGACAAGTGTGTTTTCTGTGGGAGTTCCTGTTATAAAAACAGTCACCCCAAGCCTACTTACTCAGAAGCCCTGACTTCTGAAAAAATAATGTTTTTCTGTAGAAGTAAAGGATTGAAGATATGTATAAAGCAATGAAAAGTAATTTGTGACCAATTTTATATGGTATCACTTTTGTGATGAGTCATTTTACCATGAAGAAATTCTAAAACAGTCAATTTTAAATGAACTTGAAATTGTCCCCTTGTGTTGTTTTTGCAAGTGTGCTGAGCTTACCTGGTAATTGTTGGATATAGTAACCTAGTAATCATCTGATACACAGGTTCCTCACCGTTACTGATGACAACCATCTGAGAAGATCGGTCTGTTACACACACATGGTGTCCAGCTTCACCCTGGGTATTAAAACATCCTCAATCCCATGGCTCTTCATCACTGACTATCATTCCTCTGAACAGCATTTAAACACAACTTTAACATTGACATTTTTATACCATCAAAATCTCTTTGCTGTCAGAAAATAAGTCTACCTTCTTTTTAACTGAGGAAACTAAATAAAATAAAGACCCCCCACCCCCTAAGCTTCCAGGACCTTTCCTATTTCCCCACACCCATGCTATCTACTGAGAGATTCATCAGCAGATAGTACCTTTCTGTGTGACATTTTGCTTCAGTCCTGGGAACCTGTTGGTAACCAGCTGTGGAAGTGGAAAATAGAGAAAGTTTGTGTGCCACTAGAGCAAAGAATGGAGCAGAGGTATGTAGTTGGGCAGAGATGAGATAAAGAAAAAAAAAAGTTTTCAGTAACATTGCTGTCCTCAGTTTCCCTTTGTTTATAGCATCCAGCTCAACTGAGGGGTATTCCACAATCCATCTCAAAACATTTCATCTATTGCTTGCTTGGGTTTCTGGTTCATGACACAAAATGTCTTAAATAATATAGCTGCTATAAAAAAATTCTTAACTTTAGAACTTGATATGCATTGAAATTTCCTCCCCAGAAAGATTAGTCCTAACCCCTAGCACTTGTGAATGTGACCTTATGTCAAAATAGGGTCTTCACAGATATAATCAAGTTCTGATGAGGTCACACTAAATCGGAACAGGCCCTAATCCAATGTCTGTTATCAATCTAAGATGAGGGAAATTAGGACACAGACTCACAGAGAGGAGAATGCACGAATGCACGTAAAAACATAGGGGAAAAGTCTCAGTGAGAAGATAGCAATGTGAAGACAGAGCCAGAGGTTGGAGTAATGCCACCACATCCCAAAGGAGGTCATGTGTTACTGGCCATCACTAGAAGCAAGGAGAGAGGCATGAAGCAGATTCTCCCTCAGAGCATCCAGAAGGAACCAAACCCACCAACACCTTGAGTTTGGGCATCTAGCTTAAGAACTGTGAGAGAATAAATTGCTGCTATTTAAGACACCCAACGTGTGGGACTTTGTTATAGTAGCCCAAAGAAGCTAATCCGGGAGACCATATTATTCTGGTTTTAGAGCTAAGGACCCTGATGCTAAAAGTTAAAGTAACTGGCTTAAAGCAAAGTCAAATGTCTGGCAAGTAGAAGGCCATGTCCTGTGATATTTCTTTCATGCCATGTAACTATCACAACTGAGAAATTCTAATTGAATTTAATATATCAATGGTACTCTGTGATTGACCTCCTGCTTCTAGGTAATAACTAGTTTATCTTTATTTTAATCAATCAATTTTATAAAGAATAAGAGATAAAACATTATTAAAAGAAAAGGTGTTAAGCAAGAAAGCTGTAATGTAAAATGCTGTCACCATTACATATGACATTTTGTGAAATCTCAAGGTAGTAGTCAGCAGTGATAATATTATATGCACCATTGCCTAAGCTGTCACATTGTTAAGCCACTTTAAAAATATACCAGGCCTCACTAAATCCTTAAAGTTTTTTGCACTCTGGTCTTCTGATAGATTTTAGATTTTATTAAAGTATCAAAGTTCTACTTTTTCGTGAGAATATAGGGCACACTGAAAGTCATTATGAGGGATACAGAGGGTGTGGGAGAACGGTCATTTCTTGCAGGCAGTTCATGTGCCAAGCATTGTGCTAAACATTTTTATATCCTTATATTAATGTGATGTAGTATATATTATTATTCCCACTTTAAAAAGAAACTGTGTGTCAGAGAGTGTATATAAATGGCCTTAAGTCACAGAGGTCATGAGTGTTGGAACTGGGTCTATGTCTACCTGAAACCTTAACCAATTGCGCTTCCATTCTACTGAGCTGGCATTTGCAGTCATGAAGAGGACTTAATGCATAAGTTTGCTGCTCACAAATGAAATGAAAAAAGCCCTAGTGGTGCAAAAGCAGAAGGGAAAGTTCTAGGAATAGACCAGATTTTTGAAAACTTCCAAAGAAAATAGCAGGTGAGATGGGATTGATGCTTAAAGAAAGATGAAGCCATAACCCAAGACATCAGAGGAAAATATGGATCTTCCCCAACTCTGGAGTAACTCAATGAAAGAAACAGTATGGGCACTCATGGGTGACCACATGATGCTCTAATAAAGCATTTTTTTGAGACAGTTGTCTCCTTTCTCTATAAAAATAGAATGGCTGATAGCTATTACTTTTGACCTCAAAAAAAGAAGACAGTGACCTTATCTCTAAAGAAAGTAGGCTACGTATCTTGGAGGCCTCTAGTAAAGACATTGGAACCCAGGGAAGAAGCAGAGCCTGATAGAACACCAATTTTCCCCAATGGAAAGAAACAGAAAAGCAAAAGTTGTACCACACACCAAAGCCCTTCTTACTTTACAATATGGAAGTTCCTAGGTTGTCTGCATGCCCCTGTGATGGATACTATGTTGTGACAGAGTCCCTTTTGTATTGAAGGACTCATTCTACCAATGCTGGGTGTGTTACCTAAGAATAGATTTCATTTACTTACACTATTGGGGAAGCATCTTAGGCTTAAGAAAGCTGCTCACCAAGGGCATATCACCCTTCTTCCAGCATCCTGTATCCTCCAATGACTGGTTCATGCAAGGATATAAAGACTCAACTTGTTTGACTAAATCAGGGCAACTATGGAGGGCTTGTCTGGTTTTAGAACTCTGTGGGGGTGGCTAAAGTTTTGTGTTGACTGTATCATGGCCCAACTTCTCCCTCTACCCCCTTTCTGTTTTCTTTTCTTCTCCAGTAGGAGTTGATCTTGAGAGCAACTCAATAAACTTACACATGCTTATTTGTGTCTCAGAGGCAGTTTTCTGTGAAACCTAATCTAACCCTTTTTTGACCACACCTACGGGACATCTTCCATCAGTGTGTTCGGTTTAAATGGGTTTCCTGGTTGTTCTCCCATTCAAAAAAGAGTCCTTCTGGAAAACTAAGAGTTGTCAAGAATGGAGGAAGCAACATAGGCCACATCACACTAATCAACTGTTTTCATTTATGTGTGCATGAACTACTGTGAAAATCAACAGATATTTGAGAAAAATCAACTGTATGAAAGACAGTCACAAGAAACCACTGGAACAATTGAATACAGAAGAAACAGTTCAGTTAGAGATTCAGAAGCAATTTTTCTAAGTACATAATCTAGAGACTGAAAAGGCATTTACTACAGCAATGGAAATACAAACCAAGATCAGAGAAAAGTAATTTCTTAAAAATTTGAAATATTCTAAAATTATAAAAGAAATTCTGAATTTAAAGACTGAACTTTATGTTATTTCATTTTAAATTTTAGTCAGTTAACATACAGTGCAATATTGCTTTCAGAAGTAGAATTCAGTGATTCATCACTTACATTCAACACCCAGCGCTCATCACAGCAAATGCCCTCTTAATACCCATCACCATCTAGCCCATCTCCCACCCACCTCCCTCCATCAACCCTCATTTTGTTTTATTATTGTTGAGAGTCTCTTGTGGTTTGTTTTCCTCTCTACCCTCCCTGCCCCCCTTTTCATATGTTCACCTGTTTCATTTCTTAAATTCCATGTGTATGGTATGTCTTTCTCTTATTGACTTATTTTGCTTAGCATAATACATTCTAGTTCCATAGTCATATTCCATCATACATATATATACCACATCTTCTTTATCCATTTGTCAGCCAATGGACATTTAGGCTCTCTCCATAGTTTGGGTTAATAATGCTGCTGTAAACTTTGGTGTACATTACCCCTTTGAATCTGTAATCTTATATCCTGTGGGTAAATACCTAATAGTGCAATTGCTGTAGTGTAGGGTAGTTCTATTTTTAGCTTCTTGAGACACCTCCATACTGTTCTCCAGAGTGCCTGCACCAGTTTGCACTTCCACCAACAGTGCAAGAGGGTTTCCCTTTCTCCACATCCTCGCCTGTTATTTCTTATGTTGTTAATTTTAGCCACTATGACAGGTGTGAGGTGGCATCTCATCATGGTTTTGATTTGTATTTAATGGGTGATGAGTGATATTGAGCCTCTTTTCATGTGTCTGTTAGCCATCTGGATATATTCTTTGCAAAAGTATCTATTCATGTCTTCTGTGCATTTCTTAACTGGGTTGTTTGGTTTTTGGATATTGTGTTTGGTAAGTTCTTGATAGATTTTGGATACTAAACCCTTTGTCAGATATGTAGTTTGCAGATACCAACTCCCATTCCATAGGCTGGCTTTTAGTTTTGTTGATTATTTCCTTAACTGTGCAGAAGCTTTTTATCTTGATGAGGTCCCAAATAATTCAGGTTTGTTTTTGTTCCCCTTGCCTTCAGCAATGCGTCTAGTAAGAAGTTGCTCTGGCCGAGGTTGCTGCCTGTGTTCTCCTCTAGGATTTTGATGGTTTCCTGCCTCACATTTAGGTCTTTCATCCATTTGGAGTTTACTTATGTGTATAGTATAAGAAAGTGGTCCAGTTTCATTCTTCTGCCTGTCACTGTCCAGTTTTCCCAACACCATTTATTGAAGAGACCATCTTTATTTCCTTTGGATATTCTTCCCTGCTTTATCAAAGATGAGTTGACCATATATAGTTGTGGGTCCACTTCTGAGTTTTCCATTCTGTTCCATTGGTTTTTGCATCCGTTTTTGTGCCAGCACCATCCTGTCTGGATGACTACAGCTTTGTAATATAGCTTGAAATTGGAATTGTGATGCCTCCAGCTTTGTTTTGTTTTCAAGATTGCTTTGGCTATTTGGGATTTTTTGTGGTTCCATACAAATTTTAGGATTGTTTGTTCTAGCTCTGTGAAAAATGCTGGTGGTATTTTGATAGGGATTGAATTAAATGTATAGATACTTTGGGTAGTACAGACATTTTAACAGTGTTTGTGATTCCAACCCATGTGCATGGGATGCTTTTTCATTTCTATGTGTCCTCTTCATTTTCTTTCATAAGTCTTCTATAGTTTTCTGAGTACAGATCTTTTACTCTTTAGTTAGGTTTATTCCTAGGTATCTTATTGTTTTTCTTGCAATTGCAAATGGGATTGATTCCTTGGTTTCTCTTTCTGCTGCTTTGTGACTGGTGCATAGAAATGCACTAGATTTGTTCACAATGGTTTTATATCCTGTGACTTTGCTGAGTTCATATGTTAGTTCTAGCATTTTTTGGTGGAGCATTTTGGGTTTTCTACATAGAGTATCATGTGATCTTCAAATAGTGAAAATTTGACTTCTTCCTTGCTGATTTATATGCCCTTTATTTCTTTTTGTTTTCTGATTGCTGAGGCTAAGACTTCCAGTACTATGTTAAATAGTAATGGTGAGAGTGGACATCCTTGTCTTGCTCCTGACCATTGGGGGAAGGCCGTCAGTTTTTCTCCGCTGAGGACCATATTAGCAGTGAGCCTTCTGTACGTGGCTTTTATGATGTTGAGGTGTTCCATCTATTCCTATATTGTTGAGAGTTTTTATCAAGAATGGATGATGTATTTTGTAAAGACTGAATTTTAGAACGGAAATGTGACAAGATCAACCCTGGAAAAACTAAGACTACCAAGAATTGTAAAATGTAGGAATATTAAGAATTGTAGAAATCTAGCAAGTTGACAAAGAGAAAATAGTAACAATGGGAAAAACAAATAATTAAAAATTATATCCACCAATTTTCCCAAGTTGAAGACATAAGTGTTCACTAAAAAGGCCTCTTGAGAGACAAAAAATGACTCCTGGAGAAATTATTGTAAACTTTTAATACTCTGATATGAAATAAAATAACATAAATACTTTGAGGAGAAATAAAGCTCTCCAGGAGAGCTGACTAGTACAAAAACTGAACAGTGGTGTGGGTGAGAAATGAACCACACTTATTGTTTTAAGCCACTGACATTTGGGAATCATCACTAATGACAAGTATCATCTAGTATTATCTTAATATAAAAATCAGATGAATTTGATAAATCAAGCAGTAGAGATTTAAATGTCTTATTTAAAAGTATAAAAACATGCACCAAGTTTGTATTACCACTAATAATAACAGTGATGATGATGATGAAAATAATAATAATAATAATAATAATAATAATAATAATGGCATCAAATCCAAACATAGAAAAGAAAGAAAAGAAGGACTGAGGGTAGTGTAAATTTGTTCCTCATCATCATGGTGGCAGGGTGGAAGTGGTTTGAAGATAAAGAGATATTATATAAATTTGACAAATTAGGAATCAGATGACAAGACACAATTGTTTTTCTTATAGCTGAAACAACCATAAAATCTAGGAGCTGTTAACACCGTAGTCTCTGGAAAGTACAGCTGGCAGTGAAACAGATTATTGCTTTCCATTTTGCTTTCTTTTGTTCAGCCTGATATCCTTTTACCACGTGCATGCATTATTTTAAAAAATGTAAACATATTTATTCTATCTTTTTTAAAAAAATAAATTATTATTCAGTGAAGCTCTATCCTGCATCCTGCAGATAAACTGAATGAAATAACCCAGTGTTTATGGAAGTAGAAAGATAACCTTAATACATTGTTAGGAGTGAATGAAGTAAGCTGCCCAATGTTGTATATAACATGAACCCAACTGAGTAAATAAATTTGTGCCAAAAGAAGGAGTAGAAAGGGAGAGAGGAAAGAAAAAGAGAAAGAGAGACAGAGACAGAGAGAGAATTCTTCATGAGGAGGTAACCATCGAAGGTGCAAGCCTCCCCAGGAATGAATGTACCTGGAAGAAATGGCCACGAAATGTGGAAACAATGGGAATCACAACAGTGGAGCAGCGTCGTCAGTAGCCTCGGATTTCTGGAATAACGATCATTTATTCCCCGCATTTGAAATTTCCTGGCTGTGGGTATTAGTGTCAAATAAGTAAATTTCAAGATTCTTTACTGAAAATCATAAATTACTTTTACACACTAATATAGTGACTCAAAAATACCATATGATACGGATTTCAAGGAATTGGCTGGCTGACACTTTCTGCAGGGGACAACTATATTTAAATGCATACCTTATTTTTAAATGTGATGTTTGCTTGGAGTTTTATTTGAAATTGCATACCTAAAGAATATTTTGAAAATTCATTTTAGGAAGCCGTATTGTAGTTGTGATTCAATTTCAAATTAACCATTCCCAAATTCCTTGCCAGAGATACTCATTTTACTCTTTTTAATACGTATGAAAGCAATCGAGTTCCAGCTTGCCAAATTTCTCATCTTTCAGTGAAAAAGCAGCGGATCTAGAGTCTGGCAGCATCCAAGAGGTTGTTTTGTTGTTGTTTTGTTTTATTTCTTTTTTTTATTCCCCCTGTGAAATTCTGAAAAGACTTGATGACATTATTGGTCCAAAAATAATTGCGAATGTTGTGGCCAGTAAATTGAAGCCAGATATACAGCAGCTTTATTTTCTAGCTTTACTTTCTTCTCACAAGCAACTGAAGGTCACTGACAAAAAAAAAGAGAGAGAGAGAGAGCACTGAATAATGCTTTTTTTGCCGGAGTCCAGCTCCAGCAGGTCCAGGGGTTCCTGAAGGATGAACGGCGTCAGTGAAAAAGTGAAAAAAATAAAAATAAAACAAAAATAAAAATGGGCACAGACAACAGCAGTGTGTTGAACTGGCAGCTTTATTGTGGCAAACGTGGCATGATATTTGTGAGCAGTTTCCTTGTAGCGTACGTCATCTATGTTTTCTGGCATTTCCTAATTCTAAAAATGTCTCTATGTGTAATCACCCTTTAAGGAATAACATGGTTATGTTCTCATAACGTTTCCTCCTGCCCTTTGCTTATTGATTAATTTCTTACATCATTTTCATTATGTATCTACGTTTATCTATAATCTATAGAGCATTTGCTTTGCTGTTTTTATGAAAGGTCATCTATCTCTCAACACCTCAAGTGGAACAGTTACAGGGACATGACCTCTTAGTTGTTTCCCTGCACCATTTGTGGCTTGAGGAACAAAAGTGTTAGCCTCAGCCTGAGGTGCCAGGAGGGGGCCAAGAGGGCCTTACGAACCACGCCTTACACCTTCTCAGAGAGACAATGCACCTAGGAACTAATGAACCATTCTGTACTTTAACTGACTAGGTTCAGTCATCATCTAGAATGCCTCCTGGGGGCCAAGTGGGCCTAGGGGTTGGAGTAAATTGTGCCCATAGATACACTCCTTTGTTGCCAGAGTGGCGCTTTCAAATCCATTTGTTCCTTCCTTGGCTGAGAAATCTATGAAGCTATCCTTCCTTTAGGTAGAAGAGTCTTTACATGGGGTGGCAAGGGCTAAATGTAGGGCTGCACAATTTCCTCGTGGAGCCTTATTTCCTTCCCCAATAGTTCTTTTCCCAGGGGGACTGTCGTGGGCAATTCCCCAGCAGACAATTCCCCAGGTACTTTTCTTAAGGCCAAATTACATAAAAGCGGGAGTACAAGAAGCTTCACTGTCGGGCCGCCCTGCGGTCCCGATCTGTCCACCGCCCGGGCCCTGCCATCAGGCTGGTTGGATAGCTCGGCTTCCGGCACTTTTTACTCAAGTGATTCAATGTTTTAGGCTGTGAAATACACTGGTATTTCAGCAATAGTCTGGGAGGGCATCTTGGACAAGAACAGTGTATTCCGTGTACTCAGCAAGCAATTTTGAACCACTCTGCAGCGAATACCATGCTAGGAACAGCCATAAACCTGCAGAAGCCGGAGGTCATGTGGCAATTTATAATACGCAAATCCTCTATTACACCAGCATATGTTCACTGGCAGATGGGCGGCGAAAGCTGTCGTCAGCTTCTGTTATCACAGGGACACGGCTGTCTACTAACTCACTGATGGAAACATGAAGCCATAAACCAGATAAAGACGGTGGGTTGTTGAGGAGATGGGCATAGCAGGGTGCCAGCCTGACCACGGCAGCGTCCCAGGCTGAGATGACGCCGACAGCTGCGTGTTGGGCTCCACCACAGATGTCACACGGGTCATTTTGAGCAGTTCCATCCTGGCATTTCTGAGCTGCCCTTCCCACCAAACAGTAGAACACAGTCGCCCCCAAAGTGGTTCTGGAAGCTTGCTAATTCCCTGGCAGTGGGATGATGCTTAGGGAAATCGATTCTGCTCGGCTCTGGGTGCCCTGTGAGGGAAGACCCCGCAGTGTGGGCAGCTGATGGGAGGTTTGAAACCCAAGAGAATCTGCAGCAGTGCTTGTGTGAGAAAGCGGAAGCGTCTGCAACGACAGAAAAGGAGGCGTGAAGGAGAGACACAAGGCACAGCCTCAGGAATGTGCCTGGGCTTCTGGGCCACAGAAGGGCAGACAGGTAACCCTGGAGGGCAGAAATCAGAGGGGAGATTTTGTGGCAACTTCAGCCTGTTTCCTCAGTTCTGGAGTTTGATGGTCAGCAGACTCTTTCCCCCCGTTAAACTTCATGTCATTCCTACCTATCACCAAAGTCTCTCTCCCACTCTTTCTCCCTTTTCAGTAAAGAAATTTAAACTTGTTTCAACTCAGTATTTGTCCCGTGATTGCTGTCCGCCTGACAACGTGCAAGGGAGCATGCAAATGCAAAGTAAGAGTGACATGCTTCCTCCCTTAGGGACCTGAGTAATTTTGGAATGACATGATCCATGAAATGTTTGGAGAAAGATATAACACAGGATATAATCAAGTGTCACAGAACGTATTAGAGGAAATGAATGTCACTGGCAGGTCAGGAAAGGTGAAGATCGAATCTGGGACCAGGTACAAGAGAGGTGGTGGGACAGGAAATGCACCATGAAGGAGGAAGAGCATCGGGACAGAAACGAAATAGCAATACTTTGAGTAGGTGTGCGTTTTCATTGAGGAGATGGGACACTGGAATGCCCTGTGTCCTCCTCCGGTCCAGAAAAGCAGATTCTGCCCCTGCAAATCTGGTCGCTGTGAATGAGAGTTGTGATGCAATATGAATGAGACTTGCGGTTTATAGATCTGGCCACTGAAGAGTCCACTGGTGACAAAAAACATCACTGTTGCATAATATGGAATCATCTGTCTTCTAGGTGAAAAAGCTGAGAGGCAGATTTTGTAAAGAAGTGGATTCTGTTTACTTTCCTCCCAATTTTAGGTACCAGTATCAGTGAGGAGTCAGGTGTTCTCCCTGAAATCCTGAATTAAATGCTTCTTGGAATACTGGAAACCCAAGGAAAAGATCGGTTAGGGAGAACTTAGCCTAAACCTTGCAATAAAATAAGTGCAACGTGACAAAAATCATTTTAATTATAACCTCTTGTTTAAGTAGATGGAAGATGGGTATAAAACAAATATGACATGTCCCCTGACTTAATTGCACGAGACTGTACGTACTGTGTCCTCTGGTTGGCACAGGGGAAACCTTTGCACCCCAGGATGAGCAAAATAGTCACTTTACCTAGCTCTAGTTCACAAAATCATTGAGGCCTTCAGTTATCATTCCTGTAAATTATTGACTCTACAAAGAAAATAGCCGTGTCCTTGATTTTTGCAACAGTGATTATATTATGACACTTGGCAGGTATGATAATCATTTGAGAACTGTTTGCACCATGAATAAACTAGGTATTGCCTGAGTGACCTGGCAGGGTGTTTGTTTGTTTGTTTGTTTGTCTGTTTACCTTTTGACTGGTTTCCCATTCACACACAGAGAGCTGAAATGGGTGTAGTTTCAACCTTACAACAATCAAAAAATGATAAACAGCAAGTTCATAACTTGTCTGAGCCCACCTCCAGGAAGCTGAGCAAGACAACCAACCGGTCCCAAATCTAAGAAGAGAAAGGTACCCTCAAGAAGAGAGGAAATGCCTTGCCTGCTTTACCAGGGTAAGATGCAGCCAGTGAGAAGAGCTCAGCCCAGGTGATGGAAAATGGGTAGAAACTCTGTGTACCCTGCCCATCTAGGGTGAAGACCCTGGGAGCCCAAGCAGAGAGGAAGTTCACACCTTCTTGCAGAATTTTTCTATGTAAATTTTACTGGGCACTCATAGAAATATAGGGGAAATCCCAAGAAAGTCTCCCTTGTATGGAACTGGGGGAGGGAAATGGTAGCCATGGCAAGAGAAGTGAGGAATTTCACCAAGATCCTTCTTCCCTATCTCCCTTATGGGAGATGATCTTTGAAAAAAATTATCAAGGACAAAGCCTTAATCTGTGTGTGGGGTGGAGGATGGGAGTGGGGGAAGGACAGGGTATGTGAGGAACGGTGAACTGAGGATGCCACATCCCTGCGACCAAGAGTATGGTGCCTGCCTAAGACTGAGGCTTATTGAGAACAACAGAGAAAACACCCCTACACACACATACACACTCTCTCTCTCTCACACACACACACACACATTGCCAGGTTAGCAAGTTTCTAGTCACATGTAATTTACTTGCAATAGGTAAGAGACAGACTCTCTCTGGGACATAGCTCCCAGGGAAGACCAGAAGCAAAAAAAGAGAAGACATGTGAAAAAAGGCCTCTGGCAAACTCCCATCCTAAATATATTTCTAGAGGATTAAGCCTGTGGTGTCCTGAGAGTAACATTAGCCTAACAAGCTGCAAACCCAGCTCACCTCCTAATTAGATTAACTCAACCCTCCACACAGCAGGTTACCAGAAGAAAAGTCATGCCCATTTCCAAGAGTTACAAAAAATATTTACCTCAGTGTCTATAGTCTGAAAAGAGTTGTCTGGCGGGGCTCCTGGGTGACAGTGGGTTAAGCGTCCAACTTCGGCTCAGGTCATGATCTCACAGTTCGTGAGTTCAAGCCCTGCGTCGGGCTCTGTGCTGACAGCTCAGAGCCTAGAGCATGCTTCAGATTCTGTGTCTCCCTCTCTCTCTGCCCCTCCCCGACCGACATCTTGTCTCTCTCTCTCTCTCTCTCTCTCAAAAATAAATAAATATTGAAAAAAAAATTAAAAAAAAAAAGAGTTGTCTGGCTTTCAACAGCAAAAATTAGGAAGCACACCAAAAGGGGAGACAATCCAAAGCAGAGTCAGATATGCCCCAAGTCTTGGAACATCTCACAGGGAAGTTACTAACCATGATTAATATGTGAGAGGCTCTCATGGGAAAAGTAGGCAATATGCAAAATCAGATGGTAATTTTAGTGGAGAAAAAAATTTAAGAAAAAAAAAACAAATGGAAATACTAGAGATAAAACCATGTAACAGAAAATGAAGATTTCCTGCGAGAATATTGTTATTAGACTCTATACGACTGAAGCAAATATTAGTGAGCTTGACAAGTCTATGGAAATTATCCAAACTTCAAGAGCATGTGAGAGCGGTGGGGACATACCAAACAGCCTAACGTATATGCAACTGAACACACAGGAGAGGGGAGAACAGGGCAAGAAGAAATATTGGAAGAACTGAGTATCTGCTGAATTTTTTTACTTGGCGAGTCAGTCCTTCTAAAGGGTGAATCTCCTTAAAAACTTCTCTCCACAAAGTCTAATTTATTTCTTAAATGCTCCTGTCTCAGCATATTCCTTTGACAAGTGAGAAATCACTTTCAGACTAAAGCACAGATCTAGTTTTGTGTGAGCTACTCATCTCTCTCCATACAGAACTTTTGATGGTGTTTGGCCAAGAACTCTAGTCCTGAAAGATAGTCTATGAGTGAGAAAATTATCAAGGACAGTAAATTTCAAAAATGCAGATTACAGTCTCTGTCTTTGATTGATCACAAATCAGATTATGAAATGCCATCAGAGGCTTTACAGCAAAGAAATGTACCTGATCCATTTTGATCGAGTATTTTCTAAATCTGTTTATTTTCTAAATCTGTTTGACCATATACTGCTTCTTTCCACATAATATTTATTAAAATTGTGAAAAACTATATTATAATTAGTCAGTTTGTGGTAATTATAAACAAGAGTTTAATGCTATTTTCCCTTCTTTTTTCTTTATTTTTTTCGGATTTTTTTTTCAGGTCTGTAAGGCCTTGTATGAACTGGGCCTTCACTGTTTCTCAAACTGAATCTTCTGTTCTCCACTAACTCACTATATTTTAATTCTGTTGCCCTTAATCATTCATTCTAGATTCATTTCTGCCTTAAGGCCTTTGCATTTTCTGTTCTTTCTGCCCCAAATGCTTTTCTGTTAGGTATTTGTACGCCTTTCTCTCTCATTCAGATCTCTGGCAAACTTCACCCATTTTGACAAATCCTTATTAGCAACCTGTTCTAAATTACCATATCCCTCCATCATCCTTTATCCCTTTATTCTGCATTATTGCATCATTGCATTGATTACTACCTAACATTACACTTTGCATTCTTTGTTTCTCATCTGACTCCTGTTGACAAATGTAGATTCCTTAAGACCAAGGACCTTGTCATCTATCTTAATCAATATCCTCAGTGCCTAGAATGATAACTGATATCATTCTAGAATGACAGGGACTAATAAAAATCTTTAAAAGAGTGAGAGAGTAATGGATTGGTCTCTATCAGGTTGCATTCTTCTTTGATCCATACTTAATTGGCTTAGCCAACCTATCCATAACAGAAGTGATACACTAATTGGAAAATATTCTCTCTCTTGATCTTACTTATTTAAAAAATCAGTCATTATAGTATAAAGGCTTTCTGACGTCGACAACTATAATTCTATTGCTCTAGTTTTCTTCTTCTTAATTGGTCTTGTGCCAATTTAGGCAATGTGGGGGCATCTGATAATGTACTGTGCTAGCATCTCACACAAGAGATATTATGGGCCTGATTTGAATAATACTGTGTAGCTTCCCCTAACTTAAAGGGACAAAAAAGTTATTATTTTGCTCTGGGAGATTATCTACTATTTTTCAAAAAAATGATTTCTGGGGGTGCCTGGGTGGCTCAGTCGGTTAAGTGTCTGACTTCAGCTCAGGTCATGATTTCATGGTTCATGCCTTTGAGCCCCATGTTGGGCTCTGTGCTGACAGCTCAGAGCCCGGAGCCTGCTTCAGATTCTGTGTGTCTTTCTCTGACCCTCCCCCCCCCTCAGAAATACATAAGCATTAAAAAAATTAAAAATTAAAAAAATGCTTTCTGGTCATGCGTTTCAAATTCATGCACTGAGCAGTTGAGTTAAATTTAGTCTGGTACCTTGCAACAAAATTCAAACTAACCATAGCGTTGCTATTGATTTCTATTGTTTTATAACTACTACATGTAGAAGTTGACCCTGTCAGGTAAGTGTGGTGATAGACATTAAAACACCAGAGAGCTTGAAAACACACACACACACACACACACACACACACACACACAAATACACAAGCTTTAATTCCAGGGATTTTAATTAGTGTGCAGGTAGACTTAAGAGTGCACCTTTTAAAGCTCCATCTGTTGATTCTAAAGGGTAGCCAATGTTGTGGACCAGTGGTCTAGTTAAGGGAAATGTTAGGACTATGTATAAGCAAGTGAAATTGGGGAAGATATGGGTCAGGACAGACTACAACTCAGAAGACAAGTTGAAATGAAGAGACGAAGGTTTCAGGAAAGACCAGGCAATCAAACAGTTGTCTACGTGGACCATACTGGCACAATAGTCCATCATAGAACACTTGGAGTCATAATAGTCTAAGACTCTGACAAACTGGCACAGGGCTGACTGTGGGCTTCTAAGCTTCAAGCCCTAAACACACTTACTTTGCATCTCTGATTGCTAAAATGTCCCATACCTCCTTACCACCTTAGTTTCTGTGAAGATGCTGGCATCCTCTTCCTGCTTTGAAAGGCTTTCTGTGGCTTTTGACATGGAGTTTTCCAAAATGTTCATGACTTCAGGAACCCTATAGACACCCCCAGGGGTGCTTCATCTTGTATCCCTGCTTGTACTTTAGGTCCCTCCATCTCTACAGTTGGGGTACAAGAGGGATTCAGACTCAAGTTCCTGGAATCTGGGTCTGTTCTAATCTCAGCCCTAAACTGTCTTGACTGTAACGAATTAATTTTAAGCTACCAGTAGAAAACCATCATGCATTTCAAATCTATGAACTTTTTTTGCTCTTGTTTTATTTTAAATCTCATTTAACTATAGTAGCAGCTGTGTTCCCTCTTGCTCCTGTAAATGCGCGCTCTCTCTCTCTCTCTCTCTCTCTCTCTCTCTCCTTTACTCTCTATGTATATAAAACCCTATATGTGAATTTTATGTAAGGAATATATTGCCTTGGAAAGTAATCTCAAAAACAACAACAAAAAAGGAAGAATATTAAAGTGTATATGGCAGAATAAAGTATTAGAAGCTCTATATCAATCATCATACCAGATAAAATGAACACATAATGGGGATTTGTGGTATAATAGAAATACATTTAATCTTAATCCCCAGGTCCTGGGACAACGCTTCAAAAACTCTTGGAATTTTCTAACAATAGGAGTTTCTTTGTTAGGTTAATGAGGTGATTTATGGTTTACGTGTGAGGGTGCCTATCTGTCTTCAGGAGTGAGGCTGATCATTAGAAGGATCAGCCATGTGATTAGAGAGTTGGAACTTTAGGTCAGCATGACCTCTAGGGAAGGAAGGGGATAGCTGGAGACGGAGTTCAAGCCCCTGACCAATAGTTTAATAATTATGTCTAGGTAGTGAAATCCCAATACAAACTTTAGAGGAAGCTTCAGATGAGCTTCCTGGTTTGTGGACATATCGGTGAACTGGGGCAGTGGTCCCAACATCACCATTATAAAGTATTAAAATATTTCTTTCCAAAAATAAAGACCGTATTTGAATATAATAGTGATTGAATCTAAAGTTCTTGGCCATGAATGGAAGACTAAATGTTTGTGCAAATACTTGTATTTACAGGCAAATTTTCTATTGGAATGCTAGTTTCTGACACCAATTTTTTATACTGAATGGGTGTCTTGAAATAGAATTTAATTCATTTGTTTATTCTTTCTCGATTCAAGAGTAAACTAATTTGTTGCCTACATTTAAGGAAATAGCAGAACTAAATTCTTTGAATTTTTATGAATTATTTATCTTTTCTAACACTTGAGACCATTGAAACACTATTTGTTTTAAATGTTTTGAAGTTTTTATGTATTCTCTTTTAACTAGTCAAAAAGAATGAATTTTGCAATCAGATTTTTCACTTTTATTGTCAAGTTTTAGTGTAACATTTTATAATAGATTATTCTGTACTTTTCTTTTTAAAAAAAATTTTTTAACGTTTATTCATTTCTGAGAGACAGAGCATGAACAGGGGAGGGACAGAGAGAAAGAGAAACACAAAATCAGAAGCAGGCTCTAGGCTCTGAGCTGTCACCACAGAGCCCAATGCAGAGCTCGAACCTGCAAACTGTGAGATCATGACCTGAGCCGAAGTTGGATGCTTAACCGACTGAGCCACCCAGGCACCGCTCTGTACTGTTCTTTAACATAAAATATATAAAATAATGGAAAATTTGAAGAATTGAATACATTGAGGATGAGCCTTCATTCTCCTATTTATTATCTTCCTCTTAAATATTCTTTTTACCCTGGTTCCTGCATAGAAGTTTGACATAGATGGAAAAATAAGGCAAAGTCAGAGGTTTAAAAAGATAGGTTTTGACTCTGGGAATGAGAAGGCAAAATTAACAATAACCATTTCAAATGAAATGATTATCAGCTAGATATTTTTAAAAAGCAAGAAAACAGCCCATTTTCAAAATTAAGCACACATAAAAACTTAAGATAATGAAGAAAAAACATATACATATATGTATATATTTGTATGCCAGAGTGCATGTGTGTGTGTATGAGAGAGACAGAGGAGTAAATGAAAACATTTGTCAATGAATTTGAGCTAATGATTAGAAATATTTTGAAATAGTCTTTTTTCCAAATTACAGATTTTTTTTTGAAATAATGAGAGGCAACACACACTGTAGTTTTGAAGTGTGAATTTTGAGGGGCACCTGTGTGGCTCAGTTGGTTAAGCATCTGACTTCAGCTCAGGTCATGATCTCATGGTTCGTGGGTTCAAGCCCTACATCAGGCTCTGTGTGGACAGCTCAGAGCCTGGAGCCTGCTTCAGATTCTGGGCTTCCCTGTCTCTCTGCCTCACCCCCACTCGTACTCTCTCTCTCTCTCTCTCTGAAAAATAAATAAACACAAAAATTAAAGTGTGAATTTTGAAATCAAACATTTTGAGCATCTCATCTCTTATAAATCTGGGCAAGTTACATTTCCCAGTTAACCCATTTGTAAAAAATGGATATATTTTAGTAACTGGGTGAAGATTTCTGGTAATGTAAAACACCTAGTTCATCAGCACCTGTAAATGATAACTAATTTGGCTTGAATGCCTTCAGACCTCAAAGTTTGGGCATATAAAGGAGGATGTGAAAGCAATATTTAGTAAAGGAAACTAGATTTTTACAAAGGTTGCTATGGACTATCTATTGAATAGCATGTATTCCCAAGCATGAAAACAAAGGATGGAGCTTGTTTAAAATGGCTTTTTAGCCGTTCATCTCTTTTCCCTGAACTCTGAGCCTCTCTGAGCCTACACCACATAGGCCATGCTTTTCCAGGATAACACAACCAGATGTTAAAAATGTGCTCTGGTACATAATCACCATGAATAAGAGGAAGTTCTTTTCTATTTCTGATTTTGCAGGGGAAATCTTGTCAAAATGAAGCAGGGAAGTAGGAGGAAAACTCCACTGTCTAATCCACCATTTCTTTGTACATTTCAATCCATGCAATTAAAAAACACTTGAAACCATTTAACTGGGTCTGTAGTAGAAGCATGAAATAGTCTCTGCCTCTTTCTGGGGTTCCAAGGTTATCATCTGTTTGCCATTGAATGGAGTCTCAGGGATTTGGGGCTTCTGAAGCAGATATATCATGCTGAGTTGCATTTGAATTCTAGAAACAGTACCTTCTGATTTTCCTAAACTGTCCAACAGTATAACAAAGTCATTGAAAATATCTTTAAAGATAGTCACTACTCACTCATTTCAGGGCAAATGTATGAAGGAGTATAAAGTATAAAGATGCTACTCATTTATTTATTAAAATAATCAATTATTTCTTGAAATTATTTTTCAAGACAATCAAAATGTTTGGCTGTTATTCACAAAGTCATTTTTTATTGTAGTCTGACTCTTTGTAGAACACCTCAAAATTAAAGTATTTCATAAGTTTTTCCCAGTCCTAGAAAGAGTGTTAGTGTAGAAAAGCTTATGTGATTTAGTTTTCATGGCATTTGCCAAATTAAGTGAATCTAAATGTAAAAGTCAGTTAATATTAACTATTCTAAGAAGCAAGCTGAACAAATCTGAGTTTAGACCTCCTCTTAATTATTTCGCGGTTTATCCTCTTGGCTGTGTTCGACTAGAAACCCAGTAAGCTTTGGCAGCACAAAAAGTAAATCCCCTTTCCTTGACTCAAAACTTCTTAAACTATGCTAACAATACAGTCGGGGTTTGTGGACAGTCTTCTCGGAAATATAAAGTTTATCTTCTAGGCTGGGATTAACAACATGGCACCTGCACTTAACTTTCTGAAGGTTCATAGTCACTTTCTGTCTCTAGTGAATGGAAGGTGCTTTCACTTTGCAAAGCAACAGCCTGAAAAATGCTGGTAATCCAAGTTTACTGTGTAGTTTAACTTTCAAAGGGTGTAAGAGCTTTTGATGACAATTTTATTTAACTTCATTTTCCCTAAGAAGTATGTTTGTTTTAAAAATCTGAGCTGGGTCTTCTGATTTCCCTATCTATCTATCTATCTATCTATCTAACACCATAGTCTGTGTTTGCATGAGTCCAGTAAAAATCCTCTATTTTGAAATTGGAACTAATTGAAATTCCTCTGGATTTTTGCCTTTAAGACAGATCTGAGGTCTGGCTAGATGGCAGAATATACTGGAAGTGTTGAGCTAAAACTGACAAAAATATCTTGCTGTAACTGTTACACACCTGACCGCCTCACTTCTGGTTTCTTTTTTTTTTTTTTCAATGATACAATTTTCTGACTTTGTGTAAACATATTACTCACAATAAAGTGCAAAGACATAAATCATGAGTACAAAATGAGGCAGGAGAGGCCAGGAGTACATTAATCACTTGTGGGGCACTGTGATCTAGCAAAAAGTGCTTGAGGATTGATTATATCTTGGCTCTGTTGTGTATCAGCCCAAGGCTGTAGGCCAGAGACTTGAATGCTTCTCTGGTCTCTTCTGCCAACCTGTGGATAAGAATACAAAACTCCCTGAGATTAAATGTCATCATAACAACGTTAGCTGTGAAGTATTAAGATGTTATTGTTTGACTAGGCATTGTTTTAAATCTTTTTTTTTAATGTTTCTTTATTTTTGAAAGAGAGGGACAGAGTTGTGAACCGAGAGCCAGAGCAGAGAGAGTCAGAGACACAGAATCTGAAGCATGCTCTGTGCTGTCAGCCCAGAGCCCAATGCAGGGGCTCAAACTCACAAACCCTGAGATCATGAGTCAGACGCTTAACTGACTGAGCCACCGGGCACCCTGGAGCTGTTTTAAACCTTTACATCAATTAAATTTCACAACATCCATGTGAGGTGGGTACTATTATTACCCTCAATCTATAGATAGGGCATTTATAGATAGGGCAATCTATAGATAGGGCACACAGACCTTAAGACACCACACCAGTGCCCCTCCACAAATAAGGAACATACTGGAAACTCCACTTCTGGAGGAGTTTCCTTATCTCACCAGGATTCACCCAGAAAACCAGAAATGATAAGATAGAAGCCCACGCCAGGCCCACTGCCTCCACCACGGTTCATCACGTGATGATAAGAACACTTTTGAATAAAAGTGTCCATACTGTTTCCAGTTTCTGGTTCCGAGTAATTTTGGACTGTGCCTCAAACCCAAGCCCAAACTGACACCCGAAACACAGAAACTTCTTCAAAGAAATTATACATGGTTTTAAAGAAGCAAAAATTGTGAAAAAGCACAAAAACTACAAAAATGTATTGTTGAAAGGAGTAAAAGTGGTGAAAAGGTACAAAAATTCCAAAAATGCATTGTTTCTTGCGTGTGAAAGATGCAGTACAATAGTTAAACATCATCATAAATGTAGAAGCTTTCTGTCAGCATTGAAGGTCAACACTGCTGGTCCTGCAAGGAAACTCAGCCTGAACACATCAGAGGAGAGACTGCAAGTTCTTCAAACCTAAATCATGATATGCCTGGTTCCAAAGGTAAGAACTCAGCACTAATGTTCAGAATTCCTGTAACTGGATACAACACCCACTTCAAAGAATGTGAGAAAAACAAACAAATGCTTCTCTCAACTAAAAATGTAGCTTAGTCAGAGTGAATCTCAAAAGAATCCAAAGGTATGTTTCAGACACATTTCATCTTCTCTGTAAAGGATAGGCTATGAAAATAAGAAACGTGTAATGTAATTTCTAAAACTAAAGCTAGGGAAACAGTTTTTAGGGGCTCCTGGGTGGCTCAGTTGGTTGAGTGTCCGACTCCGGCTCAGGTCATGATCTCACAACTCATGAGTTCGAGCCCCACGTCAGGCTCTGTGCTGACAGCTCAAAGCCTGGAGCCTGCTTCAGATTCTGTGTCTCCCTCTTTCCCTGCCCTGCCCCCACTCGTGCTCTGTCTCTCTCTGTCTCTGAAAAATAAACATTAAAAAAAAAGAAAAACAGTTTTTTAAAAAACTTCTCTTGATTCTTTCAACACATGGAAACTTGATCTAAGAGCAAACTTCCCTTGGCACCTTTCAGTGTTTACAGAGAACGAATAACTAAAAACTGCCTACCTCACAGGGTGCTTGTGAGGATCAAAACTATATGAGATCATTGTAAGCAGTAAAGATATATGTGAACATTGAAAAACAAAACCAAAAACTTAGGCAGTCTATCAGCGTCTCACTCCTAGCCGTGGCTAAGGTTGCCTCTCAAAAATGTACATAAATGCACCTGCACCAAAATCAACATGAAATGCTTGTTTTCTTTCTTGTCTTACTCCAGAATGCTTATGTTTGTTGCCATAATTAGTGCTGGGACCTTGGAGAATTGATGGAGGGTCACTGTGGTTCCCGCTGTGCTGAATGCAGCTCAATTCTCACTCACTCAACTTTCTATCTAAGGAGTCTCTCTGCGGCCCTGGTATAAAGAGTCATGCAAGAAAGGAATTTCATCAACTACTTCCCATTAAATTGCTAAATGAGACCACTTTTAGGAAAATTTACATTTTAAGATGACAGAGGAATAGGAAAATGGTAGACCTAAGGGAAATAATTATGAATGCAATTTCAATGTCCCCTTGAATTCTTTGGGAGGAAATGAAGAGCTTCTAAACACAAGCGTCTTAACTAATCATCCATCCACCAGAGGAGAGCCACGAGATAGCTGGGTAAGTTATGTGAGTGGACCATCTCATCAACTGTGTGGTCATTGGGTCTTCAGGCCATTGAATTTACTTTCTCAACTGAAGAAACAATTTGGTCCTGTATGGAAAACGAAGTAAAACACAGGCACAGACCTATATAATTTTTTCAATGATGTGTTGTTTTTCTCCTCCATAATACAAATTTCTCAAGTCACAAGTAGTAGGAAACACTTCCTTCTCTGAAACCTTGACAGTTTTGAAGGCTATGATTCTTTTTATGAAGACCAGAAGCCTGAGAACTTATGTTATGGGTTAGAGTCGTAGCATTTCTGGGATTACTTCTATCACTGAGATAGGTACAGAGGATATGTGATTAAAGACACCATACCCCACTCTGATGATGATTTTAAAGGCTAAGCTATGAACCATCATGAAACTTTATTTTTGTTTTAGCGTCTTCTTATTTTTTTTCCCCAGCCAAACGTCTTTTTTTCCTCAGGTCCTATTATTTTATTTTAAAAGTTTTTAACAGCTTTATTGAGGTATAATTGATATACAATGAACTGTACACGTTTCATGTGTACAGTTTGAACTTCTGTAAATACCGATGCTACCATCACCACAATCAGGGGGCAAACCTCCCAACACTCTCAAAGTTTCCCTGTCTTCTTTTATTTTTGTTTTTGTTTTGATAAGGACACTTAGCATGTGTTCTTGAATAAACTATTAACCCTCATAGCTTAACTTTGTCACTTTCTACTGTGCTCAGTATACCCTCCGTGTAGTGTGGTTTTCACACATGCTGTGCCCAGCTGCCACCAGGACCCTTTTGTTGGCAAAGCTGTGCACGTTTTCCAACCTTAAATTGCCATAGTTAAATCCCACTTAGGATTTAACCTACATACTTTGACAGCATTTGGTGCTGATGCTTTCTCTGAGGCGTCTTCCAATATGGCTCTTACAGAGGTTTGACAACCATCATTTTCATGTCTATTTTTAAAGCCCCCTGTCCTGTCCTGACACTTAGTATGTCCCATAAATCTGCCTTAGCATAATTATCTCCTCACTTTTCTTGATCATATGTGGAGGTATGGAATACTTTTTATTTGTTCCTAAAGTTTTAATTACTATTAATATCAGTTTTCAATTGATTTAAGGTTTATGGATCCCTTTAAAAATCTGATGAAAGTTAGCTTTTCCTCCAACAAAAAAGCACATTGACACTCAATTTTGAACTCAAAATCAGAAGGCTCAGAGAGTTTTTGAAATCCAAAACCACAAAAATAAAAGCTCTTGATCTATATCCATTCCTCTATCAGTGGACACTTAAGTCGCTTCCATAACTTGGTTGTTGTAAATAAACATAAGGGTATTATGCTAAGTGAAACAAGTCAGGCAGAGAAAGAAAAATACCATATGATTTCACTTATATGTGGAACCTGAAAAACAAATGAACAAAAATAAATGAACAAAAAACTGAAACCAAATTATAAATACCGAGAACCAACTGGTGGTTGTTAAGGGTGGGGAGGGGGTGCAAAATAGGTGAAGGGGATTAAGAAAAAGCTCTAGTAATAAAATAAAGAAGTCACGAGGATGAAAAGTACAGCTTAGGGAATATAGTCAATAATATCATAATAATGTTGTATGGTGACTTAGGGTAACTACACTTAGGGTGAACATTGCATAATGTATAGCATTATCAAATCACTATGTTGTGCATCTGAAACTAATATAGTGTATATCAGTTGTACCTCAATAAAAATGAATAAATAAATAGAAATGAATGAATCAATCAATCATCAATGGTGTATTCTTCAACTTTTTTATAAGCTGCTTTAAGACTTACAAAACAACTCAAAGGAAAAGTAATAAATAAACAAAACCCCTTGATCTATACATTGATGATAAAAAATATATGTTTATAGCTAGGTTCAGATCTCTTTTCTGAGCTTTAATATAGTCATTTATAGCTAAATTCCCCTATAAGCACTGCTTTAGCTATATATCCCACAAATGTTGATAAATTGTGTACTCATTTTCCATTCATCTCAAAATATATTCTAACATTTTAAAGTTTTCACTGGCATCTCCTCTTTGACTCATTGGTTATTAGGAAGGTATTGTTTCATTTCCACATATTTGTGAATTTCTCAGATTTATTTCTTCTTGATTTCTAATTAAACTGCATTACACTTAGTGAAAAACATACTTTATGTGACTTCAGTATCTTTAGAATTATTGGAGCTTGCTTTATGGTCTAACAGATGTTCTCTACTGGGAGAATGTCTCACTTGCACTAGTTTGAGAAAAATCTGTAATCTTCTGTTGTTGGGTGGAGTTTTTTACGGATGTCCGTCAGGTCTAGTGAGTTTATAGTTTTTTCACGTCTTGCATTTTCTTTTGATCTTTTTCCTAATTGTGTTACCCATTACTGAAATTGATTTTAGCATCTCCAACTATTTTGCTTTCCAGTTCTGTAAGTTTTTAATTCATGTATATATTCATAAATACTCACATTTATGTCTTCCTAATGGATTGGTATTTTATCATTATGAAATATCCTTTTTAATCTCTAGCTATACTTTGTGTCTCAATGTTTATATTACCTGATATTAGTACAGCCACTTCAGCTTTATTTTGGTTACTGTTCGCATAGTACATATTTTTCTAGCCTTTTACTTTCAATCTATTTGTGTCTTTGAATCTAAAGTGTGTCTCTTGTAGACAGCATACTGTTGGATTTTTTTGTTTAAATCTGCCAATGTCTGCCTTTGGATTGCAGTTTTTAACCCCTTTACATTAATATAATTACTAATAAAGCATTATTTATGTCTGCCATTTTGCTATTTGTTTTCTACATGTCTATATCATTCCTGAGCTTTAAATCTTATATTTTATGACCCATGTGTCAGATTCACGTATAGATCCCATAGAAAACATAAACATATCCAAAACTGAATGGTTGTTGACTTCCATTAGATTCTTTCTTCTGTGGTTTCTATCTCAAGGAAGGCTGACATTACCCATTGAGTTATATGAAAACCTAATTTCCATTGGCTATATTTCCATCTTCACTCACCTCATCCAATGATTCACAAATACCTAGAAATACTACCTCCTCAATGACTGTCTTGTATTCATGTATTTTATTGATCAGTTCGGGCTTCCATAGAAGCTAAGTGGTGTTCCTGCCTCCTGTCTTCTCTCTCTACAGTCCAGTCTCAGTTCTGTAGCTAGATTGACATTTCTAAAAGGCAAATATGATCATGTTAGCTTACAAACCTCACTGGTTCCCCACTGCTCTGACCTTTACTGTCCCTAGCGTGCTTTTCAAGACTCTGTCTGACTTAGTCCTCTTTTACTTCACAGTTGCCATCTCTCACACCCTAAACACCTGGTCCTGACAGGCCAAACTTATTTCCATCAGCTGAACATAGCCTGCTCTCACCTATGGCTTTCTGTTAGAAACACATTTCTTTCCATTTTCTTCTTTATCTAGCTAGTTCCTACCAATGTTTAAGGTCTCTCCGTAATACAATGTACTGAAAAAAAGAAAATTTCCCTGGTGCCACTATTTGAATTACTCTTCTAATATTTATTTCAATAGAATCCTGTACTGTTCTCATCATGTCACTAACATCAATATTTTTAAATTCTATTTCTTCTAGTCCCCAAATAATCTCAAGTTCCATGAAGGCAGGGACTTATGAAATTTTGAGGGTTTAAGTTTTTATTTAAATTCCAAATAGTTAACATACAGTGTAATATTAGTTTGAGGTGTACAATATAGTGATTCAACACTTTTATCCATCACTGTATGCTCATCACAAGTGCCTCCTTAATCCTCACTACCTATTTAACCCATCCCCCTGCCCATCTCCCCCACCCCAAACCATCAGTTTGTTCTCTATAGTTGAGAATCTGTTTCTTGGTTTGCCTCTCTCTCTATTTACCCCCTTTGCTAATTTGTTTTGTTTGTTAAATTCTACATATGAATGAAATCATATGGTATTTGCCTTTCTCTGACTGACTGATTTTGCTTAGCATAATAGTCTCTATCTCCATCCATGTCTTTACAAAAGGCAAAATTTTTATTCTTTTTTATGGCTGAGTAATATTCCATTGTATATATGTATACCACATCTTCTTTGGTGGGTTGTTTCCATACTGTGGCTACTGTAGATTAAGCTGCTATAAACATTAGGGTGCACGTATCCCTTTGAATTAGTATTTTGGTAGTCTTTGGGTGAATACCTAATAGTGCAATTACCAGATCATAAGGTAGTTCTATATTTTTAATTTTGTGAAGAACCTCCATAATGTTTTCCAGAGTGTCTCTGCCAGTTTGCATTTCTCTCAACAGTGCAAGAGTGTTCCCCTTTCTCCACATCCCCACCAACACTTGTTGTTTCTTATGTTGTGGATTTTAGCCATTCTGAAAGGTGTGAGGTGATATCTCATTGTAGTTTTGACTCATATTTCCCTGATGATGGGTGATGTTGAGCATCTTTTCATGTGTCTGTTAGTCATCTGGATGTCTCCTTTGGAAAAATGTCTATTCATGTCTTCTACCCATTTTTAATTGGATTATTCATTTGGGGGGTGTTAAGTTTTATAAGTTCTTTATCTATTTTGGATACTAGCCCTTTATATATAGGTATATGTAATTTGCAAGTATCTTCTCCTATTCTGTAGGTTGCCTTTTAGTTTTATTGATTGTTTCCTTTGCTGTGCAGAGGAGTTTTATTTTGAGGAAGTCCCAGTAGTTTATTTTCGCTTTTGTTTCCCTTACTTCAGGAGACTTATCTAGAAAGAAATTACTATGGCCACTGTCAGGGAAGTTACTGCTTGTGTTCTCCAGGATTTATATGGTTTCAGGTCTCACATGAGGTCTTTAATCCATTTTGTGTTTATTTTTGTGTATGGTGTAAGAAACAGGTCCAGTTTCATTCTTTTGTGTGTTGCTGTCCTGTTTTCCCAACATGATTTGTTGAAGAGACTCTTTTTCCCATTGGATATTCTTCCCTGATTTGTCAAAGATTAATTGGCCATATAGTTGTGGGTTCGTTTCTGGATTTTCTATTCTGTTCTATTAATCTATGTGCCTATTTTTGTGCCAGTACTATACTGTTTTGTCCACTACAGCTTTGTAATATAACTTGAAGTCCAGAACTGTGATGCCTCCAGCTTTGCTTTTCTTCTTCAAGGTTGCTTTGACTATTCAAGGTCTCTTGTGGTTCCATACAAATTTTATGATTATATGTTCTAGCTCTGTGAAAAATGCTCTTGGTATTTTGATAGGGATTGCTTTAATTATGTGGGTTGTTTCGGGTAGCACAAACATTTTAGCAATATTTATTACTCCAATCCATGAACATGGAATGTCTTTACATTTCTTTGTGTCATCTTCAATTTCTTACATCAATGCTTTACAGTTTTCGGAATACAGGACTTTCACCTCTTTGGTTATGTTTATTTCTGGGTATCTTATTGTTTTTGGTACAATTGTAAATGAGATAGACCCCTTACTTTCTCTTTCTGCTTCATTATTGATGCATAGAAATGCAACCGATTTCTGTACATTGATTTTGTATCCTGAGAATTTACTGAATTCGTTTATCAGTTCTAACAGTTTTTTTTGGTGGAGTCTTTTGGGTTTTCTATATAGCATATCATGTCATCTGCAAATATTAAAACTTTTGCTCTTCCCTGCTGCTTTGGATGCCTTTTATTTGCTTTTGTTGTCTGATTGCTGTGGCTAGGGCTTCCGGTATTATGTTAAATAAAAGTGGTGAGACATCTCTGTCTTGTTCCTGACCTTAGGGGAAAATCTTTCAGTTTTTCCCCATTAAGGATAATATTAGCTGTGAGTTTTTTCTAGATGGTCTTTATTATGTTGAGGTATGTTTCTTTTAAACCTACTTTTTTGGGGTTTCTCTCATGAATGGATGTTTGTTGAAAGCTTTTCCTGCATCTATTGAAATGATCATATGGTTCTTATCCTTTCTTTTATTGATGTGGTTTATCACATTGTTTGATTTGCAAATATTGAACCACACTTGCAACCCAGCAATAAATCCCATGTGATCATGGGGAATGGTTTTTTTTTAATGTATTCTTGGATTTGGGTTGCTAGTATTTTACTGAGAATTTTTGCATCCATATTCATCAGGGATATCAGCCTGTAGTGTTTTTGTTTTTTGTTTTTTTGTTTTGTTTTGTTGTTTTTTTCAGTGGAGTCTTTATCTGCTTTTGGTATCAAGATAATACTGGCCTCATAGAATGAATTTTGAAATTTTCTTTCCTTTTCAATTTTTTGGGCTAGTTTGAGAAGAATAGGTATTAGCTCTTCTTAAACGTTTGATAGAATTCACCTGTGAAGCTGTCTGGCTCTAGAGTTTTGTTTGTTGGAGTTTTTTAATTACTGATTCAATTTCTTTCCCAGTTATCAGTCTGTTCAAGTTTTCTATTTCTTCCTGTTTCAGTTTTAGTAGTTTATTTATTTATTTTTAATGTTTATTTTTGAGAGAGAGAGAGAGAGAGAGCACAAGCAGGGGAGGGGCAGAGAGAGAGGGGGGCAGAGGATCTGAAGAGGGCTCTGCGCTGCCAGTAGAGAGCCCCAAGCAGGGTTCAAATTCACGAACCATGAGATCATGACCTGAGCCAAACTCTGATGCTTAACCGACTGGGCCACCCAGGTGCCCCTGTATCATTTCTAAATATAATTACAGTATTCCAAAAAATCACGTCAGACACCTAGAGCACCATAAAAGGCACTAGGGGAAACTTCACAGAGATCATTTTTGTATGAGGTACATATCACAATACATATATCCTGTAATTGTTGTTCTAGTGACATAAAATTACAATATACATATAAGCAGTATAAAGTTTCCAACATATGGTGTGAAATAAAGCCTATCAAGCACCTTTCCTGGGAGGTGGGAGACCATTATTCATATCTAATATGGATCAATCTCCTTAAATGCATTATACTGCACTTGTCCACAGTGAAATACATGTAACCCTCAGGAACAAAGCCTTCACAGAGCTGACCTCACATGTTCACTTTTGGATATATTTTAAATTATTTGTAGTTAGAATATGAAGAATAAAATTTCAGTCCTCTAAATCGATCTTTCTGAAAGTGTTTTCTGAGGACTACCTGAAAAATCACTTGGGAGATTTGTTTAAAATTCATGCTACTATGAAAAAATTAAATTGATGGGCCATGTATAAAAACTATAGCAGCATGGGCTACCAGTGATCATTGCTCTGTAATATTAACTGAGAGGATAAACTTTTGACAGTATATGTCTAATATGAAACTACTCCTTAAATATAGCTCTGTGAGATGTAGTAGGCTTTATCTTTGAAATAATTTCACTTATAATAATTTACTACAATTATTTTTCATTAATTTCATATATGTCACCTTTTTTGAAACAACATAGCAAAATGCACTGTAACATAAAAAAGTTAAAAATGAAAGAATATAGACATACTTTGTTTCAGCAAATACTTAATATTTGGCCAAAAATAATCATTTGAGGCACATCATTGTCTTCTGAGATTTGTTTATTAGAAGCGTATATTTTTCATTTAGAATATAATTTGTGAAATTCAGTTAAGCAACATAACATGTAAAAGTGCATTGTCACCTATAAATTGAAGTTAAAACCTTTTTTGTCTTATTTTCCAGAGAAAAACACATCATACTAATTTGTTTATTTGTAATTTTATTATTATTTTTTAAATTCCATTATAGTTGATGTTCAGATTTATACTCATTTCAGGTGTACAATATAGTGAATCAACAATACTAATTTGGTTTAATAAAAATAAATAGCATATTTAACATACTGTATATTTTATGTATGTGCCTCTATTAGTGATATATGTGAATATGTTTACATACAAGCATGTTATAGCATTAAATGATGCAAACCAATTTTTAAATGGTATAATGATGTACATTTATAGTTCTGTCTGTTTAGTTTTCAAGGTTTTAGACTTTTTTTTAGCTCACTGAATTTGAAATTTTACTGTTTCTGCTATAGCTTAGAAGGATATAAAATACCTTGGGGAGAAACTGCAAAAGAAAATATTACTCCCTGTAAAATGTGAATACCTGTGTGGCCTCTCAAGTATAGGAAATACATTTATTGTGGGTTAGTCTTTTCCCAAAGGGAGGTGGACTATGGAAATAACTGGCAGTAACAATGGATGACTATTTAATTGTTTTACGGTAGTTCTGAAAAGTGGCTGCCTTCTCCTTTTAAAATCGGAGGACACACTATAAAAAGGCTAGTTCCCTTGGCAAAGCTCCTCTCATTTCATTTACTCCTTTCCTCTGTTGAATACTTAAAATAAATAAAATAGCAAGTCTGGGAATAGACTTTCTATATGTCTGCTTCCTCTTTTGGAACAATGCAGAGACTAGATTTTCCATAGTGTAAGAGCTAGGACATTCAAGTCTGTCAGGAAGATTATGACTTTCTTATTGTTGCAGAAAATTATAATAATAAAAGTTATTTATCAAATACTCACAATGTGTCACACCCTGTTTCCTGTACATTACATGTAAAATGCTGCTTAATTTTCATAATGAACCTGAAGGATAGGTTCCTATTGTTAACCTCAAATGAGGAAAATAAGATTCAGAGAGATTGTATCACTGACATCAAGCCTTTGAGCTAATAAATCATAGTTCAAGTACTCAACTTACATTTGTCTGACTCTAATATCTGTTATGCAAAATTATTACCAAAAATCTTCTTTCAAAATTTTGCAGCATTAAATTCTACATCAGTGATTTTATGTCTGTCAAGGTAGAATAGTGGCTCTTAGATAATTCCCGATATTTTGAAGGTTACAATATATTCTAAATATACCAGACTGAAAATAGATTATCCAGCTGTTGTGTAAAGAGTTGTGGTCTGTGGAACTGAGTAATTTAGATTCTAACCCTGTCACAACCTTGTGTGTGTGTGTGTGTGTGTGTGTGTGTGTGTGCTTGAAAAGTGCAAAGGAGGAGTTTATGAACCTTAATATTCTCTTTAGAAGCATCTTAGAATTTTAGATTATACAATATAAAGTAGAATCTTGCTGAAAACATTACCTCTTTTTATATGGCTTTTTAAATTTTGTTATTATTTTACTGAATTTTAACTATTTCACATGTATATTGATTTATACTACTTATTCTTTGGAATACTTAGATGCCTGGGTACCAGCTTAGCCATCATTCTCTATGCAAATGAAGTTATATCACCTGACAGAACTTTTCTCCTTTTATCAAACCTCAGTCAAGTTCCTCTTTGTTCTCTGCTCCACTAAGCCCAACCTCAGGCTTCAGTCTCAGTCCTTGTAAAGTCAGCAAAAATCCTATTAAGTCAGTTTAGGGAGAATCCCTATCCTCCAGTATGTGGCCACCCTGGATATCTGACCAAACTTCTGATTCCTCACTATCCCCAAGTGATGTCTGATCATCTAGGCATTCCTTCAGTAAGCATCCTGTTAGGTCAGATGAGCAAGAATTAGCCTACGCTCTTCATAATTTTCCATCCACTCCCCTCCCCCACAACTCTGCTCCTTGTCTAACAATCCCCATTTTTTCTTGTTGTATTTGGAGTTGAGGCCAATCTTTCTCCCTTAGTGGAAAACTCTATTGTAGTAATATTTTGGAGTGAAGGCTTCCTCCCTATCTTTAACAAGAGTCGGATTGTTTTTTCTTTAACATCACATTAGCTTTATCACAAACTGATTAAAGAGAAATCAATATAGTCCATGAAAATCCTCTCAGGATTCAGATAAGTCACTAATTAATCCTTTATCACTCTAAATTTTATTAGCAACCTGATTCATAAGATGGATTGGACAGCAAAACATAATTTTATTATGAGACTAAGTGAGAATTGGATGGGAAAACTATGTCTTCCAATTGAAATAACAACAACAAAGAACTTTCTTTTATTAGCAAGCTAATTGATAAAATGGTCTCTTGAAAATCTGTAACAGGCGAAGAATGGCATTAATTACTTGAAAAAAAAACCTCTTTTAAGTTAATCAAATGTAATATATAGATAAGAAAATCAAAGCTAGTGGGAGGCGTATAATAAAATCTTTTGTGATCTGAACAAGTCTGCCTCTTACACAGTGTAATCAGTCTCTAAGGGAGAAGACGGCAAATTTGTTTGGGAAAAGGACATTAAACTAAGAAACTGTCACCTTTACTTTGTTTTCTTTTTGAGATTCAGTGAGCTTCTCATTGAAGTCATGCCTAGGGTTTACCAAAATCTCTAGTTCCACTTTACATCTTTAGCCAGACGTTGCCCAGGTAGAAAACAAGTATCAGACTATGTAGATCTAGTATTCATTAGTAACACCACGTAGCTGTTTCTGATATATCACCAATAGTAGAGTGATATGACACTAATGTTTGGAGATATGCAGGCCTAACTTGTTTGGGTTAAGTAAACCCCAAAGATGTGGTAGCAGATTTTTAAGGAATGGAGATAATTGGTCTATATCTCTATCTTGATTTATATCCAAAATTTGTACACAATATATTTCAGAAAGGGTTCAAGTGATTAATTAGAAAAATAAAATTAAAGTATTATCATTTGATGGTGAGATTACAAGTAATACTTTTGTTTCATTTTAATTTCTATTTTCTACAGACAAGGTATATGGCTTTTGTTTTTCATATATGATTGGCCAAGCAAAAGAACAAAGATGATAAAAGATTTGCACAATAACATTTAGCTAGCTTGATCAAATAGGTAGCACACCCAATGTTTGTACCACAGACATTCTTTTTAATCACTCATGGGTCACTTTAGAAACCTGACAAAAGATGGTCTATAAACAAATTTTGCCAAATGTCAATTGATTTCTATCTTTAATAGCCAGTGAAATTGGATTAAATTCTATAATAAAAAGATAATAACATACCTCTAGATAATACAGAAATTTAAATAGTCATAATAAAGTAGAAAATATTTAGAACTAGATAATATATACATTTAAATGTAAAACACATTTAAATATATAACACTAAATATAAAAACTCATGGTATACAGCTAAAACAGTACTGAGAGAGAAGTTTATGGCATCACCTGCATATTATCAAAGAAGAGATGCTAATAATTAATGAACTAAGCATACAATTTAATAAATGTGAAAATCTAAAATGGGACATAACAAATATAACAAAGGTCAATTAACAAGGACATAAAAATGGTTCCGTGAATAGATTAACATATTAACAAACGTTTGTTGAAAGCACAACTAATTAATATTAGAAAAAAAGAAATAATTACATATATGAGATCGTTATAATCAACCAACATCACCATGGACATTAACTAATTAATATGAAATTTTGATGAAATATATACATTTTAATTTCTAGAACTGATGACTTAAGTATAAGATCTCTTGACACTTGTGAGGTATGTCAAACGTTTGAGGAATAAAATACAGTCTTTTTTGAATATTTATTTTTGAGAGAGAGAGAGAAAGAGAGGATGCAAGCAGGGGAGGGGCAGGGAGAGAGGAAGACCCAGAATCTGAAACAGGCTCCAGGCTCTGAGTTGTCAGCACAGAGCCCAACGCGGGGCTTGAACTCATGGACCGCAAGATCATGACCTGAGCCAAAGTCAGATGCTTAATTGACTGAGCCACCCAGATTCCACAGGAATAATATATAGTCCTTACCCACTAAGTAAAGTATAAAAGATTGGAAAGAAGAATCAATCTTTCTTTAAGTATGATATAATTGTGTAGAAAATCTAAAGGAATCTATAGGCAAGTTACAAAAGTAATAATATTTAGAACAACTAGTGAAAATAAATCATTATAAAATGTATTTTTGTAAAGCAACAATGTAAGTTTCCATTAATGACATTAAAAATATAGTGCATATTTTAAAATATGATATGTAATACTTACAAAAAACATTAGACTTTTGGGGTGCCTGGGGGCTCAAACGGTTAAGCATCCAACTTCAGCTCAGGTCATGATCTCACAGTGCCTAAGTTAGGGCCCCACCTTGGGCTCTGTGCTGACAGCTCAGAGCCTGGAGCCTGTTTTGGATTCTGTCTCTCAACCTCTTTCTGCCCTCTCCCACTCACATCTGTCTCTCTGTCTCTCTCTTTCAAAAATAAATAAACATTTAAAAAAAATTTTAAAAAGCTTGTTTTGTAGAAGTTAGTAAGAAGACCTATTCTAAATGAATGAGAAGATATACCTGGTTCATGGTTTAAAAGATCAAATGAATAAATTTCAAATTTCCTGAAGTGTTTCTCTATATAATAGAATCAAAATTCAGTAAATTTTCCCTATAACTTCATAAGCTGGATACTCAAAGTATATAAAAATATAAGTATCCAGGAATAGTCACAATCCTCTTGGAGAGTAAGAACAAGGTGAGAGAGGTTGCTTACCACCTATCAATGTATTATAAAGCAGTGATAATTATGACAATACAGTAATGAAAATTTAATAGAAGAATAATGCAAAAAGAATAAAAAGCCAAGAAATTAATTAATATGGACATTTAATTTAAGACTGATATGGTTTTTGTGGATCTATAGACAAATGGTGGACTTTTTAGCAAATGATCATGGGGTAATTAGTGAGGCAGATGATGAAAGAAAGGAAGGAAGGACAATAGAGGGAGAGAAGGTGGGAGATGATGAGGGAGAGGGAGAATGAAGCTGTGAGCAAGAAAGGAGAAAAAGGGAGGAAGAGAGGAAAGGAGAAAGAAGGGGAGAGCGAGAGGAAAAAGGAAATTCAATTCCTGCTTCATGCTACACATAGAAATTAATTGTAAGAAGACTAAAGGCATGAAGGTGAAAGTATCTTTTGATCTTGAAGTAGAGAACGTTTTTAAGCATAATGCGAATAAAGCACAAACCATGAAGTAAAACATTAAGTTGACTGTGGTATATTAAGTGTATCTGTTTATCAAAGGGATATTAACATTTATGGTTGAAAAGTCTAATATATGTGTAGTGAGAGAAAGAGAATGGAAGTGAAGGAGAAGAAAGATTATGGCAATATTTATAGATATAAAGGACTTAAAACATGAAATACATGAGTTTGTGAAGTTCAGCAACTCTGAAGCAAAATAAATACAAATTAAACCACACATGGGCACATCATAGTCAAACTACTTTAATTCAAAAATAAATAGAAATATCTTTTTTTACTGTCTATTTATTTTTGAGAAGAGAGAGACAGAGCATGAGTGGGGAAGGGGAAGAGAGAGAGGGAGACACAGAATCTGAATCAGGCTCCAGGCTCTGAGATGTCAGGAAAGAGCCTGATGTGGGGCTCGAACTCATCAACCACAAGATCGTGACCTGAGCTGAAGTCTGATGGTCAAACGACTGAACCACCCAGGCACTCCAATAAAGAGAAATATCTTAAAGACATTCACAGGAAAAAAGGAGCATCATCTTTAAAGAAATAATAGTATGATTGACAGCTGACTTCCAATAGATTAGATAGCCCAGGAGTGATGAAATTATATCTCTAATGTGCTGAAAAACATGTATATGTAGTCAGACTAGAAGTCTATATTCTTCCAAAATAACCATCAAAAATGAAGGTTAAATAATGACATCTTTCAGAAATTAATTATTGAGAGATTTTTACCATCAGATCTAAATTTCCAAGAAATGCTACACAATATTTCATGCTGAAGGAAAATGATCTCAGATAGACAGAACTACAGAAATGAATAAAAAGCACAAAAAAGGATAAATATGTAAAACTTTGAAAGAATACTGGCTGTAAATGGAGTTGAAATGTTGCACATTTCTTACATTCTTTGAGAATTAGTCAAAGTACTAATTTTAAGGTAAACTACACTAAGTCAAAGATGTATATTGAAAAGAGCAACCACTAAAATTATAATGTGAAAACAATGTAACTAAAAAGTAGAGGAGATAAAATGTACTTCTGTACAATGGAATACAGTGATAAAAAAGAATAAACAATGGCTGCATGCAACAACATGAATAAATCTGACATACATAATATTAAGTGGAAAAAGTCAAGCAAAAGTCCTATGCTTTAAATATAATATTATTTACAGTTGACCCCTAAACAATATGGCTTTGAACTGTACATGTCCACTTATATGTGGATTTTTTTTATCAGTACTGTACAATATTGACTACTGTAAATGTATGTTCTCTTCCTTACGATTTTCTTTTTTTTTTTAATGTTTATTTACTTTTGAAAGAGAGAGAGCATGAGCCTGCACATGAGCAGGAGAGGGGCAGAGAGAAAGGGAGACAGAGGATCCCAAGAGGGCTCTGCACTGACAGCAGAGAGCCTGATAGGGGCTCAAACTCATGAACTCAGATGGGATTGAACTCAGATCATGACCTGAGCTGAAGTCAGATGCTCAACCGACTGAGCCACCCAGGAGCTCCCCCTTATGATTTTCTTAATAATGTTTTATTTTCTCTCGACTATTGTACATAGAGTATATAATACATATAACTTAGAAATTATGTGTTAATCAGTTGTTTATGTTGTCCCTAAGGCTTCTGGTCAACAGGTGGCTATTAGTAATTAAGTTTTAGGGGAATCAAAAGTTCTATTCAAATTTTAATGGTGTGGAGGTCAGTGCCCCCAACCCCTGCATTGCTCAAGATCAACTGTATATGAAGTTCAAGAGCAGGCAAAAGTGACTTATGGTGTATTAGAAAAGTTCTGTAACTTCATCTGAGTGCTGGGCCATATCAATGCATCTGTGTGTATATAAAAAGTTATTGTAGTAGCTTTAAAATATGCTCACACATTCTCTGAAACTTCTTCAAGAGTTACAGCCTCATAAACGTATTGAATGTGGGCTAGACTTAGTGATTTGCTTCTAATGAAGAGAATAAAGTGGAAGTCACAGTGTGTGACAATCAGGATGAAGTCATAAAAGGCTTCCTCCTCACTTGTCCTCTCCCTGGGTCTCCCAGTCAGGGGGAGTCTAGATTCTATGTGGTAAGGACATTCAGGCAGCCTTGTGCCCTGGTCGTAGGGTAAAGCAACACCCGGGAACTGAGCTCTTCGTTTTCCAGCCATGTTAGTGTCTTCTTGGAAGTGGTCGCTCCAGCCTCAGTCAAGCCATCAGGTAACTGCAGCCTGTGCAACATCCTGATTGCAGCCACGAGAGACCTGAGAGACCCAGAGTCATAACCACCCAGCTGAGCTGCTCTGAGACCAGGACTCATAAGCACCCAGCTGAGCTGCTCTGACCTACATAAACTGAGATCATCATTGTTGCTTATTTCAAGCCATTAAGTTTGGAAGTAACTCTTTACACAGAATAAATAACTAATACAGTCATTGTGCTGTGTACTTAATATTGTGCACTATTATACATCATGTATCTTATATGTTACATATCAGTAAATAATAAAAATCAGCTGAAAACATAATTGGGAAATTGACAGAAGAGGCAAGGAAAATGGGGACTAAATACATGGAAAAACAGCCATCATTAGGAATTGTTTGAAAAACATTTCAAATATGTTATATACTATTTTGACCTGTAGTCTTGGCAAATCATTAGAAAGGATAATGACATTCAGTGTTGTTATGGGTTTAGAAAATGTTTATTTATAAAACTGTTCTGTAAGAAGGTGCTTTGTATAAAACTTTAAATAAATATGTTCTTTAATAATTCCCCTTCTAGGGGCACCTGGGTAGCTGAGTCAGTTAAACGTCCAACTCTTGATTTCGGCTCACATCATGATCTCACGGTTTGTGAGTCTGAGCCCCGTATCGGGCTTTGCACTAACAGTGTAGAGCCTTCTTGGGATTCTCTCTCCCTCTCCTTCTCTCTGCTGCTCGCCTGCTTGCACTCTCTCTCTCTCTCGAAAATAAATAAATAAACTTAAAAAAAATTCTACTTCTAGGAATGCAAATAATCTAAGGAAAAATTTTACAAAGATATATACAAAAGGAAACATCCTCACAGTGTTATTTATAATAGTAAAAACATAAAGCAATTTACATGTCTATAAGTAACGTATGGGTAAAACAAATTGTGATTTTATCCATAATATTGAGTCTTACATAGCTATGTAAGGAAGTGTAACTAACCGAGAAAAAAATGTATTTTTCTTAAGAATATCCCTATTCTTTTGTGTATCTTCCAGTTGATTTATAGACAGAAAGATGGTAGGAGACTGAAGCCTGAAGGTGAAGTTACTGGTCAGCTTACTGGTGATGGAGGTGCTCCTGGAATAAAATCTTCTGGCCATCGAGTTAGTGTAATAGCCAATAATTCTGGAACTCTTTAGCTGATGGAAATGGCCAGTTCAAGCTGCTGAATTTAAAATTGCCTGTATGCCATATCTTAGGGAAAAAAGGAAATAAATACAATGAACAAGAAGACCTACAGGTTATATTATCAGACAAACCATTGTTCAAATTCTATTTTTACCATTTGGTGCCTTTGTGACCTTGGTCAAATCCTTTAATCTCCATGAGCCTGTTTCCTTCTTCTGTAAAAATAAACTAATACTAGATTCTCCTCAAGTTTGAGGAAGAAATAAAATTACGCTGTACATGATGTTAATAATGAACAGGCACCCAGCAGATGACTGACCATTACTGATTTCATTAATCTTCATTGTAGACAAATTTTAAACAACTATTAATAATTTTTCAAGTTCAAAGCCTAATGTTTAATCAGTGTTATTGATCGAGAGTTCTATTTAGAGTTCTAATAATTGCTTACTGATAGCTGCTTAATAATAGTTATGGGAGTTTGCCTATTCTATTGAATTTTGAGTGTCTTAAGAGAGAATATGACAGAAACTTTGTGAGTATAAAGTCATTTTAGTTTTTCTGTATATGTATATTAAAAAGGTATTTCAGGGGTGCCCGGGTGGCTCAGTCAGTTGAGTGTCCAACTTCAGCTCGGGTCATGTTCTCATGGTTCGGTTGGTGAGTTTGAGCCCCAAGTCAGACTCTGTGCTGACAGTTCAGAGCCTCGAGCCTGCTTCAGATTCTGTCTCCCTCTCTCTCTCTGTCCTTCCCGCTCATGCGCTCTCTCTCTCTCAAAAATAAACACTAAAAAAAAAAAAAAAAAAAAAAAAGAAGGCATTTCAGAGTTTGATATATTATTTGAAAAGCTTGTCATGGTTTTTCGGATACAAATTTATTGGTCATTTTTGAGTGATAAAACAATCATTTCATTTTCAAAGTGCATTTCTGGTAACAAATGCAACAGCATAGTTTGTGCTTGAAGGGAATTCTACACATAATATGGCTTCTTCCCCCACCTGGCCCCCACATTGTCCAGGATGTGGTCTTGCAAGTTACAACAATGCTCTTTAGAACTGAGTTTAGGCAAAGAGTGTCTCCATTTAATTGAAATGATATGGAATTATTTTCAGCTGGTCAAGCCATTTTCAATACACAAAACACCATTTCCAACTGCAAATAAGTAGTAAATGAGCACCTTGCAAATGTTCGTAAACACAATCAGCATTTCATTATGATATCAAGTATCACAAAGTAGGCAGGATCAAAAATAGACTCAGTAGGTAATTACAGCAGTGAGCATCAGCTTGTTAAGACCAAACTTATCTTTCCTGATTCCAATCTCCTTCCTGTTGCTTTTATCAAAAGAAAGTAAAAGATACCATCCTTTCCTTTCTTCCTTTTCCTTATAATTGGATTATCAGTCATAGGATGCTGTCATGTAAAATAGAAAATGTTTGCTTATTTCCCTGTTCACATTCTTTACATGCCTTTTATATTTCGATAAGAACCATAAGGGGCAGAAAATAATTCTAATTCATCAGGTGAATGTAATTCTATATAAAATTTTACTCATTTTATAAATTGAGCACTTCCTGTATTGATTTTGAAGTGCTTGTGTCTATTCTGCGTTTCTCAACTAGTTTTGGTGTTTTCTGTTTGGTTTTTATGAGAGTTGAGAGAAAGGGGAGTTTACATGCATTAGGATATTTAAAGATTCATATTCTTTCTATGATTCCACTGGACTATAAGGAAGTGAGTCAGATTGTTGGTGTTGTCTTAATTTGGTTTTTTTTTTTCCTATCTTCCTATGAATCCATATATTTGTTACCTGGTGACTTTTGTTGGACTAAGATTTTTCATTGATAATTTGTCTACTTGGGAGACAAATCTATATATGCCTCTGCCTAGGTTGATAATGAGAAACTTAGAAATTTTACCTGCTTACTTAGAAATTTACACAGACAGGGGGACCTTGATGGCTTAGTCAGTTAAGCATTTGACTCTTGGCTTCTACTCAGGTCATTATCTAATGGTTCGTGAGTTTGAGCAACGTGCTGACAGTGTGAAGCCTGCTTGGGATTCTCTCTCCCTCTCTCTCTCTGCCCCTGCCCTGCTCATGCTCTAAATAAATAAATAAATAAATACATACATACATACATACATACATAGATAAATAAATAAGAAATTTGCACAGATAAAAAAAAATTGGCTTTTTTCTTTTTTCTTTTTTTTTTCTTTTTTTTTTTTGCTTTTTGTAAGATAGGGTTACTTTTCTTGTAAAATTATCAAAATTATTTACATTTACAATAATAATCCCTAATTATTGCATATTTTAATGCTGTTATAAATGGTCTCTAAAATTTTAATTTTAACTATTTTTGCTAGTACATAGTATTATAGCTGATTTTTTAGAAATCGACCTGGCATCACATAACTTGCTAAATTCACTTATTAGTTCCGGGTAGTTTTTTACGATGATGGCGATGATTTTTCTTAAAAAAATTTTTTTAATCTATTTATTTTTGAGAGACAGAGAGAGAGACAGAGTGCAAGCAGAGGAGGAACAGAGAGAGAGGGAGACAACAGAATCCGAAGCAGGCTCCAGGCTCTGAGCTGTCAGCACAGAGCCCGACACGGGGCTCAAACCCATGAACCCCGAGTTCATGACCTGAGCGGAAGTGGAAGCTTAACTAACTGATGGAGCCACTCAGGTGCCCGTGATGATGATTATTTTAATGTTCTTTGGGAATTTTTTTTACACACCTGATCACAATGTCTACATATAAGAATGAGCTTTATCTCTTCCTGTTTTATCTGTAAGTGCTTCATTTTTTTCTTGCTTTCCTACAGTAGCTAAAACGTTTAATACCATGTTGAATAGAAACGGTAAGAACAAACGTCGTTGCCTTGCTTCTGAACCACAGGAGTTTTATAGGTTCTACTTATCACAGTGAGAAAACTCCCTTGTATTATTAGCTTGCAGAGAATTTTTAACATGAAATGGTATTTAATTTGATCATTCCTTTTTTTGTTTTCCACAACTATTAAGATGTTTTTGTTATATGTTTTCGCTTTAATTTGCGAATGTTTCACAATCTATTGCTGGATAGCAAAATTGGCATAAATGTATCAGCTTAAAACAATATATATGTCTTCCACTTTCTGATTCATCATATAAGGAGCAGAGGAGTCATCACTCCATCCTATAAGTAAAAAACTGAACTGAAAAATCAAATCTTCTTACATCTGTTAGAGAATTGAGGTCACAGGCAAAACCACTGCCCTCAAATTGGAGAAACGGACAGGCAGATATAGATAATACCAATATGAACAGAAACCCATGAGAACCAGGACCAAGGTACAGAAACCGAAACTGTAATTAAAGTATTGCCAGAGGCTGAGTGTGGACTCGTCTGAAAATTACAAACTCTTGTGTGGGGAGGTTCAGTCATAGGGAACCCCTCATCTTTGTGAGTTTTATTGCTACAAGCTGTACCAGGCTCTGACAGTGAAGTTTGCAGAAAAATCCCCTCATGCATCTGGCAGGGGGAAGGGAAAAGTAACCATTTGGAAGTAAGCTAGACCATTATGTTATGTTATTTCTTTTAAAAAAATTTTTTAATGTTTATTTATTTTTGAGAGAGACAGAGAGAGAGAGAGAGAGAGACAGAACATGAGCAGGGAAGGAGCAGAGAGAGAAGGAGACACAGAATCTGAAACAGGCTCCAGGCTCTGAGCTGTCAGCACAGAGCCCGACGCGGGCTTAAACTCACAAACCATGAGATCATGACCTGAGCCGAAGCTGGACACTCAACTGACTGAGCCACCCAGGTGCCCCATGTTATGTTATTTCTAACAAGACCTCCAATCAAGAGAAGCTCTTTTACCGGAGCCTAACCTATGGTTTCATCAGAGCATAACCAGACCGGGGTAAGAGAAATACGCAGCTCTAGCCTCCTCTTGCCCATCTCACTTAAGGGAGGGAAAAACTGAGAAGTACTTGTGACATTCATTGTCCAGAGGCACAAGGTCACTAAAAGACTGAGACCTAATCATAGTGCTAGTGAACGCTTTTCCTGCTCCCATTCATTACTCCTATTCTATTAAAGTTCCATTTACATCATTTCAACAAAAATTATAAGATCTAATAACAGACAACAAAACAAAACAAAAAACACATAGTTTAAATAGAAAGGGCAAGAAGCATCAGACCCAGACTTAGATATGGCAGGGATGTTGGAATTATCAGACTGGGAATTTAATTAGTACTCTAAGGTCTCTAATGGATAAAGTAGAAAGCATGTAAGAACAGGTGGGCAATGTAAGCAGAGAAATGGAAATCCTAAGGAAGAACCAAAACGAGTACTAGAGACCAAAATACTGTAACAGAAATACAGAATGTATTTGACGGGCTTATCAGAAAACTGGATACAACTAGAGAAGGATCTCTGAACTCAAGGTTATCTTCATAGAAGCCCACAAAACTGAAAAAGGAACGAAGACTGAAAAAAAAAACCCACAGAACAATACCCAAGTACTATGGGATAGCTACAAAAGTTGTAACGTGTGCATAGTGGGAATATCAGAAGGAGAAGAGAGAGAGGAACAGAACAAATATTTAAAAGCATTATGACAGAATTTCCCCCAAACTAACATCAGACACCAAGCCACCCATCAAGGAAGCTCATAGAACACCAAGCAAAATATATGCAAAAACAAACAAAAAACAACTCGTAGCCATATAACTTTCAAACTGCAGAAAATCAAAGGTTAAAAAATCCTGAAAGAAGCCAGAAGAAAAACAACAACAAAGAAAACACCTTACCTACAGGGGAGCATATATAATAGTCATCAGAAACCATGCAAGCAAGAATAAAGTGGATAGAAATATTTAAAATGTAGAAAGAAAAAGAGCCACCAACCTAGAATTCAGGACCCTGTGAAATTACCCTTCCAAAGTGAATGAGAAATAAAGACACTCTCAGACAATTGAAAACTCGGGGAATTTGTTGCCAGTACGTCTACCTTATGAGAAATGTTGAAAGAAGTTCTTCAGAGATGAAGAGCTTAAATGATTCAGAATTTAAATGACATGGGTAAGAAATTCAGATCTACCTAAAGAAAGGAAGACCATTAGAGAAAGAATAATGGAAGGTGAAATAAAAAGGGCTTTTTTTAAACATTTCTTTTTTTTTATTTTTTTAATGTTTATTTCTTTTTGAGGGAGGGAGAGAGAGAGAGAGAGAGAGAGAGAGAGCGTGTGCAGGAGGTGCAGAGAGAGAGGGAGACACAGAATCCAAAGCAGGCTGCAGCCTCCAACCTGTCAGCACAGAGCCTGATGCGGGGCTCGAACTCAGGAACCGTGGGTTCATGACCTGAGCTGAAATTGGATACTTTACCAACTGAGCCACCCAGGCACCCCAAGGTTTTTTTAATTAAGAGTTTATATAACAAGTAAAAGACTTATATACAAGTCTTTGCTCAAAAGTCTTTGCTCAAAAGCAACAACCTATTTGATTATACATATGTATACACTATATATATGCAGATATATACACATACACTTATGCATATGTGAAATAAATGAAAGCAGTGATACGGGGACAAGAAAAGGGAATTAGGAACATTTTGTTATTATAAGACACCTGTACTACTTGTGAAGTGGTATAGTGTTATTTGAAAGCAAATTTGGATTAATTGTAGTATATATTGCAAATCTAGGGCAACCATTAAAAAAAAGTATAAATAAGAAGTATAATTTAAATGGAATTAAGAAGGGAGAAAAAAATTGTATAAAATGCTTAATTAAAACCATTAAAGACAGAAGAAGAGTCAAAAACAAAAATAGGAACAAAGAACAGAGCAACAGATAAAAAACAGTAAGAGGATAGATACTAATCCAACCATATCAATAATCACTTTAAATGTCAGTAGTCTAAATAACACCAACTAAAAACTAAAAATTGTGTGGGTGGATATGAAAAAAGGCTCTACTCTATGTTGTCTACAAGAAACCCGCTTTAAAATATAAAAACAGGGAGGCCTGGGTGGCTCAGTGGGTTAGGCATACAACATTGGTGCAGGTCATGCCCTCACAGTTTGTGAGTTCAGCTGTGTCTGTCAGTACAGAGCCTGGAGTCTGCTTCGTTTGTCTCCCTCTCTCTCTGCCCCTCCCCTGCTTGTGCTCTCCTTCTCTCTAATACATACATATATATTTTAAAAATTAAATATATTAAATATTAAAAATTAAAATTATATATTAAAAATATTAAAAAAATAAAGTAAAATAAAATATAAAAACTTAGATTCAAAGTAAAGACATAGAAGAAGAGATACTGTGCCAGCACTAATCCAAAGAAAGCAGAAATGGTTACAGTAATATCTGACAGAGCAGATTTCAGAACAAGGGACGTTATCAGGGATAAAGAAGGCTGTTACACAAACTGAAGGTTGATGGAGGGAGGTGGGTGGGGGATGGGCTAGATGGGTCATGGGCATTAGGGAGGGCACTGGTTGGGATGAGCACTGGGTGTTGTGTGTAAGTGATGAATCACTGGGTTCTATTCCTGAAACCAATATTGCACAGTCTGTTAACTAATTAGAATTTAAACAAAAATTTGAAAAAGAAAGAAAGGGAAAAAAAAAGGAAGGATGTTACATAATGAAAAAGAGGCCAATTTTCCAAGACCAGCAATCCTTAATATGCATGAACCTAACAAGAAACTGTCAAAATATGTGAGACAAAAACTGATAGAACCATAAGGAGAAACAGGTAAATCTCCTGTGACAGTTGGGAACTTCAACAGCCCTCTATGAGAAATGGACAGACCCAGTAGGCAGAATATCAGGACATGCTTCTCAAGCTCACAACCTGGAATATTCGCCAAAATAGACCACATCCTGGGCCAAAAAATACGCCTTCACAAATTTACAAAAATAGAAATCATGCAGTGTGGCTCTCAGACTAGAATGGGATAAAATGTGAAATCAATAACAGGAAGATAGCTGGAAAATCCCCAAATACTTGGAGATTAAACAACATACTTCTAAGTAACATATGGGTCATAGAAGAAGTCCCAGTGAAATTTAAAAAAAAAAATTAAACTAAATGAAAAAGAAAGCACAACTTCTTAAAGTTTGTAGAAAGCAAGGAAAGCAATTTCATTTCCCGCTGCCCCTCCCCCCCACCAAGTTTCTAATAATTTGCTCTCAGCATTGCCTGTAGTTGTTAACCCCTTATGGGCAGAAGTGGAAGTCTCCACAATATGTTTAGTTAATTCCAATAGAATCTTGTTTAATTTATTTGCCCTGATATTTTTCTAATGTGTTTCGCTTGTTTTCCTCTATATCTCTGCTTATGTCTTTTCAGAAGGTGGTAGAGTTTAGCATAAAATACAGAGCACAGAATTTAGATCCAAAAGAGTATTGGAAGCAGCTACCTTATGTGATCACTTAAGTTATCTAACTGAACTGTTTCTCACTGTTTTCATCTACAAAATAAGGGTACTTCTGTCTCTTTTATAGGTTTCCTATATGACTTAGACAAAGTATTCTTAAATAGCTGTGGCTTAATAATAGATGGTAGTTTTCATTATTTACAAATTTTAACCAGTGTCATATGTTTCCTCAGTGTTAAACATTGCGATGATGATAATGCAGGTTGTACACATATATATACACATCTATATGTACACATATATGTAATTTCATTGGGAACAAATTTAATAAGCTTAATATAGAAAAAAAAAGATCGCTATCATTAGATACTTAGAGAAACATGGTAAGCCTCTAATTATTTTCAGCAGTATAATAACCACAAAAACCTAATTTATATATAAATATATATTCTAAGGGGACACATGCTTTAGAATATGGCAGTGTAAATTGACTGGGTATTATGATCTTGCAATTTTATCAATAAAGAAAATTGTTTTAATAAACATGATGAGCAACTTGGCTTTGCCTATAAGAAAATATTTAGACTTTTTTCTCCCCCTCCTTTCCCTGTTGGTTGAAATGACAAAGTTATTGAACAGCACAATGTGTTAGTGCATTGTAAGTATAAATTAGATATGTTCCAAAACCTGCTTATGCAATGTACTTATTATTATAATTTTATAATTATTACATAAATCAATGATATGTGAGTGTGAACAGGGATATTTATATTTAATACTGAATTAAGAGCTTTATACTATAAAGGCAAAATAAATATATTTTTGATTGAATTGCTGGAGGTCAGATTGAGGAATTCGTGTGGAGAGAGATCATAAAAGTGAAGAAATGTTTTCTTCATCCAAACTTCTATAATTTCATTTCTCTTCAAAAATCTGAAATACTCTGGGGCACCTGGGTGGCTCAGTTGTTAAGCGTCCAACTTCGGCTCAGGTCATGATCTCATGGTCCGTGAGTTCAAGTCCCATGCTGGGCTCTGTGCTGACAGCTCAGAGCCTGGAGCCTGCTTCAGATTCTGTGTCTCCTTCTCTCTCTGTCCCTCCCCCCTCTTGCATTCTGTTTCTCTCTCTCAAAAAGAAATGATAAACATTAAAAAAAAATTAAAAATATGAAATATTCTGGGACGCCTGGGTGGCTCAGTTGGTTAAGCATCTGACTCTTGATTTCAGCTCAGGTCATGATCTCACAGTTTAGGGAATTGAGCCCCAGGTCAGGCTCTGTGCTGACAGCTCTGAGTCTGCTTGGGATTCTCTCTCTCCCTTCCTCTCTGCCCCTCTCCAACTCACAGGCACATGGATGCTCTCTTTCTCAGAATAAATAATAAAATAAGCTTCAAAAAAATCTGAAATACATTGAGTGAGACACCTTGGCTATGATTTATGTAATAAAATCACACAGGACTCTTTTCTGTGGAACCATACTCAGAAGAAAACTCTTGGTTTTAAAGTAAAAATTACAGAATAAATTTATAATTGTATATCTTAAATTCAAACCAAATATTTAAGCCTTAAATCTTTTTCTTTTTAATTTTTACTTTAAATGAGTTTTTTTGTTGTTGTTCTTTTGATTTTATTTTTGTTTTTGTTTTTGCATCCAGCTGCTCATTCTCACTGGATCATGTAGATGTTTTATACAATAATACTCATGAAACATTCAAGATAGTTCTTTGCCCCTCCTTCACTTTTTATCCATTAGCTTGTCTTATGTTTATACATGTCTACCTCCCAAAACTTTAATCCCATTAAGAGGAGCAACTCTCTTATTCAATTACAGTCTTCACAGAATTTTACATTTAGAAGATGTTCAATTAGTACTAAGCAAATAATTCCTTGTAAGGTGTCAGTCCCTTGAGTTAAGAAAAAAATTACTGTGAACACCCCTTGTCTGATCCAAATAAAGTTTCTTGGAATAAGAAGTGTCACAATCAATGAGCACCCTAGGGTTCTCGAGTGATCCTGTAAGCAAATGCTTACAAATGGGTCAAATGCTAAAACATACAACAAGTGATTCACACTGCAGAAAGGATATGGGCAATAGATCAATAATTATATAGTATAAATTTGGTGATTGAGAAATATACAGGTTGATACACCACTTCATAAGCAGGATCTTTGGCTCATTCTAGTAAGGATTCAAGGGCGATTTCCCAACAGAATTAACATGCGAACTTATTTGGGGACAAATGATTTAAACATATGGAATATTAGATGTAGACATACAGAAACAAGACGGAAACAACACATGGAAGAAAGAGAGCCAGAGGGAGAAAGAAAGAATGAGTGCTTGCTATATTCAAGTAAAGACAAGTAGTTTAGTAAAATTATTTTGTAGGCTATTTATCAAAATGGCCTTAGAGGCTACATGATGAATCACATGATTTGGAGTTTTTAAATGATCCTAAAGACAAAAATCCTTCTAAAAGTTTCAATGAAAGAATGAAATAATAAGATTTTTGTTTGAGAAAGATCACTTTATTTAGTAATTATAGGCTCTGAGATTATGGGTGTTACAATGATATGTTCTCATACCCATACCAGCTTTGATGGTCCTGGTTAAACACCTCTCATTATGTTTTTTGTGTTTGTGTTTAATGATGAAGTCAAAAAAGATACCCTGAGTCTTAGGCCACCTGAAAAGTTTATCCCCCAAATATACAGATAATTCAAAGTGGATCCTTTTTTCTGAAAGAAAAAAAAAATTTTTAAGACAAAAAAGGAATGAGGAAAAGAAAAACAATGAATAATCTGTTTAATCCATGTATTTTATGCAGCAGATATTATCTAAGTGCCTACTGTGTGTTAGGCACCAAAATAGATACTAGGATTTAGCAATAACCAAAAGACAAGCATTTATATTTTTACCAAGATTACCTCGGAGTCTCACTTTATCTGAATGATGTGTACCTGTTTGAACAATCTATTTTTACCCAGAAAAAAAAAAGAAATCAATATACTTTTCACAAAAGGAAAATATGAATCAAAGCTTTAATATACTATGATTCTGTGGTCTTAATTAGGAAATTTTACTTAAACTCACATTTCTGAACATCTTGAGAGACATTAACTATGCCTTGTTCTGGAAAATCTCTACAAGAATGTTTATATAGCAAATAGTGTTGGAAGATCAAGGTAACAACTCTCCCCTGAGAAAAGGACAGGTTTGTTTACAGTCTTTAAAGGAGAGAATGCCTCCTTCCTAAGCAAAGAGCAAGAACTCCTTAATACCCTGTGATAAGAGAGTGGAGTTTAGTTTTTTGTTCTAATGCAATCTACTGCATATGCAGGTGTCACCTGGCCATCTTCATAACACCCTTTGGAACTGGAGTTAAGTGTTAAGGCTCTGGCACCTACTGTGAGTAATAAACTGCTCTGTCTCTGACCCAGGAGCCTCATGTTGTTTGGCAGCATTCAGTAAACCAGAGCAGGTTAAATTGTTAGCTTACAAGCAGGGTAAACTCTAGACATGTCACAATTCTTGATAATAAGTATGTTTTTCCTATAGTTCATACTGAATTTTCATCTAGGTCACAAGTCCAGATATATCCAGAGATGATAAAACAATGATGTTAAGTTTTTGGAATTCATATCAAGAAAATTATATAACTGTACTGATAGACACAAGATAAGGCCTCAGTAAATGGAAAGTTATATAGTGTCCATAGAGAGAAAGAATCAACATTGTAAAGAAGTCTGCTATGCCCAAATTAGCCTTTTAATTAATTGCAGACTGATTAAAATTCTAATAAGCTATTTTATGGAATTCCTATCAGAAGTTGGTAGAATCAGGAAGGCAGGAGTACAATTTAGATGGGCAATGATACATCAATTTGTACATCCACTCTAGTTAATCTTACATGGAAAATGTTTTCATATGTGACATGTGTTGCTTTTTCTAACTTTAAAAATAAACTAAATGTTTATTTATTTTAAGTTTATTTATTCATTTTAAGAGAGAGAGAGAACGTGCAAGCAAGCGCGTGAGGAGGGGATGGGCAGAGGGAGAGAATCCCAAATAGGCTCTGCACTATCAGCGCAGAGTTCGAAGTGGGGCCGGGTCCCACTGAACCGTGAGATCATGACATGAGCCGAAACCAAGAGTCCAATGCTTAACCAACTGAACCACCCAGGCACCCCCCAAAATAAACAAATGTTTAGAAATGATTTAACACTATTGTAAATAGTAAAGATGATTTAAAATTTAGGTATTCTTTTGTATAAAATTAGAATCTGGGGTGAATTATTTTGAAAATGTTAGTGAAAATACTTAGGCTAAATTTTCTGTAACCATTCACTTTGATAGACAGAACATACATACAGGATTCATATTGAAATGATTGTAACTGGATAAAACATAAAAATGTTAAACTCCGTGGATAAATTACATCTTTTACAATGTCATTAGAAAAATATTCACTATAGGAAGTGACAAGAGAAAAGATGACAATTTATTCTGCCTCTTACAGAAAAAAGAAAAAAGGAAATTGTGTGAAAAAGAGACAGAATGTGTGTCAAGCTCATCAGTGAACTTTTGGAAGCTTTGCTCTCCATTTATGAGAGTTTGTGAGCTGATAAATTTGATCACTTTGAAAGTTAATCCAACAAAAAATAGTGATAAAACTTTCAAATACATTAGAATTCTTACTGAATGTTCTGTATTTGAAGACTTCAAAATTATAGGAGGGAAACAATCCATGTGCAAAAAAAAGAAAAAAAAAGAATGTAGACACACATTCTTTATAAACATTAGCTCAAAGTAAATGATAGAACCAAATGTAATATGCAAAACTATAAAACTCCTAGAAGGTAATATCACAGAAAACATATGCAATCTTGATATGGTGATGACTTTTAGATACAACTCAAAAGGCATGATCCATGAAAAAAAATTTGATACTCTGGACTTCATTAAAGTTTAAAACTTCTGCTCTGCAACAGAAACTACCACAAAAATTAGAAGACAAGCCAATGAGCTGAGAAATATTTACAAGGCACATTTGGTAGAGGACTATTATCCAAAATGTGTAAAGAACTCTTAAAACTCAACAATAAGAAAACAAACAACCTGATTGAAAATGGGCCAAGGACCTTAGCAAACACCTCACCAAAGAAGATCTACAAATGGTGACAAGTATATGAAAAGATGCTCCACATCATATGTCATCAGGGAAATGCAAATTAAAACAATAAGACACCACTACACCCCTGTTAGAATATCCAAAATTCATAATACTGACACCAAAAAATGCTGGGGAGGACGTGAAGCAACAGGAACTCTTATTCCTTGCTGGAGAGAATGCAAAATAGTACAGCCATTTTGAAAGACAGTTTGGCAGTTTCTTACAAAAGTAAGCATACTTTGACCATATGATTTCAGCAATCATTCTTCCTGGTATTTACACAAAGGAGTGGAAAGTTTGTTTCCATTAAACACCTACACACAGATGTTTATAACAGCTTTATTCATAATTTCTAAAACTTGGATCATCTGTGATGTCCTTCAGTAGGTAAATGGTTCAACAGTGCTACATTCAGACAATGGAATATTATTCAGGGCTGAAAATAAATGAGCTCTCAAGCCATGAAAAGACATGGTGGAAACTTAAATGCCTATTACTAAATGAGAGAAACCAATCTGAAAAAACTATATGCTGTATGATTCTTGAGATACTCTGGGATAGGTAAAACTATGAAGACAATAAAAGGATCAGTGGTTGGCAGAGGCTGAAGTGAAAGGACGAATAGGTAAAATGAAAATTTAGGACATCATGAATACGTACCATTATATGTTCATCCAAAGCTGTGCATATATAACATCAAGAGTGAACCCTAATGTAAATTATGGACTGTGGATGATCATGATGAAAGTTTATAAACTGCAAAAATGTACCCTCTTGTGGGGGAAGTTAGTAATGAGGAAACTACGCATGTGTCAGGCAGGACAGGCTGAATGGGAAATTTCTATACTCTCAATTTGCTGTGAAGCTAAAACTGCTTGGGAAAAAAAAAATAAAAGTTCTCTTAAAAAATTTTAAGATACAACAAAGCTCTACTTTAAAAAAAAATTTAATGTTTATTTTAGAGAGAGAGAGAGAGAGCGCGCAGGGGAGGAGCAGAGAGAAAGAGAAACACAGAATCTGGAGCAGGCTCCAGGCTCTGAGTTATCAGCACAGAGCCCAATGCGTGTCTCGAATTCACAAACTGAACCGCAAGATCATAACCTGAGCCGAAATCGGGCGCTTAACCGACTCAGCCACCCAGGTGATCCAATGAAACTACTTTTTAACCTTTCATTCCATTGTTATTTTCAGCCTTAGAAGTCTATAGTTACATATTTATGTTTCATAGACAATTCACTTCTTTTTAATTCACTTAAGATAATTTTTTCTCTTCATTTTGAGGAAAAAAAATTATATATATATTCCTTAAAAAAGTATTTTGGTAAATTTCACTGAAAATATCAAGGTACAAATTTCTCTTTGATTTTGTATTTACCTTGAGATATTTTCTACTTCATAAACTTTCATTTGCCATTGAAAATATATATACATAAAAACCCCAAATTAGGTATTTAATTTGATTCAATTTAGGTCAAGCATTTGATTTCAGTTCTAGATCAAAAGCTTGAGGAACATGATACAAACAAAGGCAGTCCTTTGTGGAGAGGCTGATTCTCGCCTCATCTTCTCTGTTACAATTTGGACATCATTTTAAGTGCAGAGAAAACAGCCAGCGACTTCAGAAGCCTACTTAAACCATAGCTACCTCAAAAATGAGATTTTCACCAGTTAATATGATAGGTTTGGAAGAAATCTTGAAATGGTCTGAATAATAACATGCAAATTCACTAGGATTACCTTTCTTCCGTTGTAAAATGGAAGTAGAACATACCTATGGAATATCTCATCTCAAGTCTTCCTTTCTAGCTGCCTCCTAAGGTGAGGCCTTCTCTGATTATCCTTTCTTCCATCCCATCCAAAGCCCAGTATCACCTGTCTTTGTTTCGCTTTATAACTCTGACTTAAGTTGTCCAAAATTGGTTATTTTCTTTTAATAATTTATCTTTCTCCTTTTTCTGAACTCTAGTTGACTTCAATCATGCTTAGTTTGTGAATAAAATAATTTAATCAAAACTTTCATTTAGAATATTATATCTTGATTCATCCTTAATCAGTTTGCAAATGAAATTATAAATTGCCCTTGGATTCTGTAGTAAATTGTCATGTTTCTATCTTCATTAGCCTATAATGTCTATTTCTCCTAAACCATAATGGTTATTTTGCATGTGAGAATGAATTATAAATCTGGTGGCACTTGGGATTTCCCCACTCTGTGGAATTTGGACTGTTTGTTTTAACCCCAACTGGTATTTCAGCATAAATCTAACCCAGGCAACTTGGCCAAATCATTAAGGCTGTTTACACCTAGTGAAAGGGAACAACAAACATGAAAACCTTAAATAACAATTTTTTCCTCAGTCAACATTACTGACTGAATATATTTTCTGGATGTGCTATTAACTGCTTTAATTGCTTCCTTAGGTGTTTTGTACATAGAAAAAAATATATCTGATATAAGGAAGATTGAAACATTAAAAATTCTCTGGAAATGTATTTCCTAGATACAGGCATTTCACAAAAAGTGGCTGTACAGATCAAAGATAAAAGCTGTAGTGACTTATAGAGTTAACTCTTAGTTTGTAAATAAACCTCTGGCTATAGATATGTACTTAGAAGGAAATTTATTTGTGAGTATGTTTTGCTTCCCAAAGAGAAACTAGGATAAATAAGAAAAACAGTATTCAAAATCTTAATATTATATGTGAATAATAGGAATAAACACAGGCCAAAATAACAGAGTATAATAAACATTCTCCATCTGTACTCACCCTTGTTCTTAATGCAAGGTATGATGGTATAGAGCCATCATACCACCAGATATGATATCCATCAGGTGGTTGATAAGTTTAATGTTCATGATCCATTGGGACCCACGTAAATGCTCCATAGTACAAATGATCAATGGTACCTACATCTTAATCATTAAGATTCATCAGGAAATTATTGTTGTTTATATACTGATTTTATTTTATTTAAATTAATTTATTTTTATGTATGTTGATTATATTTAATGTCTCTGAGAATATTTTCATTTTGTTTTTTGGAAGAAATAAGAACAGAATCTGCTTCAATTAAAAAGGAAAAAAAAATACATCTTGGACCTTGACACTGCAGATGACACACATCCCATAAGTTGGTCACGAGCCAAACACCAGTGAATTGTGACAAGCAATAAGATTAAATAGAATAGCAAACAAAAGGAAATACCAAAGTACCTCCAACGTGGTATTATCTTGTGATTCTTTCACTTCAGTTTCTTATGTCTATATTTATGTGTCAAGATGTAAAATACAGCTCTTACAGTAGGTTCTGGTCAAAGAATTTGAAAGCCACTGCTTGAGACAGCAGAACGGCTGAGACTAAAATGACAGTGTAATCATAAAAGCATCTGTTGACGGGAGGCAGAGTTGACAAGCTTATGCTCTGGTGAGTGCCTGTTATCATCTATAAACATTCCTAAGTTGGAAGTGCTTAAGCAGAAATATTTGGGCAATCCCAATGAGCCAGACCTCGATGTCTCAGATACATCGCAGTAGACTTCTCACTGCCCTCTAGGAATTTCGACTTCTCAGTTTAAGACACATGGCAACCTGGTTGGGGATTTGGGAAAACATGCGTATGGAATTCTTTTTCTGTCTTTTCTGTAACATAGTTTTCCCCTTTTTCCTTTCACTGACTCAGCAAGAAAATAGTAACTGCCTCACTTTGCTTTCCTTCTTCGTCCAGAGTTTAGGCCTCCATTAAACCACTTTCCCATCATTCCCTTTTTGAATTTTAGGCTCTACTTCTAGAGAGCATCCATCATCCAACAGTATGGTCTCAGAAAATACATATCGGAGAGGCTTGATGTTTGTCCGCTTTCAACCTACTCATTCCTTACATCCAGTAGGATGACCTATTGCTTATTTAACTACAACTAGAGCCACATCCGGCTGTGGTCTTTCTACATACAACTGAGAGCAGTTTGATCATTTCGCTTGTAATCAGTGGTATTTTTTACTAGTAAGAATGAGCCCAGTGGGAAGTCTAAAGTGGGTCTTAGAGTGTATGACAGAGGACCTCGCTCCTTTTATTCTGAAGGCTGAGAGAATTTGCTAAGTTTGGTCGAGGCACGGCTCTTGGGAAGGGAGGCAGTGAGACATTTCCTCAGCCCACTAGCTGCCTCCATAGGAGCTTCTTGGCAAAGGAAGTGACGACACAGTCTTTACGATCCCAAAGATCCTACAGGTGGCTCCATCAGTGCCCCATGAAACTGCAATATTGCGTTCATATCCCATTTTGATCCTTAAATAGGATAATAAATGATGGGGAATAACTTGGTCTGGGTGCCCACCTAGTCTGTCCTGTTTTTTCACTCCCTTCCCCTTGCATTTTGTTCTCTTTGACAGCACTCATTTTCCTGGTGTGATTATCATCGGACCAATAGAGAATTTTAATTACATAGGTCATAATTTTTACTTTTAGCATGGCTTTTCAACCTTTTATAGCTGCATAGGTCATTCAGATCCCCAATACCTTAATTTCTTTTTTGCTTCTTGGGGCCTACGGAGTCTGAAATTCAGTCTCCCAGTTTTGGGATACTGAAATTTCTCAGGATAGCATCTTACCATTGGATCCTTTTACTGTTAAACATCCAGGGTTTTCTACTGTTCAAAACTATTAGTAGCTTATTAGATCTAAAGGTAGCTCTGAGTATTTCAAACCTTCCTTTGCATATCCTTTAATACACAAATAGATCTGGCTTTAAACTTTCTCTGTATATCTCCATTTTCTAAATAAGAAAGTATTGAGTATCACACCTACTTATTCTCAGAATTTTTTACCTTCATGCAAGGATTGAGGAAAAATCCACAGAGACTACATACTGTGTCAGATTAAATTGAAAAATAATTTAATTAAAATACACCTGTTCTCTCCAGTCTGCCAGAATCTAATCATTTGAAATGGCATTCTTCCAGACAGGAGTGGCCACTGTCCCTATTTTAGAAATAAGACAAATCTAATATTTCACACATTTCTATCATGTTGGGAATCTAATAACTCCCCCTTTCACAACCACATCTAGTGGAATGTTATAATAATCTTTTGAAAGTGAGGAAGAATTCAGAAGGAAAAAGAGCATCAAATGACTTCAGAATGCTTCTTGAGTTTCCAGGAAATATTCATACCATACACATACACACACACACACTCACACGACATATACCAATTACAAAATAATATTAGACTTGAAGTATAAATTACTTTAAAATATGTTGTAAAAATTTTGGGACACCTGGGTGGCTCAGTTGGTTAAGTGTCCGACTTCAGCTCAGGTTATGATCTCACGGTCCATGAGTTTGAATCCTGCATCAGGCTCTGTGCTGACAGCTCACAGCCTGGAGCCTGCTTCAGATTCTGTGTTTTTCTCTCTCTGCCCCTCCCTGCCCCTTAAACTCTGTCTCTCTCTGTCTCTGAAAAATGAATAAACCTTAAAAATTTTTTTAAATAAAAAATAAAAATATGTTGTGAAAATTTAAAAATTGCTTTCCTTTTTATTTTAAACCCTAGGTAACCTCATTAGCTTCATAAAATTAATCCAGGCAATTATAAAGACAACAAATATTACTATGTTCAAAAATACCCATCTCTCTGTAGTTTCATAGACACCAATATTTGCCTCTCTATGTTATGTCTTCTGTGTGGATTTCCCGTCCCTCTTTTATCTGACTAATACTCAATATATTTCATCCCTTATCACCCCCAATACAGATCAATTCAGTGCAGCTCCTTTTTTCTACTTCTGCACCTCTTTACTATTGCTCTCTTAAACGTGCTATAAACATATTCCTATATTTATATATTTTTATTTGGCACTGTCTGAGATCATTAAATGTGAAGAATGTGTGCTTTGTGCAGAATAGATGCCCAGTAAATATTGGTTGAGTAGATGAATGATCATTATCATCACTAAATTTCTGTAAAATCGAGAGATTTACAGAGATTTCAGCTGAACTGTAAGATGAAGTTTCAATTGCTTCTTGTTTCAAAATGAATTCCAGTTTCTTTGCGTTCCAAGGGCCTGAACGTATCAATCCTATTTGACTTTTCAAATCGTGTGTGTGTGTGTATAATCACTCATCCCTATATTAATACAGTAAAACCTTAGATTGCGACTAACATGTTCTATGAGTGTTCCATAAGACAAGCAGACATTTCTAATAAATTTTAACTTGTTCAACGAACGATGTCTCTCAATATGAGTAGCACGTGGCCCGAATGTCACGTGATCATAACTGAGCCATGGTTCTTCTGTCTCTCTCTCTCACTGACTTGCTCTCTCTTCTGTGGGATTATGGATGATCATCTCCCATGCTCAGATGCTCGGTCTCAGGCCTTTACAGAAATCAGCGATTTTTCAAAACGTTGGAAGGTACCCGCAACTGGCACTGGTGTATTTTTTGTCACTTCAAAGCACTTACAGACTGTCCTTTGCTTTTCCATACAAGAGTAAGCTTAGGAATGCTTTGCTTCCTTCTAGGTCAGGCTGCTTGCAGATATGGACCCTTTCCTCTGCTGCCTTATTGCCACTTACATTAAATACAGTATATGATAAGAGTTTATTAATACTGTAGTCAACATCCATGCAAGCATATACAAGGGCCCCCATGCAGAACAAGGTTGAAAAGAAAGGCTGTAAGAAGAAGGAGATGATTGGGGCAGAAGTTAAGAAGGAAATCATTGAGAAGCATGAATGAGGTGTGCAAGTGGCTGAAATTGCAAGATTTTGTAAGCAGTCTGTGTCGATCATTTGCATAATATTAAAGAAGAAAGAAGAAATTAGGAGCCTAGATGCAATAAAAGGAGTCATGAGAATCTGAAAGCAATAGCCACGTGTTCTGAAAGATGTAGAAAAGTTGCTTCTGGTTTGGATAAGTGAGAAGCATCTAGCAGGTGATACTGTGACTGAGAACTTTGTCTGCAAGAAGGCAAAGGCCTTGTACACTGACCTCACAAGTAAACCGCCGGGTACATCAACAGAAAACGAAGAAGGTTTCAAGGTGAACAGGGGTCTCCGTCACACCAGCCATGAAGGTTTTCAAAGGTAAGTGCAGATAAATTTATTTTTTTTTGTATTTTCTATTTTCTTTATTATTTTGTATATTACAGCATTGTAATCATTTTTATATGAATATTTTTGGGGATGTGAAACAAATCATCTGAGTTTCCATTATTTCATATGGGGAAATTCACTTTGATATACAAATGCTATGGATTACAAGCATGTTTCCAGAATGAATTGTGCTTGAAAACCAAGGTTTTACTGTATCTATAGAATACATACTTTCCATTTATGAATGAAGCCTCTTTACTCTAACTTCAGTAAGTTGATTGATAAGGTCCTTGTTGTTCCCCCAAACACATTGTTTGCATTCCAGCCTCCACAGTTCTGCTTTAGTATTCTCCTATTCTCTTTCTGGAAAGACCTATGTTTTTTTCCTCTATGTAAATCTTATCTGTCTTATAAGTACAGCAGAACTTCCCCCTGCTGAGTGGACTATCTTGATGACTCACATCCTAATGAAGTTTGTTATTTATCTTGTGTGTTGGCTTTAACTTTGAATTTTGACATATGAAAAGGCAAAAATTATGTGTTGTAGTTATTTTATACTCCTTACTGTCATCAGAGTGAGTATTTGCTGAAGACTCTGGAACATCTAACACTAGAATGAGCTAAAGAGGTCTCTGGGTTATTTGTATTTGGAGATGGTTCATTAAAGTATAAATAATTATTTTCCCCAAACAGTTTGGAATTTACCTCTGTAGAAGAAGAATAATGAGAAAAATGTTTCACTGAAGACAATTCTGGTTTCAAGATTCTAACCAGAACCTTTAAAATAAAAGCACGTAAATGAACACATCTTAATGAGGAGGGAAATCAATGAGAAGAAAATGGTCATGTGGTTTTGTTTTTCTGATCAGGGTAGATAGCTTCATTTCTTTTCTGTTTTTCCATCTGTTCAGCAACTCTAAGGTTTAGCTCTCTTCTAACTAATTGCAATTGCTTAGTATTGATTGATGGTGATACAAACCAAGGGACTATATAGGGATTTAGTCTTGATGTGAAGCTTTTATATGTAATTTTTTTCCCAAGTTTTCTCTGGAAAGTAGGATGTTCTGTGTGCCCTGATGTGCTGTAATTTCCTGGAGAATACCAGAGTCCTTGCATTTACAATGTATAAAGAGAGAATAAAGCAGAGGGGTGTTACAACACATTTTCCCCAAGAGGAAAATTATTATGTACAATAAACATGTAAAGAAAGACCCACTGACCTAGAATCCAGTTAGCTAGTTTGCAACTGCCTGTGTTTGAGAAGCTACTTCCTCTTTTAACTATTACTAGGGGTCTAGTTGTATTAGAAGAAGCTAGGAGGACGACAATGGGACAAATATTTCATACAAAGTGAACATTACTAATATTTACTTCACTTTGTAGTAGGAAAACCTTAGACTCTGTGACATTTTCAGATATAAAATATGTATTTTATATCTTTGTCATTTCCTAATCTTTGTAGAGAATTGATCTTAATGACTATCAATTAAGGTTAGTTAATTAACCTTGAAGTGACTCTAAGACATCAAACTCTCTGTTTCTTGTGGTTTTAGGAAGATTACAATGAACCCCTCTAAGGAAGCAGCACTATTCGCTCAATCTGATCTAGCGCTGAATGTCACCCATAGGATTAATTTTAGAATTAAGCAGTTACCCACATGTTGTGTTATGGAGCTTGGTCATTTCTCTGCACAATAATGATTGACCTGACACAAATATTGGATGCCTCAAAATTTCCAGAAGCTGGTAGGATGGGTCACAGATCAGCATCCAGGCTCTGGTATTAGCACTTGGGCTACACTTGCAATCTTAATTTTTTTTTTAACGTTTATTTATTTTTGAGACAGAGAGAGACAGAGCATGAATGGGGGGAGGGTCAGAGAGAGAGGGAGACACAGAATCAGAAGCAGGCTCCAGGTTCTGAGCTGTCAGCACAAAGCCCGACGCGGGGCTCAAACTCACGGACCGCGAGATCACGACCTGAGCTGAAGTCGGACGCTTAACCGACTGAAGCGCCCCTACACTTGCAGTCTTAATCGCTTACTATCTTTTTGCCTCGCTTTTCCCATCTGTAAAGAATAATGGTGATACTTACTCCTTAGGATTAAAGGTCAAATGAAGCACTACATATAACCTACTTATGACTATACATGATTAATACTAAATGCTTTAAAAAATGAGCTATTGTTACTATCATAAAATATTCATCATTTTGACTTACCCTATCTGTATCCTGTATATAGTGAGGATAAAGTCTTAAACTAATTCACACCCAAGTGTTAGTGTCTTCCTTAATGAAAGAACATATGGATTAGCTTCATAAACTGCAAAGTGCTCTATAAAAAATAAAGAAATTGTGTAACTAGTATTTTAAAGGGCAATGAGAGAACAGAGATGGTTTCAGTACAAGAGGGATGGCAGATAAAGACTGAAGGGAAATTCAGCCATTTCATACTTTCCCTGGTGCCTTCCTTATTCTGTATTACAGAATATACTGCAAATTCATCTCTATGTGGTTATTCAATAAAAGAATGCCATGAGAGATTACTCACTGCACATGTTGAATTGAAAAACCCAGGGACACCTGGGTGGCTCAGTTGGTTAAGCATTGGACTCTTTGTTTCTGCTCAGGTCATGATCTCACGGCTTCATGAGTTGGAACCCCACATCAGGCTCTGTGCTGGCATCACAGAGCCTGGTTGGGATTCTCTCTCTCTCCCTCTCTCTCTCTGCCCCTTTCCCTCTCATGCTGTCTCTGTCTCTCGCAAAATAAATAAATAAACTTCAAAAGAAAAAATCCAGGCCAGTGGGGCAGCCCTGTACCCGGGAGCAGGAGGGGGGGGGCACAGCCTGTGATAAGTATGCACACATCCGGCCAGTCGGTGTAGGGTGCCTAGGGGAATGTGCAGGTCTGTGCACCAAGGGAGCAGGATCACGGGAAGTTTTAACACTCTGGGAGTAGATGTTTGCCATGAACAGAGTAAATGTGAGATTGGCACTTGCATTTGATACGCTCCCCAACCCTACAAAATGGAGGCCAGGCCTGAGGTCCACAATCGCATTTGTAGGTGTCCTGCTTCACTGTAAACATCTCTAGGTAGCTTTAGAGCTACTTGCAGGGGGCAGAACCTGGGGTGGGGGAAGGTTTGAGGTGCTTGGATCTATTGTAATTTTAAGTCTTTTCTTTTTTAAGTTTATTTATTGAAAGAGAGAGAGAAAGAGAGAGAGAGAGAAAAGTGAGTGGGGGAGGGGCAGAGAACGAGAATCTCCAGCAGAGCCCAACACAGGGCTTGAACTCATGAACGGTGAGATCATGACCTGAGCCCAAATCAAGAATCTGATACGTAACTAACTGAGCCACACAGATGCCCCATCTATTGTAATTTTAAGTCTTAATATAAAAACTACATCATTTATATCTCTAGTGTGAAAAAAAGCAATTACTTTCAATTTTTTACCCCTGAGCATTACTTTCTGCAGGACACTGAGCTCCTAAAAGACAGTAACCATGTCATAATCATTTCTTTTATTCCTGGTACCTTTTACACAATAAAACTAAAAAAAGCCATGTGAAAACTGCTCATTGATTTTTTTAGTACATAAATGAATGAAAGAAATCAGTAAACAGTTGTCTTTTAAACAAGAAGATATTTAGACTTCGCAAATACTATGAATCCAGAGTAAGAGATGATTTTCCTATGAAGAACGACTCAAATATTTTTATAAATGATAAAACATTTAATATGATGCTGTTTTCTAGGGGGTTTCTTTTGTAATTCACCTATGAATGCTATATAGTAAATATTCTAAGCAAACATATTGTCAAACTGTATAATAAAATATATGTAATGAAATTATATTAATCTAAAATCCTCTCATGCCAAGAATGACCACTCTTATCCATAGTAATATATTTAGCTGTATTTTGAGTTCATTAGACAAATCATTTTCACTCTTTCATATTTATGCACAGCAAACTGCATTGTGTAGAGAATATATGTATATGAATAACTAATCTCTCACTGAAATTGAGTTGTCTCAGGAGGAAAATTCACTATAAAGTTGGTTATCAGTGACGGGTGCCTGGGTGTCTCAGTCAGTTGAGCATCCAACTTGGGCTCAGGTCATGATCTTGTGATTCATGAGTTCAAGCCCTACATCGGTCTCTGTGCTGACAGCTCAGAGCCTGGAGCCTGCTTCGGATTCTGTGTCTCCCTCTCTCTCCACCCTTTGCTTGCTCATACTCTGTCTTGCTCTCTCTCTCTCTCAAAAAAAAAAAAAAAAAATTAAAGCAGTGACACCATACAAGTTGTATTATGATGTATTATTCATAAAAAAAAGTTGAAAGAACTTCAACTTTTTGTCTTGTAGAAATGTTATTTAAGTATATTTTGCTGTACCTATAAAGAGGCAAGTGTCTTGTTGATTGTTTTATATGGTTTTCATTCTAAGAGCTGGTCAGAAAAGCTGTTTATACTTTTGGATTGCGAATCATGTCAATCTTAGAACATATGGTCATCCTTAAAGTCTGTTTAGAATCTCTAAAATAGAAGTTGTTTGAAAATTTAAATTATTTGATTTATAATTTTATCAAAACTAAAATGTTATGATCAGATAGAAGTACACATGTATCTCAGCATACCTTTACTTTAAAAAAAAGAAAGGCTTATATCCACCCAAGACACTGTAAAGATTTGGTATTTGTTTTCCTAGTTTACCTTCTGCTCAAATAGTTCTTGAGTTTTTGAGGAGATTTCTTTTTCTTTTCCCATTACCTAAAGTCTTTCTGACAGTGGAGGACCAAACAAAAAAAAATTGCCCAGAGACCCAATCTGTATTTTACTATAGATTTTAATCATATTTAATTTCTTCCTTACTCTATCCTACATATCTCTGAATTTAGTGTATGCATTCCCCAAGAATTAAATACCCCTCTTTCATGTGAGTCCAGCTTTTCTTTTTTCTTCCCCCTTATCTCTCCCTCTCCCCCTCTCTCCCTTTCTTTCTTCCTTTCTCTCCTCTTTTCCTTTCTATCTTTCTTGTTTCCACACTGTCATATGCATTTCATTAACGATTTTCAACACTCAAGCTAGGTTCTACAGCTTAACAATTCAAAGACCTCCCACCCTAAAGCAACTACTTTCTCAGAAATAAAAGTTCTGTTAGTAACCATCTAAGGTGGTATTTTCAAAAATGCCAGATTATTAAAATGACTTAGGGATCTAGTTAATATACAGATAATCAGGACCATGGGGTGGGGGGAACTACTAATAAACTCCCTAGATGACCTTTTGATAAGAAAACTAATCTCTCAATCAATGCAAATTTCTTCCCATTGCCATTCTGGTATGTGGTCATAATACCAGCCTCAGTAGAGTGATAAATACTTCTTTAAGAGAAAGCCTATTTCACTGTTCAATTTTTTCTAATTATAGAAAAAAAAAATGTCTTCTTACATTGTTCCTAAACCTATTTCCTATTCTGCAGGTTACAGTTTTATCATGGGCACATACTGCTCTTATAAAAAAAAGATGAATTATAGAGAAAATCAAAAGTGCTCTAATACATATGATTTGACATGAGCAGGTTTTTGCCAGCAGGAAAGCAATGAAAATGGGATCAAGTCTTCCTAGCAAAGGAAATTAACCAACAGGAGCTTGACAATTGCAGGCTTATTTTAAGGGAGTAGTGATATGTTTTGAAGGTTATTAAGATGTAACCTCTTATTCATCTAGAAACTTGGATGTTTCTCCTTGAGAAAAATCTTTAGGAAAGTTACAAGTTGTTGTTACCTCTACAGATGAATTGGCAAAGAGTATCACTATTATCGCTTGATTTTAATCAGAAAACTTGACTTAAATTCCAACTAAGACATCCTGAATTTGCCACTAATTCTGTTAAGTAGATGACCTAACTCTCTGTGAATTAGTTTTTCATGTGTGATATATAAGACCCTTCTGACTTGATTATAATAAGGATTAAAAGTGAACATGATAATAAACTAGTATTTAGTTCTGTAAAAACACTAAATGTTGAGAAATGTCCCTGAGCTAGCTAGTGACATTTTGTCTCTGGTGGAAATTCAATTGTCATTTAGTGAAAAGAAGAAAGAGCTCAACTGATAATTGGCATGCATGTATCTAAAATTACATGGTTTGGGGCGCCTGGGTGGTTCAGTCCGTTGAACGTCCGACTTCGGCTCAGGTCATGATCTCACGGCTCTTGAGTTCAAGCCCCACATCAGGCTCTGTGCTGATAGCTCAGAGCCTGGAGCCTACTTCGAATTCTGTGTCTCCCTCTCTCTCTGCCCCTAACCCACTCGCATTCTGTCTCTGTCTCTCTCAAAAATAAATAAACATTAAAAAAAATAATAATTAAAACAAATAAAATTACATGTTTCTAGAATTCACACCTAGAGTTTTTGTAATATTATTTCACCATTAGAAGAATTCTCTTTTGGTCCTTACTAGGTTTCATATATTTATTGGGGTAGGAGAACAGAGATAAGGAAATCAGAGTGAGAAAAGACTATCTTTTAAGTTTTTGAGAGAGAGAGCAAGGAGAGAGGGAGAAAGAGAGAGGAAGGGAAGGAGAGAGAGAGAGAGAGAGAGAGAGAGAATCCCAAGCAGGCTCAGCACTGCAGTACAGAGCCCAACGCAGTGCATGAACCCACAAGATCAGGTCATGATCTCACGGTTTGTGAGTTTGAGCCCCACATTGGTTTCTGTACTGACAATGCAGAACCTGCTTGGGATTCTCTTTTTCCTTCTCTCTCTACCCCTCCTCTGTTCACTCTCTCTGTCTCTCTCTCTCAAAATAAATAAATAAATTTTAAAATAAATAAATAAAGCATTATCTTGAAATGAAAATGCGTATGCAAATAATTTTAAGGTTGAAACTAAATGCAGTTTTCAGTGGTTATTGACAATAGTCACTCATTTTAAGCTAAAGGATGTTTGAATGTTGTGTCTTTATCACGAATAAACAGTTGGTTAATGTCAGAACCAGTGTTACCTTTTTTCTGTGCTCCCATGTTTTTTCTTCCATTAAAAACTTAAACACTGAAGGATGGTCCTGAATATATACATAGATATGTTGTGTATAAAGAGGAAATCAAACACTTAATCTGCCTCCTAAAGACCAAAATCTGTTCAATACCATAAAAATACACTAAGTAGACAAAACAATGAAACAGTTGCCCAGAATGCATTCCCTTCAGTAGGACCTATTTAGGATGACTTCAGGGGCTTTATTAATTCATTCAGTTTCCTATATTGTCTTTTAAATACAAAAAAACTTTCATTTTCTCTATAGTTCCTTTGTCTTGCTTGGCCAGTATTAAGAAGTGATGTCTGACTTCTGTTTTAAGATATAGTCTTGGGGTCCCTGGGTGGCTCAGTTGGTTAAGCTTGATTTCGGCTCACATCATAATCTCATGGTTTGTGGGATCGAGCTCCGCGTCAGACTCTGTGCTGACAGTGTGCAGCCTGCTTGGGATTCTCCCTCTCCCTCTGTCTCTGCCCGCCCCCACCCCCCGTGTAGATGTGTACTCCCTCTTCCTCTCAAAATAAACATTAAAAAATTATAAAAAGTATTTAATGACTTCCCTATACATTCCAGTGAAGACTTATCTGTAGCAGAATGTCTACGTAAGTGTTCTAAAACAGATATGAATGAAGTACTTCTGTAAGAGAACAAAATCAGATTAATTTCAGCTATAAGTCACTGAAAAGATTTTGGAAGGGAGAGACCTATGAATGCATCAATAAATATCTGGGTAACTCAACAAAACCAAACTCAACTGAGCATGTAAATGAAGACAATTAATGAGTTCATAGGGATATGCATGCTTTGGAGATGGATTTCTGTAGTTAATTTCTGAATACGTATGAATAAAGTGACATTTTCCAAATCAACTAGCTTACTAGAGATTCATTTCACAGAAATTTTGTATGTTTCAAAACTATTTCAACTTTGTGGTTAGAATGTGTAAGGTGAATGGAATTTTTGGTAGGCAATTTTTGTGGAGGTGGAGGCAATTTTCTTGCTTATGAAATTAATAAATTTGTGTATTATTGTTTGGTTTGGCTTTCTTTTTTTTCAGTTGTCCACAAATACATTTACAAACAAAAATATCAAATTTTACTGTATTATACATTGACCTGAATAAGCAACATGGCATATTGAACATTCAAGCAGTGATTTTATGATTTCATTCCTCATTATGTTAATTGAAGCCATTCTCCCACAAACTGGACTCTGTGATCTGTGAGAATGATCTAGATTTAAAGATATTGGAAGATTTGTACTTGTAATTAACTTCATCATTCAAAATTTTCATCCCATGATATAGCCTAAGGGTGTCTTTATTCCCACCCACCTTTAGGTCATAATAAAAATTCAGCTACTATCCTATACAGAAGATTGGCAAAGATAAGATTTCATTATTATTTTCTTGTCACTAAACAGAAGCTTTTTCTTTCCGAAATGAACTCTGGTATTGCCAATCTATATTTGGGTAATTTTGTCAGTCCAGTATTTTACCTGTTATAGAAACTAAAAGGGATACTTCTCATTTGTATTTTAATAGGTCACCTTTTAAAGTGATCACATCATTTTTTTTCTTCTGAAGCATTCTCTGGTGATGTTTCACTGCTTATAACACTTAACATCTCCGTTTCTTTGTTCTTGCCTTCATGCTTCATATGGCTGGAGTGTGACAACCCTAGATCCGAAAGCTAATTTCTGCAAAAAGTACTTACTTTGTACGTTTGGTAATTTAAAGCTTAATTTCTTCATGAACATTTATTGAGCACTTATTATATGCAGTGTACTTTCAACGTCTCTTACCTCATTTTATTTTTCAACACACTTATCCACAAAATGATAGACACATTTCTTCTTAAATGTTTAAATGCTTACTGTTGCTTAAATGGCAGGTCATAAAGAATTAATAGAAGGTCTGAGATGAAAAGTATAATAAGTACAAAGACAACAGTTATTTTTGATGCTTCCTGTTTTGAAATTTCCTAGAGGCTGTCGCTGCATTCAGTAATTTTTTTCTTCTAGAAGGTCTCTCAGATTTACTTCATTCTCAGTTCTTTCTAGGAAGACCAAAGTCCAGACTTCTATCCCTTCATGTTTGGAATACTACACAGTTCTTTAACTAATTACCCTCCCCCGTGCCTTCCTTCTCTAATCCATCCTTCCACTGCAATCATCTTTCCGAAATGCCGCTATTGTTATGTCACTCTTCTGCTCCGAAAACTCCTCTGCTCTATTATTGCCTTCTAGATGAAAATGAAATTCTCCTACCTGGCGGGAGGTCACCCATAATTTTGTGCCATACTGCTAGTGAAGCTTTATTTCCTACTTTTTCCCTCATACTTTGCCTCTGTCACTCTGGTCAACTCACTTCCGTCCCGACACACTCTGCTTCCTAAAAAGTCCATGTTTTACAAGTATGATGACCTTTTTCAGCATGGCCCTTTACCCTTGCACCTGTCCAACCACTGACCCTCTGGAAAGCCAAAATTGAACTCCACTAACTCTAACAGTTCTAACACATCCTGATGTTCTTTAATTCCAATAACATTTATAATCAGAATCTCATGGTTACTCAATTTGTCATTAAAAGGGTGCTAGAATCAATTCAGATAACCGGGACACTTGTTCCCTGCTGAGTGTTAAAACCATTTCTACCTCCCCTTATTCACTGTATATTCTACTGGTATCATAGTGATCACAGCATCACAGTGATGGATCATGTTTCCATTTTCTGTGCTACTCTGGAAGGCCCGTGGGAAGCAACCTGTTTTTGGTTCCCATCCCCAGTGCATCTGGAATCACATCTGACACGTAGCGGCTTCTCAATGCGTGTTTAAAGATTGAATATCTACCGTTAAAAACTGCTCGTCCAGAGATTATCTGTAAAATTGAAATAATAATACCTGCCCTCCGTAGATCACGAGGTATTATTGAATAGAGAAAAAGGTGGGAAATTACTCTGTAATTGTAAGCAGTATAGAAATATTATATGGCTATATGATGCTCTCTCGCTATAGTAATGCTTTCTTAACTATAATCTTTGAACCTAGAAACTATCCTACTATTTTGACACCCATGAGCATATACTCAGCTGCTAACCAACTGATGGCTTATGACATACTTTTAGTAAAATTTATTCAGACAATCACTTATTGAGTGATTGTAAATTTAGTATTAAAAATCATCTGTTTTTATATTACTAGCATATTTAATATTTGTCTCCTATATCTCATGGGGCCTAAAATGATAAAATAGTTTTAATTCTAATTCTGAATAATGTGTTTTAATAATTACATTTTTATATATTACATCCTCTAGACAGAAAAAGGAAGCAAAATAAAATTTGTAACAGGAGCTCATGAATACTATCACCTTCTAGGATAGCAAATAAAATTAACAAGAATTCCTGTTTGGTAGGGGGTTCATGGGAAATATTACCTTGAAAATAGAAAATGTTGAAAAACTGAGTTTTGATCTCAGTTCTGCTCACTTACCAGATGGGTGGTGGTGGGCATGTCATTTACCTTCTCAGAACTTCCCTTTCTTCTTCTGTAAAATGGAAATTTTGTTTTAATTCCTGTTCCATATCTATCTTACAGATTAATGGAAATAAAATGAGAACATGTATGTTAATGTATTACTCTGTTAATAAATTAATATTTATTCTATTTTTAAAATTAACTTGCTTATTTATCTAAATGCTTCACACTACATTCTAAGTTATCTGTAATTCTATTCAATGAAATATTTTTATAATGATCATTATATAAAAACCAGTGACTACATGAAACACTTTGGAATCGCAGGTGTTTAAATATGTTTAGGTTTATGTTTCTTGATACTTTTTGTCTTGAAATGCACTAACTTGAGTAAATGACATACAGACAAGTTTTACAAATCACAATGCCTTGGACATGGGATTCTTTATTTTCCTTTTTTTTTTTCCCCCTCCTAAATGGATTTAAACATATGAGCCAATAGCAATTTATTTCCCCCTTCTGTAAATAGGTCTTAGGAGTGAACAAGCCAGTGAAACAGATATATCAGTTTTGGATGATGTTATAGACTGAATGCTTGTATCCTTCCAAAATTCATGTGTTTAATCCCTAACCTTCATCGTGATGGGATTTTGGGAAGTACTTAGGATTAGATAAGGTCATGAGAATGGGACCCTCATGATAGGATTAGTGTTTTGTTTTGTTTTGTTTTGTTTTGTTTTGTTTTTAAGAAGAGAAAGAGAAAACAGTGTTCAATCTCTGTCTCTGTCTCCCTGTCTGTCTCTCTCTCTCTCTGTCTCTCCATCATGTGAAGACACAGCAAGGAGGCAGCCATCTCCAAGCCAGGAAGAGGTCCCTCACCAAGAACTGAGTCTGCCTGCACCTTGATCTTGGACTTCCCAGGCTGTAGAACTATGAGGCTGTTATATAATTATATGCATAATTATATGCATAATGATATGCATAAAATGTTTATTTATTTGAGAGAGCATGAGTAGGGGAGAGGCAGAGAAAAAGGGAGACAGAGGATCCGAAGCCGGCTCTGTGCTGACAGCAGCAAGCCCAATGTGGGGTTCAGACTCATGAGAACTCACGAACTGTGAGATCATGGCCTGAGCTGAAGTCGGATGCTCAACTGACTGAGCCACCCAGGTGCCCCTGTGAAGCTGTGTTTTAAGCCACCTAGTTCATAGTATTGTGTTCTAGCAGCCTGAGCAGACTAAGACAGATGCAACAACTTTAACAAAAATAAATGACTCAAAAGCACGTCTGGCTATAAAGAGTTAAGTATAAGGGAAGTGTGGAAAACACCATACACACACACACACACACACACACACACACACACAAACCAGAGCATGTTGAGGTGTAGATATAAAGCAGAAGTGCTGAAATTAGCACACATTTTAATTAGTTCAATTGGGATGGATGGTAGAAAAGCCAGCTGTCCCACAGTCCAATCTCTCTATTTTCATTTTCTCAATGGATACCCTATTAAAGCCTGTATTTCACAGGCTTTCTTGCAGCCAGTTGCGGCCAGGGACTAATTTCAAGCTTGTGATATATTAATGGAAGTGATAATTGCTACTTCCAAGTTATTTCTCTGTCTCTTTAAAGATGTTTGTCCTGGGCTTTCTCTCCTGCTTAGTGTTCTAGCTTGGTGCTGACCAGAGAAATCTCGGAAGCCATATGTTGAGGATAACAGAACCACCCACAGCCTTGGACTACTCCTCTCTGAACTCTTCTAAGAGGGGTAAACACATTTCCCCTATATTTATGACTCTTCCTCACTTCAATCTAGCCTCTTCTAACCAAGTTGACTCACAAAAACCAAACCTACTGCTATCTTTCCCTGAAGCAAAAGACTTAGTTTAGGGAGAAAAAAAGACTTTAGTTTGGGGGTAGAGTAGGCAATTTACCCAATGTGTGGGACAGTGGGAATGATTAATATCACATCTTTTGTCACCTCATCCAATGTGAGGAAGTACATTAGTAATCTGAAACACTGAAACAGAGGATGGGTAGTTAATGTCACATCTTTCCTTGTCCAACACAGCTAACAACTATGCCTCTTTTATTTATTTTTTCTTATATGTGCCAAATTGAATTGCACAATACAGATAGATTCGCATGGATTAAGGTAGACTAGCTTTAATTCCTCTGAGAACCAATCTCTCTTTGGCAGTAACCATCATCTTGAAGGCTTTTCTGAATCATTCAAGACAGAGTATATTCAATTGGTAAAGTGTGAGTTGTATATATTATTTACATATATGTAATATTTACAAAAAAATTGACAGCCCACTATATATCCCTTTGTGTATCAAAAATACAATGTAGAAAAATACCGTACTAAATAATTGGAGGGCAAGGTAAAAGAGGAGTCCTGAGCTTTGCATTTATCTGACTTTTGCATATCTAGTTCACCTCTCTCCATGGAAAGAAAACCTGTTATGACCAATTTATCATCTTACTGTCTTTTTTTCTGTCTTTTTTTTTCTTTTTTTTTTTTAATGTTATCCTTCAAGACCTTTCTACCTCTTGGTTTTTCAGCAACCTACTAAGGTACATCTTGCTTTGCATTTATTGATGTGATTTATACACCTGAGTATATAGAAACAATGTACTCTTCCCTCTTTCAACCACATAGCAAAGTGTAACCTATTTGTTTGAGAAGATGGCACTGTGTAAAAAGAGCTTTGACACACATAAGGTCTATGCAACCTACGCAGAAAATTGTATAGATCTAGATACAGATTAAGAACTATCTATCTAATCTATCTATTTAAATATATGTAAATATATGTATGTAAATATATGTATAGATACATATATATGTAAATAAAAGAGTAAAGATAGGCATAGAAGTATATATGTACTACTTTATGTTACTTAAACACATCATTAATATTGACTTGGGACTGGGAATGTCCAACATTTCAGATTTTTCCATGATTGTTGACAATAAAATAATACTTCATCTGGGAAAATCCCATGTAGTTAATTACTTGTAGAAATATGTGACATGGATATTTCCTATTTACATAATACTGATTCTAAGTCAGCATATTTACTTAATCAGATATCTCACTTCTTAAACATTTTGGATCAATAAGAGCTTACTCTTTTGCTCACTATGGGTTTTAGATCAATATTATTGATTTCGAACGTTAAAATTTCTCTCTCTCACAGAAGTAACTTACCTTCCACACATTCTATGCCTTCACTAGCAACTAACTTGAACTTTGTTCTCACTGTAAGGTCTAATCCCTGGAAGTGTTCTTCATATTTCTGGTTCATCAACCTCTGTCTGATTTCACTTTTTTCTTTAGATTGTGAGACCATATTGAGCCTCTTTAATGGTCTTTTCATTAGTACTCTAAAGTCTCTCATCTATTTAACTTTTCTGACCTATTCCCCAATGCTGAGTGGTCCTTATGGTCTTTTTTCACTGCTTTCAGACTATTTTGGCATTGCTGGAAAAAAGTAGCTAACTGGTGCTAATTCCACCATAGATTTCCATTGTCCAATCTTACTTCTCTCTTGCTACTGCTCAGAAATGGTTATTTGTCTCCTGATTCGATATTGCATTAGTCTGAAAAGGGGTTTCAATCTTATTTTTATTCCTAATGTATTTCATCCTTCTTAGGTTAAACCTCTTCTTGCACTTAACTATGGATAGCAATGCCATCTTAAATGATTTCTGTAGACTCTCCCCTATATAAAGACTTCACATCTATGATGTCATGTTCTTCATTCTTTTCTCAAAGAAAAGAAGAAACCAGGCATAGTTTCTCCACTTTTTTAGTGTTACACCATCTATGTGGACTTTGATGTTAACCTTTTCTTCTTTTCTTGACAACTCATTCCATTAAATCACCATTTTCTATATTTTTCCCTTTCTTCTTACATTTGCTCTGAACTACTTATGTGCTCAAACTTATCCTTCTTGGGCAAAAGCCTTTCTTCACTGACAATCGCTCAAGGTATCAGTTTGTTTTGTCCTCTTGCTAAGAAACCTCTTGGAAGAGTAGCTGGAGTGTTCTCCCCACAATCTCATTATTCTTTCACTTCTTGCAGAGTAACTTTCACAACCCTTGAAAATTAGTCTACAAGCCTTTTCCAGTCTTCATGTTCATTGACTGCTCTTTGACATTACACCATGGTAACCATCCCTTGTTTCTTAAAGTGTGCTCCCTCTTGCTTCTGCGTCATATTTTTAACTCTGACCTTCCTACTACTCATTTCTATAGACAAAGTGGGACCTATTATTTCTTGATTAAATGGTACTTAATTTACATGCTTAAGCTACTTTGCTTAGATGCTCTAATAACCATTATCCCCACTTAGTTCCCAATAGTAGCCATTCTCCAAGAAGTCTGTGCTTACCTCTTCTGCTCTCTGTGTTATTTGTGGCTGCCACTAGATGAGTAAATTTTATTTCTTCATAATCCCAGAGACCTGTATCTTAGCTGACAAACTCAAACTCATATCCATCTACTTGCTCATTACCTTTACTTAAATATTCTGAAATGAACAACATAGCCCAAACAATTCTTATCATTTCTATGACCCTTGTTTTCAAATTAGTTTCTTCTATGTATATTTTTTTTAGGTTTTATTTATAGTACAAGCATTCTCTAAGTAATCACAACTTGAAATCTAAGTGTAATCCTTACTGCTGCTCTCTTCCTCCTTTCCATCATTAGGTTTCAAATTCTTTCCTTTTATGGTAACTTCCTTTTAACTTTTCCCCTTTTCCATTCTCATTGTGTTTTGTTAGATTTAGTTCTCATTTTCCTTTACTTGGACTGTGGCCCCACAGTCCAAGTTGGTGTCCCCATATTTAGCCATTCTCTTCTTTAAGTGTAATGTAAAAAGTTCTCCTTTGCATTTTCAACAGAGAACAAGTTATTTTAGAGATATCTTTAATATTTTTTAAATCTGGCTGAAATTCACCTTTCTATCTTATTTCCAATTATTTGTCTAAACATACTTTAAATCATAGCATAACTATAGATTTAAAATAGCCTAATGTCTTTGAACATATCCCATATGTTTTTGTGCCTATGGTTTTGTTTATACTTTTGTCCTTCTGCCTTAAATGTCCTCCTCCAAAACATCTACCTTTCAAACTCCTATGCATCTTTCAAAGTTTTTTTATATGCTGGCCTTCAGTGGTGCTTACTCTCAGTCAAAAGTTCTTTTCCTTCTTTTTTTTTAAATTGAGATATAACTGACATGTAGCTTTATGTAAGTTTAAGATGTACCGTGTGTTAATTTGATACACTTATATATTGCAGTATAATTAGCGCTGCTGTGTTAGCTAACACCCCTGTCACCTCACATAATTATCATTTCTTTTTGCAGTGAACAATTAAGATCTAGTCTCTTAGCAACTTTGAGGTTTATAATACAATATCACTGACTGTAATCACTATGTTGTACATTAGATCTTCAGGACTTATTTATCTACTAGTCGTCAGTTGATACCCTTAAACAACATCTCCCCATTTTCCCCACCCCCTTGACTCTGACAACCACCATTTTATTCTCTGTTTCTATGAATCTGGCATTTTTAAATATAAGTGAGATCATACAGTATTTGTCTTTCCATATCTGACTGACCCCATATTAGCATAATGCCTACAAGGTCTGTGTTGTTGCAAATGACAAATTTCCTTCTTTCTCATGTTCTCATGGTTGAAAGATGTTCCATTTTGTGTGCGTGTGTGTGTGTGTGTGTGTGTGTGTGGTCTATATCTCATCTTCTTTATCCACTCATCCACTGATAGATTCTTAGGTCGTTTCCGTATCTTGGTTCCTATGAATAATGCTGCAATAAATATGAGAGTGTGGATACTTCTTTGATACTCATTTTTTATTTCTTTGGATGCAAACCCAGAAGGGAAATACTAGAATTGCTGGATAATGTGAGTGGCAATTCTGTTTTTTAATTTGTTGAGACACCTCCATACTGATTTTCATAGCGTCTGCACCAACTTACATTCCTACCAACAGCAATCAAGGGTTCCCTTTTCTTCACATCCATGCCAACACTGGCTTGTCTTTTTAATGATAGCTATTCTAACAGGAATGAGGTGATAACTCATTATCGTTTTGATTTGTATTTCCCTGAAGATAAGTGAGACTGAGCATCTTTTCTCTTTTATTAACATTTATATATATATTTTGTTCTCCATCCAACCAGCTTCAGGTGTATATCATAGTGCTTCAATATTTTTATATATTATGAAATAATCCCCACTGAGCATTTTTCATGTACCTTTTGGTGATTTGGGTGCCTTCTTTGGAAAAATGTGTATTTAGTTGCTTTGCTTGTGTTTATCAGACTGTTTGGTGTGTGTGTGTGTGTGTGTGTGTGTGTCTTTTCTGTTGTTACTGAAAATTTCTCTCAAGGAAAACAAAGCTAGAAGCATCACACTCCCTGACTTCAAACTATATTACAAAACCATTGTAATCAAAACAGTATGGTATTGGCATAAAATCAGACACAAGGGTCAATGGAACAGTATAGAGAGACTGGAAGTAAACCCATGGATATATGGTCAATTAATTTACAACAAAAGAGCCAAGAATACACAATGGAGAAAGGATAGTCTGTTCAGTAAATGGTGTTGGGAAAACTGGATAGCCACATGCAAAAGAATGAAATTAGACCACTGTCTTGCATCATGCATAAAAATTAACTAACTATAATGGGTTAAAGACTTGACTGTAAGTACTGAAACCATAAAACTGCTAGAAAAAAAGCATAAATGTTAAGTTCTTTGACATTGATCTTGGTGATGATTTTTTGAATCTGACACCAGAAGGAAAGGTAACAAAAGCAAAAAAATCAAAAAGTGAGATTACATCAATCTAAAAATTTTCTGCACATCAAAGGAAACAATTAACAAAATGAAAAGGCAAACTACTGAATGGAAGAAACTATTTGCAAATCATTTACATAACAAGGGGTTAATATCCCAAATATATAAAGAACTCTTACTACTCAATTGCAAAAAAAAAAAATGTAATTCAATTTAAAAAAATGGGCAAATGATCTGAATAGACATTTTTCCAAAGAAGACATACAGATGGCCAACAGGTATATGAAAAGTTGTTCAATATCACTAATCATCAAGGAATGCAAATCAAAACCCTAATGAGATATCATCTCATACCTGTTAACTTTGCTATTATCAAAAAGACAAAAGTAACAAATACTTGTGAGGATATGAAGAAAAGGGAACCCTCCCGCACTGTTGGGTGGAATGTTAATTGGTGCAGCCACTGTGTAAAACAGTATGAGTTTCCTCAAAATATTAAAAATAAAACTGACTTTGGGCACCTGGGTGGTTCAGTCAGTTAACTGTTAAGTGTCCGATTCTTGATTTTAGCTCAGGTCATGATCTCACAGTTCATGAGTTTGAGCCCCACATTGGGCACAATAACAGCACAGAGCCTGCTTGGGATTCTCTCTCTCTCCCTCTCTCTCTGCTGCTCCCCAACTCACTCTCTTTTTTTCTCTCAAAATAAATAAAAACTAAAATGAAGTAAAATAAAATAAAACAAAGCAAAACTATCATATGATCCAGCAATTACATTTCTGTATATTTATCTAAGGAAAACAAAAGCACTAACTCAAAAGGATACATGCATCCCCATGTTTATTGCAGCATTATTTACAATAACCAAGATACAGAAACAACCTAAGTATCCATCATGGATGAATGGATAAAGGAAATATGAATACACATACACCCCCCCCACACACACACACGTGTGTGTGTGTGTGTGTGTGTGTGTGTATATATATATATATATATATATATATATATATATATAATAGAATATTACTCAACCATTAAAAAGAATTGGGCACCTGGGTGGCTCAGTCAGTTAAGCCTCTGACTCGTGATTTTGGCTCAGGTCATGATTTTAGGGTTTGTGAGATCGAGTTCCACATCAGGCTCTGTGCTGACAGTGTGGACCCTGCTTGGGATTCTCTCTCTCTCTCCCCTCCTCTATTCGTGTGTGCCCTCTCTGTCTCTCTCCAGATAAATAATTAAACTTTTTAAAAAGGCTGAAGTCTTGTCACTTGGAACAAAATGGCTGGACCTTGAGGACATTATGCTGAGTTAAATAAGTCAGACAGAGGCAGAGTTGGTGGGGGAGGGGAAATGTGTGAAGACAATCAAAGGTATAAACTTCCAATTATAAAAAAAATAAGTTATGGAATTCAGGGTACAGCATGGAGACTATAGGTACTCATACTGTATTGCTTATTTGAAGATTGTTAAGATAGTAAATCTTAAAATTTCTCATACAAGAAAAAAAAACTGTAACTATCTATGGTGGCAAATGTTAACGAGACTTACTGTGGTTACCATTTTGGGATCATTATGTTGTACACCTGAAACGAATATAATGTTCTGTGTCAGTTATACCTCAGTTTAAAACAAAATTTTAAAAATTCTCCCTTCCTTCTGTGAGCATCTATGTTAGATTTTTGGGAACATTCTGCCTTATAATGATGCTTGTTTTATATAGGTTTTGACTGCTGTATCTTAAGCTCTTTGAATGTAGAAATCTTGCCTCTTCATCATTATACCTTCTGCTGTTCCTGAAAACACTTACGTTATCACTATTTTCTCCCTATTTATGCATATATGTAGGTTGAACAAAGAAATGAATGATAAATACTTCAAGTTTTTTGAAAATTGTTTTGAATGACCTTCTTATGGTATATTCATATGCTTTTCTGCTTCATTTTATTTGGTGGCTTTTATCAAGAATAATAATTTCACCTAATTATAACAAAATAAAATAATAAAATAAAATAAAAATGTGATTTAGTGGGTGTGGAAATTAACTAGATGGCAGGAATTTTTTCATAACATATATATATATATATGTATATATATATATAACATATATACACATGAATATATCACCATGATATAAACTGAAAATGTCTTACAATATTATTTGTGAATTATACCTCAAGAAAGCTGAAATTTAAAAAAAAGAGTAATCACAATATTCTATGTTCCCATTCCATTTTATCTTTCAATTTAGGCATAATTTTATAATTTTATTTGCTTCAGTAAATCTTTTCCAAAAAGAGAAGTATTTGTAAGGCTTTAAGACTTCTGCAATTTCTTTGATTCAGTTACATTGTTTATGTGTCCTAAGGCATCTATGCTTTTTGATTCCAAACTATGTAGTGCCTTCTGGGTGAGTTTTCATGAAAAATTCAGGAGGCTCCATTTGTGTTTCCTCTTTGTAATATAACTGTTTTTCAGATATTTCCCTTTTATTCATGAGAAACTCTGTAGCATAACTTTTAATTTAAATAAAAATAATAAATATATACAGAGAAAGGTAGATGACATTATCATTTCCTCCCTCAGGAAAAATACAAGTGTGAATAATTAATGAATCTCTGTTAATAGCAAACAATAGACCTCCTTATCCAGCTTGTGGATGAAGTGAATCCATCGACCTTGCTATAGAATATCTCCCCCGATGAGTATAAATTACCTCTTGTCAAGGCTACCACATACCTCCTGTTAAAACCACTTTCCAGAGCCTCAAACCCTGGTGTGGGCCTTGTTCAGTGTCTCTTGTCTTCCTTCTTATTTAAAGGAAGTCTGTTCACAAGGAGACTGGAAGCCGAAAGATTTGGTTTCTACCGGCGCAACTCCTACAGATATGTGATGAACTGAAGCTGACCCTCAAGTATAGCTCACTCTTAATGGAACTACCTACTTCTACACAGTGTCGAGGATTGGCTTTAAAGGTTTCCTGGGCCAATAGATTAAATTACTCTTTAAGGCCAAAAGGCTGTGGTATGAGATTATACCTGATGAAAGGGAGAAATAAATTATTAAGAGGATATGAAGGTAATAAATCTTCCATTATAAGTAACACATGAAGTGCTATTTTATGGCCAAGGCTGAAATATTAATATCAAGTTTTCTTGAAAGGGCACCTGCACTTAACCCAGAATTTTCCATAATGCTAGACACATGAGAGTTCATGTTTTTGCTCTAATATTGGGTATTCTGGTGAAATATTCCTCACGGTGCAACCTCTTGGTATTTTTTGTCAGGTACTTAATAACTCCAATGGCTGTAAGAAAAATAATTAGGTGTGCCCAAGAGTTTTAAAGGCATTTATTTTAAGTGAGTGCCAAACTACATGAAATCTGCAGTACCTTAAAAAAGCTATTTCTATAGAATTTGGCTTGATGTTGGAGGAAAAAAATAAAGAAAATCAAGTCAGTGAGATTCCCAAGAACAAGACTGATCATGGTGTCTCCAGCCCCTCACCTGAATTATAGTAGGAATGACTAGTGATTTATTGAATAAATTAAACTATAAAAATCAACTCACAGTCAACTTTTAAATATTAAAACTTGGAGAAGCTGGATATTACCACAATGTCTCCTAAACCGATTTACATGTCTAAGTGCAGGTTAAGCTTTCCGTAAAAGAAATTGATTTCTGTTCCTCTGATAAAGTCACAGAAATATTTCTTTGAATTTCTGTGTTCCAGGGCAATCACAAGAGGCATGCCTTCTGCAAGGTAATATTGAGTGTGCTTCAGCATCATACTTCAACTTCAGCTTTTCACTTTATGTTTTAGATGGGCATGCTGATACCAATATGCAATAGAAACAGGTTACCACTGGCCAATTAGACTTACAGAGACTCTAAGAACAGAAAAGATACTGTTCCACACCCGAAATTTGAATCAAGACATCTGTAAGACACATGTGATACATTTATTCAGTTGTATATTTCTGATTTTTCTCATAATGACATCAAGCATCAAGTTATTTCTCATATCTATATATAATTCATATTTATCTATCTATGTATACCTATATCTATGTTGCTTTGATGGTCCTCTCGGTATATACTTAGTTGAATAATACAGCACTGACATAATCTCAAATACAAAAGAAAATAACTAATTCTGATTTAGACATCCATGTTATGTTCTTCTAAGAAGGGTATTGTGATAGTAATAAGAAAAAAGGAGTGTATAATCTACTTTTAGTAAAAAAGTCAAAGAATTTCCTAATGAAAAAGAAAATTAAACATAAAACCAATCATTCAGAGGTTTTAAACAGTAAGTATTGATTATTTAAAATTCTGTATCATGTATTGGCAAGAGATTTTACAATATTTTTGAAGAAAAGGATTTCTTTCTACTCACATGAAAAACCGCAAGGACTCAGAGTCTATCAGTTAAAAGTGATTTTTATTTCTTTACATTTACTTACAATCTAAATATGTTGTGTATTATAAACATGTTTTCACTAATCAAAAAAGGGCACATTTTGTTCCTCTTACACATTAAAAAATAAACACACATGAACCCATTTATAATAATCATTAAAGATCTATGTTAAGTAAATAAAATTTTGAGTCAATAATACTAGGGATGGGGTACCTGGGTGGCTCGGTTGGCTAAGTGTCTGACTTCACCTCAGGTCATGATCTCACCATCCCCAGTTAGAGCCCCGCATTGGACTCTGTGCTGACTGCTCAGAACCTGGAGCCTGTTTCGGATTCTGTGTGTGTGTGTCTCTCTCTGTCCCTACCCAGCTCATGCTCTGTCTCTCTGTCTCTCTGTCTCTCTCTCTCTCTCTGTCTCAAAAATAAATAAACATTTGAAAAAATTAAAAAAAAAAACAATGCTGGGGATGAAAATATAGTCTAAATTCAACCTATTCTGAGTAGATCTTGCCCTTCCTTCTTTCCTTCCTTCCCTCCTTCCTTCCTTCCTTCTCTAAAGGTAAGGTAGAAATTAGTTTGAAAAGTTCATTAACTTTTATGCCCATAGGTAAGAATTTCATATATTCTAGGAAAAAAAACTAGACTTATAAAGTCTAAGTGTCCTTCAAATAGAATGTCTACATATCTTTTTTTAATTTTATTTTTTATTTTTTAAAATTTACATCCAAATTAGTTAGCATATACTGAAACAATGATTTCAGGAGTAGATTCCTCAATGCCCCTTACCCATTTATCCCATCCCCCTTCCCACAACCCCTCCAGCAACAATCAGTTTGTTTTCCATATTTATGAGTCTCTTCTGTTTTGTCCCCCTCCCTGTTTTTATATTATTTTTGTTTCCCTTCTCTTATGCTCATCTGTTTTGTCTTTTAAAGTCCTCATATGAGTGAAGTCATATGATTTTTGTCTTTCTCTGACTGACTGATTTCATTTGGCATAATACCCTCCAGTTCCATCCACGTAGTTGCAAATGGCAAAATTTCATTCTTTTTGATTGCCGAGTAATACTCCATTATCTAAATACACCATATCTTCCTTATCCATTCATCCATCGATGGACATTTGGGCTCTTTCCATACTTTGGCTATTGTTGATAGTGCTGCTATAAACATGGGGGTGCATGTGTCCTTTCGAAACAGCACACCTGTATCCCGTGGATAAATGTCTAGTAGTGCAATTGCTGGGTCGTAAGGTAGTTCTATTTTTAGTTTTTTGAGGAACAATGTCTACATATCTTAATTTTTGAATTTCATTATTTTCTTTATTGTGAGGTTTTCCTCTTTATAAATTAGTTCTGTCTTTAAAGCAGAAGACACTATGAGGAGAGTTAGAAATTGCATCATTATCCCATCATTTAGGAAATCATTAATCAATAGGAAAACATTAAATTGCCAATACTTTCAGATATAGTAAAGTTAAAATAGTTACTTTTTGAAGAAAATATTTAATCATTATTACAAAGTATACATTTGTAGTTATTCCAATTATGATATCTTGAAATTTCAAGATGATCCATATATGTGTGTGTGTGTGTGTATATATATATATATATACACATATATGTGTGTGTATATATATATATGTATCTATACATATATGTGTGTATATATATATGTATCTATACATATATATATACTGTGTGTATGTGTGTATAATAAGTAAGGACATAAATAATTTTTAAGATTCTTTGAGCTAGATTCAACTGAACTATAGTCTATTGTTGAATATCCACAAAACTATTTTTTCTCATTTAAGACTATCATAGAATGAGATCTAAAAGTCTTTCTGCATGAGGGTTTCCAAGGAAATTACAGCGAAAAGTTCTAACATCTGGACAGTATTCTGGAAAATCAGAAAACTCTAGATGTCATTAAATATGTGCCAAAGATTAAATTGTTCCCAAAATGCCAAAGAACCAGATATTTTCAAACTACCTGAGAAGCTTTAAAAACATTAGTTCATGAACCTCGCATTCTGAAAATAATCAATGTAGGACCCAATGATCTGTATTTTTAAAAGTTATAGAGCATGATTCTTATATACCGCTAAGGTTCGAAATCCATCCCGTATTTTCTACCTTGACAGGGATCGGCAGCAGTAAATGTAGGAATGTGTGTGCGCGCACACGCACACACACACACACACGCACGCACGCACACACATAACCAAACCAAATTTCTGTTCTCCATCCCCCCCCCACCAATCATCTTACTTGCTTCTTGATAATCACTTCTCAGACTGATATCTAAAATATATTTACCTGTATCATCTCCGATTATGCAACAGAAGGCTGATCTCTATGTGAACTCAGTGAAAATGCACCTAGGAAGAATATTCAAAGGAATTTAATTTCCATAAATCAATACCCTAGAATGTCTCAATATTGTACAGTTTCTAGCAAAGGGACATTTTACCCTCCTGTATTCCATTTGTACAATTTAGTCTCAGACTGAGAGTTGTTCCTGAATGAGATAAGTTAATAAAAATTGCATTCTGGAGGCTGGCGCTAACCAAGTCTGGCTGACAGCAGTAGAGCTTTCTCAGTGCTGAGGATCCTGGAGAAGAGGGTCTGGAGTGCATGGAAATGCTTGCGGAGGAAGAAAGAAAAGAAAAAGAAGCAGAAACTTGAAGATGCATGTTATTGGGAGATGTGACCAAAGGTCCATCTTGGCTCCAAGGGAATTTTGCTCTGCATCATTTCTGCGAAGATCTATCTTGTCTATTATTACAAAGGAAGAGGTTTGTGATATGACATTTTTTGAAAATTCAACTTCACTGTATTTACTGGAGAGTTACAGTAGAAAAATAACACGTACACAACTGATTAAAATCCAAAGAAAGGTGTCATTTTTTAAAGGCTGAAATTCTGATGTGTGCAATTGAAGATTTTAAGTAGGAGGATGCACTTGAGCTGAATGGGTGAAATTTTGACAGCTTGAATTTAGGAGAAGGGAAAAAAGCAGAGACGTGGAAAAGTGGAGTATGTTTTAAGACAAAGACAAGTTTTTTGTATGCCACAAATGAATTGTGTTTTGGTAGGATTATGATGTAAAAAATAAGACCAGAAAGACAGATCAACCTAAAAGTTTGCATTTCATTCTGTATGTAATGATGAACTCTTTGAAATGTTTAGTAAGTGTAGGACCTAATCAGGTTTGTGCTTTAAGAAAATTTGAGAGAGAGTGCAGTGGTAAGAAATGCAGCAGTCTCTGTAAAAGAGGGCTTACAACTAATCAACCAGATGCCACTTCAAGAAACACATGCTATTATCTATGTGTAAGTGCTGGACAAAGAGCTAAATGAAGGTTTGAACTAAGACAGAGGCATAATGAATGGAAAGAATAAAACGGTTTTGAAAGGCATTGCAGAGACAGAGATGAGAATTACATATTCATAACTACCTTTATCTTGTTTTAGAAAAAAAAATTCTTCCATCTTTCTTTTTAACAGCTTTATTGAAATATAATTTATATACCATACCATTTGCTCATTTAAAATGTGCAATCCAGTGGTTTTTTAGTATATATACACAACTATGCATCCATCACCATAATCTAATGTTAGAACATGTGCATCACCCCCAAAAAGAAACTTTGTACCCGTTAGCGATCACTCCCCACTCCTGCTCCTCTTCCCCCAGAGGCACCCAACTGCTAACCTACCTGTCATCTTTCCTGCTTGTATTTTCTGTTGCACTGTAAGCTACCAGAGGGAAGAGTCAGTCCTTTAATTAATCCATAGTACCTTATGGCAAATCATAGTACCTGTTAGGGTACAGCATTATTTTTTAACTCACTACCATCCTCTCAACTTCCATCTCCCCCTCCTCGGCCCTCTCGGCCACCCACATTCACACATCCACACAGCACAGATTGTCTCGTGGCGTAACATTCTTACCTTCTCCTTCTCTTGTTATTGTGCAGATCAGAAAGCCATGGATGCCTCTGTGGAGGTCAGTAGAGGCAAACAATCCATGATTGTAGATACAAAGTGATTCTAGGAGGATCAAGTTCCCTGTGATTTTTTCCATTTCTCTCCCTGGTGGTTGCAACCTTGAGCTCTGTGAGGAAACAATGTAATACTACCTGGCTATGGCCAGTGCTGGTTCTGGAAGCCCTGGGTCCACACCTGACTAGGAGACCCACTAAAATTAAGTCTAAATGACACAGTCCAGAGTGAGCCATGCCTGAAAGAAGGTGAAAGTCAGCCTGAAAGAGTATGATAGACCTTTTGTAAGACTCTGCTAAAATTCCCTGTTGCAACTGAGCATCCAAAGGGTTCATGCCAATCCTCCTCTCCTCTCAGGAAGGCGCATGCTCTCAGGGGCTTTCCTAACTTACCCAGATACTGTTTGATCCTAGAATTTTATGAAGCTCAATAAATTTGGGGACCTCTGTACATAATTCATGACCATAATGCTTATGAGAGAGAAGGGACAAGTATCATAGACACTATTTTTACAAATGAGGAAATTCCTTAAGCAAGTCACACTAGAGGTTAGCATTAATTCTCTACCTTTTACCATATGAACTTATCCAGGTCACTTAAACTTCTCTCAGTCCCCAAGGATTGCCTTTCCAGGATTGTTTTGAGGATTAACAAGGACAATGAAGAGGCACCTGGGTGACTCAGTCGGTTAAGCATCCAACTTTGGCTCAGGTCATGATCTCTTGGTTCTAGGGTTCAAGGGTTCGAGCCCCACAACAGCTCAGAGCCTGGAGCCTACTTTGAATTCTGTGTCTCCCTCTCTCTCTCTGCCCCTCCTCCACTCACACTTTGTCTCTGTCTCTCAAAAATAAATAAACATTAAAAATTTTTTAAAGACAAAGAATCGAAACATAATTTATAAATGATAAAGTGGCTCATGGTGGAAATATCATATTTCTGCATTGACTAGTCCAGATTGCCTTATACAGGCAGAAGAATCCATATTTAGTTCTTTGAATTTTCCTGGAGTCTATGAAGATTTCTAATACAGACACTTATACATCTGATTGGGCTGCTGGGTAGTTATTAGCTCTGGATTGTTCCTTCTGAGTCAAACCACTGGCTAATGATAGCATACAATTTACACTGTCCTCAAGGACGGTCACTCAACACTTGGTTCCACATTCCCTGCGGCTGAAAAAACCAACAGGATCCCAGTGCTACTCACCTTCTGTGTTCTCTGGGTGTTGCAGTGAGTTGTCATTCTCTAAGTCTCCACGTGTGAACGATCTTTGTATCTTCTGAAGAAGTTTGAAGAAGAGAATTCATTTTTTTTGTTTTGTTTTAGCACCTGGTTTCTTACAGGCATCAGAAATAAATGGCTTCATATTCATACATATTTATAATTATTAGCCAGTTAAAACCCCTGTCTTGATGCTGAGCTTGCTTGCAAGAGGCATATAACTATGCAGCTCCTGAGTTTAGCAATTTTTGGCCCCTCCAAAAATGTCCAATAATTGAATTGGTTCTACCTCTTCCCGGTGTGCTGCCCAGAATATTCAGTTGTGTTCTCAAACAATAAACTATTTGCAGAATTACAAGTTTTTAAAGAGTATTATATTTCCTTTTATAAAATGGCTTGCTGTTTTTATTTTCTTAAAAAATAAGCTGGAAACTGCAAACCCTGTGACTTTTCTTTCAGAGGCAGTTAAGTAATTTCTTTTATGATAATAGAATCCATTATATACAGAGCAAGCCATAATTAAAAGGTTTTATAGTTTATATATATGAGAAATTTTTAAAAGCGTCGATTGTACTTTAAACACAAATACTTGATTTTAAGCCTACTTAAAGTCTCCAATAACATTAAAAGTTAAACAGTTGACTTACATTAATTAGTGTTTCCATAAAGGTTTCTGAGGGTAATAAAAACAAGATAATACAGCACCATAGGGTTAAAGTAGCAGGGAAAAAAGTAATTTTTATGTTTATATTTGAATATACAATCTGATTGTATATCCAATTTGTGGTCATTATAAAATAATTAATCATCATCAAGAGAATCCACACACACACATATTTTACAAACTTTGGCTTCTAGTTATACTCAACATAGAATTCAGAGGCTCGGAGTCAATATCTAGAGCTCATAAAAATGAAAGTGATAGCCTGATCTAGTGTAGTTTCTATTTCTACAGACCAGTAGATGTGTGGTCTCCCCAGGATAGAAACTCTAAAAGTTGTGGGGTTTGGCTACTATTCCACGTGGTTTCATCAGGCTGAAGAAGGATTTTCTCCCTAAGCGTCACAGATAGGAAAAGGTAGTGCTGTAAATAAAATACAAAGCAAAAATGGCTTTGGAAACTTGATTGCCTCTGTGAAACTCACACCATCTTTAGGAGTCCTTTAATCTCAGGTGACTTCAAACGGAGGGATCTTCTAACAATGAGTCTCAGCAGCTTTCTCTAATGTCTTTAGGGGAAAGGTGGAGAGGCAGATAAACTTGAAGTTAATTTACCAATAGTGCAGGCTCCTGCCAGTTCTAAAGTGTTACGGACTCTGTGTCTTTTTTTGAGATCGCCGCTTCTTTGGGAATAAGGATGTTTTTTCTTAATATACAATCTTATGTTGCCAAAAGTCTGTTTTATAACACAATTCATGTTTCTTTGGAGTAACTTCTATTTATAGTATTCCTTATTGGTTCTGCATTTTGGAAGTATATTGTCATATAATACTGTCCTGTGTTTTGTGTGATTTAATTAAACCTTCCATTCCTTTCTTTGTTTTCTTTGGTTTCTTTGTAAGGCAATATGTATCTTTACATATTTCTTACCTTTCTATTCACCTACTTCTTTGATACCCGAAACCCCCTTTCCATTCACTTTGCCGGTACAAATCTGTTCTCTTCTAGGTACACATGAAGATGAATAAAAGAAGTTCCCTTCTGATTAACCGTGTATTAAACTCAAAATGTTTTTACTTCGTAACTTTCTCTAAAAAAATCAGGATTTTATTTTATTTTTTATTTTTTTATTGACGTATAGTTGACATATAATGTTACATTAATTTCAGGTGTACCACACAGTGATTCTGCAAGTCTATGTTACGCTATGATCACAAGCATAGGTACCATCTGTCACCATACAACACTGTTATAATATCATTGACAATATCCCCTATGCTGTATACTTTTTACCCCCTGACTTACTCATTGTATAACGGGAAGCCTGCGCCTCTGAATACCCTTCACACATCTTGCCCATTTTTCTGACTGTATCCCACCTCTCCGGCAACCATCAGTTTGTTCTCTGTATTACTGGTATGTTTCTACTTGTTTGTTTACTCATTTGTTTCATTTTTTAGATTCCACTTATGAATGAACTCACATGGTATTTGTCTTTCTCTGTCTGGCTTATTTAAATTAGCATCACACCCTCTAAATTCATGCATACTCTCACAAATGGCAATATCTCATCCTTCTTATGGCTGAGTAACATTCCACTGCATATATTTACATCTTTTTTTATTCATTTATCTATCAATGGACACTAAGGTTGTTTCCTTATCTTGATTATTGTAAATAATGGTGCTCTAAATATAGGGGTGCAAATTATTTGTTTGAATTAGTGTTTTCATTTTCTTTCAGTAAATAGTAGTGGATTTGTTAGTTCATATGGTACTTCTGTTTTTAATTTTTTGAGGAAGCTCCATACTGTTTTTCACAATGGCTCCGCCAATTTATGTTCCTACCAAAAATGCACCAGGCTTCCTTTTTCTCCACGTCCGTGTCCAGACTTATTTCTTTTTGTTCTGTTTTTTTTTTTATGTTTGTTTTGTTTTAATTCTAGCCATTCTGACAAGTGTAAAGTGATATTTCATTGTGGTTTTAATTTGAATTTCCCTGATAATTAGTAATAGTGAGCATCTTTTCATGCGTCTGTTGGCCATCTGCATTCTTCTCTGAAGAAATGTCTATGCAGATCTTCTACCCATTATTTAATCAGATTTTTCCCTTTGGTGTTGAGTTGTAGATATATAATAGATATTATCTATGTATATTATATATGTAATATATATTATATGTATATATGTATACATCTGTATATGTAATATATGTAATATATATTATATATGTAATATATTTTAGATATTAACCCCATGTCAGATACATTGTTTCCAAATTTCTTCTATTCATTAAGTTGGTTTTTTTTTTTTTTTTTACTGTTTCTTTCGCTATCCAATCTTCTTATTTTGGTGTGGTCCCAATGGTTTATTTTTGCTTTTGTTTTTCTTTTTTGGTTTTTTTTTTTTTTTTGACCTAAAGCAACATATCTAGAAAAATGATGCAATGGTCAGTGTCAAATAAATTACTGCCTATGTTTTTTTCTAGGAGCTTTATGGTTTTATGTTTCACATACAGATCTTTAATCCATTTAAATAATACAGGATTTTAGAGATCAAGAGATTAGAATGTTTCCGTCATAAACCAGTGCTAATGTAATCACATATCTCAAAACTCAAGTGAGGTAAAATAGAACAGTTTTTTATTTGCTAAATTTGGTTAAAGAGAAACATTAAAATAGTGATAGTTTACATTTTTTAGTATCCATAAATTTTCATTTTAGATTGTTTTCTTTTAAGAGCTAACCAACAGAATTTACTAATTAGCAAGGAGTAACATACAAGCTATTCACCTTGATAAAAGCAAGAAAGCACATATTTATTCCAAATCTTATCTTCAGTCCTGGTTTACTCATAAAATAAAATCTTGAATTCAGTAGCATGTTTAGGAATAAGCCAATTACCGTGAAAATGTCCAAAGGGAAGAGAAACATTTCCTATAGTGTCTCCATTTTAAAGGGGCATTTTTCCTCTTTATTTCTAATCTCAGATGGTCTGGCCAACCTTCATTCCCAGGGAGAGATGGAAACAGTACCTAAAATGGGAAGAAAGAGGAAACATCTTAATGCATATACTGACACACTGTTAAAATGTCAAATTTGGTAACGATGACTTCACAGGGACAGAGAATCTCTTTGCCGATAAAAGCAGATATATCCTAGGTGACAAGGTTCCTAAAAGTCGTATTTTATACTTGCTGAACAGTAATTCCCATACAACATAGCATCTACTTGTGTACTGCAAAATGCAATTATTTGCTGGTTGTTGATTTATCGTGTGTTTCTAACTCTTGTTGAAAAACAAACGCTTTTGGGTGCCTTGTAGCCTTTACACGTAAGTCCCCATGACATGCACACACGCGCACACACACACACACACACACACACAGCAAGACAAAGTCATCATCCTCCAAAAGTTTATAGCTAAGTTATAATATCTATATTAATGTGAATATGTGTTTTGCTTTAATCCACTTTGCCCAACACCTATAGATAATTGCTTGTCATATAACAAAATCACAATTATTTTTTTTAAAAAAACATTGTTTAATAAATACACTAATGATATAGAACCCCCAGGTTCTATTTCTTTCCTATCTTAACATCTAAAAAAGTCATTGGTAGTAGTAGTATTTTTGTTTCTTGGGCTCTCTTTGTCTCTTTTTACAAAGTGTTAAACTTATCGTAGCCAATTTAACAACCTAACTCTCAGAAATATTTATCAAGGAATTAATGTTGGCCTGACAGGGAGATGCCTAGAGGGTCTAACCTTGACCGTTTCTGGCTGAATGTCTTTATTAAGGGCTCCTGTAAGGGTACCAATGGCAGGCAAGGAGCATTTGCAGTTGACACAAGTATGAAAGTGTTGAGAAGTAGCACAGACGATAGGATTCATATTCAAAAGAGTCCCAAACATAGCAACATGTCGGATCTGACTAGCAAGGAAACATAACAGGGATAAAATACTGGGCACTGTTCTTGGGTCCGAAATATCAAGTTCAAGCATAAGGGAATTTAAACTCAGCAAAAAAGCACTCTATATAAAGTATTCTGGTTGCCTATCAGCTCAGTGTGAGTGAGCGCCATGAGATGACTTTCCTAAAACGCTGAGTAGGAAACGAAAGGTGACAACACGTTTTGCGTGTCATTCAGAGTGTCCGCTGTAAGCGCCACACTCTAACCGTGACATTGACACATTGTAAAACTGCAGGGGTAGCACTGGGGATGGAACGAGGGCTTGAGATACAATAATTTAAGGAATTTATAATACTTAACCTTGAAGAGAGGATACTAAAGGAAAAAAATGAATATTGTCTTCAAAATATTTCTAGATCTGTTAGCTGGAGTAGTAGTAATTCCATTTGGAATTCTAGATCAAGATGGAGCAGTCCCAGGAATAGAGATTTTAATCTGAGAGAGAGTTCTTAGCGGTGGAATTATGAAATGGACAACTTTGAGAGGTACAATTTCACAGCGGCTGAAGGAATTCATGCAGAAGCTGATGTCCTCTGAGGAGTGGTTAGGAGGAAAAAAATCAAGGATTAGATAGTGCTGAACTAGATAAAATGTAAAATCCAGTCTGACACTGAAATTGTATGGTGTGACAAATTCACTTCATGACTAAGAGATTTGTCTTTTTCTCTTTTAATTCTAATAGAGAATTGAGTCTGTATCCATTATAATAGGATATCAAAATATCTACAACGGATAAATGCATAAATTGCTAAATCAGAAAATAACATTATGTGTACATTATTCATAGATAAATTGGTAAACACCAGAAAAATAAACAAAAGTGAAAGTGGCTGCACCAGAGCAATAGTACCTGGGGCAGCGATGTAACAAGTAAGGGTGGTTTCTATTAAGGGACACACAGGGGCACTTGGTGGCTCAGTCCGTTAAGCTTCCAACTTCGACTCCGGTCATGATCTCATGATTTGTGTGTTTGAGTTCCGCTTCAAGCTCTGTGCTGATAGCTCAGAGCCTGGAGCCTGCTTTGAATTCTGGGTCTCCCTCTCTTTCTGTTCCTCCCCCATTCATGCTCTCTCTCTCTCTCAAAAATAAATAAACATTAAAAAAAGCTTTTTTTAATGAATGAAAAAAATTTTAACAAATGGAAAAAACATTGTTGTTGACAATGTCAACTGAGAATAATAAATATTTGACTTTTAGATTTTTTTCCCACACCTGTTCGCCTGTTTCAAAATATGCTACCTGGTACCACTTAGATTTTGTCAATTTTTTTCTTGTTCAAACTGTAATGTCAAACAAATCTATAGTGTTTCATGTAGATTCTGAACAGGGCCACATCAACTGCATTATCTTCAGTTCCACAACTTGCAGTACAGGGCCAGGAGAGTAGTAACTGCCCAGAAGTAAACAGTGAGTGTGTCTGAAATCTCACTTGTTTGTATTTTATTCTGATTTCTAATAAAAACTGGGTAAGTTCTGCAGTGTGTAAAAGAGAGTAGGAGATTGGCTTCAGTGTAGTTAAAATAACAAGGTCATACATAAAGAAAATTTACTAGCCAAATTATCTGTAGTCTATTACACTTCTGCACAGCTAGAGTCTGTCATTTTTTCTCAACCAGTGACATGACTTTCCCCCATTTTTCTTCATTATTTCACTCAGTAAAATATGATAGTTTCCCTTCTAGCATTAATACTAGATCTATTTAGATTGAATGGTAAGTAGATGGATGATTAATATGATAGACAAGGTTACACACACAAACATATAGACATATTGTACTCCAGTTTGCAAATATCTACCTGTCAGAGGTGCCTAAATTCTACCACTAGAAATTCATTTTGTGGCTTGAACAAGTTTCTGTATTTGGTAACAATTCATCAAAATTTACATATCTTTAGGGGCTACTAGCAACTTAACCCTATTATAAATTTAAACCACAGGGAATATAATAATGTCAGTAACTCAGTAAATCTGCGGAAACAGAGAAATCATTGTTTTTGAGAAAAGAGTTGGCTTCCGCTCAAGACACCTTGACGCAAAGAAAGACTGCAAATGCAGCCTGGGGATGCGTTGAAAAAAGAAACACCCCTATGTCTAAAGCCAGGACTGTGGGAAATAGTGGCTACAAAGATTTCAAGAGAGAAGAACACCAATAACAATGAAAAGTGCATGTAGGGAAGGGAATTAAGAGAATTCTGGCTACAAGTGATAGTGAAAATGTTTTCCTTGGAAAGAAGCTGGCTGGTACCAAGGCCACATGGACCTGGGATCCGGAAAAAAAAAACAAAGAACAACCTCATCAGGAAAAAAATGAGATATGGGTTGTTTTCTGTCAGGGTGGAAGAGAGGATGCTGAGAGTAAGGCGGAGGAGTGCCAACCAAATTAGACCCACCTCTACAAAAAGCTGGCCTTTTATCATCCATAATAGTAGTGGTCCAAGATTCCCCTTCTTCAGACCAACATCTAATGTGTTGTGACCCTGGATGAAATTTATTGTTGCTACTCACAGGTAAATTTTAATGATGGAGTTAAGGTCATAAAAACACAATAACCATGTTAGCTATCTATTCAAAGTGATGATACTTAGACAAAGGATTCTGTGAATGTTTATTTGTTCTATTTTGTTTTGCCATCTTCATTATTTTAAACTCGTTTTTCAAATGGACATATTTTCCATAAACAAATGTAAAATGAATGCCTCCAAAATAAAAATATAATAGGATTTTTAAGATAAATGAATGATAAGGAATTCGTAAAGGTGTTAATTGACTGAGCATAAGGAATTTGTTTGTTTCATTCACAGTACTAACCACAGTATGAAGTACCCACGTACTAAAATGGAACTTTGAAAGGAGAAGAAACATAAGAGGGGAAAACTAGAAAGGAAGTCCAGATTTGTAGATATGCAAATTGGCACTGTGGCTGGCTGTTGCCATTTGAATTCATCCCATTCAAATTCATGGGAGTATTGCTATAGAATTAGTCCAGAGTAATAACACCAATGGGGGAAGAGAAGGGTAAAGTAGTGGATGCTGGGTTGTGTCATCCCTTAGATGCTGATGGACATATTAGAGGGCATGTGTGAGACCTTGGCTATAAGGAGAGCTACTTCTGAGCCTGGCTGGCAAAATATGATGTATCGTTTGAATGGAGGCTTTTCTCTTTGCCTGTGAGTAGAATCCTCCAGTGAATTGAATCCCTGCATGTCAGAGAGTTTAGACCATCTGGAATTAATAAACTTGACATGGATATTGATATTCTATAATGAGCAGGATCTTAGCCTTAATTCCCCAGAAACCAGAGCTAAAGTGAAGGCTTAAGTGCAAACATTTTATTGAGGTATGTGATCTAGGAGGCAGGGGAACAGAACAGGTAAGAAGAAAGAGCAAAGAGAGATGCATTTTCAATTTAACCACAGCTATGGGCAACTGATTTTCTGTTCAATGTTATCTCCTAAAGAGGTGTATGGAATATGTCTCAAGACAATCTGTCTGGAAAAAAAATGGACAAATGTTTATCCATTGTCTCCCACACTCCTTTCTTCAAAAGATTTCTCCCCTAGATTAACTTCCCACACTCCTAAGTAGCACATTCTAGAGCACCAGTAGGTCACCGTGACATTATATTCCATGTGCCAACAGAAAAATCCAGAAGAGTAAGTGATAGGCAAGTAGTGTAAGATTTAGTAAAGGAGTTCATGTGTCATGTATATAAAGAACGAAGCATTTTGGCTGGTCTGAGTTGTTTGCCAGTTAGGTTGATTCAAACCATTATCCCCAAGGTATCGAAGCCATAAATTCCTTCTCTCGTTGGACCATGATTGCTGCAATTTACTGTTTTCACTGAGAAGAGAAGTACCAGAGGAGGACATTGTTATTCCTTTGAGGTCCACAATATTTGTCACTGTCCCTATTGTGTAAAAACAACACTAATTCCTCATGGAATGGGTGGTTTACCTCATTAGTATGGTACCCCCTTTCCTTGCCTGTGGGTACACTGGCATGAGAAACTCAGTGAAACCAGGTGGTAGTTCCAACTTCACGTTACATGAAATTCTTTCTATATCCTCTAGAGGTGCATTTCCCTCTTAGGAACCATTATCTCTTCTTCAGAAAAGTCTAATGTGCGGGAATGGGAGGCAGAAGTTATTCTACCGGTGAATTATTTAGATACAATGAAGAGAGAGGTCAACCCTGCTTCTACCTTGTGTTTCTGAGAATTATGTGTTCTAGATATTTGAGTTCCAGCACCACATATTGGTTGCTGGTTCAGTGTCTCTTCTGCATTCTGGAGGAGTAAGCCTCAAACATACAGCGTGCTTTCCTCAAGCTCTTAGTTGAGCCCTTTATATCTATTCTACTTTTCTACTAGTTGCTCCTTAGCCCCATGCATCTTGTGGCCAGGAACCATTTTCACACTTTTTTTGCCCTAAAATCAGTTCCTTTCTCTGAGTGAATGTGCAGAATGCCATAATTTTTTTTCTTTCTTTATTAGTTAATCCTAGTGTGCCTCTCTTGAAGTCTACCTAAGCTGAAGAATAGGCATTGGTGATACAGATGTATGTGATAGAGCACCTGGGCAACTCATACTTGGGATTTACTTGTGCCTTCTGAATCTTCACAGGCCTACGCCTGAACTTACCTCTGGCAAGCAAACTCTCAGATGGCCCTCCATGATCCCCATGTTTTGGTGTCCATGCTTTGTGTAATTTCCTCCCCTTAAGCGTCATTGGGACCTGTGACTTGCTTCTAACCAATAGACTTTGGCAAAAGTGATAGGATATAACATGTGTGTTATGTTATATTATATAACTGCCTTGCATGCTAACTTACCATAGATTCTCCTTGCTGGCTTAATGAAGTAGGTGGCCATTTAGCAAGGAATTGCAGGTGACCTCTAGGAAATGTGGGCAGTCTCTATAAATGGAAGGTGACTTCAAACCTATAGCCAACAAGAAACCAGGGCCCTCAGTTCTGTAATAATAAGGAAATTAATTGTTCCAACAATATGAGTGGACTTGGAAGTTCATTTCCCCCCAGTGATCTCTGGATGAGAACACAGTGCAGTCTATCTTGACAGGAGCTTGTCAAAGCAGAGGACCTAGCTAATCTGTGCCAAGACTCTTGACGAAGAGAAACTCTGAGATAACGTGTATTGTTTAAGCCACTAAGTCTGTGGTGATTTTGTATATAACAATAGAAAATGAATACAGTGTCTTTCCATTGTATAATGTTATGTTGCAAATTCTCATATTCATCAATGGGCAGATCTGACTATATCCAGCTCACAATGGAAAAATCTGATTGCAAAACCATTTCACATCCTGTGCTAAGGTGTTCAGTCTTTACTGCAGTCCAGTTGCATGACTCTTATGCAGGTCTCACAGGTCCATGCTACAACTTTTATATTTGGCCTTGTTATAGACTTCCTAGAGCATCATTATCTACTACAGGTATGTCTAGCATGTTGGATTTTCTGGGTCACGTGCCGAACTGGCAGAGTCAACTGTGCTCTAGAGCCCTCTGTTTCTCTAGATCCCACTTAAAACTGGTAGCCTTTCAACTTACCCAATAAGTAATGCTGCCTCCAAAATCCAAATTGCCCATCCAGACCTGGGCTTCTTTGTTGGTGATAGAAGGTACAAAGTGAAATTTCTACCTCATGGCATGCTCCAGTTCACTGGACGTCTAAATTCACCAATTTGGTAAGCCTCTGATTCTCTATTTGGTTTACCTGCCACCATTTATGGTTATACATACATATATATAAATAATATATATATATATATATGTATATTATATATGTATATATTTAGAATATTTATGTTCTATATTTATTTTAAAATATATATTATATTTTTAAAAATATATTAAAATATATATATATTTTTTACTGGGGAATTTTTTTTTATTTAGGCTTTATTGTATCAAGTCTAATTAAGATAATGTCACCATTTAGTGAACGAGCATGATGCCCTGTCTAATATCCAGATAATAAAGATCTCCAAAAGTTACATTTTGATAGAGGACAGGATAGTTAACATAGTCCAGGAGCAAGAGAGTGAATTTGTACTTCCATCCTTATCACACAGAAACAACTTGACTTTGAATTTTTTATCTTAATTGCTTCTCCACTAGAACTGCTCTTGAGACTCTGATCAAATAGTGGCTCCTTTCCTGTTGGGAATCTTTTCATCATCCGTTCCCAGACCTCTGCTCCCCACCTGATAAACTTCTTTTGCTTATTCCCGTTATCTTCATGAAGTTCTACCTCCATCTAATACTCACCCCCAAATACATTATTTTCTTCTTCTTGTAATTTCATACTGTATGCTTAAAACATTAAATCCAGAGCTTAAGTCATTAAAAACAAAACTTGTTTTGCTCTATTCTCTTTCCTTGAGGGAAGGGAAACATTAATCTTAAAGTACTGCAAGGAGTCTTTTCTAATGTAGGGAAGAAAATAAAGAAAAAAATAAAGACAAATTTCCATATTATACATATTGAATATTCATATTCTGCCACTGCTGTTCAGATATTTTCTTGGATGAATGGATGATTTTACAGAATAGAAACGTTCTAGGCTTGGATTAAGACAGCCTGGGTGTAGTTTGGAGATATATTACAAACTTCATAATAGGAGGTTAAGTTGCACAATATCCTTATTGGGTTAATATAAGAATAAGTTATATATATATATATATATATATATATATATATATATATATAGTATTATATATTATATATAATCTATATCATGTATAATACATATAACATGGTACTATTCCATGATTCAAGCTTTCTATCTACTTATATATGTGTTCTCAATATATATTAGAACTAATTATCAAAGTTATGCTGCTGTGTATTGTTATAATAGAAAATATTTTCTTAGAAAAAGAGAAGTCTCATTTAATTCTCAATTTACTATATAAAGTGTAAAATTTAATACTTCCAGTTGAAAACAGAATCATAATCTACAGTGCCTAGAACAACACCAAAGAAATGTATTCAGTGAAGGTGACTCCTAGCATATCATCATGCAGAGTATATCTGCCACAATCCAGTCAAAATAAAAATAAAAACTCATAAACCTTTTACTGGTTTTGAAACAGGACAATTTAATCCTAGGAATTAGCTGCAAGGGTTACGGAAGAGCTGAGAAGCCAATCAAGTGAGCATGAGGAGGCATGAAAGGCGGGAACACCAGAAAGGCATTCTTTTTCCCTAGGCTGGGGTCTCAAAGACAATGGCATTTTCCAGAGCTCAGGGACAATGCTTTTCCGGTGAAAACTGAAACCACACTGGGTCTTTCTGGAGAGACCCACAGAAATATGTAGTCACTGTCTGAGCCTCAGCTTGAGGAATGAGGAGAGGGGGAGCACCTTTTCTTCTTCCTTCCTTCCCACTTCACAGCAGGTAAACCAGATGGAAGTCAGCTGACAAGATAGGCTGGGCAATGCAGCCTGCAGAAAGGACATCAGAGTAAACAAGAAAGTCACATTACATGGCCATTATTATAAGAAGAATAGGTAGATAGTTTCACTTCCACACGATGAATTTGGAAGCGTGTCCATGTATGTAGAACTAAAACCCTTGAAAATATGTATTAAGTGTTCAACCTGTAGCCTCAGTCTTTAAAAGTGGTTTATTGGAAAGAAAACATTTGCGTCGACACTGTTCAAAGACTTTATTAAGAATAAATTCAGACACCCAGATGACTTAGTTTGATCATCCACAGTTTAAGGATTTCTCAGGTGTGTTTGTAAGTTTTCAAGTATATCAATTACTATTATGTTTTCTTAGTAGCCAAATAAGTGCTTACACTAGTGCTTAAAATTGAGGATATTTTTCTTTTGACAAACGTATATTGAGCTCATACTAAAAGCGAGATCAAATGATTAGGGATTCAAAACTTGAGACCCAAGTCTTGTGGTGCCTGACTCACCCCAGTGAGTCACTCAGCTCAGTGGGTTAAGCGTCTGACTCTTGATTTTGGCTCAGGTCATGATCTTGCAGTCATGATCTCAAAATTGTAACATGGAGCCTCACGTAGGGCTCGGCACTGGGCCTGGAACCTGCTTGGGATTCCCTCTCTCCTTCTCTCTCCATTCCTCTCCCACTCACTCTCTCTTTCTATAAATAAATAAAATAAATAAATACATAAATAAACAAACACACAAACATTAAAAAAATTGCAAATAAATGCAAATTCTCGTTCAAGATTGTTTATATGGGAGAAAAAAATAACATAAGACTGCAGTGCAGATGAGAAAATAATAATGAATAGGTGATGTTGCAGTTTGAGGGGCCTTCATATATTTCAGAAATTTTTAAATGATATGTTACATTAAAACATTTCAGCTAATACCTGTGATAATAGTATGAGTTGGCATTATACTTCCTCATTTATTGATGAGGAGTCTGAAAGGCAAGCAGAACTTGTAAGCAGAAGAACCCAGTAGAAGCCAATAAATGCTCTGTTGCACTTCAATATGACTGTTGCCTCCACATTTCATAGCAAGACCTCTTGACATTGCACATGGTACAGAAAAATTCAATGAGAGTTTAGATGAGAGAAGATATCTCAGATCTCAAATATATCAGATGTTTTTCTGATGTAAAAAATCAAATGATAAAAAAATGTTCATACCGTGAAAAATGGAAAAAGGAAATTTTTTCTATTTGAAATACAATCTTCATAGAAATCTTTTTAAAAATTGCTTTCAATGCTCTAAATACATTGGCCTAATTTTTCACACTTAGAATTAAAAAGATTAACAATGACTAGAAAACTTTAAAAATGTGTAAAAACCAAAACTAGAAAATAGGAAGCAAATGGATCAAAAACCCATGGCTTTGGAAATAAAGGGCATTGCCTGGTGAAAAGTATATGTCAAGTAATAAGCATATAAAATTAAAAGTCATTTCCAGAGGATTCCTCTAGTTTCAAATAACAAGAAAAGTTGATTTTGAGAAAACTATCAATTCCTTGTTTATTCTGTTCAATAAAAAGCAAAGACAAACTACAAAAGGCAGAAAAATAGTAGAAGACAAAATGGGAACAAGAACAAAGGCAACAAATAAAAAATAGTAACAATTATGGCAGATATAAACTCAACTATATTGACAATCACTTTGAGCATGAATGGTTTAAATGCACCAATAAAAAGACAGAGATTGTGAAAGTGAATCAAAGATAAGACCCAACTATGTGTGTCTGTAAGAAACCCCCTTTAAGTATAAAAACACATATAGATGAAAAGTAAAGAAATGGAGAAAGATATACCATGCAAACAATAATCAGAAGGGGCACCTGAGTGGCTCAGTTGGTTAAGCAACCAACTTTGGCTCAGGTCATGATCTCACAGTTGGTGGGTTCGAGCCCCATGTCTGGCTCTGTGCTGACAGCTCAGAGCCTGGAGCCTGCTTCAGATTCTGTGTCTCCCTCTCTCTCTGCCCTTCTCCTGCTGGCACTCTGTCTGTCTCTCTCTCAAAAATAAATAAACATTAAAAAAATTAAAAAATAAATGAAAAAACTTATATTAATTTTAGGCCAAGCTGAATTCAGAGTAAGAAAAGTTATCAGCGATTTTTTTGAAAAAGGCACTATAGGGGTCACCAAGTGGCTCAGTTGGTTGAGCATCCAACTCTTGATTTCAACTTAGGTCATGATCCCAGGGTCATGGGATCGAGCCTTGAGTCAGGCTCTGTGCTGAGCATTGAGCCTGCTTAAGATTCTCTCTCTTTCTCTGCCCCTCTCCCTCCCTCCCTCTCTCTCTCTCTCTAAAATAAAATTTTTAAAAAGGCATTACATAATAATAAAGGGGTTAATTTTCCAAGAAGATATCAAAATACTAGCATGTATGTACCTAGCAACAAAGTACACAAATACACAATCAGGAACACAGGAAGGATGTATTTTTTCACTACTTCTTTCAACATTATTTTGGAAGTCCTACCTAATGCAAATAAAAGATGCTGGGAAGGAAAAAGTAAAACTTTGCAAATGCCATGATAATCCATGCAGAAAATCCAATGGAATGGATAAAAACACTCCTGGAACTAATAAATGATTGTAACTAATAAGCTGTTATAACTAATAAGCTGTATTCTACAAAGTTCACATACAAAAGTCAATGTCATTCCTATATACCAGCAATGAACAGGTGATATTGAAATTAAAAACATAACATTGTTTACATTAGGACCCTAAAAAATAAAATACCTATATATAAATTTAACTAAATATGTGTAAGATCTATATAAGGCAAACTATAAAACTTTGATGAATGAAATCAAAGAACCAGGTAGAGAGGTATTCAATCTTCATGGATAGAAAGGCTCAATATTGTCAAAATGTTAGTTTTCCTCAACTTGATTTCTCTTTTGAGTGCAGTCCTAATCAAAATCCCATCAAGTTATGTTGTGGATATTGATAAACTAATTCTCAAGATGGTTATCCAAAATATACAAAGAATTCTTAAAGCTGACTAATGAGAAAACAACCCAATTAAAAAATAGGCCAAAGACCTTTACAGAAACCTGAGCAATTGCTAAAAAATGCTAACCTTCATCTGAGCTTCCAGTGAGTTGTAGTCACTGATCACAGATCACCAGAAGAAATATGATAATAATGAAAAACTTTTACATATTATGTGAATTACCAAAATGTGACACAGAGACACCAAGTGAGCAAATGCTGTTGGAAAAATGGCACTGATTGAATTACTGGATTCAGGGTTACTACAAACATTCAATTTGTTAAAAACATTATATCTGCAAAGAGCAGTAAAGCAATGCACGATAAAATGAGTAAGCCTGTAGTACTGAGTGAAAGAAGCCAATCTTAAAATGCTACGTGCTGTGTAATTTCAATTATATGACATTGTGGGAAAGGCAAAACTATGGAGACAGTAAAAAGATCAGTGGTTGCCAAGGGTTTCAGGAGAGGAAGAGACGAATAGGCGGGGCACAGGGGATTTGTAGGGCAGTGAAAATACTTTGTAGAATAATGTATTATTCTATCTGTGCCATTATACATTTGCCCAAATCCATAGAATGTACAACACCAAGAATCATCCTAATATCAACTGAGGACTTTGTATAATAATGATTTGACAATATAGTTTCATCATTTGTAAGTTTTAAGGATGTTGATAATGGGGAGGCTGTATGTGCGTTTGGACAGGAGGCATATGGAAAATCTCTGTACCTTTCTCTCAATTTTGCTGTGAACTTAAAACTTCTCTAAAAAATAAAGTCTATTAGGGACGCCTGGGTGGCTCAGTCGGTTAGGCATCCAGCTTTGGCTCACATCATGGTCTCACGGTTTGTGAGTTCAAGCCCCTTGTGGGGCTCTGTGCTGAGCCTCTGTGCTGAGCCTGGAACGTGCTTCAGATTTTGTGTCTCCTCTCTTTGCCCCTCTCCTGTGCTCTCTGTCTCTCTCAAAAACAAATAAAACATTTAAAAAAATAATAAAGTCTATTAAAGAAAAAAATGCACACAAAAGACAAGAGTGGATTTTACAAGCCACAATTTCCTACCCCTTTAGCAATTGATTTTGTGGCTTTTCACGCTATATTCCATGACCCATCAACAGCTAACCTCCCGGGGCTTTGCTAACATCTGCGGAAAAGAGCATCTTCTGGAATCAGACATGTACTAATTTGTAGCTATGAGTTTGCACAGCATTGATATCTTTTCTATTTCTGCAGAAATGGATTTATTGAGAGTATTTCAATTAAGTTAGCAAAGGTCACAAAAATTGGTAGCCCACTGTGTCCTTTGAAAGTCAATGTTATGCCCGGTGGTAGTTTTGGTTTATTGATTGTTGTTTCTCATGTTCTCTGCCACTTTCTTAGATATATTAGTACTTTTCATCAGCCAGGTGAAGATGTTTTTTTGTGACTTGGTTAAGCAAGTGTCAACTTGTGTCTTTCTTATGGTTCTGTCTTCTCAAGAGAATACTGTTATTGCCTCTCTTGCATGAACGTGTAAATTCTTCACATTCACCCGTCAAAAAAACAACTAATAAGGTAGATTGCATGCTCATTTTACTGAGTACTAAATTGTTTTTCCTGGTCTCCAAAGAATGGATGATAATGAACTGTCTTTAAATTTAACACTTGAGAAGTGCTTAGGGGAAAACATGCTGATTTAGGTTTTACAAAAAAATAATTCTTTTACTGTATGTTCTTGTCTTTTCAGTGAACTGGCCAGGACAATTTACATTTTCAAAAGGCTTGAGATTTTGGTTTAAATAACAAAGGTTAGACCAAGGGCTGTGACCCTTTCTGCTTGTTTTGGTACAATCTGCCCCAGTGGTAGAATTTCAGCCTTAGAAAAAAAAAAATCTACAGAGAAAACAGCTACAATGTAAGGCAAATAAACTGGAGGGTAGAGTAAAATTGCTTTAAATATGCAGCATTCTTATAAAATTACCTTGTCTTCCCCCCTTTCTCTCTCTCTCTGCCCCTCCCCCACATGCGCATGCATGCACGCTCTCTCTCTCTCTCAAAAAGAAATTAATAAACTTTAATAAAATAAAATAAAATACTCATTCTTCCAGTGACCTGCATTCCCTCAATCAAAGGAACCAGAAGAGAACAAACTGTTTTGGTTAATCAAGACACATTTTCTTACCATCACATTGTTTTACTCATTACCTGATAACACTAAATATAATTTTATTTTATTTTATTTTAATTTAATTTTATTTTATTTTATTTTATTTTGTTTTGTTTTAATATATATTTTTTAATGTTTACTTTTGAGAAAGAAAGATAGTGAGCTCAAGCCAGGGAGGGGCAGAGAGAGGGAGACACAGAACCCAAAGTAGGCTCCAGGCTCTGAGCTGTCAGTACAGAGCCCCACACAGGGCTCGAACCCATGAACTGTGAGATCATGACCTGAGCCGAAGACATACACTTAATTGATCGAGCCACCCAGGGGCCACTCCAGCATCTTGATTTCAACTTTCAACCTCCAGAAACATGAGACAATTAATTTCTGTTGGTTAACCCACTGAGTTTGCAGTACTTTGTTACAACAACCTTAGGAAACTAATACAGGTACATTCTTTTCAAGTTTATGTGAAAACCTTTCATTTTAAAACCTTTTATCGAATATGTTGTATCATCTTAATTTTTAATTCTTTAAAACATCAGTTCATAATGGTTAGTGGTTTAGAACTGTTTAAACATTGTTTAAACATATTTATAGACATGAAATTTTTCCTGGCGTTTCTTCCCCAATACTTGCCTTGGCCTGTTATGATTCTTCCTTTCTGCCCATTTATTCCCTAAGTCTCTTTCTGATTCTTTACCTAAACAATTCATGTGAGAATTCCTATCTTGTCGATCTCCTCTTTCCATCAACCACTTCCATATAACTGTGTAGGTATATAGTCAACTTATTAGTAGTTCTCCTGGAGTAGGGATAACCCCTAATACTGACTCTTCTAATGCAGTGACAGAAAGGCAAGACCAAAGATGTCATTGAAATATGAACGTATCCCATGGGACCCAGCACCAGAAGCATTTGAAGAATGGAGGAGAAATCGATTTTGAAATGTACATAACTGAAAATTCTTCTCATACTGAATGAATAACATGTAATTAGAGAATTTGTTTCTCAAGTAGTAGAAGTTCTCTCTTTTGGGGCATATACAAAGATAAACACATCATACCATTTTTTTGGTGTCAATTACACAAAATAGAATTTATCAGAGTTGCTGGGTATGTAGGGCACAAACATAAAATCAGTGAGTGTGTAAGTAACAACTCCTATGTGAAAGAAACTTGAGATTTCCCCCAAATTTGAAAACAATCCCTAAACTTGTATGATATTCCATTAACAAGTTACAATGCTACAAATATTTTTTAAACAACTGGTGTGTGTGTTTTTTTAAATTGACCATGCTAGCAGAAAAATAGAATTTTCCTTCTAATATTTTTATAGAAAACGATATTACAGGGGTGCCTGGGTGGCTCAGTCAGTTGAGCATTCAACTTGGGCTCAGATCATGATCTCATGGTTCATGGGTTAGAGCCCAGCATTGGACTCTATTCTGACAGTTCAGAGTCTGGAGCCTGCTTTGGATTCCGTGTCTCCCGCTTTCTGCCCTACTGCACCCCCCCCCCCGACTCATGCTCTCTCTCTCTCTCTCTGTCTCTCTCTCTCTCAAAAATAAATAAACATAAAAAAGTTTTTTTCTAAAGAAAAGTATGTTATAAAAGCACCTCGATTTGAAGAGCAGGTCAAAGAGCACACAGCCAAAATATAAGAAAAGAAGGATTATAGAAGTATGTCAGGCATAAATAACGTGAAAACATTATGTTGTTTTCTGGACTTTGTTATGTTTAAAGAATTTGTTAGCTTTTTAAAATTTGTAATTTACTATTCCCTTTCTCATTCTAAGTAAATGTTGCTTTCATATATAATTCTGCATTTATAATTTTGTATTTTGCAAACCATATAAAGACACCCTTTAAAAATCAAACTAAAAGCATCCCAACTTAACTTTTCAAGCCAGATCTCAAATATGTCTTTTTTGACATCACCTGACATGAGGAGGGTGGAAGAGAGAAAGTCAGATTTGAAAAAGAAACAGTAATTTTTTAACAATTATGGTTAAATATCTTACTTTTCATTTCACAAAAAAACATCTGATGATGTGAACTCATTGCTAGAAACTCTCCCACAGCTTTGGAAGGAGTTGGTACTGTTGAAACTCGCCAGTAAATCCTTCTTTGCCCCCCTGAGTATCAGCCCATTCTCTCCATAATTTCATGGCGATAGTTCAGTTCCTCATTAAATACATTTTGCAGGGCATTTAGTGTATTTCAGGCCCCGTGTGTCTAGATGTCGGTGTAGTAATAGTGAATAAGACAAAGTCCGTGTTCCCATAGAGCTTTTCTGTCACGTGGGGAGGGTGGGAATAGCCAATTAGCAAGTAAATACACAAATAACCAAGGCTAATTTAGGTAGTCAGATAAGCAATGCAGAAAATAAAATAGATGATAAAGATGACTGAGGTATTGAACAACTTGAGATCGTACTAGATGGTGATTCTGAGAAGATGATATTGTGATACATAATAACAACATAAACATAAACCATCACCATAAATGTTTTGGGAGAAATTATTTTAAAGAGAGTAAATACTAAATGCAAGCATTCAGGGGTAGGAAAGTGTGGCATGTTCAAGGAAGGTAAAAACGGTGATGCTGGCCAGAGCAGGAAAGCAGAGAATGGTAAGGAATGAGGGGGGAGAGACTTCAAGGCAGGATTAGTAAGATTGATGGATGTGAGTCTAATTGCCAAAGGCTATTCCTTCCTGAATGTTTCAAAGGCACTTCCAAATTTATCGTATTTAAAACCAAATTCATTATCTTTCTTCCACAAGTATGTTTATGCTTCTACAATGTCCATCTCATTTAATGATATCATCTCCTCCCAGTTGCCCAACTTAAAAAAAATCTCCTACTCTGCCTCATAATTCTTCCCTGAATTCCAAATCTAGTCTGTGACTGAATCTTATTTGTTGATTGTTCCTCACAAGTATCTCTCATCGTGCACTCGCTATTCTAGTTTCTCACTCACCATCTCCCCTGGAGTTGTGTCACCTCACTTCCCTTTTAGAGACCCCACTGCTTCTGGTTTTATTTCCTCGAGTTAGTCTTTCCAGGGCAAATCATCGTGATCTTTGTCAGCAATGATCGGTCACTTCCTTCCGATGTTAAAGCCTCCTAGTGGTCTGTCACGGCACAAATAAGAAAGTCTACACCCTCAGCCATGGAACGCAAGGTGCTTTAGGTCTGGCTCTTGCTTACAACTCCAGTCTCCGACCTGTCACACAAATTAATTCTCCCACAAAACCAAACTACTTCCAATTTCCTTTATGTTCCCACTACTTCAAACCCTTATTCTTTGCACATGCTGTTTCTGACATTTGGAATGACTCATTCCATTACATCCCCTGCTGTGTCCCTGCAAAACTCATCCTTGAAAGCCTAGGTTTAGGGCCCATATTTTGTGGTAACTCTTCTCTTCAACACTTAAGCCTTCTCTCCCCACCACGCACCACCACCACCACTTGACCTCTTATTGCCTCTATGTTTCTGCGGCATTTTGCACAGAGAGTAATTTTGGAACGATAGTTTCCCTCTGTTGATATCCTTTAGAATGATTTGATGCCTGTGCCTCAAGCAATGTGATGAGGAGCCCAAAGAACTTGTGCCTAAACAGCGCAACTATTGATCATAAGAATAAAATGTTAGATGTACAGGGAATTTAAAGATTATTAAGGTGAGCCCTTCATATTACAAATGAAGAAACTGATAACCAGAAAGTTTAAGCAGCCAAGGTCACCATATCTAGTTTGTGTGTGTGTGTGTGTGTGTTGTTGTTGTTGTTGTTGTTTTGTTTTTCTGTTGGTTTTTTTTTTGTTGTTTTTTTTATGGGGCTCATAAGAACTTCAAATTTCCTGCCCACGGAGCTTTTGCCTGGGGCTTTGAGCACCATTGGGTACTTCTTCCATCATCTCCCATATTTACGTTCAGCTGATAGGTAGCTGTGGATGCATTTACTTCATTTACATTAAGCACCCTCTCAGCATTCGTGAATGAAGGAAACAAAAGTCTGGAGTGTGTAATTCCCTAACTGATACTGCGAACAACTGAGTGTTACTGTGCATTCACCTATTACTTCATTCATTAATTCTTTAGTCAAACACTTACTAATCACCTTGAATGTGCAGAATGCCATACTTTGTGTTGAAAATTAAAAAGCAAATAGGGAACACAGGATGCTCTTTGCACACCAGAAAGTCACAGAGAAACAAAACAAATGATCATAATATTAAAACAAAATTGGAAAAGCCGCACTGAACATATGAATAAATCAAGTTGTGCATGATTTTGGAAATCTCTTAGGAAAGAGCCACCAACTTCTTTAGAGAAAATCGCATTTCAGCTCTACGTTTGTTCAGTTAAAAAGAGAGGAAAGTAAAGGATAAACCATGAAATAAACCCTTCATCAGCATTGTCTTTAGTGACAGCTTAAATTAATCTCAGTGATAATGCCACCTCGTTTCCCGTACCATGGAACATAGTTAAGATAGGTCAGTGATATCCATATGCCAATAAAATTTAGGATTATTTTAATTTTTAAAATCTTAGGTTTTATTAGTTTAGTCTTAAGTGTTTCAGCTTTAAAGTTTAATTTTGATTTTCTTTCTGTGGTCTCTGATTTTGGAGCAAGTCCAGAATTCATTTCTGATTCTCCTTTACCAATATGAGCAACATGCTGATTTTATTGCCACAAGAATGTCGCTCTGATGAGTTCTTAAAAATATGGCTTGGGAAATTGAAATAAAATAAAAATTTTCTTCTGCTCTTGTAATGGGACTGTATCCTATTTCACAGTTTAACAAATCTTTACAAACTTTTTATTTCATTTGTCTTTTCATATTTGTTTGCTTGGTCTGTGTCCAAAGGTAAATACGTACATGTGCAAACCCATTCTTACTGTAGAGCTTAGTCATCCAAACCCATGGATTTCTGGAAATCTAAAAAAGAAACAATTATTGGATGTTGCTAGTTTGAGTCCCAAATATAAAAGTTTATAGCGTTTTACATAAACACTCCAAAGCCCTAGCCATGCATTTTAATTTATTTTGTTTATGGTAAAATTTCTCCTACGGTTTTTCAACATTTTTCAACATTCAGTTTAAATTTTTGAAGAAATCATGGGGCACCTAGGTGGCTCAGCCAGTTAAGCATCCTACTCTCATGGGCTCAAGTCGTGATCTCACAATTCCTGAGTCTGAGCCCCACGTCGGGCGCCTTGCTGACAGTGCAGAGCCTGCTTGGGCTCTCTCTCTCTCTTTCTCTCTCTCTGCACCTCTCTGTCTCTCAAAATAAATAAATAAAAAATTTTTGAACAAACTTTCTCTTATTATTACTCTTGGAAAAGAAGATTCTGTAGGATTTTTCTTCTTTGAAGAGTATATCATAAACTTATAAAACATCAAATCTAAAAATTAAACTTTTTGTAAGTGCATGTATACCTGTGTTTAACATGGAAATACGAAAGTATAGCCACCATTAGTCATGCAAATAATAATTCATATCTATGCATATATGTGTATAAATATAAATGTTTCTTGTAATTTTTAAAATAATGTATCATGGGCTTGCGTTATTATTTTTATTATTGTTGAACGCATGCCTACTATACCGTCACAAATCAGTTATTTATATTAGGACAGTGAAACTAAGTGACTTACCCAAGATCACACAGCTAGATTATTTACTAAACTGGGTTGTAATAAAGCAATATTTAGGACATGTTATAGATTTTTTTAATATGTAAATTTACTCCTTAATGGCATGATCTTTTGTTTTGCGATTAAATTTCCAAAGGGCATTTCTGACATTCATATTAGCTTATTTCAAATGGAAATTAATTTCCTCTTGACAAGTGTTGTGAGTTTCAAAATATCCCCTGTGCACATGTTTGCTGAAAAGGTTATTTGTATCACAAATGTTTGTAGCAAAGATACCTAAGCTTTTATTATGCATACATATCTTTATGTACATAGTACTCATTATAAGTTTATGAGATTATTTTTCTGTAGTGACTTTTGGAAACTACTCTGCAGCTTTATGATTGTGCTGTGTGTTCCATGTCTTATTTAAATGTGATTTTGGCCTTTAATTTTTAACCTTGTAAGTTTCGTTACTGTGTATTCCAATTTCATCTGAATAACCATACCAAAAGAAAACTTAGAACTCTTCAGCTCTAAATTCGTGTAACTAAAAGTAGCTCTTCTAATGTCTGTTATTGTGATCAGCATTTTAAAACTCAAGCCAAGGCTTTTGATTGTCAGAGATCCTGAGGACGGGAATTGCACACAGCCCCACAGCTGGAGGAAACCATCAGAATGCGGGGGACAGTACTTCTGCCGAGTAAGTTTCTTGATTCCGGAACTGTGGAATAGACCAAAAAACCAAAGCATCTGGCAGGATATGTGGCAGCTGGAAAATACACATATTTTAAAGCCCTTAAGATGCCTGTGGTTTAACACATATATATCATTATTCTAACATTTGCTAAAATAAAATGCAATTACACATTACTGAATATTATTGATTTTCTTTTACATCAGGACAATTTCGACTGTCTTAATGCTCTCAAATAATATCTTAGAACTCACTTGTGTGCTAAGCAGAAACCTAGAGAATAATTTATATTTTTCTTTTTGAACATCTAAATGAATTAAAACTTAAAAAAAAAAATAACCCAAGGTCCTTAAGAACTGATCATTCCCCTTGCTTTAACCTGAATTCTTCTTTCATTAGAAAAGATTCACTACTCAACGAATATTTCATCTTCATTCATAAAATGGAGTCTTCATTTCTGGGGCAGGTTTGAATTTAGAAGGAGAAAAAGACTTCACCTAGGAAATTAAATATGCAAATATATGTGCATATATGTATAGGTGTATACATACACAAGCTTGTGGTTTCCTTCAGTAAGTTAATTTACAGTTGTTTTTTTTTTACTATAAGGAAGAAATGGGTGTGCATATGAATGTGTTTTAATGTTTTCAGCAGTTGCACAGATAAAAGTTTCCACACAAACACTTGCTTTTCGCTTAAGAAAACCTATCCACCTTTGGCCCACCTAGATAAGGATATTTCTATAGGAAGAAGGAGGAAGAAGAGGAGGGGGAGGGGGAAAGAAGGAAGAGGAAGACAAAGAAGGTGAAGAAGGAGGAAGAGAACCACCTGAGCAGGTCCAGCGAAAAGCCTTGTTTCACAGTAGTTTGTACAAAGCTGCATAAATGTGTGCAGCTGTTTTCCTTCAGTTAAACAGTAGTATTTATTCAGAGACTTCCTGCAACTCCTGTGGCCATCAACTGTTTAGAGAGAACATGCAGATCCAGTGAGTGAGCAAGCACTGTGCGCTGAAAATGTCATTGTAAAACTAAGGTGGCCAGAGACGACAGCTCTAGAGTTGAATTCTAAGACCCAAGCCAGCTCTGATGAATCTGACTTATATTTTGTTACTCAAATCTGGTGGCATTTTTATGCTCATTGAATTATTTATTTATTTATAAAGTTTATGTATTTTGAGAGAGAGAACATGAATGGGGAAGGGGCAGAGAGAGGGAGAGAGAGAATTTCAAGCAGACTCCGCTCTGCCTGCACGGAGACTGGAGTCCAGTGCGGGGCTTGAATTCACAACCCCAAGCGATCAGGATGTAAGCCGAAATCAAGAGTCAGATGCTTAACCGACTGAACCACCCAGGTGCCCCTGCTAGACGAACCATCTGATTTTATTTTAAGCTGGTGCCTTTACTTTAACATGAAATACTAATTAAGCCTTGTTAATTCTATAAGATACTTCTTTCTCCCCTTCCCTTCTAGTGGTTATAGAAGAGCAATTATAATCAGTTCTGTAAGACGCCTTGTTTTCTTCATTTTTATTAAAATAAATTGTTTAACGTGAGACTTTTCAGTGAAAGAAGTCTTAAAACTTTAGTATCTTAAAGTTCAGAATAAGTAACTAAAAGGTAGCTTAAGAAAATTTTAAAAAGTAAAGGGATAATCATTTCATAGCATGTGTGTGCATATATACACATACATGATAGATAATAAATAGATAGCCATAAAATTATTAAAACAACATTTTCTAGCCTGGGATATAGTCTCAAAAGAAAATAGAAACATACACACCTAATTTTATTTATACAGCAATTTCTCATCTTTTTACAATAGACACAAGATAGGACGGTTTTTGTCTGTAGAGTTTTCTCAAGAGAAATACCCAAAACCAGTGTGAGACATCCCCATTCTTTTTTTTACTAAGATATGAAAGCAACTTTTTTAAAAATTTTACTTACGATATAGTTAACACATAGAGTTATATTAGTTTCAGATGTAAAATAATAGTGATTCAACAATTCTATTTATTACTCATTTCTCATCAAGATAAGTGTACTCTTAATCCCCTTCACCTACTTCACCCATCTCTCCTCTAGTAAGCATCAGTTTGTTTTCTAGTTAAGAGTTTAGTTAACAGTCTATTTGTAGTTAAGACTCTGGTTTTTGGTTTGTCTTTTTTTTTTTCCTTTGTTTTTTGTTTCCTAAATTCCACATGTGAGTGAAATCATATGTATTTGTCTTTTTCTGACTTATTTTACTTAGCATTATACTCTAGGTCCATCCATGTTGTTGCAGATGGCAAGATTTCATTCTTTTTATGAGTAATATTCTATTGTGTATATATCCCACTTCTTTACCCATTCATCTATTGATGGCCACTTGGGCTGCTTCCATAATTTAGCTATTGTAAATAATGCTGCAATAAACATAGGGTTGCATATTATCTATTCAAATTAGTGTTTTGTATTCTTTGTGTAAATACCAAGTAGTGAAATTACTGGATCATATGCTAGTTCTATTTTTTTATGTTTATTTATTTATTTTTGAGAGAGAGAGAGAAAGAGAGAGGCAGAGAAAGAGGGGGAGACAGGATCTCAATTAAGCTCTGCAATAAGAGTGCAGGGACGATGCGGGGCTCTAACTCATGAACCATGAGATCATGACCTGAGCCGAAGTCGGACACTTAACTGACTCAGCCACCCAGGCACCCCTATGCTAGTTCTGTTTTTAACTTTTTGAGGAATCTCCATACTTTTTTCCACAGTGGTTGCACCAGTTTGCATTCCCACCAGCAGTGCACAAGGGTTCCTTTTTCTCCACATCCTCACCAACACTTGTTTCTTGTGTGTTTGATTTTTGGCATTCTGACAGGTGTGAGGTGATATCTCATTTTGGTTTTGATTTACATTTCCCCAATAATTGACAGTGAGCATCTTTTCATGTGTCTGTTGGCCATCTGTACGTCTTTTTGGAAGAAATGTCTATTCATGTCTTCTGCCCATTTTTTAATTGCATTATTTGGTTTTGGCTGTTGAGCTGCATAAATTATATATTTTGGATACTAACCCTTTATTTAATATATTATTTGCAAATATATTCTCCCATTCAGCAGGCTATCTTTTAGTTTTATTGGTCATTTACTTTGCTATACAGAAACTTTTTTATTTTATAGTCTCAATAGTCTATTTTTGCTTTTAATTTTCTTGCCTCTGGAGACATATCTAGAAAAATGTTGCTATGGCCATTGTCAGAAAAATTACTGCCTGTGCTCTCTTTTAGGACTTTTATGTTTCAAGTCTCACATTTAGATCTCTAATCTATTTTGAGTTTATTTTTGTGTACTATGTAAGAAAGTGGCCCACTTTCATTCTTTTGCCCAGTTTTCCCAACACCATTTGTTGAAGAGACTCTCTTTTTCCCTTGCACATTCTCGCCTCCTTTGTCATAGATTAATTGACCACATAATTGTGGGCTTATTTATTAGCTCTCTCTTCTGTTCCATTGATCTATCTATTTTTATGCTAAGATTATACTGTTCAGATTACTACAGCTTTGTAGTATAACTTGAAATCTGGGATTGTGACACCTCCAGTTTTGTTTTTCTTTCTCATGATTGCTTTGGCTATCCAGGGTCTTTTGTGGTTCCATACAAATTGTAGGGCTGTTTGTTCTAGTTGTGTAAAAAATGCTATGGGTATTTTGATAGGAATTGCATTAAATGTGTAGATTGCTTTGGGTAATACATGCATTTAAACAATATTTGTTCTTCCAATCCATGAGCATGGAATGTCTTTCCCTTTCTTTGTGTCATCTTCAATTTCTTTTATCAATGTTTTATAGTTTTCAGAGTGCAGATCTTTCACCTCTTTGGTTAAGTTTATTCCTAGGTATCCTATTATTTTGGGCTCAAATATAAATGAGATTGTTTTCTTAATTTATCTTTCTGCTGCTTTATTAGTAATGTATAGAAATGCAATGGATTCTTTTAAATTTTTTCAACATTTACTTATTTTTGAGAGACAGAGTGTGAGCTGGAGAGGGACAAAGAGACAGGGAAACACAGAATCTGAAGCAGGCTCCAGGCTCTGAGCTATCAGCCCAGACCATGATGTGAAGCTTGAACTCACAGACCGTGAGATCATGAGGTGAGCGCTGAAGTTGGACATTTAACTGACTGAATCACCCAGGCATACCTGCAATGCATTTTTTTATATTGATTTTGTATCCTGTGATCTCACTGAGTTCATTTTTTGTTCTAGTAGTTTTTTGGTGGAGTCTTTCAGCTTATATATATATATATATATATATATATATGACACCCCCTTTCAAGAGCAACTAAAAGAAAATCACAACCCTTATTTGCCTCTTATTATTCTGTATATTCATTTGATGAGACTAGTTCTTTCCCCTCTCTCTAGCTGAAATTCAGATGAAATTCCCCTCAAGATTTTTCCAGTCAATTCCTTCAGTCAATTATTAAAATGTTCAGTCCCATAAAATTGTCAAGATTCCTTGTTGATTTAAAGGTAAAATTTCCCTTTCCCATCTTGTTCTTCCAGTTGAAGAAGGGGATGTGAAAGTGTCTTCTCTCTTGCACATAATATAGGAAGACTGGACTTCATTTCAAAGAAAATGTAGAGTCATTGAAAATACTTAATCAGAACAGTAGTATAGTTATATTTCAGTTTATAACTATGATTCATTTAGAGAGTGGATTTAAAGTAAAGAAGACCAGAGGCTTCTTTACTCTCTATTCAGACTCTCTATTGTCCTCACAGAATCCACTCCAGATCTTCTGTCCCCCTCTCTCTCTGTCCTTCCTCTGCTCATGATCTCTCTCTCTCTCTCTCAAAAATGATAGATAGATAGATAGATAGATAGATAAATTGAGTTCAAAGTTCATATGAGACAAAATGAAGATGACCATTGGACATTTGTATCTGTTAGAGATACAATCTCTGTTAGAGGTTGTCAAATGGATGATAATGATCTTTGAAAACTTTATGGTAGATACATATAGTTAGACATATAAATATCTTCATAGAGTATATATAAAATATATGTATCTATATTTTTTTCTAGAATTTCCATTTGGTTCTTTAACAGACATTACATTTTTTTTTGCTAAGATTTATGCATTTAATTATTATATGTATTTTTTTTATTTTCATTGCTAAGCCTAGTTATTATAAATGATGCTTTTAAAAACTTCTCTGCTAATTACACATGGATCATCTCACAGACCCTATTGATTGCCTGTTTTTGTTGTAACAGTTGGATTGAGATATAATTCATATATGAGAAAACTTATCCATTTAAAGTCTATACTTTTGTAGTTTGTGGAATAGTTACAAAGTTGTGTGTTGATTGATTTTTGTTTTGAATATTAGTCACATTTTAATATTTCTTTGTATATCTAATAATATGGGATTATATCCTACATTGTGATTGATGCCTTACAGAGACTCTGGATTCTGATATAGTCTATATCTGTATCTATAGATAAATATACATACATATATGGCTAAAGTGATGGTTAAATCCACAGAATGAGAAAAACAAGTCAAGGAAGAAAACACACCTGGGCAATGCCCATGTATACAATGAGTAGTTTACAAAGAAGACAGAAAAGAAAATGAGAATAAGTAGAGATTATGTTATCACAGAAATAAGATGGATTATTCCTAACTTAGCAATTTATTGATTTTATTTAAAAATCTTAATTTCTCAATTCTATGAACAAGATTACTTATTTCCATTTCATTATAAATATATTTCATCCTTCCAGAAATTAAAAGAAAATGCAATGTAAATAAATTAAAAGAAAACTTACTTTTAATGTTTGTTTATTTATTTTGAGAAAGAGAGAGAGTGCATATGTGTGAGAGGGGCAGGGGCAGAGAGAGAGGGAGGGAGAGAATCGCAAGCCAGCTCCCTGCTGTCAGCACAGAGCCCCATGCTGGGTTCTATCTCAAGGTTGATGAGATCATGACCTCAGCCAAAACCAAGAGTCTGACTTTTAACTGACTGAGCAACCCAAGTTTCCCAAAATTTGCTTTAACAAAATATCCACATCTGCCTGATTAGGTCTGGATCACTCTGATGGGGAGGGAGGCAGTGAAGGGAGTGAGTGTTGGTAACTGTGTTGTTATCAACACCTTTTCATTCTCTCCTTGTCACCATTTGTGAATTTAGCCAGTTAGAATGCAGGATTTCATCAAGGGTTACAGTACAGGTGTTCTCTGGCACATTATCATTTCACCATTATGCATATGTACCTTGGATTCACCTCCTTTTCTGGATCTCTTTGTCATTAGAAATGCAAGTTTATCACTTGGATCTTTATCTGTGATAGAGTTTTGTTGAAATCCCGACCATAAGTCACACACTGGTGTTAACTATTTTAAATAGTCTCTAGGGCCATTTTTTTACAAATGGAAATTGAAAGCCTCTTTATCTCATTTAAATGAGGTACAAATTTTTGTATATGAGAAGAGATATTTAAACTCACCAAACAAAAATCTTTGTGAGCTAAGTCCATCACTTTTCTGGTGGAGTAAATATTTTCAGCTTTATTGCTACTAATGAGAGTGCTATCAACTTAAAACTGGAATTTTGATTTTAACTGTGTTTTTGGAAGAAATTTATTTCTTCTATAATTTAGTTGAATGGATTAATCATTGTAAAATAAAGTGTTTATTTTTTGAGTGAGCTATAATGAGACTCTACTATTTGTATAGCACTCACTATAATTTTGTTCAAGTTTTAAGGAGTAAAATACCAAATTTAACAATAAATGTAGAAATATTGAAATTCACTTATATCTTTATCCTAGTATAGAAGATCTGGAATGAATGATTAGATAGATAGATAGATAGATAGATAGATAGATAAACATAAATGAAATAGTATCAGCCAGAAGATGAGAGAACCAGTCTAATTTCTCAAGCTGGTAAGTAATATTTCCAGACTGTATTGCTATAACTGACTAAATATTGGTACTAAAAAAAAGTAAAACTTTATCATTGTTCTTGAGGATATTTTTTCCAACTTTATTGAGAGATACTTGACATATAGTATTATGTAAGCTTAAGATGTACAGGTGATTATTTGATACACATATTTCATGAAATTATTACTATGGTAAAGTTAGTTTAACACCTCAATTATCTCACATAATTACCATTTTGGTTTTGTGGTGAGAACATTCAAGGTCTATTCCCTTAACAACTTTGAAGTATATAATACAGTGTTGCTAACTATAATCATCATTAGATGTCTAGAAGTTATTAATTTTATAACTAGAAGTCTGTACTCCTTGACTAACTCTTCCCATTTCCCATCCCCTGGCAACCACCATTCTATTTTCTGATTCTATGAGTTTGGCTTTTTTTAGATTCCACATATAAGTGATATTATACAGTATTTGTTTTTCCCTGTCTGACTTACTTCACTTAGCATAATGTCCACAGGGTCCATGTAGGTTTTCATAAATGGCAGGATTTTCTTCCTTTTTATGGCTGCATCATATTCCACATGTATTATATTTATATGAATAGATATGTATATATAGAATGTTATATATATTCACATTTTTATCCACTCATTTATCAATGGATTAAGCTGTTTCTATAACTTGGCTATTGTGAATAATGATGCTATGAACACAGGAGTGCAAATATCTCTGTAAGACAGTGATTTCATTTTCTTTGGATATATACTAGAAGTGGAATTGTGGGATCTTATGGTAGTTCTATTTTTACTTTTTTGAGGAAACTCCATACTTTTTCCATAGTGGTTGAACATATTTGCAGTCCCACAAGCAGTGCGTGAGGGTTCCCTTTTCTCCACATCTTCATCAGCACCTGTTACCTGATTTGCTTGTTTGTTTTTCATGATTCTAACCATTCTAACAGATGTGAAGCAATATCTTATTGTGGTTCTATTTGCATTTCCCTGATGATTAATAATGTTGAACTTTTTCTAATGTAACTTTTGGCCATATCCTCAATTATGTTCTCACCCAATAGAGAAACAAAGGCAATATATGAAATATATGTTTTTCACAGAAAAACAATTTCTGTGAAAGTCTGTGGAAACAACGGTAAGAACAATGGAAGTCTAGATTTCACCTTTACTGAAAATCTAGTTGCTGAGACCTTTTGCATGCACACTCTTATTTAGTCTTCACGACCATGCTCTGTGGCGAGGTTACTAAGGCCATTTTGTAAGTGAGAAACAAGAAGCCTACGCTCATTCACAAAACATGACTCAAATCCTCGTTCAAAAGCCCCTGATCTTTCCATGATTCCCCTGAAGTAGTGGTGAAGGAAGCAGGCTATAGTATATTTGCCCTGTTTTTCATGTAAAAGTAGATTCTGTGCGCTAAACTCTGTTTTGTATAATTGAAGCTCCTTTAGGAGGCATTATTTTACATTTACATGGATTAAAGTTATTTGGTTTTTCTGCAAGAAGGAAACTTTTCTCTTTCCAACAGTGATACCACTTTCAGTTTAACCCAAAAGGAGTAGACTTGGAAGGTTTGACATATCATTCCTTCCCAGCTTTGCCAACCATGGCCATCTTTAGAAAAGTTAAGTCAAGATTTAAACCCCAAGTATATAATCCTGCTATGAGGTTTCAGACTTCTAATATGAGTTTTCAGAGTTTCTCATACATTTTTAACCAACTGCAGATATCTCTATTTTTTCCTTGTTGAAAACAAAATTGTGATCTTCATAAAAACAGACTGCATTATGCACTTTTTATACCACTCATAGAATCTAATATTATGCTAAAAGAGAAAAAGTTATGGTACTTGCTAAATATGTCTGGAGGCAAGAGCCTCACTACCGTCTAACCAAAAAATTATTCTACATTAAGGAACTTCAAGCCAGGCAGAACTGTAGACAATCATGAAATGCTATTGGTGAGAAATACAGACCTGTCTCATATGTCTAAAATTGGGGTTATCTTTCTCTCCCAAATGTATGTATTTATTTTCCATACTTTTCAAATTGCCATCACCTTCAAAACATACTGAAAAAATACAGATCTTGGTAGTCTGGCCAAAAGTGCTGTAAATGATAAAGAGTTCAAAGTTATCAAGAGGTGGATTATACTATTGCAAGGTGTTAATAATTTTTAGAGAAAACTAGGTCTGAAGACATTTCAGATCACGCCACATGGTGACTTCGGTATCCCCCTAAAAATAGTGATAGAGCCAATCTCAGTGGACATTCAAGATTTACCTCATTTGTAAATACTATCTTTGTAGAAACTGTATTTACAAATTTAGTATTTGTAAATACTGTATGCTTATAGTGAATAAGAGATTGATATGTACAGTGCCTGTCTGTTCTACCATATTGATATTGGTAGGTGCCTGTCCAACTAGATTATACTGCTATTGTCATATGCTAAAGATGTTTTTAAGTCGGGGCGCCTGGGTAGCTCAGTCGGTTGAGCGTCTGACTTTGGATCAGGTCATGAGTTTGAGCCCTGCGTCGGGCTCTGTACTGAGCTCAGAGCCTGGAGCCTGCTTCAGATTCTGTGTCTCCCTCTCTCTCTGACCCTCCCCCGCTCATGCTCTGTCTCTGTCAAAAATAAATAAACGTTAAAAAAATTTTTTTAAAGCTGTTTTTAGGTCAACTTTTAGAGAAAAACTGACCCATTTGTTCAACACATACATATTTTTTTTAAGTTTTTATTTAGATTTCAGTTAACATAGAGTATAATATTAGTTTCAGGTGTACAATTTAGTGATTCAACACTTGCAACACCGGTGCTCACAAGTGCATTCCTTAATCCCCATCGCTTGTTTAATCCATCCCCTACCCTTAACACATATTTTTGCGCACGATGATATAAGCCTTAATGTCAGTGCAAGAGATAGCACATTGAACAAGACAGACCAAATCCACACTCTCATAGGTTTTATGTTCTTGAGCAATACCCATGTCTGTATCATATCTTCCCTGAAAGTATTTATTTGTACTGACTGATATTATAAATATCTTTAACAAAATATCCTATCAATTGAATTATAATGAAAGAAAGTAAATTTTTGGCACCTCACCAACATGTGATAAATATTGACCAATGAATAAGTGAATTAATTATTTTCACCAAATATGACTGTTATTAACATAGTTCTGGTTTCATTTTAGATTTGACACGAGGCAAAATTTATATCCATGCTGAATTTTACTCAAATTATAAAATCATCTTTATTGTTTTCTAATGTCAGTAAAATGTTCATAAATGTAATTTTGACCATATGTCTTCACACATTTATCATGTTAAATACTTGTTCTTAAGCTCTGGGTACATAATCTGCTAGAGGGGCAAAAATCTTTACAATATACAAATAGGAATCATAACATATTCTATTATTTATAAAATTATAATTAAAAAAACACAGAGAAGAAGATTTTGGAAAACTGTGCCTAATAGTGTGTTTTTATATTTGTGGCAATTATTTTCATGTAACAACCAGTGTCTATTAAAGGGCATTCTGGAAGGCATTCTGACAAAGTTGGAGTGGAACATTGCTTGTTTTCATCTGACTGCTAATAATCAAATTCCAGCCAGTCTGCACATTTTGTCCAAAAGTGTCATTTAATTTTCTATCAATTATTTTCTATGGTGTTTCCCCCTGTAGTTGTAGTTAAGCTTATTCCATTTTTTTCCTCACTTTGAACTTTTCCTGCTTTTCCGTGGTTTTCTCATACCATGGTAGTCAAGTTAGTGTTATATAACATCAATATTTCTTAGCTGCAAATCCAAACAACTGAAAGTAAGACTGACAGTGAAATTATTAACAGAAAATTTAAAAAATGGGAATTACTCTTTTAAGCAAAATGGTTAAAAATAAATAATTCTGTACCCACTATAAATATCCTTCAAAGTAAACGTGAAATAAGGAAATTTCCAGAAAATTACAGTGAAGAGAATTCCCCACTAGTAAATAGATACTACAGGGAGGTCTTCAAGCAGAAGGAAAATACTCCTAGATATAAATACAGAAAAGAATAAAAGTGCTAAAAACAAAAGAATGGAAAAACATGTTATTTAAGCACTATCTAAGAGATTTCTTGTGTAGTTATGTCAATGTCGAACAAGACCTATTTTAAGGCAAGAAGCATCACTAGAAATGAGAAAAGATGTTTTATAATGAAAAAGTTAATAATGAAAAAGTTAAAAAGATGTTTTATAATGAAAAAGTTATTAACAAAAGAGTTAATAAATCAAAAATTGTATGCATCTAACAATGTAAGTTCCAAACGTATACAGAACAAAGTGGCAAAAGTAAAAGCCAGAGTGTAGAAATCCACAATAAAGATTTTTAATAGTCAGAACTAAGACAAAGCAGGAAAAAGTTTCAGTCAGCACATAGAAGATCTGTAGAAGTTATTAAGAAATTTGACCTAATAGATATATATGAAGCACTGTAATGCAAAATAAGATTAGAATGCATTGTAATGCACAGATTCTTTTGAAATTCACATGAGCATTTATAAAAATGTATTGTAAAAAAACTTTATTGTAAATTGGACTAGAAAGAAAATCTCAAATGTTAGAGTATGATAATTCAAAATATTCTTTGATCACAATGTAGTTAAACTGGAATTCAGTCATAAACGATGACTAGAATATGTCCATATATTTGAAAATAAAGCTATAAATTACTAAATAATCCACAGGTCAAGGAAAAAAACCCCAACATAAATCAGACAATATTTTGAACTCAATTATATTTTTTAAAAAATTTTAAAGTTTGGTAGAGTAGACAAAATTGTGTTTAGACAGAAAGGTATTACTTTAAATGCACATATTAGGAAGAAAAGAAAGGCTAAAAATTGATTATCCTAAAGGAATGAGAAAATTAATATCAAATCCCAAGAAAACAGAAGAAAAACATAAAGAGCAGAAATTAAATTTTAAACTCTGTGAAATACTAAATAGGCAATAGAAATGTTAAACAGTCAAAAGTTGGTTCTCTGTGAAGACAAATAGATTTGATAAACTCATCATAAGATTTAGTAAAATACAAAAAAGGAAATAGAAATTAACGATATCAGGAATTTTTAAGAGTACCTTAAAAAAAGATACATCACTAGAGATACTACTGCAGATATTAAAAAGGTAAAGAGATACAAATATACCAATATATTTGAAACTTTAGAAAAAATTGGTTCACTTTCTAGAAAAATCCCTGGAAACATAACACTTGCTAAAACTAACAAGAAGCCTATTTGACTAGCTTACATCTATTAAATTATTAAACTGTTAGGGAATTTTCACAAAGAAAACTCTAAGCCCATGTTCCTTGTCCCATCTATGAATTCTTGAAATTATTAGTTAAAAGAATGGGAAAGTAAGAAATAAAGCTCAGTATTTACAGACAACATAATCAAAGAAGGAGAGAAAAAGGGAGCAAGAGAACTGAATCTGAAGTCCAAAACCAGACCAACACTATGTTCAGTCATTTGATTTATGACACAGGTTAACAGTTTCATTGAAAAGAATAACCTTTTAAATAAGTGGTGCAAATTCACAAAAATAAATTCAAAATGGATGATGGACCTGAATGTGAGACAGGAAACCATCAAAACCCTAGAGGAGAAAGCAGGAAAAAACCTCTCTGACCTCAGGCGAAACAATTTCTTACTTGACTGCAGTCTCACTATCCGCAGTTTCTTGATCCATGGTTTCAGTTTCCCCGCCCTCACCTGTGGTCTGGAAGCAGGTGTACCTCCTTCTGAATCAACCTCAGAACGTAAATAGCTGCCTAAGGCTGCATCCCAGTGCGCCTGCGTTTTTGACTTCACTTCCTTTCCTTCTGTCGGTGTTTTATCATCTTACAGTTTCACAAGAAGATGGGTGAGTACGGTACAATAAGTTGTTTTGGGAGAGAGACCACATTCATGAGCTTTTATTGCAGTACATTGTTATCATTGTGGTATATTATTATTAGTTACTGTTGTTAGTCTTACTATGCCTAATTTATAAATTAAACTTTGTCATAGGTGTATACGTAGAGGAAAAGGCATTTATACATAGGGTTTGGTACTATCCACAATTTCAGGCCTTTACTGGGTGTTCTGGAACATTTCCTCCACAGTGAGGGGAGACAACCGTATTGGCCTGATGAGTGAGAGGGCAGAGACACCTGTTTGGTTTGTTTGTATGTGAAAAACATGCTTGTGGGAAAGTTGTTATTCAGGCACAAACCAGCTCTGGGAAAGGCAGTGTCTTCCGGGGTTTTAATGCTCCCAAGAGATGTCAAAACGTTATAATATACAGGAAAAAACATAATTAATACACATACCAAAGTGTGGATAAGGATGTGGAGGAACTGGAATTCTTATACACTGGTGTTGGAAATGTAAAATAGTACAATCTCTTAAGAAATGTGTCAATAATTCCTTTATAGTTTAAACATCTACCTAGTGTGTGACGCAGAGATTCCACATTTAGGGATCATGCACAAATATTTGTGCATGCATATGACATGTATAGCTGGTATATTTGTGAGAGCCGATATTTTGGAAACTAAACGTGTATCAACACATGAATGAATGAATGAATGAATGAATGAAGGTATATTCATATAATGGAATACTATTTGTTGTAGGAGCAGCACATGAATGTGCCTATGAATGAGCAACAACATGAATGAATCTTGTAACAATTATGCCAAAAGAATCCAGTGCATATCTTGTGTATATAATAATACATTTTTATATAATTCTGGAATTTATATACATTTATGTGAAATATATATACAATTCTAAAAATGCACTCCAATCTATGGTGACAGAAAGACATTCAGTGGTTTCATGGGAATGGGGTGAATGTTGGGGAGATGTCCATGGGAGGGAGATTTGGTAACTTTTTGAGGTGAGGCATTTGTTTGCTATTTTTATCATCAGATAGTTTCCTGACCGCTGGTTCTATTAGTTTCCTGGGGCTACTGTAGCACGGCACCACAACAAACTGGTTGGCTTAACGCAACAGAAATTTATGGTCTCTGTTCTGGAGACCGCAGTCCCAAATCAAGGAGTTGGCAAGGCCATGCTGCCTCTGAGGTCTTTAGGGGAGGATCCTTCCCTGCTTCTTCCAGTTTCTTGTAGTCTTGGGTGTTTCTTTGCTTGTGGCGGCATCTCAACAATCTCTGTCACCATCTTCTCTGTGCATCCGTGTCTTTTGCCAAATTTTCCTCTTCTTCTAAGAACACCAGTCATATTGGAATAAGGCTGACCCAATTTCTCATATTAACCAAATACATCTGCAACTACCCTATTTCCAAATAAGGTCACATTCTGAAGAACTAAAGGTACAGATTTCAACATAGGTCTTTAGAATTTGACCAATACATGTTTATTTACAGACCCACAACTTACCAAATTGTATACCTGAACATGTTTATTGTGTATGAATTAAACCTTAAGTATCTCTTAAAATTGTTGAAAAGAGACTTATAAATGAATATATTAGGCCAAGTTCTAGATAAGAATTTTTTAAAACCTAAAAAAAAAAGCTGAGTAAGAATATCCTGTGTATCCTATGGCGGAAATTGAAAAAAAAAAACCATGTAAGACACACAAGAGGAGTCAAGCTATTAGAAGTTCCCTCAGGACAGAAGAGAAGGCTGTCAGGAAGACAAAGCATCATGATTTTATCCACAGGGTGTCCATTACATGTGTGATGTGTAGCAGGCTTACTGCTTAAAAGATACTCAGCTACAATGGGTCATAGGTAGCACTAAGTTTTGAAAGTACAAAATAATAGCTATGTTTTCAAAATGTAAAGGTTCATTTTTAACTCCATGGAAATGTGTTTCAAATAGGTACCCAGGGGAAGGAAATAGGAGCCTTGGCATATTTAAGTGTCTTTACAAATTAACATATTTGAATGTTAATTAAAATTCAAATAAACACATTTAATTTAAATAGAAAAGTAAACATTTTAAAATCAAACTAGGCCACAGTAGCTATTGAAATAATTTTCATGTAAATTTCTGAATGTGTTTTAGAAATTGGCAGAGTGGAATTTAAAATAATTAAGGTAAGTTTTTTATTTGATTCAAAAAATTTTGTTGGTTTTATTTCTTTTAGTAGGGTACATTCAGAGACTGAAACATTATTGAATGGAACTTGATTTAGTATGATTTTTTTCTTACACGGAACAATAGAAAAATAATTTTAAAAGTCCATTGTGTCTTGTGGTGTACAACATGTTGAAAATTGTATCTGGATTCAATTTCTAGAAATACTTGAAATAGGGGGAAACTGCTCACATCTGAAAATTGCTGGATTTTCTTTTCTTTTTCATCATTATTAGCAATATCTGCCCATTTACAATTACCAAGCCCTTTACTACCCCTTCAAGATCTCCTCTGTTCTAGTTTTATGATGTTCCTCCTAAAATCTTTGTGTATCTACTAACCTAGTTCCTGGTCTGGTAGTGAATTTATTTTGCAATTTCAGTTGGCCTGGTTTGGGTGAGACATTATCGAGTCTCCAGCTGTATTATGAGTCAGGAGTGAGGTCTTGTATCCTGGTCTACTAGTATTGAGCACAAGGTAATGGCCAAGGATAGTTTTTCCACCCCTTCCCCCTCTGGAATGAATTAAAGCCAAGGGGATGAGTGTTGTCTAGTTCTCATTTGGTTGGAGGTCTAGTGGAGAGCCATGCTGAGCTGGTCACTGAATGAATGTCTGTGGAACATCCTTCCAGGTGCCACTTTCACTGGACAAAAATCCTGTGAGGGTTACATGAGGGTAAATGGGAAAAAATGTTTCACCCTTATCAGTCTTATGAGACTAAATTTTAGAGTCAGCATTATTTTCTGTTTCTAGTTCTTCTAAAGTTTAGTGATCATCAAAGTCAATTTGTTCCACTTCTTACTCATTTACCAATGGAAAACAATCCTTGGGGGCTCTTTTAAGATTACATTAAATGTAATTATCTAGTTTCAAGTGAGAAAGACCCTAATTACTTTTGAAAGAAGGGGCCTGAATGATCTACCTTGAACCTGCATCCAATTTGTTGTACTCAGACAACCACCAAGGAAAACATTCACTGACAGAAATACAATGGATAGTCTAATTTGGTATGCAATGACTATTTTCAGCAAGGCTAATTCCAGCCTCCTAGAAGAAAAGACTCATCTTTGTCACTGACAGAGTAGGTCAGTAACTATATTTATATTCCTCATTGGCACCTGCTATGTTCTCCAGTGATAAAATCACCAGTAGAGGGGCACCTGGGTGGCTCAGTCGGTTAACCGTCCTACCCCTGCTCAGGTCATGATCTCGCGGTTTGTGAGTCTGCGCCCCATGTCAGGCTCTGTGCTGACAGTCGGGAGCCTGTTTCAGATTCTGTGTCTCCCTCACTCTCTGCCCGTCCCCCACTTGTGTTCTCTCTCTCTCTCTTTCTCTTTCTCTCTCTCTCTCCCTCAAAGTAAATAAACATTAATAAATAAACAAAAATCACCAGTAGAGAGCGAATACTTACCATGCATAATGTGGTTTTAAATGTAATATTATATTTTATCTGCTTCTAAAAGCAAGTATGCAAGCTAACCTATTTGTTACTTTCATTAACTAAGAAATTTAGGTACAGAGAACTCAGGAATTCGTGTAAACAAAACACAAAATGCAACCAGCCCCAAAACAAAGAAAATTTTATTGCAGCAAATACTTGTATAAAATTTGCAGTTTAGTGTGAAACTATGATTAATGCCCGAGTTTGCTGTATAGTAGCTAAGGAAGTTGTCTGGTGGGTTTTGTTTTGTTTTTGTTGGGTCTGGTTTGTTGGTCATCATTAGGTTTCTAGTCCTTGTCTGTAAGAAATTGAAAGATTTTTGTTTTTCTTGTACTTTTGCTTGTTTCTATCATTTTTATTTACCCCTTCTGGTTCAGTCTTGTAGACTGGTTTGGTCTTAAAGCCAGAAATCACGTATGAGAGTATGTCTGCATGATAGCAAAGGCATGACTTTTCTTTCCTTTGGGTATTAACCTTAATGTGTCTTACTTTAGCTTCCTTTTTCCCTTGGGCAATGTTCTGAGTGCATACTTTGAAATCTACAAATTCTCTTGCAAAACTGCATGTGTCTCCTTGGAAATCAAATCTTCCCTCCCCCAGTCTTCCCAAGATAACCTCCAGAATTCTATCAGAAGTTATAAACCAGAAGTCTGTGCGCCAAATTCATTCAGCAGATGTATTCCTATTACAGTGATTGTTGTGAGTTGTATTGTTTGGTTTTTACCTCTGTACTATTTTTTAATTGATTAACTCTTAAAAATTGGGACATTTCATACACTAACCTGGCTTCTTTGGAAAATTGTGAGATTTGCCAACTTGGAGTTCACTTTCTACAAGGCAAAAATACTCCGGAGGTGAGTAATGACTGTCCATTTAGCCATAGCAAGTAGGTATCAGTTTACCGTAGATTCCAACAATCATGATTTTTCTTATCTTGGCTCATTGCACTCATATATTACTTGCCTGGTCCAAGTAGCCATTTGAGAGTGTAATGCATGATAAATACACATTCAGAGAGTGTATACATTGGAGGACCATGCTTGTACTCATGGCTACAATTTGGCTCAGTTTCCACTAAATGATACATCTGTTTGATGGACAAAGAAAATCAGTGCTCTGAGAAAACCTCATTTATATAGCTCTAGACTATTAAAATTCAAAGTGTTTTACCTGTATAAAAAGTAGCTAGTTAGTAACCAGGAAGGTGAATATGGATTAAACATATATACATTCCCATTACAAGACAAAATGACCTTAAAGCAAGATGTGAAAATAAAAATGTAGAGCTAGTTTTAATTTGCCCACTGTGACTGAAATTTGTTTTTTCTTACTAGTTTATGAACACAAGTTTACTTTCAAGTACGCCTTGGCTATTCACAGCCACAAGCCAGACTTGTCTCTCTCCTGTGCAGTATTTCTTCTGCCGTTGGCCATGTGTCAGAACCCATCCATGCGGAGGGCAGCAGTACTGTGTTACCTCTGAGTCTCAGAACTGCAGACCAAGCCATCACTGCATCAGCAGGGAGGGAGTCATAGCTATCTTTCTTTCCCCCTGGTCTGCCTCGGAAGCTGCCCTTTGGGGTGATAGCTGAACCTGCTCAGGTGGGCATGTCGTGCCCACCATCTTCTTGCTGTGTCTCTCTCAAGCTTTCGTCTTTCGATTTATGCCAGTTTTCAGCTCTCCTTACTCCAAATCATCCCATAAAATCTAAACCCTCCCAACCCCACACCTTCCACTATTACCATTTCTCAAAGCTTCAAAACACAGCTCTTTCTCAGAAGTTTGTAATAAATACCCCCTTGTAGGCTTTAAACAGGATTTAAATTTTAAAACGATTTTTAAAATTCTGTATAATTTTTTTTAAGTTTTTTTAAGTTTTATTTATTGATTTTTGAGAGGTACAGAGAGAGTGAGCAGGGGAGGGGCAGAGAGAGAGAGAGAGAGAGAGAGAGAGAGGCAGAGAGAATCCCAAGCAGGCACTGCACTGTCAGCACAGAGCTCATTGCAGGGCTTGAACTCAGGAACCATGAGATCATGACCTGCCTGAGTCGAAACCAAGAGTCAGATGCTTAACTGACTGAGCCACCCAGGAGCCCCAAATTCTGTATAATTTTTAAAAGCATTTCCTGCTTCATCTTTGCCATTTCCCTAAGGGACATGGGAATGTAGCTGCAATCTTCATGTGCTGCAACTCTACCTTTTTTGTTGCTATTGGGTTTCCCAAGAAACCCAGCCCCCAGTCTGCAGTGGCTCTCACTACTACTCATCTTTCAAAATGAGTTTGGTTTTAGTATTCTCCTTAGGTGTCACTGATGTCATAAGGGGCCTTGAGAAGAACTCCGTGAAAAGAGAGATCTCAAGTGGAGGAGAAGGCAATGTCATTGAAGTTAATCACAAGTGATGGTGATTCAATCTTCCTGTAATTATTATTAGTTTCTAGAATAAAGAGCCTTCAGCTGAGAGAAGCAGAGGGAAAGAAAAACTGTGATGATCCTTTTGTAAGATCAGAACATTAGGTAAAAATACAACTTTATTTTTATCAAGATGGCATATACATAGAAACCTCACATAATCCTTGATACTTCATGTAGCTGAGGAAGTAAAATATGCCAGTTTAGAAAGCATTTCACTTCAGTGCATGTTTTCAGTATCTGTTTTCATCTAGAACTTAAATTTCTTTAAATCAAGAAGTGGGTAATTTCTTGATTTCTTGAAATCAAGTGGGTAAGGAGGATATTAGCTCGGATAATTTAAGGAGTGGACTTTAGGCAACCTTGTTAACATTTCTGAAGACTATTTTTATTTAAATACAGCTTTATCATAGGAATTTGGATGGACAGAAGCACTTCATTTTTATAAATCTAACTTCTACATTAATGATTTTTTCAGTATTACAAATTAAATTTTTATTTGAAAAATTTAGTAAAAGCATGGTGGGGCATTGCAGTTAAGATTACAGTCTTCTCCAACTTAAAATACTTGGATTCTTAAATTGATTATATCACTTTCAAAGGGTATAATCTACTAATTAGTAACGTTGCTGTGCCTCAGTTTCCTGATTTTAGAAATGGAAATAATAGTAGTACATCCTTCATATGTTGTAGAGATTAAATAAGATACATGGAAAGTTCTTAGGGGAGTCACCGGGACATATCAAGTCCTTGATCAATGTTAGTTACATTAATTCTACTTTAGGAAGTTTTCATGAAGTAATATCATGTATAAATACTAACTTAATGAAAAAGATTGGCAGGTGGGAAACTACTCCTATTCATTTGACTAATGCTCTGATTTAGATACTTCTAAGTCATTCTTGCATTTAACACATACATACTGGGCATGTAGATGTTCTGATCCCTGCCATGGAACATGTGCTGGGTGTACCTCTCGTGTCTCCTTGGGTGACTGCCTGGCAGCTGGCAAGATAGACAAGCCCCTTTAACTGGGCTGCAAAGAGTAGTTCATAGGAAATTGTGGGTTGACAAAGCAATTACTAAGAATTTCTTATCTTCCAATTCCACATTGATCCCCATGGTTTATTGTCTCCTGTCAATATTATTTGCTGTGGATTAGGTACATGTGGCTTTGATTATTTTGCTAGTAATGTGGCCATTCTTGTTCTTTATGCATTGGCAAATGAGCATCATGTTCTGCTTCTGGATGGCTTCAATGTCCCCAGTAATTCCTTAATATAAAAGTCAGCAGTGGAAGTAAGGCTGAGCAAACTACTATGTCAGGAGGAATCTTAAAATTCCTAATAAAGATTATGTAAAGGTGTTGTAGCTTATTTAAAAACAGCATGAGGGGGGCACCTGGGAGGCTCAGTTGGTTGAGCATCTGACTCTTGATTTTGGCTCAGGTCATGATCCCAGGGTTGTGGGATCGAGCCCCATCTTGGGCTCAGTGCTGAGCAAGGAGCCTATTAAGAGTCTCTCCGCCTCCGTCCCCCCCTCCGTCCCCCCCTCCGTCCCCCCCTCCGTCCCCCCCTCCGTCCCCCCCTCCGTCCCCCCCTCCGTCCCCCCCTCCGTCCCCCCCTCCGTCCCCCCCTCCGTCCCCCCCTCCGTCCCTCTCTCCCTACCTCTGCCCCACCCCTAAAAAAAATGGATTGGAATTGTATTCCAGTTTGAATGCAGAAGCTTCCATTGGGTGACTAGCTGGGCTGGTTTGAACAAACCAATTAAACTTACCTATGATTTTTCTCATTTGTGTAATAAAGCAAATCTGGACAGATTGAATGCTGTTAGACAAAGGAAGTTAATATATGAAAAGCACATGGCAGGACACCTGGCATACACTAGTCATCCAAGGAAAGATAACAAACCTTATCATCAAAATCATCTTGGAGATAAACATCAACATTAAAATGACCTGCAGTTTTATACCTTTTAAAGCCTGGCTTTTCAGAGTTCCCATTTTCAAGTATTGTATATAAAATATTAATAAGAACAAATGCTGTTTCAGGTTTTCTGTCTACCAACCAGCTAAAAAGAAGGGGTAAGGACATTGGTAGGACATAAGTGAAAGGATGACCCATGATTCTAAATGGTCCATCTACATTTCATCAAGAGAAATTGAGATGCTGTTATTCTCCTGCTTTAATGATCAATATAAATATCAAAGTCCATATTTACGTTCTTGAAATAGAAGGACCCTAAGGACCTTAACATTAGGAACAAAGGACCCTAACATTTCCCTGGTCAGGTGGTGGTAAGTTGCAGTTAGCCTGAAATAGGCCCAGATTATGTTCACTCTTGTGGTTCCTTATTATCAGTGCCCCTTTCACTCTAAAAAAAAAAAAATCAGTTTAGAAAACATATGGTTGCAACATAAAATGGTAGAATTGTTTATCCTGTGACAAAGTTATGTAGCAAACTGAGGAAAGCCCTTGACTGTGCAAATAAGATTTTTGAAATTCTGTTATCTGTCTGATGTGAGGACCTCGATAATTCCTCTGGATCCAGTTGAAAACCTTTGTTATTCTGAGGACTTCCAACATAAGAGGAAGAATTGTAAACTTAAACACAATGTGATGATTGAGGGCTAGTGGTTTTAGTGATTGACTAGGATTTAATGCCTTGACAGTAATCAGATGAATCACACAAAATCGTTTTTGTACACCACAGAAAAATGCTCTCTGCATATTCCACTTAAAGATCAAATTTGAACTTCACTCAAAAATAGATGACAGTTACTAATGTTATGAACTAATAATTGTGAAAATATTTCCCACTTATATAGTTGTACTATTACATTTAATTGCTAAAGTACATGTTCTTGGGAACGTATGAAAGAGGTTGTAATTTATGAAGAAAAACTAAGATAATTATCCCAAAGTCACATAGAAAAGCATCTCTTTAATTTTAGACATCATGTGTTAAAAAAATGAGTAGTTATATTCACATTCAATGTATTAACTTTTTAGAGATACTTTTATTATTTTTGTATTTTCTTTCTCCTCCTTCCAGGCAAATTCTTACCTTCACTGGCTATCCAGCTGTTCTCTAGTCAGTATTCTTACTTATTACCAACAGGTCACTTATTTGATTCCAAAAAAAAGATAATCTTTAATTGATAAATTTAGTAGAGGAAATGGACTGGCTTAGAAGCAACCGTTGGATACTAGCCACACCTTTAGAGAGTTAGGATGCCTTCTGCTTCAAAAAAGCTGTGGCCAAGAAGCAGGTAAACTAGTCCATGGTCAGTATCTAAGAAAATAATGCCTAATAAGTTTCTTTTTAACTAATAATTAACCATCTTGATGTGAATCTGAGGTAGAGTAACTTTAAATCAGTGCTACACTATGGTGTATGATAGGGGTTCCTGAGTGGCTCAGTCCATTAAGCATCCAACTTCAGCTTGTGTCATGATCTCATGGTTTGTGGGTTCTATTCTCTGTGCTGACACCTTGGAGCCTGGAGCCTGCTTTGGCTTCTGTGTCTTCCTATCTGCCCTTCCTCAGCTCGTGCTGTCTCTCTCTGTCACTCAAAAAATGAATAAATGTTAAAAATTTAAAGTGAAGTTCTGTTGTATTGACAGTATTGAATCCTGAGCCTGGGTATGTCTGGGAGTTGTAATTGACAGTCACCCCCACCTCTGCCCCCCCAACAGGGCCACTCTCCTGCTTTTCCCATCTTAGATTGAAAACCCCACCAAATAAAACTCATTGATAAACAATGCCATATACAATTACTCCTCAGTAATTTATATTTTTCTAAAAATTTGACTTTATTCCTTTTGTGTTTAAAATCTTTATATGTAATAATTAAAATAGAAACAAAAGTCAATGTTTTCCTGAATCTCCATTTATATGTTGCTAATATTTGGAATTAGTTTCATTCAAAGCAATTCATTATATAAAAAGGTATTTGAAACCTCTTACTTAGTATCTTCTATATTGTTCCATGTGGGGTAAACGTTCAAATTTTCCATTTTAATTTCTACATTATTACAAGGATATCAAGTGAAATTGAAATCTTGATTACAAGTACATCATTTAAGTAAATTACAGGAACTAATTACCTTTTGGGTAGAATTACACATTTTAAGTAACTGAATACCATTTACAGTTGGTACAGGCAGACGATTTAGATAACTAAATTGGAATTTTAAAATCTGATTATTTTATTCATAGAAACCCCGCTCCTTTTATTCTATGTTGAGAATTATTGGTATGCTCTGACTTGCTCTGGTGATTAACATTAAGTCCTTAGACTTTAAATAATTATTTCACTTATTCTTGCAGTTAGTATATATGAGTTAGAGTATGGTGAGGTCTATTCTGAGAGAGTGCTCCAAATCCTACAAAATGTTCTTTGTCTGATTTAATTCTACAGATAGAGTTCTCTTAAAGAGGAATGTGAATATAGCTTACTTTTCTTTTAAAAATGGAAAACTTTTTGTCACAAAATAATAATAAAGCCATGAGTCTGTAGAATATCCCTTGAAAATATTACTGTTGGATATTTCTCATAATACAAATTGAACTAAATGTAGATATCATTAATATCTTATAAAAAGAATAGATAGATTTCTGTGGGTATATTCCCATGTAAATCACTCACATACACGGTTTCATGTCACTAAGAACATACATAAGACTTTTTCAACATATATAATTTAATTATGAGGCTTTGAGTCCACAGACAGAAACAATTTATCAGAAAAGCATACAATCTCAGTAAAGGTACAAGACTGCAAATACTTTTACACCATCTACTTCATGGTGCAGCAGCTAGAATAAGCTTAAAAAAATATTTGACAAGTAAAATTCTGATTCTGGTCAAAGGGATGTAAACTATATCTCCTACATCTTCACTACTGGATGACTTGGATGCTGTCACTTTCTACTGGAAATAAGAACATAGTATCCTTCTTGATGTCAAAGATGGGGTCTAATCATTTAGAACCAGAAATAGCTTTAGAAACAATTTGGGTTGGTGGAGAAAGGGGAATCCTTTTACACTGTTGGTGGGAATGCAAACTGGTACAGCCAGTCTGGAAAACAATATAGAGTTTCCTCAAAAAAGTTAAAAATAGAGCCACCCCATGACCTAGCAATTGCAAAACTAGGTATTCACCCAAATGATACAAAAATACTGATTTGAAGGGGCCATTGTACCCTGATGTTTATAGCAGCACTATCAATAATAGCCAAATTATGGAAAGAGTTCAAATATCTATCCACTCATGAATGAATAAAAAAGATGTGGTATACACACACACACACACACACACACACACACACACGTGTATATATAATGAACAACTCAGGAAACAACAGATGTTGGTGAGGATGCAACAAAAGGGGAACCTTCTTAAACTGCTGGTGGGAATGCAAACTGGAGTAGCCACTCTGCAAAACAGTATGGAGGTTTCTCAAAAAGTTAAAAACAGAACTACCCCATGACCCCACAACTGTACTACTAGGTATTTACCCAAAGGATACAAAAATACAGATTTGAAGGGATGTGTGCACCCTGTTGTTTATAGCAGCATTATTAAGAAGAGCCAAATTATGGAAAGAGGCCAAGTGTCCACTGACTGATAAATGGATAAAGAAGATGTGGCATGTGTGTGTAATGGAATATTACTCAACCATCAAAAAGAATGAAATCTTGCCATTTCCGATGATGTGGATGGAGAACATAGAGTGTATTATACTAAGCAAAATAAGTCAGTCAGAGAAAGATAAATACCATATAATCTTCCTCATATGTGGATTTTAAGAAACAAAAAAGGTAGACATGGGGGGGGGTGGGGAGAGAGGGAGCCAAACCATAAAACAGACTCTTAGCTGGAGAGAACAAGCCGAGGGTTGCTAGAGGGGAGACAGGCAGGGGATGAATGGGTGATGGGTATTAAGGAAGACATTTGTTGATGAACAGTGGATATTCATAACCCAGTGATGAATCAGTGGGTTCTCCTCCTGAAACCAATATTAAACTATACATTAACTAGAATTTAAATAAAAACTTAAAAAAACATGAAAAAGAAAAAAAAAATAGACCTGCTTTCTAATGGTATGCATTTGAATATCAACCAGGCAAAAAAGTAAAATGTTGAATGTCTCAGATAACCTCCAAAATCTAATTACACTGATTATACCCTGATGATACACTTTATACAAAACATGCCAGTAATTATCAAGCCAAAGCACAACTCCAAATACGATGCTATAGTGTTGGATTGGAGGAACCTTTTTTAAAATAAGAAAACTCACAAATCTATAAATAATTGTGTTTACATAAAAATAAAACTGCCTATAAAATGATTCTACAAGCAAAGGATAAAACTGGAAAATTACAATCCATTTACCAGTTAAGGAATTCATATTCTTTTTTTTCAACTTTTTATTATTTTTTTCAAAGTTTATTCATTTATTTTGGGAGAGAGAAAGTGCATGAGCAGGAGAGGGGCAGAGAGAGAGGAGGAGAGAATCCCAAGCAGGTTTTACGGCTGTCAGTGTGAGCCCAACTTGGGGCTCCATCTCCTGAACTGTGAGATCATGACCTGAGCTGAAATCAAGAGTCAGATGCTTTAACTGACTAAGCCATCCAGATGCCCCAAGGAATAAACATTCTTCACATTTCCGGCGTTCATATGAATCACTTGGGCAAAGATCCAGTGAACAACTAGAAGACCAGATATAAGTGGGGGAAATCTCAAATTCACAAATTAATTAATCACAAATTAGAACTCAGGTACATAACATCCTCATCATTAGTATAGTTTCAAAATTTAATGACACAACGTGTCAATGGGGTGTGAGGAAAGCATGCATTCTCGTGTATTGCTAGTGGAAACATAGATTAATACAATTACTATAGGAGTAATTGGGCAATATTTCTCAAAATCAAAATGTATAATTTGTTTTGTCTAATAACTCCCCACTCTATGAATTTATGAGTGATATATCCACTATCTAGATGACATTGGTACAGGACTTATATTTGGAAATAACCTAAGTGTCCAAGTGGTCAAATCAATTATGACACGTTGCTGTAGTCATTAAAATCCAGTAACTTCTGCGCGGATATGGGATGAAGCGTATGTGTGCAAGCACACTTGTCTGTGGAGTTAAGTGATAGGAGAAAACTTGAAACTAATGTGTTGGATAAAATCACTGTGTTAAAAATAAAGGGCAGAAAAACAAAGAAATCAAGCGCCAGTCTCTAGGGAGATATAATTGGCTGGAATTCTTGTGGCAGCAAGAGACAGAAGGGAGATCCACTTTGAACTTGTGTGCTGTGTCTGTCGTAAAATTTGTGCTCTGTGTGTGTGTTAACTCTGATCGTATTTTGATTTTTAAAATACTCACTGAATGTTGCCTTTAGGGATTCAAGTTATATTATTCTTACTCTTCCAGATTTATTTTGTTGTGCACTAAATTTGATGCATGCCCATACTAACCAGTCTTCTATATCAAAAGGTGTGAAAATGTTTTTTATAGTACCATAAAGCAGATTTCTTTTCCTAAGACTATAATAAGATGCCTAAAAACTCAGTAAAACACAAGACACAGGGTACATGACCCTGTTCTTCAACTTATTACATACATAACTATGGCAGGTCACTTAAGCTCCATTTCCTCATTGTTAAATAGCCAAAGCTTCTTCTGACATACAATATTGTAAAAGTCCAGTGACATAATATATGTAAAACTGCTTTGTAATCGAAAAAGGAATACAAATGTAAGTTTTAGGAAAAGCTGTTTTTTTCAGAAGGAAACTGTAATAAATGTATTTTGCATACCACTAGCAAAATTGTTACATTTTCCTATTTCCTTACTTCCTCTAGACACAAATGTCCTTATCCTAGCCTATCCAGATGAAAATTTAACTGTACCTGCTTCTCTCTCTGTACCTATCCTAAGAACTCTCTTAATAAATCAACTATGTCTGCATGTTTCCTTCAAATCTCTCCAGACTACCTCCTTCTATATTAGAGAAAGTATACCAGGTTAATTTCTATACCCAAGCGAAATGCATACTTACATATAAATGATGGTGAGATTAAATCCCTTAATAAGACATTTTATGGTTCTTTTTATAAGTGTAGGAAGACTTTCAGGGAAACTGTTTCAGGACACAGTGGTCTTTAAGAATAAAGGAAGATTTGTGACTACCTTAGCAGACTTTAGAGAATTTTACTTCTTTGCAAAAGTAGTTAAGTCCTAGAATTGACGCCAATGTTAGGCACTTTTTTTTTGATACAAAATGTTCTATATGAATGTCAGAATTTCTAAATGGAAATGACCTAGCCTGATGAAAGATTGAAACAATATCACTATTTAAATGCAACATGATTTTTAATGTCTTTCATGAAAATATTCTACTGGAAATAGCTCTGGGAGCTGTGAGAAAGCTACACACAATGTTTAAAATAAAATGATATCAAAGTGATCTTGTAAAACTTGTCTATTAGGACAAGTTTTAACATAAGTTATACTATTAAAAACATTTTAGAGTATATTATACAGCCTTCCCTACCTTACTACAACTTCTGCTATTTTCAAGCAATTTCTCAGAATAATAGGACTTTTGACTAAATAATAGGACTAAAAGCAGGTTCATAATTGAAATGGCTACAATAGGACTTTCTTAGGTAGACAGAGCAAATAATAGATCTGAGAACCGATTAAATATGATTGTGCAGGCATATTAATATTGGGGAATTCTTAGAAGTTTTCAATTTTTACTTTCCGTGATGGTAGCATTATCTGATGAGCAGAGTACTGTTTGGGCAGAATGACACTTGGGGAGGAGATAGATGATATTCACATGCAGGAGGACTGATCCTGCATTGAGATCCCTCTAAACTGGCTTCTAAGAATGGAAAAGCACGAATGCTGAGATAAGTACTCCCCCTGCTTCATATACTGTTAGGACATAAGTTGTGTCCTAATTATGGCCACTGATTTCCTTCGTTCTTAGTTACAAACCTGTTTTTTGGTTTTTTTTGTTTTTTATAGTACCACATCAGAAAGTTTTGGAGAGCAGATGTATTTACTGTGATTTCATTTTAGCAATTTGGAGAGAATTATTGTTTTCCCTTGAAGGGAACTGGAAACTGGGGGAAGGGAAATTTAGTCCTTATTTGCTTTTTCATTTATAATAAATGATGCTACAACAGGAATAGAACCCAATCTGGAGGAAATAGCTTGGTTCCTATAATAGTAGCTGATCACCGCACTTTTGATTATCGATTTCTGAATTGCAGATGGCTTGCTTACCAAGACCATTGTGTCTTACTTTGTTTTTGTCTCATCTACCGTCTCCAGTCAGTGTCTAATCAATCTCTGATAATCCGTTTTCTAGGTGATCCTTAGAATCACCAGCCAACTCAGCATTATGACCTTTAATGTTTCTCTTTCAAACATGGTATGAAAGCGAAGAGTTGGGTTGGTGTTGAACAGAAACAAAAGCATGTTATCTTCATTTTTGTTGTAGAGCAAGTCTTTACTATTCATGAAAGGTATGTCTTGAATTCACAAATAACAATATTTTAGAGATAGATGCTGAGTCTTTGGAATCCTAGCATAACTTACCAATAAAATGAGTCCCTCACACAGACCAGCCCCACAGTTCACATATAGGTTGGGTACTTACATACATTACCTCAAGAAACTCCTATAGCAATCTTATATGATAAATATTAATACCATGGATTTACTTTGCATCATGTTGATTTCAAATCAATAAATCAAGGAATTTCAAATTCTAAAATCAAAATGTATATAATAGATTCAGTACTCACTTTTTATTGTTACCTTTAAAACCATTGTTCATCTTCTTTGAGTCATGGACCGTTTGAGAATTTGATTAACATTAGCAGATGATCTTGGGGCCCCTGAGCGGCTCAGTGGGTTAAGCGTCTGACTTCGGCTCAGGTCATGATCTCACGGTTCAGTTCGTGAGTTTAAGCCCCGCGTCCAGCTCTGGGCTGACAGCTCAGAGCCTGCAGCCTGCTTTCAGACTCTATGTCTCCCTCTGTCTGCCTCTCCACTGCTTACACTCTGTCTCACGTTATCTCAAAAATAAATAAACATTTAAAAAAATTAAAAAAAAACATTATCAGATGATCTAGCATCAGTGCCCATTATCTCTAAATTGTAAACATCAATAAATATTCCCAAAGCTTTAAGGTTGATATTTACATAACATTTCATGGTTTCTAAGGTGGCCTTACATCTTTATTCTTCCCCTAAACATTGGCATGACTTCCAGCAAAGCACCGAATTTTTATTTGTCTTTTTTTCTTGTCGAGAAAACTATGCATCAAATATCCTTTGAGCTCTAAAATTCCGTGGCATCATGTGTATTATCTTATTTGATACACTATCCTGTTGTGGGCCCCTCGCACTACTACTACTATGGTAGATCATGTAGACAATAATTCTTATGTTATCTACATTTGACTTCTACTCTGGAACTTATAAACAGGGATCCAGGAGCAAGTACTCATACACTTCACATATTCACACACACCCACACACAGGCTTAAGTACAGAATGGTTATTTCCTTTAAAAACAAATTTTTGGGGGGTGCCTGTGTGGCTCAGTCGGTTGAGCGTCCGACTTTGGCCCAGGTCATGATCTCACCGTCCGTGAGTTCGAGCCCCACGTCGGGCTCTGTGCTGATGGCTCAGAGCCTGGAGCCTGTTTCAGATTCTGTGTCTCCCTCTCTCTGACCCTCCCCCGTTCATGCTCTGTCTCTCTCTGTCTCAAAAATAAACGTTAAAAAAATAAATAATTAAAAAAAAACAAATTTTTCAGGGCGCCTGGGTGGCTGAGTTGGTTAAGTGTCTGACTTTGGCTTAGGTCATGATCTCACAGTTTGTGGGTTCGAGCCCTGCGTCGGGCTCTGTGCTGACAGCTCAGAGCCTGAAGCCTGCTTCCGATTCTGTCTCCCTCTCTCTCTGCTCCTCCCCTGCTCATGCTCTGTCTCTCTCTGTCTCAAAAATAAATAAAACATTAAAAATAATAATAATAAACAAATTTTTCACCCTTTGTCTGCAATCCTAAAGTTTTGTGAATTTTTTCTTACTAAAATTTGGAATCCTGCTAAATTTCCATAAAATAGTCACTTACCTAGTGAATAACCTAGGTATCATCTCAGTATTTGTGTCTTCATTGCTTAATGTGTGTGTATATTCTGTATCCAAACAGTAAAAAATAATTAAAAAAAACCCAAATTAAAGTTTATTTACCTTATGAAAAAAATACATCAGGTGAGAAATAAAGCTTAACACTGAATAAAACTTAAAAAAAAAAAAGTACCATGTGAAAATAACCTTACAGATAAAGGTAAAAAAATTTTAATTCAACACCTCTAATTGCTGTCTACTCTACATGATAAATAACAATCTGCCATGCATCCTTTAGAACTTTTTTTTTAAAGTTTATTTATTTTTAGAGAACACAAGTGGAGAAGGAACAGAGAAAGAGGGAGAGAGAAAGAATCCCCAGCAGGTCTGCCACTGTCATCAGCACAGAGCCCGACGCGAGGGCTCGAACTCACAAACCAGGCGATCATGACCTGAGCTGAAATCAAGAATCGGACGCTTAACCAACTGAGCCCCTAGAACTTGTTTTATAAATATTCTTTTATATTTGGGGATAATTAGGAATATATGACATTGTTCTGTGTGTATATGTATGTAAGAGAATGTATGTTTTACAGAATGGCAACAAATCACCTATACTTGGCTCTCGGATTTTTGAAATTATCACTCCATATCAGTATCTGCCCCATTGTTTTCTAAATGCTACATAATATTTCATAGTGTGTTTGACTAAAATTTATTCACTATCCTCCTACAGCCAGCCAGGTGGAGCGCCCAGTGTCTACCTATTTGAAGATGTAACATCCTTTTCTCTGTTGTGCATGGTGGCAAAGGGAAACCTGTGTCACAGAGTATGTGCATATTTAACTTCTCTAATTAATTAATTTTCCTTCCAAAGGTGTTGTACCAATTTTCATTTTCATCCCCAGTTTAGGAATCCCATTTCTTCATACTCTCACTTGCACTTAAAATGATCAAACAATAAATCACATTTGGTTATTTGATAATTTTTTAAGTCCTGTTGGCGTTTTATGGTGCAATCCTGATGATTAGTGAGATTCAACATATTTTCATAAGGAATTTTTCATAACTTTATGTCCCATTGTATATGCCTTTATATTAATTTGCTTTTTGTATCATTATCCATTAACCTTATTCAGTGTTTTGTCATTTCTTTATTAATTTACTTGTTTTTAGTTTTCTTTATGGTATCTTTTGTCATGGAAAAGATTGTAAAGAATGTTGAAAAGGCAGTTAACTTGTAGTGTGAGGACATGTAGTTAAAACATAATTCTTGATTTAAATACACCATGAGAAATCCGTGAGCCTGTCAAAACATTTCTATACCCTCAGTGTTGGTAATATTCAAAGGTTTCAGAGGATAACATCCATAAATATAAAAGAATACATATATACATATATTCCTCCTTCTAAGGTTGTAATCTTTACAGCCATCTTCTTAATAGAACATTAGCCACTTGTGAATGAAAAGAGAGAAGAAAGAGAGAAGGAAGGAAGGAACATAGATGGCTTGAAGAATGTTGAGTAATCAGCCAAGCCTCATTTTAAAAATCTTATCTCCTGTCATCACATCTCTGATTCCCCAACACTTTTCACCAAAATGTCATTGTCATAGTCACATTCTGTTATTTTCAATTTAAATAATCGTACTGTGGTTGAACAGATTCTGACTCAAACACCAATTTCAATGGTCATTGTTAAGAGGGAATTTAAGTCTGGAATGAGTATAATAGGGGGACAGAGTGTGCATGAGAGCTTGTGGTCACAGTTGGTAACCATAAGACAGTCCAAGGCAATACAGAGAATGAGTTTAGTGTGTCCACAGTCGTATCTAAGGCATAAGCAAGGATATTGTCAATAGAGGGAAGGTTGGATTGCAGGGTGGAGATAAACTTCATGTAAATCAATGTCAGGGCCAGATGAGAAGTAATGAGAACTTGAACTCAGATTGAAAGAGTAGATGTGGGGTGGGGGGCGGGAGTAGAGAATAGTTTCAGGACACACTTAAGTCACAGAGGAATCCTTCTTGTGCTTCCCCAGTGAGCCTGGCACGGAAATGAGTCTTGGATAAGATAAAAAGCATGAGCAGGTCAGGTGGAGGAAATTTCCTCCAGGTTTCTTTGTAACTGGGATATGGTAGCTTTAAGAGAGATGTTTGTGGCTCAGCAGTGGACTCTTTTCCTAGTCTCAATTTGTGTTTTTTTCGGGGGGGGGAGAGGGACAGTGTCATGGGAGCAACATGATTTGAAAATAGCTGGTTGAAGAGGAGGAAAAAAAACACTGCTCTAGAAGGACTAATGCAGGTGTGGAGAGATGCCCTCCAGTGATAGAGCAGTTATGCACATGTTTCCCTGCCTTCTTATTGGTTTAGATTAAGGGTCACATTCATTGCCTATTGACTCAGTCCTCCCCACAAAAATTTTGTTTGGTCTGAACAAGATTTAACTGTTTTGAGTCCACATATAAGAAATTCCACATGAGACTTTCTGGCTTCTCTGTAAGAATTGGAAGCTCTAGAAACCTGATCCTCATTCCCATATGGCAGTAGGCAGTGGAGCTGAAGAGGAGTTTCTCGATAGTGTTTTAGTGCCCAGTTCTTCATTCTTACCACACAGCTTGCTTCTTACACATGGCTTGTTCCACTGAGATTTGTGTCTGTCTGTCTTTTACCTGTCTTCCTTTCTTCTTTTCTTCCTTCCTTCCTTCCTCTTTCTTCCCTTTCCTTCCAACCCTCTTTCTATGTATGTGTATGTGTATGTGTATGTGTATGTGTATGTGTATGTGTATGTGTATGTGTATGTGTATATGTATGTGTATATGTATGTGTATATATATGTGTGTGTATGTATGTATTTCTGACTTGAGTAAGCATTTAGGGGACTTCAGGATAAGATAAGGATCAGTGTTCACCTTTGGGACATATAGGGGTATGTGTGTACATGCATTCATATCTGATTCAATAGTTACCAATGAATAGAAGATAAAGGTCTGTAACTTACCCTTATACTCAAAGAGAAAAAGGCTTTAAGTACCTTTCATGCCTAATGTTGTATGCTTCTTTGAAATTAGGAGTATCAACCCCCCCCCATGACCAATATTATTTGAGGGTACATGAAGGACCAGAGATAACCACAAAATGATCTATTGGAATCCTTGACCTCAAGTTCCATTAAAGGGTCTTGTTCTAGACTGATAACTCAGACTAGTGTTCCATGCTGAAGACATGAGGGATTTGTGTCAGGGTACTAGTCTTGCTAGTAAGGAGGAGACTATCCTAATGGTGGCTGGAGGTTCTGAGGCAGAAGTTAGAAACAAGCACTCTCAAAGGCAGGGGATTGAGGATAGGAATTTGCAGTGTTTACTGAAAGATTCTGAAAGGTGTTAACTTTTCAGATGTGTTACTCTTGAACTTTGGCAAAAGCCATATACATGTACAGTTAGGTGTGTTTCTTAATTTAATAAATTAGTTTTTGATGTTTTCACGTGCTGACTTATACAGACATGACAACATTGTGTGCATATATATTTCAGTTATCTAAAAGATGTATCTTGGCATGCTTTCTATATCCTTGCACAGAGAGCTCCCTCAATAATGTTTTCATCCTTGTTTATATTCCATGGAATACTATGGGTAAACTATAATTTAGGTTACCAGTGTTTTCTTATCTTTTCTTAACAATGTGAGAATGGGGAACAACAAAAATATCTTTTGTTGGTGCTGTGCCACACCCAGAAAATGGGCATGTTTATAAGACACTCTAGTGTAAAAGGCGGTGCTTCTCATGGTGTGTGACAGTGACCCAGTGGTTCAGGCTACTGTAGCCCTTGCCTGGTTACTCTGAGAGCTAATTTGCCTAAGGCACAAGGGTTGGAAAATGTTACATCTGTATATATTTTTAAGTGCTTTCCTCTCCAAAAGTAGAGTTCTCTTTTCCCAGCGTGACCCTTCAAAAATTGTTACATCCTTGTTAGTTGGCAAGGTTGTGTTGTGAGAAACAAAATGTCAAGCTAGAAAAAGACCCCTGTTTCCCTCTGACAGCCATATCTGTTTTTGTGCTATGTAGCACACTTACCTTCCTGGTGGAGAGTCAGTCGTCTGATTTTGTGAGTACATTCTGGTAACAGTATTGATAGAACTAGATAACTGGACCAATGCGGAAGCAAAAGAGAAAGCTATTTTAGAACCACTCCTACGTTCCAGGCTGAGAGATGTGCACATTTGATGTGCCACTACAACCTTTTCCTAAGTGGAGCAGATTTCAGGATCCATCCAGTTTTTTAGGTCGTGGACTAGGCAAGATCATGGTCCTATACAGAGGGATCATTGATCTTAGTTACACATTGAACATTTTCCTATACTTCCTGTACGTAGAATATAATGGGACTGGTTCTGGGCATAGTTTAAGAGATGAAAATTATTATTTTTACTCCTCCACTGTTTTCTGTTTTTATTTACTCCTTGTTATCACCTTTTTTGTTCTCGGACTACTATGTTTCATGTTTCCTGTTGGTTACTAAAATTTTCCAGGTCTTTCTTCTCTGAAAAAAGCCCCAGTGCTTCAATTCCATCTCGGCTTTCCACCAAAACCCACCTCTTTCCTCTGATTAATCACAGCTAAGAGGGAAACTTTCTTGAAGTTGGAATGGCTGCCATATCTTGCTTAAGCTTCCTGGAAATACTTGCGCTTAGTCACCTAAGCTAATGTTGTTTGGGGTGAAATCTCAGGCGGTGTGACAGAGTGAGGAGTGTTAACCAGTGGGGCGAGACACTTGCCAGGCTCTGGGAAGCCTTCCCACCTTCTTTGCATGGACCCAAAATGACAATATGTTTCTGGCCCTGACAGCTCCTACTTCCATCAATGTCTTGACCCAGCAATGAGGAGAGAAAACCAATACTGTTGTTACACATTACAAGCTAAGCCAATAATATGTTTCCAAGGGCACATTGTCCAGTTTCCAAATTATGCTGGTACTTTGTTTATCACTCTTAGGTCTCACTGAGTTGTTATCATGTTGCCTTTAATTGGCATCTTGACAAGAGGGTAAGTGGGAATTAAAGCACAACACTGTAAATCCTGCTTCTGACAGCAACTCAAGAAAACATTCAGTAGCACGAGGTAAAGAATCTGTGTATTCTGATGATTTGCATATTTAGACTATACACATTATTTGAGTTATGTATGTTATCCATTTGGATAAGTAATTGAGAATTATTTACATTTGGTTCTTTTTATATTAAATCTAATCTTTTGTGGCCTAAGTGTCTCAAGATGTGTATAAAGTGTTACAGTGATGATATAATACGTTTAGATGATTTGTAGATTCAAAAAAGCTAGGATTACTAGTGAAAATTACAATGTAATGACGAAAATGTTATCAATGTGTGAGGCCAAATTTTATTGACAGATCTAGAAAATAGTTATAATAACAGCATAAATGTAATATAATGAAAACACTGACCTCTGAAAAACAGGGAGCATGTGTGAAGCATATGGGTATGGAAAATGTGTAAGAAATATTAAGGAAGTTATTTTGACTACAAAACTTGAAAATAAATCTTTATGGATTCCTATATTCTAGAGAAGTTGCATAGGTATAGATATAGTATTCATGTAAAATTGGTTCTTTCTTTAATCCTAAAAGCATACCAGTCAGTAAATATTTTTCCTATTAAGTTTGAATGAATTTTGTTCCCCCTACATTTCTTGGACTCCTTCAAAAAGGTCACTCATTACAATGAATCATTACAGAACCCCTTGCACATGTTTTTTCAAAACCATTTTCAAAACTACCATCTTATTTTTTTACATTTACACAAGAGAAAAATAGTAGGATGTTTTTTCCTTTTACAGATAAGGAAATAGATGCCCAAAGAGGTTATGTGTCTTACCTGAAGCACTGGAATCAGTATTCAAATCCTATGTTCTCTTTTCTAATTGAATAAAATTTCTAGGTTTTCTTTCTAGAGTAACAATCCCATCATATACATATAGTGTTACAGCAATGATACAATAAATTTACATATATATGTGTATATATATGTATATATATGTGTGTGTATACATATATACCCTTCTTCATGACTTCGAGACCTATCTCTGAAGGAGACTGATATGATCACATTTCAGTTTAGGAAGATCATAAATACATAATATGATTCAAATGATGGCATTGCTATGAGTAGGCAACAGTTAAAATAGTTTAGATTTTTATGTAACCACCTCTGTCTCTTCTTGCATTTTTCATGCATGTATAACTAACTTCATTTCCCACAAATAATCTACTTTTCAGATAGTATGTCACAATATACATTTTACATTTTCTTAGCCTCTGTTTACCTCTCCTTTCATGTTATCATTTTTTTCATTAATTTTTTTTTATTTTAGAGAAAGAGTGCATGAGCAGGGGAGAGAGGTATGGGGTAGGGGGAGACAGGGGAGAGAGGAGAGAGAGAATCTTAAGTAGGTTCCACACTCTGCACAGAGCCTGATGCGGAGCTTGATCCCACAACCCTGGGATCATGATCTGAGTCAAAACCAAGAGTTGGACATTGAATTGACTAAGTATCCCAGGTACCCCTCATGTTATCATTTTTTCACATCAATAAGATCAAATATATAAGCCTTTGTTTTTATTTACCTTTCAGTACAAAAAATGTAAATGTGTGCACAAATATGGAATATTCTGGGACTTGAAGATAGTATTTAGACACATTTTGTAAAACTGAGATAAATGTTTTATTAGATAAAACCACCTGGGAACTTGAGATGATATGTAAAGAATTTGTGCTTAAGAGATAAATACAATATTGTTACAAATAGTACAAGGAGATCTATAAATAAATGGCTCCCCAGAATAATACAGTATTTTAAAAGTCACATCTATAAAGTCTATTACAAAACAATAGTCCTAACAGGATAGGTTGAGATACAAATGTAGTTTAGGTATTTTTTCTTTTCCATTACTACCACACGGTAAGAGAGTATGATTTCTTATCTGAACTGGTCTATTTCCATCATCCCCTCTAAAACATTCTTCATACTTGAGCCAGGATGATCTTTCTAAACTAAAACGTGATTATATCACTCTCCTTCAGTGATATATCACAACATCAAGATGAAGGCCAAACTCCGTATTAAGTCTGATAGAACAGGACTTTAAATCTATGTGGTAGCCATACTTCTCCTGCCCATGTTGACATATCTCCTCCTGTCTGGCTTACCCGCTCTCTTCTAGGAACTCATGTCTAGTTAGCTCCTGCCTAAGTATCACTTGATCTTTACACTTTCCCTGAAAAATAAAGGTAGGTATGGTGTGCCAGTAGTATCCTGAATAAATCCCTGTGTCACTAATTAGAATTATTTGATTATCTTTGTTCCCACTTGGCTGTAGGCTCCTAATAAGTACATAGTGATATTTGTTCATCAATATGTCTTATAATCTAAGAAATAGGTAATATAATCAAACAAATATTGCAGAGTGAATGAATGTCTGTAGTTAAATTTTATCTCACAATGTTATGAATGGTGAATATCTTGGCAAATACAGTTGCTGTTGAGCATTGTAAATATTGCATGTCATGAATGAGCGTGGTCCCTTCTGTCCAGTTAAATTTGTATGTGTTTATACATATTAAGCTGTAGGTTTATTCTGACTCTCAACTTTAGATATATGCTATACGCTTTTACATTTCAGGAGTTATTGCAGTTTTGATTATGACATAGAAAATAAGGCCAAAGGAAATAATACATGAATTAATGATACAACAATCAGTATAATAACATTAGGCAACATATTTTAAAATAGGAATTTATGGCTTAATAATGGCATTCCTGATCAGCTTTCTGTCAGTTAAAGTGGAACTGGTATAGTAATAGGCCTACTTGATAAAAAACCAATGATAGAGAATTTTCACGGTTGATGATAAATTTGAGCTGGCTTCCTACAAAACAAATTATTCAGCTATACAATGGCTTTCCCAAAGAGCACATTTGCATGATCTTCAAGTTCACTGCTACAGAGACTCTAAATAATAATCAGGCCATAAAGCCAGGGAAAGGCATTTTAGATTGCCATATAATTGGCACTGAGAACTTTGAGAATTCCGATGGAGGCTGAACGTGAGTAATCCTTCTCGGATAATAATGGAAATAATTAGGAAGGCTTCAAACACTCTGTCTCTGTAAAAGTTCAGTGTCCTAAATGTGAGAGAGCAAGAACATTGAAAGTTGTTTAATGGCTTTTTGAACAGATCTAATCAGGCAAGTTTTACCCTGTGACACAAATTGAGTCTTGGCTGATGAAAATTGAAGCTACTGTTGCAAAGAACATTCAGATTTTTGCATACTTTTTTACCTGTTTGAACAAACCATATGGGAAAGTAATGATATACCTGCTTTAAATCACTTGGCCTTTCAAATTTGATATTCATTTAGAAGCAAACTTTAAATCCTTTTAAAGTGAGCAAAAAGAAAATATTTCAAATGTCCATATATATTAATTTTATAACTCTTCCATAAGTCACTTATATAGTCAAGGCAGAATCTTAATTATACTAGAAACATTAAGATAATTAGAGGAACTCTGAACCTAAAGTCTATTTCTAAGATCTACCTTTATATCTTCCATTGACTTACTGGGTATCTTTTGGATGTTTTCAACTAAACTTGTTTACAGAATTTCCATCTTACTATGTTACTCCAGAATAGTATTTATCATCATTGGGAAGAACAAAAACAATTTGAATTAATGTAGGGAAGTCACCTATTCCAAAATTTGCTTATCTATTTTTTTAATACTATCGGCAACTTCAGAACTATGCTCTTGGTTTGTGAGAAAGATAGCAATAAAATCAGTCCCAACTAGTGTTTGACATAACTCAGACCTGATCCAGAAACCTTCAGAGAGCATGAAATAACCTGGAACAGGGCCAACAGTGAAGGGACCATTTCTGAACATTATGGCTATTCCAGAACTAACTCAAATAGCATTTTTTTAAAGTTTATTTATTTATTTTTTGAGAGAGAGAGCTAGTGGGGGGGAGGGGAAGAGAGAGTGGGAGAGAGAGAATCCCAAGCAGGCTCCACACTGTCAGCACAGCTCCTGATGTGGGGCTTTAACTCACAAACCATGAGATCATGACCTGAGCTGAAACCAAGAGTCAGACACTTAACCAACTGAGCCCCTCAAATAGTACTTTGAAAAGTGTTTGTTAAAATTTATGCTTCACTTTACGCATTTAGGAGTTCAGATCTATGAGAAGGAAAATTTCTAAAGTCTTAAGAGAGCTACTCATTTAAACTAATCTATGCTAGGGATGTGACTAGTATAAGCTCTAATACATTTGGATGATTATATATTCACGTTTATTACAAATCTTAAAACATTGTGGACACCACTCACACAAACGAACTCAAAATGTGTTAAAGACTTAAAAGTAAGACCTGAAGCCATAAAACTCCTCGAAGAAAACATGAAAAAAGTTCCTTGACGTGGGTCCTGCAATGATTTTTTGGAGATGATAGCAAAAGCACAAGGAACAAGACAAAAAATAAAAATTAAAAAGCTTTTGCACAACCAAAGAAATGATCAACAAAATGAAAAAGCAGCCTACAGAATGGGAGACAAATTTTACAAATTATGTATCTGATAAGGGGTTAATATCCAAAGTGTATTAAGAACTCAGACAATTCAACAACAACAACAAAAATAGTCCAATTAAAAATGGGTAAAAGAACTAACTACACTTTTTTTCCAAAGAAGACATTCGGATGGCCAAGAGACATAGATAAAGATGCCCAACATCATGAATCATGAGGGGAATGCAAATTGAAACCATAATGAGCTATCTCCTCACACCTGTTAGAATGGCCATCCTTGAAAAGACAAGAGCTAACAAATGCTGGTGAGGATGTGGAAAAAAGGAAACTCCTGTGGCACTGTTGGTGAGAATGTAAATTGATGTAACTACTGGGAAACAGTATGGAGATGCCTCAAGAAATTAAAACTACCATATGATCCAGAAGTCCCAGTTGTGGGTACATATCCAAATGAAATGAAATCACTATGTTGAAGCAAGATCTGTATCTTCATGCTCATTGAAGCATTATTTATAATAGCCAAGATATGGAAATAACCTAAGTGCCCATCAAAGGTGAATGGATAAGGAAAATGGAATATATGGAATATTCAGCCATAAAAAAAGAAGGAAATCCTGCCATTTGATACCACGTGGATGAATCTTGAGAGTATTATGCTAAGTGAACTAAGTCAGTGAAAGACAAATACTGTATGATCTTACTTACATGTGGAGTCTAAAACAAACAACAGCAAAAGAAAAAAAAGGCAAAGAGCAAAGAGAAAAAAACAGATTTGCAGTTACCAGAGGTAGGGATCGGGGGAGCGGGGGCGGGGACATGGAGAATTGTAGAAAGGTAGTGAAAATGTACAAACTTCCAGTGATAAGATAAATAAAAACTGGGAATATAGCATACAACATGATGGCTAGAACTAATACTGTTGTGTGGTATATTTGAAAGCTGCTGAAAGACTAGATCTTAAAAGTTGTTACTCTCACCACACAGTGCTACATATGTGAATTATCTTGATGACACTAAAAGAAAAAATCAAATTTGTGGAATGGCTCTCTATGTGTTGTCAAAATTAAGACAATTTTGCAGAAGCACTTTAGTAATTTTCAGCAAGGCACTTTTTGGAAATACTCAGGTTGAGAATTACCTTCATGCTTTTCTGATAAATAAAAGTTGGTCTATGAGCCCATCTTTCATTTCTTCCTTCTGAAAAATATAGGTAGGAAAACAGTCAATTGTTAACAGACTCTGTGGGTATGGTGTGCATGTGTGTCTATACATTTTAGTAACATCTATTGGTTTTAGTTTCTAAGAGTAAGCTAATATGGGGAAAATCAAGTGATACAATGGATTTCCTATCTGATGTGGGATGTCAATGGAAAGGTTATTGGATTAAGCAACTCTTTATGGAAATATAAACACACATCACTTTAAATCTACTGAGGGAAAATACAGTGAAAGTAGAAATTTTCTATCCTATTTCCCATATAAATTAATCAGTTCTCAATTGACACTTGCTATGTTGGTAATGGGTCTTGGGAAAATAGGTTTTGAAACTTAAAAGAAACATTTACTTCATTTGTCCGTTTGTTATTTTTAACAAATTTACCAAGTTTTACAGTGGTGCTTTATCTTACTTCCTCTTAAATGTGACTTCCTCGGGCCACTCTATTAAATTTCAGATATGTGGATAACTAGCTTTTAAGTGATACTTGATCAGAGTTCTGTGCTTGGCTGTTTCTACCGGTAAGAATTGTACTTATTTCAGAATAATTATTTTTGAGAATGTGTAACCCAAGAAATCCTAATTAATGTATTTCTCCCAAAGTTATGAACAGAATTGAGATTGCCTTTTTGTTCAATTTTAAGAGTTGTCTGTATTTTATAAGCTATTCTTTGCCTTTCCGATACTATTAAGTACCTTCAGAGCACATCACAAAATGTTATTCTTCTTTAGCTTTTGGGTTATAATCACTGGAACAAAAAGCCACACAAAATAATTTCAGAAGCACCAAAATGCACCTTGAGGACAAAATTATTCCCCTTATTATGTTGCTTTCAGGTTATAAAAAACTTCCTTAACAGATTTAAAATTTCACCATTGGGATGATGCTTTTGAGCACAAAGGAGGTATTATTGCTAGAATAGATAGATAATATATATGGGAATAGCTATATAAACTATGATAGATAATATATATGGGAATATCTATATAAACTCTCAACCAAGATAGCCTAGTCCAACTGTAGGTAAGTCTAAGAACTAAAAGCTTTTTGATATTTTGAACCTACTCTTAAAATTTTCATTTTAAGAACACTGTCTCTTTCCCTCTGTTTACTCTTCTGTATTCTAATGTGTTCGATTTTGACTACCCTCTAATTTCCTTTATTCCACTGTCACTGTCTTGAAACTTTGTTTTATACACACTGTCATCATTTATCACTCACCAGTATTCCTCCTCCTGAAATTTGTCTACCTCTCCGACCAATATCTAAACACAACCCTCCAGAACCAGACCTAAACATAACATCTTTCTTAAAAATTAACTGAAAATGGATCATAGATCTCAATGTGACATAAAAAACTATAAAACTTACAGAAGAAAACACAGGAAAAATTTTCCTTTGCTAAGGTTAGACAAGAAGCTCTTAGACATGACACCAAAGGCACAATCCATAAAGACAAAAATTGATAATACTTATCATCAAACTTTTACTCTATCATATGATTCTGGTAAGAGGATCAAGGTCTTTTAAGAGTATCAAGCTTACCATTGACTGACAGAAATATTTTCAAATCACATATCTGAGAAAGAATTTTTATCCAGAATACATAAAGAATTGTCTAAACTCAACAAGTAAAAAACATTCAATTAGAAAATAAGCAAGGGACATCTGGGTGGCTCAGTTAAACATCTGACTCTTGATTTTGGCTCAGGTCATGATGTCATGGTTCATGAGTGTGAGCCCCCACATTAGGGCTCTGAGCTGATGGCCTGGACCCTGCTTGGAATTCTCTCTCCCTCTCTCTTTACCCCTCCCCTGCTCTTGCTCTCTAACGCTTTCTCTCTCTCTCTCTCTCTCTCTCTCTCTCTTTCTCCCTCAAAATAAATAAATTTTAAAGAAGAAAATGGGCAAAACAAATTTAACAGACATTTCCCCCAAAAGGGTAAACAGATGGCAAATAAGCACATGAGAGAAAAGACGTTCACCATCATGAGTCATTAGGGAAATGCAAATTAAAGCTACAGTGAAATACCATAGCATACCTATGGAAATGGCCAAAAAATTAAAAAAAATACTGAAAATAGTAAATGTTGACAAGGGTACAGAATAACAGAATTTCTTACACTTTGTTGATGTAAATGTAAAATATGATAGCTGTTCTGGAAAGCACCTTGGCTGTTTTGTACAAAGTTAACAATATATAACCCAACTCTCCTGGGTACTTATCCTAGAGAACTAAATGTATGATTATACAGGAACATGTACACAAATGTTCAGTCACTTTATTTAGAGTAGCCAAAAGCTGGAAAGTACCCACAACTGAACTGGTAAATAGACAAAGTGTGGTACCATAAATGCAAAGAAACAAACTATTGACACACAAAACAACTTAGAAGAATTTCAAGGACTTAATGATGGGTGAAAAAGTCAATCTCAAAATACTGCATATGACATGATTCTGTTTATATAACATTCTTGAAATGGCAAAATTATAGCAATGGATAACTAGTTAGTTATTGCCAGAGTTAGGATTGCAGAAGAGGGCATACCAATTAAGGGGGAACTTAGGGAGTGTCTTTGTGCTGATGGAAGAGTTCTATACCCTAATGGTAATATGGACTGTGTGGTAAAGGTTAAACAAATTGACTCTTGGGATAAAATTTCAAAGAATTGTACACATAAAAGAGAGAAAGAGAAGATTGCATTTACAATCTATATAAAGTGAGGGGTGCTCAGGTGGTTCAGTTGGTTAAGCATCCAACTTCAGCTCAGGTCCTGATCTCATGGTTTGTGAGTTCGAGCCCCACATCAGGCTCTGCACTGACATCTCAGAGCCTGCAGCCTGCTTCGGCTTCTATATCTGCCTCTCTCTTTGTGCCCCTCCCCCACGCAGTCTCTCTCTCTCTTTCTCTCTCTCAAAAATAAACATTAAAAAAATTGTAGATATTTTTAAATCTAAGATTTTTAGATTTCTAAAATCTATGTAAAGTCTGTCAGCGAGTTGAGAGTATTATACCAATATCAGATTTCTGGTTTTGACTATGTACTGTACTTATGGAAGATATGGTCATTGGGTGAAGCTGCTTTAAAATATACCAGAATGCTCATTACTATTTTGAAACTTCTGGAAGGCAACATATTTCAAAACAAAAAGCTTTGATTAAAAGAAAGAAGAGGACATTGGATATTAAGGGACAATTAGAAGTCTGGCACACTGAATTAAAAATAAGGTCTTGAAGAACAGAATCACACCCTTTTAATTTCATATTTCCTTAACACCATAGTAGCTTAGGCAAAATTGTTTAATAAAATATGAACCTAGAAGAAAACAGGTGATTTAAAATTAAATTGCCAACTAAATATCTTAGTAGGATACTAAAAATTAGTTACCAAATTCTTAAATTTCACTCTTAAAATTATTAACATCAATTACAACCAATATAAAATAATTTTGGCCATGAAAGAAGTAACCCTTGTTAAGAAAGGGTTCAGTTAACAACTTCAATATGCCTATATAAATTACTTGAATAATAAGAAATAAAATTTTGGGGAGATCTTTTGGTTTCCAAGTTATCATATTGGTCTTTATCAACAAAGATTTTCAAAGGAAGACAGAACAAATCTATTTTATATTCACCCAATTTTTACTTGTTTTAAATTAATTAAATTACTCCATGTAAACTTCTCTGAACTTACATCTTTTTTATTTCCAGACATCTGAACAATTGGATGAATTTGGACATTAAATCTTCACCTTTGGTCCTTAGATATACTTCATATGCTTCAAATATGATTGATTGCTTGTTGAGTCCAATTATTTCTCCAATGCCTGTGGGATTCTTAAAAACCCTAACATTTGCAGGAAATGACCTTTATCCTATTCCATCATGCAACAGCTGTCAGAGATGTTTCTGCTCCCCATTCTCTGTCATGCAGAGATAGGGTTTATTCAGTAAAACCTCTGTTGTTGGGCCAGTAAAACCGCAGAGCTTCATTTTTTAAGGCTCTTGTTTTGACATTGATGAAGATAGCAGGTGACAATAACAAAGATAAATGTTAGTGATTACCACATGAGACTTGTATATGGTCCATGTCTTAAAGCAATGGAGATAGTTGGAAATTATGTAAATACCACAAATCCTAAACTTTTGCCATGTTAAGAATAAATAATTGGATTGAAACTAGGAAAAAATTTAGTTGTCAATTACTTGGCATTAGGCTGAAAACTCCTCCTGCACATAAGCTCTTATGAATCCAATTAAGTGTCCCAGGAAGCTGGCACCTTGTTTGGGGCTTGGTTGGAATTAAACTGATGATCAGAATCATCAAAGGAGTCTTAAGAGAAAAGGAGTTGACTAAGTTGTTTGGGTTGTTTTTCCCTAGAAAAAGAAATCTGCTTTGAGATCAAACTATTCAGTTTCAACTCAAGGTGGGAAATAATTGTGTAGGTGGTTATGTACAGTTTCCTTTTTTTTTAATTTTGATTTTTTTTCTTTAACAAGACTGGTTTTTCCTTAAGCATTGGGTGTTTATTGGTCAGCTGGTTACATTTACTACCAGGTGATTGAAATGTACAGTATATTCAACTGGTAGAGGTTTCCATGGCAACTGTATAGGTTGACTTCCTCACAGGACTTGGCCAGAATGAGGGACAGGGTAGCAGCACTCTGTAAGTGAGCCGGGGTAATCATAGTGGCCTTGCCTGTAAGGTGACTGGGTGAAGAGCAGACACGGTACTGGGAGTCCATGTAGTTTCTAATTTAAAAAGAATTGTCCTCTGGGGTTAAAAAGCTTTAGTGTATTTCCTTTTTAAAGAACGCTGGTCTTCACATTTTCCTTTTTTCCTCCTCCTTGTCTTTTAAGGAGGCACATTACCTGAGGCTCTACTCTGACTTTCTTTCAGAGTCCAATGTTCACACTCGGCTTTACTTAGAGGACAATTTTCCAAACTTAATTCTGGGACAAAAGCCAGTGGAGTCGGGTGCCATTTTGAATCACTACCAGTCTTTTCCTGTAATTTCTTTCCACAAATGGTAATACTGTTTTACAAGTTATGAATATATCCCCAAGCCATTTACTGTGGTTTCTAAAATTTTTTTAATGTTTATTTTATTTTTTGAGAGACAGAGACAGAGTGTGAGCAGGAGAGGGGCAGAGAGAGGGAGACACAGAATCAGAAGCAGGCACCAGGCTGTGAGCTGTCAGCCCAGAGCCTGACGTGGGGCTTGAACTCACAAGCCTTTGAGCTGTGAGGTGGTGACCTGAGCCGAAGTAGGCCGCTCAACTGACTGAGTCACCCAGGCACCCCTAAAAACAGTTTCTAATAGATGGATGGTATTCTATTTAATGTCTCTAACAAAATTTAATTGATCATGTGTCTGTTAGTGGACATTTAGATTGTTCCCAATTTTATGATATATAACATTATAATGAGAATTTTTATATAGAATTAGTTGTCCATCCATAATTATTTCCTAGAAGTGGAATTATGGTCAAAAAGTAAACAATCTTTTTGACTTGTCATTGCTATTGTATTTATTCCCATGAATTCATTAATAATATATATATATTTCTACTACATCCCTTATGGATTCTAGAAAGAAGAGTAGTAAATAATTTGGGACACATTTCCTAAAGGCACAACCCATAAGGTAAAGTGCTAAATACCTGTTGATAAAGTAAGGCTGACTGGATAAAATATCATCCAGAGAAAGCCAAGGAAGATTTCTGATTTTCAGAGAAATACCCTGAGGTGCTCTATTTGGGCATTCACATTCTGTGAAGAGTAATTAAATAAAAAGAGTACAAAATGATCCCTTTGTTTTTTTTTCTGAAACAATATAGTCTTTATCATATTCCTTGAACTAACCTGTGATTTCAAATAGTTCCTTAAATGTCTTGAGAAATGCTTAACTGAATTTATTTAATCTGGGGAAACCATCAATAGCAGGTCCCCCCCCCCCCCACCCCAGCCACCAATGGCATCAAAGTAGCAAGAGAAAATGGAAAATAAATGCACAATGGCAGTGATGTACTTTAAAGAGCCGTCAACTGATGTAAGCATATATACGAATGACATGACAGGAATAAGAACATGGACACAGTGAGGAAAACTCGGTCAAATCTCCTTTTAATGCTGCCCTTCCTCTTATCCCTCCCCACAACCCCATTCATAGGAAAAGGATCATGAAGTATTAGCTCCATACACACTTACTGCAGACCCACAGCGATGGAAGGGAGCTCAACTGACCTGGGCACATTTCTGTGAATTTTTATGCCTATTCTAATTTCCATTCCAACGAACAATTTTCATTTCTCTCACTATTCAAAGGCTAAAAGAAATTTAGCTTTAACAGTAAGCTAAAGTAACCCTGAAAAGATGGTTTCTGGAAGAGGAATGGGTGAAAAAGCAGAGAGGAGCAAAAGGTAGACTGGAAAAGAATAAAACAAAACAAGACTGTACAAAACTTAGAAGAATAAAAAGTCAAATTAGAGTGACCTTAGGGTTGTTGCTGTTTAGCTGCTCTTATGTTTGTATGTTTTTATTTATGTTTGCACTGGTGGCCTGCATTTGGATTCACTCTTAGTTATGGCTTATAGCTTTCCTGTTACACTCATAGGGTCTTGTGGTTGGTAAGCCACCCACCCTTACATACTCCCAAACACGCATGGTGCATATATGTATATACACACATACTCAGAGGAAGAGAAAGAAAGACAAGTGGTTAAAAAAAAACAGTGAAAAAGAAAAAAAAAAAACAATTAGCTAAGTAGAAGTAAATAAAGAAGGAAAATTAAGCCTGTATGGAAGAAAGAGATGGCTACAGAAAATGATAGAGAGGATTTGTGGTTCCGATTCATCTTCCATAGATTGAAAATAGGAATTTGAACTCAAATTTCTGTCACTAAAGACTATACTCTAATATCTATAGTATTCTGATTTTGCATTTAATTTTTTACATGTATAGTAATTTTTATGCATGAAGTGCTGTTAAGTTCTATGAGAAGGAAAAATTTAATTAGGACCCATCCCTGCTTTCTAAGAGTTTAACTCGCTAGTCCCTGAAGATGTAACTCAATAGAAAAATTTTAAGGATATTTGATTATCATTTTGCCAACATATATTGAGTGCCTTTTGTGCATCAGGAGCTGCATAGGGCAATAAAAATACAAAAAAAAAATAGATCCTACGTAATGAATGGATAGATAGGTAGATAGAAAGATACATAGGATATAATCCTTGTCCTCCATGTACAATATGGACAGAGAGTAGATTACATTATACAGTGAGGGATGAGAACTCAAAGAAGTGAACCTAACTCAAATGGGGTGGGCCCTGGGAGGAATGGCCTATGGCTTTGGCTTTCTTTAGTAAAGCTTTTCCGAGTTGATCCTGGCAAGGTTAGTAGGATGATAGCAGCAATGCAGAGAGAAGGGGTGGATATTACAAAACATAGAGAAAATACAGCATACCAGAAGCAATGAAAAGTGATTGATATTGCTCAAGATAGTTCCAAAAATGATTTAAGAAAAAACGAATGCTGGAAATGAAGTCAAAGGCCAAATATTAGACCCTCTTGAAAGACATGCAAAGATTTGAGCCTTAACCTCTACTTAATTAGGGGACCTTTGAAGGCATTTAAAAAGTCCAGTTGTATCATAAGCACTGAGTGAAATTTATATCAAATATTACTCAGAGAACAGTGAGAGGGTATCAAAAGGCTAAGACCAATTAGGAAGACAGAAAAAAAGTATAAACATCATCAGATATCCACGAGCTGGGCAGAGGATGACAAATATCTAAGTGTCTACACTCTCTTAGTGTGTTTAATAGCCAGGCTGTACACTTGATGAAAGCAGCTTATATGGGTTTTCTATAGATACAGTAAGTGTGCTTTGCCCTAGCTTCGAGCACCACCTGATACGTCTATTTCTGTTGCCTTATATGTAGTGTCTGCATCTCCCTTCAGACCTAGCTGTGCGTGGTTCCCGGTTTTGGCTTTGCCCCCCGCCCCACTCACCCCCACTATCTTTTGAATGACTTGTACATCTATGTGATCTTCAGCTAGTCCTTTCTTATGCAATGTCCCAGAGTAGGTGGGAAACCATATGGATAAGGGCAGGTGGAAAAGACAAAATGATTTATTAGAAAGACATTTATGACATAGATATAGGTAGGGGTGGTGGTGAGCAGGAGATGGTGCTTTTTATATGGAGGGGTGGGAAAAGATTTATCAGCCACAACACTGCCTACAACAACAGAACAGAAGATGGTATTATTGGCTGATTTAGAAAATTTACAAGAAGGGAATTGGCATCATATTGTAAGGACGATATATTCGGTTATATATATATTGAGATGGAAGTGCCAATGGGATAAATGATGGCAATTCCCCAAAAAAGCAGCTCAATCTGTGAGGCTATAGAAAGACAGTTGGGAGCAATGAACATTTTCGCAGTAGTTGAAACCATGGCAATGGATGGAAACCATTAAGATAAATTGCATAGAGTAAACAGAGGAGAAATTCCAGACAAGGACATCAAACTTTGCAAGTAGGGGCAAAGGAAAGGGACCATAAAGAAAGTTCTGAGAAGTCAAACAAGATGACAAAATTCAGAAGAGTGATAAACACCATTGAATGTAATGGCCAGGATGTAAACTGCCTCATGTTCACTGGAATAGGTGGACATGATACGGGTGACCTTGGAGAGGGGATTTTCTGTGAATGGAAGTTACATTACGTGGAAAATGAGGAGGGGCGCCTGGGTGGCTTAGTCAGCTGAGCGACCAACTTCAGCTCAGGTCATGATCTCATGGTTTGTGAGTTTGAGCCCCGTGTCAGGCTCTGTGCTGACAGCTCAGAGCCTGGAGCCTGCTTCGGATTCCATTTCCCTCTCTCTCTGCCCCTCCCCCTCATGCTCTGTCTCTCTTTGTCTCAGAAATAAACATGAAAAAAAATTTTTTTAATGAATAGAAAAAAGTGGAAAATTAGGAAAGGAGGGATTACAGGCTATTCTTGAGCTTGTTTGTATTAGTAAACTGAAAGAAAAGTTTTATAATTAAAAAATTACCTTGTTTCTATATTGAGTAGAATAATCTAGCAATGAAGGAAAGATTGAAGATTTGGAAGAAAGAGGATATAATGAATGAGCTAAGTTTCCCAAGGAAGCAGGATGCAATATCCACATTGAAGGGTTTGGGGGTAAGCCAAGAACAAAGGGAAGAATGGTAATCTCTCTCAGCCAGAGGCACAATTGGCAGTGATGTGTGGAAGAATGGATGTAGGGCCTTTAAGGACAGGGATTAACTATTTAGTAGTACAGGGTAAAAGAATGAATGTTGTATCAATTTTAAACGAAAAATAAGTGACACTGCTAAGAAGCATATCATTAAAACATTCACTCATATATTCATTCAAGTAAGTCATTGAATATCTCCCATATACTAGACACTGTACTAACCACTTGGAAGTAGCAATTAAAAAGCCACCCCAAAAAACTGAGGAATTAATAATGAGGAGTAACATTTTTCAGTAAGAAACCTTTGGTGTGATGAGTGTTACAAAAGAAAAATCAAGGTTTGTAACAATTTTTAAATGAGTCGGGTATTCTAACTTGCTCTCCTATCATTGCTAAATGGAGAAAAGTAGGAGCTGTATATTTCTACCTGCATTGAAACTCCAATCATCACATTCTCAACTATACGATGTATAGTCGTATGCAGAGACATCTGAAATCATTAAAAAATGTCTAAACTAACTGCCGTCGCAAAGCTACTTTGATGAGAGAACAGATGGATGACAGCATGGAGTTTCTATAAGCAGTTAGGAAAACAATCAGTGTTAGCAAACAACATCCATGGTAACAAGTCTAAAATCCCCAGGAGGATATTTTCCATTATTGGTGGGTAAACATTTAGCAATTTTGATTAGCAGAAGCTCTTCTAACCTGGTGGTGCCCACTCTCGGGAGTGTTTCCCAGAGAGCATTTCATATAGCTCGTATTACCTGTAAAACAGGTAAAGCTGTTTCTTACAGACAGCTTTACTGTATCAAAGAGTATTTAGCACTTTCCCTTATGGGTTGTACATTTAGAATATATGTCTCAAATCACATACTATTATTTCCAGGTTCCTGAGAAAGGTAATGAGGGGGGAGGGAATATATATATAAATACATATATATATATATATAAATACATATATATATAAATACATATATATATGTATCTATACATATACATTAAGTATCAATACATATATATAAATATATATAAATATAAATACATATATGTATGCATAAAATGAATTTATGGGAATTAGCACAATAGCCCTGAAAAACCAAGAAGTAAGATTTGTTGAGAAGAAATTTAGATACAAGATTTGTCAGGGTGCTTGGGTGGCTCAGTTGGTTAACCGTCTGACTTCAGCCCAGGTTGTGATCTCACGGTTTGTGAGTTCGAGCCCTGCATGGGGCTCTGCGCTGCTGGTGCGGAGTTGGCTTGGGATCCTCTGTGTCTCTCTCTCTCTCTCACTCACTCACTCTCTGGCCCTCCCCCACTTACACACTCTCTCTCAAAATAAATAAATAAACTTAAAAAGTAAAATTTGTTGGCAAAAGAGGAATACATAATTACTCCTGTTTGTATTATATATTCCTATATGTAATTAGATTTACATAAATGGCCCCTGTGTCAGTTTTCTATTGCAGCCATAAGAAATCACCACACATTTGGTGGCTCAAACCAACAAAAATTTATTATCTTACAGTTCTGTAAGTTAGAAGTCACCAAGGATCTCAGTGGGCTAAAAATCAACATATTATTGGCTGCATTCCTTTCTGGAAACTCTAGTATTTCCTTGCATTTGCCAGCTTCTGGAAGCCACCAACATTCCTTGGCTCCCGATCCTCTTTATCCATCTTAAAGCCACCAACATTATATCTCTTTGGACGTTCTCAAGTGGTCACATTTTCCTAAACTCTCGACTACAACAACTCTTTCCTACAACTCTCCTACAGCATTCTCCGCCTCCTCCTTATACTTTGAACAACCATTGTGGTTACATTGGGCTCACCCAAATAATCCAAGATAATCTCCCTATCTCAAGGTCCTTAACTTTAATTACCTCTGAAAGTCCCTTCTGCCATAGCATCATATTCATAGATTCCAGGGATTAGGGTGTGGGCATCTTTGGGGGGCCATTTTTCTCCCTCCAAAAACCTATTCCTTAATAAAGAGTTGATAACAGGAAAATGGAAAAAAGAAAAAAATAATACAGACAATGCTAATTATTTTAATGTACATTTTAAAAATAGAGGTATATTTCAGTGAGGTGAAACTGAGTTTTATATTCCATGTGGCCCCTGCAGTACTCTTCTGCTCAAATAACAGTGATAAAAGCTAAAAAATGTATAATAAGACAGTGTAGGAAATAGTAAGGCACACCAGATAAGAAAGCAAAACACTTACAGGATAATACTGACTTGCTTATGTACTCTGAGATCGAGAAAAAAGTTGTAATTTTAAAGGTCTTTTCTTCACATGTAAAGTCAGAATATCTGTTACCATTATTGTCATATGCATAGGTACTTTGTAAATAGAATTTCTCCCTCTGCCACCTCAAAACATTACTCTAAAAGTTATATGAGAGATCTGCGTGGGAAAGTTCTTTGTAAATTTTAAACACCATGGGATATTTACAAGATTTTGAAGGCACTTCACATATTTTACCAGTGACTTAAAGAAGCTTGTGATATATTTGCTAGTGTTATTCTTACTTGTTATAATTATAGGACTTTTATTCTTCTTTTTTTTTAAATATTACAACAGTTGAGACTGACAGGTTGGTTGTCGTCCCAATCCATATAGTAACAGACAGCACAGTCTAGTGCTCTAGAAATAGGATTCTTCCCCCACCCCTATTGGGTGCCCATTCCTATTTCTATTTGTGAATTAAGGGATTAAATATCTGAAGGAAAGCATATGACATAAGGTCAGGCTATGGTTGAAAACTTAGCCTCTAACAAAGTAAATATTTAACGTTATAAGAAGGAAAGAGGCTACCAATGTGAGGAGAGTGGTCAACTTCAAGGAAAAGAAAAAAAATTGGATGCAGTTAATTCCAGAGATTTATAAAGAGCCGGGATATAAACCAGTAATCCTGACAACTTGGAGTTAGATTTCAGAGTTTGTTTTGGTTTGGTTTGAGAGGAAATTACACACAATATGGAATTCTGCCAATGTAATGATATCTGTTGTATGATGAAGAAAAAATACTTAGAGATTGACCAACGAGCATATACAAAATTGTTCAACATCATTAATCATCAGAGAAATTCAAATCAAAACCACACTGAGATACCACCTCACACCCAATAGAATGCCTACTATTAAAAACAACAACAAAGAAGCAAACAAAAGAAAAACCCTAAAAATTACAAGTGTTTGCAAGGCTGTAATTTAGAATCTTTGTGCACTGTTGAATGTAGCCACTATGAAAACAGTATGGAGGTTCTTCAAAAAAATAAAAATGGAAATACAATACGATCCAGCAATCCACTTCTGGGTATTTATCCAAAAATAACAAAACAAAAATTGAAAACAGGAACTTCAAGAGATATTTGCGAGGCACCTGGGTGGCTCAAACGGTTGAATGTCCGACTTCGGCTCAGGTCATGATCTCACAGTTGGTGAGTTTGAGCCCCGCGCTGCGCTCTGTGCTGACAGCTCGGAGCCTGAAGCCAGCTTCAGATTCTGTGTCTCCCTGTCTCTCTGCCCCTCCCCTGCTCACACTCAGTCTCTCTCTCTCAAAAATAAATAAACATTAAAAATACATAAAATATTTATAAAATATGTAAAAAAAAAAGATATTTGCATGCCCACATTCATGGCAGCATTATTCACAATAACCAAGAGGTGGAATCAACATAAATGTCTGTCAGCAGATAAATTAATTTAAAAATTGTAGTGGGGTAGCTGTGTGGGTCATTCGGTTGGGTGTCCAACTCTTGATTTTGGCTCAAGTCATTGATCTCATGGTTGTGCAGTCGAGCCCCAGGACAGGCTCCATACTGAGCATCGAGCCTGCTTAAGATTCTCTCTCCTTCTTTCTCTGCCCCTCTCACTCACTCATGCATTCTCTCTCAAATAAACATTAAAAAATGTAGTATATACATACAGTGGAATATTGTTCAGCCTCAGAAAAGAAAGAAATCCTGTTGTATGTCCCAACGTGGATGAACCTTGAAGGCATTATGCTAAATAAGCCATTCACAAAGGGACAAATACTGTATGATTCCACTTATACAAGCTATCTAAAGTAGTCCAATTCTAGAAAGAGACAGTAGAGTGATAGTTACCAGAGGCTGGGGGTTGGGGACGAAAAGGAGAATTATGTTTAATGAGTAGAGTTTTGATTTTGCAAGGTGAAAAATTTCTGGTGATCTGCTTCACAACAGTGTCAATAAACTTAACACTATTGAACTGTAAATTTAAAAGTGATAAAAACGGTAAATTTTATGATAAATGTTTTTACTATAATTAAAAAATCCAAGATGTCCTACTGAGGTAGGTAGACCCGATGAGAACACAGGTGAACCAGCAAAGGCCTGGGGTGAAGATGAAGAAATGTTACTGGCAATAACTTAAAATGTATGAAAAAGAAAATGTATGGCCATGGGGTCTGGGAGCACATGCCTACACATCTCAACAAAGGTTTAAATGATACCAGTGTGGTAACCCCAGAGTAACATCCCCCACCAAAGATGCTGTGTGCCTCCCAGGACCCACTCATTTCCTGCCACAGGCATAGAGTTTTCATCATAGACACAGATACCACCCGGGGGCAGAAAAGAGAAGTGAGAAAAAAGGTAAAATATTAAGTATTTTACCTAAAAAAAAAAAAAAAAAAAAAAGCAAAAACAACCAAAAAACATTCCAAAGCAACCATTTAAAATCTAATAGGAAGTTGAATTTTAAAAAGGTTCAATTTTGGGGGCACCTGGGTGGCTTAGACAGTTAAGCATCTGACTTTTTTTTTTTTAACATTTTTATTTTCGGGACAGAGAGAGACAGAGCATGAACGGGGGAGGGGCAGAGAGAGAGGGAGGCACAGAATCGGAAACAGGCTCCAGGCCCTGAGCCATCAGCCCAGAGCCTGACGCGGGACTCGAACTCACGGACCGCGAGATCGTTACCTGGCTGAAGTCGGACGCTTAACCGACTGCGCCACCCAGGCGCCCCCAGCATCTGACTCTTAATATCAGTTCAGGTCGTGCTCTCCCTGTTTGTGAGATTCAGCTCTGCTTCAGGCTCTGTGTTCAAAGTGCGGAGCCTGCTTGGGATTTTCCATCTCCCTCTCTGCCCCTCTCCTGCTCGTGCATGTGCTCTCTCTCAAATAAATATATTAAAAGTTTCAAGGGGCACCTGGGTGGCTCAGTTGGTTAAGCAGCCGACTTCGGCTCAGGTCATGATCTCACGGTCCATGAGTTCGAGCCCCGTGTCGGGCTCTGTGCTGACAGCTCAGAGCCTGGAGCCTGTTTCAGATTCTGTGTCTCCCTCTCTCTGACCCTCCCTGGTTCATGCTCTGTCTCTCTGCCTCAAAAATAAAAAAAAATTTTTTTAATGTTTATTTAAGTTTCAATATTTAAAATGAAGGGGAACAATAGAGACTGAAGGAAATTCAGCCGTTAACTGGCAGTTCTCAATTATCTAGCCACCTTTGAAAGGTTGGATCATAAAGCAGAGCATGGCCATTCTAGAGAATAACACAACTATTTTTTTTTTCTGTGGATACCTTAGTTGTTGTAGTGTACATTAAAATGAGTATCTCTTTTCTCAGTTGTGGCTGAGGCTTCAAGATAGAAACTGTCAATTATGCCCACGTTGCGAACCAGGATGTGGAGTCCACTGAAGCAACCTTGCTGAAGAGGTGCCTGGCAATCATTATTGTGACCTTTAAAAGACTACCTGCTTCTATTTTTTTTTTAAAGTTGAACAGACTATTAGAACGGATTTTTTTTCTTGGAGATGCTGGTGTGCTCTCACTACTGTGCCTTGAGGAATTTTCTGAGGGCCAAAGATGTATAGGATGAATCCCTCTATGTGTATGTCAGGAGGTAGACAGCTCTTTGGATTCACCCAGAGTCCCAGACTATTGTCTTAGTTCAGGCTGGTTTAACAAGATACTGTAGACTGGGTGGCTTCTACAACAAACTGGAAGCTGGGAAATCTGAGATCAAGGCATCAGCAGATATGGAGTGTGTTGAAGACTTTGTTCCTGCTTTATATCCAGTGAATTCTTGCTGAATCTTCACATGACAGAGAGAAGCTCAGGTCTTTTCATCCTTTATAAGGGCACCAATCCCACCATGGAGGTTCTACTCCCATACCTTCATCCAAATCTAACTATCTCCCAAAGTCTCCAACTCCAAATTTCATCATTGTGGGGATTAAGGCTTCAGCATACGAATTTGGGAAGACATAAATATTCATCCATAGCGAGTATCTACTCTGGAGGATGTCAACTGGTCACATTTAACCCTTGGTTGTGACTTGATGACATCTGTCCTGAGGGTCCATGACTCTTGCTCTTTGACTTGCATTTGAAGTCCTCAGTGGTTACCATTTCATCTTGCCCCAAGATGTGCCAGAGGAGAGGGGCAGAAAGATAGTGTTCCAGTCTGGCGTTCATCTTAGATCCTGTCCAGGAGGACTTCCTAGAAGGACTGGGTGACATCAAGAGAGGGCTAGATCTTCAGATTCCCAGGAGCTGAGAGAGGAGACATAAGTGGTTGCCACAGAGATGCAATCCTGCATTCCTAGCACCATGACCGGAATGTCAGCACTGCCTTCATTTCCTGTTTGAGTGCATATGCTGCATACGATACCAGAAAAAAGGTAATGGCTATACCACTTAACAAACACTGGAACGGAGTATCCCAACTTGCTCAGCTGCAGGGGGGAAGGTGTAGGTCTCGTTCTGCCAGGTTTGCATTATGACAGCTACCATTTCTTGTTCTCTCTGCCTACTGAGATAGAGCTGGAAGGAGGAGGGAAAACTACTGCATTAAGAAAGTGAAACATTTACTGAAGCATAGATTTTTGCCATATCTCCCAAAGAGATAATTGGTAAATTGAAAATAGCTGACAGTGTCCACCCTGTCAGCATAGACTACTCCAATTAAATAGAAAAATATTTCAATGGTTATTCCAAATATACACATTACATCTAATATGTTCAGATGAATTTTAAGTAGTATGTTCCCCAGAAAGCACCAAGGACTGCTTTGCACAGCACTGGAAATGGTCTTGAATGCCAAAAAGTTCCTTCAAAAACCACAAAGCTATTTGATATACAGTTCACCTGGAAAAAAAAAAAATCCCACAAGGTATCGTATATTGACTTGCTTAAACACACTACCCACAGATGAAGCAAAATAGTGATTTAAGCCAGAGATAAATACTTCATTCCTTTATATAGATTATATTCCAAAAGGAAAACATTGGAAATTAATGATGTTATATTGAAATATGCAATTGTAAGTTGAGATTTCTTTGCATTAAGTTAAAAATATGGATATATTCAGAGAGAAAAGCACATGAGAAATTGTCCAAAAGGTGGCTGATATGGTATCCTGAATTTTTAAATTGAGTATGGACAAATGAGTTAGGCCAACTTTAAAATGACTATTCTTAAAATTAAGCCAACATTTAAAGTATAAGACTTAGAAATTTAAGGTCCCTCAATAGACAGAAAAAAATATTTAATTGGTACATTTCACTACTTTGTGAAAAATTTTAAATCTTAATATGAACTAATGTCTTTTTTAAGGCTAATTCCTTTAAATGTGTATGAAATTACAATGCTAAATAATATATATAGTTCAGAAATTTTTCTTACTCTTCCATGGGTGTTGGTGCTCCATGGGTGTTGATGCTCCATAAAAAGAGTAGCAATGTGGTACAGATTGTTTTACAATAATGTTCACTCTGTGGCAGTATTTATGGATTTATGGAATGGCAATAGGAAGAGACTCCGTCCAGAATTGTGAATGTAAGGGAACCCACTGTCACTGGGATATGGTCCAGAAAATTGTCTGAATACTTGTAACAATGGTACCAAAGTCTCAGAAAATATTTAATAAATACTAAATGTATCAACTGTATTGGTCATTATGACCTTCAAAGTCTGACCTGATTGATTTTTCTGAAATCCAATTAAACGTTGACATTGTCTCCTGTCTACAAAAACATGTATGCAAACCCATGGTATGAATAAGAAACAAATATTTAGAGGTCCTGAGCATGTTTATAGTGAACGTGAGCTCTGCAAAGTTAATATACAAAATTCAAGGCCAACAGCATATCCTGGTACAAACCAAACTGAAAGACAGCAGTCATTTAATGGGAAACATTCAATACTTATGGAAGCACACTGATTATCAAATCCAACTGTAAGAAGAGTTTTATTATTTATTATCTAAAAACCAAGGTATGCATTACCTATAAGATAGCCCCTGAGACTGAGATCACTATGAAAGGATATTTGATAATATTTAAGTTTGCTGAATTGGGTGTGCATTGAAAGGTAACAAAGCATTGCATGAAAGAAAAATCATAATTTTCTAAGAACTATGGATTAGAAAAGCCTGTTTCCTTCAACAGTGATGTATATTTCCCAAGGGAAAACTTAAACTTGGCAGGATCTGTAGTGTCACAGACACAGGTCCTTGGGCATAAATATTCAGAGTGTTTTAGTTACCTCTGGAGATAAAAAGAACTGTGAAGGCAAGATGGAGAATAAGAAAGAACCAAGGAGAAGCTTTACCGTTATTATTTTTTGGTTGATTGTCATATTATAGTTTGTTTTGTTTTAAAGTAACTTCACAATAAATAATGGAAGAAAAAGTATGTAATTTAAGACAAAACATTTAAAACAATATTTTGACCATAAGATTTCCCTATTTAATAGCAATTTGTTCTGTAAGTTTTTCATATTTCATACATGGAAAACATATCTTCTTGATTCCTTATAGTCAGGAAGAGTTAATTTCTCTAATAATTATACCTACTTGTAACTAGCTTGCATGATACATAAAAAAATGTAAGTAACCTTGATTTTTCAGTGTTCATGTGAATACCTAAAGGGAAATATATTTTAATATAAAAATGTTTCCTAGTATCATAATTTAAAAAAATTGTCATAGTTACCTTGAGCACTAAAAAAAGCCAAAGTTTCAAGTATGATATTAAATTCTCAAGCAAATCCAATGCCCCAAGATCTTTTTATGTGAATAGAATCTTTTAAAGCATATTTCTATAATCTTTTCAATGTGATTGAAAATATTTTAATGAAGAAATGTAAGTTACATAAATTTACTGAAATTGAAAGAAATAATTACTCATATAAAAGTTAACTCATTCACATAATTCTTGATTCTCGAAACTAAATTTACCTTTGAGTAAAATATGACCTTTGTTCTGGAACTCCAGTTGTGTGCTACATTAACTTTACCTCATTACATTTTTCAAAATATTTAATCAATAAAATCAAGACTCAGTTTGTGAATTTAGAAACAAAAATCAACACATCACAAATTAGTGGTGAGAATATAACTTAACTATTCCACAAGATAATGGTCAGATACCAAGATAAATGTACAGTTCTGTTTTAATGAACATAATAGATTATGAGGCACTGAGCATTTTTATGGCATGAAGCATTGAACTATGTAATGTAAAAGACCCACATTCTTTTTCAGACTACCTCCCTAGTGAGTCACATGGGATAAATACTTCACTACCTGTACTTATTTGAAAGAACTTTACATCTGTTCTTCTTCATCACCCCAGACCCCCAAACCCAATGTCACACTTTGAATCTTTTTATCACTTACCATGGTTTTGCCTCTTAACTATTATAGTCTTTTGCAGCTTCCATATACTCATTTGTTCTCCATGAATTCACTTTTTCCTCCAGCCTCTTGATTCCCTTCAATGTATACCGTGCTGCAAAGCTCCTATTGGATTGACTTGTTTCTCCACCCCGTTAGGACTAATAGCCTATGTATTACTTGATCCAAACACACATTAGAACCCACCGTGTCCTCAGTCTTTTACTGTACTTGTGAAAATTTCCAGTTCTGGAACCAGCATAGTTAAAAATGGAGTATTTCTGGAGTCATTTAGACTTGGATGATACCTACTATTTAGCAAAGTATGTTGGTGACATTATCTTCAATTGATCCCCTCACAGAATGGTGACTATCATTGATTGACTGCAAGAGACGTTGCAGAAATTAACCATGATGACTTTGTGTACACATTCTACATGCTATGTATGTCAGCTGTTCAACACATATTTGCACTTTTATTATGCTTTAAGTCCCAGAGTGCTAAACACAAGAAGGGAAAAGTACACATGCTGGGACTAACACTGGTGCTACAAATGTACTGCTTTCAGTCAGTGAAGCTTTCTTGACATTGTTCACAACAGGATGTTTATTTGATTAGTTACATTCTCTGACCACCTTCAGATACCACATCAGAGCTCTTCCTCTAGTCTCTTACTTTTTGTCAGCATTTTATACCCTCAGCAGGTAACATCAATACCTATTTCATAAAAAGTATCAGAACAGGGGCAACTGGGTGACTCAGTTGGTTAAGCGTCCAACTATTGATTTCGCCTCAAGTCATGATCTCACAGTCAGGAGATCCAGCCCCGCTTGAGGTTACATGCTGGATATGGAGCCTACTTAAGATTCTTTCTTTCTCCCTCCCTCTGCTCCTCCCCCGCTCATACATGCTCGCTTGCTCTCTCTCTCCCAAAAAAAAAAAAAAGATGATCAGAACAGCCTTCAAAGCATCATGCTCTCTCTCTCTCTCCTCTCACACAGAGCCCCAGATTAACCACAGAACCTTCTACTGCTGGTGTCTTCTGAAGCTGTGGGAAAGTACCAATGTTAAGGATAATCTGTGTTTATTGAGAAATATATTTTCTTTTGTAACGATTGTCATGGATCCTTTTTTTTTATCAAAACAGTTGAATGTATATGATATTAGGAATTAGGAATCACATCTGAAGTTAGATGTTTTTAGGATAGTTTATAGTGATCCATGGTACATATGAGTATAGATTAGCAGTGAGTCCTATATTTACATTCAATAAGTTTATTTGTAAGTATTGAAAATACAGGACACTGTATATATTTTGGATCCTTAAAATGCCATTTCAAAGGCATAAGTATATTGAAACTGCAGGTACAATTTGATTCTGGCCAACAAATTCTGGCTTTTTGTTTTTTTAAGCTTAAGTTCATGCATGACTGCATACCAACTGGAAACATTATGCAGAACTAGTACTGCAAATACAGCCTGGGGCCTGCTTATGGTCTTCTGACATGCTGCCTTCTGTTATTCTGCTTAATTCATGACTCTAGAAGGCTAACAGCCCTCTAGATGCACTTTTAAGGAATTAGTGATCATAATGAAAATCACAGCCCCTATTCTCTGTTCCATGGGTTGATATAAGCATGTGTGGCCAAATGTAACAGGGCTGGGAGGAAAAATAATGCTTTGCCCTCAGGAATTTGACCCTATTTGAACTTTACTCCTGCTTTAGAGGTCTCTGGACTTTTCCACCATTGAAAGAGGACAAATTCTAAATGGTGGCTTCAGATGGAAAAACAAAAAGCAGGCACTGCTTAGGTCAGCATTTTGAGTGAGCACCTGTTTTCTTCTTTGATTATTGAGAGGCTCAGCATGTTACAATTTCACAAGCAGAAGCTGTCATAATAATACATGAAGTGACTATAACCAATTAACCAGCACACACTATGTATGTTTTTTACCAAGTTTTCATGTTTAACCAGCTATGCCTTTTTCTCCCCTATCCCATCCAAATCACAGAAAACCAAGAGTGCAGTGACTCAACAGGAAATTACTAATGGCAATGTTAGAAACCAGTTCAAATATCTATTTATGATTATAAGTAATCATAAATTATGTGATTATATATATGTGTGTATATATATATATCTCTCCTGGAAGAATAAAATATTTATTAATTTGTATCCTCTGATATCCCCTATGTAAGCAAAAATAATTTTCAAAAGGCAAGAAAGTCTACTAAAAAATAATCTTGGAAATATTTTCAGAATATCTTCCAAATACAAGGGCATCTGCCAAATTGAGAAGTACAGTGAGCGCAAACATTACCTTCCAGACCCGGAACTTTTTCTACCAATTTCTCTAAGAATTACAGTGTCCTGAGAGCCTACGGAAAAATACCATAATTGGAAGAGTGAGGTCTAGGAGGCATTAGAATGTTATGGAGAAATAGAGAACATCCCTTTTGAAAACTCAGCTCTTCAAGGGGGAGAGAGAAGATGGGTGAGAGGGAGGGAGGGAGAGAGATGGGGTATTGGGATTTAAGGGGAGACTCCAGAGATCAGTATCATTATTTACTTGAACACAGATTCCAACTCTACGAAAAACTGCCTAGAAGTCAAACGCAGAAAACAGAAAAAAAAAAAATTACAGCCAGATTTGCACTGAGTAGAAACAATTGAGCTGAGAAATTTTTAAAAAATGAACCCACGAGCTTCATTGAAATCATTCCTACATCCTCTCTAAAAATTGTCTGCTCAGGGGCACCTGAGTGGCGTAGTTGATTAAGCGTCTGGCTCTTAACTTTGGCTCAGGTCATGATCTCACGGTTTGTGAGTTCCATTCCTGTGTAGGGCACCGCCCTGATCCCACTCAGCAGGAAGCCTGCTTGGGACTCTGTCTCTGCCTCTTTCTAGTTCTCTCTCTTGCTCCATCTCCCTAAACAAACAAACTTAAAAAAAAAAATGTCTGCTTAAACCAAAGAGGGATTTAAATTCTTCAGTGAGGAGTATTTTGAGAAAACATATCCAAATTGAAGTGCCCTAAGTTGCACACATTTCCCACTGAAATATCTATATGGTTAAAAACATTAATGTATGTTTATAAAGGGATAAGTGGAGAATATATGTGCAATATATATGAACAAAACTAATTTCTTAATATTTGAAAATTTCATAAAAATAATGGAGAAAAAAATAACCAGTTGTAAGTCTGGCCAAAAGGCAGACTTAGGCAATATATAAATGGAAAACAGTATACGAAAGAAGGAGATTCCCATCATAAACTGAGATATGTTGATTTAAACACTGAAATTTAAGTAAAAAGATGAACAGAATTCATCTGACACTGTTTAAAAGGTTATAGTAAAACTGGCACTTTGATATTATCGTATCATGTTACCATGTAGGATTGTAAACTGAAACACTGCATTAAGAAAACAATTTGGTTATCATTTATCCAATGATTTCACTCAAGTAGAACCAGAATATATCCTTGGAAAGAGACTTATTTTAAACATTATAATACATTCATATGATAATGTGACCAAAAAATGATGTATACATGTATTAATATAGATTTTAGTGATATGAAAGATAGTTTAATTTAAAAACTAACTCCCAGTGTATATTGAAAGAATTATGATAAATTTCATATTATTGTGCATAATATGCTTTTGATGTATAGAAAATTCTGAAAGTCTATGTAACCAATTGTTTTTTTTTCTTTTTCTGAGAGCTAGAATGATAGTAAAGGGAACATTTATTTTAATTCCAGTATAATTAACATATAGTGTTATGTTAATTTTAGGTGTACAATATGCTGACTCAATAATTCTGTACATTACTCAGTGCTCATTGTGGTAAGTGTGCTCTTAATCCCTTTCAAATATTTCACTCATCTTCCCTCTGGTAACCACTAGTTTGTTCTTTATGGTTAAGAGTCTAGTTTTTGGCTTCTCTCTTTTTTTTCCTTAGTTCATTTTTTGGTTTCTTAAATTCCACGTATGAGTAAAATCATATGGTGTTTGTCTTTGTCTGACTGAATTATTTCATTTGGCATTATGCTCTCTGTTTCCATCCATGTTGCAAATAGCAAGATTTCACTCTTTTGTATGGCTGAGTAATATTCCATTGCATATATGTATCACCTCTTCTTTATTCATCTATCAATGGACACTTGGGCTGCTTCTATAATTTGGCTGTTATAAATAATATTGCAATAAATGTTGGGGTGCATGTATCTTTTCAAATTGGTGTTTTCATATTCACTGGGTAAATACCCAGTAGTAGAATAATTGGATCTTTTGGAAGTTCTATTTTTAACTTTTTGGGGAATCTCCATACTATTTTCCACAGTGGCTATACCAGTTTGCATTCCTACCAACAATGCACCAGAGCTCCTTTTCCTACATATCTTTGCCAACACATGTTTTTTCTTATGTTTTTTATTTTAGCCCTTCTGACAGGTGTGAGGAGATATCTGATTGTGGTTTTGATTTACATTTCCCTGATGGTGAGCGATATTAAGCATCTTTTCATGTGTAATTGGCTATCTGTATGTCTTCTTTGGAGAAATGTCTCTTCCTGTCTTCTGCCTATTTTTTAATTGCATTATTTGGCTTTTGATGTTGAGTTGTATAAGTTCTTTACATATTTTAGATACTGACCATTTATAAAATATGTCCTTTACAAATATCTTCTCCCAATCAGTAGGTTGTCTTTTAGTTTTTGTTATTGTTTCCTTCACTGTGCAGTTTTTTATTTTGACATCATCTCAATACTTTATTTTTGTTTTTGTTCCCCTTGCCTCAGGAAACCTATCTAGAAAAATGTTGCAATGGCCATTGTCAGAGATATTACTACCTGTGATCTCTTTTAGGATTTTTATGGTTTCAGGTCTCACATGTAAGTTTTTAATCTATTTTGAGTTTATTTTGTGCATGGTGTAAGAAAGTGTATTCTTTTCATGTTGCTGTCCAGTTTTCCCCAATACCATTTATTCAAGAGACTTGAATAAATTCAAGAGACTTGAATGGGTAACCATTGCATAATCTTGCCTCCTTTGTCACAGATTAATTGACCGTATAATTGTGGGCTTATTTCTGGGCTCTCTATTCTATTCTATTAATCTGTGTGTATGTATTTTTGTGTCAATACTGTTTTGATTACTACAACTTGGTAGTATATCTTGAAATCTGGGATTATGATGCCTCCAGGTTGTTCTTTTTTCGAGATCTCTCTGGCTATCCTGGATCTCTAGTGGTTACATACAAATTTTAGGATTATTTTTTTCTAGTGGAATATCTTTACGTTTGTGTCATCTACAACTTCTTTTATCAGAATTTTATGTTTTTCAGAGTACAGGTCTTTTATTTCCTTGGTTATATTTATTCCTAGATATTTTATTATTTTTGGTATAAGTGTAAATGGGATTACTTTCTTAATTTCTCTTTCTGCTTCTTTATTGTTAGTATATAAAAATGCCACAGATTTCTTTTTTTTAATATTTTGTAATGTTTATTCATTTTTGAGAGAGAATGAGAGACAGAGAAAGCAGGGGAGGGGCAGAGAAAGAGGGAGACACAGAATCCAAAGCAGGTTCAGAGCTGTCAGCACAGAGCCCGATGTGGGGCTTGAACCCACGAACCATGAGATCATGACCTGAGTGGAAGTTGGTCGCTTAACTGACTGAGCCACCCTGGCACCCTGAAAAATGGATTTCTGTACCTTGATTTTGTATCTTGCAAACTTACTGAATTTATCAGTGCTAGTAGTTTTTGGGTTCTCTTTTGTGTTTATATAGTATCATGCCATCTGTAAATAGTACAAGTTTTACTTATTCCTTAACAATCTGGAAGCCTTTTATTTCTCTTTCTCGTCTGATTGCTGTGGCTAGGACTTTCAGTACTTTGTTGAATAAAAATAGTGAGAGTGGACATCCTTGTCTCGTTCCTTATCTTACGAGAAAATCTCTCAGTTTTCATCATTGATTATGATGTTAGCTGTGGGTTTTTCATGTATAGCCTTTATTATGTTGAGGTATATTTCTTCTAAACTTAGTTCTTTGAATATTACCATGAAGGGGAATTTATTTTTCATTTAATATTTCTCTATTCTCTTCAAGAATATTCCCAGCATGCAATTCTCTTTGTATTTCAAACTCTTAAGAAAATTTTTAGAAAGCATCATTAAGGGGTACCTGGGTGGCTCAGTCATTTAAGCATCCGACTTCTACTGAGGTCATGATCTCTTGGTTTGTGGGTGGCTCATGGTTTCGAGCCCCACATTGGGCTCTGTGATGACAGCTCAGAGCCTGGAGACTGCTTCAGATTTTGTGTCTCCCTCTCTCTCTGCCCACCCCCCTCAAAAATAAAAAACTTAAAAAAATTTTTTTTAGAAAAGAAGGCATCATTAAACATTATCATCTTTTACTTTCATAATTTTTAATCTGAAGTCAAACTTTGATTAAACAAGGATATATTAGGTATATTAATATTTAGATCAGTTACTTTAAAAAAATGTTAACATTTATTTTTGCGAGACAGAGTGAGACAGAGCATGAACAGGGGAGGGGCAAGAGAGCAGGGGACACAAAATCTGAAGCAGGCTTCAGGCTCTGAGCTGTCAGCACAGGGCCGGACATGGGACTCAAACTCACAAACAGTGAGATCATGACCTGAGCCAAAGTTGGACACTCAGCCAACTGAGCCACCCAGGTGCTCTTAGGCCAGTTACTTCTAATTAAAAAGCGGAGGTAACTTAATGTGGTTAATAGATAAGTAATAAAAGTGATGAATCTTGCCATTTTTAGATGACATTTTTTCACCTGAAAATATTTTGCTAAGACAATAAATTAACAGGTAAATCTTTATTTCTTATAATCTTGTGTGAATTCGGAGCCAACTATAAACCTGCTTCCTTATTTTCCCATTGTAGTAATGTCCAAAACAGACAACAATACAGAGCTAGGCCAGAATTTGAATCTTAGCATAATAATGTTCAGTATCTCTCAAATCATAAAATCTCAGTAGAAATTGGTTAAAATAGTACTATCTAAAATTAAATTAAAATATTTTGCTTTATTATTCAAATTATTCTTATACTTTAAGAGGAAAAAAATGTCAATCCAACTGATTTAGTGGGGGTGAGGAAGACTTTCTCTTCTGTTTCTAGATAGCTGGTTTTATTGTCACTATTTCTTTACTTTAGAAATGTTGGCAATAAGGAAAGGTGTGTATGTGTGTGTGTGTTTCCTTCAACTTTTTTTAGACCAACTTTATGGTGGCCAGATGTGGAATGAATAAGGAAAGAGCTGCAGTGAGCCAAACTCCCAGTGTGGGCCTTTGGTTCTGCAGAGGATGCAATAAATGATAACCCTATTTTTCTCACTCTAGTGGCACCTGCCCCAGGACAGAATATACTACAGTGTTCCCAACAGCACAAACTCTAAGCCTGCATTTACTGAAAAGTGAAATGGAGGATGACCAAGAAAAATCTGCTAAGGAATATGAAACAGTTTACGACATTTTTCATCTAATTCCTATTTAATTCATACACATTTATTATTATCCTCATGGTTTTAACAAGGGATTCTAATTATCACCAAAAATGAGGAAATTAAGGATATGAGCACACTGCTTGATGATACACAGGTAACAAGTACCAGAACTGGATATGCCTGATTCCACACACTTGTTGTTAACCACTGGACCACATTGTTAGAGGGCAAGCATTGTGTCACAAACCTATAAAATTTTTCTTTAATTCATATGAAAACAAGGACCTCCATAATGCTCTTATATATTCTGATTACTTACCAATTAACTTTACCTTTCCTTGTTTCTTAGTAAATGTTTTCCTTTATTTATTGTGATAATCTTTTTTAAGTTTATTTATTTTGAGAGAGAAACAGTGTGAGTGGAGGAAGGACAGAGAGAGTGGGAGAGAGAACCCCAAGCAAACTCTGTGCTGCCAGCGTGGAGCCCGACATGGGGGCTCAAACTCACAAAATTGTGATATCATGACCTAAACCCAACCCAAGAGTCAAACATTTAATTGAGCCACCCAGGTGCCCCTTCAGTGATAAATTTTTCTCTCCCATACCTCGTATTGGTTTTGCTATTTACTATACCATATACTTTTTTTCAGAATACGTGGAATTTAGATATTCACATTTTTAGTGTTTTTATGTATAATAATGCAAATATAAGTATAAATTTAAAAAATTCAGTCATAGATGTTGGCGAGGATGTGGAGAAAGAGGATCTCTTGCATTGTTGGTGGGAATGCAAGCTGGTGAAGCCACTCTGGAAAACAGTATGGAGGTTCCTCAAAAAACTAAAAATAGAACTACCCTACGACCCAGCAATTGCACTACTAGGCATTTATCCACAGGATACAGGTGTGCTGTTTTGAAGGGACATGTGCACCCCCATGTTTATAGCAGCACTATCAACAATAGCCAAAGTATGGAAAGAGCCCAAATGTCCATCGAGGGATGAATGGGTAAAGAAAATGTGGTATATATAGACAATGGAGTATTACTCGGCAATCAAAAAGAATGAAATCTTGCCATTTGCAACTACGTGGATGGAACTGGAGGGTATTATGCTAAGTGAAATTAGTCAGTAGAGAAAGACAAAAATCATATGACTTCACTCATATGAGGACTTTAAGAGACAAAACAGATGAACATAAGGGAAGGGAAACAAAAATAATATAAAAACAGGGAGGGGGACAAGACAGAAGAGACTCATAAATACGGAGAACAAACTGAGGGTTACTGGAGGGGTTGTGGGAGGGGGGATGGACTAAATGGGTAAGGGGCATTAAGGAATCTACTGAAATCATTACTTCACTATATACTAACTAATTTGGATGTAAATTTTAAAAAATAAAAAAAAAAGTTAAATAAAAAAAAATTCAGTCATATTTCTAACTAAACCTAACTTTTAATTAAATACACTTAAATTTCAAGTATTCCTTATTTTACGACATAAAAATTCCATTACTTCTGGATTAATCACACTGGTTGATCAAAACCCAAAATCAACACTACTGTTAACATGACTATGTTAATTACAACGAAAGTGAGTTAATGAACATAGAATATTAGTTAACATTCTTCTTGAAATATCGCATGACTATGTCTTCTTTAAAGAAACTGGATAAATGCATTACAACAAAATATTTATGCATACTGTGAAATATTATTGATATCACCATGCCAAATATATAAAAAATGAAATATGTATTTAAATCTGATTTTTTCCCAAAAAAGCAGGTTCCTAAGGAATATATTATTTCAAAAAATTATTTGTTCTTTCCTAGGTATGTATGTATCAGAAGTAATCACTGCAGTCTGTTTTAACACAGTAAAAGATATTACATCTCTTAAAGTGTGTATGAAGAGATTCAGTATAAGCACTTGGTGTGTATAGAACATTGACTATTGAGCTAGATGTGTTACCAACATGATTTCTGAATGAATTTTTTTCTTATTAGGTGACTAAAGTATCATTAAAGAGAATTTTCAGTCTTTGAAGTTTAAATGACTGGGGACCCTGACCATTCAATCTGTATTTGATTATATTTTCTTGATGTCTGATGGTATTTCTCAGAATTAAGTAATTTTATTAGTTGAAATGCATCATGACTCTAGAGAAATCTAGATGTGAAAATAGTACAGAGATATATCAGTTTATTTCTTTTTTAGGTCAACTCAACATATTTTTAATATCTAGGTTTTTTTATCTTTAAAATGTCATGAATACATTTTTACATTTATAACTCCTAGAACTGCATTTTTATTTTATTTGTTTTCATTGGAGTATAGTTGACATGCAATGTTAATTAGTTTCAGGTATATAACATAGTGATCAAACTTCTCTACACTTCACCACACCTCTAGATACCTTCTGTCAACATACAAAGCAATTATGTCATTGACTATATTATGTATGCTGTGCCTTTTATTATTGTGGCTTATTCATTCCATAACTGGAAGCCTGTGTCTCCCACTCCCCTTACCCATTTTGCCCACCCCCTCATCCCTTCCCTTCTGGCCACCATCAGTTTGTTCTTGGTATTTGTAAGTCTGATTCTGCTTTTTTGTTTGCTTATTCATTTGTAGAACTACATTTTAAAATTATCTGTATTTTCTCCCCATTTTGCTAAACATACCTTTAGGGGAGAGACCATTTCTCTTCCTTCCCTCACTGCTTCACTATCTAGTCTATATTCCACTTCACTGTGTTTCTGCTGTCCACTAAATACAATTTATCACATCTCCATTTGGTTTTGAATTCATATTTTCACAGTGAAGTTTTCTTTATTTGAAATCATGAAATATCTACTTAAAATATTAAAAGTCAAAGTAATTTTTATGAATATTCATGAGAGTATTGGAATACACTTGAAAATTTCAACTAGTTTTATGGGGTAGATTCATATTTGATGTAATGATCACAGCAATATTGTCCTTCAAACTTAGCTATATCCTAAAAAAATAACCTATGACAAAACAATTACAGGCCCATCAAAATTAATATTAATTGATACAAGCTCACTAAAGGAACTTTTCTGTGAGTAAATCACACCTCGATATTTGATAAATCTCAAGCTTTCTTCTTTTGAGGTCAGTCTTTGATCCCAGCCAATCCAGGAATCTTACCCAACACTAGCTCCGTGTATTGTGCACAGTGGTGGCTAGTTACCGGCATCTAAGGACTCTGTTGTTGGTCATGGCAGTTATACTTTGCTCAAGGCAGACCCTCCCTTCTTTTGGCCACACTATGGTATTTCTCCCCAAAGGCAGCCTGTGTCTATGGTCAGTCAGGTCAGGTGTAGTTAAAGAAATGGGAGGATCTTGGGGTGCGTGGGTGGCTCAGACAGTTAAGCCTCTGACTTCAGCTCAGGTCGTGAACCCACGGTTTGTGAGTTCGAGCCCTGTGTCAGGCTCTGTGCTGACAGCTCAGAGCCTGGAGCCTGCTTTGGATTCTGTGTCTCCCTCTCTCTCTGACCCTCCCCTGCTCACACTCTGTCTCTGTCTCTCTCTGAAGAGTAAATAAACATAAAAAATTTTTTAATGAAAAAAAGAAATGGGAAGATCTTTTATTGACTGTGGTTTTCATGGATTCTTTCCTCTTCTTCAAAGGCCACTCTGAAGAGCCCATGTGAGAATTTCATGGACTGAACAACAGACACTGTATAAACCAGTCGGTTTCAGTCATCTTTATTGTCTTCTCTCTTTCCTAGTTAAAAGTGTCCCTCTTTTTATGGGGAAGAAAAAAATGTACCTTCTTAATTTCTAACATCAGGAAGATTTCTATATTTACTCCTATCGTACTGAGCATGGAAGATGTAAGAACATTTAAGTCAGAAACACAACTTAAATAAACATAATTTAATCCATTTTTTCAAATGTGGAAATGGACTGAAGTACTTGAAATGCATATACTGAACTAAAGTAGCATTTTAAGGGAAAAATTCTAACTGACCTTCATATTACAAATACATTTTTATACTTTTCAAGGTGTGCATGTAAACTTTTATTTAACAAACACTTATACAGTGTTTGCTATGTGCCAAATACTATGTGCCTTTATATATATCTATATCTATGTATATATATGTTTTTAAATATATATATTTAAATATGTTTTTATATATATATAAAATATATATATAAATGTATGTTTTATATAAATATAAAATTATATGTTTTATATAAATATATATAAAATATAAACATTTTTAAATATATAAAAATAAATATATATATTTAAATATATATATTTATATACATACATATATGTTAATTGGTTTGATTCTCATAATAAACTAGAAGGCAGGTACTATTATTTTTTAAACTGTTTTATTTTTTTATTTTTTTAAATTTACATCCAAATTAGTTAGCATATAGTGCAACAATAATTTCAGGAGTAGATTCCTTAGTGCCTCTTACCCATTTAGCCCATGCCCTCTCCCACAATCCCTCCAGTAACCCTCAGTTTGTTTTCCATATTTTTGAGTCTCTTCTGTCTTGTCCCCCTCCCTGTTTTTATATTATTTTTGTTTCCCTTCCCTTATGTTCATCTGTTTTGTCTCTTAAAGTCCTCATATGAGTTAAAGTCCTCATATGAGTGAAGTCATATGATTTTTGTCTTTCTCTAATATCACTTAGCAGAATACTCTCCAGTTCCATCCACGTAGTTGCAAATGGCAAGATTTCATTCTTTTTGATTGCTGAGTAATGCTCCATTGTATATATATACCACATTTTCTTTACCCATTCATCCCTCGATGGACATTTGGGCTCTTTCCATACTTTGGCTATTGTTGATAGTGCTGGTATAAACATGGGGGTGCACATGTCCCTTCAAAACAGCACATCTCTATCCCTTGGATAAATGCCCAGTAGTGCAATTGCTGGGTCGTAGGGTAGTTCTATTTTTAGTTTTTTGAGGAACCTCCATACAGTTTTCCAGAGTGGCTGCACCAGCATGCATTCCCACCAACAATGCAAGAGATCCTCTTTTTCTGCATCCTTGCCAACATCTGTTGTTGCCTGAGTTGTTAATGTTAGCCATTCTGACAGGCAAGGTGGTATCTCATTGTGGTTATGATTTGTATTTCCCTGATGATGAGTGATGTGGAGCATTTTTTCATGTGTCAGTTGGCTGTCTGGATGTCTTCTTTGGAGAGGTGTCTGTTCATGTCTTTTGCCCATTTCTTCACTGGATGATTTGTTTTTTGGGTGTTGATTTGATAAGTTCTTTCTAGATTTTGGATACTAACCCTTATCTGATATGTCATTTGCACATATCTTCTCTCATTCTGTTGGTTGCTTTTTAGTTTTGCTGATTGTTTCCTTCGCTGTGCAGAAGCTTTTTGTTTTGATGAGGTCCCAGTAGTTCATTTTTGCTTTTGTTTCCCTTGTCTCTGGAACTGTGTTGAGCAAGAAGTTGCTGCGGCCAAGACCTAAAAGGTTTTTGCCTGCTCTCTCCTCAAGCATTTTGATGACTTCCTGTCTTACATTGAGGTCTTTCAACCATTTTGAGTTTATTTGTGTGTATGGTGTAAGAAAGTGGTCCAGGTTCATTTTTCTGCATGTCGCTGTCCAGTTTTCCCAGCACCACTTGCTGAAGAGACTGTCTTTATTCTATTGGATATTCTTTCCTGCTTTGTCAAAGATGAGCTGGCCATAAGTTTGTGGGTCCATTTCTGGGGAAAGCAGGTACTATTATTATCTCTCTATACAGATGAAGATGTTCAGCAGTTTGCCTATGATCACAAAACTATTAAGTGATTTAAACAACTGTGTTATACTGAGTCTCATGATTTGGAAAAAGCAAGCTTACAGCATGGGTAGTATATGATGATAGAATATTATCATCTCCATTGGGCAAACGTAGAATTTACATTTACATTACATTTACATTACATTTACATTAGAAGGAAGCATTTACATGTTCTGCTCAAGGACAGCTAAATAGAATAGAGCTCATCCTGGAACCTAGAATGAGAAGGCACTTTTCCTGACTCTTGACCAAAATTTCTTTCCATTATAACATCCTGCCAAAGATTCTGCAGTGTGTTAACTACATCAGGTAAATGTAAATTTTTAAAAATTCTTTTCCCAAGGTATAATTTATCAATGTTAAATTTTAGCATTTGAGTGCATTTTTGTGAAACAAAATCAAAATGTAAAATTTAAACAATTAAATTACTACATAAATGATATTAACAGGATGCATGAAGAACCAAGCCTCAGAGATCAATAGTTTTACCATTTCAGTTCAACAAACTCCACCCCTCAGTCCCAGATACCACCATTCCACTTTCTGTCTGTATGAATTTAACTATTCTCTTTACATCCTATAAGTGGAATAATATAATATTTGTGATTTTGTAATTATGTTCTTTCATTTAGTGTAATGTCCTCAAGGTTCATCTATGTTGTAGCGTATGTCAGATTTTCCTTTCTCTTTAAGGCTGAATAATATTCCATTGTGTATAGACCACAGTTTATTTATTTATCAGTTGATGATACTTGGCTTATTTCCTCCTTTTGGCTATTGTAAATAATGTTGATATGAACATGGGCATATTATTATCTCTTCGAGTCTCTGCTTTTAATTCTTTTGGGTATATACTCAGAAGTAGAACTGCTAGATGATGTGATAATTCTATTTTTAATATTTTGAGAAATCATCATACTGTTTTATATTGTAGTTGTACTTTATATTCCTATTAATAATACACATTTATTCCAATTTCTCCACATCTTTTCCTATACCTGTTTGTTTTGGTTTGTTTATATCTGTTTTTGTTATTGTCATTAGTAGTCAACTAGTGGGTGTGAGGTATTATCTCATTATAGTTTTAATTCACATTTCCCTAATGATTAGTGATGTTAAACATCTTTTCTTGTGCTTATTGGACATTTGTACATCTTACTTGGAGATATGTCTATTCAAGTCCTTTGTCCACTTTTTAATTGGGTTTTTTTGTTGTTGTTGAATTACAGGAGTTCTTTATATATTCTAGATAGTAACTCTATCAGATACAATGCTGTTTGCAAAGAGTTTCTCCCATTCCATAAGTTGCATTTTTCACTCTGTTGATTGTGTCCTCTTATGTGCAGAAGTTTGTGTTTTTGGTCTAACCTCATTCATCCATTTTCCTCTGCTGCCTGTATTTTCATTATCATATCTAAGACATTACTGCCAAACCCAGTGCCATGAAGCTTTCTTTCTGTGTTCCTCTAAGATTTATGTACTCATAGCTCTTACATTTAGGTCTTTGATCTATTTTGAGTTAACCTTTGTGGATGGTGTAAAGTAGGGTCCAACTTCATGCTAATTGTAAATATGCCAGTCTTCCCAATGCCATTTATTGAAAAGACTATCTTTTTCCTGTTGAAACCTGTTTGTACCCTTGCTGAGAATCATTTATATAGGAGTGCCTGGGTGGTTCAGTTGGTTAAGTGTCTGATTCTTGGTTTTGACTCACGTCAAGATCTCACAGTTTGTGGGTTCAAGGCTGCTTGCATTTCTCTGTCTCCCCTGTCTCTCTGCCCCTCCCCCCTCACTCTGTCTCTCTCAAAATAAACTTTAAAAAAGTTAAAAAAAGAAAATCATTTAAATAGATTACATATATAGTCTATTTATGTATATGTAAATCTATTTATAATCTATACATAATACTTTTATATATATATATATAATATATATAAAATGGTTTATTTCTATATTCTGTATTCTTTTGGTCCTTTGTCTGTCATTGTGCTAATACCACACTACTTATTGTGCTAACACCACACTGCTTTATTGCAGCTTCGCAGGAAGTTATAAAATCAGAAAATGTGAGATCTCCAATTTTGTTTCTCAGGATTGTTTTGGTTATTTGGGGTCTTTTAAGTTTCTACATCACTTTGAGGTTGAATTTTTATGTATTTAAAAATACTCATTGGAGTTTTGATAGGGATTGCATTGAATCTGCAGATCATTTTGGGTAGTACTAACATCTTAAATTATTAAATATTTCAGTCCATGAACACAGAATGGCTTTCTTTTTATCACTGTCTTTCTTTGAGCCACATTGTATAATCTCAGTGTATATACATTTCACCTTCTTAGTTGAGTTTATTCCTAATGCTATTTTAAAGGGAACTGTTTTCTTAATTTCCTTTGGGAATTGTTCATTGCTAGCATAGAGGAATGTAACTGATTCTCGTGCATTCATTTTGTATCTTGCAATTGCTCTTGAATTTATGCTAATAGTTTTTGTTGAAATCTAGGGTTTTCTATATATCACATAATATTTTCTGATTGAATTTTACTTCTTCCTTTCAATTGGGATGGCTTTTATTTCATTTCCTTGCTTAAGTGCTCTGGCTGGACTTCTAATACTATGCTAAATAGAAGTGGCAAAAGTGGGCATCACTGTCTTCAGAGCACTGAGTTTGTCACCAATGAGTAGAATATTAGTTTGAGTTTTACAAAGATGCTTTTATTATGTTGAGGTGGCTTCCTTCTATTCCTATTTTATTAACTTTTTTCTTTTAATCTGGGAAGGGTATTGAATTTTGCCAAATACTTTGTCTACTCTAAGATAACCATGTAGGTTTTTCCCCCTTTATTCTGTTAATGTGGTATAATACAGTTAGTGATTTTCACGTGTTGAACCATGCTTGCATTCAGTAATAAATCCCACTCATTCATGTTGCAGAATCCCTTTAATGTGCTGTGAAATTCTGTTTTCAAGTATTTTATGGAGAATTTTTGCATTACTATTCATCAGGGATATTGGTTCATAGTTTTCTGGTCTCTTTGCCTTTGGTATTACAATGATGCTGGTCTAAAAGAATGATCTGGGAAGTATTCACTCCTTTTTAATTTTTTGGAAGAGTCTGAGAAGCACTGATATTAATTCTCTTTAAATTAGAATTCACCAGTAAAACCATGTGGTCCTGGACTTCTCTTTGTTGGGAAGTTTTTTGTTACATATTCAATATCATTATTACTAATAGGTCTGTTCAGATTTTCTATTACTTCGTGATTCAGTCTTGGTAGGTTTGTCCATTTCATTTAGGTTGCCCAATCTGTTGACATACAATTGTCATAGTAGTCTCTTAGAATCCTTTTTTATTTCCATAAAATTGTTAGTAATGCTCCTCTTTTATTTTTTCATTTATTTTATTCTATTAATTCCGTTATAGTTAACATACAGTGTTATATTAGCTTCAGGTGTAAAATATAGTGATTCAATAATTCTATACATTACTCAGCGTTCATTGTAATAAGTGTACTCTTAATCCCTTCAACTATTTCTCTGGTCCTACCACCCCTCTGGTAACCATTAGTTTGTTCACTATGGTAAAGAGTCTCTTTTTTTGGTTTGCCTTTTCTCTTTGTTTTGTTTCTTAAATTCCACGTATGAGTGAAATCATATGGTATTTATATTTATCTTGCTTTCTTATTTTATTAGCTCTCTATTTACATCCATGTTGTGGCACATGGCAAGGCTTCATTCTTTGTAGCTAATACTCTACTGTATGTGTGTATATACACACACACACACACACAAATGTGTGCCACCTCTTCTGTATCCATTAATCTATCAATGGAAACTTGGGTTGCTTTCATATTTTGGCTATTATAAATAATGCTGCTATAAGCATTTGGCGTGCATATATCTTTTGAAATTGGTGTCTTCGCATTCCCTGGGTAAATACCCAATTGTAGAATTACTGGATCATTTGGTAGATCTATTTTTAATTTTTTCAGGAACCTCCACACTATTTTCAACAGTGTCTATACCAGTTTGCATTCCTACCAGTAGTATACCAGAGTTCCTTTTGCTACACATCCTCCCAACACTTCTTGTTTCTTATGTTTTGTATTTTAAGCCATTCTGAAAGGTGTGAGGTGATAATCTCATTATGATTTTGATTCACATTTCCCTGATGATGAGTGATACTGAGCATCTTTGCATGTATCTATTGGCAGTCTTTATGTCTTCTTTGGAGAAATGTCTATTCATGTCTTCTGCCTATTTTTTAATTGAAGTATTTGGCTTTTTGGTGTTGAGTTGTATAAGTTCTTTATATATTTTGGATACTAACCACTTATCAAATATGCCCTTTGCAAATACCTTCTCCCAATCAGTAGGTTGCCTTTTAGTTTTGTTGATTGTTTCCTTCTGTTTTTATTCTGATGTAGTCCTAATGGTTTACTTTTGCTTTTGTTTCCCTTACCTCAGGAGACTATCTAGAGAAATGTTGCTATGGCCGATGTCAGAAAAATTAGTGTCCGTGCTGTCTTCTGAACTTTTATGGTTTCAGGTCTTACATGTAGGTCCTTCATCTATTTTGAGTTTATTTTTGTGTATGGTATGATAAAATGGTCCAGTTTTATTCTGTGCATTTGGATGTCCAGTTTTACCAACACCATTAATTCAACAGACTTTTTCCCATTTCCTAACCTTGCCTCCTTTGTCACAAATAAATCATATAATCATGGGTTTATATATGGGCTCTCTATCCTGTTCTATTGATCTATGTGTCTATTTTTGTTTCACTACCATACTGTTTTGATTACTACAACTTTGCAGTATATATCTTTAAATCACATTTTGCTATCTGTTAGCTTTGTTCTTCTTTTGCAAGATTACATTGGATATTCTAAGTCTTTTGTGGTTACATACAAATTTTAGGATTATGTGTTTTAGTTCTCTGAAAAATGTTATTGGTATTTTGACAGGGATTTCATTAAATCTGTACATTGCTTTGGGTAGTATGGACATTTTAACTATATTTATTCCTCCAATTAATGAGTATGGAATATCTTTCCATTTGTTCCTTCATCTGTAACTTTTTTCGTCAGAATTTTGTAGCTTTCAGAGGGTAGGTATTTAATTTCTTTGGTTACATTTATTCCTAGGTATTTTGGTATTTTGGGTGTAATTTTAAATGGAATTTATTTTCTTAATTTATATATCTTCATTATTTATATATCTTTATATATCTTCATTATTAGTATATAGAAATGTCACAGATTTCTGTACATTGATTTTTTTATCCTGCAACCTTAATTAGTTTATTTATCAGTTCTAGCAGTTTTTTGCTGGAATCTTCCGGGTTTTCTATATATAGTATCATGTCACTTGTAAAGAGTTAAAGTTTTACATCTTCCTTACTAATTTGGATTTTCTTTTGTTTCTTTTTCTTGTCTGATTGCTGTGACTAGGACTTCCAGTACTTTGTTGAGTAAAAGTGGTAAGAGTGGACATCTTTGTCTTGTTCCTGATCTTTGGGGAAAAACTGTTTTTCACCATTAGTCTGATGTTAGTTGTAGTTTCTTCATACATGACCTTTAATACTTTGAGATGTGTCCCACTAAACTTACTTTGTTGAATGTTTATGTCATGAATGGATATTGTACTTTATCAAGTGCTTTTTCTGTGTCTGTGAAATGGTCATGTGGTTTTTATCCTTTCTGTTGTTAATGTGATGTATAACACTGATTAGCAAATATGGAACCAGCCTTTCATCCCAGGAATAAATCCCACTTGATTTTGGTGAATGATTTTTTAAATGTATAGTTGGATTTGGTTTGCTAATATTTTGTTGAGGATTTTTGCATTTGTGTTCATCAGAGATATTCACCTGGTGTTCTTTTTTTGTAGTGTCTTTATCTGGGTTTGGATTCAGGGTAACGCTGGGCTCATAGAATGAGTTGGAAAGCTTTCCTTCCTCTTCTATTTTATGGAATGGTTTGAGAACAGGTATTAAGTCTTTTTGAAATGTTGCGTAGAATTCACATGTGAAGCTGTCTGGGCTGAATTTTTCTTTGTGGGGGAGTTTTTCAATTACTGATTTACTGTGTCATTCAGAGCCACTGCTTCCTTGTTGATTTTCTGTTTGGGTGGATCTATCCATCGATGAAAATGGGGTGTTAAAAGACCTTACTAATAATGTATTGCATCAAGTACTTCCTTTATGTTTGTTAGTAGCTGCTTTATGAATTTGGGTGGGTGCTTCTGTGTTTGGCGTATAAATATTTATAATTATTATATCTTCTTGTTGGATCAGTCCCATTACCATCTGGTGTTCTTCTTTGATGTTAAAGTCTTTCTTGTTGTTTTAAATTCTACATTTTCTGACACAAGTATTCCTATGCTGGCTTTATTTTCACTTCAATTTGCATGATAAATGCTTTTCCATTGCTTTACTGTCAATCTGCCTTTGTCTTTAGGTCTGAAATGAGTTCCTTACAGGCAGGATAAACATGGATCTTGCTCTTGCTCTTTTTGTGCATTCAGTCTCCCTATGTCTCTAATTCTTTAATTTTTTGAAATTTATTTATTTTGAGAGAGAGCACAAGTCAAGTGGGGAAGGGGCAGAGAGGGATAGGGGGAGTATTCCAAGCAGGCTCCATACTGTCAACATGGAGCCCAAAACAGGGTTTGAACCCATGAAACATGACATCATGACCTGAGCTGAAATCAAGAGTCAGACGCTCAACAAACTGAGCCACCTAGGCACACCAGTCATCCTCTATGCCTTTTGTTTGGAGCACTTAGTGTATTTATTTTCAAATTATTTACAGATACACAATTATTGCCATTTTGTTACTTGTTTTTGTAGTTCTTCTCTGTTTCTTCCCTTGCTCTCTCTTCTCATGGCTTTTGGCTTTCTTTAGTGATATATTTGGATTCCTTTCTCTTTATTTTTTGTATATCTATTACTGTTCTTTGATATGTGGTTACCATTTGGTATGTAAATTACATCTTCTGCTTATAGCAGTCTACCTTATGTTGATGGTCGCTTAATTTTGAACCCATTCTTTACTCTTCTCCCCTCCATGTTTTAGGCATATGGTGTCATACTATATGTCTTTTTATTTTGTAAATCCCTCGACTAATTTTTATAGATATACTTATTTTTACTGCTTTTGTGCTTCCTAATTTTCTTACTTCTACTTATTGTCTTTGCTTTCCACTCAAAGAATGTCCTTAACATTTCTTGTAGGGCTGGTCTAGTGGTCACAAATTCCATTATCTTTTATCTGTGAAACTCTTTCTCTGTATTCTGAATGATTTTCTTCTTGGATAGAGTATTCTTGGCTGTAGGTTTTTTTCTTTCAGCACTTTGAATATATCATGCCACTGCTTTCTGGCTGGCAAAGTTTCTGCTAAAAATCAGCCTATAGCCTTATCGAGTTTCCCTGGTATGTAGCTATTTTCTTTTCACTTGCTGCTTTTAAAGTTCTCTATTTATCACTACTTTTTTCCATTTTAGTTACTATGTGTCTCGGGATGGACCTCCTTGGGTTGATTTTTTTGGGAGGCTTTCTGTGCCTTTTGCATCTGTTTGTTTCTTTCCTTCCCCAGATTCAGGAAGTCTTCAGCTATAATTTCTTCAAATAAACTTTCTGCTCCCTCTCCTCTCTTCTTCTAGTATCGCTATAATGTGAATGTTAATTATGCTTGATGGTGTCCCTGAGTTCCCTAAGTCTTTTCATTTTTAATTACTTTTTTCTCTCTCCTGTTCAGCTTGTTTTCCATTACTCTGTCCTCTAAGTCACTGATCTGTTCTTCTTCCATCTAGTGTATTTTTATTTCAGTGTGGGTTTTTTGTTTTTTTTGTTTTGTTTGTTTTGGTTTTTTTTTTTTTTTTTTTTGAGAGTGCATGTGTATGCACATGTGAGCAGAGGAGGGGAAAAAGAAGAGGGAGAAAAATAATGTTAAGCAGCCTCCACACCCAGCATGGAGCCCCATTGCTGGGCTCAATCTCAAAACTGTGAGATCATGACCTGACCTGAAATTAGGAGTCAGATGTTTAACGGACTGAGCCACCCAGGCATAAAAATACATCTAGTGTATTTTTAATTTCAGTTACTGAGTTATTCATCTATGATTGGTTCTTTTTATGTTTTCTATATTTTTGGTAAACTTCTCACTGAGGTCTTCAGCTCTTTTCTCAAGTTCAGTGAATATTTTTATGAGCATTACTTTTTCTATCAGAGTATACTTATCTCTGTTTAGGTCTCTTGCTGTGATTTTGTGCTGTTCTCTCATTTGGGATGTATTCCTCTGTCTCCTCATTATTTTCTAATTCTCTGTGTCTGTTTGTATGTTTAAGGAAAGTCAGCTACATCTCCTGCCTTTAAAAGTAGTGGAGGCGCCTGGGTGGCTCGGTTAAGCTTCCGACTTTGGCTCAGGTCATGATCTCACACTTCGTGGTTGGAGCCCCGCATCCGCCTCTGTGCTGACAGCTTAGAGCCTGGAGCCTGCTTTGGATTCTGTGTCTCTCTCTTTCTCTCTGCCCCTCCCCCACTCATGCTCTGTCTGTCTCTCAAGAATGAATAAACGTTAATTTTTTTTTTTTTAAGTAGTGGCCTTTCGGGGCACTGGGTGGCTCAGTCAGTTAAGTGTCTGACTTTGGCTTAGGTCATGATCTTACAGTTTGTGGGCTTGGGTCCCGCATCGGGCTCTGTGCTGACAGCTCAGAGTATGGAGCCTACTTTGGATTCCGTGTGTGTGTCTCTCTCTTGAAAATAAATAAACATTAAAAGTTACAAAAAAAAAAGTAGTGGCCTTAAAAAGAAAAGATCCTGTAGTACCCTGCAATGCAATGTCTCCTGTTCACCAGAACTTTGCATATCAGATGTGTTGGCTGTTGTCATAGGGTTTGGTCCTTGTGTTTTCAGTGGACCAGTCTGGGGCCACCTTGTGCTTGCTTACACTGAGTCAGAGCAGACATTTGCCAGAGATTCAGTAGTTCCAAACTGCAGAAGAGCACAGGGTCAGTCAGTGTCAGGAAGGTCCACGTCAGCAGGAGGAGACCTGAAGCCACAGGGGATCAAGGCAGGCTGGATCGTAGAAGTAAGATCCACAAAAGCAGGTGGGCTGGGACACATGGTGTTAGAAGGTTTGTGCAGGTCCTCTGTGATTGGGGACCTGGATCTGAGGCCTGGCTGGAAGGGGGATAGCTGCAAGAAAACATGGCAGTGGGGTGCACTGTTAGCAAGCCAGGTGGCAAGTCCTGGCACCATGGTGGTTCCTGTAAGTGTCTATGCATGTAGGCTGCGAAGCACGGGAGGGAAATGGTGCCTACCAGTTCCTTTGTTCCTGGAGAAGTCTCCCAATGATTCCTGCCCCTCCAGTACATGCTCTGAGATGAGTGAACATATCTCCTTCCCATATACCCTGGGTGATTTTCAAACTGGTGCTTCTATGCTGCATCTCCACAGGCTGTTTGTTGTGCTATCTTTTTAAAGGCTGGGACTCAGTTTCCTCTTGCCCTACCAGCTGTCCTGTGAGACCAGTGATTTTTAAAGTTCCAGGCTTTAAGCCTCGATGACTGTAAGAACTCATGAAACTCCCCCCTCTGGTTTTCAGATCCAAATGTTATCGGGATTTGTCTTTCCCACGTGGGCTCCCAGTGCGTGAGGTGAGGGTCTGTTACTTCCTCCTTTCTAAAGCTGTGGTGTCCCTCCCTCCTGTGAACCGTCTGGTGGATCCCTTTAGAGCCTGTGTCTCTGCCTTTCCTATCCTCTCTGATGTGGTCTCTTCTCTACTTGTAGCTGTGGAGAGTCTGTTCTGCCAGTCTTTGGGGCATTTTCTGGGTTATTTACCCCGATATGGCTGTTATTTAGTTGTATCTATGGACAAGATGAGCTTAGGGTCCTCCTCCTATTAGGTCATCTTTCCCAGAAGTCCCTAAAATCTTTTGACTTTAGTTATTTGAGTCTCCTCTCCCTCTCTCTCTTTTCATCACTGTAGCTAAAGGTTTGTCAATTTTGTGATATGTTTGAGGAACCAACTCTTAGTTTTGAGGGTTCATTAGTATTTATATTAACTTTACTATTTTATACTTCTGTTCAAATCTATTAGTTGGAAAATATAATGCAATAATAAAATTAAAATAAAGAGATGGGTTGATGGAATAGATTTAATTACACCTCTAGGAAGTAGCACACCCAGGAACCAATACAAGTTTTCTTGACTAAATCCCCACTGTGCCACCCAAAATGTAGCATATACTTTTTTCTAAACCTGTTTTTAGAATCATTAATATAATATTGAATATAACTGCTGACATGGTGAGAAAAGAGGCTATTTATTTTTGAGAGAGCACACCTGCATGAGTGGGGCAGGGGGAGAGAGAGGGGAAGAGAGAGAATCTTAAGCAGGCTCCATAGCCAGTGTGGAGCTCAACACGGGGCTCAATCTCATGACTTTGAAATCATGACCTGAGCCGAAATCAGGAGTCAGAAGCTTAACGGACTGAGCCACCCAGGCACCCCGGTAGGAGGCTATTTAAAAAGTAAAATCAAGGGGTACCTGGGTGGCTCAGTCTGTTGAGCAGCTGACTTTAGCTCAAGGCATGATCTCACGACTCGTGAGTTTGAGCTCTGCATCAGGGTCACTGCTATCAGCACAGAGCCTGCTTCAGATCTTCTGATCCCCTTTTTCTCTACTCCTTTCCTGCCTGCAGTCTCTCTCTCTCAAAAATGAAATAAATCTTTAAAAAAAATAAGTACATTCAAGAATTGGCATACATGATCGTGTTTAAGAGATAGCTGGAGCAAAAGGCAATTATGAAACTGCCCTGATATGTAGGTCCCTGTAAGAGGAGGGATGCACAAGTTGGGATGGAGTTCATTGAAAGGCCACTGCTAAAAAACGACTGAAGTGTATAAGGGCACCTGCATGGGAGGATGGGAGGAAGAGTTGATGGAACTCAGGTTGCTTCTGTAGTGTCTGGGCTTCATCCTCAATAGCACTTTTTCTCAGGAACAATTGGCTTATTCCATATAAAGCCAGTCTGTACTCCAGGGTGATTTCTCTCCAGGATTTTATAGACAGCATTTTCCAAGATAAAATGAGCAGTTATAGATTAAGTATTATATGGCCAAATCTGTGAAATACCTTTTAAACATCAGGCAAGCCTCCATCTATTTGTGCATGAGCCAGGTCTGTCATTTACATTGCTATTTGTCAGAGGATCTGCAGACTGTTGGCATAGTTGGCATTAGTTTAATTAACACTGAAGCTTATAAATCAAAGTAAAGACTTCATATATCCTTTGAGACTTATGTTACTAACTGCTAAGAATAATTCTACTTTCTGCAGAGAAGTGAAAATTGGAAACCAAGAGTATAAATTTGGCTAATTTGACAATAGTTGTTACATCTATTAATTATCTTCTTTTAAATACATACATAAAATATTTTATTATCTATAATCAGTTGGCACAGATTTTGTGGAGTTGGGAATACAGACGCTTTTTTATTTCAAATTCTCCGTATTTGGTTCATACTCCTATTACCCAGCAATTATATTTAAAGCAAAAGTTAACCTGCTCTCATAAAATTATATAATCATGTAATCAGAAGGGAAATTAGTGGTTCTCTTGTTCTGCTTTGGAGAGATCTACTCAATATGGTCTCATTTAAAATTTTTAGTAACAAAATTTTCAGCATGCTGGTTTTAACCAGTTTTAAATCACTCAAGTTCATTTTTATAACTTTCCTACCTATAACTTTCCTATTCCTTTTACAAATTTCCTATCAGTCTTCCTTCCTTCTCTTTAATAACAGTTCTCTCTAGTTCTTTGAGATTTACGTAATACATTGGAGTATACAGACTCCATGCCGCTGTGCCCCTTCATTCTGAGGGAGGGCTCCAGCAATGGTGATCCTGTAGCATGAAGTTAAACACTGTAAGGGGAATGGGCCTGTTCAAAGATCACCTTCCTCTTTGATCCTGCTCTTTCACGGGGTTTGGTTTTGCAACTGATGGTACTGCCATTTTCTCCTTCCCCAAACTCAAGTTCAGCGTCACCCTTTCTCTCTTGAGTTCATATCTCAGTGGCTCTGCTTTACCTAATATTGACTTTCTCTGTGGTAGTCACATTACCATTGTCCTCACTAATCCCTACTTAGCCTATCACAGTAACAACAAGCCTGGTTGCTTAGGCTCAAATCCTTGTGTTCCTTAGTGTGGTCTCCATCTGGCCCTCACTACCTCTCTCTCTACCTGGTGACTCTGAGAGCTGCTATTTAGGTCATGTGCTTGAGGGGCTAGTATCAGGTTAAGGTCACCGCAGCCTGCTTGGCCAAATAAAATGAATGCGGAGGCAGCACTACCATCAGGTAGCTAAGCTAAACTTCCAGCACACACACGCATACAAAACCATATTAGCTTTGTCTTGCTTGTGGTATAAGGTTGAAAGTTCTAGCCTTATTTTCCAGATCTTGTGGTCTTGTATAATTTGCCCTAACTCTACCTTTCTAAGTTTCTTTCCAGATCCTTCTGTCTAGCTCTTCTGTGTTCGAGCACAAAAGAGGACTGAACTTCTTTTCCTTAAAATGTTAAGAAAACTCCTAACTCATCCTTTGCTCATGCTCTCCCTTATTCTATCTTTACCTCTTTTCTTCCACATCACCTTGCAAGATCTCTCTCAGATGGCATGTTCTCACTGAAGTTTCCACCACTACCCTTATTCGAAATTAACCTCCCTTCTTTCATCTTCCACTGCTTGTTTTGCCTGTATCAGAGCGTAACTTTTATCTTTCTTTCTTACACTTACTGCCTTACATTGCTCTCTCCTCTACCTAATTGGGAAAGAAAGAAACTCACTGCAGGCAGAGATTTTCATATCGATCTTCCTCTTTATTTGTCTGAATGTCTATTATAGTGGCTTCCATGTGGTGGGAGCAAGATGAACAGTGGCTGCTTGAAGGATTCACCATCTCTCACCAGATGCCCTATTCAACATGCCTTACTGAGGTAGCCAGGGCGTCCTGAATATGCTAAGACTGTAATTCTTCCTCATCAAGACTCATTCTGTTTTTCAAGTATTCAAGATAAGCAGAGTCTTTTGGAGATAACGCCATGTGACTTCTCTTCTTTTGTATCTGCTTTTGCCTGGATGGGGGTGGAAGAAAGGGGCACAGGCAGTTCAAATCCCTATATCACAGTTTGCTTTTCCACAGCACCTTTCATAGATCATAGGTCTCAGTGCCCAGATGGTTTTCTTCTATTACCCACTAATTATTAATGAGGATGCACAGCAAAGCCTCCACAGAGTAGCATCTGGAAAGCTATAATTTTCTGGAGCTCCATTTCAATAACATGCTTCTGTCTGAGTGTTTAGATTCTCCTCCCAGAGAGGAGAGTCTCCTCCCTCCACAGGAATAAAGCCATCTACCTTGTGGCTCAGTGGCTCCTGATCTTTTGGCACAAGGGAGGGAAGCAGGGCACCCCTGAGTGTGCCGATTCACAATCCCCAGGTGCTGCAGTGTTGTGGTGAGTGAGGTCTGAGTGGGGATGTGGAGTCAGAGTTACTGTTTTATTTATTTATTTATTTATTTATTTATTTTATTGACAGAGTGGGAGAGAGAGAGAGGGACAAAACTCTCTTGGGGGAGGGGCAGAGAGAGAGGGAGACACACAATCTGAAGCAGGCTCCAGGCTACGAGCTGTCAGCACAGAGCCCGATGTGGGGCTCGAACTCATGAACCATGAGATCATGACCTGAGCCGAAGTCTGATGCTTAGCCGACTGAGCCACCCTGGTGCCCCAATAGCTATCTACTTTCTATGGCCAAAGTCAATTTTATCCAAATTTTGAAATTTGGCAGAACAGACTCTAAGCCCAAAATAATTTGGTAAAACATTCACTAATTCTCCCTTTAATGATAGGGAATATTGAACCAATTTATAGGAAGGAACATTATAAATGTTATGTGGCAAGTACCAGGGATTAGGATATGTGATTTTTTTAAAAAATCACTCATGCCTGAGTTTTCCTTATAAACTGAAATTCAAACTCATGTCAAAATTTTTAATAGAATGTTAAAGATAAGTTTTGAAGTAAACAGTAATTTCAGAATAGGATACAGAAGCTTGAAGTCAGAAATAAGTACAAAATAACCCAATACCATCTGATATTTGAATCTTCTTGAAAGTATTTCCATGAATTGATAGTTTATCTTTGTTACAGATTTGAGGTGTCAAGGGTCCCAGTAATTTCTCCCAGAGACGACTACTGTCTCCTGAGTTCCCCTTGGGGTCAACCTGAATGAGTCCATTTCCTCTCTACTGAACAGTCTCCTAGCCAATGTCCCATGTTTCCCACCTGGCCCACATTCGACATGGTTCCTGTCATTTGTTTCATCCTTTGAATGAAAACTTTCAGCTTTCTTGGTTTTGCCAGGCTTGACTTTTAATGCTTACTGTACAAGCAATTAACAGGATTTGAAAGGTCAATGGGAAACAGATTAAAGAACATTTTCTGAATGCCAGCACCCCATGAAGCCAGGTCTGGAATGTGAAGGGTCATCCCTGTAGACATTCTGACTCCCCCTCCCCCTTTGTCAATTATTAGGTGGTTTATGAGAATCCAAACAGCATTAATCAAAGTGACAGGGGGAAAATCCTGTATTTGTACATGCCATTTAGGAAAAGTTATTTTAGTATAAGAAGTCTTGCTTTTGGAAATTTGCAAGCATGCACGCACAGGGGCATTTGTCTGCTTAGTCAGGAAAGGTAGTGATTACTGCGGGGACACTTCTCAGAGGGTTCCTGTGGTCCTACATCCTCATGCTCCTCTTTGGCACCCTCACTCCTAAACCAATTAGAAAAGTAGGCTAACAGCTCTGGGCAAATGGTCTGTCAGATGAAGACAAAGGTTTCAAGGAGGCAGGGAAATGGTTGGATAACACTGCTACATGAAGACAGAATATATAGTAGGTGTTTTCTCATACTCTGACTCTCAAAGGACATTCGATGGGTCCCTTGGGGCTTAAAAATACTAGTATCTATCAAAATCTTGCTTCCTGTACCATAGTACCTTTGCCTTGGGTTCTTTCAAATTGTACCAAATGTTTTCCAAAATTGAAAAGTGGGATGCATTATGGATACTTCTTTCTCATTTTAGCATCATATAATGATTTAATGAGCCTCACTGGGTTACAAATGGGATAGAACCATGTTCCCTTGTGTTCCTTTTTTCTTTCTAATAAAATGATCTCATAAGGTTGAAATCACTTTATTTCCTTTGGGAAAAATACAAGGCCTTCCCATTGATAAGAATAGTTAATTTCAACTTTAATTCTTTTTACTACATTTCAACTTTACTTTTTAAAAATACTTTTTGGTGGGGGGCATCTTCCTAATATCCCTTTAAAATAGTCTAATCCAGTATGAATCTGGTACCCTCAGTTCACTTATTAACTGGGATAAGTGCCTAACCTCAAAAATTGCTTAGCATTTTACTGTTCAATATATTCTACTACTCATGAGGGTAGCAAGAAATAAGATTTAAAAAATCATTATCAGATGAAAGATACTCATCAAATAAATGATCATTCTTAAGGAGAAATAGGGGATTGATTTTTTTTTTCTCATTTGAAAGCATTGACTTCAGGCTCATTTGTAATAAAATGATTTATTTATCATTGCCGAGCAGGGGAAATTGCTTTTCTAAAATAATAACACTCCTTTATTTTCTAAAAAAATTAGATAATTATAGCAGCACATAAGACACTAAGAATTTCCTCTACCACCCTAAGTCTCCCTCCCCATTCTCCAAATCTGCTATTTCCCTGAAAGTTTTCAAATCAGCAAGCTTGAAATGAGTTTCCTGAGAGTTCTTTTTCTCTTTTCCAAAATTTCCTAAGGTTACTCTATATATACCTAAATGCCAATAATTGTCTTGAATAGACTGAAGTAAAATAAATGAGGTGGCTAAAATTCATTTTTATCTCATAAATGTTACACCTTGTCAATTAAAACAAATACTCCTTTTCTGTGCCAAGAAAACATTTTCTGTTACATTCACAATCTGTTTCAACTGCCATTGGGTACAAGGAAAACCTCTAACAGATGGGAATCAGTAAATGGCAATTGCAAGAAGAACTGACTATCTGAATAACAAATGGAAGACATATTCTGTATTACCTTGGCAGGCAGACGTGGTTCTGAGGGCTTTTTGAGGCACTGTACTACTGATTCAGAGGACAAGACTGGGGTCGAGACACCCCCTGAAAAAGAAAATATATGTATGCTTTACACAGACCATCACCCCTTATCTCATGTCACACAGAGTCAAGGTTGTAAAGACCTTTCTATTCTTAGAATATTTGGGAATAGTGAGACACAGGAAGTAAGGGGTGCAGCCTAGGAGGTGTGGAGGTGTTCATCCAGAGACAAGGGGATAACACAGTCACCCTGGAGTTAAAGATCACAATGTCCTTCATTAACCTCTAACCCCACTTTCAACAAGAAAGAGACAGAGATAGTATTCAAGTGGGTAAACACGGTGACGGTGACGACTCTCTAAGAGCACAATGCTCAGAGCCATTGTGCTCTGCACAAAGGCTGCAGAAAATGCTACCTAGAGAAAGCCTTACATCAGGGCCAGTAGAGGAAGTTGCCGTCAGCACCACGTGGGCCAGATGCCTGAAAACACTGAACAAGTGAAGGAGTCTTGGACTTCTTCCAAGGCAAAAATAGTAAAAAACCCGTGTCTGCTTTCTACCACCCAAGCGGGAACTGCTTCATGAGTCGCTCCTTTGAAATTTCCTTTCCAAGTCTAAGCAGCGTGTGCAAGAGGAGTGCACCAAGAAATGTCTTAGGTGTGTGCTGAGATGGTAGGTAAGAAAGACACAGGTGGATTATCCTCTGTGGCCTTTGCTTACCATTCACCTATGCTTACGGATTAAGGCCCGAAACTTTGAGGAACAAAGCAAGCTAGTTATCCCTGGATAGACTACTAATGTGAAAATGTATAAGGAAACCTAACTTCAACTTGGAACCAGGGACCCGTGAAGGGAGAGCTCTCACGCACGTATCACTCATCGCAGCTTGCACAGTTCAGCAGGAAGAAGGAAGACTTCCTATCCACTTGGCAGCAGCAAGCTGCACTCCCCGGCGGCCAATGAAAAACCGTCACCACTTCAAACTCCTATTTTCCTCCAGTGAACTTTTGTTCAAACAACTGCCCCCCTCCCCCAACTTCCTCCTTTCCTCTATAAAAGGACACGCTCCTCCTCTGTTCTCTGGACTTGCCAATGGTTCGACATAGTCTGCTTGTCTCGAATTGCAATTCCTCTGCTATTTCTGAATAAACTCCATTTTGCTGTCTGAATTGCTTACCTTTTCTTTTAAAAGGTTGACGGTAACAACCTAAATTCTTTCCTATCCTTCCAATAGAGAGATACAGACCTGAGAGAAGGACTCGACATGAGAAAGGAGGCTTGGAAGAAGGGAACATGCAGGAGCAGTTAAGAGAAGGTTCTCTGAACTTCTCAAATGTACCTGTTTCCCATACCACAGCATCTCTTTCCACCATCCCTTCACCTTGCCTTCTGCAGGGTCTTGGAACAGTGGAGTAGCTCAAAATGTGCTATCAACCACAGTTGTCTCCTAGGACCTTTTGTTTTTTTTCAGAAAGAACACTTCCAAGAAATGGTAATATGAAACATGTATACTCAAGTTAAATATGCTTCATTATTTTCATTAATCTTTGCAATGCTTTTAATACATTCCTATGAAGCAACAGAATACAGTTCGGGATGAAAATTTATCCAAGTGAGATTTAAAATATCATTATGGCTATGAAGGATTTAGATATTAGGTTTTATACTCATTGCTCTTCAATTGGTGAATCAACCAAAAGGTAAATGGGGGAATATCCTGAGTTTTCTTAACCTCCCATTGAGAGAGAACATGAAAATTGGTGTTTTTTTCTCACAGCATAATCTTTGAACAGATCGTCATAATCATAGTATGTCTGTATTCAAAATCATCATCAATGCCAAAAAATAACTCTTATCATGCCTTTACATACCTACTTGTCTATGCTGAGTCACACAGATAAACTGAACAGGGCCCCTGGCTTTCCTTCACCTTGCTTGTTTGTTGTTTTTTGGGTTTTTTTTTTGGTTGGTTGGTTTTTGTGTCCTTTCACAAGTCTCCCTTGATCCTTTCCAGGGAACCACTCTGCTCAATGCTGGTTCTTGCCCACCCCCCCACCCCCCCGCCAAATGACAGTTGTATACCTCTTACCATCTCTCTGTGTCCCTCACTGGGCCCTCCTCTAGTACTCAGCAAATAAAGATAAACCCCTCTGTGCTCCATATATCTTAGCAAATATCCAACCTTGTTCAATTGCAGCATACGTTTGGCTCAAGTAAACATATTTAGGGAAGTCCTTATGTTCATGTGGTATATTGCTGTCAACCTATCTGGAGCTGATCTGCTATACTGCACAGTATATACATATACACATAAGTTCTTTACAGAAATAACTTGCACTAAGAAAGTAACACAATGAGCTCTAATATGAAAATGCATAGTTACTTAATCATAAGAGTAATATTTGCATTCACTGTTTACATAGTCTACAGAAATCAGCATATTAAAATAAGCTGGCGGATTCCAGGGCTTGGCATAAACTAGTCTTTGTATATTGTCATTGTCCCAGAAACAGCACAACACTTGGTGAATAATTTAAAACTTTCCTGTATTATTTTTGAGCAGGATGTAGGAGTATTATACATTGCTTGTGACTACCCATGTCCAGTTAGGAAAAGAAAACCAACTCCACGTATTTCAAACCGATTCGATTAGAAAACTGGTTATAAAAGTAACCAAAAAAATGTATCAACAAAAAGAAGAAAGAAAGAATGGATGAAATTCCCCTAGACAGTGGTAACTGCATAATTTACTGCTATTAGTAACTGCAGGATGCCATTACTACTCCCGGGGCTAAGGACACAAAAGGGAGATGGTGTGACCCCATGTCCTCATGGCTGTGCTGCTGTGGATGCTGGAGTTCCTCCAGAGCCACTGCTGATGGACCCAGGAGCCCACACTCCTTGTGACACTGCAGGAGTCAGAGCCCAGGAGCACTGGGCTAACAAAGCTGCTGGAGCCTCCAGTGCTGCTAATGCAGGAACCCAGGCTGGCACTCGTCACTTGCCAAGTGCATTGCCAGGAGTAAAACACTGGCTGAAAATAAGGGTCTGCCCTTCTTCCCACCTCTCAATCTATTGCCAGTGTCTCCCGTTATCAGCAACTTACTAGAAATCTGCCCTAGGGGAGTCTGGAAAAGCGAGTGTGTAGATATTCTGCCCCTGTGATACAGAAAACAGCATAAAAGGGGAGTACTGGAGCAAAACGCCAGACCAGTAACCATCCCAGTGTTTTGCATAGAATATTCTATGTGTAGATAGCTCTATAGAAAGCCTGATTGGCATTTATCTCTTTCCCAAATACCCCTACTCATATCATCTGCTAGAGGCTTTCCTGATTTTTGTGGTCATTACTTCTCTCTCTCCCCCTTTCCCTCTGACACTCTATCCAGATAGAATACTCTATCCCTAAATTCTCACATGCCACCTGTATTTCCACCTGTGTTCGCCAACTGTGTCAACTCTCTAAGGCAGCTGGAGGACTCATTGGCTTCTTGTCTTATTTCTCCTTACTCCATTATTTAAAGAAGTGTGTGGATCCCCTTTGAAACTAGGTTTTTTTGTTTGCTTGTTTGGTAGTTTTACTTTAACTGGTTGGTTTCATCAAAGAAAAAAAAATTACCTTCTATTATGAACTCAATGTTTGTATCCCCCCAAAATTCCTATGCTGAAATCTTAATCCCCAGTATGATGGTATTCAGATGTGGGCCTTTGGCAAATGATTAGGTCATGAGAGTAGAGCCTTCTTGAACGGGATTTATAAAACGGAGCCCCAGAACTCCCTCCTCTTCCACGATGTGAAGACACAGCGAGATAGTGATGCATGAACCAGGAAGTGGATTCTCACCAGACACCAAATATACTAGCCCCTTGATCTCTAGTTTTCTAGCCTCCAGAACCATGAGAAGCAAACTGCTGTTGTTCATAAGCCACCCAGGCCATGGTGTTCTGTTACAGCAGCCCGAAACAAGACCACTTACGGCAGTAAGAAAACAAATTGGAGATCAGATGGGTTCCTGTCCTGTATTCACTAATATTGACATTACAAATTTGGGGAAATCTCTTCACTTCTTTGAGTATAAGTTTTTTCAAAAGGTTGGATGTGGTATCTAAATTCCTGTCCTACTCAATTATATGAGGTTTTAGAAAAGTCATTTATGTTTAAAATAACTCATGTCTCAATTCTGAAACACTTTCATGGGCATAACCTTTAAAAAGGAAGGAAGGTAGAATCCCATCCCAGGAAGGAAAACATATATCTATTATAAAATCAAATACACCACAGAATCCAGAAAATAGTTCAAAATGCCTTTTCCTGAACTTCCTTAAGTTATCTATTCTGTAGCAGGTCTAGTGGATTGGCTCCTGCCTTCTTTCTCCCACAATTCACACTTCCTCCCTCAGTCTCTCTGCCTCTTGGCTGTCACCATGGAGTTGCACTTTTTTCTCTTTTCCTCCATCTCAGAAGGCCCATTCAGTTTCATGTGGGTCATCCCTTATTAAACCTAGTAGAAATGGCTTCCAACCTCATGTCACAAGACTATGACAGCCATCTGCTCTTTCTGTCAAAACTTACAGGGACACATCTACCAGGCACAGAAACTTCCTCTTGCTGACTTTGACCAAAAATGATAACACAAACTTTCAGGACAATATTATCTCTCTAAGCTCTTTCCTCATCTTTTCAATCACCTTGTTTATTGCCCTAGATATCTATGGCTGAATAGATAAAAGTACAGGTGACATTATAAGAGATGCAGGATGAGAAGATTCTGGTCTACCTTGCTACAGAACGTGCATAGAGTTAACCATCTCATAAATTGTGAAGAACAATAGAGTTTTAAAATTAAGGCTATAGCACAAGGAAAGATGGGAAAAACAGATTAGTTTACTTAACTTCTTGGCCTATGGCCATGCATTTCTGAACACATGGTTTATTGAACTCTTTCTTCTCTTGATAACAGTGAATGCTTCAATAAAATATATAACCAGGAGAGTTGCAGAAAGAAAACGAACAGTTACAAATAATATTTACTGGTAATGCTCAAATCAGAAATGTATATTAAAATGAAGCTTTAAAACTAATTTTTATACTTGATTTGAACAAAAGCAGCTTATTTGCAAGGCGGTCCAGTATATTCCCACATCTTGTCCAGAGTTCGTAACATCTGCTTTTATTGTTTAGAATTATTATTTTGGTCACTGCATAAATCAATGCTTTACAATTTTTTTGTATTAAGAAACATAACAAAACAAATCCCACTTTTTTTTAAGTTTTCATAGGACTTGGCACTTGAGTTTTTTGGAAAAAAAAAAACAGAAAAAAGGGAAACGAGAGTAAACAACAGCAATATGCTCATTTCATATATTTTGAGGTCCACCTGTTTAAATGTTTTCAAAACCATTAAATGCATCTGTTACTTTTTTTTTTCTGTGATAAAACAAATTATATGAAAAAATAAGTATGCATAAGTATCTAAAGTCAATTTAGGTAGGTTTTCAGATAGAAAATTAGGTAAGTTCAAAAAATACCTCAGATTCCTTAGCCAGTCCCCATTTTGAAGTTAAGAGGAAGAGGGCTTACCTGTGTAACCTTGGGTACTAAGTAACCTTGGGTACTGTGTAATCTTGGATGATTCATTTTTATAGAATATTATTTACCTCTTGTGAGTTGTTCGAGGAATTCCTGAGTCCTTGTATAGTAAGGGCAAGGCATATAGTTATCCTTTGATCAATAATGTATATTATTATTTAAATGGGAAACATATGTGAATGTAGTTCTTTATTCCTGGATCCAGTCATATTTGTTTGTATATTTGATCTTGTGGAATCTCAATGGGCTACAGTTTCTCTCTCTAGTGTGTTCCAAAGAGCACTAGACCATAGTTATCTGTCAGATACAGGAGGAGAAATGGATTCTGTTTCTGGCTTAGTGACTGCAGTCTGCACCACCTGGAGCAAGGCATCTACCCTTTGTTCATTTCTTATATATATAATTAGGAGATGATAGTAAGTGGTCACAAAAGTACCCTGTGGTTCTAGTATGTAATATCTTTGAGGCTGAATCCTATATGGTATTATTTTGTTCTATTACTATATTATTATATGCCTTCTACTTTTTAGGATATTTCACAATCAGGAACACATCATTTCTTTTGAGATATAAAATAAGATTCCTGGATGACATAATTGCATCTTCAGCTTAAGAAGCATCACTTTGATACTCCTAGTTTTACTTATATGAAGGACTTCATATCACTGCATAATCTACATGTGACTCTGTGCTGTGAGCAGCTTCTATCCTTAACCTATGGCATTCCTGAACAGTTGTCATCATTTCACTTTATCACTCCGTGACAAAGAAGAACCTGTTTCAATGAGCTTTAGTGATAAACTGACATAATATTAAATATCTTTTGAAGAAACATGAATGGGAAAGGCAGTGTCACAGACTATTCACCTGTTAGTCTGAGTCCTCTGGAAAGCAACTATTAATGCAGGATTAAGTATGCAAGGATTTTATTACAGTAAAATTGAGGGAAAATGGTAAAGGTAAGGTAAAATTGAGGGAAAATGATAAAGTGCCCAGGGAAGGCTGTGGAAAGCATCTTAGACTGTTGTCCAGCCTCAGCAAGTTGCATCAAAACCACTGGGGAGACCCTGAGCCACAGTCGGCCATGAGGAGCTCACGTCTCCCAGGAACAGGCTGGTTAGTGTCCCTGCTGCTGCCCTCGAGCAGTGGCTGAGAGCAATCCACAGCATGTGCATCCACAGCACAAACACAAGATGGATTTCAAAGCTCATGAGCCAGGGTCTAGGTCAGTAACTCTGTCTCTAGTTAGAAACCTGTGAGGTGTAATTTCACAGCCACCATAGATAGGTATCTCTTCTCAATCTCTCTGTTTCAGGATCCATTGCAAAGTGCCACCCATCACCCAGTGAACCTTCCTTTGATCTAGTCTTTCAAACTACTCTTACTTGGGAACTCTCCCCCTCTGGAGTCTTTCCACATTTCTTCCTTTCTCTGGTCTCTTCTGCAAGCTCATCCAAATTAGCAACATCCATCATTATTGTCCTGAATGTTCAAAAGTCATGACCTAGCCACTCAGGGAATTAAACATCAATTAGTTCCCAGAAATCACCATCCATAGAAGGCAATGAGTAGGATAACGAAGAACACAAAAAGTTTCCTTCCATGTTACAGCAAAGCTGTGCTGTCACCAAACTCCTCTGTCCCATTTACTACTCCATGGTCCCATACAGTACTCCATGGTCTGTCTTCTGGATCCATGAACATACTGAAACTCCTCTCATAAAATCATCAATATCTGTTTAATTGTCAAATCTATTGGACATTTTAAAGTCATTATTCTTAACTTTTATATCCATTTAACATTATTGATCATCCATTTCTCAAAATTCTATTTTTCCTGGACCACTGCAATTCAGTACACTGCACATTCTTCTTACATCTTTATTCCTTTTGTATTTTTCCTCATGTTTTTTGTTCCTCCCCATTCCTTAAATAGTGGTGCTCCCCAAACCTTGTGCTCTTTTTATTCTACATAGTTTTTGCAGGAACTTTATTCTCTGCTGTGTAACAATTTTCATTTACTCATGTAATGTTCTATCATTTATCAAGCTCCTAGTATGAACCATGTACTATACTATGTCCTGATGATAAAATCATAGGGAAAAAAGTCTCTGGCTTTCGGGTACATATTGTCCAATGGAGGAAATATAAAAGTCAATAGGCAATTATAGGACAATGAGATACTTTTATAATAGGTGAGTGCACATGGTTTGGGTCATCATAGGAGGGCATCTAACTCAGACTTGGAAAATTAGAGAAGCTTCTCATAATATAATCAACGGTGTGTAATAACAATAAGAGGGGAAGTAGGGCACTCTGAACTAAGAAAGCACCACATTTGAAGGTATAGTTTGGTGTATTTGCAATACTGAATTAAAGGAAAAGGGAGAGGTTGGGTCAGGAAATTGTAAAGTTAATGAAAGGAACAACCTTATGTGCTATGCTGAGGTCTTTGGGTCTTAAGATGACAGCAGTGAAGATCGCTGATGGGTTTGAAATGAGTGCATGACTTAATTTCTTTATAAGTTTTGGAAGCTTACTCTATAGGAAGGATGGCTTAGAAATGCCTGGCTTCCTTGCTGACGTCATCTCCCTCTTCCCATGTTCTCCCTCAGCATTAGCCATGCTGGCCTCTCCTCCCTCATCCTCAGACACACCATCTTGCCTGACAAGCTGCTGCTCCTCCCCCGGACCCTCTCTCTTCAGGAGTGTGCAGGCTCTCTCCCCCACGTCTAGTTGTCTACTCAAATAGCACCTCCTTAGACAGGTCTTCCCTGGCCATGCCCATAACTCTCTACTTGCCTCTACCTGTTCCTATCCCTAATGTCTGTTTGTTGTTCTTTTCAAAGTTATCACTACCTGACATTACTATATGTCTGTACATTGCCTATATCCTTCCTTACAATATAGCTTCTCTGAGGGTATGAATTTGAATTTTTTATTGTTCCCTTAATATTCAGAACAGGGCTTGACAGACAATAGTCATTTAATATATGATTGTTGAATGAAATTACTGAATCAGAGCCTGGGGAGCCCTACCAATAAACATATTTAGAATACAGGCCTTTATTAATTAGAATAAATTAACTACTGAGAATTTTCTCACCCGATATCTTAATAATACATCTAAGCTATGCTCAGATGAGAGGAATCCAATGCAATAATGAATTTCTGGGAACAATATTAATAGATTTAGTTTCTAACTAATAAGACATTTGAAATATTTTAAATACTATTCCTATATTCTTTTTTTTAACCTTATAGATTAGCTTCATAAACACAACCAGCTGAATGCAACTTAATAAAGATGGGGCTACCAACATTTAAATGTTGACAGGAAGGAAAAATGACTTTTCCTGAGTTATTTTCATAAAAGAAGATGACTCTCTGCAGAGTTAGTCTCATAAAAGAAAAAATATTGGGTAGATAAAATATTTCCAAGCTGTATTAAAATAGGCTTTTTTGATAACTTAAGAGACTACATTTTAGGTCCATGGATTTCAACAAACTTTTTTTCTTTAGAGAATGAAAACATCAAATGTCTCTGACTTCATCTAGTTTTAATAAAATATTTTATTTCATGGAGTTACATTTGATAAGCTCATTCGCACTACATTAGTTGACGATTTGCTCCAACCACAAACTCTAGCCAAACTAACACAGGTTTCAAATAAATCAGAAGCAAAAGCCTCAATCATACATTAATTGCATTATAGTTCAAAGTTTAATTTTGTGAAAACAAAGGTGTTGTTCCTCCTAAAAAAAAAGTAGTGACAATTATTTCAAGTTGTCAACTGAATCTGCAGATCAGATTCTGTTAGAATGTCAAAATGTTCCTTTATGCCAAATTTACCCAACAGGTTCAAAATATGCTTTAAACAACAAATCAGTGAAAATGCCTAAAAATTTTATTCAGTTTATTCAAAACTATTTCCTGAGGCCCTTCTCCTCATAAAGGAATCCACAAATGAACAAACATGTTCTGAGAGCACTCAAGGTGCTCTTGAAAGGCAGCTCTTCACAGCTGTGTAAGCAGTGACGTTGATCACAGAACGAGAGATGCCCATGTCTGAAAGGGACCCTTCAACCAACCATTTGAGGTCAGCATGCTTCCTGTGATACTCCCATCAAGTGTCTAGTCAGCAAATGCCAGTAAAAGGAGAAACATTTTCCTCCAAAGGGCAAGTTAGATCTCTGTAAAGTGTATATGGTTAATTTTTTTTTTTGTATAGCAGCTAACATATAGCTCTTAATAATCAAATCTATTTTTCTTCCTTGGGGTCAACAGTAAAGATCTAGGAAAACATGAACTCTCTCAGGGATGGACCAGTCCTTAGATGTGAAAGACAGAATGGAATCTATAGTGACTCTTAAACTTATGGCTCATATTCGTAATTACAAAATAAAGCAAGCTACATAAAAAAAGAAAAAAATAAAATTTTCAATTCACATAAACATGCAGACTGATGCATTATAATCCCTCTGTTAACAAAGCACTTAAAACCACATTTAAATTATGAGTGTTGGTGTTAACCTTTCTCTTGATGGTAATAAAATAAAAACCATATCAAATCTAATTCTAAAAACCAAATATGGTAATAATTAAGCTTCTCAGAAGCCAAATTTTCTTCATTCTCAAGCATCATGTACCACTAGTGATTTTTTTTTCTGTTAAGTTATCCAACATTAGAGAAGCATCCACATGTCACTCTGCGGTTAAGTATGCAATGAAAATACAAACACCTCACAAAATGCAATGTATTTTCTTGACTGAGACAAAAATACACATGAGTTAATTAATTAGCTGTGTACATAATTATGTTATTATATTAACAGAAAACCAAGGGACTGTGAGAAGCATCACATACACAGAAAGAAAGAAGTGGGGAAAAGAGAAAAAAAGTAAAACAGGAAAATGCTGAGGGTGACATACAGTAAAGAGGATTAATGTAAAATGATACAAACTAATAGCAAGTCTCAGTGACAATGCTGAGAATCAAAGGCACGAAAAGCAGAGAAAGAGCCTATTCTAAACAACCACAAATTGAGAGCTCTGAGATTGCACGTATCTCTGCATGTGCATGTGAGTAGGTGTGTTGTTTATACCATGGTGACGTAAAAGATTCACCACACGTGTTGAAACGACTTGTCGCTGAGAGTATAGTTTTCTGTTGCTGCCATAATAAATTACCACAAATTTAAGAGCATAACACAATGCCCATTTCTTATAGTTTCTATGGATCACAAGTTGGGGCATAGTTAGCTAGGTTTTCCGCTTGTGGTCTCACAAGGCAGCCCACTCATCTGCACTCTTGTCTGGAGGTTCTGGGGGAAAAATCTGCTTCCAGGCTCATTGAAATTGTTAGCAGATTTCATTTCCACATTGTAGGAAGGGGGTCTCTGCTCCTGTGCTGACTAGTGGATGCGGATTATTCTCAGCTTCTGGAGGCCTCTCACAATGGTCAGCTTGTGGCTTCCTTCATATTCAAGGCCAATAATGGCATGTTCAATGTTTCTTGTACTTATAATCTTACATTCTCTTCTGCTTCATCTTTTAAAGGCTCATGTGATTAGCTCGAGGTCACGTAGAATATCTAGAATAATCTTACTATCTAAAGGTCAACTGATTAATAACATTAATTACATCTGCAAAGCCTCTCTGCCATGCAACTTACCATAATTATTGATGAAATACTAGGAGATGAAGATCTAAACCTAAGAAAATTTGAAAACTAGCTTTCAAACAAGCTGATCTACATGTAATTTAAATAGTTGCTAAAATAATGTCAATACTTTAAAGACAACAAAACTCATACACTAAGTAGTATAACATTAATAAATCAGAGCATTCAATCAAAATTGCTAGGCAGGTAAAAAAAATATGACTTATAATTAGGATAAAATCAGTCAATAGAAACAGATACAGAAAAAACAGATGATGGATAAGAGCCTTAAGATAGGTATTTTTTTAATGTTCATTTATTTTTGAGAGACAGAGGGAGACAGAGTATGAGCAGGGGAGGGGCAGAGAGAGAGGGAGACACAGAATCTAAAGCAGGCTCCAGGCTACGAGCTGTCAGCACAGAGCCCGATGTGGAGCTTGAACTCACAAGCTGTGTGAGATCATTACCTGAGCCGAAGTCGGACGCTTAACCGACTGAGCCACCCAGGCGCCCCAAGATAGATATTTCAAATGTGCTCTAAGAATTAAAAAAAAACATGGTAAGTGAAAAAGAAAAATGGAAGCTATTGAAAAACAAAACAAAACAAATGGAACCTCTAGAGCTAAATAATAAAATATCTAATTGGAAAAATTCACTAACTAGGTTTAAGAGCACATTAAAAACTATGGAAAAAACAATAAATGGGAAGATATCACAACAGAGACTATTAAAAACGAAATCATGTGATGCAAGGAGACTTAAAATAGCCACTCAGAGAATAGTGAGAAAACAGAAATCATATAACATACATGTCATTGGGATCCCAGAGGGGAAAAAAATTGGGAAGGAAGAAAAATATTTACCAAATAATGACTGAATCTTTCATTGGTTTAATGAAAATCATAAACTCCCTAATCCAACAAACTCAGCAGACTAAAATCAGGACAAACCAACAGAAAAATACCGTAATTCTCCACAAAGTGAAATTTTTGTAAATCAGTAATAAAGAGAAAAACTTTAAAGCTCCTGGAGAAAAAAAAAAAGAAAAAAAGACAAAATACACACAGAGGAACAAAGACTGAGATTTCTCAACAGAAATAAAGCCAGACAAAAGATAATGAAACAACATTTAAAAAAAAAAAAAAGGTCAACCTGGAACTACCGAAGTAGCAAACAGAAAAACCATCCTTCAAAAGCGATGGTGAAGTAAAGACCTTTTTCAAGAACAAAAGCTGATAATTTGTGACTAGCAGACCTGCACTAAAAGAACAATACAAGAGCTCTTTGGGATCAAGAAAAATTATACCAAACAAAAACCTGTATTTATGTACAGGAAAAAAAGTACCAGGATGTTACTATGGAGGTAAATGTAAAATACCTTCCTCATTTAAAAAATTAATATTTTTTTAACTTTTGAGAGACAACATGCAGAGGAAAGACAGAAAGAGAGAGAGAAAATCTTAACCAGGCTCCATACTCAGCACGGAGCCAGATGAGGGGCTCATTGCAGGACCTGGGATTATGACCTGGGCTGAAATCAAGAGTCGGTCACAACCAAATGAGCCAGCCAGACGCACCTAAAACTCATTGTTAAAGACAAGAATAAACTACTGCAAAATATATAACATATGCAGAGGTAAAATGTATGGCAATACTAAAACCCAGAGGGGGAATGGAAGCCTGCTGTTCCAGGGTTCTTAAGTTACTATGGGTTGTCAGTGAAACTATTTTGAAGGTACTCTGTGGTAAGTTAAAGTTGGAAAGGAGAGAGTTAAAGCATACTGTTGTAAGAGTCTTATGTGGGAGGTGGTAAGGTATTATTTAAAGGTAGACTGTATTAAAGATGTATATTGTAAACCCAGAGGCAAAACCTATTAAAAAACAACAACAACAACAACACAAAAACCAAAGAGGTATAGCTAATAAAGCAGTAAGTGTAGATAAAGTCAAACACTGAACAATATTCTGAGAAATAAGGAAAAGATGATATTTAAATAATTTTGCACTGTTTTGCCTCATACAGGGGATGAATATGGGGATTTTGGTTTTTTAAGAACACTTTTAAGACAAAGAAATTATGATGTGCTATGTTTTATGCTACGTAATTGATACACTAACTCCCAAGATAGACATGGTTTCTAAGACCAACCCCATATGCGTATTTGTTAATATTTTTCCTTTAAACCTAATAAACTGAAATGGAATGGATGAAATGAGGAATCGGGTGACTAGAATCATGCTACACAACAAATAAAACTGCTCGACTGGGACACAGAAATAAACACATAACTTCTAAAGCAATAGATGAACATCAAGAAAGACTCTATCAGCAGGAGCTAAGCAGGAAGAAAAGGAGAAAAGTGACCAGGGAACCAGTATGTCTTCTCGGACCATAAGATATCCCGAAAGAGATCCCTGTAATCCCCAGTTTCCTATCTGAGACCACCTACATAAATCCAGAACATTGGGAAATGGAAAATCAATCCACTTCACTGCTGTCTCAACTTGAATGACAGTGGAGGAAAAATAGATTTCCCCTGTTAATCTGACATCCACTGCCCTGTCATTGGTTTGGAGCCTGAATCTTTATTGTTTATGTAGCTTCAATATACAAGCTGGAAATTGTAATATTAACTGGAGTTGGGACTGTCATGCTCACATGTACCTGAAAGAAGGAAGTACAAATACTGAGGTACAATTTAGACTGACAGCTTGCTTCTCAACAGATTACAGTGAAAAGTCCTTAATGTTTTCAGAGAAAATAATAGTCAACCTAGACTGTCTACACAGCTAAAGTATTTTTCAAAAATGAAAACAAAATAGACATGAAGAAAACTGAGTAAGTTGGCTTCTAAAAAACTCCCAACAGGACTTTAAGAGACAAAACAGATGAACGCAAGGGAAGAGAAACAAAAATAATATAAAAACAGGGAGGGGGACAAAACATAAGAGACTCATAAATATGGAGAACAAACAGAGGGTTACTGGAGAGGGTGTTAGGAGGGGGGATGGCTAAATGGGTAAGGGGCACTAAGGAATCTACTCCTGAAATCATTGTTGCACTACACGCTAATTTGGATGTAAATTTAAAAAAATTAAATTAAAAATTAAAAAAAAGAAAAAAAGATGAACACAATAATGTTAAAAACTGAAAAAAAAACCCTCAACAAAATAATTCTGTCAAAAAGGAAGGAAAATGGTCCCATAAAGAAGGTCTAAAATCCATCAAAGAAGGGAGAATAAGAAATATAAGGATAAATCTATATGGTTTTTTTATTTCATAAAATCTTAAATAATGTTTATTTGTAGGTTCTAACACAAGCTAGAAATTTAAAAAATCTGACAATTGTAAATGTGCTCTGAGAAGGGTGATGGGAAATAAATTATTTTAGGTCTTTGAATTAAAGGAGAGGTAAAAATATTTATTAACTTTAGAATTTATATATATATATAAGCTCAAATTGTAAATCTAACTATTAAAATATTATAATGCAAGAAATAGCTTCCTAACAGTTAAGGAGATGAAAATTAAAACTTTAATCACTAGATAAGGATCCAGAGAAGGAATATATGAAACATGAAACATGAAACAAGAAACATGAAAACTGGGACATAGGGAAAGTTCAGTAATATTTAAAACCTAACCTTAAATAGTTCTTTGATTTGCCAATGTTTGAAACATGCTTTACCATACCAATTCATTTAATACAATAATCTTTTGAGGCACCTATTATTATTATATCATTTTACAGGTACAAACCTTAGGCAGTGAGAGAGAAAATGGTTATCTATAAGAGAAGGCAAGATTCAAACCTAAGCAGTCTGCCTCAAGAGTCTGTTTTTTGGGGGCACCTGGGTGGCTCAGTTGGTTAAGCGTCTGACTTCAGCTCAGGTCATGATCTCATGGTTCGTGAGTTCAAGCCCTGCGTTGGGCTCTGTGCTGACAGCTTAGAGCCTGGAGCTGCTTCAGATTCTCTGTCCCCCCTCTCTCTGTCCCTCCCCAGCTGGCACTCTGTCTCTCTCTCAAAAATAAATAAACGTTACACACACACAAAAAGTTAAAGAGTCAACGTTTTTAAATACCACCAAAACATAGAATTTAAAATGACTGTTACACCAAACTGTTACACCAAACACTGAAATAAACATACTGAATGAAATGTCCATTTTTCTAGCAAAGATTGTTTTACTGAATTGGGAAAAATCCATCTACTTAGAAAAGACATCTGAAACAACATAAGATCCATGTCATCGCAACTATCAATACTTTGTTCCTTTATATTGACTATTTCGTTGCATGCATATATCACGATTTGTTTTTTCATGCCCATGACTTGAGGGACATTGTGGGGCTACTATGAATAAAGCTGCTGTGAACATTTCTATATAAGTATTTCAGTAGGCGTGCATTTCCATTTCCTTTGGTTTAAAAGTATGAAATTGTTGAAGTGCTCCCCAAAGTGGTTGTACAATTTACAAATTCATCAGCAATGTTTAGGAGTTCTGACAACTCTACAACCTTGCAAAATCTTGTGATTTTAGGATTTTTAATTTCAGTAAATGCGTGTGTACTGATATCTCTGAGATTTTAATTTGCATTTCTCTGATAACTAATAATGTTGAACAGCTTTTCATCTGCTTGTGGTTCATATATCTTACATCATTATGCATCTGTTTAAAACATTAGCCTATTTGCAAGTGTTCTTTTTATTACTATAATCATGGTGGTGGTGGTTGTTAAGTAGTTGTAAAAATGCATTATACCTTTTGGATATAAGTCCTGTGTCAGATACATGTTACAAACATTGTCTCTCAGTAGGTGGTTTGATTTTTCATTTTCTTAACTGATTTTCTGAAGAATATATACCTTAAATTTTTTCATGCACATAAAAAGTTCTAACAAATCTAGAAAAAGTCTATTAAAACTAGTGAGTGAATGTAACAAGACTGCAGGACACATTCCCAATGTACAAAAATCAATTGCATTTATATATACGAGCAACAAATAATTACAAAATAAAAATTTTAAACATACCCTGTATAAGAGCATCAAAAATTTATAATATTTATAGATAAATTCAACAAAATATGTGGAAAAATTTTCATAGTGGAAACTACAAACATGACTGAGAGAACAGAAAGTGGTAAATATTGATGAGGTATGTCCTTGTTCACTGATTTTGAAAATTCAGTATTTTTATGATATTATTTTTACTCAAATTCATCTGTAGATTCAATGAAATGCCAATTAAAATGGGATTTTTGTGGAAATTGGCAAGGTGATTCTAATTCTTAAATAAAATGAAAATAACCACAGAATAACTAAAACCATATTTTCCAAAAAAAATATAAAAAGTAATTAAGCTATCCATATTGAATTTTTAGGGACTTCCATTCATTATATCTACTGTATCACACTATCCTCATGTTAATATTAATTTAAATTTTTTAATTCAAGTGTAATTAACATACAATGCTAGGAGTCTCTGATGTATAATATAGTGATTAAACAATTCTATACATGACTCAGTGCTCACCAGAGCAAGTGTAATCATCATCTGTCACCAAAGTATTTTTATAATCTTACTGACTATATTCCCTGTGCTATTGTTTTTATCTCCCTGACTTATTTTGTAACGGGAAGTTTGTACCGCTTAATCCCCTTTATCTCACCCACTCCAGTTCACCTACTCTCTGGTAACCACCAAATTTCTTCACTACATTTAAGAGAGAATTTTTTTCTTTGTCTCTAATTTCTTGTTCATTTGTTTTGTTTCTTAACTCACCCATATCAATGAAATCATATGGTATTTGTCTTTCTCTGACTGACTTATTTCATTTAGCATTATTACTTTCTGTATCCAGCCATGTTGTTGCAAATGACAAGATTTCACTGTTTCCATTATATATACAAACACTTATCCATTAATCTATCAAAGGACATTTGGATTGTTTGCATATTTGGCTACTGTAAATAATGCTACAATAAAAATAGGGGTGATATTTTTTGAATTAATGTTTTTATTTTCTTTGGGTAAATAGTGGAATTACTGTATGATGTGATAATTCTATTTTTAATTTTTTGAGAAGTCTTCTGTTTCCTACAGTAGCTACTTCAGTTTACATTTCCACCATCAGTGCATAAGAGTTACATTTTCTCCATGTCCTCACCAACAATACTTATATACCTTGTGTTTTTTATTTTAGCCATTCTGACAGGTGTGAGGTGACAGGTAACTCATTGTTTTGATTTTCACTTTCCCTTAGAATTGGGTTGAGCATCTTTTCATCTGTCTGTTGGAGATCTACATGTTTCTTTAGAAAAATGTCTATTCAGGTCCTCTGCCCATTGGATTATTTTGTGTGTATATGTGTTGACTTATAAAAGTTGTTTATTTTGTATAACAACCCTTTCTAGGATATATCATTTGTAAATTTCTTCTCCTATTCAGTAGGTTACTTTGTCATTTTGTTGATGATTTCCTTCCTTGTTTAAAACCGTTTTATTTTGGTGTTGTCTATAATATAATTTTGCTTTCCTAGAGATATCTTTTAAAAATGTTTCTATTGCTGATATCAAAGAAATGACTTCTTATGTTTTTTTTCCCCTAGGAGTTTTATGGTTTCAGGTCTCACATTTAGGTCCAATTTCATTCTTTTACATGTAGCTATCCAGTTTTCCCATCACCATTTGTTTAACAGCTCTCTTTCTCCCATTGTATATTCTCACATCCTTTGTCACAGATTAATAACCATGTAAGTGTAGGTTTATTTATGGGCTCTCTAGAAATGTGTATGTCTCTTTTCTGCTAATGCTATATTGTTTTGATTACTACAGTTTTGTAGTATATCTTGAAACGTGGGGTTGTGATAGTGCCAGTTATAGTCTTCTTTCTCAAGATTGCTTTGGCTGTTCATCTTTTATGGTTCTGTATAAATTTTAGGATATTTATTCTACTTCTGTTAAAAATATTTTTGGTACTTTGATAAGGATGGCATTAAATCCTAGTATGGACATTTTACAATATTCTTCCAATTTATGAGCATGAAATATCTTTCCATTTCTTTGTGTCATCTATAATTTCTTTCATCAGTGTTTCATAGTTTTCAGAGTACATGTCTTTCACCTCCTTGGTGACCTTTATACTTAACTTGGTTAAGTTTATATTTTTTCTTTTTGTTGTGACTGAAAATGGGATTGTTTTCTCAATTTCTCTTTCTGCTACTTTGTTATCAGTGTATAGAAATACAACAGACTTATGTACATTAACTTTTTAGCCTTTGACTTTACTGAATTTATCAGTTCTGGTAGCTTTTTGGTGGCATCTTTAGGGTGTTACACATAAAGCATCATGTCATCTGCAAATAGTGAAAGTTTTATTTTTTCCCTATGAATTTGGATTTTTTAAATTTATTTTTCTTGTCTGACTGCTGTGGCTAGGACTTCCAGTATTATGTTGAATAAAACTGCTGAGAGTGGACCTCGTTGTCTTTCAATTCTTTTTTACCAAAAAGCCTAATGTTAGCTGTGGGTTTTTCATACACGGTCTTTATTATTTTGAGGTATATTCTCTTTAAACATACTTTGTTGAGAGTTCTTCCATGTATGGATGTTGTACTTTGTCAAATGTTTCCTCTGTATCTATTGGGATGATCACGTGGTTTTTATCTTTCCTCTTTATTTTTTATTTTTTTATTTTTGAGAGACAGACCATGTGCAAGCAGAGGAGAGGCAGAGAGAGAGGGAGATACAGAATCTGAAACAGGCTCCAGGGTCCAAGCTGTCCACCCAGAGCCTGATGCAGGGCTAGAATCCAAGAACTGTGAGATCATGACCTGAGCAGAAGTCAGACACTTAACTGAGCCACCCAGGTGCCCCTATCCTTCCTCTTCTGAATGTGATGTATGACGTTGATTTACCTGCAATATTGAACCACCCTTGAATCTCTGAAATAAATGCCACTTAATCATGGTAAATTATTTTAATACTTTTGATTTGGATTTCCTAATATTTTGTTAAAGATTTTTGCATCTACATTCATTAGAGATAATGGTCTGTAGTTTTGTTTTTTGTTTTGTTTTTGTAGTGTCTTTATCTGGTTTTGGCATTGGGATAAAACTGACCTCAAAGAATGGATTAGGAAGCTTTCTGTCTTCTTTTTTGGGGGGTTGGAATAGATTGAGATGAATAGATATTAACTCTTCTTCAAATATTTGGGGGAATTAACCTGTGAAGCCATCTCGTCTTGGACTATTGTTTGTAGGGAGTTTTTCATTGCTGGTAATTGGTTTGTTCAAATTTTTATTTCTTCCAGATTCAGTTTTGGAAGATTATGTGTGTCCAGAAATTTATCCATGTTTTAGATGGTCCAATTTATACTTTTTTCCTGGTATTCTCTTATAATCTTTGGATTTCAATGGTGTCAGTTTATTTCTCCTCCTTTATTTGATTTTTTTGAGTCCTCTCTCTTCTTCTTTTGTTGCGTCTGACCAGATTTTCTCAATATTGTTGATCTTTTTAAAGAAACAGCTCCTGGTTTCATTGATCTATTTTACTGTTTTTTATTTCCATTTCATCTATCTCTGCTCTAATTATTATCACTCCCTTCTTTCTACTGGCTTTGGGTTATGTTTTTTTCTTCTTTGTATAGGACTTTTAGGTTTAAGGTTAGATTGTTTAGATTTTTTCACTTCTTGAGGTAGGCCCATATTGTTAAAATTTTAGAAGAGCTTTTTCTGCATCTCAAAGATTTTGGAGCTTTGTGTTTTCTTTTTTATTTGCCTCAATGTATTTTTTTTGATTTCCTCTTTGATTTCTTGGTTAATCCATTGTTTACTAGCAAGTTATTTAGCCTCCATGTATTTATATTCTTTGCGAGTTATTTCTCGTGATTGATTTCTTTGTGGGTTGATTTTTTTTTTAATATTTATTCATTCTTGAGAGACAGAGCATGAGTGGAGGAGGGGCAGAGAGAGAGAGAGGGAGACAGAAAATCCAAAGCAGGCTCCAGGCTCTAAGCTGTCAGCACAGAGGCATACACAGGGCTCGAACTCATGAAATGTGAGATCATGACCTGAATGACGCTGGACACTTAACCACCTGAGCCACCCAGGTGCCCCTGTTGTAATTGATTTCTAATTTGTCTTCTAGTCTGAAGATACGCATGGTATGATTTCAACCTTTTTGAATATGTTGAGACTTGTTTTGTGGCCTAATGTGGTCTATTCTGGAGAATGTTCCATGCACACTTGAAAAATATGTGTATTCCACTATTTTTGAACTGTTCTGAATATATTTGTTAGGTCAGTATAGTCCAATGTATCATTAAAAGCCATTGCTGCTTTATCTATTTTCTGTCTGGATGATCAATCCATTGATAGTGGGGTATTACAGTACACTATTATGGTATTACTGCCAATTTCTTCCTTTATGTCTGTTAATAGTTGTTTTATGTATTTAGGCACTCCCATGCAGGGTCCATAAATATCTACAATTGTTAGATCCTCTTGTTAGATTGTTCCCTTTAGCATTATGCAGTGTCCTTCTTTCTCTATTGTTACAGTCTGTTTTAAAGTCTATTTTGTTTGATAGAAGTATTTCTACCCTAGTTTTCTTTTTGCTTCCATGTTAAATGTATTCTGCCCTTCACTTCTAATCTGCATGTGTCTTTAGGTCTGGAGTGAATTTCTTGTAGACAGCATATAGATAAGTCTTGCTCCCCCCCCCCCCCCGTCCCTATTCAGGCACCCTATGTTTTTCCATGGAGCATTTAATCCACTTACATTCAAATTAATTATTGATAGTATATGCTTATTATCATTTTGTTACTTGTTTAATGGTTGTTTTTCTATTTCCTCTTAGTTCCTTTCTTACTCTATTCCTTTATGGTTTGATAGCTTTCCTTACTGACATATTTTTTTCTCTTTATTTTTTGTGTTATCTATTATAGCTTTTTGATTTGTGGTTGCCATTAGGCTCATATACAACATCTTAGGCATATAGCAGTCTGTATCAAGCTGATAGTGGCTTAGTCTGAATACATTCTAAAAGCACTAAATTTTTTACTCCCCTATCCCCATGTGTTATGTATATGATGTTATATTTTACATCATTTTATTCTGTGAATCCTGATTTTTATCATTGATTTTACTTCTCTATGCTTTAATTTCTGTACTTGTTTTATAAGTGATTAATCTACCTCTTTTATTGTGTTTGTAATTACCTGTGCATTTTTTCCTTTCTTAATTTTCTTATTCCTGATTAGGGCCATCATTTTTACTGAAAGAATTTACTTAACATTTCTTGTAAGGCTGGTTTAATGGTGATGAACTCTTAATTTTTTGGAAACTCTGTCTCTCCTTTTCAGAGTGACAGTCTAAATGGGTGAGCGTTCTTTGCGTATTTTTTTCCTTTTTGCACTTTGAATATATCATGCCATTCCCTTCTGGCCTGCAGAGTTTCTGCTGAAAAATCAAGTGACAAGACTCATGGAATTTCCCTTGTATGTAACTATTTTCTTTTCTTTTAAAATTCCCTATCACTACATTTTACCATTTTAATTATTATATATTGGTGTGGACCTCCCTGGGTTGATATTGCTGGGAGTTCTCTGTGCCTCCTAGATTTGGGTATGTCTTACTCAGATTAGAGGAGTTTTCAGCTATTATTTCTTCAAGTAGTTTTTCTGTCCCCTAATCTCACTATTCTTCTGGGATCCCTACTATGCAAATTTTACTATGCTTGCTGATATTGTTGAGTTCCCTTAAGCTCTTGTCATTTTTTAAAAATTATTTTTTTCTCCTTTTTTCCTCCTTTTTTCCACTCAGCTTGGTTGCTTTCCACCACTCTGTCTTCCAGCTTGCTGACCCATTCTTCTATGTGCTCTGATCTGCTGTTGATTGCTTCTAGTATATTTTTAATTTCAGTTTTTGAGTTCTTCAACGTGGGTAGGTTCTTGTTCACATTTTCCATCTCTTTGTTGAAGGTCTGAGATTCTCCACTGTTTGCTCAAGTTCAGTGAATATTTTTATGACTGTTATTTTGAATTATCAGGCACATTGCTCATTTCTGTTTCATTTAGCTCTTTTGCTTGATTTTGTCCTGTTCTTTAATTTGGGGAATATTCCTGTCTCCTCATTTTGAAAAACTTTCAGTGTTTCTATGTGTTAGGAAATCAGCTATGTCTCCTGATCTTGAAAGTAGCAGCCTTCTGAAGAAGTGTTCATGTGGTGCCTTGTAGTGCGCTGTCCTCTGTTCATTTGAACAAGGCATTGTATGGATGTGTCATATGCAGGTTGCATGTGCCCTGCTTTTCTGGTTGGGTCTTGTTTGCCTTAAGCCCATTCAGCTACAATGGCCTACTTTGCCTGTTATGGGCCAGGTTTTTGGTCCCAGGGCTTTTAAGGAGCCAGTCTACAGCCCCATGGACTTATAGTTGAGCAGTATCAGCATTTAGACAGGATGTCTGCCCTCAGTACATTTCCTGAGGCTGTGATCACACCAAACCACAGGACTCTCTCCCTATGTTGTGCCCTGAGGGGTTTTCATCGGTGGGATGGTCCTACAGACAAACCATATCCTGCGTCCAATTGGGAGATGGAGTGACTCCAAACTGCAGAGCTATTCTCCCTATCTATTCCCTGAGAGGTTTTTGTTGGTGGGTGGTGCAGGAAGTCAGATTATGTTCCTGTCCCCAGCCAATCTGGGCTGCAGATGCACTGATTGATGGGGCACTCTGCACTGTTGGTGCTGCTGTCGCACTTCTGTGTGTTATTATCTTTCCCTGTGCCCAAAGCAGGAATCACTTTGGCGTGGTGGCAGTACTGGCTAAGGCTGCTTGCAGGATGAGATGGTATAGAAGCTGCTTTGGAGGGACTCCTGCCTAGGAGTGGTGGGGGGATTGGATGGGGCAAATCTGCAGGAGAATGTGGGGTCAGAGTTTGTGGTGTTAGCAAGTTAGGTGGAAGATGCTTGTGCAAGTTCCTGTAGGTGTCTAGCTACCATGGGGGTTTAGAGGGAAGAAATGACACCTGCCAGATCTTTTGTTCTTGGAAAACTCTCTCCTAAAGATCCATGCCCATCCAATGCACATTCTGAGGTTAGTAAATAAGTCTTCATGTATCTTAAATTTGTAATATTTGTTATGCCTCTTTTCATGTGATCTAACCAGGCAATTCTTCTGTGTATACATGAAAAATTGTGCATTCTATTTTTTTTGGATGGAATGCCATATATATATATATACACACACATATATATATCTTTTAGAACCATGTATTCTGAAGTATGTTTCAAGTGAAAAAAATGTTCTTGTTGAAAAAAAATAATGACTTTAACTGGGGGTACTTATTTAAAATAAAGCATATCAGGCGGGATGGGTGAAATAGGTGAAGCAGAATAAGAGTATACTTATCATAATGAGCACTGAGTAATGATAGAATTGAATTACTATATTGTACACCCTAAACTAATAACTAATATAACACTGTATGCTTACTGGAATTAAAATTTAAAACCTATTATATATATGTACATATATATATGTACACACATATAAATACATATAGACACATATAAATAAGGAGAAATCCTACCATTTGTGACAACATGGTTGGATTTTGAAGACATTTTTCTAAATCAGAGAAAGACAAATACTGTATTATCTCACATGTGGAATCTAATAAAAAACTAAAAGAAAACAAATTTATAGAAAAAGAGATCAGATTTGTGGCTGCCGGAGGTGGGAGGTGGGGAGAGGGGTAATCGAAGGAAGGTGGTCAAAATGTACAAACTTCCCATTATAAGATAAATACATGCTAGGAATATAATGTACAACATGATGACTATAGTTAATATTGCTGTATGATACAGAGGAAAGTTTTTAAGAGACTAGATCCCACGTGTTCTCATCAGAAGGAGAAAAATTTGTTTTTAGTTCTATCTAGAAAAGATTATGGATGAAACTGAACCTATTAAGGTAATAATTTCACAGTATAGGTATAGCCATCATGCTGTACACTTTAAATTTATATAGTAACGTATATCAATGACTTCTCAATAAAATGGGAAAAAATAACTCCCTCCCCAACCCCCTCCTCCAAGAAAAAAGAATATAGCATGCTAAGTTGATGTCCAGAGGCTGACAAAGTTAGCTGCCTGAATGGCAATTCTACTCAGATGTTTTGCTAAAAGGGAAGAAATATGATGTGATAGCTAGAAGGAAGAATATAGTGGAGTGCAAGTTAAGGGTTTTGGAAATGTATTATTTGCTTGTTGTTGTTGTTGTTTTTCCTTAAGATGATCAAGGTTTGAAGACCCTTATAGGCTGAGGAGAAAATCCAATAGAATTAAATTATTTGGGGAATGGAAAAAAAATCTTCATGTACACCCCAGGTGCTTTTGAAACTACTGCTTCTATGCTGTTTCTCCAAGGGGTTGTTTGTTATACTGGCTCTTTAAGGGAAATTTCAATTTCTTACTGCTTTCAGTGCTCCCAGAGCTAAGCCCACTGAATTTTCAAGTACTGGAATTAAGCCTTGCTAGTTTTGAAAGCCAAATATTATAGGGACTTGTCTTCCCAGTGCAGGTCCCCCGTGCCTAGGATGCCTGGTTGGGTTCTGCTCTTCTACCCTCTGCTTGCTTATGGTGCCCCTTCTGTTTGTGGTTAGTCTCACTAGGAGTTTGGTTCCCTGCCCCATCTCCCCCCCTCCTACTGTTCTTGATGTGGCTATACTGTAGGTCCGTCCGTGGGATAAGGTGAACCTAGGATCCTCCTACCTCACCATTTTCCTAGGAGTTCTAGCATTCATAGAAGTTCCTAGTATTCTTTAACCGATGAAACAGTAACTTTTCAGGGGCACCTACGTAGCTCAGTTGGTTGAGTGTCTCTTGATTTCGGTTCAGGTCATGATCCCAGGGTCATGGGATCAAGCCCCATGTCAGGCTCTGTGCAATGTGGAGCCTGCTTAAGGTTCTGTCTCTCTCTTTATCCCTCTGCCCCTCTCCCTCTAAAATAAAAAAAATACAGGAAAATAGAAAAAAAGGAAGTATTTTTCCACTGACATTCAAGCATCTGATAAATGCAAGTGCATAACTTATATATGACTTTGCTAAAACCAAATCATAACAAAATTATACTTTTGTATAAATGTACAATTTTTACTAACATAATTTCATATTATTTTATTGTCCTTTTTAACTTTAGGTTTTTATTATTTTTTAATCAAAACACTCCAGTTTTACTATCAAAAATCATATATAGCTGTGTGAGGCCAAATAAGAACCTTCTGTTGTACACAGAGGGGTACATTCTGGGCTCACATAGGGTCCATGTTTACTCATCAAGCTGCCGTTGAGACCAATGTATAATTTAGAAGGGAGGGAAAAGAGATTAGAGGCAATGAGTACTTTGCCTTTGCTCAATATCATTGATCAAATAATCTGTCGGTGCCTATATAACATGCCTGAGAAAATAGTGTAGTTTTATTAGTGGTAACTTTCCAGAATCAATAACTTTTCTAATGAATATAAAAGCCTGGGTGCCTTAGAGTCCAAATTCATGCAATTGGATTGCTTGTTGTAATCAAGCAGTGGCATTAACGTTCTGATGTGATAAAATAAGTGTTTAGTAATTTAGTCCTCAACTGCTTCTGGCATTTCAACTCTTTGTTGGCATATAAAGCAGAAATTTCTCCTGTAGTAAAAAGTAATTTATTGACTTTTTTTTATCACCTGTGATGAATAGGTTATTGGACTTGCGAGCATTTCTCTTCAGACATTGCAGGACAGGAGATGGCTGGCACCAACCTTAGCAAATTGAAATTCAATCCAGATCAATAAGGCGTTTTATTTAATTTGGCCCTGGAATAGAAATAATCATCACATTTTCTAATAAGCATGTCTAATTTCAATTTTCACACTATGTATTTATTCTGTATAATCAAGCATAACTGCTGGCCTTGTTCTTCTGAGTTGACAAATGCATTGCATAGATGTGCACTTAGCAGGTAACTACTATATAGGATGTGGTGGGCAAAGAATGTGCCTAGACATAATAATGAAAATTTGATAAATGTCTACCTAGAACTTGTAAATATTCCTAAGACTTTGATTGTATTTACTGGTTGTCTACCTAGGTAACAACAACCAAAAAATGTATGCATAAGGGTATGTAATTTTCTTTACATAGCAACCAGCTTGTTTTTATGAAATATTTACAAACTGAGGAAATTCTAAAAGCTTACTGAGGTTAAGTAATTCCTGGCTAAAATATGCTAACAGGCTGTCAGCAATGAAGTGGTTAAATAAGTGTCAGCTGGCTTGTGCTTTGTAACACTGTCTCACACTGACTGGTTTAATACAACCATTTATTTAGCTCATTATTGTATGGGTAGGAAACATGAGCTGGTCTCTGCTGGAAGGTACTGGTCTCAGGTACAGTCATCTGAGCATCTATGATAACCGTGGTCAGCTTGAGGGTCAGCGGAGACAGCCTGGCCTCTCAGATATTTGAGTCGGTCGATGACTGTTAGTTGGGTGTCGATCATACTCCAGAGGCCTAGTCTGGACTTATTTGCTTGGTGGTCTCAGGGGTCTAAGAGCACTAATAAAGTAGCATTAATGCACAAGCACTTCTACAGTTTCTGCATTCATCTTACTTGCTCATATCATATTTATTAAAGTAATCAGTTACCAACCACAGACTCTGTATGAGAAGGCACTACCAACACATACGGATACAGGGAGGTGTGAACATACTGGAGCCTTGCCAAAGCACTGGCTCAGGTCCTGATTTCTTTAGCACTCTTTATCAATATCTGTATGCATCACTTTCTCATTTCTACTGAGCTAAGATGTATTTTTGAAGACTTAAACATCCTTTTGCCTAAGATTTATTAATCTCAGAACATGAACTGATGTTTAGAAGACTTCTCCAAGATCAAAAGAGATGGCAGGTGTCATTTCTCTCCCCATACGCTAGTCTAGATAGCTAGACACTTGCAGAAACCTATGTGAACATTCTCCACCTATCTTGCTGCAACCACATAGCCTACTATGGCATTCTCCTGTGTACTTGACTCATCCAACCTACCCTGCTTGGCAGGCATTCCTCCAAAGCAGCTCCTGCCCCAACACACCCTGCAAGCAGCCCCAGCTTTCACCACTCCAAAATAACTCCTGCCCTGGTAAGAGGAGAAGGTGACCACACACTAATGCACCTGCAGTTCCAGCAGCCAAACCTTACAGCTGGCAGTGCAGAGAAAGTACCCTGCCGATCAGTTCAACTGTAGCCTCAGCAAATGGAATGGCAAAAGGCATCTGGTCTGACGCCAGCCCCACTCACCAAGGAAGTCTCTCCAGAAACAAGGCATGGGAGAACACCCTGCATATTGGTCCTACTGCAGATAAAATAGGGGAAGGGACAGGTATCTAGTGTGATTGCTGATATTACCAAACTACTAGCTCATGACAGCCCCAGGCAGATCCCATTTCAGCACAGAGACAAAACCCTCCTGGTGCACCAACAACAGGCAAAGTGGGCCAATGGGAGCCAACTGGACTGAAGGCAAATGAGGCTCAGCCACAACTCGGACACAGACAACCAACATAGGACATATGCTTGAAGTGCCTGATTCTGGTGAACAGGAGATACTGTGTTATTAAGGAACCACAGGAACACTTCATGAAACCACTACTTTCAAAATCAGGAGATTTAACTGATTTTCCTACCACACAGAAGCACATACCGAGAGTTAATACAAAATGGGGAGACAGAGGAATATCCCAAAATGAAAGAACAGGGCAAAATAAAGCAAAAGAGCTCTAAAACAGAGATAAACAATATGCCTGATAAAGATACTCACCAGACTTGAGAAAACAGTGGAGGATTTCAGTGAGATCTTCAACAAAGAGATGAGAAATATAAAAAACAACCTCCTCAGATTGAAGAACTCCATAACTGAAATTAAAAATATAATAAAAGGAATCAACAGCAGATTACAGGGCACAGAAGAATGGGTCAGCAAGCTGGTAGAGTATGGAAAGCAATCAAGCTGAACAAAAAGAAAAAAATAAAATTAAAAATGACAATAGATTAAGGGAACTCAATTACATCATCATGCATAGTAACATTCACATCATAAGGAGTCCCAAAAGGAGAAAAGAATAGGAGGCAAAAAATTATTTGAAGGAAAAACAGCTGAAAACTTCCCTAAAGAAAGAAATGGATGTCTATCCAGGAGGTACAAAGATCCCCCAACAAAATTAATTAAAGCAGGTCCACATCAAGACTTATAATAATTAACATGGCAAAACATAGTGATGAAAAGAGAATCTTAAAAGCTATAAAAGAGAACAATTATGTACATGGGAAACCACATGAGTCTATCACTTGATTTTTCAGCAGAAACTTTGTAGGCCAGAAGGGAGTTGCATGATATTTTCAAAGTTCTGAAAGGAAAAAAAGAAACGTGCAACAAAGAATGCTCTACCCAGCAAGGCTACCATTAGAATAGAAAGAGATAAAAAAGAATTTCCCTGACAAATAGAAGCTAAAGGAGTTCATCATCACTACACCAGCCTTACAAGAAATGTTAAGGAAATTTCTTCAGTGCAAATAAAAGTCATAATCAAGCAGAAAGTTAGGAAAAGGAAAAATTAGGAATGGAAAAAAATTTACAGGTGAATATAAACATAATGAAAGAAGTAGATTAATCACTTATAAAACCAGTATGAATTATTAACACACAAAAGCAGTAAAATCAATTATATCTAAAAAAAAAAAGTCATGGGATTCACAAAATAAAAAGACATAAGATATGACATCATATACATAAAATGTGGGGTGGAAAGAGTAAACATTCAGTGCTTTTAGAATGGATTAAAACTTAAGCCACTATCAACTTAATATAGATTGCTATATGCCTAAGATGTTATATATGAGTCTAATGGTAACCACAAATCAAAAAGCTATTAATAGATACACAAAAAATAAAGAGAATAATATCCAATCATTATCACTAAAGAAAGTCAAACCACAAGGGAAGAGAGCCAAGAGAAGAAAGGAACGAACAGGAAACAGAAAAACAACCATAAAACTAATTCCTATCAATAATTACTTTGAATGTAAATGGATTAAATGCTCCATGAGAAAATATAAGGTGACTAAATAGAAAAAAAAATACAAGACCTATCTATATGCTGGCTACAAGAGACTTACTTCAGACCTAAAGACATACGCAGATTAAAAGTGAAGGGGGCAAAAACATTTACCATACAAATGAAGGCAAAAAGTAAGCTGGGGTAGCAATACTTGCATTGAACAAAACAGACCGTAAAACAAACACTACAAGAGCAATGAAGGACACCACATAATGATAAAAGGAACATTCAACAAGACAATGGAATACATACTTTTCAAGTGCACATGAAACATTCTCTAGAATCGACCACATGTTAGGTCACAAAACAGTCTCAATATACTCAAAAACACTGAAATAATATCATGCATATTTTCAGACCACAACAGTATGAAACTAGAAATTAATCACAGGAAAAAATTTGTAAAGAACACAAATATGTGGAGACTAAGTAACATGTTACTAACCAATGAATGGGCCAGCCAAGAAATCAAAGAGGAAATCTAAAAACACACTGAGCCAAATCAAAGTGAAAACAATGGCGCAAAACCTTTGAGATGCAGCAAAAGCTTTTTCTAAGATTATAGCAATACTGGCCAACCTCAAGATGCAAGAAAAATCTCAGATAACCTAAATTTAAACCTGAAGGGTCTAGAAAAAAATAAAAAAGAAACCCTGAAGCCAGAAGAAGGAAAAAAATTATAATAAAGACCAGAGAAGAAATAAAGAGATGGAGAATAAAAAAGAAAGAAAAAGAAAAGAGTAGAATAGATTAACGAAACCAGGAGCTAGTTCTTTGAAACGATCAACAAAACTGAGAAGACTTTAGCCACACTCAACAAAAAAAAATAAGAAAGAATACCCAAATAAATAAAATCAGAAATGAAGGAGAAGAAATTACATCACAGAAATAAAATATAGCACAGGATTATAAAAGAATACCATGAAAAATTATAAGCCAAGAAATTGAACAACTTAGAAGAAATAAATTCCTAGAAATATATCTCCCAAAACTGAATCAGAAAAAAATAGAAAGTATGAACAGACCAATTACTAGCAATAAAATTGAATCAGTAATGTAAAAACTCCCAACACACAAGAGATCAGGACCAGATGGCTTCACAGGTGATTTCTTCCAAACATTTCAAGAAGAGTTAATACCTATTCTCAAACCATCCCCAAAATTAGAAGAGGATGGAAAATTTCAAGCTCATTCTATGAGACTAGCATTACTCTCATGCCAAAACAAGATAAAGACATTACAAAAAAAGAAAACTATAGAAAAATATCTCTAGTGAACACAGATGCAAAAATCCTCAACAAAATATTAGTGAAACAAATCCAGCAATACATTTAAAAAATCATTCATCACAATCAAGTAGGATTTATTCCAGAGATGCAAGGATGGTCTGATATTTGCAAATCAATCAGTGTATATATCACATTAATAAGAGAAAGGATAAAAACTAGATGATCATATCACTAGGTAGAGAGAAATCATATGCCAAAATATGACATCCATTCATGATAAAAACTCTCAACAAAGTAGTTTTAAAGGAAACATACCTCAACATAATGAAGACTATACATGGAGAACTCAAGGCTAACATTGTACTCAATGGTGACAAACTTTTTGAGAACTTTTCCCCTAAGATCAGGAAGGACAAGATGTCCACTGTCTCCACTCTTATTCAACAGAGTACTGAAAGTCTTAGTCACAGCAATCAGACAAGAAAGAGAAATAAAAGGCAACCAAATTACTTTTTCACTGTTTGCAGATAACATGACACTGTGTGTAGAAAACCCTACATACTCTATCAAAAAGCTATCAAAGAGCTGATAAATGAATTAAGTTAGGTCACAGGTTACAAAATAAATACACAGAAATCAGTTGTATTTCTACACACTAATGAAAAAGTTCTGGAAAGAGAAATTTAAAAATTCCACTTATAATTGCACCAAAAAGAAAAAAAGAACTAGGAATAAACTTAGGCAAGGAGGTGAAAGACCAGTATGCTAAAATCTATAAAACACTGGTGAAAGAAACTGAAGATGCAATCAAGTGGAAAGATATCCCATGCTCATGGACTGGAAGAACCAATATTATTTAAACGTCCATACTACCAAAAGCAATTCACAGGTTTAGTGCCATCCTTATCGAAGTACCAAAAACATCTTTCACAAAACTAGAATAATCCTACAACTTGTAAGGAACCACAAAAGACCCCAAAGAGCCAAAGAAATCTTGAGAAAGAACAAAGCTGGAGGTATCACAATCCCAGATTGCAAGATCAATTACAAAACTATAATAATCAAAACAATATGGTCCTCGCACAAAAACAGACAGACTGATCAAAAGGTTAGAGATCTCAGAAATAAACCCAAATTATACAGTCAATTGATGTAAGACAAAGGAGGTAAAAATATACAATAGGAAAAATACAGTCTCTTCAACAAATGATGCTGGGAAAACTGGAAAGCACCTGTAAAACAATCAAATAGGACCACTCTCTTACACCATACACTAAAATAAACTCAACACAGATTAAAGATCTAAGTATGAGACTCTAAGTATAAAACCATTAAATTCCTGGAAAAAACATAGGCAGTGATTTACTTGACACAAGCCATACAAGTATTTTTCTAGATATGTCTCTTCAGGCAAGGGAAACAAAAGCAAAATTAAACTAGTGGGACTACACTGAAATAAAAAGCGTACACAAGCAGAGGAAGCCATCAACAAAACAAAAAGTCAATCTACTGAATGGGAGAAGATATTTGCAAATTGTGTATCTGATAAGGGGCTATTTTTCAAAATATATAAAGAACTCCTACAATTCAACACCAAAAATACAATCTAAATAAAAATTCAGAGGACCTGAGTGACATTTTACAAAGACGTACAGATGGCCAAGAGAAACATGAAAAGATGCTGTTATTCATCATCATGGAAATTAAAACAACAATGAGATATCACCTCATATATCTCAGAATGGCTAAAATAAAAACACAGGATATAACAAGTGTTGATGAGGATGTGGAGAAAAACAAACCCTTGTGCACTGTCAGTGGGAATGCAAATTGGTGCAGCCTCTGTAGAAAAGTTTGAAGGTCCCTCAAAATTAAAAACAGAATTACTATATGATCCAGTAATTCCACTACTGAGTATCTGCCTCTAAAAACAAAAATAGTAATCCAGAAAGATATATGCACCCCAATGTTTAATGCAGCATTATTTACAACAGCCAATATGGAAGCAACCCAGGTGTCCACCATACATGGATAAAGAAGCTGTGGTATAAACATATATAAAATGCAATCTTAATCACACACGAAAAAGAATGAGATCTTGTTATTTGCAACAACATAGAAGGATTTATAGGGTATAATGCTAAGTGAAATAAGTTAGAGAAACACAAATACTATATGATTTCATTCATATGTGGAATTTAGGAAATAAAGCAAATGGACAAATAAAAAGCAAACAAAAAAACAGACTCTTAAATACAGAGGACAAACTAGTGGCTGACAGAGGATAGGCAGGTAGGGGGATGGTTAAAACAGATAAAGGGGATTAAGAGTATACTTACTGTGATGAGCACCGAGTAATGTATAGAATTGTAGAATTAAATTATTATACACTTGAAACTAATATAATACTGTATGTTCAAGTGATCATGGACTCTGTGGAGACCCAAGGTTGTTATGGTCCTCACATATCTATGGTGATCCCATTATCCTTATGTTAAGATATATAATGCATAACTGAATGTAAGAAAGGAACTCTCCTTCATATATGTATTCCTTAGGTCTACTTGCCCTGATTAAAGAGTGAGAGCCCTTGAATTGATGCAGCCTTGATAAAAGGTTATTCATTGTCATGTGAGGACTGGAATGTTTATCAGCTTCTTTCTCTGCTTCAAAGAAAATGACTAAGTTAGCATGTAATATATTAAATTACACAACTACTAATGGAAATAAAATATATATAATGAGGCAAAAAATATAATACTATATGTTAACTATATTTCAATTTAAAATAATCCTCTTGCCCAATCCTTCATGAAAATAAGATATTTTAGTGACTTTGCTATAACTTAAAAGTTAGAAAATATTCCCCATACATTTTGGATTTTACAGCTATCTATTTTAATTCCAGATATATGTTACTGTCCCAGGTTAACTAATTTGCAATACTCTAAAATATTATTTTAAATGAGCACTCTATTTGAAATTGAAATCCCAAATGTGTAATTCCTATCCTCCTTACCTTTTACTATATTCTTCCAATCACACACATACCCTCTAAAATTCTCTATAATTTACTTTATATTGTGTTTATTGTGTGTTTTCCTCATATTGCAATGTATGTTGATTATATATCCCAAAGTCTGAAATGTGCCTTCCCATGAAGGATGCTTAATAAATATTTAGGGGATGAATTGCATCACTGAACTCTTCCAGGACACCATTACACAAGGCAGGTAGACTCAATACTTATTCTGAGGTTTAATTTGTATTGGATAGAGTCGTGCTTGGTGATTCAGGAGCCCATGCTAACAGCTGCTTAAGAAATAGAAAAATAGATAATTCTAAGAGTTCTAGGGAAAAAGAAGTTGAAGGCATATGTGAATGTGTGTGTATGGATATATATGTGTATGTGTGTGTGTGTATATACACCTGTGTATATGTGAAGGAAACATGTTTATACAGGAATTTCATTTTTCTATTATTGTTTTATAATTCATTTTACACTCCCAATAAGGTCCTATTCATGAGGGAGCATTAAAAAAACTAAATGTCTAAATTGGTTGAAACTGAGATTAGATCTAATAATTTCGACAGTCCTTGTGTTTTATTTATTAAATTCCATATGAGTGAAATCATATGGTATTTTGTTTTTCTCTAACTCATCTTGCTTAGCATTATACTCCTTAGATTCATCTCTTTTGTTGCAAATGGCAAGAATTTATTTTTTTGTGGCTGAATAATATTCCACTGTAACTGTGTGTATGTGTGTGTGCGTGCGTGTGTGTATCCACATCTTCTTTATCCATTCATATATTGATGGGCACTTGGGCTGCTTGCATAATTTGGCTCTTGTAAATAATGCTGAAATAAACAGGGGTGCATATATCCTTTCAAACCAAACAAAAGACTCTGAACTATAGAGAACAAATGGATGGTTACCAGAGGGGAGATAGGTGAAATAGGTAAAAGTGATTAAGGGTACACTCATCATGATGAGCAGTGAGGAATACACAGAATTGTTGCATCAGTACATTGTATACTGGAATAAAAATAAAAATAAATAGAAAAAGAGTCTCTTTGTTAACATTCTGGGGTGACAACTTAGTTTCCATTCATGCAGCACAGTGATTAAATGTACAAATTCTAGCTCCAAATGGCATAGGTTTTAATTCCTGTTTCTCCTCTTAGTAGTGTGACCTAAGGCAAGTTTCCTCTTTATAAAAAATGTCTTCCTGGGGCACCTGGGTGGCTCAGTCTGTTGAGCATCCGACTTCAGCTCAGGTCATGATCTCCAATATGTAGGTTCAAGCCCCACGTCAGACTCTGTGCTGACAGCTGGGAGCCTAGAGCCTCCTTCTGATTCTGTATCTCCCTCTCTCTCTGCCCCTCCCCCTCTTACATTCGGTCTTTTTCTCAAAAACAAAAAACATCAAAAAAAAATTATGAACTTGGGGAAGACTTTTTTTTAAAGATTAAATGGATACTTCCACATAAATCATTTAAACCAGTTTCTACACATATCAATGATGTAGGCTTCAAAGGTAATGTAGGCATTCCCTGTAGGGTCAACAGATCCTCTTTTTAACTATGTGGCCCATCTCACATGATGCTGAAACCCTAAAGAGCAAATCCTCACAAGTCTTAAACCTACTGATGCTCCTCTGCCCTTTGCATTCCCTCAGCTTACCCGACCCTCCTTTTGCTCACCTTTACGTGGGCTGGAGTCTCAGGAAGAGACATGGAGACACCTCCTTGGTGACGTCTTTCCTCCTTCCATCTCATTTCCTGTTTCTCTCCTCTTCTCCATCCTCCAAGATTAGAAAGGAATTTGCTTTTCCCCACTCTTCTTGATCATATATTCCTTCTGTGTAAAGACAACAAACCTAAGACTTGACCCTCATAGTGGAAAATGCTTTTCTATACTGAGAAATAAACTCTATTATCTCCATGACTGCAATCATTCAGAATTACGCTTAGCCAAAGGAGAACTAAAGAAGTGTAGAAAATTCCTTCCCAGAGTCCAGCTTGTAAGTCTCATTTTGCTGCAAAATCTTATTTTGCATGTGAGATGTTAAATTATATCTAACTTTTTAATTTGGCATGCCTTCTGTAATAAATCATGATCTCTCTTGAGTCGGACTGATCCCTTGGGGCAATTGGGAAGGAAGTAATATACTTGAGAAGGAAAAGAAAAATTGATATTTTTCAAACGATACCACATTTTTCACACTTATTACTTTAATTGTACATAGGCTCTTTTGTTTATATTATGCTTTTTAAAAACCAAAACAATTGTTTCAAAGAATTAAAAACTTTAGACAGGAAAGTTAACATTATAATAAAAGTTTATGCTGTATTTGTAGGCAATTAATAGCCTTATTAAAACCTTGTTCTAGATTATTGAATAATTAGTAGGCTAATACTAGATAATGACTGCAAACCCCTTAACATGAGGACTAGTACTTGATAAGAATGCAGTAAGTCATCATGGTTTTTGTTATACCATTTCTATTTGCAATAAATTCTTGGCACCTTTCCTCCTTATCTGAGACAACAGGATAATAAATGATTATTTGCACAACTTGGATGGGGATGAAATTATATGAAGGGCTACTTAAGCATTAGTTTCATTCTTTTATTTTACTTGAAGTTTTATTCATTGTGGACATTCAATTTCCTTTCTCATTTTTTAGACAAGGTTTCTTTTGGTTTCACTTGGTTGTTACTGAAATGTTTATTGTATTTACTGTAGTAAAACTATTTTTACACCGTTTTCACTGTCTTTTATAATTACCAAATTATTAAATGCTTTCATCCTCTTTATATAATTTTTATGCTATGCCAAACTACTTACATGTGATAAACTGAACTGGTGCCAGTCAAATCACTACTTGTCTGTAAAGTCATCTTCTATATGGCCTAGATTTAATAAGTATTTTAAGCCACCAATACAACCTTTAGTTGACTATATTCTATTCAGTAAACAACAAAATAGAAGTTGTCCTTCATGTCTAAGACCTGGACACTTCCATTCTCTGAGGCTAGTTTCTTGATGTCATTAGATCACCTATTCTAATATAACTTTCCTTAGGACTTGCTTAGATTCTTTGATTCTGATTTTTGCATTGACTCACCTATGCTCAATATTTATTTTTCAAAAATTATACCATCTGTCAAGCCCTGTGCTGAGCACAAGATTAGAACAGTGAACAAAATAAACATAAAACCTTCCCTTAGAGCTTAGACTTTTTGAGAACCTGGACAGTTACAGGCAATGCTATGAATATTTTGACAATAAAGTGCAAACTGCTATTGGATACTATGGGCACACACATGTAAGGGTTTCTTGGCTTAAACTTAAGGATAAGGAAACTTCCTGAGCATATCACCCATAATGAAGATGTAAAGATGAATAGAAATGGCCCAAGTGAAGCACTGATTATGAGTAGAAGGGAAGAATGTTCTAGACAGAAGTCCTTGATATAGGAGATAACATGAAGTAATGAGGGTGACTAGAACCTATGTGTATATGTGTATGAGTTTGAAACTAGAATAAGGGTAGACAGGAAGCTTGAAGATGTCGAGGGTAATAAGTCTATAGAAACAATACATAATATATAGAATTTTATGAATTTTGACCTATTTTTTAGAATCAGCTACTTTAAAAATACCTAATTTGGAAAGAAGAGTTCAGCATATTTACATATTTATATATGTATATGTATATGTATGTGTGTCTGTATACACACATGTATACTCAGTTTCTTTAGTTACACTGACTGGTTTGGGAAGGGTATAAATTTTCAAAGGAAAAGAAATTAAGACAAATCACACACACACACACAAACCTTTGAGTCCTGAAGATGCTATAAAACATGACCCTACTTCTCCCCTCAAGAAGATTGTTTGCCCATAGAGACTAGTCCCCCATGAATGAGCATGGGGAGTCATGTCTATGGGACACTGCCACTGCTCCCTGCCATTCTCTGACCCAGCTCTTTCCCACTGCCTCCATCTTCCCCTTGTTTCTACTCCTCTGCTTACCATGAAAGGACATACTTCCTAGTAATATAATAGAAATCCCAGTTAAATTTGGTAAATATGAGATCAGAGGGGTCCTCTAATCATCAGTTGAGTCCAGAGAAAGAGCAGCCCGTCTGATACCCCAGAAATTACAAAGTAAGATGTCCGTATTCTGTGTTAAAGTTCTCTCACCCAAAGTTCATGGGGATCTGTACGTGGTGGCCTAAGACTTCTAGAGGACTGGCTAAATAGCCAAATACTTCTGTTTACCAACAATGGACGAAGAAACAGCTGAAGGAGCTATACAGGCAGAGAAGAGAGGGTTCAGTGGTAGCCAGGGAATCCAAATGAGAAGATGCATAGCTCTGCAGACAACAATGTGCAGGGATGATCATGACCAAGGACAAGAGGTTCCTTCACATCATAGACTTGACATAGAGAATGCTTCCAAGAATCTAGGTTTCACCCTGGAGAAAGAAGGTACCCAAAGTGTCAGAGAAAACTCTTAATGAATGTGTCTGCTACCTAATGAAATGAGATTCTCAAAATAAAAATTACATACAGCTATAGAAGAAATAGACACTTTTTCACCCATAAGATTTGTCTTGGGAATTATGCATGCTATACCACAAAGCTTTGGCTGGCCCCCTCACTCTTTCTAACAAAGACCCCTTCCTATTGAAGGAAAAAAGGAAGAAAGACTATAGAAGAGATGCATAAACATTCTCCTGCCACATTAAGACAATTTTAATGAGAGTGACTATTTTTTGTGACAATTATTGTATATGTTTCTGAATAAAAAAGCATATCTTGACTACTCTGACGTTAGAAAAAATACATATATCACATGCCCCCACACATATTTTCTTAACTCACACAAGGACAGAATACAAATGCCCATGAATAAACTTACTGTTTTACTAATGACTTTTAAAAAAAGTCTTGAGAAAAATTAAGACCCTCCATTTTATTTTAATTTCTGCTAATTATGTGGATTTCACCATTGGATCTAGTTTCTATATTAAACTTGAAGCCAAAAAGTCATCCTTAGTTCTACTGACAGCTTTTTCTGGAGTTTCATTATTGTTTTCAAGAATATTTTTTACATATGTTATCAGAATCTGAGTGAAAGTATTGATGTATTGTTATGAAATATTCAAACTAAATATACATTATTTAAACTATTTGAATTAAATGTTTGCAAAAGAATGTTTAAATGATATTTGCTTTAATAAAGATTGATTTTAACAAAAAAATATGTTAGAAGTTGAAAGACCATTCTAGTCTTTTCTTAAAGACAATTAAATTGAATATCACATTTTTTTGAAAGAAAACATTGGCAAAATTGAATTAACTGTGAAAATGGCAAGCCTCCTTAATATTATGGAGACTCACAAAGTAAGAAACAAGAAAATGCACAGTGGTTATTATACATGTACAAATTATGATACAGAATTGTGTTCAGTTTCCTAATTCAAATTATGTTCAATTTCCTGTTCCTTATTTGTTTCCACTTCTGGATAGAAACAATGGAGTACATCACAAGTATAAGCTAAATTTGTTTTGCCAGTGATGCTTGGCAAACAATTGCCTCAGTGATCATTGTGGCTGATCAATTTAATTAGATGTCAGAATCAATGCACCATAGGTGAATGAGGTGAATTGCAACCATGCAAATCTGACTGTTTTTTTTTTATCTAAGGCAAAGATACACTGAACTTGGGTTTCATTGTTTTAGCTTTCCATGATTTAAGAAGACCATCAGAGGATATGTCTCTATTTAAAATATACAGTTCTGCAGTGCCTACAGATTGTAAATGACATCTGAAGCTTTTAAAGATTTAGCTCTGAATTATCAGGTGTATAATCCAAGCCCATGTGGAACTTTCCCTTATAGAACCCCTCAGAGCTAAGTGAAGGGGTTGTATCCCTATAAGGGATACAAGGGGGTTCTATAATATGTGAGTGATATTTGCCAGCATGATTAAGCTGGGATCGTACAGAGAAGTTAGAGCCTGGAAATATAATGGATGGACTCCAGCCACAACCTATCTAATATAAGCACACAGTTCCAGATAGCACCAGGGTCAGTAAGTCAAACTGATTAATGGGCGTCAGCAGCTCAGAAGCAGAGGCAGCTCAAAGACAATAAATCTTACACTATAGCCAAGATCTAGGCAGCAGTTTTGAAGAAGACAGGGAGGCAAATACGTGCCACAGTGACCACAACTGTGAAAAATATAACAATCTGGACTTGTCTGGACAGACAAGTTGGACAAGTCTGTGTATTCTAGGGACAAGCATATGAAATATCGAAGACCCCTAAAAGAAATTAGGAAAACATTTAATGAGAACACAGCAAGTGTTCAACTTGGCAAAGACAGTTTAGGTTCTTAAGTAAATGTATTTTCCCTTTTAAATATATTTTTTTTATTTTTTTATTTTTATTTTTTAACGTTTATTTATTTTTGAGACAGAGAGAGACAGAGAGAGACAGAGCATGAATGGGGGAGAGAGAGAGGGAGACACAGAATTGGAAGCAGGCTCCAGGCTCTGAGCCATCAGCCCAGAGCCCGACGCGGGGCTCGAACTCACGGACTGCGAGATCGTGACCTGAGCTGAAGTCGGACGCTTAACCGACTGAGCCACCCAGGTGCCCCAAATGTGTATTTTATAAAAACACAGATGTACCACAGACAAATATAAGGATGTGACCAAAAATAGTATTGGTTAATCTAATTCCAGAGCACAGACTTTTCTCTGAGAAACTAAAAACAAAACAAAACAAAACAAAAAATTCCACACACAACTTTTTTTGAAAAGGTATTATTATTTTAAAATACCAAATACAGATTATATCCTGAAGGTAAATGAGCTATTCCTCTTTCAATCTTGAGGGAGAAAAAAATTTTCAGAAATGAGAGTCTTTTTTGAAAAATGACATACCTAATGTTCAATTAAACATATACAACACACATACACATCGGCTAATTGCTTTAATTTCTATCTTTCATTCTCCAAATACTATGATCATCATGATGATCCATTTGGGAAAAGATCATCTTCACTTTTGTTACATTCTGAACAGGGATTTGCAGATTTCACTTGATGTCCTAGATACTGAAATCAGAAGATGTAACCTTTTAGTGAAATATGATCTGGCTGATAAGCCAGAACCCAATATTCAGCACTAAACTGAAAACTTCAAGACTGTATATAAGGACTTCTGGGAAGATGGTGGAGTAGGATGAGCTTAAGCTCACCTCATCTCACAAACACCTGGAGAACACTACCTCAGTAAAACTAACCCAGAAGATGATCTGAAGACCGGCAGAACAGACTTCCCACAGTTAATCACAGACAGGAGACCACAGAGAAAATAGTAGGAGGGGCAGAGACAGTCAGGAACCAAACTCCCAGTGAGACCTCAAATGGGAGGGGCACCACAAGCATGGAAAGGGAAAGGAGCAGACCCCACACCAGGCATCCCCGGGAAGATGAGTCCCCAGAGTATTTAGTTTGAAAATCATCAGGGCTTCACTTTATGAGTTTTGACAATTAGTGGGGCTTAACCCCAGATACTTTAAAAATCAGTGGGCTTAGCCCTGGAAGAGTCAGCAATAAGAAACTGAGTTCACACCGTTAAAGACATCATGACAAACAACCCCCTGGAAGATACAGCATCGAAGCAGCAGTTTGAGAAAAGCACTTGGGGTATACATGAAGGAGGTTTATTTACTAATCTCAGAACACATGGTGGGATTACAGATGTTTAGAAAACCTGTCCAAGAACAAAAGAGCAGGCAGGCACCTCTCCCCCACCCCCTATCCCAGACAGCTGGACACCTGTAGGAACGGCGCAAACACCCTCCACCTAACTTGCTAACACTGTGCACACCACCCCTGCATTCTCGTTCAGATCTACTCCATCCAACCTAGTCCACTTGGCAGAAGTCACTCCAAAGTGGCTTAGGCCCATTTCCTCCTGCAAGCAGCCCAGCAGGGACTGTCATCACTCTAGTGACAACTGCCCTGGAGACAGGGAAAGATAACAACATATACCAGTGCAACTGAAGCCCCAACAGGTAGAGTGGGGGTAGGCATTTGGTCTGACTGCTGGTCCCACCCACTCTTAGGGGAAAGCACGGAGAGAGAGCCCTGAAGGGTGGGGTGACCGAAGCTCCAGCAGAAAAAAAAGGGTGCAAGGTCTGGTCTGACTGCTGGCTCTGCCTACCAATAAAAGCCTCTCAGGAGACAAGGCTGGGAGAGCACCAATAGCTTGGTATGACTGCAGCTTGGGCAGACTGGCCTGGGGCTGGCATCTGCTGTGACCGCTGACACTACCTACTATCATACCACAGCAGCCCCAGATTGGCCCCTTAACAGCACAGGGACCAAACCCTGCTCGGTGCACCAGCAACAAACAAAGTGGGCCATTCCAGGCTACAGGAGGAAACACAACTGTGGCTCATCAACAACAATGGGGTGCACACAACACACAAAGCAGACATAGCTGAAGGGTGTGGTTCTGGTGAACAGGGGACATTATGCAACAGAGCATCACAGGACTTCTTCATAAACCAATAGTTTGAAGATCAGGAGATGTAGGTGACTTTGCTAATACATAAACACAGACTCAGACAAAAAGAGGAGATAGAGGAAAATGTCCCCAGTAAAAGAAAAGGATAAAAGCACAGCACAACTGCTAAATGAAACAGAAAAAAAAAAAAAAAAAGCAATATGCCTGGTAAAGAATTCAAAGTAATAGTCATAAAGAGACTCACTGGACTTGATAAAAGAGTTAAGGATCTCAGTGAGATCTTCAGCAAAGAGATGCAAATGCAGAAAAAAATCAGAGATGAATACCTCAATAACGGAAATGTGTAAAAAAAAGATACTAGAGGGAATAAATAGCAAATTATAGGAGGCAGAAGAACATATCAGTGAGCTGGAAGACAGAATAACAGAAAATAAGCAGGCTGAATAGCAAAAAGAAAAAAGAATAATAAAAAGTGAGAATAGGTTAAAGGGAAGTCAGCAACATCATCGCACATAATAGTGTTTGCATTATTTGGATTCCAGAAGGAGAAGACAGTGAGAAGAGGGCATAAAATTTGTTTGAAGAAATAATCACTGAAAACTTCTAATCTGGGCAATGATACAGACATCCAGATCCAGAAAGCAAAGGGAATCCCCAATGAAATCAGCCCAAGGATTTTCACAGCAAAATACAGAATAATTATGTAATATTATTTTAATTAAAATGACAAAATGTAATGATAGAGAATTTTAAAAGCAAGAGAAAATAAAACAGTTACACAGCCCCATAATGCTATGAGTTGATTTCACAGAAGACACTTTGTAGGAAGGCAGTGGCATAATATATTCATAGTACTAGAAGTCAAAAACAAAACCAAAAATACTGCAACCAAGAATATTCTACCCACCAAGGCTGTCATTCAGAATATAGGAAGAAATAAAGAATTCACCAAACAAAAGTTGAAGAAGCAGTTTGTCACCATTAAACCAGCCTTACAAGAAATCATTAAAGGGAATTCTTTCAGTGGAAACATAAAACCATAATTAAGAGTAAGAAAATTATGAAAAGGAAACATTTGCAAGATAAATTCACACATAATAAACAGGTATATTATTTATACACCTAGTATATAGTATAAAGGCTAAAGCACAAAAGGAGTAAAATCAATTACATCCATAAAAATCAGTTAAGGAATTTATAAAAATAAAAAGATACAAAGAATGACAAATACATAAAAGTCATGGGAGAGTAAAAATTTAAGGTTTTCATAATGGGTTCAAATTTAAGGGACTATTCACTTAATATAGACTGCCATATGCATAACACATTATATATGAACCTACCAGTAACCACAAATAAAAAACCTGTAATAGATACACAAAAAATGAAGAGAAAAAATCCTGGCATATCACTAAAAAAAAAGCCATCCACAAGGGAAGAGAGCAAGAGAAGAAAGGAACAATAGGAACTACAAAAACAACCATATAACATAAATAACAAAAAAGCAACAAGCCCATACCTATCGATCATTACTTTGAATGTAAATGGAATAAATGCTCCAGTCAAAAGACATAGGGTGACTGATTGGATAAAAAAGCAAGACTGATCTATATGATGACTTGAAGTCTCAAATCAGACCTAAAGACACATGCAGACTGAAAATGAAGGGGTGGAAAAACAGTTACCATGCAAATGAAAGTAAAAAGAAAGCTAGAGTAGCAATACTTATGTCAGACAAAATAGAATTTAAAACAGACATTGTAACAAGAAACAAAGAAAGATACTATGTAATGATAAAGGGAATAATCCAACAAGAGGATATAACAATTATAAATATTTACACAACCTGTATGGGAGTGCCTAAATACATAGAGCAACTATTAACAGATATAAAGGTAGAAAATCACAGTAATACAGTGATAGCAGACTATAACACCACATTTACATCAATACATCCATGATGCATCTATCATCCAGACAGAAAATCAACAAGAAAGCTTGTTTGAATGACATATTGAACTTGATGGACCTAACAAATATATTCAGAACATTCCATCCAAAAACAGCAGAGTATACATTCTTTTCAAGTGCACACGGAACATTCTCCAGAACAGATCACATGTTAGGCCACAAAGTAAGTCTAAGTTTAAAAAGACTGAAATCATATCATGCATCTTTTTAAACCACAACAGTTTGAAACTTGGAATAAATTACAAGAAAAATCTGGAAACAACACAAGTATGGGAAGGCTAAATAACATACTACTAAACAATAAATGGGTTGGGTAAGAAATAAACAAGGAAATCACAAAACAAATGAAAATAAAAACACTGGCCCAAAATCTTTGGGATGCAGCAAAATCTGTTCTAAGAAGGATGATTATAGCAATACAGGACTACCTCAGGAAGCAAGCAAAATCTCAAATAAATAACATAACCAAACACCTAAAAGGGCTATAAAAAGAAAAAAAAAAACACAGCCCACAGGTAGTAGAAGAAATGACATAATAGAGATTAGGGCAAAAATTAATAAAATGGAGGGAAAAAAAAAAACCCAGAATAGAACAGATCAATGAAACAAGGAGCTAGTTCTTGGAAAGATCAACAAAAATGAGAAGTCTTTATCCAGACTAAACAAAAAAGGAGAGAGGACTCAAATAAAATCAGAAATGAAGCAGAAGAAATAACACTGAACACGACAGAAATACAAAGGATTTTAAGGGAATATTATGAAATATTACATGCCAACAAATTGGACAACCTAGAAGAAATAGATAAATTCCTTGAAACATGCAAACTTCCAAAACTGAATCAGGAAGAAACAGAAAATCTGAACAGACTAATTAATGGCAGAGCTTCACAGGTGAATTCTACCAAACATTTAAAGAACAGGTAATACCCAATCTTTTCAAACCATTCCAAAAAATACAAGAGGTAGGAAAGATTTCAAATTCCTTCTACAAGGAATCTACCTTTTTCCTAAAACCAGATAAAAATATACAAAAGAAAAAATTACAGGCCATTATCTCTGATAAACATAGATGCAAAATTCCTCAACAAAATATTACCAAACTGAATCCAACAATATATTTCAAAAAATTATTCCCACATCAAGTGGGACTCATTCTAGGGATGCAAGGATGGTTCAATATTCACAAATCAATCAGCTTGATACATCACATTAACAAAAGAGATAAAAACCCTATGATCAGTAGATGCAGAGAAAGCATTTGACAAAGTAGGCCATCCATTTATGATAAAAACTATCAACAAAGTAGGTTTAGAGGGAGTATACCTCAATATGACAAATACCATGTATGAAAAACCCACAGCTAACATTGTACTCAATGGTAAAAACACTGAGAACTTTTCTTCTAAGATCAGGAACAATACAAAGATGTCCACTCTCACCAGTTTTATTCAGCAGAGTACTAGAAGTCCTAGCTGAAGCGATAAGAAAAATAAAATGAAATAAAAGGCATCCAAATTGCTAAGGAAGAAGTAAAACTTTCACTATTTGCAGATGACATGATACTCTATACAGTAAACCCCGAAGAAGCCACCAAAAAGCTACTGAACTTCATAAATGAATTCAGTAAAGTCACAGGATTACTCTGAAAACTATGAAACACTGATGAAGGAAAGATGATACTAACAAATGGAAAGATATTCCATGCTAACGGATTGAAAGAACAAGTATTTGTAAAATGTCCACACTGTCCAAGGCAGTCTACAGATCGTGTGCTTTACTCACTGAAATACCAACCATATTTTTCACAGAACTAGAATAATTCTGAAATTTGTATGAAATCATAAAATACCAGTCAAAGGAACCTTGAAAAAGAAGAACAAAGCTAGAGGTATCACAATACCATATTTCAAGATAAATTACTAAAATTTTGTGGTTTAAACAGTATGGTACTGGCACAAAAACAGACATACTAATCAATGGAAGAGAATAGGGAGCTCCAAAATAACCCACACTTATATGGTCAATTAATTAATAACAAAGGAGACAAACTGTATAATGGAGAAAAAAGGCATTCTCTTCAACAAATGGTGCTGGGCAAAGTGAACTACCAAAACAAGAAATGAAATTGGAACAATTTCTTACATCATACACAAAAATAAACTCAATACAGATTAAAGACCTAAAAGCGAGACATGAAACCATAAAACTCCTAGAAGAAAACACAGGCAGTTATTTCTTTGATGTGGACCATACTAACATTTTCCTAGGTATGTCTCCTCAGATAAGGAAAACAAATGCAAAATTAAACTATTAGGACTATACCAAAATAAAAAGTTTATGTACAGCAAGGGAAACCATCAACTACATAACAAAGTAACCTACTGAATGGGAGAAGACATTTGCAAATTATATATCCAATAAGAGTTTAATATCCAAAATATGTAAAGAAATTACACAACTCAATACCAAAAAAAACCCCACAAATAATAGATTAAAAAATGGGCAGAGGACCTGAAAAAAACATTTCCCCAAAGAAGACCACAGATGGCCAACAGACACATTAATAAATGCTCAACATCACTAATCATCAGGGAAATGTGAATCAAAACGAGATAGCCCCTCACTGTCAGAGTGGCTAAAATCAAAAAGACAAGAAATAACAAGTGTGGGTGACAAAGTGGAGAAAAGGGAACCCTGGTGCACTGTCAGTGGGAATGCAGATTGGTGCAGCCACTGTGGGAAGCAGTATGGAGGTTCCTGAAAAAATTAAAAATAAAATTACCACATGTTCCAGTAATTCCACTACTGAATATTTCATCAAAGAAAACAAAAACACTAATCCGAAAAGATATATGAATTTCTATGTATTTGCAGCATTATTTATAGTAGCCAAGATGTGGAAGTAACCCAAGTGTCCCCTCACAGATATATGATTAAAGATGTGGTATGGAGCACCTGGTGATTCAGTCAGTTAAGCATCCAACTCTTGATTTTGGCTCAGGTCATGATGTCACAATTCGTGAGATCGAGCCCCGTGTCTGGCTCTACACTGACATTGCCAGAGCTTGCTTGGGATTCTCTCTCTCCCAGTCTCTCTGCCCCTGCCCTGTTTTGCACTCTCTCTCTTTCTAAATAAACAAACAAACAAACATTAAAAAATGTTAAAGAAGGTGTGGTATAGATATATACAATGGAATATTATTTAGCCATAAAAAACAATGAGATCATGTCATTTTCAACAACATGGATGGACCTAGAGGGTATAATGCTGAGTAAAATAAGTCAGAAGAACACAAATACTATATAATTTCATCTTCTCATCTTCACTCGTCTGTGGAATTTAAGACACAAAATGAACAAAAAAGAAAAAAAAAAGATAAACAACAAAAAAACCCCAGACAATGAAAAGCAGAACAAACTGGTAGTTGCAGGATGAGAGATGGATGAGGAGATGGGAGAAAAAGATAAAGGAGATCAAGAGTATACTTACCTAGATGAGCACAGGAAATGTATAGAATTGTTAATACAGCAATTAACACTGTGTGTTAACTATACTTCAATTAAAAAAAAAAGATTTTATATGATGATTGATGTCTGGGAACATAGGAAAACAGGAAGCCCTGATTTCTGCCAAATCCCTAGCCCCCCTCCTAGCCTTAGACATACTGATCTATCACGTGGTTATTGGAGCTGTAGATGAGGGAAGATTTGTGGGCTCTCCCCTCAGGGAGAGTAAACTGGAGAAATAAATGAGCTAATTCTTTTTAAAAATATAAGCTGCTTCTTCTTTATTAAGAGCCATAACAGCTGAAAAGTATCTAAGCAGGGTTCAGGCAGTCCTGAAATCTTTTTTCAGCGTCCTAGGGAAGTGTTATCAGACTAAATATAGGAAAGCAGTACTGAATTATAGAGGATATAATCCCAGAATATCCTAGAAAACTTCAGTATGTACACAAATGATAAAATGGCCACCATTTATGAAGTGCTTCTTATCATATCAGGGACTTTAAGTACATAGCCTCATTTAATCCTTTCAACAACGCTTGGAGATAGGATCCATGTCGTACAGATAAATAAGTAAAGACAGTTTCTTACTTTATCACAGCTGGTGAGAGATGGGGCCCATTTTAATCCCACAACAATCTGATTTCAAAAAATACACTCTTTCCACAACAGATCATCTCCCTAAGGAGTTCTCTAGGCTGTTTATGGTGGGGGAAATACACTCTAATTAGAAGCAATATTTCCAGCTAAATGGTCCTAAAGCACCCAGAACTAATATTTTAAAATCAAACTAGAGAAAAATTATTTCTGTACTTTAAGACCTACCATTCTCTTTCACCTTTAAAATAATTAAGAGACATGGGCAATCAAAGAAGAGAAAACCACTCTTTTGCTTTTTAAGTTTTTAAACAATTTTTTAATGTTTATTTATTTTTGAGAGAGAGAGAGTGAGGGAGGGGCAGAAAGAGAGAGAGAAAGGCAGAGAGAGAGAGAGACAGAGAGAGAGAATCTGAACCAGGCTCTGAGCTATCAGCACAGAGCCCGATGCGGGCTCAAACCCACAGACCACGAGATCATGACCTGAGCTGAAGTCAGATGCTTAACCAACTGAGCCACCCAGGTGACCCAAGAAAACCATTCTTGCTAGCCTCACTGCAATTCAGATCAAGAGCTGCAGGCAGTGTTCTGATATGGCAGAGGCAGGTGTCATCAGACACAGAAAGGTTCCAAAATGCCTTCCAGGATGGACTGCTGACTACAAAAAGCAGATTGAAGGTATGCTTTGAGCGAGGAGTTAGTTTTGTGACCAAAACAATTTATACTGGAATTACCCAAGCCAGACAAAATGAGCAGGCAAGGGGAAGCATGATGTGAGGTTAATAACCTTAACTTGGGATGGCCCTGAAAAGAGAAGTTGAACAGAATGAAGATGACGGTGGGGAGGATAGTACTGGAGGCTAACACCTGAGGAAATGGTGGTTTTAGAGTTGGACTTCATTAATTGAAAACAACAAAATGAGGCAGTGTAACAAACGCTTTGGGAGGAAAGGACAGACTAGCAATGGGTAAATCCCCAAATCTTAATAAACTGAGTTTATTAGATTAAGAGAAAAGTGTATAAAAGTAACTTAACTCTACAAGTTTGTCATTTTTTTGTTGAAGGTATCTATTCCACAATATATCATCTGCAAAATATCGTATCTACCAGTGGAAATATATTAATTCTCTATTGATTCATTTAAAAGAGCATCGTTATATCTTCCAAACATAGTTTAATGTTAAAGTTTGGTTTGGCTACTAAAATAATAGGTCAATATTACTACTCTGGAACTGGAAAAATTTTAATATTCCATCTTAGTGCATATACACACATACACAAGTTATAAATAATAAAAGTATTAAAGAGCCTCTAGAAAAAGGATGGAAGGAAAAGGCAAAATCTTACATGAAATTTTCTTTGAACTATCCCTGCTCAGATTCTGGTTAAATATCGTAGTTTGAGTACATATGTTATCTGCTCTCCCTCAAGAAAATCAACTAAAAGGAGAGCAAGGAAATTAAATATATATAAACCCACAAGCACAAAAAAGAATGGAGAAGTGGTAATAGGAGATAAGAAGGTGAATATTTTTTATGAATTTAACAGACTGGTGGTAATTGATTTAGTAAAATAAAGAAAACTGAAATTTAAGTTTCAGAAGAGAAGGAGTATGATTCACCCAAAGAATCTTAGAAAATGTTGTAACCTGGAGTCACCTGGTAGATCAGAAGATGTGAAGCTAAAAATTGGGGATTGGTTGAAAGTCTAGATGCAAAGAAGTCATATACTCAGGTCTCCAGGCAAGAGCACTAGGTTTCCATTTCTGGAAAATTTTAACAGAAGAGGCCTCATCAGAACACCAGGTGTCATGGTGGACTGGGTGAAATATGAGGCTAAAATTAGGAAATTAAGTGAGAATATACATTTTACATAATGGAAGTAAGCACCTTCCTGCTCTGTCCCCAGAAGGCTTCAGTCAGACATAACCCCTAAGGGGGAGGTTCTACTCTGGACACTGGAGTTCAATGATGCCCAACAAGAAAAAGATCATTTTACTAAGGAATCCACTTGCCCACAAGTCCACTCACATACTGAACCTCCAAACATTTTCTAGTGCATAATGCTTATTTATGAATGGAAAGCTAAGGATCAGTTGACATGTGAGACAAATGTGTAATAGAAAAGGAACAAAATCAAATAGATGAAAGGAACCCAGCAGAAAAAGAGATACTGCAGAAACCAAAATTTGTTTTTTTATTATAAACTGTTTCTAAGATCCTTAAAGATACAAGAAAAACCCACAACAAGAAAAGATATGAAGGAGAGAAAATCATTAAGTAATGCACATAGGCGGTAAAATTAGAAACAAAATTGAGAAATGATTACACTAAGGGCAGAAAAGTAGTTGCCCAAAATGGATGGAACTAGAGTGTATTATGCTAAGTGAAATAAGTCAGTCAGAGAAAGACATTTCACTCATGTGGAATCTAAGAAACTTAACAGATGATCATAGGGAAAGGGAGGGAAACATAAGATAAAAACAAGAGGGAGACAAACCCTAAGAGACTCAAATACAGAGAACAAACTGAGGGTTACTGGGGGGATGGTAGGTGGTGGGATGGGCTAAACGGGTGACAGACATTAACGAGGGCACTTGTTGGGATGAGCACTGGGTGTTATATGTGATGAATCACTGGGTTCTACTCCTAAAGCCAAGACTACACTGTATGTTAACTAATTGGAGAATATAAATAAAATTACATTAAATTAAAATAAAATAAAATAAATAATAAAATGGATGGAAGACATGAATCAAGATTTAAACACATACACAAAATTAAATAAACTAGTTCAAATTTGGACTTGTCAACTTTAGCTATATATATACTTGGTAGGTGATTAAAAATGCAGAGGTGAGCAAGTGTGACAGACACTGACTTGGGAAGCAGGATGAGTGCAGCACCATGAGTCAGGGGATTGGAAGTCTTTGCATCTATAAGACCTTAGCGAGTACCTAACCCCCTCTGGCTCTTTGCTTCCTCATCTGGAACACAAGAGAACTGGCTTACCTGACTGTTGCAGTGCCTGGAAAATGTAAGAATCTTTCATTTATACACTAGAATCCACTAGGAAGTGGACTAGGATAAGTGAACTAGGCTAGGTCATTTGCCAAGTGAGGAGATCCCAGTGTACACAACCTAATGTAAATTTCCAAAACCAATGAAACTTACCTTTGCAAAACCATTGCTGAATTCAAAACCAACAGGCCTTACTTTACTAACCAATGTAGGGAGCACTTGGGTGACTCAGTTAAGTGTGCGACCTCAGCTCACGCCATGAGGTTCATGGGTTCAAGCCCCGTGTTGGGCTCTGTGCTGACAGCTCTGAGCCTGGAGTCTACTTCAGATTCTGTCTCCCTCTCTCTCTGCCCCTCCCCCACTCACACTGTTTCTCTCTCTCAAAAATAAATATTTAAAAAAATTAAAAAAAAACTCCAATGTAAAGATTTTAACTTTATTCTTTTTTTTTTTTAAAGCTTTACTTGTTTTTATTTCCACAAGAAGGAACACGACAGCCAGATTATTTCCAATGATCTGGTTTCTGTTTATGGTTCTTTACAAAAATAAGATTTTTTAAAAAAATAAAACAGATATTTCAAAGAAAACAAAAAGGTAATTTATTTTCCCTTCTTGTAGAAAATTGTCAAATGTCATTAGAAGAAATCAATTACTTCATACAACAAACACTCTGAACAAGTACTGTTAAAATTCAAAGGACAAAAGTGATACATAAATGTGAAAATACAGCCTCTTTTTTGAGATAAAACAATTAGAACTGCAAAAAAAGAAAAAAAGGAAAGAAAAGTAGTTGCCTAGTGAGTGTAAGGGGTGTTCTGATGGGGAGGAACACATTGGGGTCTGTGTAAGTGTGTCAGTGCTTCATTTCTTCACTTGTGTGCTTACTGCTATCGGCTTTACTACTACTTGTGAAACTGCACACTTAAATTTTGTGTACCTTTCTGTATGTGTATCATATGTCACACACACGCATACACGGGCACACAACGAAAAGGAGCAAAAAGAGCAATCAGAATGAGATGTGCTCCTAGAAAATACAATTCTGACAACATCCCCCGATACCTTAAAAAAAAAAAAAAAAGAATTGGAAGCAATTGAGAAACCTCTCACAAAGTAGGGAGAAAGAAAAGACAAGGGGTATATATGTAATTTGAAGATGAGATAAAGATAACATTTCCCCCAAAAGAACCCACAGAATTAAAAACAGGAAAAGTCCATTTCAATCAAAAACAACAGTGTGGTGAAAAACCAAAACATAAAATAGAACTAGGGCGGTAAGCGCAGTGCAGATTGGCCAGGGCTGCTTGTGGGTGGAAGCAGAGAGCCAAAGTCGGGGCCGGCAAAGAATAGCTTTCCCATGTGTCCATCCTAAAGGCAAAATGTGAATTCCTTGCTTTAAACAGTGGAATGGCAAGCATGGACCAGCGACCGATATTTGCTGGTCCTGGGTGAAATTCCAGAAGCAGAGATAGGGTTAAACATGCAATCACATCTACAAATATAAATTTAGAGGAAGGGGACGATCCCTGAGGGAGGAGGAGGACCAAGCAACCCGCCTTGTGACCAAACACACAGCGGCCAGGCTTCGGAGCTGCAGGACAGGCACAGCTGCCTCACGTCAGACACGACTCGGCGGCTCTTCCACATCCTCGTCATGCCTCCAACCTACCTTGAACTTACACAGTATTATATGTCAAGTATACCCCAATAAAAAATAAGCAGAAGATTAAAAATAAACTTAATAAAACTAAAACTGAAATAAATCATGGCTTTAACCTCCCTGTAAAATACCTTCTTCCACCTACGATGAAGAGCTGATCCAGGAAAAATGAAACATATTCCAAAATGAGTAACCAGAACTAATTATAAAGGATTTATTTTTAAAAGTGTGTAACAGATGTGTTAGGTAGAAGCTAGACAGTGAGCAGCGGAAGGAACACAGAGTCCCGAGTCCTTGAAAGGGAATGAAGGAGACGGGAGCTGGAGGCAAGGACGGTGATAAGTAAGCTACACATAATAAGCCTGGAGGCACAACATCCTGACCTTGTAGCTTCCAAGACCTTGGGGCTGACACACCAAAAATCCACAGGTGCAGAACACGTGCTCTCCTCTTCCACCCCTGCCCCAGGGAAACCCTTAGACTCTTTTATAATTCATTTGCATTGCAGGAGCAGCCATTCCAGACCAGACGGAAAAAGGCTGTCATGAAGGGTCTGGTATAAACCTGGTAGGATCACAAACTCCCCCTCCCAACCTGCGGGAGGCATCTCCCAAATGACTGCAAAAGCCCTGTTTGTATGTGGGAGTTCCTCCCAGCCCAGAGAGACCAAATAATATTCAATCCCAAAACAACTTAAGGGCCTACTGTACCACCTCTGGAAACTGCCAGGCTCTCCTGGCAAGCTTTGTGCTTGCTACTTTTCTGTTGGCTGCCTTTACTCGGAGCACACATCCCCATGTAAATCTCCAAGGGGATCCAAAGGATGCGATCTCCATTCACACAATGCAGATTCTCACCCATAACAGATGGAGAACAGAAGCAAAATACAACAGGTAAAGAAAGTTCACCAGGAAAAAATATATATATGATCACTGAAACGTAGCTGAAACTTGTAACCAAATATTTTACCATTGGTGAACAACAGTAATAAAAAATACCACCTAAAGAATCAGTCATCTCATGGAACCAAAAAAGGCAAAAGGATCGAATATGTAAGCTCACTGAAAAGTCAGTAAGAAAGTAGATGATGAGGGGCACCTACGTGGCTCAGTCAGTGAGGTGTCAGACTCCTGATTTCGGCTCAGGTCATGATTTCACATTTTGTGAAATCAAGCCCCATGTCAGGCTCTGTCTGGATAGTGCAAAGCCTGTTTGGGATTCTCTGTGTCTCCCTCTCTCTGCCCTTCCCTCGCTTACTTTCTCTCTCAAAACAAATAAGTAAACTTAAAAAAAAAAGAGAGAAAACAGAGGATGAAATCTGAAGGAGTTAACTCAGGAGAAAAGTGGAAGAAAAACTAAAAAGTCTCACAAATGATGGCAATATTGGAAGTAGCTTAAGGGAAAATAGACATTGTAGACAATATAGTAAGGGGCATGAAAACAGAAATAAGGGAAGTAAAAATAAAAAATAAAAAATAAATAAAAAGATTAGAGAGAAAATAAGTGGGAATTAGGAGAAAAGGGGATTCAGCCTAAACCTCATCTTAAAGAATAAAAAGAAATCAGGGAACAAACGCATGTTTAAGGATACAGTAGGCAAAGATGGTCTTGGAATACAAGATCTGCATAAAATAGTAAAAGTGAACACCATGTCCCAAGTAAACTGGGAATGATCCACACCAAGACATATCCTAGTAAAATTGGTAAACCTTTAAGTTAAGAAAAGAATCCCCTGGGTAGCTAGGCAAGAAAATAGTGTTTCATTGTGTGGCGGGAAGAGGGTAGGGTGAGAATCAAGTGGTCTTCAGCATCTCCATAGCAGTCATAAAATGTCCCTTCTGGGAACGGTCTCCGGGTATGTCTTGTCGCATTACTGTTGCCTTGGTGTGGTGATTTTGAGGTGTCCTTCCACTCTTGAGCCACGTGACTTGCTTTGACCAATAGGATGTTAGTAAATGTGACACAAGCAGAGTCTAGAATGCTTGCTTGTTCAGTGAACCAGTCCTCTTTCCTTGCAATTAGGACTCTGAGCTACCGAGTGAGGTATCTCCTGCCTTCTCGGTGATGAGACCCATGGCCCTGTCATCATCATGCCTGAGACCAGAGGAAGCTGACCACCAGGCCCGTGGGTAGGCCATCCAGAACTAGCCAGTGTTCCACCAAAGAGCCAGCTGATCACAGACCCATGAGCCAGTGCGGTTAGAATTAGACAACCCAGCCCAGACCACTGGAACTATTCAGCAGACCCCTGAATAAATGTATGGCTTTTGTTTCAAGCTACTAAGTTTTGGGATCAATTCTTAAACAGCAAGAAAACTACCAGGCACACTTGGAAATTACATATTTAAAATAAATGTGCAATGTCTTACTCATCTTCCATGTTCCTTTGTCCCAGAAACAAGGGAGCTATTAACTGGCAGCAGCTTGTGCTTTTGTGTCTATAACAGTTTAAAAGACTGATGAAGGGGCACCTGAGTGGCTCAGTCAGTTAAGCGGCTGACTGTTGTTTTCAGGTCATGATCTCATGCTTTGTGGGTCTAAGCCCCGTGTCAGGATCTGTGCTGAGAGTGTAGGGCCTGCTTGAGATTCTCTCTCTCCCATTCTCTCTATCCCTCCCCTGCTCACATGCTTTCTCTATCTCAAAAATAAATAAATAAATAAAACAAACAAACAAACAAACAAACAAACTTTTAAAAATTTAAAAGACTGATGGGAAATTAAGGTAGTGGCTTCCCAGTATCAAAATGCCCCCAAGAACCTTCACTTTTGTTTGTGCCCACCACACATGGCCGATACGGAGGCGACAGCAAAAAGCAATGCTATGTTTGCCAATGAGATAGTTCCTGTGCCAGCTGGGTCCCCTGTCCTGTATCCTTCTATAAAGCTAGGTAAATGCAGCATCAGATTAAAACCTATTTGTGTCTGGTGAGCCTGACTGCCATCTTGAATCTGTCTTCACAGAAGTGGGAGGTGGGGCAGCATTCAACACCAGTAGAAGTGAGACCCACAAAACTCTTATATGAGAAAGTGCAATGGAGGAATAGTTTTTTACTAAGCCATAGTTTTATTTAAGTATAAAGGCAACAATGATTTTGAATGCTTAAACATAACATTGTTTCCACGGGAACTGCTTAAAACATCTACTATAGGACAAACATCAGTGAACCACATGTTGACATGACATGTGAATTTGCAGCCAAGGGCCTGGCAATGAGCACTGGATCTCTCTGACTGGGGGAGAAGTTGAATGTGGGAAATGTGACGGGAGAAGCATAGAAGCACTACAAATGATACCAATATAGCTGTGATATTACTAATAAGAAAGGTGTGTGATTTGCCTGGGACCATTTATCCTCTTATTTTTAATAACTGTAGAAGAGCAGAGAAGTAACAAAATGAGAGAAAAAAATAAGTGTGCGATTCACAATGAAAGTATACCAGTTATTAATTCTAGAGATTAAATAACACAGCATCAGGATCCTTAACACAAAATATATGTAGTATGCAAGACACAAAAGCATGCTACCAGGAGAAATTAAATCACTTGTATCAGACTGACTGCCAAAGAAAGCAAAAAATAGGCTATGAAAACCTAAATAAGATAATTAGTTCTCTTAATTGACAGATACCAAACTTGGCACCTTAAAAATACAGAATACTGCATCTCCATTAAAAAGAGAGAGAAGGGGACTCAGACCACAAGAACTATAATGACTTCAAAAGAATAAAACACAAAAAGCAAAAAACAAAAATATAAACAATATTCTCTAAATAAAATGCACTGAGGTAAAAAAAAAAAAAAAAACCTCCAATAACGCAAATATCTTTTTTGAAAAGCTTTCTTACATCAATAAGAGTCAAAAAGTATACAGTTACAGAATATCTTTAAAAGAACTATAATATAAACAACTGTATAAAAAATCTGTAAGATATAGGCAAACCTACACTCAACAAATGTCTTAGCTTTAATCAGACTATCATAAATAAGAAAAAATGTTTAAAATATCAAACTATAGAAGAAACTAAGGAAAAAGAGAAAAATTAAAGAACTTAATGACTAAAGCAAAATAATAGCATTAATTAAAAAAAATTCAAAGACTGCTTCTTTGGAAGGAAATTTCATGAAATAAGTAAGCCTTCTCACTACCTTATTTGCAAAGTCTAACCTAGAAGAAATAGGTAAGTGTTTAAAGGAAGAAATAAGTGAGAGATAATCTCAGATGGAGAAATGTGCAATAGATTCCCTAGCTTCTGAACCTCATCCAAGGAGCCAAGAGAAGCTTTGCACAATCTTTAACAGGACACTGCTCTTGAGTGCGGGAGAGGTCATGTCTGCTTGGACTACATAGTCCGGAGGAATCTGTGGATTCAAGGTTGCATGCAAACAACCCTATCTCACGTCACCAAAGGCCCAGACACTTAAACCTCAACTACAGAAATCAGAACCTATGAGTAATGCAGTCACAAGCCAAAGAAGCCAAGAAACACCGGGAGCGAGCAGACACTGGAAGAGGCAAGAGAGGATTATGTGCTGGAAGGAGGACAGCTCTGCCCACACCTTGATGCACAACTGTGAGAGAGTAAATTCTGTTGCTTTAAGCCACCCAGTTTGTGGTAACATGCTACAGCAGCCCTAGGAAATGAGTAGGCTTCCACTTTCTTTCACTTCTAGTTCTGCCCGACCAAAGCACTCCTGACATTTCCTGCTGAAGGACTCTGTGGTGGGGGGCGTCCTGTGCCCTGGAGCTGTGTTGCAGGGCCCCTGGCCTCCGCCCACCAGATGCTGAGGACACTCTCTTCCCAAGCTGTGACAGTGAAAATGTATCCAGACATAGCTAAACTGCCCTGTTTGAGAATCACTGTGCTACGCTAGTGGGAAGTAAATTTTTAGGCAAATGGACCAATTACAGAAAAACATCAAATGTTTAGGGACTGAATTTTTAATTAAAGAAATGAAGAGTACTTTATTAATCCCTGTTTTAAAGATAAACAATATTATGAATATATGTTCTTAAAGCTTAGGAGCTTGGGATGCTAAATTATTAATGAGCTCAATAATATCAATGAGAAAATTAGCTAGAATTAGCTAGAAAATCAACCAGTCATTTGGGCTTATTTGAAAAGCAGCAACATACAAATTGCTTTCCTTTATCCATTTAACAAATATTTCCTCAGTCACAAAAATGCCAGGACAGTGTCTTACACATATGACAAACAGACAAGATCCTTGCCCTCCAAAAGCTGACATGATTAATACCTTTTTTCCCCCCAAATCAACTGCAGGCTGCACTGTACCCAGGCAACCCTGGAACCTTAACTGTTTCTGAGACATTAGAGTTGCAGGATTTTTCTGGAGGAGGCAGCCTCAGGCCATTTGTATTGCACCAGACCTTGAACTTCACAGATCCCCAGAGAAGGCAATTTTAACTCTTTGCTCCCTGACTCCACCTACAACTTACTAGTGTGTACAGAGTTGACTGTGTTCTCTTGACTCCTGGGGACTCCTACTCCTTGTGGTCATTTTAGGAGAAAACTTCAAACCTTCCCTTGGGCAGAGATTGCACAGATAATCAAACCTCTCTTAATGGTTGTTGGAACCATTAAGCAATAAACTGTATGTTTATTGATGAAATTTTTACCTATGCTTTCACTCAAATGAACCTTTTAAGGTAGAATCTAAACAAGAAGGAATGCAGTGCTTGCCTGAAATTGGACTCCACCATCAACAATCTGAGCAGTTGAATCAGCCTGTAATCAGCAAATGATTATTTCATTTGTTTCCTGCACTTGCTGTGGGGAAGCCTAAATATTCTATCAACTATGGCATGACCACACTGATATTTTCCTTATTTTATAAAGAAATTAAGTTTTTAAATAAATTAGGGAATATAAATAATAATCTGATTATTTACGTCTATCTGCAGATTCGGATCAGAAGACCTCTAGATACTAGAGTACTTTAAGTCTCAATTTATTAGTCTCTCACTGTATTTTTTAACTTTTAAGATGTTACTGGTAAATTCTAACTACTGGCCTGGCACCAAAATTTTTTAACTTACATATTTTTGACCCAGGAAAATGGTGATCGTTTTCTGATATGGAACATAGAAATAGTGTATGCCCATTTTCTACTTGTTGTTATAAAGATCTATAAAGGGCTGGCAATAGATTAAAACTATTTTCAGAATATTATGGAGAAAATACAAGATAAATTTCAGATGTCATTGCTCTTACTGTGTAGGTGCATAAAATTGGCCGTCAACTCTCAAGGTCTGTAAATGATAAGCGACTCCTGTTCTAAATGGAGATTTACCCTTATAGTCATACTGTATCCCATTCTTGGCTTATAGTTCTCTGTTAAATGCCAGTCTTGTTCTGTTGAGGCGAAAGGTGTGATTAAAGAGCTCTTGTGACCATATTAGAAACCAGCCCTGACCACTGCTGCTGCAGCACACTGAAGTATTTTATAAATAATTTATGAGCCTCCGAGGTCTGGCTTTGGGAGATACTCACCTTCTCTCCATCTGTGCACCACACCTCATTCATCAAAATTGAGACCAGCACATGCATTTCTCCTTCAAGATGGGTAGAGCTATATATACGATAAATAAATAAGTCTACCGGTATAACTCTGCTGCTGTCCAAAGACCACTTGCAGTAATTCTGGGAGCAATCTATTTTGACCATGAACCTTGACCAACTATATCATAGGAAAGAAAGGGTGAAATTCCTTTTTATAAATGACAAATACTACTATGAAAAAGGAACACTGAAGATGTTGGCAAAACTGCCTAAGAAGTTTAATTATGACAGTGTAGCCCCAATGGCTGCTTTAAAAACTGTAACTTTTTAGAATGTCCCCTGTGACTTAATGTTGCATGAGACTTGCCAGTGGAATTTCTCCCATTACGGATTGTCTCAAAGGAAAATACTGTTGCACGTACACTGAATTTACTTTCTAAATTATGCAGAATTAAAATAAGTTTTATCACCAAATATAATGAGCAGAACCAGTACTTTTAACAGACTACATATTCCAAACTGAAACTGCTCATTTATGCCTTATTCACAAATATTCCAAATTTTTCATTTTATCATAGTGCTATTGATATAAAAGTTTGTGATAACATAGTTAACTCTTATCTACAACTTGAAGTGGACTCTCTTAAATTATGTACTCCTTACATTTTATTAGATCTTCTTAGTCTTTAGGGTCACAAGTAATACCTTTGAACTTAATTTCATTAGTGGTTTCAGCCCAAGGACACTGTAATATTTATTAGAGATTTAAAAATTAATTTTCTCTTAAAGAATTATTTGAAAATAAAGGTCATTTGATAAAATATAAGTGACTATATATGTAATTATACATCAAAATGTATAAATCCCTCACCTATTAATGCTCTATTTTTACAAAAATATAGTTAATAAGAGATTTCCACAAGTACATTGAAAAACGTGAGGCAGTTATTATCTTCGCCAAAGAAGGATTAACTTTCTTAATTGCAAGGAAATCAGAGTTGTGTCTATTTATGTATTTGCTTATAATGTGTGCAGACTTTTTTGAGTAACAATCGCAGGATAGGTATAAATGAGTAAGATACAATTCAATTCGTATCGTGAGGATGTTCACAATTTTTAAAGAGATATGTTATAATTTATGATATAATAACACAATGAAATAAAAGCATAAGTAAAATTCTAGAGCCCAGTAGGGAGTGACTGATTTAGAATGAATTTTGGGAAGTCTTTATAAAAGGGATATCATTGGGGTGCCTGGATGGCTCAGTCAGTTAAGCCTCTGACTTCAGCTCATGTCATGATTTCATGGTTCGTGAGTTCGAGCCCCGCGTCAGACTCTGTGCTGACATCTCAGAGCCTGGAGTCTGCTTCGGATTCCATGTCTCCCTTTCTCTTTGCCCATGCCCGAATAATACTCTGTTTCTCTTTCTTTTAAAATAAATAAACATTATAAAAGGGATATCATTTAAGGTAGGTCTTGACAAATGGGTCAGATTTCATCAAGAAACTGGAGACAGATGAAGGAATAGCATGGAGATTAAAAATAAATTGTGTTTTAGTACAAACACAGGATTCGAATTAATACATGTTGAAATGATATATCCACTAAGGGTTAACATCCAAAATTATACAACTCAACACCAAAAATAACAAATAATCCAATTTAAAAAAAGACCAGAGGACCTGAATAGACATTTCTTCAAAGGAGACATACAGACACATAAACAGGCCAAAAGACACATGAAAAGATGCTCAATGTCACCAATTATCAAGAAAATACAAATAAAAATCACAATGAGATATCACATTACACCTGTCAGGATGGCTAAAAATCAAAAGGACAAAAAATAACAAGTGTTAGTGAGGATGTGAAAAAAAGGAACCTTGATACACTGTTATGGGAATATTAACTGGTGCAGCCATTGTGGAAAACAGTATGGAGGTTCCTCAAAAAATAAAAACAGAAATACCATATGACCCAATAATTTTACTACTAGGTATTTAACCAAAGAAAATGAAGACACTAATTCAAAAATATATATGCAACCCTTTGCTTAATGTAGTATTTACAAAAGCAAAGATATGGAACACAACTAAGTGTCCATTAATAAATGAATAGTAAGGAAGTCATGATCTGTACACACACACACACACACACACACACACACACACACACACAGGAATACTATGCAGCAATGAGAAAGGATGAGATCATATCATTTTCAACAACAAGGATGGAGCTGGAAGGTATTATGCTAAGTGAAATAAGTTAGATTAAGAAAGACAAATGCCATATGATTTCACTTATATGTAGAATCTAAAGAACAAAACAAAACAAATGAACAAACAAAAAGCAGAATCAGATCTATAAATACAAAGAACAAACATGGTTGCCAGAGGGGAGGGAGCTGGGGGGGGGGGTACGAAAAATGACTAAAGGGGAGTAGGAGATATAGGATTCCAGTTATGGAATAAATAAGTCATGGGAATAAAAGGTACAACACGAGACGAGGGGGAATAATACATGCTATAAAATTTCTACATTAACTACCATAAATAAATGATAGGAGGACTCAGCTAAATTTTGAAAGAAATGGTGGTACAAATATTAAATTATCTCAACAATATCCTTTAGTTGTTTTTCCTTTGTTTATTCTTTATAGATTTACCATGTTTCTCTCCAAATCCTTTTGCTCTTACCAGCGCACACCTCTCTGATGTGCATATGCCAGCACGTGCGTTTTTTGCATGAAAGCTTTCTATGACTCTGAAGCCATCTTGGCCAGCTTCACTCTAGATATAAAATACTGAAGAATGAACACTCATGGGTACTAACTCAAGCAACGGATGTAGCAACTGGGCCATAAAAGTCACAATTTTCTTGACCTCTGGTTAGTATTACTCAGGTGCATATTTTCCCTTGCTCCTGAAGTTCCACAGAAAGACTAAACTCCAGTTGTCCATACTGGTTACTTGCTTCAAAATGAAGGCTTTTTAGCTTTTATTTCCTTCCCTGTCTAAACTTTTTCTCTTGGAATCACCTGCAAAATAAACCACTTGCACTTGAATTGCTGTTTTGGTCTGGGTCCCAAATTAATATGTATGTTGGGATAAAAGTATATCAAATAAAATAAAATATACAAGAAAGAAATAAACTTTATGTAAAGTAAGCCACTCTTGAAGAGTAACAGAGCCTGCTCTGACTAAAAACTAATATATTAGGGGGAAAAAGGCCATGTATGAAATTAGAATAAAAGACAAGATTATAAATAATAAAGAAGATACTTAGAAAAGAGATTCTTGTACTTCAGGAGAAAGACAGTGTATTTACCAAGGAACACAAGTTGAACCAAAATAAGGGGACCTCAAAAAAAAAAGACTTGAATAGGATGTTTAGCAGGAAAGCAATGAATTTTGGAAGATTATGGGTGCAGAAAACGGAAAGCAAATGAATCTATACAAAGATGCATTCAATTTCTTATCACCCAAATCTGCTTTATCCATGACATTCTCTGTCTCATAAAACACTGCCACAATTCTTCTAGTCACAGAAACAAAACTCACACACATTTAATTCTGTGCCTTTACCCTCCCCTCTCACAGCCACTCCCCAGTCCCATTCAATGGGCAGGTCTTGCTGATTCTACCTCCCAAATATTTCTCAAATCTCCTCCTTTCTATCCTCATAACTGCTCTCAGAGACAGAATCTCACCTTATCTTGTTTGGTCCAATGCAGCACATTGACTGTCTGTCTCCATTCATGAGTCCTATTTACCACAACTTCTAGTCTCCACACTCTGGACAGAATGAGTGACAGAAAAGGCAAATCTGATCACCCCTCTCCCCCTTTGGAATCTGTCAACAATCTACATGTCCTCAAGGGGAGTGAAGAAGATAATCAATTGGGATGTAGAAGAAAATATTAGAGACCTCACATATTTTTATTTTATCCTATAAAATGAATTACTAAGACCTAATGCACAGAGACAACAAAATATGTATGAAATTTATAAATACAAACGTATAGCTATATTAGAGGTGACTGTTCAAAAAGTTTTACTAAAATAGATGTGTGATCTAAAATGTCTGGAGGTAAGCATCCAGCAATTGATTTCTTTACCATGGCCCATGAAGCAAACATCAGCTTCAGTTTCCTACTGCTCTACCCAATGAGCTTCAAAACCTAATAACACAGGTAAGTTCCTTCACTATGTATTTTTCTATTTTGTCTTTCCCTATATTTCCTTAATTTGCTTTATATCAAAAACAGTCTTTTCACCTATCTTCATACATCAAACTCAATCTCCTTCAAAACTGACCAGCTCCAGTCTGATTCTTTTTTTTAATTTTTTTCCTTTCTTTCCTTCTCTTTTCTCTTTTTCTTTCAACCTTCTTTTTTTCCTTTGGAATCGGGCTCATAGTCTGGTTTTGATTTTTGGCCAATTCTTATTATATATATTTTTTCTTCTTTCTTTATCTGTTTTGTTTGTCTGTTTAACCAGGCATTTTACTCTTTTTTCATGTGTTCTGTATCTACGTCTTTCTCTCTCTCTCTCCTAAACATAGTTTCTTTGATTCTCTGCTAGGTCTTTTTTGTCCCCCCTTTCATTTTTCTCTTTGTATGCGATCAGGTCCCCCACCATTTCCTTTTTTCCAAGGTTACTTCAATGAACAAATAAAAGTACTTGGTGGGAAGCCTACACAATCCACCACTGAGTAACAATGAATTCTGTAAAAGACTGACCAGTGAGACAGAGTGGCCAAATACACAACAATGGAGTGCACACAACACACTCCAAAAACATTTCCTGAAGTGCCAGGCCCTGGACAGTGTACGACTCCTTTTTAATACAGTATTACTTGCAGGTGCAGGACACATAACAAGCTATTAAAACACATAAAAGACAGAAACCTAGCCAAACAGAAGAATTCTCCTCAAAAGAATTCAGGAAGAAATGACAGTCAGAGAATTGCTCAAAACAGATATAAATAATATGTCGGAACAAGAATTTAGAATAACAGTCTAGACTGTTAGATGACTTGAAGACTAATAGCTGGGCTTGAAAAAAAGCATAGATAACAGCAGAGAATCTATTGCTGCAAAGATCAAAGACCTAATAATAGTCACAATGAATTATGAAATGTGATAAATTAGATGCCAAATAAACTAGATACAATGACAGCAAGGATGGAAGAAGCCCTGGAGAGAATAGGTGAAATAGAAGATAAAATTATGGAAAATGATGAAGCTGAAAAGGGGTACAAGTAAATTACTAGACTACGAGGCGAGAATTAGAGACCTAGGTAATTCAATTAAATGAAATAATATTCCTAACAAAGGAGTTCCAAAAGAAAAAAAGAAGAGACAGAAAAGGGGCAGAAGGCTTATGTGAACAAATTATAGCTGAGAACTTTCCTAATCTGGGGAAGAAAACAGGCATCCAAGTCCACGAAGCACAGAGAACTCCCTTTAAAATCAACAAAAACAGGTCAACATGGCAACATATCACAGTGAAACTGGCAGAATATGAAGATAAAGAGGGAATTCTGAAAGCATCTAGGGACAAAGGGGCTTTAATCTACAAGGATAGACACAGAAGGGTAGCAGACCTGTCCACTAAAACTTAGCAGGCCAGAAGGGAGTGGCAGGCAATATTCCATGTGCTGAATAAGAAAAATAGGCAACCAAGAATCCCTTAGCAAGAAAGGTTGTCATTCAGAATGGAAGGAGAGATAAAGGCTTTCTTTCCCAGTCAAACAAAAACTAAAGGAGTTCATGACCACTAAACCAGCCCTGCAGGAGATCCTAAGGGGGACTCTGTGAGTGGAAAGCAGCAAAGACTAGAAAGGACCAGAGACATCAACACAGGCCAAAAGCTACATATAACACAATGAAACTAAATCCGTATCTTTCAATTAATAACTCTGAGTGTAAATGGACCAAACGCCCCAATCAAAATACATAAAGTATCAGAATGGAAAGAAAAAAAAAAAACAAAAACAAACAAACAAGATCAACCTATGCTGCCTACAAGAGACTCATTTTAGACATGAGGACACTTGCAGATTGAAAGTGAGGGGATAAGGAACTATCTATCATGATAAGGATGTCAAAAGAAAGCTGGAGTAGCCATATTCATATCTGACAAACTAGATTTTAAAACACAGACTGTAACAAGAAATGAATATGGGCATTATATCATAATTAAGGGGGCTATCTATCAAGAAGAGAGCTAACAATTGTAAATGTTTATGCCCCCCAACATGAAAGAACCAAAATATATAAATCAATTAACCACAAACATAAATAAATGTATAGATAATAATACCATGGTTATAGGAGATTTTAATACTCCACTTACAACAATGGACAGACAATCTGGGCAGAAAATCAATTAGGAAGCAATGGCTCTGAATGATACATTGGATTAGATGGACTTAACAGATATATTCAGAACTCTTTATCCAAAAGCAGCAGGATACACATTCTTCTCGAGTGCACATAGAACCTTCTCCAAAACAGATCACATCCTGGGTCACAAAACAGCCCTCAACAAATATAAAAGGATTGAGATCACACCATACATATTTTCAGACCACAATGCTATGAAACTTGAAATCAACCAGAAGAAACATTTGGAAAGCCCCCAAATACATGGAGGTTAAAGAACATCCTACTAAAGAATGAATGGGTCAACCAGGAAATTAAATAAGAAATTTAAAAAACATACGAAGCAAATAAAAATGAAAACACGATAGCCCAAACCCTTTAGGATGCAGCAAAGGCAGTCCTAAGAGGAAAATACATGGCAATTCAGGCCTATCTCAAGGAGCAAGAAAGGTCCCAAATGCACAACCTAACCTCAAACCTAAAGGAACTAAAGAGGCAGCAGCAAAGAAAGCCCAAAAACAGCAGAAGAAGAGAAATAATAAAGATTAAAGCAGAAATAAACAATATAGAATTAAAAAAAAACACACAGTAGAACAGATCAAGGATTCTAAGAGCTGATTTTCTGAAAGAATAAACAAAACTGATAAACTGCTAGCCAGACTTCTCAAAAAGAAAAAAAGAGAGAACCCAAATAGATAAAATCATGAATAAAAGAGGAGTGATCACAACCAACACCACAGAAATACAATTATTGGAGAATACTATGAAAAATTATATGCCAACAAACAGGACAATCTGGAAGAAATGGAAAAATTCCTAGACTCTCACACACTACCAAAACTCAAACAGGAAGAAATAGAAAATTTTAACCGACCCATAACTAGTGAATCCATTGAATCAGTTATCAAAAGTCTTCCAACAATAAGAGTTCTGGGCCAGATGGCTTCCCAAGGGAATGCTACCAGAAATTTAAAGCAGTTAACACCTAGTCTTTTCAAGCTGTTACAAAAAATAGAAAAAGAAGGAAAGCTTCCAGCCTCATTCTATGAAGTCTGCATTACTGACATTGATTCTGAAACCAGAAAATGACCCCACTGAAAAGGAGAATTACAACTATTTCTGATGAACATGGATGCAAAAATTTCCAACAAGATACCAGCAAATCAAATTCTAACAGTATATTAAAAGAATTGTTCACCATGATCAAGTGGGATTCATTCCTGGGCTGTAGGGCTGATTCAATATTTGCAAATCAATCAACGTGATACATCACATTAATAGAAGAAAGGAGAAGAACCATATGACCCTGTCAATGGATGCAGAAAAAAGCATTTAAAAAAATATAACATCCTTTCTTAATAAAAACCCTCAAGAAAGTCAGGATTGAAGAAACATTCCTTACCATCCTAAAAGCCATATATGAAAGGCCAAAAGCTAATATCATCCTCAGTGTGGAAAAACTGAGAGCTTTTCCCATGAGATCAAAAACACAACAGGGATGTCCACTCTAACCACTGTTGTTTAACATAATGTTAGAAGTCCTAGTCTCAGCAGTCAGACACAAAATGAAATAAAAAGCATCCAAATTGGCAAGGAAGAAGTCAAATTTTCAGTCTTCACAGATGACATGATACTCTACATGGAAAACCCAAAAGACTCCACCAAAAAACTGCTAGAGCTGATATATGAATTCAACAAAGTCACAAGATATAAAATAAATGCACAGAAGTCAGTTGCATTTCTATACACCAATAATGAAGTAACAGAAAGACATATCAAGCAATTAATGTCATTTACAATTGTACCAAGGACCATAAAATACCTAGGAATAAACCTAACCAAAGAGGTAAAATATCTGCCCCAAAAAGCAGAAGACAGTAAATAATAAACATTAGAGCAGAAATCAATGCTACTGAAACCAAAAAAAAGTAAAACAGCTCAATGAAACTAGAAGCTAGTTCTTTGAAAAAATGAACAAAATTGATAAACCACTAGCCAGTTTGTTCAAAAAGAAAAAGCAAAGGACCGAAATAAATAAGATCAAGAATGAAAGAGGAGAGATCACAACAAACACAACATAAATAAAAACAATACTAAGAGAATATTATGAGCAATTATATGCCAATAAAATGGGCAATCTGAAAGAAATGGACAAATTCCTAGAAACACATATACTACCAAAACTGAAACAGGAAGAAATAGAAAATTTGAACAGACCCATAACCAGTAAAGAAATCAAGTTAGTAATCAAAAATCTGCCAAAAAAACAAGAGTCCAGGGCCAGATGGCTTTCCAGGGGAATTCTACCGAACATTTAAGGAAGAGTTAACACCTATTCTCTTGAAGCTGTTCCAAAAAATAGAAATGGAAGGAAAACTCTTTCTATGAAGCCAGGATTACCTTGATTCCGAAACCAGACAAAGACCCCAGTAAAAAGGAGAACTACAGACAAATTTCTCTGATGAACATGGATTTAAAAATCCTCAACAAGATATTAGCCAACCAGATCCAGCAATACATTAAAAAAGTTATTCACCACAACCAAGTGGGATTTATACCTGGGATACAGGGCTGGTTAAATACCCACAAAACAATCAGTATGATTCATCACATCAATAAAAGAAAGGACAAGAACCATATGATCCTCTCAACAGATGCAGAGAAAGCATTTGACAAAATACAGCATCCTTTCTTCATAAAAACCCTCAAGAAAGTAGGGATAGAAGGAGCATACCTTGAGATCATAACCAGCCATATATGAAAGACCCAACGCTAATATCATCCTCAATGGGGAAAAACTGATAGCTATCCCCCTAAGGTCAGGAACAAGACAGGGATGTCTACTCTGGCCATGATTATTCAACATGGTATTGGAAGTCTTAGCCTCAGCAGACAACACAAAGATATAAAAGGCATCCAAATCTGCCAGGAGGAAGTCAAACTCACTGTCTGCAGATGACATGATACTCTATATGGAAAACCCAAAAGATTTCACCAAAAAACTGCTAGAACTGATTCATGAATTCAGCGAAGTTGCAGGATACAAAATCAACGCACAGAAATCGGTTGCATTCCTATATGCCAACAATGAAGCAACAGGAAGAGAAATCAAGGAATCAATCTCATTTACAACTGCACCAAAAACCATAAGACACCGAGGAATAAATCTAACCAAAAAAGTGAAAAATCTATACACCAAAAAGTATAAAAAGCTTATGAAAGAAATCGAAGAAGACACCAAAAAATGGAAAAATATTCCATGCTCCTGGATAGGAAGAAAAAATACAGTTAAAATGTTGATACTACCCAAAGCAATCTACATATTCAATGCAATCCCAATAAAAATACACCAGCATTCTTCATAGAGCTAGAACAAACAATCCTAAAATTTGTATGGAACCAGAAAAGACCCTGAATAGCCAAAGCAATCTTGAAAAAGAAAACAAAAGCAGGAGGCATCACAATCCCGGACTTCAAGATGTATTACAGAGCTGTAATCATCAAGACAGTATGGTACTGGCACAAGAACAGATACTCAGATCAATGGAACAGAATAGAGAACCCAGAAATGGACCCACAAACCTATGGCCAACTAATCTTTGACAAGCAGTTAAGAATATTCAGTGGAATAAAGACAGTCTCTTCAGCAAGTGGTGCTGGGAAAACTGGACAGCGACATGCAGAACAATGAACCTGGACCACTTTCTTACACCATACACAAAAATAAACTCAAAAGGGATGAAAGACCTGAACGTAAGACAGGAAGCTATCACAATCCTCAAGGAGAAAGCAGGCAAAAACCTCTTTGATCTTGGCCGTAGAAGCTACTTACTCAACATGTCCCCAGAGGCAAGGGAAACAAAAGCAAAAATGAACTATTGGGACCTCCTCAAAATAAAAAGCTTCTGCACAGTGAAGGAAACAATCAACAAAACTAAAAGGCAACTGACAGAATGGGAGAAGATATTTGCAAACAACATATCAGATAAAGGGTTATATCCAAAATCTATAAAGAACTTATCAAACTCAACATCCAAAACAAATAATCTAGTGAATAAATGGGCAAAAGACATGAATAGACACTTCTCCAAAGAAGACATCCAAATGGCCAACTGACACACGCAAAGATGCTCAACATCACTCATCATCAGGGAAATATAAATCAAAACCACAATGAGATACCACCTCACACCTGTGATAATGGCTAACATTAACAACTCAAGCAACAACAGATGTTGGCAAGGATGCGGAGAAAGAGGATCTCTTTTGCACTGCTGGTGGTAATGCAAACTGGTGCAGCCACTCTGGAAAACAGTATAGAGGATCCTCAAAATATTAAAAATGGAACTACCCTACCACCCAGGAATTGCCCTACTAGGCATTTATCCAAGTGAAACAGGTATGCTGTTTCGAAGGGACACATGCACCCCCATGTTTATAGTAGCACTATAAACAATAGCCAAAGTATGGAAAGAGTCCAAATATCCAATGACATAAATGGATAAAGAAGATGTGGTATATATATCTACAATGGAGTATTACTCGAGAATCAAAAAGAATGATATCTTGCCATATGCAACCACGTGGATGGAACTAGAGGACATTATGCTAAGCGAAATTAGTCAGTTGGAGAAAGACAAATATCCTGTGACTTCACTCATATGAGGACTTTAAGACACAGAACAGATGAACACGAGGGAAGGGAAGCAAAAATAATATAAAAACAGGGAGGGGGACAAAACAGAAGAGACTCATAAATATGGAGAACAAACTGAGGGTTACTGGAGGGGTTGTAGGAGGGGGGATGGTCTAAATGGGTAAGGGGCAATAAGGAATCTAGCCCTGAAATCATTGTTGCACTATATGCTAACTTGGATGTAAATTTAAAAAGTTTAAAAAAAAGTAAAAAAAAAAGAGGTAAAATATCTACACACTGAAAACTATAGAAAGCTTATGAAAGAAATTGAAGAAGATACAAAGAAATGGAAAAACATGACATGCTCATGTATTGGAAGAACAAATACCATTAAAATATCAATACTGCCTAAAAGCAATCTACACATTCAATGTAATCCCAATAAAAATAGCATCGGCATTCTTCACAGAGCTAGAAGAATTCCAAAATTTGCATGGAACCACAAATGACCCTGAATAGTGAAAGTAATGTTGAAAAAGAAAACCAAAGCTGGAGGCATCACAATCCCAGACTTGAGCCTGTATTACAAAGCTGTAATGATATTGTCACAAAAACAGACACATAGATAAATGGAATACGACAGGGAACCCAGAAATGGACCCACAAATATACAACCAACTAATCTTTAACAAAGCAGGAAAGAACATCCAATGGAATAAAGACAGTCTTTTCAGCAAATGGTGCTGCAAGAATTGAACAGCAACAGGCAGAAGAATGAACCCAGACCACTTTCTTACAACATACACAAAATAAACTCAAAATGGGTGAAAGACCTAAATGTAAAATAGGAAACCATCAAAATCCTACAGGAGAAAACAGGCAGAAACCTCTTTGACCTCAGCTGCAGCAACTTCTTATGTGACATGTCTCCGAAGGCAAGGGAAATAAAAGCAAAAATGAACTACTGGGACCTCATCAAGCTAAAAAGCTTCTGCACAGCAAAGGAAACAATCAACAAAACTAAAAGGCAACTGATGGAATATGAGAAGATATTTGCAAATTACATATCAGAAAAAGGGTAGTATCAAAAATCTATAAAGAACTTACCAAACTCAACACCCAAAATACATAATCCAGTGACACAATGGGCAGAAGACATGAATAGACACTTTTCCAAAAAAGATGTCCAGATGGCAAACAGATACATGAAAAGATGCTCAACATCACTCATCATCAGGGAAATATGAGTCAAAACCACAATGAGATACCACCTCACACCAGTCAGATGGCTAAAATAAACAACTCCGGAAACAACAGATGTTAGCAAGGATATGGCGAAAGGGGAACCATCTTGCATTGTTCGTGGGAATGCAAACTGGTGCGGCCACTCTGGAAAACAGTGTGGAGGTTCCTCAAAAATTAAAAATAGAACTACCCTACAACCCAGCAATAGCACTACTAGGAACTTATCCAAAGGATACAGGAGGGCTGATTCAAAGGAGCACATGCACACTAATGTTTACAGTAGCATTATCAACAATAGCCAAATTATGGAAGGAGCCCGAATGCCCATAAACTAATGAATAGGTAAAGAAGATGTATATATACATCGATGAAATGTATATATACACGATGTATATATATATGATGAAATACCCTTGGCCATGAAAAGGAACGAACTCGCCATTTGCAACAATGTGGATGGAAGTAGAGGGTATTATGCTAAGTGAAATAACTCAGTCAGAGAAAGACAGATATCATATCATTGCACTCATATGTGGAATATGAGAAACTTAACAGATGACCATAGGTGAAAGGAAGGAAAAACAAGATACAAACAAAGAGGAAGGCAAACTGTAAGAGACTCTTGAATACAGAGAACAAACTGAGGGTTGATGGAGGAGAGGATTTGGGAAAAATGGGTGATGGGCATCGAGGAGGGCACTTGTCCGGATGAGCACTGGGTGTGATGAATCATGGGAATCTACTCCTGAAGCCAAGACTACACTGTATGTTAGCTAACTTGACAATAAAAACAAACAAGCAAACAAAAAAACCTGACCATCTTCTTCTGACTCTCCTGATTCTCCTGAACCCTTAAGAGAGGCTGAGATTAAGTGCATCTCTTTGCTCAAAGAGCACCTTTTGAATATTACTGTCATGACATATATTCAACGCTATGAAAAATACTGTTTATGGTCATGTATGTGTCTTTGTGCCTGTCTCTTTTACTCACTGGAAGCATTTAGAGATCAATAATCACATTTTTAATTTATCTTTGCATTTTAAGACCTAGAAGAGTGTCTATCAGAAGACAGGAATCCAGTGAATGTCTGTGAAACTATCATATACTACAGGAGGAGTAGTTAGGAGTCTATTATTAAAGCCTAGATGTGAAATATAAAGAAACAAAAATTTACATACCTTGATTTTCAGTTTTGTATAAACAGGTGAGAGGCAGTGCCATCTGTAAAACATATAAGGTTCTACTCTATTTGCCATATAACAAACTACATTATTACTGTTTGATGGATTCTGGCAGAAAACATAAGACTCCTGGGTCTATAAAATACAGAATCGAAGGGGTACAGGCACCCCAATGTTTATAGCAGCATTATCAACAATAGTCAAACTATGGAAAGAGCCCAAATGTCCATTGTCTGATGAATGGATAAAGAAGATGTGGAGTGTATATATATATATATATATATATATATATATATATATATATATATATATATACAACAGAATATTACTTGTGATCAAAAAGAATGAAATCTTGCCATTTGCAAGGACATGGATGGAACTGGACTGTATTATGCTAAGTGAAATAAGTCAGTCAGAGAAAGACAAATACCATATTATTTCACTCAGATGTGGAACAGAACAGATGAACATATGGGAAGGAGCACAGAAAGAGGAGAGAGGGAAGCAAACCATAAGACCTTAAAGGACTTTCTAATTCAGCATGCATCATAAAGTTCAGGTTCACACCAATGGGAGTAATGTGGAGTGGACCATGAGGACATTGCACATGCAGTGGTTTTCCTTCATAGCTGAAGAACACCATGCTTAGGAAACCCCAATATCTATAATAGACTGCAAGCAAATGTGCTCAAAATATTTCCTGAAAAGAGACATTTTCTTAATTTTCTTTGACAGCAAGCAAACTTGCCCTCTAACCCAGAGAGAGATATTGTATCTAAGTTCAAAGGCTGTTGACTATACAAATACCCTTGAAAAGACAGTCTAGAACAAAAGTTGCCAGAGCCTCTGCTCACTTGACTTATGAAACTGTGAAAGATTCAGTAGAATCATCCCCCCAGATACAAGTAATTAAAATTACCTAAAATATGTGCACAGGTCCTGGGTCAGTTGATTTGGTCATGACAATGAAACTCCACTTAAGGTAAGTGTTCTCGTTCTTTAGTTTTAACCAAAATTTCAATAGCACTCATTTACTGAGTTTTAAAATGTTCCACTCTACAATGCAAATTAATTTGAAATTTTAAATATGAATTAACTTTATATTTAGAAAATAATTACCAGGTTTTCTTCTACCTCCAGCCCAAGTTATTTAATATGCATAATATATGTGTATGTATTTTCACCCTTGAGAGTAGAAATGTTTGAATCTCCCATCATACACAAACAAGAAGCTTTTATTTTCCTCTTTATTTTTTGTTTGTATATTTAATTTTAAACCATAAAACCAAATTATTTATTCACAATTATATACAGATATACAGAATTATAGAATACAGATATCAGAATTATCCTGTTACCTAGAATTATGATTCTTCCATTTTAGTGTGTATAAGAAATCCTTGAAATAATTGACAAAATGTAGATTTCCAAACTTCCAAAGATTCAGGTTTTATTAATCTTAGGCAAGATCTATACTTGTAACATGATACCCATATGATTTTGAATTGGCATTATGCTTTTAAGATTATAAGCGTGCTTGTTACAAATTTTTTAAAAAATAATAATTTGTTATGTTTTAGGTAAAATAATTCTAAGATATTTTAAAGACTTAAAAAAATTTTTTAATGTTTATTTATTTTTGAGAGAGAGAGACAAAGCACAAGTAGGGGAAGGGCATAGAAAGACTGAAACACAAAATCTGAAGCAGACCCCAGGCTCTGAGCTGTCAGCACAGAGCCCAACGTGGGGCTCGAACCCATGAGCCACGAGATCATGACCTGAGCTCATGTTGGACCCTCAACCAAATGAGCCACCCAGGTACCCCAAGACTCTTTTTTTAATAGAAACACAAGTGCTAACACAGATACTAGAAGTCTTGGAAGAAAGGATGAAATCAAAGTCACGTACAATACTGTTGATTCAAATATTCAGGAAGAAAGGCCCAGAAGGCAACTGGAAGTACTAGACTAGGTCACAGGATTGAGGTCCTGCTGACCACTATGATTCAGGAATCATGCATGGATGTCACTCGTGTAACTGTAGTCATAGGTAAATGAAGAAAGGCAGACAGACCCTTAATGCACCATTAAAAAAGCAACAAGTTTAGGATAAGAAGCTATGATAGAGAAAGGGGAGTAACAAGAGAAGCAAGGGAAACACAGGACAGTGTGGTATTACAGAAGCTAAAAGAGCAGCTGCAATGAAGAATGGATGACATGGGCGCCTGGGTAGCTTGACTGAACATCCAACTCTGATTTTGGCTCAGGTCATAATCTCATGGTTCAGTTTGTGGAGCCTGCTTGGGACTCTCTCTTTCTCTCTCTCTGCCCTTCCCCCATTGCAGTCACTCATGTGTGCCTTTTCTCAAAAAAAAATGAACATTTAAAAAAAAGAATGGATGATAATAACAATAAATGAATGAATAAAATAAAATTGAATCGAAAGGAAAGGAAAGGAAAGGAAAGGAAAGGAAAGGAAAGGAAAGGAAAGGAAAGGAAAGGAAAGGAAAGGAAAGGAAAGGGAAAATGTCCCTTATATACTGGTATCTATTCCAAGAGTATGCCCTTTACACTTATAAAATTAGCATTCCCATTTTACAGTTGAAGATACAGAAGCAGGAAGAAAGAGTAAATAAATTGCCCAAGTAAACCTAGATTATATGTGTTGGAGCCAGGATTGCAGTTCAGGCTCCAGAGGCCACGTTCTAAACCAGCAATCTAGGCTGAGGATAGAACACATGCCATTGGTTTCAGAAGAGCAGGTTTGTGCAAGTCAGACCACACGTGGCTCCTCTGGCACTAGCTGGGGAGCAGTGGAGGCAGCACTGATTGCTTTCTCCAGAAGTGTGTGGTGAGATGGGAAAAAAAAAAAGATGCTTGGAACAACTTTAGGATCTGAAGTCCTGAACATGCTTAATGACAAAGACAGGCGCCAGCTGAGGGGGAAAAAATCTGAGGTGTGAAAGAGGGAAGAGAGAATCAATTACATAAAGTTGCTAAGGTGGTTGAAGGGGAGAGATTGGAAGTCATTGATGGAAGAATTGCTTTTGAAATGTAATATCAGCATCTCATACTCTAAGGTAGGTAAATAGAGTAAATAGATGTTTGCAGTACGTAAACATTTTAAAGTGGAAAGAAAAGAAACTTAATGAATTGACAGAAGTTAGCTTTTTACTGGCTTCAGTAACTTTAAAGTAACAACTACCCTTCTGGATGTACTGGATGAGTGAGTGGGTGGGTGGGTGGATAGATGGACATACAAACATACATACAGAGAGAAATAGATACATGGCAAACAACCAAGGCATCAACTACAGTAAGAATCAAGAAAATTCAAATTACTATGGAAGGACTTTAATTTTAGGAAATCATATGACAATTACACAGTTATCAAGAGAACTAAGTTAAAAAGCTTCATTCTGCCTATTCAAACCTCAAAGTTATAGTCTCTAACACATTGTTAAAAAGTAATTTTTAATTAAGTTGAGTTGCTTTCTAGGTTAAAAGGCACCCAATAACTAATGACAACAATATAGCATCCATTCCGTTTGGTATAATTCTTTCTTTTTTCTACCACATAATTTAGTGCTCTAAAAATGTACATCCATCTCAGGTAATGGAATCTTATACCAAACTTCCACTGGTACAATTTAGCCATGTAACTTTCCCCTTAAAATATCCAGTTGAACCAAGTGACATTCTCTTTACTTTTTATGAACATATTTCCCGTTCAAGCTACCTTTCCTTTGTTCTATAAAAGCACTATTTTAAACCACTTTGAAATAAACCAAATAAAAGTTTCATGTTAATCCAAAAGTACAGTAAAAAAAAAAAATTCCTGTCCTGTGTACTTGTATGTGTACTCTTTTTCAGTGTGCATATCATTCACCACCATCATGAGGCTTACGCTTTCTTTCTCTTTCTAGAAAGCTATGATTTTCTACTTGGTTCACTCTGTACTATAAATGTTCAAATAATAAAAGTGGTGCTATGAAAAGTGTTTCCCTACTAAAAACAAAGACATTGAAAATAAAATTCCCTTTGCATTCTTGGTTCACCCTTTTGTGTGAATGATGGTTACGGAAATACTGGGAAAAAGCCCATGCTCAGTGCCACAATGCAATGCAAATGATTCCCTTTAAGAAAGACAGACAGACTTACTGTGTAATTTTCTTTGTTTTGATGGTCATTGGCGCCATTAAATTGATAGTTAGACCCAAAAGACCACTGTTGTTTGAAAATAGAATAGCCAAAATCCTTGTACATAACCAGTGGTCAAAGTACTTTAGAAGATCAAGCAAAACAAAGCATTTTATAGTGGGAAATGGCCATTTGTAGTAACTTAATAACACAATAATAAAAGGTATTTGTAAGGATTGTCCACAAAGGATTACATTGCATAAACCATTACCTTTTTCAGAAGCATGCACCTGGATCAATCCTGTTTGCTGTTGAAAGAAGCAAGTGCAGCATCACCGACCCCCTCCATGACTGTCAACCTGGAATCTGTAGTTCCAGAGGAACACTGCCCCGGAACCACCCCATGCATTCGCAATGCCGGACATACAAAGAAACTAAGATTTAAGACTTGGCACTAGGGCTCAGACAACTCCAAGGTGTCACAAATAGAAAACCCAGAGCAGGGAAAAATGAAAAGGGAAAGCCAATAATGCAAACAAAGACAATCCAGAATCATAGTGAACTTACAGAGAGAGCAGAGTGGGACTAGAAAGGAAACCTGAGACCTTAAAGGATTCTCTGAGCCTATGAGCAGGTGCTGGAGTAGACTTCCTCCCTGGTAACTCCTAAAAGCAGGCGTCTGCCCTGCAGGCTAAGGCACTCACCTAAGACAGCTGCATACAGACAAGAATTTCAGAATCTTTCATGTCAAACAATAAAATCCAACGCTCTATGCAAGTCTCTCTGACTTCAGTCTTTCTTCTTTCATCAGATTTAGGGGATTCAGGTAGTGACATCAGGAAATGCAGGGCAGAAGAACAAGACAGATTTCATTGCACTGACAATGCAACCCTCCATTATGATGAAAAAATAAGTACTGTTTTTCCCTGAATGCTTAGGGAAGGATATACAAAAGATATAAGATGATGTGTTTGTTCACTACCTTGCTTGTTTTTTTAGCATTCACTGAACAAGAATTCAAGATGGGCCATCTTACAAAGCATAGAAGTGGTTAAGAAGATTGGATAAGGACAATTGAGCCCTCATTCCCTGAAAAGTATGTTTCTGAAAAGAAAAGAAGTAGAGTGGAACACCTTGGAAATGAGTCATTTGGCAAATGGGTGCCAGTGGGAGGAAATGTGAAGAGACAGGGGCTGTATTTTGTGGTAATTAATCTCTAGAGTATAAAAGGAGAATGTGCAAGAAACATCTTTTTAAGTTTTTACATTATCATTATGATTAATCATCTCTCTTTCTCTCCTCCTTATCTTCCAGGTAGGAAACTAGATCCTGTATGTTACTACACCTCTCTTCCCTCTCTTACCTTTCTGTGTGTGTGTGCATGTGGGATGTGGGTAAATGTATGTGTACTGTGTCTTTTAGTAAATGTCTCTGACTTTCTAAATAAGTTTTTCTTTCTATGCTACACCTGGGGGATTTTTTGTGGGGGGGGAGGGCATATCTATTAAATATTCAGAGTGTCTGGGAGCCAGACACTTTGAGTATACTCTGCTCAAAATAGTTGAACTGCCTTTGTTGTTATGGCCAAATTTGTCTCACTCATGTTCTGGATCCTATTCTCTTCATTTATTCAAGAATTTAGCTCATGCAGTCCTTCCCTTTCTGTGCTGGAGCACACATTTTACTCTGTTAGATCATTCCTGTAAGTATCTACACATGCTATAATATCACCCATCCTAAACCTCTCCCTTGACAAAACAGTCACAACTTCCCATTTCCTGTTCCCTGTTATTGCAGATTTCCTCAAAATGTTTCCATTCTCACTGTCTCCATTTCCTTCTCATTCTCTCTTATATTCCTGCCAGTAAGGCTCCCATCCTGCATTCCACTGAAGCCACTTTGACACTGTTACCACTGACCTCCACACTGCTAAATCCAATGATTCACTTGAGGTCATCACCCTTTTAACCTCTCATCAGTACTTGAAATGACAGACCATTCCCTCTGTCTTAAAGTACTTTACTTGATAACCCTACATAGATATTTCTCTAATCTGTCCCCTTCTTTCCTCTATGTGGCTTCATCTCTGACTCAGACCCTCACTTTTTATATATGCCACTTATTACTCTCATCTGGCTATTTCTACTGTCTGGCTAGATCCTTTTTCTTATTCCAATTTCTAGATGTTGTAAAGAACCCAGGGTTCATGGATGACCATTTTCTCTTCTCCAACTGTACTCACCATCTAGATGACTGTTAAATACCCGCAGCTCAGTATTTGCCCAGTGAAATGTATCTGACTGCCTTTTATAACATATCCACTTACATGCTGAATGGTCATCTCAGATTTAACATGTCCAAAATAGTTCGCTTTCCCCACACCCCTGGTCCTTCCCTGACTTTGGAACCCATTTATTCCAAATATCTTCCACTTTAGGAAGTGTCATAACAATTCATCCAGGATCTCAAGCCAAAAATTTCTCATACCTCACATCCTGTTAGTAAATAATGTTATTTCTTTTCTCAAAATATATTGGAACTCCAACCAAATTTCACCATCTCCACCACCACCTCCTACTCCAAAGCACCCACACTGTGGTGGCCACAGAGGTGTCCTGATTGGACACCCCTCAAGGAGCATCACGATTGACAGCCTCCAGCTGCCACATTTTTCTGTCTGCAAAGCCATGCCTCCTCAGGCTCTTCTAGTGATTGCTTCAGTAGCAGGGGAGGGGGGACTAGCACAGGGTCATCCCTGCCTGACATAGATTTGTTTACAGGACAACTTCTAGTAAGGACTCCCACTGGTCTGACCAACACCTTCTCAGAGCCATGCTGTGATCTGATCACCCCTCTCCTTTCAGGTCCATGGTTGTTAGCAACTGCTGTCTGAAGGCTCTGCTTGCCTCCTTCTGCTTCCTGTCCCTATATCCTTCCCAGTGATCTAGATGTATCTTGTAACACCCAGTCCTGTTTGGCAGTTGCTTCTCAGAAGACCTAAACCAACACAAATATGTTTCATGGGTCCCTGAGCCTAATATTTCTCTTTCCTTCCCTCGATCCCCATTAGCAGCAAGAGGGGCATGTTCAAGCCTAATACACACTATTTCACTCCTTTGCTTAAAGCTCTCCTGTGGCCTCTCCCTGCTCTTGGTGACTCCAAAACTTTAAAAATGCGGCCTCTGGCTCCCACTCCAAATTTCTCCTTTGCTCCTCTGCCCTTGCTATGTTGTTCTGTGCATTACCTGAATTCACCTAGGGCAGACCCAGTTCAGAGTCTTTTCATACCTTTTTATCATGCCAAGGTCAACAATGTTCTCTCACATATCCATATGGATAACCCTTCACTCCATTTGAGTTCCTGTTTCCTTGTCATCCCATCAGGAACAGCTTCCCTGACCCCAACTCTACCTGAAGCAAGAAGTACGTCCACAAATATCACTTCAAATGTAATTTAAATGTATTTAAAGATCGAAATATATAAGCAGTTTTTCAAAGAATCTTTGAATAAACCCCAGATAAATGTCAGATAAAGATGCAAAATAAAATTATAGGTCTTATGATAGCACAATAATATCAGATATAAAAACTCTGGAAAATATTTTCTTCTGAGAATGAAGTTACACTTCCCTTTTCTTCAATCATGAGAGGTTGAGTATTATTTCCACTAACCTATCTATCAGTTATTTGTAAAATAAAATAAATGCATTGTGCAAATGGATGTAAATGAACTGTGACAATTGGTGTTTGTTTTATATTCTGAGTACATTTGCCGTAGTTTGCATTTTAATAGCCTTGCCTGGTAGCTCTTTGAGAATGTTGTTAGAGACCAATAATTCTTAGAAGAGTGGCTATTATGAAAATAGAGATTTGATAAAGTGCTTATTATTTTGGTAGCTAAGCTATAAGGACTCATGTCTAAAGGTGATTTAAGACTATTTCTTAAAGGTGGTCAAAATGTGGTTCTGATGACTTCTGTTGTCATCTAATATTAATTATTTGGAGTTTAAAAATCATATTATGTAAGTATTTTCTTGACACATGTTATTAAGAGTCAAATTTCAATAAGCACGTTATCAAGAAAATATCCTAAGGCACTGAATTGTCCTAGGGATGAATCGTTTTATAATCTAATATGTACACAGTAAATTCAGACATGTGGAAAACACACTCAAATATCAAAAAGGAGAAAGATTTGTTACAGCTTTATATGAATAAGACTTCAAGTGACGATTTAACTTAGTCCCTTTTTTGTTTTTGGGCAGATGTGGATTTTGAGCTACTCTTTTTCTCTATGAAACAGACTGGTTTTCAAAAGTAATATAATATTTACAATAAAGAAAGTTTAGAGATAGCCTGACCAAATGACCTCATTTTAAAATGAGTAAAGAGGAGCTCCTGGGTGGCTCAGTCGGTTAAGCATCTGACTTCTGCTCAGGTCATGATCTCATGATTCGTGGGTTCGAGCCCCACATTGGGCTCTGTGCTGTCAGCCCAGAGCCTGGATCCTGCCTGGGATTCTGTGTCTCCCTCTCTTTCTCCCCCTTCCCCACTCATGCTCTGTTTCTCTCTGTCTCAGAAATAAACAAACATTAAAACATTTTTTAACTTGTAAATAAAAGCAGAGAGAAATAGGTGATTTTTCCTCAACCTATAAAGCTAACTGAAGTGAATCAAACAGCACTATTTAGAGGCTGAATTCCAGTGAAGTAACTCCAAGCTAATGTTGTTTTCAGTAAGCAACTTATTTTTGTTCTATAATAGTTTCATGAAAGAATGATTCATTCATTTTTTTCCCTCCAAATTTGTATAGGACAAGTATCATACAGGATAAGGTGTATCCCTTAAACCCTTGGGGTTTAAGTAAAAAGATAAGATACAGGGGCACGTGCTGGCCCAGTCAGTTGAGCCTCTGACTGGTTCAGGTCATGATCTCTCAGTTCAGGGGTTCGAGCCCTACATCAGGCTCTGTGCTGACAGCTCAGACCTGGAGCCTGCTTCAGAGTCTGTGTCTCCCTCTATCTGCCTCTTCCCTGCTGACGTCCTTTCTCTGTCTCTCAAAAAAATGAATAAACGTTAAAAAAATTTTTAAAAGATACATTTACTGAGACAACAAAGTAATGGCATGTGATTATGTTCAAAAATTATAACATGTAGGTACATGACTACCACTTATAATCATAGGATACTTGAAATAGAGAGAAAATGAGTACATATAATATCAATGGTCATGAGGATAACCATGCAAAGACAAAGAAAAAATATTTTATTTTTGTAAAACAACAACAGATATCCTAGTATAAAAGTTAAAACTTTTTCTACTTAACATGCACAGTCTCTATTAGGGTGCCACAGTATTATTACTACCACAATTACATAAAGCAAGAAAAGTATATTCTTTTCGTATCTTGCTATCTTTCTATTTTTTCATACTCCATTTCAGTTTGAAGACACTTAAAGTTATGAGGGGAAAGACGAAGAGAGGTCTATTTTTACCACCAGGATGTTGAGACCTCTTTCAAATACACCACCATGTGATTTGGTGACACTTCCAAAAATGGAGAGAATGACTGAAAAAGTTTACGTAAGAGGATTAATGCTTTCTTTTAGACGTCACATGATCTCATTAGGCTTTGTATAACTGTTTTAATGTTCCTTTTGATGACAATTAACTTTCTTTCTTTAATGGGATAAAATAAGTATGGCCAAAAGAGAAGGGAACATAGCATTTTTACTTGGAATTGAGAAAGTAATAATTGAAAAAGTTTCTGTCCATTGTATTTCTTTGTTGTTGCTTCTATTGCTTTGATGATAATGATGGTGGTGATGATATATTAAATATATATAAAAGAACAGTCTACAGGTAAGATATAAACAACAAATCTGGAGGCATGACACTTTCAGATTTCAAGCTGAATTATAAAGTTCTAGCAATCAAAAGAATATGGTACAGACATAAAACCAGACTCATAGACCAGTGGAATACTATGGAAGAGCCAGAAATAAGTTCATGCATATGCATTAAGTTCAATTAATCTCCAACAAAGATACCAAACATACATAATGGAAAAGGATAGTCTCCTCAGTAAATGGTGTTGAGAAAACTACATTTCCACATGTAAAAAGAAAACTGAAACTTTACCTTACACCAAACACAAATATCAACTTAAAATAGATTGCAAACTTAAGGAAAAACCTGAAACTGAGAAAGTCTTAGAAGAAAACATAGGGGGAAAGCTTCTATACATTGTTCTTGGCAATGATGTTTTGGAAATGGCACAAAAATCACAGGCAACAGAAGCAAAAATAAACAAGTAGAAACTAAAAAGCTTCCTCACAGCAAAGGAAAGAATAAACAAAATGAAAAGGCATCCTATAGAATGAGAGAAAATATCTGCAAACCATCTATCTGATGAGGAGTTAACATCCAAAATATATAAGGAAGTCATACAACTCAACAGAAAAAAAAAACACACACCCACCAATAACCCAGTTAAAAAGTGGAAAACAGATATGAAAAGTTGCTCAATATCACCAATCATAAGGGAAATACAAAACCACAGTGAGGTAACAGAATGAATGTTATCAAAAAGATATGAATTAAGTGTTGGTGAAAATGTGGAAAAATGGTAACTTCTGTACACTATTGGTGGGACTGTAAATTGGTGTAGCTGCTATGGAAAACAGTATGGAGGTGTCTCAAAAAATTAAAATTAGGAGTGGATCTAGCAATTGTACTTCTGGATGCATGTATCCAAAGGAAATGACATCAGTATCTCAAAGAGATATCTAACTTCCTACGTTCAGTGCAGCATTATTCACAATAGCCAAGATATGGAAACAATCTAAATGTCCATGAATGAATTAATGATAAAGAATCTGTTATCTTTATATATAATGGGTAAACAACTTTCATACTTATATATATCATACTACATATAATTATATATAATTGTAATACATATATGTTATACATATATATGTATATAAATATATGTGTGTGTACATACAAGCAGTTGACCCTTGAACAAGATGGGTTTGAACTGGGTATGTCCCTTATATGCAGATTTTTTTTTGATATATACAATACAGCACTGTAAATGTATTTTCTCTTCCTTATGATTTTCTTAGTATTTTCTTTTTTCTAATTTATTTAATCATAAGAATACAGTATATAACACATTTACAAAATATGTGTTAATAGACTGTTTATGTTATTGGTAAGGCTTCCTTCCAGTCAACAGTATGTGTTAGTGGTTAAATTTTGTTTTTAATTTTTTTTTAATGTTTTATTTATTTTTGACAGAGAGATAGAGCATGAGCAGGGGAGGGGCAGAGAAAGAGGGAGACACAGAATCCGAAGCAGGCTCCAGGCTCTGAGCTGTCAGCACAGAGCCCGACGCGGGGCTCAAACTCATAGACCGCGAGATCATGACCTGAGCCAAAGTCAGACGCTCAACTGACTGAGCCACCCAGGCGCCCCTAGTGGTTAAATTTTTGAGAAGTCAAAAGTTATATGTGAAATTTTAACTGCACAAAGGCCAGTGCCCCTAACTCCCGTGTTGTTCAAAGTCAACTGTATATACATATATGTGTGTATTGGAATGTGTGTGTGGGAATATTATTCAGCCTAAAGAAAGAAATCCTGGCATTTGCAACAATATGCATGAACTTGGAAGACATCATGCTAAATTAAATAACCCAGACACAGAAAGACAAGTATTGCATGATATACTAACATGTGGAATCTAAAAAAGTCAAACTTAGAAAAACAAGAGTAGAATGGTGTTTGCACCTTGGGGGTTGGAGAAATACGGAAAGGTTGGCCTAAGGTATAAACTTTTTATAAAATGACTAAGTTCTTAGAGATCTAATGTACAGGTGGTGAGTTTAGTTAATAATAATGTGCTATAAACTTGATCGTAAGTGTTCTCATCACACACACACGTAACTATGTGAGATGATGGCTTTGTTAATAATCTTGATTATGGTAATTATTACATAAGGTATTCTTACATCAAAACACTGCAGTATATACCTTAAATATATACATTATTTTCATTTGTCATCATACCTCAATAGAGCTGGAAAAAAATCATTAAGGGGAAAAAACTTAAAAGTGTCAAGAGCCTTAAATATTTTTTCCTGATGTTTTTAAAAGTTAAAATATACCAACTACATATGATGATCATAAACTCATTTGTATTAAATAATGTGACTTCAAAATATATAAATTTATACATGCTATAAATAGTAATAAGAAAATGAAAAAATCATGAGCAAAGTCAAAAATTCTCTTAGAAATTAACAGATGGAGTAAAAAAAATGAGACAGTAAAGGAAGTGAATGACACCATTGTAACAGGATGTTTCAATGGGACACTTTCTGTCTCATTTTTCCACTGAAGCCCCAAGACAACAGCAGCATATCATTCCCTACAACCCAAAGTAAGGTGCTATATTGCCCATAGAGGGCTTGAAGACTTTGTTGGCAACCCGTTTTACAGACTTATCTCAAATTTGAAGATACATAAAAAAGGAGAGGAATATGAGTTGGAAATTAGAGTATTTCTTTGGAAAAGCTGTCAGGATTGCTTTCTTCTCATTCTTGTTTAATAAAAGGGTTTCAATAAGACCTGATAGAGAAATGATATGTGGCCCCTAGAGCTAATATCACACTGGCAAGTGGTACCATATACTTAAAGAACAGTTGGCAAGCAGGAGACTAACTACAGTGGCCTCTGGAAGGGAAACAAGGGGAAACCATACTCTTCCTGGGTACAGTTAAAGCCTATCCCCCCAGTGCCTAAACGTCGATCCTGCATAGACACACTAGTTTGTACAGTTAAAAGAAATTCTGCCCAAAAGAGATTCTGCACAAGTGAGACCTTCTCAGCAGAACGAAGCTGGAGATGAATCTTCTGCTGCAGAAGCTGCAGTACAGCCATAAGCAGGCAGCAGAACAAGGTCTTAGTAGGAGGAGCTGAGTTCAGAGATCCCAGCAGGGAAATATGCATGTAACCCATGAAAATGACCACAGGAGAGAGCTTTAAACCTGTGCAACAGCCAGAATAAACTTGCACCTGGTCACACAAATGCCAAGCAGTAAGACGTTCTCTGCTTTTCACCTCTTTTTCCTCCCAATTCCTTCCAACTCTGATTCATCAGCAGGTTAAGAGGGTGAAAGGGCTCACTGCAACAGTAAGGAAAAAATATGCCCTTCTCAACCTGCCATGGGCTTCAGGCCTGAAGTAGAACAGGTTGGTAGAGACTAGAAGCTTTCATTTGGGAAAAATCTGCAGCACTGATGTTTACACCGGGCTAGATCCCACAGTGACCAAAATGAGAATTTCTATCTCAAGGTAACCAGGAAATTTTGAGGGGGATCTATGAATAACTGGAAAAGTCAGCTAAATGAAAATCCAAAGTACAGAAGAAAAATGGCTGATTGAAGAGATTTAAAGAAATAATGGAGTGGACAGAAAGTAAGTTTGCTTTCCGGCTTCACCCTAAAGTCCTGTTTATTCACTATAATGATCACACAATTACACATTGTGTTGTAGGGGTGTGTGCACATGCGCATGTGCATGCACACTTACATGTAAATGTTCTGTGTGAAAATAATTGGTACTTTTCTTTTCTGGGACAGTGCTATAGATAGATAGATAGATAGATAGATAGACAGACAGACAGACAGACAGACATATATGGATTTAAGTATATACATACATGGATTTAAGTACACATATACTTAAATCACGTAGTTTCCCTGCCAAAACCATAAAAGGGAAAGAAAAACAATTAAAGAACTCTACTTGGGAATTCTCATTCTTTTGAAAAAGCCTCACTCTGGAAAATGTTTGTAACCAATGGTCGTGCTGGTTCTAAATGTGAAATCCACCTTTATATCCACTGACAGATTCAGGCCAAATTTCATGAGGGGTTGAAGTTCACAAAGCATGAGCACTAAGACTTAGGCTGCTGAGAGTCTAAGTCACTGGACAGAAGTCAAGGGCAGGAGGTAGAGGAAGAGCAGCGGGACTTACTAGTCAGAGAAGTATGACCCCCACGGGAAAAGGTAGGTGGCATTTGTGACAGAACTGAAAACCAGAGGTTGAACTGTGTTTTCTTCCCCCCCCCCTTAATGTTTATTTATTTTGGGGACAGAGTGAAAGACAGAATGTGAGAAGGAGGGGCAGAGAGAGACAGAGACACAGAATCTGAAGCAGGTTCCAGGTTCTGAGCTGTCAGCACAGAGCCCAATGCAGGGCTCAAACTCACGAACCATGAGATCATGGCCTGAGCCGAAATCAGACAGGTAACTGACTGAGACACACAGACACTCTTGAACTGAGTTTTCAAAATGAGAGGGAATGGCTAGGTTTAAGTTTTAGCCCTTTTGATTTCACTAAAGCTGCAGAGATCACTGATGGTCTAAGACTCAAGAGCTTGTCCTGTGAAGGAATGCCTAGTGGGACAGAAGACATGCCCTGGTTAGTGGAGAATTTCTGTGAGTGCTAATCTGTAAATATATTTGCATAGCCTGCATTTTTCTTTTCTCATTTGTATTGCACTTTCCCTTTAATCAAATACATTCTACGAGAACTGCTGATCTGCTTCTTCGTGAAAAATGAAAGCTGTTTTATAATCAGCCACATTTCGTATTCTAATTTATCCCAGAACCCATAGATTATAGATATGGATACTTTGTCATCTGATCGTAGGTTTTCAGTTATGTTCACAGAGATGCTGTGATAAACAGAGTATCGTCAACAGACACAGAAATTAAAAAAATTTAATGATTCAGATTTTCTTTAGACTGGATGAGTATCTCTAACTATAACGAAGTACAAATACTCTTGAATCTATTCCTCAAATTTAACACTATAATTTTATAATTTTAACTAAAACATATATGAAACATTTATCAATTTAGATTAAAAAACACAAAAACAAAGAAATAGATGATAGATTATACAAAAGCAAGAAACCCTCAATTAAGCTTTCATTACAAGTGCTATTTGTGAGGGAGGCTATGTACACGTGGGGAGAGGTGTTTATGGGAATCCCACATACTTTCTAATTTTTGTTGTTTCCCTAAAACCACTCTAAAATATAACATCTGTTAAAGGCACATAAAAAAAAGTGACTGACATTTAAAATCAAACCTCACATCAGATACTTAATCATATTTTCTAATTGTTGGATGGCCATTATTGTTCACCAATGACCTGGGGAAAGAAGCACTAGTATGTATATTTAAACGCTGCTCTCAGATTAATAGGTAACGTTATGTTACATGTTTTGATTAAAAAAAAAAAGATGCATTGAGTGAGCAGACATATATAAAGTTTAGAAGGAATGTTGAAAGATATAATTTCCTTCTGCATGCTAATGCCTCCTTAATAAATAACATGAGCTAAAATTTATAGAATACTTACTGTGAAATTAGTAGAACTGTTATCTTATTTTACTACAAAGGAAGTTAAGGTGTAGATAAAGGCCAGACAAGTAGGGAATCTTGAGGACTGCATTCAAATCCACTGTCTTCAGAGCATGAATACTTAAGCACTATGGATATGCTGATGGACAGCATATGCTTGACAGGATATGTCCTTGACAGCCCATGTTGAAAAAGGAATCCATGGCCAATTTTAAATTATTATAATTGGCCATTATAATCAATTCATCTTATTAACTTTTGTTAATAAGAAAACACTATTGGAATACTTCACTCCAGTGAATTCTCTATAATATTTTAAAAGGAATATTGACAGACAGAATTTTCTAACAGCAATATCCAATAGCTTCTTTTATTTGTTTTTGTTTTAAGTCACTTTGGACAGCAGATGAAGCATGACTTCTCTTCTCCTTACCTACTTATACATACACTTCATCAGAAGGAGGTGGTCTATGTCCATCAAGAAATGGCTATTAAAATTCCCTGAACTGTAAATTCAGCACCACTAAGTTCAATCATTGAAAAGAAGTTCATTTTTACTTCAGAGCATATACAACCTTGAGCTAAGGAAACCTGGGCTCTGCAAATCAGGATTCTTCTGAAACTACTTCTTCAGCAAATTGGTAACTATGTGGTAATATGAGAGAAAATAAAGAAAAAGTATACTTGTAATGCTGAAACTATATAAAAAAGGATGAGTGGTTAAGATAGGGTTGCAACATAAGCTGTGTCTGCATATATTCCATCAGGTGGACATTAGAATCTATTACACAGAGAATTCAAGCTAAAATACTACTTTCCTTTCAGTTGTATGGATATTTCAAACAATATACTTTTCTTGGCTTAAACTTTTTGGCAGTTGCTAATCTTCACCTTTTTACACTTCTTTTGCAGTCTTCTATTTGAAGAAGTTTGAGGGGAAATTTTTAAACTCATAGAAAAATATGAAGATATGGAATATCCACTTATACTAGAGTGTATCTGCTGTTGCCTCCAGTTTAGCAGCATTTCTACACTTAACCTGACAATACAAGTTCTGTTACAGAAAACTTAGTAGTAGCAGGTTCCATATGAGGGTTGGAAAATTGTGAAAGGCACATATGGTCAAAGAAAGTAGCCTCCAGATTTAGAAAGACTATTCAAAGCTTCAACAGTGCTTATTTAGAGTTCAGGTAATCTCTAGATATTCCCTAACCAGAAGGCAGACCGAGTGAAAATGTGGAGTACAACGAAAATATATTAAGTATATACAAAATTGAGAATAAAAAGAGAGCTTTCATCAAAATGACCAGAATGCTTTACAAGTAAGAAGGCCCATTATCTGATTTATATCAGATCAGCAAAATGTGGATTAATGAGACCGGAAGTATCTCAGAGGTGGAGGAATGAGCAAGGCGATATGTGTTGTAGAGCAGTGACCAGGTCTGTTTTATTCACATTGTGTTAGGACACTCAAAATGAAACCTGCTCTACAGGAAGCTTTCACTACACACTTGCAATGAATGAACACTAAATACTATTCAAATTAGTTGCACTATAGGAGGAAATGGTAGGTGACAAGGCTAGGAACATCATCTGGAAGCAGAATATTAAGGACTTCAGTATCAGGTTAAGGGCTGTGAACTTTATTCAATAGGCAACAGAGCACTGTTCAAAGTTTCTGAGAATAGAAATAATATAAATGGAACTATGCTTTAAGAAATTATCCAGTTACCTTATATAAAATCAAGTATAGGAGACAGAAAAAAATAAGAGTCTACAGAAGAATCCAAGCAAAATGAAATGAGTATTCAAACCAAGACAAATATGGAATCCAAGGAGAGGAAAAAAGATGCAAGAGATTTGACAGAGGTTGTAAACAATAGTGATTCAATATGAGAATAAGGGAAAGGAGACTGATAAATGTTAGAGTTAAAACTACTATATACATTAAAACATTACACAGGAGGATGAAAAGATTTGATTATGTGCATTTGCTTTGCTCTGAGGCAACCTACTGGGGATATAACAATAATAATAGTGTTAATAGTGATGACGATGATGATGATAGTAAGAGCCAAAACTTTACAGTACTTAACATGTGCCAAGCCATGTACTAAATGCCTTCTTACAGTAACTCAGAACATGTGACTGAATGCAGTGGGGTATGAATTTGGGTGCCATCAACACAGGAGAGATAGCTGAGGCCACAAGATGGATATGAGAGAATCTTTTTTTTTCCCCCCCGCATAGGAAATGTCAACCATATTCACAAAGGACTAAGAATTAAAGCAAACTCAAATGTCTAATCACCTGAAAAAACCTGCTATTATGATTGATGGGAAAGCAAATTTTTAAGGAAGATTTGAAGGAGAGAAGGAGGTTATTTGTTCGGTGTTGGGATGCCAGTGATAGAATGTCAGAGCGCGGAAGGAAAATTCTATTGTCAGCAGAATTTCTGGGCCTGGACCATGGTTTAGAGATTAAGACTGGAACTATGACTTCTGAAATGTAAACAACTCTTCACACAGTGCTAGACATTCAGTTATGCTAATACATGCTTTCACAACACGTGTTTTAAGAACCAACCTAGATGATTTTTTTTACCAATTAAAGCAAACACAGTGATTCATAGATGTCCTAACAAGTTGTCAATTTCAAAATAAAAAGCACTGGATTTAAATCACTGACAATCCTGATAAGTCTATTCAATTAGAAAATAATTTATACCTGATTCTCCAAACAAGGCCCTGTGGTGCTGTGATTCACAAACTGGATGCTGAGGGGACCATGTGCTATGTTTTGTTCAAAGAGCCAAAGTCTACAAAGGGCTATTTTTAAGCAACGAAATTATTTCTTATACTAATATATTAAGCATATTCATATGCATAATAACTATGATTTCCAGTTGCAAAGAGAATGTTAGTAACTGCATTCCACTGGTGTGTTTGAATGCAATAGTTCTAACATGATATACTATTTATCTGTTGTTTGTTGTTTTTAATTTCAAAAATATAAATTGCTAATTTGAAAAATACATCATGAAAATATGGAAAGGCTTTTTTGTTTGTTTGTTTGTTGTTAGAGAGAAGGAGAGAGAATCTCAAGCAGGCTCTACAGTTAGCGCAGAGCCCAACAGGGTTCAAGCCCACAATCCTGGGATCATGACCTGAGTTCAAATCAAGAGTCAGTCACTCAATCAACTGAGACACCCAGATGCCTCTGTAAGAGTGAAAGAGAGTGCATGAGATGAAAAACAAGAGGCAGGGTAAACACACATAAGAGAGTTCCAGGAATAGCTAGAAAGATTAAGAGGTCTTTGATAATTACATATGAATGAGCATATGACTGAACATAGTAGGATCCATGATAAAAAGGAACAAAAAAAGAAACAAAAAGCCAAGATTATCTGTACTCTATTTTAACAAGTGCAGTGACTCACCAGTTTCCATTCTACTCACTGGCTCAAGTCCATTCAATATGAGGCCAAATGTTTCTAAACCATTTTCCCCCTTCTCTTTGGCTATCTTTAAAGAGCTCAAGAAGAAGTTCAGAGATAAAGTTGAATGTGAATCACACTCATCGATAAACAATTAAGAGGCTCTGGTTGAAAAATATCGCTCAAGCATGGATTTAATTCATCAATTAGATTAATTAGAGGTATTTCACCAAAGGCTGGTCAGTTCTCTACTGGAAATACCATTTAGCCACCAGAACAAAATGTTCTGATTATTATTAACACAGATACTTACTGGTATATAAAAATAGTTTAAATCATATACACCAGTTATTTACATAGCCTTTGTCAAAGTAAGAGAGTTCACCTTAGGTGTGCTTAGACTTTTAATACCCAGAACAGATCCTGGGATATATCCATCCATGTATTTATTCACTCATATGATCCTAAATGTTCTCACTACACCCACACCCACACAGGTAACTGTATAAGGTTATGAAAGTGTTAACTAACCTTATTGTGGTAATCATTTCTCAACAAATACATATACCAAATCATCATGTTTTATACTGGTAAACTTTTAAATAATGTTTCAATTATATCTCAATAAACCTGGGGAAAAATATATATGGATTTAAAAAAAAACTGATGTATTGAACAAATGCCAAATGAAATAAATTCTCCTGAATTTATTTGTATCCATTTCAAAAAATTATTTATCTTTATTTTCAGTGTTTAAAATACATCTACATATGCCCCATGTAACCTTGTAAAAAGAGGAATAGCAGCATCTGCAGAGTAGCTGGGGAGCTGAGACAAGGAAGTAGAGGGCAGGAACCTGGGAATAAAATAAGGCATTCTAAAATTAGCTAAGCAAAAAAAAAACAAAAAACAAAAAACAAAAACAAAAACAAGAACAAAAAACTGAAGATTGACCAATCAGCCAACAAAGAAATATTTCCTTATCTTCTGCTGTTTTGCAGGAACTATGAACATAATTGGAAACCAATACTTGATTAAATACCATAAAGTATCCTGGGACAGAATGATAAGTCAGCAGATGTCACAGTGCAGTAGTACAGGCCCAAAGACAGTGCCAAGGGAGTGACTGACTGGTTAGGGAATAATAAAGACAGGCTTCACAACAGAGGAAATTAGGCTGAGTCTTAAATGAGGAATAGAAATCGCCAGAGGAAGAAGGGAAAAGCCTAGATGGAAAGGGATCACCTGTGAAAATATCCTAGCCTTTGGGAACAGCATATTCTGAGTCACTGGTGAATAAGAGAAATATTATGGGGATGAGGCCAGAGGACCGAATAGGCAATGGATAATTATAAACAATGTTTAATATAATATGTAATGTAGATTTCACTGAGTAGATGATGCGAAGCAATCAGATTTTAAGCAAGAAATTAAGATTTGCTTTCTGCCTTAGGAAAATAACTGGGAAGCAAAGTGGAGGAAAATTGGAATGGAGGAGACTAGGGGCAGGGAGTAATTTCTCATAAGAGGCCTGACTACATTTGATAAGTATCCACAGAGCAAGGTAGTGACAATGAAAGAGCATAGTGGCTTTATTCAGAGGCAGGTCTGAGACAGAATAGACTGATATTGTGCAACTGGATGGATGTGAAATTGAAGGAGAAGAAATAGAACAGAAGAGAATGGAATGAGATGGAATAGAATAGAATGTTGGGAAAGTGGTAATGCAATCAACTAGTATCACTAAAACAAGAAGAGAAATACATATAAGTAATAATAAAAGTGTATCTGTTTTAGCCGTATTAAGATGCTATCCAGCAGATACATTAATAGTCACAGAGAAATACAGAAGTGAGTCTCAAAGAAACAATTAACAATAGAGATGAATTTCAAAATATTCAGTGAAGAAATAATAATTAATGTCATTGATGTGGATGAGAATATTCCAGAAAGTATGAAGAGAAGACCTGGAGGGAATATTAATGAACTTCAACATTCAGGGGGTGAAGGGCTTATAAGAGCCAAATGTCCTATAGTTTAACACAAAGAAAACTGAATAATAGTGATAATTAACACCTAGAATACATAAAGCAACCCACTATCACACATGTTGGTATTAACAGAGAAATTGAGACTTTATTCAAAATAATGGTATTTTATTTAGCCAGTTGACCCAGGAATAACTGATTCATCTCTCTTCATAAGGTCCACAAAATATTGCCTTTATGCACAATTGGAAAGTGCTTAATGAACCAAGGAACACGGGTTATCATTAGTTGGGCTTGGGCAGGCAGCCTCCATTGCAGAGAACTTCAATAAGCTGGGATGGTCACAGTCCTTTACCCTAAACTCCTTAGGCCTAAATTATTTTTTAACTAAAAAAGAGCATTCCAAGTATGCGCAGGCTACACAAAGAAGTCTGATTTTCTAACTAAAAGGAGGACATATGAGCCCCTTATAGCAAAAACCAGCCTGAGGCTTAGCAAGCCCAAAAGCCCTATACTCTCTGCTGCCACACTGGGGGAAAAAACCCAAAAAACAAAACAAAACAAAAAAATGACTGGACCTTAGGCACTGCATTACAGAGATGGGAAGAAGTCATATCCATCTAGAGACATTTTAGCACAGTGTTCCTCACTAGCAAAGGTGATCCAGTCTGTGTCCTCAAATCTGATAATGCTAATAAGTGCTTCTCTGGGGGTGAAGCAAAGGAGAGACGGAAGTCTTGCCTATCCTCCAGTCATACATACATATACATTATACATAACTCAGTGCATTCTCATTATACCCTTTTATGATGTGCATCATTATCTTTATCTTGGAGATAGAAAAGTAAACTTCTAACACACCAAATATCACTCCAGATTTTTAAGTTAACAAAGCTACAACTCAGATCTGGTTTTGACTCCACGTGTAGACTGTCCTCTAGAATAAGACCCTACGCTGTATGGAAATTATTGACTATATCAAAAATGCATTAATATTTTAGGCTGCTTGGGTCCTGCTTCAGTGTGACAGTTGATTTCCATGTATCCTCTAAAAATATGCTTTCTAAAAGTTAACTTGGTACCTGAACATTGCTATGACTAGGGAAAGTGACCCTGTATTTCTGGCATGTAATTTATAGTACTGGCTTAAAAAATAATTTCATACCTTTCAACTTGACATGTATTTTGCAACTGAAATGGAATCTAGCTGTACAATAGGATAAAACCTCGAATAATTTTCGAAATTTTGTTTAAACAGCTTGTAACAAATTGTGCCTGCAACTTACCTGTATTTAAGGTCCACTCATGTAAAGATGCTTACTATATGAATTTAAATACAAAATGAGGATGGTTAACAAGCTACTTAGGAGTTTGGAGTGACCATTTGAGGCTCTTCTGTCAGAAGCCATGAAATTAAAGCTACTCTATAATTCTGGGCTTCACGGGCTCATCACATTTTAGAATTTGGGTCTTTTTGCTTTTCTCAAGGGTGATTGCCCAAGTATTTCAAGGTTATCATTTCCATTATACAGGAAGAATTTTCTTTTCCTGTACTCTGATTGAATGTGAAATTCCTGCCCTTTTGCATGTGCCTCCATTATAACTGGAAGCTTATTTGGGAGCATCATCTGAATGAGCTTTAGCTCACGCAGACAGTCCATGAGTTATAGGAATGAAACTCAGCTTTCACTGTTCAGAGCTTTTGAAGCCATAAACTGATACTCTGTGCAACTGGTTTCAAATACGTGATTGATTGCTTTTTTATCCTGGTTCTATAAGACACAAGTCCCTACAAAAATGTGTTTAATAACGTCATATTTATAAAATAGCCAAAACCAATATAATTTGGAGGTTTTTAAAGTCCTTACATTTAGACCAAGAAAAATATTTATTTTAAGTGTCTCACTCCTCCAAGTGAGAGGATTAGAATACCAGATCAACTCATTGGCTACGAAAACAAACCAACAAACAAACCATTGTTCCCTCTTGATAAAGTATTGACAACATCATTTTCAAGTTATTCAAAGTCTTTGAATATTTTATTTTACTTTTCCAATCACCCATCATTTAAAAATTGGTAAGTAAGTGAAATGAATCAGTATTTTGTATTTGGTTTTACCCTGTATTCAAGCATTTGTTTGGAGAATCTTTAACTGGCATCTAGTCAGCTTTATTTAATACCTGGATGTTAACTGGAGGAAAAGAATGTTAAATAGGTTTTTAGAAAAAGGAAAAGTTTTGGAAAAGCTGCTAACAGATTTTTCATACACAGTTTTGAGCCCTGAGTTTTATTTAAATAAAAATTTATTATGCTATTATGTTTGTTTTAATCAAAGTTTTGGACAGACTTTCTTGAAAGATAATTTCTTGTAACTTCTGTTCAGAAAATGGCCAAACTGTGAGGATCTATCATTCTTTATTGAATTAATTCAGGTGTTGAAAAGCAGTAGCATTATTATTCTATACTCAGCTACAGCCATGAAGTCAGTCTCAATTGATACAGTCCTTGGCACCCATGATAATAGCAGAAGAAAAGACTAGATAAAAAATCTAAGGTAATGTACTTGAAATAAGAGAGACCTGTGTTCAAATTCCAGCTCTCTGCTTGATCTTGTGAAATTAGTAAAATAGTTGTCAGCCACAGGAATAAGCAGTTCATATAGCTTCCAGACATGTCCTCTTATAGGACAGTAAACTGAATCCCTTAATCAGTTTTAGGCTTATAAAACAGAAAAGAGGCATAAGCAACTTTGCTTGTACTCCTGAGACATAAATCTTTTCTGAAGTAAAAAGTATTCAAAAGAATATGACCATTGACTTGAAATAAAGTAAAAAAAAGTATACGGTCACAGAAAAAAACACAAATGTATAATCCAACCAAAAATAGATACTACAAAAAGAAGAAAAACTATCTTTAAGAAACCACACAAATTTTAGAAAAATATTCCACTATACCATTGAAAACACTAATGAAAAGTATTAAAGACGTGAACAAACAGAAGAAAACAAAGAAATATGAGATTACAAAAGAAGTTGAAACATAAAATAAATAGAAATCATGAATCAGTTGAAGGACGATAGATACAGCTGAAAATAGTTAGAAAATGATGAAGTCATTTAATTAACTCATTATTTTACTCATTCAACAAATTAAGAATGTCAGGTACTGTTTTAGTACTGGGAATATAATGACAAGAATAAACTACAGAAGGGAAAGGAAAAACAAAACAAAAAACAAGCTCTGAAAGAATATAAAGATAAGAAAATATATGTCCAACATACGGATATTAGGCATCAGAAAGATAAAAAGCAATGAAAAATATTCAAAGTCAGAAATAGATAAAATTTCCCAAGATGTAAGAAACCAAGATCCACAAATAAAAAGTACATACAGTTCTGAAGGCAAATAATAGAGAACAATCCACACTAAGATATAGCTTGGTGAATTATCAGTTAAAATTAAGTCTAACTTTGATAGAAAAATAGATTATAATGACTTAAATAAGAGAGAAGTCTGTTTCTCATATGTAAGTGTGGAGGCAGGCATCACAAGGTGAAAGTGGTCTCTGTTTCTTAATGTCCTTAGGGACCATGAACTTTCCAGCTTACTACTCTACCAGCCTCAGCAACGTCTTTTGTCTCATAGTCCAAGGAAGCATACATTGTCCTGAAAGGAGAACAGAATAGAATGAGAACAGCAAAGGACTAATGCCAACTGTCCAGATACAGCTTCAAGAAGCTGCTACTCAGTATTTCCCCTTATATCCCAGCAACCATCTATTTTGTTAGATGGTCGTGTCATTTTAAATACAAATACAAAATTTATATTACAAATGGAACAGGAGGAAAGTAAATTTTTGAGGACAACTAACTATCTCTACCACAAAATTGGATGTGAACTTTAAGGATAAAGAAAGAACTCTGTGGACATCCATAAACAAAATTCACCTACAATTAGGAAACTTTGAAATTTGTCTAATTATCTTCTACAAAGTAACTCATCATACCAATGCATACTAATTCAATGATACCCTATGATAAACTAAGGACCAGTCAATACAGTTTCATTAACCATTTGCAATTGATAGCATTTCTAGGGGTCTATGTTCCAGGTTCTATTCTATAAGCTTTATATTTGTTGTCTTACTTATGACAAAAGCTTGTGAGTTAGTATTGATATTAAGCATTCAGAGATAATTGTTAAGCAACAAAGGCATTGATGAGATGAATAAGTTGTCTGATGTAAAATAGCAAGGTGATGACTCTAGAATTCAAGCCCATCTGGCTCTTAACTCTATTTCTTATCCATCACAGTATAATGACTCTTCAGTTACAAAGATACAAAAGAATATAGACTTAATGAAAATGAAAAAAGTATCATTAAATAGAAGGCAACTTTCATAATTTTCCCTTCATTTTAAAAATTACAGAATCAATTTCTTAACCCATTGTCATTGTTGATATTAAAATAAGGTACATAACATAAAATACTCAGTCCCTAATGTCATTTCTCTTTGCATATGTAACCATGTACTAACGTGCAACTACTTAGAGTCCAAAAGCGGAATGATTAGGTCAATGGATATGTGCAAGTTTATTTTGACATGTATGACAATATTGCTTTTCAGACAGGATTTGCCAACAATAAAATGCCACTTCTCCATATTCTTTCCAATACATTTATTTGTAAAAATTTTTGCCAATCTCACTGGACAAAAAGAACCTCATTAAGATTTTATTTTTCATTCTCATTCTAATTATATTTATTAAAAAAAGAGAAGTCATGGGAGGAGCCAAGATGGCAGAACAGCATGGAAGTTTTCTGGGTGTCTCACGTCCATGAAATATAGCCAGACCAACACTAAACCATCCTGAACACCCAGAAAACTGACTGGAGGATTAACACAACAATCTGCACAACCTGAACCACGGAATTCAGCAGGTATGTGGCATGGAGAGGTGAATTTGGGGAAGGAGAAGCAGCAGAGGGTAGGGAACTGCTTTTGTGGGCAGAGAGAGGACAGAGACTGGGAAGGGGAGGAGAATATGGGAAAAGCAGCCCTCCCCAAAAGCAGCTGGAAATAAAGTGGAAAATTGGAAACAGCCGCAGGGACTAAAATAAAAAGGGAGAAAGGAGAAAGTAGAGGGTTTAAACTCCATTAAGACTGTAAACAAGGGGAGTACAAAGGCTGCAACTCCACAGCTTGATACCTGGTGGTGCCCTGGTGGGAAAGGTGAATCCCCAGGAACAGAGTGGGGTCCGGGAGGTTCTTGGGACACACGGGGAAAAGCAGTTCCACTGCTGGAAAGACATTTGGTAGAGACTGTTGAAGCCACCTGGTCCCAGCAGACCCCGGAAGCAGCCACATTTGCTGCTGCTGGGACAAGGTCGTTAAGGGTGAAGACTGGTGCCAGACGTGTGTTGTGATTTTCCATAATCCCTGAAACGCTGATGCTACACTGTCTCATGAACTATTTTGGGGATGGGCTGGCACCTGGCCAGTCTCAGGGCACGGGCAGCAGCAGGGTCCAGTGGGCATTCCTGGATGCAACGGACATTCAGCCATTGCTCATTCAGCCATTGCTCGGTGAGACCCTCCTGCAGAGGGTCGGAACAGGTAAAGGCCGCAGTCCTTATCAAGTAAGGAGCCGGGGAGAACAAACACATCTAAGACAAAACTTAGGAGAGAGGTACTGCCTGGGGCTTGGTCACGGACAGTGTGGAAGTGGGGAGTGGATGGAAGCTGAAGACAAAGGACTGGTGTGTGATTGCTGATCAGAGAGAACAGAATTCTGATACTAGAGACTAGGTAGCTGGGTGATGCCATTTTCACTGCTCTCACACATGCGCATATGCACCTAGGAGCAACGATCCACCCCAGTAGGCTAGCAGCGCCATCTAGTGGACAGCGGAGCTGTGACTGGGCCAACTTCACTCTTCAAGAACACAAGCCTCATTGCTGGCTTAATTTATGGACTATAAAGAGCTACATGGACTGACTTCTAGGGGAAAACGAAGTAATTTCAGTCCTACCTCAATCTGTTAGTAGGTTTATCTATTCAATTTTCTTTTTTTGTATCTTTTTCTCTTTTACACTTCTTTTTCTTGAATACAGGAAGAGAAATTCATTTTTATTTTCATTTTTCATTAAAAATATATTTATTTAATTTTCTTCCTATCTTTTTTACTTTTGTGTAAATTTTTTTCAAATTCTATTTTACTTCAATCATTTTATTTTAGTCTACTTCAGTGTATTCACCTTTTCAAATTTTCAAACAATTTCCTTTTTTGTTTTCCTTTTTTTCTCTTTCTTGTTTTTTTCTTGAATGCAAAAAGAAAAACATTTTTACTTTCAACTTCTATTAAAAATATTTTCATTTAATTTTTACTATATTTTTTGCTTTTATGTGAATTTTTTCAAATTCTATTTTACTTCCATCATTTTATTTTAGTCTACTACAGTGTATTCACTTTTTCAAATTTTCAAATGTTTTTTTCTTTTTTTAATCTTTTTTCTCTTTTTCATTTCTTTTCTTTTGTCTTGAATACAGAAAAAATTCATATTTATTTTTAAATTTTATTAAAAATATTTTTAATTGTTTTTACTATATTCTTTAATTTGTGTATATTTTTTCAAATTCTATTTTACCCCCATCATCTCATTTTAGTCTACTTCATTTTTTCAAATTCTCAAACGATAACCTTTTTTTTCTTCCACCCCCCACCCTTTTTTTTTCTCTAATTGTCAAACCACTTTCAACACCCAGACCAAAACACACCTAGGATCAAGCATCATCTATTCAATTTGTGTGTGTGTTTAATTTTTAACTTTAATATATTTTTTAATTTTAATTTTTTTTATTTCAATTTTTCTACCTTATTAATTCCTTTTCTCCCTTCAAAACGGTAAAATGAAGGAATTCACCCCAAAAGAAACAGCACAAAGAAACGACAGCCAGGGATTTAACCAACACAGATACAAGCAACATGTCTGAACCAAAATTTAGAATCACGATAATAAGAATACTAGCTGGAGTCAAAAACAGATTAGAATCCCTTTCTGCAGAGATAAAAGAAGTAAAAAATTGTCAGAATGAAATTAAAAATACCATAACTGAGCTGCAATCATGGATGGATGCCATGGTGGCAAGGATGGGTAAGGCAGAACAGAGAATCAGCGATATAGAGGACAAACTTGTAGAGAATAACGAAGCAGAAAAAAAGACGGAGATTAAGGCAAAAGAGCACGGTTTAAGAATTAGAGAAATCAGTGACTCATTAAGAAGGAACTACATCAGAATCACAGGGATCCCAGAGGAGGAAGAGAGAGAAATAGGGGCAAGAAGGGTTATGTGAGCAAATCATAGCAGAAAACTTTCCTAACCTGGGGAAAGACACGCACATCAAAATCCAGGAAGCACAGAGGACCCCCATTAGATTCAACAAAAACCTACCATCAACAAGGCATATCATAGTCAAATTCACAAAACACTCAGGCAAGGAGAGAATCATGAAAGCAGCAAGGGAAAAAAAGTCCTTGACCTACAAGGGAAGACAGATCAGGTTTGCAGCAGACCTATCCACAGAAACTTGGCAGGCCAGAAAGAAGTGGCAGGAAATGTTCAGTGTGCTGAATCAGAAACATATGTAGCCAAGGATTCTTTATCCAGCAAGGCTGTCATTCAAAACAGAAGGAGAGATAAAAAGTTTCCCAGACAAACAAAAATTAAAGGAGTTTGTGACCACTAAACCAGCCCTGCAAGAAATTTTAAGGGGGAATCTCTGAGGGGAGAAAAGACAAAAAAAAAAAAAATACACACACACACACACACACACACACACACCAAAAGCAACAAAGATTAGAAAGGACCAGAGAACACCACCAGAAACTCCAACTCTACAAGCATCATAATGGCGATAAATTCATATCTTTCAGCACTCACTCTAAACGTCAATGGACTCAATGCTCCAATCAAAAGATATAGGGTAACAGAATGGATAAGAAAAAAAGTTCCATCTATATGCTGTTTACAAGAGACCCACTTTAGACTTAAAGACACCTTCAGATTGAAAATAAGGGGATGGAGAACCATCTATCATGGTAACGGTCAACAAAAGAAAGCCGGAGTAGCCACACTTATATTAGACAATCTAGACTTTATTTTATTTTAATTTTTTTAAGGTTTTATTTATTTTTGAGACTGGGAGAGACAGAGCATGAACAGCAGAGGGTCAGAGAGAGGGAGACACAGAATCTGAAACAGGCTCCAGGCTCTAGCTGTCAGCACAGACCCGACGCGGGGCTAGAACTCATGGACCACGAGATCATGACCTGAGGCGAAGTTGGCCACTTAACCGACTGAGCTACCCAAGTGCCCCGAGACTTTAAAATACTGTATCAAGAGATACAGAAGGGCATTATATTATAATCAAGGGATCTGCAGACCAAGAAGATCTAACAATTGTAAACATTTATGCACCAAATGTGGAAGAACCCAAATACAGAAGTCAATTAATCACAAACATAAACTCATCGATAATAATACCATAATAGTAGGAGACTTCAACACCCCACTCACAGCAATGGACAGATCACCTAATCAAAAAATCAACAAGGAAACAATGGCTTTGAATGATACACTGGACCAGATGGACTTAACAGATACATTCAGAACATTTCATCCTAAAGCAGCAGAATTTACATTCTTCTCCAGTGCACATGGAACGTTCTCCAGAATAGACCATATACTGGGACACAAATCAGCCCTAAGTAAGTACAAAAAGATCGAGACTATACCATGCATATTTTCAGACCACAGTGCTATGAAACTCGTAATCAGCCACAAGAAAAAATTTGGAAAGGTAACAAATACTTGGAGACTGAAGAACATCCTACTAAAGAATGAATGGGCGGGGCACCTGGGCGGCCCAGTCGGTTGAGCGTCCGACTTTGGCTTAGGTCACGACCTCGCGGTCTGTGGGTTTGAGCCCCGCGTCAGGCTCTGTGCTGACAGCGCAGAGCCTGGAGCCTGCTTTGGATTCTGTGTATCTCTCTCTCTCTCTCTCTGCCCCTCCCCTACTCATGTTCTGTCTGTCAAAAATAAATAAACATTAAAAAAATTTATTTTCATTAAAAAAAAAAAGAATGAATGGGCTAACCAGCAGTTAAGCAGGAAATTAAAAACTATATGGAAGTCAATGAAAATGATAACACCACAACCCAAAACCACAGAACTGGAATAAAGAAATCATTGTTGCATTATACACTAACTAACTTGGATGTAAATTTTAAAAAATAAATAATAAAATTTAAAGAAAAAAAGACAGAAGTCACAAATTACCAATAGCAGGAAGCAGAGTGATAATATCACTACAAAATTTGTCAGATAATAAAAGAATAATAATATTAAGAATAATATTATGGAAATACATTTGACAATTTCCATGACAATGAGATAGGAAATTATTTTAAAGGCCTAAATAACTGAAATTCATTAAAGAAGGCGTAGAGAATCAGAAAAAAAAAACTATTATCTATTAAATAGATGGAATATATTGCTAAAATACATCCCACAAAACCTCCAGGCCTGGACAGCTTCATTAGTGAATTTGCTAAACAATTACGGAAGAAATAATACCAGATACACTCAAATTCATCCAGAAAGTTGAAAAGGAGGAAATATTTTTCAACTCACCATATAAGGCCAGTATTATACTGACACCAAAATCCAACAAAGGCATTACAAGATGTGATGGTTAATTTTGTATATCAACTTGGCTGGGCCACAATATTGAGATATTTGGTCAAACATTACTCTAGATCTTTCTGAGCTTTTTGGGTTTTTGTTTTTTACTGAGATTAACATCTCATTGGTAGACTAAAGTAAAGTAGGTTGCCCTCCAAAATATGGGTGGGCCTCGTCCAGTAATTTGAAGGCCTCAATAGAATAAAGATGGACTTCCTTCCCTGGGCAAGAAGGAATTCTGCCAGCAGATGGCCTCTGGACTTGAACTGCAATATCAGCTCTTCTTAAGTCTCTGGGCTGCTAGCCTACGCTATGAATTTTGAGCTTTCCAGTTTCTATAATCCCATGAGCTAACTCCTTAAAATAAATCTCTCTATGTACATAAATGAACACATCCTATTGCTTCTGTCTCTCTGGAGAACACTAATCTGCAAGAAAATGAATATCCTTCATGAACAGAGATGTCAAATTCTGAACAAACTTTTAGGAAATCAAATATAACAATGAATAAAAAGGAAAATCCCTCATGACAAAGTGGTGTTTATCAAAAGAATGCAAGGTCTAACATCTGAAAAATCAGTGCCATTTGCCATATTAACAGTATTATGTGATCATATGAATATAGTCACAAAAAAAGTAATTGACAAAATCCAACAAGTGCTCACTTCTGATAAAAAAAAAAAAAACCTCTGCAAGCTAAGAATCAAAGAAAATTTCCTCAACCTAATAAAAAGCATCTATAAAAAACTTACAGCTAACATCATCCTTGACAAAGACAATGTCTTCCCCCATGATCAGGAGAAGACAAGGCCTTTGCACTTGAAATTTCATTATCTTTATCTAACACTATCCAGGGCAGTGAGGCAAGAAGAAGAAATAAAAGGCATCCCCCAAATAAAGGGATAATTAAAATATCTTCAATTGCAGATGAAATTATCTTCTATGTATAAAGCAAGATGGAATGTACCAGAAAGCTACTAAAAATCAGAGAATAATTTAGCCTAAATTACCAAGTGTATTTCTATTTACTGGCAGGGAACAACTAGAAGTTGAAATTTTAAAAACACCATTTTTAATAGCTCAAAAATATGAAATAGGGATAAACCTGAAAAAATATGTGAAAGACATGTACACTATAAAACATAGCTGTGATAAATTAAAGACTTAAATACAGAGATATATTTTGCTTATGGGTCAGAAGATTCAACATTGGTAAAATGTCAATCTCTCCAGAAAAATGCATAGATCTAACATAATTCTAATCAAAATGACATTTTTGTAGAAATTGATAATTTGCTTCTAAAATTCATTTGAAAAAGGAAGTAGAATATCTAAAACACCTTTGAAAAATTAGAACAAAGGACCCACATTTAATGATTTTTAGATTAGAAAACTACAGTACTGAAGACAGATTATATGAGTATCAAGACAAACAGATGAATAGAATACAAATAATTTAGAAATAGACCCACACATGTATGGACAACTGCCTTTTGATAAAGGTGTAAGGACAATTCAGTGGAGAAGGGAGTCCTTTCAACAAATGGTACTGGAAGAATTAAATAATCACATGCAAAAAAAAAAAAAAAAAGACCTTTGATCCATAACTTGGCACAATATATAAAAATTAACTAAAAATAGATCACATACCTAAATGTAAAATCAACAATTTTAAAGCTTCTATGAAAAAAATGCCTTCTTGAACTTGTTTAATGAAACATTATCTTACATATGATAAAAGGATGATCTGTTTAAGAAAAAAAAGTGCTACTTGTAATTTTACTTTATCCAAATTATAAATTCTTGCTCATCAAAAGACAGTGTTAAGAAAATTAAACTACAAACCACAGACTGGAAAAATTTTGAAAAACACGTGTCTGATGAAGGATATATACCCCAGAATATATGAGAAACCCCCAAAGCTCCACAAGAAAATAATTGAAATCATGGGCAAAACTTCTGAATATACACTTCACCAACAATATTATGAATTACAAAAAAACTGCATGAAAAATGCTGAACATCTTTGATCACTGGAGAAATTAAAACCACAATGGCTCAGTTGGATGAGAGACCTACTCTTGATTTTGGCTCAGGTCATGATCCCAGGGTCATGGAATTGAGCGCTGCATCGGCTCTGCAGTAAGCATGGAAGCTGCTTAAGATTCTCTTCCCCTCTGCCCCACTCAGGCTCTCTCTCTAAAAATAAAAAAAAATAAAAATAAAAAAACACAACAAGCTACCATTACACACATATTAGAATGTCTAAATTCATGGAAAAAAAGACGATGAAAGTATTGGAGAGGATATGGAGTAACTGAAATTCTCATACACTCAATACATTCTCAATGGGAATGTAAAATAGCGCTGCCACTATGGAAAACATTTTGCCAGTTTCTTTGAAAGTTTGATGTATTTTTACCATATGTTCCAACTTTCGCATTCCTAAGATAGTATCCAAGGGAAACTAAAATTCATGTCCACATAAGAACTTATATATGCATGTTCACAGCAGCTTTATTTGTAATAGGAAAAACTGGAAACAACTCAAATATCCATCAATCAATAAAGAGTTAAACAATCTGTGGTATATACATGCAATGAAATACCACTTAACACTAAAAACATGAACTACTGATAACATGCTAGAGCATGGATAAACCTTTTTTATCGTCAATAGAAGAAGCCAGACAAGGGGTGCCTGGGTGGTTCAGTCAGTTAAGCGGCCGGCTTTGGGTCAGGTCATAATCTCATGGTTAGTGAATTCATGCCCCACGTTGTGCTCTGGGCAGACAGCTCAGAGCCTGGAGCTTGCTTCAGATTCTGTGTCTCCCTCTCTCTCTGCCCCTCCCTGACTTGTGCTCTTTCTCTGTCTCTCAAAAATAAATAAAAACATTAAAAAAAAAAATTAAGAAGCCAGACAAAATGAGTATATCCTATACACATAAAGAGGAAGGTGGTAGGAAAGATCAAGTGTGAAAGATTACCAGAGGCAAGAGGAAATTTGAGGGGTAATAGGCTCATTACACTGACTATACTGATAACTTCATGCATGTATGTATATGTCAACATTTATCAAATTAGTACAATTTACGGTATGTATATTATACTTCAATAAAGCTGTTTAAAACACAAACAAGAGCTAAGAAAAATTATTTTAAAATGACATTTAAGAAATGCAATCTACATTTATTTATTTATTTATTTAACCCTTATGGAGAAGAAGGGGGTGGTAATGTTTTGGAGTAATAGTAAGACCTTATAATTTATTTGAAGTAATTTTTCTCATTCTCCTCCTTCTTTTCTTCCATACGACTCCATATCCATGTTTTTGCAGCATAACATACCTTTCCTATTTAGGTATGTTAAACAACATTCAGCAATAAACCTAGAAAATAGCTTTTTATTAAAAATCCTGAACCATTAGCACTCTAACTTTTAAGCCTAAGAGCATGAGAGAAATGTTTTGTTATATTTCATGAACCCACTATATCCTCTGTTAAAGTGAATCAAGACGTTGCACAGAAGTTAGTCACACAAGCACTAAAAACTGTGAAGATATTGAGAAACCATTCTATCTCCAAAGCCAAGAACTTGGTTGGGAGGGCTACCTTAGTGCCTAGCAAGGTTGAAACCATGGAGCTCTGAACAACAGTCAACATCAATGATGGCAGTGAGAGAGATCTTTTCTTTGAAACAGGGAAAGTGGTGTTCTCAGAAACCTTAGGTATTAAAGGATGAAGAAGGAGAGATATTATTTTGACCCAATAAAATGTACAACATTATTCAAATAAAAATAGTCTCCTAAAATCATACTCAATTCTGGATTAAATACATTTTAAAACTTGCAATGCAAGATAGATTTTTTAAAATATGTATTTGTATAAATTGACATCCCAATCACCTATTGAATTTGAGTGTTGCAAATACTTAAGTAGCTTGGTAAAGAATATTTGCTTAGAAAGTAATTAAGGAAATCAGTTTTTTAATGAAAGCAATTAACATATTCACAGTGCTTCCATTTAATGTAATTGCTTAATATTAATGTGCAGCATAGATGGTTCAGTAAATTAGTTTTAATTTGGTATAGAGCATCAAAGCTTTTCAGTGAGATTAGATTTTACCAAATAACCTGTATTTCCAGACACATAAAATGTTTAAGATAGTGATTGGTGAAACATTTCAATATAATTGAAAATTATATAAGATCCCCTCATTGTCCTTTTAGTCAAAGCTAAACTTTTAAGTCATTAAGATGTAAGTCTGCCCAAATTTTAGCAATACAGAACTCACTACAGAATCACTTTGAGATGTCAACTAGTGATGCTCCTGCTTTTCCATAGATTCAAAACTGCTTTTGACAGTTTTTGTCCAAGCAGAAGAACTTCCTGCTGCCCATTCCTGTGTAGGAAGAGGGAGGGGTTTCTACCAAGAGAAACGTGAGTTTTCAGTTTTCTTTACAAGTCTTTTTATTTGCAGACTACATGGCAGACATCTAGAGATCATGAGTCTTCTTTCAAAGAAAAATACTTCCCTTCAAGGGGAGACTGTACATTAACTTTCATGCCATAGAAAGCACACTGGAGAGAGAGAGCCTAAAAAGGTCAGGCTAAGGCAGAGATTTTCAGTCTGTGCCACGCAGCATGCCCTAGGTGTTCTGCTATGTTCCCATATAGGATTCTCTTACAATACTCGTCACTCCCCACTTGGTGAGATGAGCACTGCGTGTTATATGTAAGTGATGAATCACTAAATTCTATTCCTGAAATCATTATTACACTATATGTTAACTAACTTGGATTTAAATTAAAAAAAAAATACTCGTCACTCCTTACGTTGAAGTGATTTGTATATCTGCAAATTGTTGAACTTTTCCTAGAATAAAATACTCATTAAAAGTGCAGGATTTGGAGCCAGACAACGATGTTCATATAGTAGGCCTGCTACTTGCTAGTTCAAAAATCTGTATAAGTCAACAGTTCTGTTCCTTTGCCTCTTCACCGAAAAATGGTTAATAACGGTATCTACCTCATATAGTTGTTGTGAGGATTAAAAAATTAATACAAGCAAGGTTAATACCTAGCATGTAATGAACAGTTAGTAAATTATTAGTGTTATTACTAAATTGTAAGCTCCATAAGTACAGAATTATTTATAACTGTATTTTTTACCCTGTTTAATTCACTGTCTTGTACCAAATAAATTACCTCCCCCTTCCTGCTATACTTAAATCTGATTCATACTTCAATCTCAGAAAGGCCCATCCTGATCCAATAGGCATTAGAAACCTCATTGTATATTGGGGTGACTGGGTGGCTCAGGTGGTTAAGCATGTGACTTCAGCCCAGGTCATGATCTCACAGTTAGTGGGTTTGAGCTCCGCGTTGGGCTCTTTCTTGACAGCTCAGAGTCTGGAGCCTGCTTCAGATTCTGTGTCTCCCTCTCTTTCTGCCCCTCCCCTGCTTGTGCTCTGTTTCTCTCTCTCTCAAAAATGAATAATAAACCAAAAAAAAAAAAAAAGAAGAAGAAACCTCACTGTGTATGATCCAAAAGCATGTGAATGCTTTCTGCTCTTTTTTTAATTTATTATTAACATATAATTAACACACAAGGATATATTATTTTCAACTGTACATACAATGATTCGACAATTTTATACGTTACTCAACACTCACCACGGTAAGTACAGTCACCATCAATGTTATAACAATATTATTGACTATACTCCCTATGTGGTACTTTTTGTCTCTTATTTATTTTATAATTTAAAGTTTGAATGCTTATCACTCTTTACTGAACTACTTCATTTTTTGGTTTTTTTTTTTGTCGTATCTGCTACTGAATAAGCATCAGGAGGACATGGCCTGTATCTATTGACTCAATGCTGTGTCATTAACATATAGATCAGTGTCCAATTGTGAAGGGTATTCAATGAACATTTGATTGAATTAATTGCAATAATGGTTCAACAGAGCTGACCTACCTAGATGTCTAGATGCTAGTTGCTCACATTGATAGTAAAATAAAAACAAAACCAAAACCTGACATTAGCAGAATGAATTAAGAGTCAAGCAGTGGATATTTTCATATTTGCACACTTTGCAGTATATTCTACTAACAGAAAAATTAGCCACTTTCATGTCACTAAATAACCATGTCATTTGTATTAAACAGGAATGTGTATAAACAAAAGCAGGTATCGCTATGAAACAAAAACTCTAATCTCCATTGATTTTGTCTTTAGGTCTCTTCTTCAAGTCTTAAGCCTTTCACTTTTTCTCTCACCCTGATTACACTTAAAACGTGACAATCAATCTTGCTCTGTGCTCTATCCTGTACTTGAAGCAGAAAAAAACTGCTCTTTGAAATCAGCCATCCTTTGAGATTACCCCTCAACAATACTGCTCTTGGCTTGGGAATGGCCTTCAGAATCCTTTTTCCTTTGTTAGTGCTAATTCCCTGTATGATGTGGTTTTTCTTCACACTAGCTAGGACTGTGGTCTGGGCATCTCAGCATTTGGAAATTAAAATTGTGTCCATAGCAGATTTTTTTTTTCTCAACACCTTTCTATACAGTGGAAATACCTGTCCCTTTGAAAATTAGTATATAACCTTATAAAGGCTCAAAATCAACACCAAAGTGCTAGTTGCATAGATATTTCTCTAAGGAAATTGATAAAATGATATTTTGATAAGCTAAGAGATGCAAATAAAACATTATGTTAATCACTTTAAAATGACAGAGTACTACAAATTCTAATTAATGCTATAATAATTTGAAATGTGTAATATACATCAGAATGTTATTATATTTTTGTAAATACCAATGCATTAGATAAAATCACAATCTAATGAGAATCTCTCAATAGCTATAAATTGTGGCATCTGTTTATATTACATTGCTACTGATTTTTCCAGTTGTGCCTTCTTGCCATTTAGCATAAAGAAATGTATTGTTATGCATTCTCCATTATTGATAGCTCTTCACATATGTGGTTTCTATTCATCATTTCCTTTATTTTGTTCAGATCTATTTTTAAAGAAATTATGTATGTATATATGTATGTACGCACATATTTTTGTGATTTAGTAACATCTCTGAGAAATTTCTGTCTGAACAATGAAATCCAAAGTCATAGGACTATCTAAAATAATTGTGGCATAGAGCTAAAGTCAGTCCTTTTGAATAATCCACTCAGATTTTGAGATGGCTAGAATATCTCAAATACTATAATATACTGTTTTTATAAAGGAAGCAATTTCTGCCACCATGTTTCTGCTGTTCTTTCTGTCCTTCCATACATACAACCCATGGATTCATAGATCCAATATTTTCTGCCCATAGAAATAATTTATTTTCAATTTGGTCTTTCACTGGACCACTTTTGGCAACAGATGATGTAACTGCTGGTTAAAGAAGACCATGGGTTCACCTGCTCCCTTCCTATTTTGGGAGTCTCTATGGTTATCGTAACTGATAACTCTCTGACTCTGACTTCTCAAGGGTAAGCTGTCAAGTAGGGGGCTGCTTTTTAAAGACCAACCTGGAAGTGCTGGTGCTCCTCTATTGTATTCCAGCTTCTCTGCCTAAGGCTGGGATGGCAGGTCAAGCTGGAATGGACCTCCTCTGCCTAGCAGTTTAGCTTTAAGCAGAGGGAAAATGAAATAAGAGTCATTTGGCCAAAGCCAGGTTCTCAAATGCAGCCTTAATCAGAAAGCTTCCCGAAGGGTCTACTGAGTATTTGTTCAGCAAGAAATAATTTGGTACTTGGTATCTCATTGAGTATTACTCTTTGCATGTACAACTCCCTCCTTTACAGGAAACCCCATAGGAAAAGAAAAATAAGTGGCAGGATTCAGAGATACAACTCTTGCCAATCTATGCTCTAAAAGGAAAATTAGGGTGCACATTAGGAACTACTGTATTCAGTGAGCTTCCTTCAGACATAATGGACACCAGTCTTAACAATAATTCCATATTCTACATCTGTAAGTCTGCAATTTAGTCCAGATTGGCTCAGAAACTGAGGATCTATGAATATCCCAGTTATAGGTTAGTGCCCCACAGCCAAAATGAGCTGAATTATAGTAATATTTAATTATTTCTTCTGTTAAAAATTCTTTTATGAAATTATTATCCATGAGGTAATAATTATTATTACTTCCATTTTCAATCCCCTAAAAACAAGCTCAAGGAAATCAAATTGATAAAATGCAAATTCGAAATTGATGTCCCTGACTACTACCCAATTTTGCCTCTTAATCAGATAGTCCCTTATCAGATATAACACTTACTTTACTTACAGTATTGATACATGGAATTCTAACAAGATATGTATTCATCTGTCTCCTGCCTTCCCAGAAAATAAAGGAACCTACCAATCATGTTTATTTCAAAGCAAGTGACTATCATAGACCATTTGTTTAGAATAGATTCTATGAAAGACAGGGGTGACAGAGCGTGTGAAAACTGAAATTCCTTGGAAGTACATACAGGATTGCCTAAAGCAGAACCAGTTCCCTAAAACACACACTAAATACTTCACAAATTTGGCTTATGCAAATGTTACCAATAGAGACTTATCTATAAATAAGAGTCATATCACTTTAATTCCTTTCAGAGAAAATAGAATCAAGCACCTGAACCAATAGCAGGAGAAGAATAAAATTATTTGACTCCAGACACCAATGAGTGCTGAACTGCAAAAAAAAAAAAAAAAAAAAAAAAGCGGTCCAATTTTGGTCCTCACCATTTTGGTCCATAGCCTTTCCATCTTATTTGAGTCCTTTCTTTCTCTATGTCCTCTGTGCTACTGGTATCCTCAGAGTTCCTTCTTACCGTCTCTACTCCCTTCTCCCACTGCATATACCCTACCACATCTCATCAGTATTCAAGTAAACTCAAGTTGACATAGATCTTTTCCATTTTCCTTCTGACCACTCTGTTAAACATTTCCTTTAGTTACTTTCTCCTTTCTGGTATAGACAAAGGAAGAAAAGGAAGGATGTAACACAGCATTCTATTACTGACAAGAAAACAGAAAAGTGAGAAAAATGATCCCTGCGTATGCAATGGTATATTCTCCTCTTACTCCACTAGTAAGAAGGATGCGTCGGCAACCCTGACATGCTGCCTCTACTAAAATAGCACAGTCTTTGATTCCTCACCTTGTTTATTGGCAAAAGCTATCTGAAGGACTTAACATAATTAGAATGGCAGCTATCTTTACATAGGGAAACTTCTTCAAGAACCTAAGATTGCATCCATGGAACATAGTAAATGTCTCCTTTAGAATTATAATGTATTTAATTGGAACACTTAATAATTGAAACACTAGAAAACTCATAAACATCCTCTTTATTTATAACATTCCTTTTTTGGTCTACCTTCACAGTACCTAAGTCAATCCAGTTTTCACAATGAGTACTCAATAAATATCATATTTGAGGGTCTTTTTTATTTCTGTTGAATGAGCAAAATATTGAGTAAGGCCAATTCAAAAAGGACACATGCTTCACTGACAAAAAAGCAAAGACATTCTCTGCAAATCTCTCTCATAGAGTATTCAGGCAATAATTTTTATTAAAAAAGTATCACCAACAATCATCTAGCAATCAGTGATATAGAAAATATCTAAGTTATCACCAGCATCTTACCCTTCCTTTGCTTTAATACACTTAAACATGTGTGAATAAATACCTACATTAAAAGCAAAGCTAAAATAATCCTTCATAATTTATTCTGTGTCTGAAGGCAAGAAGGAAAAACATCATAACTTTAGAGTTTAGAGAGATCTCTTTGATGTTAACCTTATAAATGTCTACAATAATGGATGGAATTTAAATAGTATAACACTTTCAAAACATTTTAATTTACTTTTTACCTTTTTCTATTCTCACGACTATCCACTTTGTGAAACGGAACAAGAATTATTGATTCTATTTCACAACTAAAAAAACTAATGCTCAGACAGGTTGAGAGATGTGCGTTAAGTCCACCTTTCTTGCAGGCAGCGAGTTAAGATTCATCAGAGATTTCTATACTTCTGATCCTGTGATCTTGCTACTTTAAAAAAAAGGATGATGCTTGCCATAAATCTTTATCAAGGCTGGACTGAATATTATGAATTAACAATGTTTATATTCCGCTCACTTTTACTCTTTATGTATAAGCCGCTTCTCATTCTCAGACTCTACCTACCTCCTAAAATTCTGTCCTTATGTTTGCTGGCCCTGGCTGGGTAGGTTCTGAATTACAAGGCAGTTCCTATGCTTTCTACCCTGTGCCCCAGAATTAATCTTAATCCTGCCCCCACTTCCCTCTGTGATATTCTGACAGAATTAGTGTTGGCACCAATTCTTGTGCCTCAGACACAGTAGGCACACTTAGGTATGGGTTGAATGGACTTGAATCTCACTGCCTTGTATCATACTGCTCCCTCATAAGGAAATTTTGAAAACACATATAAACTGGTTTGATTATGGCTTCCTATAATGTTGCTCTTCTTTCCCCCAACTTTCTAACACAACTAACCAAGGAAGGGCATTTTCAACAATGATGGCCCATGCTGACAGTACTGCTCACCACAATGACATCAGAGAACCCAAGTCAAGTATGAAGTTTGAAAACATTTCCCCCCCAAATGGATATTTCTCCAAAGACAAAGAATATCCCCACCACTTTAGACTCACTGGTTACCCATCATGATTGCATTTCAGCAGTATTTAATGCCTTCATCCAAAGGGGACTACAGGCAGAATTGATAGGCTAATTGCAGAGGATAGTTCTGTAAAGATGGGTTAATAGATATAACCACTTTAATGCCACCACTTCCAGATTTCTGACAACAGCACCAGCAGACCAGGTTTGTTCTGGGAGGTTTCAAATAATGTGGAAATATGCACATACTAAAAAGGGACTGCTGAATGAAGCCAGGATGAGAGGATAAAGAGAAGGGGGAGAAAAGGAAATCACCCTTTACTGAGCACTTCCTCTATGTCAGGCAGTTTATATACATTAATTCTCATAAAGTCCTAGAAATCACTACCAGTCTCCTTATTATGTTGGTAAGATAACTAAACTTAGATATTTCCCCCAGCTCATTAAACAGTGTATTTCTGCATACACTTTAACAGGCTTGTTAAATAGGTGCACTGTGTGTACCTTGTGATGGTGGTCAGACTCGAATCCCAAGTCCCTTGTCCTTCTGCCATAGCCTCCTGAATACATAAATGGTGTTATGTTGCTATGTATACTATTAGGAAATAGGTGCCAAACAGTGTGGGACTCTTCCAGCCTTGTATACAAGGCCATTGCTACTATTTTATAAGAAAGTATATTTGTTCTTCAATATTTAATCCACGAAGCTGAGATGAAAAATAAAAATACATCAAATATTACACACTGGGATCTAGTCAGATTCCAGCCTACAGCACACATTTGAATGGAAACTGAAAGGAACCCAGAAAACTAGAGTAATTCTCTAAAACTTAAAAGAATTTTTGGATTAAAAAGGACTATATGCGGATTAGCTTCATGAATTTCTAATCCAACAACTGAGCAGCTAGTCCAACACCCTTGTTTTCTAGACTCAGAAACTGAGGATCTGAGAAGTGAAATAATTTGCCTTAATATTCAGTTGTTATCTGCCACACACATCTGTTTTTCAAAGCAGACTTCCCGAGGATATCAAGGTGCCCTTCCATAATTGTGGGACCACCTCTGCAAGCTATCATTATGAAGATTAATTATTTGTTTAACACTGATGGATCTGGCACTGTACCAGGCATAAAGAATATGTGCTTAGGGCTCAAGAGACACACAACCTAAATCAGAAAGACAAATAGATGTCTTAAGAGCTCAAAGGGTGATTAGAACCTTGAAGTGTAAGTCACCATGTTCACATTTATTTAAAAAAAAAAAAAAAAGTCATTCTCCCCTTTCATTGCCTTAACAGCTCATAAATAGCAGTGAGACGGGTAGGACAACAATAAGAGCATTTGTGAAACTGCATGCAATTGCTTGAGAATATTATTCATTTTAGTGAGTTTATTACTGGACAGCTGTTTACAAATTTAGAAGCAGATTGGTCCATGGATGAATGAATTTTGGTTGAAGAAACAGGAACATGAGGAGCTTGTGAGGTCCTTGCTGATAATATTCATACTAACCAATGTTCCATAATATCCCACAGGGAGCAGTTGGATTTTTCCACATCAGTTGATTAGCGGTAAATATTGTCAGAATTATCATGACAATGTAAAGGATATAAAACCTATCTTTAGGGACACCAAAAGCTCAGGAGTTCATATGAAGCCAGAAGGAAAAAAAAAAAAAGTTTTCAGACTTTAGTGTTGAAATGCAGGTTTAAAAATCCGTTAAACTACTGTTTGCTTGTCATAACTAGGTTATATTCATGTGGCCTATAGTAATGTCAAAACAAGGTCTCAGAAGAACCATTTTTTTAAAAATGTTATAAGCATAGATTTGTAATCATTAGAACTGATTTCAATTCCTAGCTCCACCTCTTATATATATGACTTGGGCAAGCGACTTAAACTTGATGAGACTCAATGTCCCATTGTAGGAAATAGGAATGATAATACCAATATCTTAGAGTTATTTTTAGGCTAAAAAGAAATGCCAGCATAATGCTTAGCACAACATAGGTACTCAATAAATAGTAATACAGTTTATTATGTTTCTCACTTACGAGCCTTCATGAGTTTAGGAGTGCTCCCCTCATAGAGACTTAAAGATGTGGTTCTTTGTCATGTACACAAAGAAAGGAGTGCCTACTTTGAAACCAAATAAACATAAACCCAAACAATGTATTAAAATTTCAAAAGGTTTAAATTCACTGAACCTCAGCTTTCTCATTGAAAAAAATGGAATAATGAAACATAACTCAGAAAGCAGTTGTAAAAAATAAAAAATATATATATATTACATGTGAGTAAAGGACCTAGAACATTATACTGATTTTAAAAAATGTTACTTACACATACATTACTTAATAGACCACATTTTACTGTAACTACTTGTCTATTACATCTATGCTACTGTAAATATTTAGAGGAAATCTGCTGTTTTTTCATCTCCAAAGTCCCAGTGTCTGAGTAGTAATTGGTTATTAATTTTACAGAGTGAATAAATGTATATTTTACTTATTACTCAAAAGTGACCACTAGAAGAGCTTTTAATATTACAATAAAATTTGACAGACTATAGGATGTTTGCATTTTAGTTCATAAGAAGACAGCCCTTACTTAAAAGAATTTCTTCAATGAAAGAAAAGAAAGAACAGTAACTGGAAAAAATAAATATATCCAGACCCCTGACTGGTCATCAGTTCATCTAATCATTAATTCAAATATGCTGCATGCAAGACATTGCGTAAGACCTTAGAGATAGAATAATAAGACAGGTTTTGCCCACATGGAGTTCCAGAACAGTGGAGAACATAGATACTAGTCAAACAACTGTCAAAATAAATGTAAAATTACTACTGTGATAATTGCTATGAACAATGAGGTTAGAATGCCATGGAAGCATATGTAGAAGAATTATCAAATGGGACTTTTTCTCCTTTTGTCTCCAAGTTTCACCAAGGTCCTCTCAGTTGATAATTACATGGATGATGAGTGATTACATCTTCAAAGAAGGAACAGGTAACCCAAAAGTCTCTATCGATCTTAATCATCTACCTCAAGGCCACATAAGAGAGGGCTAGAAAATAAAACTAAAGGAAGATGCATTTAAAGAGAGAATTCCTTGAATGGAATTCACAGGAGTAAAAGCACTGTGGTATTTTTCCATCACCATTCCTGCTCCCCACAAATTCAAGTAAAATACCTGTCCCCATGGTGACTGGGGTTACCTGCACTAGAAAACGTGAATGTCATTCCAGGCATTGGTGTTAAGCTATGAAAAGTCATGGGCACTCTTCATACGCTTACAAGAAGACAGCACTAGCGAGCTTCACTGGCATCCTTGAGAGTCTCAGGGCTTCTTTGAAGCTGTAACTAGTGACTGAGTCTTGACAGTAAAACACTGAATGTGGGAGGATAGAGAAGAAGCAAGCTGGACTGCCAGCAACAGAGTTCTTGTCAATGGAGTGGACACTGTGTAGCTAAGTTTGCTTCACGCTGGAGCATCTCTGAGATGGTTGATTTTAAGTGTCAACCTGACTGGATCACAGGATGCCCAGATATTGGGCTAAACATTATTTCATTATTTCTGTGAGGGAGTTCCTTGATGAGATTAGCATTTAAATCAGTAGGCTGAGTAAAACAAATGGGTGGGCATCATCCAGTCTGTGCAAGCCTGCATAGAAAGAAAAGGCAGAGCAAGTGAGGTTTTTTCTCTCCACGCCTGACTGCTGAGCTGCAACGCTGCTCCTCTCCGAACCTCAGACTGGGAATTTTATTAGCAACTACTCTGGTTCCCAAGCCTTCAGGGTCAGATTGAACTACACCATTGGCTTTCCTGGTCTCCAGCTTGCAGATGGCATTTCATAAGATTTAGTTAGCCTCTATAATCATGTGAGCCAATTCCTTATAAAAAATCTCAGTCTTCCTCATTAAATAGATACAGCTATATAGATACACAGAGATATGAATGTGGATACATAGATACAGATTCTGTTGGTCTGTTTGTCTAGAGCACTCTGACTGATTCAATCCCACCTTCAGGGATGGAGGTGGGCTTTAGGGCAGGAGTTGAGAGGAATTATCAAATGATTATATAGAAAGAAAACGGCATCCAGTGAGGTCAATAACTTACCATCTTTTCCCTCAGCAGTTACTCCTCCTTTCCGGTGCCCAATATTGTTTGGTTCAGTTTTGTTTCTTAGAGAAGAGAGCTAATTATTTGAGATAAAATACACATTAAATATAGATCTCTTTGTAAGATAAAGTAGTTGGAGAAAAAGCTAGACATGGGGCCACAGAGGAAAATGATTCATTAGTGATTTCCACCCACAGCAGGATGAAAACAGGGTACAGAGTTGAAAAGAGAAAATGGGTAAGTGGAAACGAGGAGGTCAATTCTAAATGAATGTTTTATCGATAAAGAAAATTATCCCAATTGTCCAAATGATTTCTCAAAAAAAAAAGTCAAACATTGATTCATGATACTCAGTGAAAATACTCTTGGTCTCATTAGTTTGGAAATTGATTTTTTAAAAAACTTGCTTTTTTAAATTTAATTTACAAAGTACATGATCATACATTATCTAATCCACTCTTAAAATAAATATGGAGTGACCAGGTAGAGCCCATTGGAAACTCTCACTTGCCCAAAATAAAAGGGAGCAGCAGGGAGTGAGGGTAGTAAGAATTCATCTCTAAAGCAAAGAATTTCTCTGGATTGCTCTCTCCACTGATGACCTTGAAGTTCTCCAAAAAAGAACACCTTTGAAAAGGCTGAGTTCTATTCTTGGCAGTTCCGCTTGTAAGAATTCCCTAAGATCGCGGCCCTCTTCTGGCACAAGAAACGGCTCTCCGACAGTGGTATCACTAGGCATCCTGATTTCTGAGTGGCCTGTTTCATATCTACAGAAGTTCCTTCCAATTCGCTGCCTTGGGTGATTTCCCAAGATATGGTGTATAAATAGTGTTAGTTTCTTGTACCAATTTATTTATTGATTAGCTCTCCCACAGGTGAGGAAATGGGAAACCATTATAGGCATATATAAAATCTGACAACTAGCCTACTTGGACAGAATTTTGCACAGCAATCTGCTTCACTGCTCACACCTGCATAGCTGTGTCATACATTTAAGAAATCTAAATCATTTCCACCACAGGCACATCATAGCACAGTGTACAACTTCAAGCTCCTTTATCAGGAAAGCTAATTACATTCTCTTATTAAGTTCACACACTGTATTTCTACACTGTGTCTTTAATATATGAGTATCATTTTCTTTCCTCCCTCTATTTTGTGAATGGGTTGTGGCCTGGAGATATATTCTTAGTTCTGTCCTTCTCTTTCTCCCTACAACATGCCTTCTTCTCCTATTCACAAATCTATTCTCACAAGCCTAGCCATCAGCAGTAACTCCTCCTTCCCTGGGTCCACTCTACCCCTAGAAGCTTCCTCTTTAATCACTTTCCCCGTGTCCTTGGGCAGCTCTGTGGAGTCCTTAAACTTCTACACTTCACGTTTTTTATTCCCACCTAGAAGGAAAGTTGAAAGCAAAGAGTGACATGTGATTAATCACATGCAAATTCATGCATGTCTTTTCTTTTCCCCAAAGCATTCTTTTATGGAGCGATCACAGATTTTTAAACTGAAGGCATGATAGCAACTTAAGTGTCACTGTTACATTATCTAAAAAAAAAATGTATCGATTGAGCACAGGCTATGTATGCTCAATATGGTAATGAGGACACAGATTAAAGCAAGCAAGAAATAAAAATTATGCACAAGGAACTTTATTGTATGAGTTGCAGATAAACTATCACAAGAAGTATCATATAAGTAGCATAGGATAAACCTCAGGAGAGGTCTAAAAGAGGTCTACGGAGTATTGAGGAAAGAATACTGAAATAAAGTGGATCAAGGTATTCTTTAGAAAAAGGATGTATTTGAGATTGATGAAATGATTAGTAAAGGAGACAGAGATACTGAGAGGTTGGGGAAGTCACTCCAGAGAGAAATCAGGAGCAAAGACACATGCAGATACACAGAGTTACTGGGGAAGAGCCAATAACCAATTTTGGATAAATATTAAAATAATTGAGTGTAGAGAGTATGATGGGGTCACTTATGTCAAGTAGTGACATAAAGATTCAGGACGGCAGCCAAGGGCGATGAGCTGAGAAACAGACACTGCTAAAATCAGAACACGCTGACAGTACCAAGAACTGCTAATTAACAAGGCCAAGAGAACGTGGAAGAACCAAGAACTGTTAATCACCAGAACCAGAAGAGGCCTGAAATGGCTAACGACTGATTAAACTCCTTCAAGAAGGCAGGATTTCTGCAGCAAGCTCTCTGATTTTCCAGGTGCTGACTCTTCCACATCTGACCACGTACGAAAGGCCAACTGCCACTGAACGCCCTGCGGGGCTGACCACGGAACATAATCAGCAGTTAAGTGCTGACAGCTGATGCAGAGCAGACGGAGTCCTCATTTCAGCTGTGTGCTCACCGACTGATTTTCCCTTTGGTTTGTTCACTTCTTACACTTGTACTTTGTTTATTATGTGGCTTTGTATTGTATGTCTTGTGTATGCGTAGGAAGCCAAGTGAAAGGAGTTCGGAATCCCAAGCCTGTTACAATTGTATGAACCCTGCTTTATGAGTGAATAAGCTAACATCGTGGAAAGACACAACGTGTGTAGTGTCTTTATAGCACGCTCGTGACGTGGAGCAAAGCATACAGCAAAAATGGTCACTGGAACTGTGTCATGGAGACCCAAGTGTGCACGAACAAGGGTTTCATAAAATTGACAGACGGTGATAACCAGTGAAGGTGCTAGAAGAGAAAAGTGGCATGATCGAAATGTATCAATCACCCCATTAATATGAATATGTTAGCCCCCGTTTTTCTATCCAGGATACTTTCCCCGGCCCCCACTGGATGCCTGAAACCCCAGATAGCACCGAGCCCTCTATATATTCTTTTTTTCCCTATACACACACCCCTATGATAAAGTTTAATTTATAAATGAGGCACAGGAAGAGATTAACAATAGATAACGATAAAATAGAATTATAACAATATACACATAAAAGTTTTATGAATGTGGCTTCTCTCGCTCAACATATCTTACAATACTGTACTCACCTTCTCATATTAACGAGTCACGGTAAAACGCTTACATGAAGAGATGACGCAGTAAAGACGCAAGCGCTGCAATGCGCAGCGTCTGGCTACTGTGGACGTCATGACGCTGCGTCAGGAGGAGGAGCCTCGGCTTCGGAGCAGGCTTGGCGCGTCAGGAGGGGGAGCCTCGGCGTGAGACCCGGGCTTGGCGGCTGGGGATTAAAAGCAAAGAAAGCTGAACCACAAACGAGGGGACTACCCTACCCCTAAGAAAAAATAATCATTACGGTAAACAGATTTTACCAACGTTCCAGTAGAATAGGTTTGTTGTTGGGAAGCATAACGTTACAGTTAACAACCCAAAGTCCTTCCTGACAGGATATGTGCATTACTAATTTATAATGATTATAGTGTGGGAATATTGACTTAACATCGCAAACTCCCTGAACATAATGTGAATGTTTTACGATTCAGAGAGAATTTCAGATACTTGCAGGTTTTCTGAGTCACTATTGGCAGTAGCGGTTCTTTACAAGTTAACCAGGGCAGTTTCATGGAGTAGTTTAGAAAAAATATCTATGGCAATCATTTTCTTTTTTTCTTTTTTGAATTTTTTTAAATGTTTATTTTTGAGGTAGAGCGCTGGCAGGGGAGGGGCAGAGAGAGAGAGCGAGGGAGACACAGAATCCGAAGCAGGCTCCAGGCTTTGAGCTGTCAGCACAGAGCCCCACTTGGGGCTGCAACTCATGAACTCCGAGATCATGACCTGAGCTGAAGTCTGACACTTAAACCCAATGAGCTACCCTGGAGCCCCAATCATTTTCTTTTTTGTAAGTATTAGCCAACAACTGCAGCAGGATCAAATTCTAGATACAATTCAGTTATGCAGACATAAAATTTTAATTTTCCCATACTTCAACTCAATTTAGGCTGGTTCCGCATAGCTTAGCTTCTCCTAACGTGCAAAAGACCTGAATCGTGTTACTTCAAGGTAACACAATCATTTCTGGTTAAAAATTTAGACGCTTCGGGTAAACATTTAAACAAACTTAGTATTTTAGTTTCTCATGATTAAAAATTTAAACTTTGTATCTGGACCGTTTCCCACTTTTAAAGACACCTCCCTTTTTCTCTTAGAATTTGTCCAAGAGCCAAAGGATTATAAGAGGACATGCATGTTGGGGACGAAGATACTGACCTTGAGTAATTGCTGCCACCCCAGCCCAACCACAAGATGTCTAAACTCAGTTATTTTTGAGTTTTCCTTCTTTAACACTATTGCCTCTGCTGCTAATGTCTTGGGACATCGCTTCTCTTGGCACATGAACTATACTATGATGCTACTGGGACCTTTGTCACAACTATCCCAAAAGGCAGCATCTCCTGGCATGAATACTGCTGCTTAATTTTCAAAAATTTTCTGAGGATCTGCAGAATATCTCTGTGCCCCCCCTGGAGACAAAGGAGTATTGGGAGGCTTTCTCTTCTCTGCCTAAAAACACCACGCAGGCGTTCCTGATCGCTGCAGCTGCTCATGTTGGTGCTGGGTCCTCTGTAAGGTAGGAGCCTCAGAGCACACACCTTTGCTGTTATTGTCATAGATTCCATGGTTTCCTCTTCCCTGCACCAGGCAAGGGAGCAAAAGTGCCCTGGCAACCTCTGTAGTCCAGATCCATATCCACTAAATTCTTTCCTCTCCCATCCCAGAAAAACTTGTTATTTTCTTTGTTTTGTCGTGGAACTCTGTCCTTACATCATACCCTGTATCCTTCCATAGTCTCTGACATATACCAAGAGCTTGATATTCTTAGACTTCCTAAATGTGGCTCTTGATATTTAAAAGGAAACGTAGTAAATGGGTGATGGGTATTAAGGAGGGCACTCGTGATGAGCACTGGGTGTTGTATAGAAGTGATAATTCACTAAATTCTACATCTGCAACTAATATTACACTGTATGTTAGCTAACTGAAATTTAAATAAAAGCTCGGGAAAAATGAAAGGAAACTTAGGATTCAGAAAACTCCATTTTCTCTCAAGTGCTTGGCTCTTGGAATTGAAAACCTAGTTTTCAAGACTAGTGTTTCATATCTGTTCCCTTTTAAAGTTTATTTTGAAAGTCAAAGCTGAGTTACGGTGTATGTGTTATTGATGTTTATTTCCCCAAGGAAAGCATATACAGAAAACTGTTGACATTGTTTGACCAATAAGCTTAAGGATAAGGATAAAGTTACAAAAAATTATACAGCTTACTAGAAAATTATCATACCTATATATAGATATCATGACCCATATATGGGTATATTAGCGTGCTCAGCCTGCCACAACAACATACCACAGACTGAGTGGCTTAAACAACAAAAATTTATGTTCTTATAATTCTGGAAGCTAGAAGTCCAAGATCAAGGTGCCATCAGGGTTCCTCTGATAAGGCTTCTCTCTCTGGCTTGTAGAAGGCCACTGTCTGGTTATGTTCTCACGTAGCCCTTTTTTTGTGCATACACAGAGAGATAGAGGGAGCCCTCTGGTGTCTCTTCCTTATCCTTGTTTCCTCAATTAATCTTAATTATTTCCTTAGTCTCCCTATCTTCAAATACAGCCACATTGAGGGTTAGAACTTCAATATATGCATTTTGGAAGGGACATATAATTCAATCCATACAGTGAGTAATAAATTACTTAAATTAATTGTTCCCAAATAATTTGTGATGAATCAATCATTCTTATCTTTCTTCTAAAGAGGAAAACTTCTAACCCAGTGCAGTGATTTAAGGATACCTGGAGGTGTCCCTAGCATACTTTTTAAAAATGGCTTAGCAGGTTCCTCCCATTCAAGGACTCGAAGTCATTAGGGAAAGAAGCAGGAAAGGAGATTAAAGGAGAAGCAAGTAATTTGGCTCATCTTCTCTCTGAGTCCTAGCATGAATGGAGAAAGAAGTTACTTCTGAATGAATGAATAGTAATGCAAGTGACAGTGATAGTGTAAAAGTTAGATTCAAGGCTAAACTATTTTAATAATCAAGGGGTGAGAAATGATAATTATGTGACACGATAAGAGGTGTTAACACTACCATGACAATCATATTGCAGTAATATAACTGTATCAGTTCAACATGTTGCAACCTTAAACTTACACAATTTTAAATGTCAAATATATTTCAATTCACAAAGTAAATAAAACATATGAATTTAAAAAAAGTAACCAAGAGGCCTCAAAATAGAATGACTTTTAAAAATCTTTATTTTTTTTCCCCCAAAAGTGTCTACTCATAATTTAACATACTGCAGCCCATGGGCCAAATCTGGCCCACTTCCTGTTTCTGCATGACCTGCAAGTAAAAAATGATTTTTATATTTTTAAAGTGTTGAAAAAAAATCAAAAGAGTAATATTTGTGACACGTGAAAATTACATGAAATTCAAATTGTAGTGTTCACACAAATAAACTTCTGTTGGAGCACAGCCACCCTCAGGCATTGATGTATTATCTATGGCAGGGCTGAGTAGTTGTGACAAAGACTGAAAGGACCCATGAAGCCTGAAGTGTTTACTTTGTGACCCTTAATGGGAACCATTTAATGATCTTTGGTGTAACTAGTTCAGACTAGTAAAGCAGCCATACCCCCTGAATCCTCCAGGGACCCTGCTCAGAGGAGCATCACCAAGGTCAATACAGGGGCAAACCTTGCTCTGGGCTTGTCCAGCTGGCAAGGAGTGTGAATGTGGTGCAGTTACTTTTATTTATTCATTGCTGTGAATTTTGCTGATTGGCCTCTCCAAACTGCAGGAGACAGAGATAAAGGTAGTCAGTAGCCGGCAAGCCATGTGGTCTGTCGAAACTCTATTTCTAATGGAAAGTAAACCAAACCTCAGCTCTTTATATTGACTCTCTAGTGCATCTTTATTCTCAACTCTGACCCTGACCTTCTACCTCCATACATTGAATTTTTATTCTCACAAAGGATGGGATAAAAAGAGACATATAATTTAAAATACAAAAATGTGATTTAGTTGTTTATTTCTAAACATTATGGTGTCTCTAAAGTACTCTTATGAGGTAAACTGAGAAAAATAATCTTATAGTTTGCATTCGGAGCCTTAAGAAGCTAGTTCTAAAAATGACATTTTCTTTGTTTTGATACTATTAACTGATACTTCAAGGGTTTTTATCAATCCAGAACTTTCTTCCCTCCCACAAGTGCTTCCATGCAACTCTTCAATATGTGTTCACTCTATAGAAAGACACCCGAAGATTATTAAAGTAAAACTATTTTAATGAGTTTATGCTTCCATAGGATTATGTCAGATAAGAACTGAGTTCATTGTCTTATTCCACCTCCAAGTCTGGCTTCAGGTGATACTGGACTGGAAATACTAATAATCTTATTTTTTCTTGATAATTCTCATTAGTTATGCTTTAGTCCAACATGCGTTTAATTTGATTTAATAAAGACACTAAATAGAATAGTACATCAGAGAGTTGCACTCCCTTGTTACTGATCCATACAAAACCAAAATAAATGAGAGCACATCTACCATTAAAATAAGCCCTACAGCTATAAGTCAAGGTTAAATTATTACTAATTTATATTTTATATTTCCTAGATTTGCGTAGAAAAAGATTAATCATCTTCCTGTAAGGGTAGGAAACATTTCCCTTCTTCCCTTCTAGGTTCTTTGCCTGGACTAATAACTGACAAAAGATAGATTAACAGGAGAAAAGGAGTTTAATTTCGCACATGTGGGTGCCCCATAAAAAAATATAACACTCAAAGATGTGACCAAAGCAGGCAGCTTTTACATCTTTTGAATAAAGAAACAAATTTGTAAAGAATTGACAAGACAAAGCAATTTGGGCTTTGAGGCAGTAAATTAGTGAAGAAGTAACAAGATTTGTTTACACAGGCTTCTCCACCTTAAATTCCCTGTCTTTGGTGATAAGAATGCCTCTACCTCTGGTACAGGGAGGGTACCTTTCACATTGGAGACTTATTTCCTGCTTTCAGGGCTCTGAAGGAGGGCCACAATGTCCTTGTACCTACTGTGTCTCAAGTAACTAACTCAGAATAATCTGTAAGACAAAGGCATATTTTCGGGGAGTATTTTCTGCTGGCTTCCATTGTTCTACATAAGTATTAGCTTTCGCTACTTTATGATTCTTGCTTCTGTCGTCTGGTGTAAGAATCTGGGATTCATATCCTTCAGTGTATAAAGCTGAGCGTCCACATGCGTTTTTTTGCAGCAACTAAGGAATGATATCCAGTAACTCTCTTGCAGCGGAAAAAGCAACTATATTGTTAATTATTTTAAATGCAGTACTCCAAAATATGCTTCTCCATGATCAAAATGATATGAAACAACAAAACTTGGAAAACAAAAATAACAGAACTGTTAAATGTTAACGCAAGGGGTGTTTTAGAGATTATCTACTCTGAGATTTGGCAAAGTGCAGCTTGCAGGTGAAATCCAGCCTTGACCATTTGTTTACAGATTGTCTGTGGCTGCTTTTTCAGTAACAACAGAGTTGAGTAGTAGCAATGAAGACGAAGACCGTATGATCTGTAAAGCTGAAAATACTTACTACCTGGACGTTTGCAGGCAATGTTTGCCAACCAGTAATCGGGTCCAGCTCCTCTCATTGTGTGGCTACCGAGGTCAGGCGAGGTTAAGAGTACAAAAAAGGCAGCAGATCCCACATCTCTTGTCTCACAAGCACGAGCCTCAAAAGATGAAAGATTAAGGTGAAACTCCTTTCCTATTAATTCAATAACAGTCTAAATTCTTGTCTTCTCAGACCAATTACTCGCTGCCCCTGAAAATATATGTCTTGCACTTTTATGATTATGCCACTGTTCATACCTTCCATCTATTTAGAATGTCATTTCTCCCTTCCTTTCTGTCTGGAAAACTCCTACTTATTCTGTAAGGCCCAATTAAATGTCATATCATCTCACTAGCTTCCCTTGATCTCCCTAAGCAGAAATAGGGGCTGTCATTTATATTCTTACAGCAATTTATGTGTACCATTTAAAAACTATAATATGTCAAATTGACACACTCAAGGAAGAGTGAGTAATGCCACAGAACTGTACAGCTATAAATGGTTAAGATGGAAAGTTTTATGTCATGTATATTTTACCACTATAACAAAAAGGGGGAAAAAGAAGAAAGAGTGAGCCTTGCTCAGGTACCATTCTGGGATTCTGGTATGCACGTTGTGGGACCCAGCATTAGTAGTAAATATCATTAGTGTCTACCTTGTTCAAGATTTTTTTTCTGTAGCCTGAATGCCAAATGCTGAGTATATTCTTCCATATGTAAATATATATGTATATGTGTATATATACATAGAGAGAGAGAGAGAGAGAATGTAAAATTGTTCTGTTCTAGCATTAACCACCATCCACTCTAGCAAGAATAAGCTACTTAAGATATCTATTTGTGAAAGCTCACTCTCAATCTTTACCTTCCATCCATCCATGTTATCACTGATCTTTATTTGCATCCTATGCTAGACGGATCCCCTCTCTAAAGAATATCTGTTGAGGTAGGAATGACTGGCTTCCTAGTTGAAGGATTATACAACAGTCATAGACTCCTCATTCTCTCTCTCAGAAGTTGGCAGTTCACATTTAGAAGAAAGAGGTGACTGTTTTAATTATAAGGTAAACCGTCCTGGTTATTTCTGTCCTCATTGGTAGTGGTACAAGTTTGAACAAGTACAAAAGTATAATTCTTCTGCATTTCTGTAAATGCCTCCTGCTGACCCAGAACGAATATTTGTTTGCCCAACTATCATACAAAAAAATCTTATCACTGAGAATTCTGAACTCTGTTATTTCCTGTGTTTTCCTTCAATATTATCTCCTGGTAGAATTAATGGACAAAAAGAAAGAAAATAGAAGGTGCTTCTATGAGAATTCCTTGGTAAGCAATTTCATGCCTACCTTCAAAAGAGTTATTTATATACACATGATAGTGGTTGTCTGTTTAAGGATCTGCCTGCTCCTGCACGTTTAACGTGTATGTCTGCTGATACTAAGATTTACTCACCTTTAAATCCTCACACGTAACATGGGGCCAGACACATAATAGTTGAACATTGAAAATCTAACTATATAAAGGATAAAAGAAGTCAACTGCTTTAGAAATTGGTCTTACCTAAGAACATTTGCAGATTAAATCCCGGGCATCTAATCAACTGGACAATTTGCCAAATTATGTATTTAGGGAACATAAATAAAAAGCATCAAAAGATGAATTGAAGTAGACTAACAAACTTGTGAAACAAATACTCCCTGTCAGTAGTGATCAAAGAAATGCAAATGAACTGTTTCTTGTAATGTGAATACTGCTCCTGGTTTAAGGTAGTATATTTTTTCTTTTTAATTTTTTTTTTTTTAATTTACATCCAAAGTAGCATATAGTGCAACAATGATTTCAGGAGTAGATTCCTTAATGCCCCTTACCCATTTAGCCCATTCCCCCCCCACACACCACTTCCAGTAACCCTCTGTTTGTTCTCCATATTTATGAGTTTCTTACGTTTTGCCCCCCTCCCCGTTTTTATATTATTTTTGTTTCCCTTCCCTTATGTTCATCTGTTTTGTCTCTTCAAGTCCTCATATGAGTGAAGTCCTATGATTTTTTGTCTTTCTCTGACTGACTAATTTCACTTAGCATAATACCCTCCAGTTCCATCCACATAGTTGCAAATGGCAAGATTTCATTCTTTTTGATCACCAAGTAATACTCCATTGTGTATATATGCCACATCTTCTTTATCCATTCATCCATCCATGGACAGAGAGTATGGGCTCTTTCCATACTTTGGCTATTGTTGATAGTGCTGCTATAAACATGGGGGTGCATGTGTCCCTTTGAAACAGCACACCTGTATCCCGTGGCTAAATGCCTAGTAGTGCAATTGCTAGGTCATAGGGTAGTTCTATTTTTAGTTTTTTGAGGAACCTCCATGCTGTTTTCCAGAGTGGCTGAACCAGGTTGCATTCCCAAAGGTAGTATATTTTAATGTATATCTATTTACTATAAACTAGTCAAACTTAAAAAAAAAATAATTTGACTAAATCTATCAGAAACCCTCAATCCAATGATGTCATCTCTGAAAAATCTATTCTAAAGAAATAACGTATAAAAACTTCATGGATGTGGTGCCTGGGAGGCTCAGTCAGTTGGGCGGCCAACTCTTGATTTCTCAGCCTCATGCTGACAGCACAGGTCAGGTCATGTTCAGGTCATGATTTCTCAGCCTCATGCTGACAGCACAGAGACTGTTTGGGATTCTCTCTCTCTCTCTCTCTCTCTCTCTCTCTCTTTCTCTCTCTCTTTCTACCCCTCTGCACTCATGCTGTCAAAATAGATAAAAAATATTAAAAAATTAAAAAATAACTTCTTGCACAAGGCATTCAGCTTGGTGTTATTTATAATAGAAAATCTTGGGAGCCCGTTAAATATGAAAATTGCCCCAATGGTTAAATAAACTATGGTATATTTATTCAATAATAGTGTTTAAAACAAGTGTTTAAAATAAGTTGGAATCAGGATTAAATATGTAGTGGAGTAAAAAAAAATCAACCATCATAGTGATCACAAATATGTAACATAAAAAAACAAGACATACAGAGCAGAAAGAACAAAAGAATGAAAAGAAAGACAACACTGAAATAAATGTGACAAAAACAATGAGTGGCTTTCTTTGGTTTATTTAAATATTCTGTTTTTCTTTCCTTCTTTGTTTCTAAATTTGTTCTAATCATCTTCCATAACATATTTATTGAGAAAAAAAATATTTTTTTAATGTTTATTTATTTTTGAGAGAGAGACAGAGCATGAGCAGGGGAGGAGCAGAGAGAGAGAGATACAGAACTCCAAGCAGGCTTCAGACTCTGTGCTGTCAGCAGAGAGCCCAACGTGGGGCTCGAACCCACAAATGGTGAGATCATAACCTGAGCCAAAGTCAGACGCCTAACCAACTGAGCTACCCAGGCGCCCCAAGGGAGAAGCATAATTTAAAAAATATTTTCAAGGGGTAGTTGGAAGGCTCAATCAGTTAAGCGTCCAACTCTTGATTTTGGCTCAGTGTTGTAAACTGACGGTTCCTGAGTTCAGGCCCCACATATAGCTCCATGGTGTGAGCACTGAGCCTGCTTGGGATTCTCTCTTTCTCTTCCCCTCTCCTTCTGCTCCTCCCCGCTCACATTCTCTCCCTCTCTCTGTCTCTCTCTCTCAAAATAAACTTTTAAAAAATAGTTTTAAAGTATTATCAAATACTCTAACTACTGTAGTGTGTGAGTGATTAAGGAGGTTAGATATTTAGCTACTTAATACTTCATTCAAGATCAATTACTCTAATACCTGGAGGAAGGCTAAAACATTTTATGGCTGTTTCTTTAGTTTGCCAAGTTTGCTCTTTAAATTCAGTTTGCTGTTATTGCCATGTACTAATTATGCCAACTTGGGAATGTTGTATATGTTATAGCATTTCTGAGTGTCCATTTCCTCATGTGTAAAATGGCATTAATGCTACTACTAACAATAATAATGACTCCATAAAGATTTTGTGGGGTTTTAGAGGAGATAACAAAGATAATACTGAGAACTGGTACTTAAAAATGTTAGTTCTTTTCTTCCCACATGAATCTCTCTCTGATATCTGATAGCACAAACTGCCATCACATTCCACAATTGAGCTGCCTACCATATAGCCACTTGGTTAAAATTGGGAAAACCACCAACCAGCGTTGCATGAGACAGTAAATTGCATTTGCTTGAAGCTGAGGTAACAAGCATCAGTTAGAATAAGACAAGAAATTTTTTTTTATCTAATCTTACGGAAATTATATGCTCTTAGGAAAAGCTTTAAATAGCTTTTGGAATGAAACACACCATTTCTAATAGGATCCAAATACTATTAAATGTGTTAGACTGTTTCAAGAATAATGGTACAAGTACATTTTGGAAAAAATATGAGTCTTGTTAATATGCTAATTTCACAGGCATATTTCTACTTGACAACTGTGGGTATTATTTTAATTAGAGTCATACTTACATTCTAATATAAGAATTACTACTAAAACCAGTTTTAATTTCCATCAAGAATAATTTATTGTATTCTTTTCACTTTGTTCTTCAATCCACACCCGTTGTAAATTATCTTGTCTCTGTTAATTAGTAGCCTAAAGCAGTCTTCTTGTTTTCTGCTCTTCTCTGCTATCTATATCAATTATCTTTATTTCTTTTTCAGTTTTCCCTTCATTTAAAGCTTGATGTGATAAAACTTCAGAATAAAACAATAATAAAGAATTTTGCTGTTTTTTAAATAAAAATCTATTCAATATTATTTCCGTTTATTTCCAAATAGTGGGGAAGGTATACACCTTAGTGAGACACCATGGAAAAAATAAGCGATAAACGTACTTAAATCATCAGTTTGATCTAGTTGGAAATGTTTGTTTTATTTAACTACATGGGCCTTCAGAATAATCAAGAAATTAGTCTAAATTGTTTTGTATTTTACCGTCTCCTCTGAGTAATGCCAGTTCAGGCCAGGTTTGTCACAGATGTGAAGTAACTCTTTTGAAAAAAAAAATATTCCCTTTATTAAACCATTAGAGAACCGTCATAATAATATGTGCCAACTATAAATATACAGTCTGGCATACACAAACCTGAGTTTTTATTGTAAACTAATGATTGAATGGCTAAAGTTAAATGTCTTATGCACATTTTTTCTTGTTCTATTTTCTGTAAACACATAATATTTAGTTAATTTAATCTTTAAATTTGTTTCTGATATTGGTGACTCTTCAATAACTCAGAGCAATATTCAATGACTTAAAATATCTAACACATGTCTTGGAAACAACATGCATCGATAGTGGGCCAATTTTCCAGTGGAAAAAAAAAATCTCGTAACATAAATAGATCTGAGTATTATTTTGTATATCAAGTACGTCAATTTTGCTAAAAAATCTGCATTCAGATATATCATGTAGGAGGAAAATTTAGCTGAAATTTTAAGAGAGATGGACATTTTGCAATGCTGTTTTGTGAACTAAATCTATAAAATAGAAATATTTAATGTCTCTTTATAATGGGAATTTAAATTTAACAGTATTCCCCCATGTAAGACATTTCATTTAATCACCTAACAGCTGTAGGCTGTGTTGGAGTTTTGTCTCCTTCTTTATTTCTAACTAAACTGACTGAAATATCTTCTTGTATTTTTTATAGAAGTATTTACTTAGCACACAATAATATTTTATAGCAACCAATTCCTCTTGCAACATTTAGGTGATTTTCTCTAATTTAATCACCTTCTATAGAATGCAGACATGTTCAGACGTGTAGATTAACTGTGAACAGAATGTACGTTTTTGCCATACGTAGAAAATCAATGTCATACATTTGCTTGACAGGCAGTTAAATTTCTCTCAATATTAGTCTTCATTAATATGGGACTGTAAATCTTTCTTTCTTACACATATTTCTCTTTCTAATATCATAATATAATGACTGTTCATATCCTTAGCTTCTCAGAAACTTTTTAAAAAACATTGTGGTTTTGGAGACACTTGGCTGACTCAGGTAGTAGAGCATCTGACTCTTGGATCTCGGGATTGTGAGTTTGAGCCCCGCATTGGGTGTAAAGATTGCCTAAAAATAAAATCTTAAGAAAATAAATAAAATAAAACACTGGAGGTTTTAGTTGTTGGGAATTTGGGGGATCCCTTTAAGTACCTAAATAAAGGTATGAAATTTTTTCCCAGGGAAAATAACATTCCCCCTCTCTCTGTCTCTCAATCTCTCTCTCTTTGTCTCTCTCTCTGTCTCTGTCTCTCTCTCTCTCTCTCTCTCTCACACACACACGCACACACACACACACACACACACACACACAGACACACACTTTCCCTGCCTATTCAGGAGGTTTATAAATCTCTTGAAGTTCATTGGTAGATCCCTTAAGCAGAAGAACTCAACAAAATTTCCTGAGGAACTTTTAAAAAATCTCTTCCTTAAATACCGCTCAATGATTCTGATTCCTGGTCTTTGGTTACATGTCTCTGCTCTTTGAACTTCCAAAAGATCTAACTATTGGCCTGGATATTTTCTGACTACCTCAAGATGTCCTTCTATCTCCGGATAATGTACCTTTGTCCCTTCCGCCCTTCATCTGTTCAACCAAATTCTGAACCACACTTTTTCTAATACTCTTCCTCTAACCCTGATCCTGGATTTCAGTTCATCCCTGAAGCTTTTCTATAACAAGCTTGTTTCTGCTTTCTAGGAATCATTGATCCAGAATTCTTGATGAATTGGAATCAATGCCCCAACATGGTAACTTTTTCTTGTAAACCAATATATGCAGAGGTTCCCATTATACAAATATCTTACATCTTAGTTGAAAGCAAAGATAAAGCTAAATAAATTTTTAGGAAATATACTCATTTATGTGGTTAAAATATAATTGAATTCGCAATTCATGTAAATGGAAGTTAGACAGCAATTCATAATAGAAATCTACTTATACTCTCCAAATAATTTGAGACAATTATCTCCCTATTGCCATATTTCTTTTTAGAGAATTCCATACCAGAAATGAGTCTGCTTTACGTGTCATTTTCTTCTATTTTTCCTATCTGACCATTTGGCACACTTTAATGACTAAATGAACAAAAAGTAGGCATCAAGGAAAATGGGAAGAAGAAAATTAAAAAGCTGTGATCACCTGCAATGGGAAAATATTTTCTAATAGAGTTCACAATGGAGAATTGTGTGCAATAAAAAGCTCATTTATGTGAAATACCTAAATTATACTGTTCTTTTTTGGGCAATCTTTTAACTTTGTGTTAACCATAATTTTATTATTAAAAGATATTTCTTATAGTCCTTATTGCTGAAGTGCTATCTATGATGCAAAGAACCTACAAAACCTGAGACAGACAATGGTGGGCTCTGCCTTGGATCATCGTTTGGCCAATAGGAGTCACCAAGTCATGTGGCAACATGACCCCAACAAAACCATCATGGAATTTGTAGATTGTTTCTACTTGTTAATAAGTCCCTGGTTAGAATTGATTATGACAGCATTTCTTTCTCTTTAGCATTAAAGTAGAATCCTCAAACGAACGCCAAATGAGAAGTCCATTTTGTAATTTCTCGTTAATTAGAAATTATTATGAAGAGAAGTTGGTATGTTTAAGCTGTTGAGACATAAATCTAGCAAAATGGCTGGGCTGTAAACATTTTAGATAAAGTGATTTTTTTGCTCAATTTTATGATCAATTAAGAAAGGAATTCATGCTGACATTTGAATGTTTATTAATTTTTAATAAAACTTAATTAGTCAAAATTGGATTGGCATCAGCACTCATGACTTTTCAAAGGCCTAAAGAGAAAGAGTTTCCAATTGCAAAACCTGTGAGCTAGTATATGTATGTGTGCACATGCACACTGCCTAGCTCATCATGGTGGGCATCAAGTCACCAAATATTAAACATTGTTATTAATGATAAAGACAGAAAACAGTAGCAGGTTAGTGATATTTTCAGCCATTACCAAATTAGAAGGTAATGAAATTCTAGTCAGAGACAGAAGAAAAATTCAAAAGGAATTGAAGAGTTTATAAGTGAGAGGATATAACTAAATGGGTTTCCATGGAAAATCAGAAGCTCAAGCTTCTGGGAGCATAAGGGAGGGAGAGGATGTAATCATCAGAAAACTAACTATGCAGTAGCTGAAGAAATGTGAAAAACAGTATGGTCAAATGCAAACTGAGGATTATAACCGACACCAACTGTATAGCAGGTTACAATTGATTTGGCAAGTAAAAAGAGACAAAGCTGACTGAAGCAAAATATCAAGAGATGTATTTCAACCCCAAATAAAGAAGTCAAGTCTTGGGAAGGGACTTCTTTTACTTAGAATTAGAAAGGTTTTCACAGATTGAGAAATGGAAACTGGAAGTCTGAGAGCTAAATGATTAATTTCCATTAAAATCATAAATGAAATTGATCAATTAAGTGCCAATAATCTGGGAGTCTCCAATCTATTTCTTTTTAAATATCAAGGTCTATTGATGCTATTTGTCAAATACTGCTCACATCTAGTCTTCTTTAACCATTATGTCACCACACTACTCCAAACCACCATCATTTCTCACATGGACAGATCAGGAGTCCTCTAAATGGCATTTCCTCATCCGCTTCTGCCTGCCTTTGATTTGTTCCCCACATGTTCATGACAGAGGGATCTTTTGCAATGCAAACTGGCACAACCAGAGTCTGCTGCTGTCCAGACTGCATTGCCTTTGTGTGAACTTTTAAAGGACACTCTTCACAACACAATTTACTTCCATCTGTCAAAAAAATTGTCCTAAACTACTTGAGAACAAAACATTTCATCACCATCTACCAGTAAATCACCATAACCAATACATAAATGTAGTGTCCCAGTGTGAACAGAGCTCACTTAAATGCAGTGCCTTCGTTCACTGCACCACATGCTCAGTCACCTATACAATGTGCAGCAGCCCTGTGTATCACGCCCATCATGAAAACTTTCAATGGCTTCCATTTTTTTCCAGGCTAAAGGATCAAAAGCCTAACGTGTCTATAAAGCTCTAGATCTCCATGCTATTTTGTCTGCCTGAGATAATTTTTTCCAACCCTACCCCATATCCTCTTTGCTTTGCTATGTCCCTCTCAGCCTTCATTCTCTCAGGGTGAATTCCCTTCCTTCCGGAAAGCCTGTCTCTGAGACAGTGAGAGCCATCTGGGTCATCTTGTCCCTAGAGCATCCCAGTCTCTTATCCAGTGCCTCACTTGGTAGAATGAAGGCTCAAGTGAGCAGACCCCATGTCACGCCTGTTCAGTGCCTCACAATTATTGACTCAGTGGTAAGAATATAGTAGATGCTTAATATGTATCAGACATGTAAATGAGAGTTGAGTTTTAAAAAAAGTGCTACATAATAAATTAGCATGTATTAAATTATGAATGCTAATGCCTTAATTTAAATAAAAGATATTAAAATATCTAAAATGTAATAAAAAAATTTTAAGATAATAAAAATTAGAAGAAGAAATAATATGAAATTAACATTTGGTAAATGAGAGTTGAACTATAGGGTACGATTATGTGTCTTGTTCCTGACTGTGAATTCCAAATTTATTACCTTCCTTAAATTGAGTTCTGAATCATAAAATAGAAAATTTCTTCCTCACTTCTACATGTAAATTTACATGCTTCAAAATTAAATTGCTCAATTTTATTTCTTTTTTTAAATCAAATGTTGTTTGTTAAAAAATCTTGCTAGTGTTATAAATAAAATATTACCTGTGGGAAATTTTAAAGAAGTACAAATTAACAGGGTTGTACAGTCACTACTAGGAGCATTTTGTGTGTTTTTTCTCCTGTAAAGATTGCAAATAACCATATAATCAGATATATGTGTCCATTTTAGACTCAGAGATCAATAAATAGGTCAATAGGCTCTTTTGGCCTACATAAATTAGTATAGCATTTTAAGAAAAGTAGCTTAAAAATACATATGATTTCTTCTCCTTGCAACTTTAGAAAACACACAGTAAACAATGCATAAATAAAATAGACAATTGCTTGCATGTTATACTGGGAACCAAAGAATAACCAGAAAGCCCTCACCTTGTGGCCTAAATAGGAAAGTCCTTTTTAAATTTTTCATGGTGGAAAAACATAAAATCATGTTGTTTGATTGGGAGAGGTTAGAAGCATAACTCTGGAGCTCCAGAGAGTTTAGCCAGACCCACAGCTTTGCTTATCGAATGCACAGGAGAAGGTATCTAAAAAGAGGAGAGAATAATGGGTATAAGGTCCCCTTCAATTTTACCCAAAGTTGGCTTTGCTTTCATTCCTTCAGTCAAATGAAGTATTGGAGCAAATCTGGTATATTTGGAAGAGGTTTTGTTTCTAGTCTTTCCTAAGCTCTTCTTCAGAGATAAAGACCATTGACAAGATTATTCTTTGCAAAGCAACAAATCAAAGTATCTCTAGTGCCTAACTCATTTTTCCTAAACAAAACAAAACAAAACAAAAACAATTATTACTAGGTGTACAGCATTAACTCTACAGGTGCTTCTGTCTGAAACATTGACTACTGAAGAGATTAGGAGACACACGGATATTGTACTAGATCAAAAGCCTCCTTGGCATCTACACCTTTGGACCAATAATGGGTTATCTGGCTTTATCCTGGCGAGGCAAGGCCATCATCTACTTTGTAGCTTACCAAAAATGTGGCTCTCTTCATAGGTTCAACTGTAGAGTTGACTCTTCTTTGCTCAAAGATATTTGAGTGACTGTCCCCAACTTTTATTTCTAGTCAACTTGTAGGATGACATAGGGCAGTCACGTTTTCAAGTGCTTTTGTAAGGACCTTGGCTTTCTGTCCCCTTTCCTGAGAGCACTCTCCTCCATAATAGATAATTACCTAGTCCCCTTTAATAGGCTTAGCTTCACCGAGGCCTCCAGGACAATCTTCTCCCTAGTAGCAGAGAAATTAAAGCAGTTCAGTGACACAGTTTAGGAAAGATTTATTGAGTTCCTTCAACAGACACAATAATTTACTCTAATCTCATGACAAAACTCTATACCCAATGGAATCTAGTTTATTTCCTTAACTGACCCTCTGCTATGAACTGAAGTTTATATCCTCCCAAATGCATTTGTTGAAGGCCTCAACACCAATATGATGGTATTAGGAGGTGGGGACTTTGTGACATGCTTAGGTCATTAGAGTGAAGAGTGGGATTACTGGCTTTATAAAAACAGCCTGAGAAAGTATTTTTGCCCCCATCTGCCTTGAGAGATTATAGCAAAAAATATGGAAGTTCTTCTAAAAAGCGGGCTCTCACCAGACCCCTGGCACCATGATGTTGAACTTCCCATCCTCCAAAACTGTGAGAAATAAATGATTATTGTTTAAGCCATCCATCCTGGTGGTTTTGTTCAGCCCAAATGGATTAAGATACTCCCCTATTTACATTAACTAGGCCCTCATATAAGTCTCTATTTGTATAACATAGATACCTATAACCTCTGGGATACAAATTCTTAATAGTCTGTGTCTTGCTTTGTTTCCATCCCAGAGATTAAAGACCTGATTTTCAATCCCTGAACTCAAAATGAAGTGGCTCAGTAGGTAGGGAAAATGTAGATCAAAGTGATATAGATCATAGAGTAGAAACTTAGAAGGTGAATAAGTTCTGGGGATCTGACCTACAACATTGTGATTATAGTTAACAATACTGTATACCTGGAAGTTGCTAAGAGAATAGATCTTAAGTGTTCCTATCACCAAAAAGAAATGATAAGTAAGTGATGTGATGGAAATGTTAGCTAACATTACAGTGGTAATCATATGGAAACATGTAAGTGTATTAAGTCAACACATTGTATACTTTAAACTTATACAATGTTATGTATTATATCTCAGTTAAAAACAGAAATCCTACATGTGGGTGCCCACACACACGCACACGCACACACACACACATACGTACACATACATACAACAAGTGTCTTTACTGAGATCAGATCCCTTGCCATCCACCCAATTGCTTGGATTCCCATCTGTTGCCAGTCTATCACCTCTCTTTGTTCATCGTTATTTCCATATAGGACCTCCCAACCTAGATCCCCTACCAAGATTTACCACTTACAGGTTACCAGTGTAGCTTCTGGATTTTGTACTCCATCTGGCAGGAAACCTTGTCACCAGCTAAGCCTGGGCATATCTAGATACCAGGTCTTAGCCCCTCCCAACATGAGCTATTCTACAACCATCAAATCCTGTGTGCTTCCATATGGAAAAGGCTTCTGCTCTGGATTCAAATCATAGCTTTGGCTTCCTGATTGGTGTCACTCCTTTTATATGCCCTTTTCATCTCTCTCATCCCCTCTCAACTGGCCCCCATAAATCTTCTTGTTCTTTTTTCACACAAGTTACCAATGCATTCTATCTACTGAACATTCTATCTGCTGTATGAAGTGCCTCAAGTGCATTTTGTCACTTAATTCTCATGGTGTAGTTGTCATTTTTATTCAAATGTTGAAGAAATAATGAAGTAAGTTTACAATATTTAATAATTTCCCTAAAAATAAGGTGATGAACTGGGACTCAAAACCATGTGTCTGACACTAGCACCCACATTTTTAATTAGTAGAATAAAATGCTTCTCTAGCTCACAGGTTGAGTTCCAACCCTCTTTGGAAAGATGCCCTCCTTGCCAAAGGGATCCAGATTGAAGTCTAGCCAGAAAAGCTGAGTCTTGGAGGTATAGCGGGTTAGACACTTAATCAACTAAATCAAAAGAGAAACACACCTGGAAGAAACAGGCAAATTGGAAGGTCAGCTACAGAATCAGTCACACCTAGGCAGTTGCCCAAGGAGCAAATGTGTGCAGGTCTTAAAAGTATAAGAGTCCAAAAGACAGCAATATCTCATTTTAAATACACTCAGTATATGATCCAAAGATGTAGTGGTCTGTTGTACTTCTTGCACTTGGGAGAGGAAGAAAGAAGGGCAGACAGGGTTTATAGATGTGCAATAAAAGCCAGGGAGCCCCAGGGAAGTCAAGACCTACAGGTGTCATTTAATCACAATTAACAAAAGGGCAGGTGCGTTAACACTCTTAAGAAACTTTTCCAAATTCCTCTTCTATCTGCAACAGATGGCTACTCATCTCTTCTTAAATACTTCCATCAGAGAGAAATTCAGTACCCATTATGGAACAGAGAAGTGTATTAGAATATTCTTTAAGTGCAGCTATAACTTTCATCAGTTAGCATTACTTGTTTCTTCTAGAACACGTTTTATTGGTAATTTTCATTTTTCTTATAATGCAGGCTCTATTTGCTTTAAAATGTCTTAGTAATCATATCAGTCTCTCAGCTTTTTTTTAACTTGTGGTTAATCGAATCCCTCAGATCCTTCCCAGACGCATTCTTGCCATTTAATCATAAATTATATTTTTCTGAAAGTAATTTTTAACTTAAATACATGACTTTGATTATCCCTGTTATTATGGTAACTTTTTCTTTCTTGGATGTACTCAGCCTATCTGTGTGTGATGATTGCTTTTATGGATTCAGTTGTGTTCCCCCCAAATTCATACATTGAAGTCCTAGAACTCTGTATCTTAGAATGCGAGCTTATTTGGGAATAGGATCATTGTGGATATAATTCGGTTAAGATGAGATCAACTAGAATAGAATGGGCCCCTAATATGACTTGTGTGCTCAACAAGGGGAAATGTAGGCACAAATAGCACAGAGAGAAAAGAACACGTGAATATTAAGGCAAAGGTTGGAGTGATGGTTCTACAAATCAAAGGATGCCAAAATGTACAGCAAAACACCAAAGGCTAGGGGAGGGGCGTATGACAGATTCTTCCTCACAGTCGTCAGGAAAAACCAGTCCTGCCAACAAGCTGGTCTCCAGAACTGAGACAATGCATCTCTGTTGTTTCAGTCACTCATTTGTTACGTCAGCCTTAGCAAACTGATATAATTGCTTTGACTTTTGAATCTATCATGTAATCTGAAACACTTCATACGATTTCCAGTCATAATTTATCCTAGACATAAGTTAAAAACATACAACTAAGCTACTTAAAGCTCCATTTTAAATGTTTACTATCTGGGCATTTTCAGAATGCTCTGCACGACTCCGTCATTAGCCCACTTATCCTTTACTGTTGTGATGTTAACATTTTAGTAATATTTTAGAGATCAAGAGATTAAAAAGTAACTGGTAAGCCATGCTCTTGGGGAAAGTTTTCAGCCTGGGCTTTCAGGATTCCAAGAGTTGTAAGATTTGATTTCATTTTTGTGTGTGCATTCAAAAAGCTGAGGTGCATAGACATGCACCCATGTTAAGCATGCACAAGCTAATTCAAAATATCAAGTATCTTCCTTGGGCTAAATTTATACTACCTTTATGCTTGTAAAAATATAAACACTTTTTGGGAATTTAAAAATTTCCAGGCATGACACTTAAAAAAGTGCACGCATTATCCCATTTAAACCTTAGGAATATATCCCAGGAGGTGATAGTGCTATTTATTCCCTTTTAGAGATGAATTCACAAAGGATTAGACAAGTGAATGAAGTATCTTGTGCAAGGTTGCATAGCTAGAAGTAATAGAATAAGATTTCAAATCTCAGTCTAACTACAGTGTGCAGTGTGTGTGCAAGCTATTAACTACGTATGTGCTTCCACAAACTGAAAAAGAAAGGCCCATTGTTTCAGCCTCTTAATAGTCACACATTTAATAAACCTTCATTTTTTCCTTTACAAAATGAAAATTGTTTTCTTACCTTCAAAGATCATTCCATGAATTAAACAAAATAATATGAAATTAAGCATACAGTGCATGGTAATTAGAAAACTATCATTTTTGTTGCTTAGTAAATAGTTGATTCAGTAGACAAAATATTTTTTTAATGTTTTTTTTTTTTGAAAAAGAGAGAAAGAGAGACAGAGGATGAGCTGCGGAGGCGGAGAGGGAGAGGGAGACATAGAATCCAAAGCAGGCTCCAGGCTCTGAGCTCTGAGCTCCTAGCAAGCTGTTAGCACAGAGCTTGATGCAGGGCTCAAACTCACAAACCGTGCGATAATGACCTGAGCTGAAGTCGGACGCCTGACTGAGCCACCCAGGCACCCCAACAAAATCTTTTATAATGTCAGAAAAATAGTAAAATGGATGAAAAATTTTGTGAAATGAAAAATGTTCCTGTATGTAATCTAGAAGAAGTAATAATTTAGCTTCCCAGCCTTACTTCCTTACTTGTTATATTTTGACAAATGTATATTTTATTGGGGAAAAAAGTATGATACAATATGTGTGTGTATGTATATATACACACACACACACACGTATATGTACATAAATGTGGATGTATATGTGCTTGTATATATTTTCCTTTCAATATTAAATTTTGAAACAGAAATGCATCATACTGTATGTATACATATGTATAAGTATGTATATAAATACACACACATATATATGTGTGTATATATATGTGTGTATGTATATATATACACACATATATATACACATATATATATATATACACGTGTATATATATATGTATAAATATATATATATACACATACATATATATATATATTATATAATTTTAGGAAAGGTCCTTGAAATTGGTATATGAAAAGGACTCCCAATAAGACAGTTCATGGTAAAACATGTTTATAAAATGTGAAGATGGTACAACAAAAAGAACCTGAGAAGACATAGGTTGGCACCAGGTATAGTTGGAGAAGAACTATTATGAGGAACCATGTCCTCTTCATGCATAAAAGACCCTACAACCACCAAGTTTTAGACAATTCAAAATTCCTTGCCAAGGTCTACTTACATTTTCTTAAACTAGCAACTCTGTCAAATTGATATTTTAGAAATGGATATAATTTTGTATTTAGAAATAGATATCATTAGAAATGGATATCATTAGAAATGGATATAATTTAGTTTGTGTGACAAACTAAAATGGCCAGGTATATATTTTAATCTTTACGGCCTTTGCCACCATCCAGGTCTTGTCATAAACTCGGCCTTGTTCAGTTGTTCCAAGAATCAAAGTGATCAGACTAACCATGTTGTGGTCTAGATACTGGGAATGGTTTAGAAAGAATTTTTTATGACAAAGTTATGGATTTATTAATAATTAACTTGGGGGGCCCCTGGGTGGCTCAGTCGGTTGTGCGTCCGACTTCAGCTCAGGTCACGATCTCACGGTCCGTGAGTTCGAGCCCCACGTCGGGCTCTGGGCTGATGGCTCAGAGCCTGGAGCCTACTTCCGATCCTATGTCTCCCTCTCTCTCTGCCCCTCCCCCGTTCATGCTCTGTCTCTGTCTCAAAAATAAATAAATGTTAAAAAAAAATTTTTTAATTAAAAAAAAATAATAATTAACTTGGAAATAACTAACCTGGCAGAAGTTGACAACTTTTATGACAATTTGTTTTCTCTTCTACATCCTGACTCTTCCTTCAACCTAATAACTTCTACACAAAAAATACACTTCTCTCATTTTTTTACCTCATTGTTTACAAAAAAACAATACTTAAGAAAGCTATCTTTTTTTTTTAAGTATTTTTAGGACTTTTTAGCACCATGTACCTTGTAAAAGGAAGAACAGTTGAAATTATTGTTTGGGGAGTGTCTTGGGTAGTTCTTCCCCCCTCCCCTTCCGGGACCCCCACTGAGTAAGAATAGAAGGAGCAAAGCTGTGAGGCATACTAAAATTTAAAGAACAAATTCAAAGAATGAACCTATTTTCTCCAGGTTAGTGTTCTCAATAATTGCACTTAGTAGAGGCTGGAGTAGCCTAATTGCACTTTCATTTTTGCCCACGTAATTACCTTAACTGAACTCAAATCTGGTATGTTTATAGTCCCAGCATCATCATTAAGCTAAAAATTGAACATTCTATCTTATCCCGAAAATTTCCAATTAAGCCCATTTGGAGCTTTCCACTGAATGCCAGCACTAATTCCTTTCTGTGAAAGATCAAGGGTGCCAGGATGTGACACCAGAGAGAGGCCAATAGTCAGCTCATTAACAAGATTGATGAACTATACTAGTAGTCCTTACTGATGTGAACATCTCAAATTGGACTCCAGTCACATCCTGTGAGATGGTATGGGAGATCTGGGAGGTCATCTCTCATTAAAAACAAGTTTATATGGATAGTTCAAAATTGAATGAACTTACGAACTGAACTTTGAAATGATACCAAATCCTAAGAAATAGACAGATGTAGTTAAATGCTACTTGTTGAAATAGTTCATCTACTGATACAAACAACGCTGCTGAAGTTCTCCTGACCTCTTTGGTTTCACCTCAGTGGGAAACGCAGTATGAAAGCTGCTTTCGCTTTCCGCCTACCTCTCTCTTTATCACTAAGATACGATTCTGTTGTCTCTAAAGCTGGAGTTAAATATGGAACATACATCAGTCTACCTGCTTATTTTTTCATCAGTAATGCAATAAGCACAAATTCGTAGGTCCTGTATTTTTATGTTCTTTGATGAATTTAGAATATGGGCCTTCTAAATAAATACACTGGCCAGCAGTGTTGTGGGTATTTAAATATGGTTATTCAAAAGAGCTACGTAGATAAGAAAGCAAAATATTGTAAAAATGTATTGTTGGAGCCACAGAGCTGTCACGGAAGGAATCTCATTATCAGCCCTGCACTGCCGGCTGGCCACTCCCTCCTTGACTCATCACACAGGAGGGACTTGTCCAAAACTGAACAAATATCAGGAAGCACCGCACTGAATAAGCTCAATAAGACAGGTGAACTCTAATGAATTATGAGCGTTAACTAGGATGAAAATTTATCTACTTTTAGCTACTTGAACACTGATGTCCACTCTCTGGGTTCTCAATATACTATGGAAAAGGAATTAATCTTTGAAGTCTTTATTACTCAACATGGGCCTCAAGTAAATGAAGGAAGATAATCTTGAGAGATATTTATTATCATGGTGAAATTTGAAAACAAAAAAATCTTTTTTTTGTTAATATTTATTTTTGAGAGAGAGAGAGAGACAGAGAGAGAGAGAGACAGAGTGTGAGTAGGGGAGGGGCAGAGAGAAAGAGGCAGACACAGAATCTGAAACAGGCTCCAGGCTCTGAGCTGTCAGCACAGACCCCAACACGGGGCTTGAACTTGGGAATGGCAAGATCATGACCCAGGCTGAAGTTGGACGCTTAACCGACTGAGCCACCCAGGCACCCCTATTAAAAAAAAAATTCTTATGACACAACTGAGGATATAATTCTGCCAGAAACTCTATGCCTACACTGGACAGAAATGAATTAATCCTTCCTAAATCTGTGCTTTAATTTTTCCTTTTCCACATAGACAGTGTCTCTTTGATTACAACTTTTTTCCTCTTCTTAAGAACGTTTACAATGAACTTGATGTAGTCACAACATATTTTTGTAATTTTCGTCATATTTTCAAGAGACACTTCCATAGAAAACTTAATTAGGATTAGGTATTTCCTATTAGTTAATGATGTACAGATCTCTTAAAATAAGTCACACTTCAGATCCCATCCATATCATATATTTCTGTTTTAACTTGACTTATGGAGACATCTTAACTCATTTCTATGTAATGACTAGAAGAAGCATTATATGCTGAATTCTTCCAGGGCTTAGAGGGGAAAGGGATGCATAATCTTCCCCTTCCCTCTAATCAATGGCATAATTACATGTCTTAAACGTTGTTAAAGGTAGAGAGCAGTGTGCGGAACAAGGTTAGCCACAATGCTAATGAAGAAGGTAAGGGTGAGAAATGCGTTACTCTTAAAGAAAACATTCCTTATTCTGAAAATAAAGAAGGAGAAAAGATTCTGTTAGAGAGTATTACGCTAAGTGAAATAAGTTAGAGAAAGACAAATACCACATGATTTCACTCACTATGTGGAATTTAAGAAACAAAAATGAACACGGGCAGGGGAGAAAGAGAGACAAACCAAACAACAGACTCTTAGAGAACAAACTGATGGTCACTGGAGGGGAGTTGGGTGGGGGGTGGGGATGGGTGAAAAAGGTGATGGGGATTAAGGAGGACACTTGTGATGAGTACTGGGCGTTGTATGGAAGTGATGAATCACTAAATTCTACACCTGAAATTAATATTAAACTGTATGTTAACTAACTGGAATTTAAATAAAAACTTGGGGAAAAAAAGAAATGAAGATATACACATAATGCTATTCACTAATGAGTTGGGTTTTTGTTTTGATAGTTGAAATTAAAAGCTTCCCCAGGTAAACTTCAAAGTAGGATTTAAGAAGATGATGGAGTACTCCAATTATTTCTCTGGCTTTATTTTCTACCATTCTTATCCATCTGCCTTTCACTCAGCCACATGAAAACACTCACCATTACATAATTTTGTTCATGGAATACAGCCTATCACATGTTAAGGCACAAAGGGTTTTATGTTTGTGTTTTTATTTAATTTTTATAATATCAAACCTGATCTTAACTCCCCTTTTATATTACTAGCTACTTTGTATGATGTTAGTCAAGTTATTACAATTCTCTGAGTCTTATTTTTCAGTGTATTTATAAAACTGAATTAAATAATACCTCACTTGGGGCACCTGGGTGTCTCGGTTAAGTGTCCAACTTCTGCTTTCAACTCAGGTCATGATCTCACAGTTCATGAGTTCTATCCTCATGTCTTGTTCTGCGCTGACAGCACGGAGCCTGATTGGGATTCTCTCTCTCCCTCTCTCTCTGGCCCTTCCCTGCTCACCCTTGCATGTTCTCTCTCTCCCTCTCTCAAAATAAATAAACTTAAAAAATACCTTATTTGATGTAACAGAACAGAAATTCCACATGTAGCTACTTAGAACATTCTGAAAAATAAATTTTAAAAAATGAAAAAGAGGAATCATTATAAACATCTACACAGAAAAATTAGGATATGGATTTTACCCATACTCCAAAATCCCATTTCCAGTGGCTCTGGCTCATCTTCTCTACCCTATGGGGACTGGATGTAGGCAGATAATAATAGAACAAAGGAGGAGAGCTTTTCTGCCATTATTACAGAGTTTTACTTAGAAGGAAAGAACATTTCAGGTTCCTGATATCCCTATCAATACAAATAAATCCAAACATAAATTAAACCCACACCTTTCTGACATCACAGATGTTAAAATTTGATTCTATTGATAAAGCACTCGACTGCTAGCGTATTATTAAAAAATTATTCTAATAACAACACATATTTTGTTAGATATTTGTGACATTACAGTGCCTATAAAAACACATCTACCCAGCAATAAGATGGACCTAAGCTTGAATCCTTATTAAATTTCTGTTTAGCTAGATGCCTTGGATAAGTTACATGGCCATTTTTAAATCTCAATCTCTTCATCTATAAAAATTGGATAAATGATGCCTAATCTATCTGAAAATGTTGCTCTGAGCATTTAATGAGGTAATCACATAAAGAGCTCCACACAGTGGTTGCTTCATGTTCCATGTAAATTATGAGTGATTATTCTAGCTGTTTACTCCAGGATGGTCATTATCATTATCACTGTTTTGTCACCCTGTGCCTTCGCTTGTTCCTTCTTCCTCTAACCCCAGTGCCTAGCATAATTCTTGATACTAAAGTGAGACTCAGAACATTTCTGATGGAAGAATAAATGAATAAAGATACTAGTGAACTAATGGCAATAAGATTGAATGGGCTCTTGGGAGAGCTGAGTAGCCCTTAAGCCTATTCTCATAAAGTATGGGTAGGCACAATTTTTTCTGTAAAAAGCCAAAGAGTAAATATTTTAGGTTTTGTGAGCCATAAGGTCTCTTACAACTATTCAACTCTGCCATTGTAGCATGAAAGCCACCATCAACCATGCATAAGCAAACAAGCATGGCTGTGTTCCAATAAAACATTATTTATGGAACTGAAACTTGAATTTCATATAGCTGGCCTGTGTCATAAAATGTATTCTTTTGCAACTTTTGTTCAACCATTTAAAAGTGCAAAAATTAGTGTCAGCCCACAGACCACAGAAAAATAGGCAGTGGGCTGGATTTGACCTGTGCCCGTGATTTGTCGGCCTTTGAGCTGAAAACAACAACAACAACAACAACAAAACAACATGTAATCAAAACTGGAGGGAAGTTATGGCTTTTTAGTCAATGTCCATTAGGCCTTTTTATAAGGATAGGAAAAGGATGTCTTTGGAACTCCTGCATTTCCTTGAAAATATGAGACCCTCTCTAGGGAAGATGTTGCACATGAACTTAGATAATTTTTGTAAAATTCCTCAGTTTTTTCCTTAAGTCAGCAATGTCTAGAAATAAGTTGAGTTTTAACCTCACCTCTGTTAGCTATGTAGCCTTGGGAAAGCCATCCAAAAGCTTCATTTCATCATGTGGAAAATGAGCATAATTCCTATTCTTCAGGGTTGCTGTTATTAGTGTATATATACTGCCCTGCCATCTGATAGGTACTCAATACATTTTAGCAACAAATACACTTTGATATTTAGTGTTTGAAAGCTATTATTTCTTGAGCAAGTTCCATTTTCTCCAGCTAATTCCAAGCTATGTTGGAATTTTACTTCTCAAACAGTGTTCTTGTAGCCACAGGTGGGATTATCTATTAAGATGGTCATACTTTTCTTGTTCTTAGTGCTAGAATAGGAAACTGAAAAGAATGAAAACATAAATCTTGACTCAACAGCACAGTCTTTCCATGCAAACCAAGTACAATCAAATTTGTGGGTTATAATGTCTAAAATATAAATGGGAAGAGTGGAAATTTCATTTGCTTTGTGCCATGCCATACTTTCAGCCCCAAGATGCTATCTTCCACAAAACAGCCTGGAAAGCTATTGGCTCAATGAGTGGAGGGCCTCAGCCAGGGATTGCAAATTTCATACAAACTCAAGATACCTTTTAACTTGCACAGTGATTCTGAAGTAATAATAATTAACGGAAAACAAAACAAAACAAAAACATGAGACATGTATTTTTCTTCCACACCAAAAAAAAAAAAAAATTGAGGTATCTATAACCAATTAGAACCTGAAATTTCATAAGACAATATGATGTGAAGCTAAGTTTGACTGTTTTTGTTAGCAGGTTCATGCTTAACTATGGGACTGCAGTAAAAAAATATATATCAAACTTGGAGGGAGAGACACTAGAGGAAGATTCTCTGCTTATAAAGCAGAAAAGAGGGGTGCCCAGGTGGCTCAGTCAGTTGAGCATCTGACTCTTGATTTCAGCTCAGGTCATGATCCCACGGTTCATGAGATGGAGATACAAGTCAGGCTCTGCGCTGACAGCACTGAGCCTGCTTGGGATTCTCTGTCTCCCGCGCTGTCTGCCCCAACCCTCACAGGTGTGCACTCTCTCTCTCTCTCTCAAAATAAATATTTAAAATAAATAAATAGGGGCGCCTGGGTGGCTCAGTTGGTTAAGCGGCCGACTTCGGCTCAGGTCATGATCTCGAGGTCCGTGAGTTCGAGCCCCGCGTCGGGCTCTGTGCTGACAGCTCAGAGCCTGGAGCCTGTTTCAGATTAAATAAAATAAATAAATAATAAATAAGCAAACAAAATAAAAAAATGGGTATCTATTTTTTAAAAAGCAAAAATGGAATGGCCCAATTCAAAGAGGAGGAGAATAAGAGGTCAAATTGCATTTCTTCTGTGCTGAGCCCTGTGCTTCATGCCCATGCAGCATTATGGAAGGTGGCGGGATCTCAGAAAGGGGAGACATACGCATGCCAGAAAACCTGGAACCAGTCCCAGAGTGCTCAGGCTCAATGGAAGCCACTGACTGAGTGACTGAGTGATGGAGTTGAGGTCCCTGAGAAGTTTGTAACTCACTTACAAGTGCCTGACAGGGACTTGAGTACTATTTTAGTAAAAGTAATGCTAGTCACTCTAACAAATTCCAGTATGTATGTGTGTATGTGTGTGTGTGTATTCTCTATACTCAAATGTATTTCCTGTATACCCAAACACCAATGGTTGTTTGTTTCTCATTCACATCAAGTCCAAATAGCTGTTTGTGATTAAGGAGATGGCTCTCCTTCAGGCTTCCAGGTTCCCTTCCTCTTGGCCTCTATCATCTTCTACCCTGTCTTCTATATTCATGTGAAGCAAGTGGATGGGAAAGAATATGCAGAGTTATGTATGAGAAGGTTTTTAGGTTCAGTTCCCCCGTGGCCAGACCTAGAGATGAAGATTTGCGTGTATGTGATTTTTTTTTAACAAGTGATCCCAGTAACACCTGTCTGGGAAGTAAGTAGGTCAGGGAGAAATTGAACTGCAATTAGTTGCCAAGACAACTCACCTCATGCCACAGAGAGATCAGGAGCTAGAATGGTCCATCTGAGAAATTCCAAATTGGACCTCTGCTTTCAGCCAAAATGGAGTAATAGGGACTGAATTTACTTTTGCTCCTTAAATAAGTAGACAATCAGTAAAAATACATGAAATAACACTTTAAAGGCATTGGACAACAGCCGTATTTTCAGTCCGAGTAATTTGAGACTTGGTCAATAGCATAAAACAGCAATGCTTTAATTTCAAAGGAGCTGAGAAATGACATCCAGAAAACATATGACCAAGAAAAAATGAAATGAATTTGATAAATAGCTAGCTAGACTCTCCTAGAGGAACCAATTTTAACTGCTCTACCACATAGCAGGATGGGGAGAAGAGCACAGCACATTATGAAACATGGGCACCACTTCCAATCTAATCTAAGAACAGGGGTTCCTACTGCTGAGTTTTGAGTTGCTCACATTACAGTGATGAAACTCCTCCTCTGTCTTACCAGATCTTCAAGAAAAGCTTATAGTCAAATATAAAGAAAGACCTATTTTGGTGGTTGTTACTGTTTTTCTTTTTGCTTTGTTTCATTTTGTTGTGTTTTTGGTGGAAACCCAAGGTTAGGAGTGAGTTCAACATTTGCACAAATGATCAAATGAAAATAAAAGAATGGCAGCAAAGAATCTAACAGAGGCAAGAATTAGGATTCAGAAGATTAATTATAATACCTCCTACACACATACACACACCCTTGCATAAACACACACATACTCATATCCACAAATTCACAGAATTATTGGAGAGAAAATTGAGCTTTCCATAAGATATGAAATGGAGTTTTAAATTCATCTTCTCTAGGGGAGTCTGGGTGGCTCAGTTGGTTAAGCATCCAACTTCAGCTCAGGTCACCATCTCATGGTTTATGGGTTCAAACCCCCAGCCTGGAGCCTGCTTCAGATTCTGTGTCTCCCTCTACTATCTCTGCCCCTCCCCCGCTCATTCACGCTCTCTCTCTCTCTCTCTCTCTCTCTCTCTCAAAAATGAATAAACATTAAGAACAATTTAAATTCACCTTCTCTATATCTTGATGGTGAAGAGGGACTCTGAGAGACATGTAGCTCACAACTCTTGTTTCATAAGCTTATAATACACATATACAGAGATAAACTAGGTTTTCCTTTCCCTTTTCTGAATGTCCTTTGCCATGACTCTGACCATTTGAACCTGGAAAATGAAGTGATCCTTAAACAAAAGAACTATTGGCAATATACTATTCCCCTAGAACTCTTAAGGTAATGAATGTAATTTTAACTATGTGACATCTTTCTAGTTCCCATTAACTGACTGCCATCTAATGCTACAATTGCAGCAGTCAATCCCAGGCTCTTCTAGCACTTGAAATCCAGCCAATAGCAGCCTGTGTTATCGTCTTCTGGAAGACCTACAAAGGGGGTTAATTGTATCATATGTGTCAACACACCGATCCTTAAGGGACCAAGTGCCATTTTGACTGACAGTCAAGCAGTCACCATTTGAGGATGCTATGGTCCCAATGTGTAGAGATCCACCAGTAGCAGAGGACCCTGCACTACAGAAGCCGGGTGCCCACCCAGAAAGCCTGTGCAGTAGGGATTGAAGAGGGATTACTTAGGGCAGAACCCACAGTCTCCCAGGAAGTGCCTTGTCCACATGATGATCTTTGTCCCAGTGCTTCATTCTTTTGATTAACTATAAACCACCTTTTATTAAACTATGAAAATTATCTTTCAGCAAAAGGTAATGTTGACAGTTGTGTTTGCTCTCAGCAAACTCGTAAAATGGGAACATCAACCCACAAGATCTGAAGACAAAGAACTTGTCTTGGATCAAGTTTTAAGCATCGGTTCTGCTCTCTTCACAGAAAGGCACAAGGTAGTAGAGGAGGACCAGTGGAAAGATTTCTTTCTAAACTTCCAAAAAGATCCAGTAGCCTGCTTGAGGAACCTGGGGAAGTGTTACAGTAAAATGTTCATGTGTTAGTCCCCACCTAATTTCCTCACTTCTTCCTCTCCAATGCCTCCTGGCTGGACTCTCTGAGACAGTCCAGTCACAGACTCACATCTATGCTTCTTAAGTAAAGCCTGAAAGAGATGGACAGTACTGACGGCAGTAGCTCACATTTATCGACTCATTTTGTGGCTCAGGCTTTGTTCTAAGTGCTTCCTGGGTATTTACTGATTCAAGAACAACCCTGTGAGAAAACTGAGGCCCAGAGACGCTAAGTACGTCGAACAAAGTTTGGCATGTCACACAGCTGGAAAACCATCCCAAGCAATTTGAGACCAGAGCCATCATTCTTTTTAAATATACTGTATCTAAGGGTTTTTTTCTCCTACTTTGAATTAAACCATTCTTCCAGACCAAGGATCTAGTGCCCCTGACATCACTGCACAGTGCCTGGTGCCATGTCATTTACAGTTACTGCTTATCTTGTCTTTGCCTTCTCCTCTCTTCAAGGCTATGACTCTGTAGCTCTCAATCCCAGCACTCCTTCCCCTAAACATGAACTGCATTTATAACACTTGACAGGATGCTCTGTATGGCCACTGCACTTTACAACCTCAGGAGCACTAGTTACATAAACTATAATGTGAATGATATCCCCGAGGCTGTCCAACATGGCAGCCCTGGGGTGAGGCTTATCTTGCAAGACGCTTTCTTATTCAAGTTTGGGTTCCATGCTTACTGATGTAGTCTTCCATCCACTCCACCTTACGGACTGAAATTGTGTTCTTTAAATGTTGGTCTGTTATTTTGGACCTTCACATTCTCCTGGTTCTTATCATACCATTTCCATAGAAGTGTGTTTTGCTTCCCTGTGGTTGGTCAAAGCTTCTTTAGTAGTCGTTCTTAGGAAGAAATGATCATGAATTCACATCCCTGACTAGCTCCCTATCCCCACCACAACACTGGTTCTCTAGGAATCTGTGCCCAAAGGACATCACCAGGCAAAAGAACACTTGTCATTACTAGTTCGTTTTTCTGTCCTAATTTTTTATGTAGCTGCTTATGTACAAGTTGGAATGAATGACCTAGAAACCCTAAACGTCTCATTTACTGTATTTGGTGTTTCTAAGCTACAGTCCATCTTTTCTTTCCCCTCTTCCCTCCCACACCCCTTTTGGTCTTTCAAAGATTGGGATATGAAAGGTACATCTTACTGCACCCATTGTATGAAATAAAAGAGAACCCCCAAAAGGAAAACATATATTATAAGCATAATTATATTTAAATGTTTATATATATGATTACTATATTAGTAATAGTTTATTGTAGAATATTTGATTAGTACAAAAACACTAAAAATATGTTAATCACATAGTGACAGCAATCTCAGTTGCTAGATGATAAATTATTCCTCTAATTATTCTATAATTCTATATTTGTGTTTACATCTGTATCATACTTGTGTGGGTACTTCCACTTGTAAAAGTTTTTAAGCAGGGGCACCTGGGTGGCTCAGTCAGTTAAGCATCCAACTTCAGTTCAGGTCATGATCTTGCAATTTGTGAGTTCGAGCCCAACACCAGACCCTGTGCTGACAGCTCTGAGCCTGGTTCCTGCTTCAGATTCTGTGTCTCCCTCTCTCTCTGCCCCTCCTCCCCTTGCACTCTGTCTTTCTCTCTCTCAAAAATAAATAAACATTTAAAATTTTTTTAAAAGGTTTTAAAGCAAAATAGGAACCTGATTATAGCTGTGTCCCAACCCCCCCCCCCCCACCACCGAAAGCAGTATTTGACAGTTGCATAAAAACTTGGGTCAAAAGAGGAGAATCTGAAGTCTGAAAAAAACCCCAAATGAGAAAGAACACAGGCATGAACTAATATGAATGCAGTAAAAATGCAAAGAAGGTGACAGATGAGAGGATTTCTCTTAGCATTTCTCTAAGTCAGTCTCTCTCTCTCTCCCCCAGAGTCCTGAAGGAAATCAGAAGGCAGCTGCCCCCAGATGAGTTATGGTTTCAAATGTGACCACCTCTTTTTTTTTTTTTTTTTGAAATTTGGGAACTGTCTTAAACACACCGTCATTTATTTGCCTACAGTTTTGCCATTCCACTTCTAATTCTAGTAGCCAGGAAAAATGTTACGGTAGGAAAAAGAATGGAATTTATGGTGTGCACATTTTAAGACTTTCATGGCTGCCATCTTATATTATCACCACATTTAATTTGTGTGAATTAGAGAGTTGTGTACTCCCTGACTTAGGCTTGCCTATCATGTTCCGTTGGTGTGACATATATATATATACTCTTTGTTGCTTGCCACAAATTAAATATCCAGCATTCTAATCCACTCTCAAATGTGCATCCAATCTCATTTTTAGATCAGGGGTCCAGAAACATGACTCCTCTTGGGAGACAAAAACAAGCAATGCTCATGGTAGAAAACTACTAAATGCTTGATGCAAGAATGTGTTGGAGCAGGTATCATCATAACTGAACCCTAGCATTAATTTTTAAATGGTGCACTTGAAACAAAGAACCCATTGATACAAAACAGGATAAATGTTCAAACTGTGTTTCATTAAGGTAATTCAATAGTTTTGTTTGAAGTGTGGTGTAAAAGTCCTCAGAGTGGAATTTTTTTATAAGTAATCAGATGATTATTTACCATTCCTTGGTGCTTCCTGGGCACCATGGGGGTTAGACCATCGATTCATCTCTGTAATTACCATTGTCTTCTTTAAATTGATTTACCCATGTAACTAAGTCAAGTGGATTGGTCCCTGGGCAAGTAACGCATTCCCCTGTTAGGCCACTGTCTTCTGATGTAGACTGGCACGGAAATACCTGTTCGCTATAGACTTTCCTGGAAGATGAGCCCTGAGAAAATTGTGCAATCATTGAGCTAAATCCGGGGAGAAGGAAAAAAATAGAAAATTGCCAGAACATGTGTCTGCTCCTTCTTTTGGAAAATGAAGGAGAAAAAAACTCCCAACAGACCAATCAACAAATTTCCAACCTTATTTAGAGCTGGGTATTTTCAGCAGCTCTCTTATACAGCACAGCATGGGCTCCAGCCATTGTTTTTCCTGGCTACATAAGTAGATGGCTTTTTATAGGAATTAACTGCATCATTCTAAAACAACTATGTGTCTGAGTTCATTTAAAGCTATATATAAATACAAGGGTGGATTTTTAGAGTTTCATCATAGGAAACAGTAGCCGAATATGGAAACAGTTGTATTTGGCAAAGTCAGAAGAGTGAAGTCAAAATTACTGTGAAGAACACAGAAATAAAGTTGTCCTCGTGATCTCAGCCCCTAGGGACTTTTTCACTCTCTTTTGTACTTTAAGACCTTGGTCCAGAAAAAAGAAAAACACTAGCACATGTCTGATTAAACTAATATTTATATTTCCCCACACAATTTGATAGTTGAGTTCATGAAAAATCTCCACAAGATGGTGTTTTTAAAAAACTTTTTACATTAAAAAAGAAAAATACATATTTTTGAAATATATTTAAATTTACTAAGTGCTTATTTACAAAGTGTTAGCATAAATACTGGGACTTTTGGAGAGGGTTATGCGAATATATAAAGATTACATAGGCATTGATCTTGTGCTTGGAGGTGCAGAAAATCTACCTTGAAGAACAAGGAGCTGAGTCGACACACGTTACGGAAAGACCAAACACATCTTGGGGGGAGGACTGTTTGGTGCATGCAGTCTCAGGTTTCCAAGTGGAAATGTCCTGTTTGGGGAAGGAGAAGCCACTTAAACGCTCTGTTACCTTGTCATTCTATCCTAGAAGTATGGCAAACGTAGCTTGCCCTCTATATCAACCTGGGAACAGGTAAGCTGACAAGAAAAAAATGGAATGTTTATCAGATTTTTGTGGTTTTTGTCTAATTTTCATTTTTGTTTTATTGTACTAAGAACACCGACCATGAGATCCACCCCCTTAACATATTTTTCAGTGTGCAAAGCAGTATTTTTATCTAAATATCACAACGTAGCAAATCTCTAGAGCTTGTTCATCTCGATATAACTAAATAGTAACTCCACATTTGCCCCTACTCCTGGCCTCTAGCAGCCACTGTTCTGCTTTCTGCTTTTATCAGTCTGGCTCTTGTAGATAGTCCACGTAAATGGAATCATGTGGTACTTGTCCTGTGTAACTGGCTTGTTTCACTTAGCATAATGTCCTCAAGATTCGTACATGTTATCTAATATTGCATAATTCTTGTTCTTTTCTTTTAAGGCTGAATAATATTCCATGTGTATAACAGATTTTCTTATTCTGTTTATCTGTCAATGGACAGTTAGGTTGTTTCCATATTTGGGCTATTGTGAATAGTGTTGCAATGAACAAGGAAGCACTAATATCTCTTTGAGATCCTGTTTTTAATCCTTTTGTATAAATACCCAGAAGTGGATTTACTGGATCACATGGTTTTTATATTTTTAATATTTTGTCATTTATTGTAGCTTTGTAATATATTTTGAAATCAGGAAGTATGATGCCTCCAGCTTTGTTTTTTCTTTGTTTGGTCTCTTTGGAATTTTTTGTGATTCTGTATGAATTTTAGAATTCTTTTCTATCTTTCTGTAAAGTATTTTCATAGAGATTGCATTGAACCTACATATCACTTTGGGTAGTATGGACATTTTAATGATAATAAATCTTCCAATCCATGAACATGCAATGTCTTTCCATTTGGTTGTGTCTTCTTTAATTTTCTTCAATAATGTTTTATAATTTTCAGTGTATGCATTTTTCATCTCTTCAGCCAAGTTTATTCCTAAATATTCTGTTATTTTTCAGGCTACTGTTAATGGAATTGTTTTCCTAATTTCCTTTCCAGATAGTTTGTTGTTAGTGCTTAGAAACACAACTGATTTTGTATGTTGATTTGTATCCTGCTACTTTGCTAAATTCAATTATTAATTATAACAGGGCTTTTTTGTTTTTGTTTCTATAGCACCTTTAGAGTTTTATTTACATGTATATATACGTATATACATGTCATCTGCAAACAGTGGTAATTTTGCTTCTTTCTTTATAAACTGGAGAGCTTTTATTTCTTTTCTTGCCTAATTTCTCTGACTAGGTCTTCCAGTACCATGTCAGACAGAAGTGGTGAGAGTAAGCACCCTTGTTTTGTTCCTGATTTTAGAGGGAAAGCTTTCAATATGGTGTTAGATGTGGCTTTTCATGTAAGTTGGGTTCATTCCCCTCTATTCCTAGTTTATTGAGTATTTTAACATGAAAAGGTGTTGAATTTTATCAAATGCTTTTTCTGCATCTATTAAGATAATCACGTGATTTTTATCCTTAATTCTGTTAATGTGATATACCATGCTAATTGATTTTCATATGTTAAACATTAAACTATCCTTGCATCCCAGGGATAAATTCCACTTGCTCATGGTGTGTGATCCTTTTAACATGCTGTTAAATTTTGTTTGCTAGTATTTTGCTGAGGATTTTGTATCTATATTCATTAGAGATATTGGCCTGCAGTTTTCTTTTATTGTGGTGTCTTTTTTTCATTTAAACTTTAGTTACTTAAAATACAGTGCAATATTGGTTTCAGGAGTAGAATTCAGTGATTCATCACTTACATACAACACCCAGTGATATATGTGTACTTACTCCTTAATACCCATCCTCCATCTAACCCATCTCCCACACACCTCTTTCAATCAACCCTCAATTTGTTGTAATTAAGATCATTAAGATCTCTTGTGGTTTGTTTCTCTCTCTTCTCTTTTCCCCTCCCTCCCATATGTTCATCTGTTATGTTTCTTAAATTCCACATAGGAATCAAATCATATATTCGTCTTTCTCTGATTGACTTATTTCATTTAGCATACTACATTCTAGCTCCACACATGTCACTGCAAGTGGCAAGATTTCATTCTTTTTGATGGCTGAGTAATATTCCATTATATCCGTTATGTATATATATATATACACATACATACCACATCTTCTTTATCCATTAGTCAGTCAATGGACACTTGGGCTCCATCCATAGTTTATTATTTATAATTCTGCTATAAATATTGAGGTGCATGTACCCCTTCAAATCTGTATTTTGTATTCTTTGGGGAAATACCTAATAGTGCAATTGCTGGGTTGTAGGGTAGCTCTATTTTTAGTTTCTTGAGGAACCTCCATACTGTTCTCTAGAGTGCCTGCACCAGTTCGCATTCCCACTAATAGTACAAAAAGATTCCTCTTTCTCCACATCCTCATCAATACCTGTTGTTTCATGCATTGTTAATTTCAGCTATTCTGACAAATGTGAGGTAGTATCTCATTGTGGTTTTCATTTGTATTTCCTTGATGATGAGTGATGTTGAGCATCTTTTCATGTGTCTGTTAGTCATCTGGATGTCTTCTTTGGAGAAGTTTCTATTCATGCCTTCTGCCCATTTGTTAACTGGTTTATTTGTTTATTGGGTGTTGAGTATGCTAAGGTCTTTAGATTTTTGATACTAACGCTTTATCCAATATGTCATTTGGAAACATCTCCCATTCCATTGGTTGCCTTTTAGCTTTGTTGATTGTTTCCTTTACTGTGCAAAAGCTTTTTATCTTGATGAGGTACCAATAGTTCATTCTTGCTTTTATTTCCCTTACTTTGGGGATGTGTCAAGTAAGAAATTGCTGCGGCTGAGGTCAGAGAGGTTTTTTCCTGCTTTCTCCTCTAGGGTTTTGATGGTTTCCTGTCTTACATTCAATTCAGGTCCTTTATCCATTTTGAGTTTGTTTTTGTGTATGGTGTAAGAAAGTGGTCCAGGTTTGGGGCACCTGGGTGGCTCAGTCAGTTAAGTGTCCGACTTCTGCTCAGGTCATGATTTCACGGTTTGTGGATTTGAGCCCCACGTTGGGCTCTGTTCTTACAGCTCAGAGCCTGGAGCCTGCTTAGGATTCTGTGTCTCCTTCTCTCTGCCCTTCCACTGCTCATGCTTTCTCTCTCTCTCTCTCTCTCTCTCTCAAAAATAAATAAACATTAAAAAAAAATTTTTAAGTGGTCCAGGTTCATTCTTCTGCATGTGACCATCCAGTTTTCCCAACAACATTTGCTGAAGAGCCTGTCGTTTTTCCACTAGATATTCTTTCTTGCTTTGTTGAAAATCAGCTGACCATATAGTGTGGACCATTTCTGTGTTTCCTATTCTGTTTCGTTGATCTATGTGTCTGTGTTTGTGCCAGCACTATACTGTCCTAATGACTACAGCTTTGTAATATAGCTTGAAATCTGGAATCATGATGCCTCCAGTTTTGTTTTTCTTTTTGAAGTTTGCTTTGACTATTTGGGGTCATTTGTGGTTCCATACAAATTTTAGGATTGTTTGTTTTAGCTCTGTGAAAAACGCTGGTGGTATTTTGACAGGATTTTATTAAATATGTAGATTGCTTTGGGTAATATGGACATTTTATCAATGTGTGTTCTTCCCACCCATGAGCATAGAATACTTTTCCATTTCTTTGTGTCCTCTTCAATTTCTTCCATAAGTGTTCTATAGTTTTCAAAGTATAGATCTTTTACCTCTTTTGTTAGGTTTATTCCTGGGTATCTTCCCCCACTCCCCCAGATTTCTTGTTTTTTGTTGCAATTACTAGTGGGATAGATTCCTTGATTTCTTTTTTGTTGCCTCGTTATTGGTGTACAGAAATGGAGCCTATTTTTGCATGTTACTTTTATATCCTATGACTTTGCTGAGTTAATATATTAGCTCTAGCAATTTTTTGATAGAGTCTTTCAGGTTTTCTACATAGAGTATCTTATCATCTGCAAATAGTGAAAGTTTGACTCCTTCCTTGCCGATTTGGATGCCTTTTGTTTCTTTTTGTTGTCTGATTGCTGAGGCTAACACTTCTAGTATTTTATATTAAATGGTAATGGTGAGAGTGGACATCATTGTCTTTTTTCTGGCCATAGAGAAATGCTTTCAGTTTTTCCCCATCCAGGATGATATTAGCTGTGGGTCTTTTGTAAATGGACTTCATGATCCTGAGGTATGTTCCACCTATCCCTACTTTGTTGAGGGTTTTTATCAAGAATGGATGGTGTCTTTTGAAAATGCTTTTTCTGCTTCTATTTACAGTATCATATGATTCTTATCCTTTCTTTTATTAATGTGGTATATCATATTGAGTGATTTGTGAATATTGAACCAGCCCTGGAGCCCAGGAAAAAATCCCACTTGATCATGGTGAATAATTCTTTTAATGTACTGTTGAATTTGCTTTGCTAATTATCTTGTTGAGAATTTTTGCATCCATGTTCATTAGGATATTGGCCTGTGATTCCCCTTTTTAGTGGGATCTTTGTCTGGTTTTGGAATCAAGGTAATGCTGACCTCATAGAATGAGTTTAGAAGTTTTCCTTCCATTTCTATTTTTTGGAACAGTTTGAGAAGAATAAGTGTTAACTCTTCTTTAAATGTCTAGTAGAATTCCCTGGGGAAGCCATCTGGCCCAGGACTCTGGTTTGTTGGGAGATTTTTGATTACTGATTCAGTTTCTTTGCTGGTTATGGGTCTATGTAAATTTTCTATTTCTTCCTGTTTCAGTTTGTGTAGTTTGTGAATTTCTAGGAATTTATCCATTCCTTGAGATTGCCCAGTTTGTTGGCATATAATTTTTTATGTGTATTCTCTTCTAATTGTTTGTATTTCTGTGGTGTTAGTTGTGATCTTTCCTCATTCATTTATGATTTTATCTATTTGGGTGTTTTCTCTTTTATTTTTGGTAAGTCTGGTTAGGGGTTTATCAATTTTGTTAATTCTTTCAAAGAAACACCTCTTAGTTTCATTAATCTGTTCTACTTTTTTTTGTTTGTTTCTATATAATTTATTTCTGCTTTAATCTTTATTATTTTCCTTTTTCTCCTGGCTCTGGGCTTTATTTAGTGTTCCTTTCTTGTGATGTCTTACTCTAACTTTGGTATCAAGGTAAAGCTGGCCTCATAACATGACTTTGGAAGTGTTCTCTTTAGTTTTTTAGAAGAGTTTGAGAATTATCATTAATTCTTTGAATGTTTGATCACAATCAAGAGTGAAAATATCTGCTCGTGGGCTTTTCTTTGTTGGGAGGGTTTTTTTTTATTACTAATTCAATTTCCCTACCAATTATGGATCTATTCACATTTCCTATTTCTTTATGGTTGAGATGATTCTATGTTTCTTAGAATCTATCTATTTCTTCTAGGTTATCCAACTTATGGGCTATATTTGGTCAGGGTGGCCTTTTGTGATCTCTTTTATTTCTGTAGCATCAGTTGTAATGTCTCCTTTTTTATTTCTGAGTTTATTTATTTGAGTCTTCTTTTTTTGTTTTTGTTATAGGTCTAGCTAATACTTTGTCAATGTTTTTATATTTTCCAAAAACCAACTTTTAGTTTTGCTGATGTTTTCTATTTTTTCTGTGTTCTATTTTGTGCTTTGATCTTTATGATTTTTTTCCTCCTACTATCTTTATACTGAGTTTGTTCTTATTTTCTACCATTCTTTGAGTATAAAGTTAGACTGTTTATTTGACATCTTTTTTTTCTTTTTTAAACATAATAAGCATTCATAGCTATAAATTTTTCTTAGTACTGCTTTTGCTGTACCCTGTTAAGTTTTGGTGCATTATTTTTTTGTCTTTGTTTGTTTCAAGATAATTTCTAGGGGTACCTAGGTGGCCCTAGTTAAGAGTCCAACTTTGGCTCAGGACATGATCTCATGGTTGATGAGTTTGAGCCCCACATTGGGGTCTCTGCTGTCAGCACAGAGCCTGCTTCAGATCTTCTGCCTCCCTCTCTCTGCCCTCTCTCTGCATGCACTTTCTCTCTCAAAAATAAACAATTTTTAAAAAGATAATTTCTAATTTTCCTTTTGATTTCTTCTTTGACTCATTCATTGCTCAAGTATGTTGCTTATATTTTCACACATTTGTGAATATTCAAGTTTTCCTTCTGCTAATGATTTCTAGTTTTATTTCAATGTGATCAGAAAAGACATCTGGGGGACACTTGGGTGCCTCAGTCTGCTAAGCGTCCAACTCTTGATTTCTGCTCAGGTCATGATCTCATGGTTCATGATCTTGAGGCCCCCACTGGGCTCCACACTGACAGTGCAGAGCCTGCTTAGGATTCTCTCTCTCCCTCTCTCTCTACCCCTCCCCTTGCTCTCTCTCTCTGTTTCTCAAAATAAATAAATAAACATTAAAAAAAAGACAGGGTTGCCTGGGTGGCTCAGTTGGTTAAGTGTTTGACTTCAGCTCAGATCATGATCTCACAGCTCATGAGTTCAAGCCCCATCCTGTCAGGCTCTGTGCAGACAGCTCAGAGCCTGGAGCCTGCTTTGAATTCTGTGTCTCCCTCTCTCTCTGATCCTCCCCCATTCTCTCTCTCTCTCTCTCTCTCTCTCAAAAAAAGAACATTAAAAATTATTTTTAAAGACACTTGGTATAATTTCATTCTTCTAGAATTTGCTAAGTTTTGCTTATAACTTAACATGTGATCTATCCTGGAAAATGTTCCGTGTGCACTTGAGAAGAATATATATTCTATTGCTGTTGGGTGGGATGTTCTGTTAGGTGCATTTGGCCTAAGGGGGCCAATTTAAATCTTATTTTAGCATAATGGAAACTATCTATATCAATTTTGTTCCAGTCTCACCTTCCTAAATCATTCTGTTTAACCCAGAAACCTGTTCTCCCACACCTTCTCCAGCACTCCAGATGCCTCACTGATCTGTTTTTTTATTGTCAACAGTAGCATCAGTAGTTTAAGTTACCTGTATCTTATTATACCATCTGTTTATTCATTGTGAATATTCTTATTGCATATTTTCCTCTTTTAGAATATATGCTAAGGAAAGGCAAAGATTTTTGGCAGTGTTATGCACTGGTAAATAGTTCTTGTGATAAGATAGATTACCATTAAATTGTGTAGAATAAAAGAATAAGCAAAAAGCATTAATATTGCTAACCACTATTTATTTATTGATTAGGTTAAATGAATCTAATGTTAAAATCAGAACTTGAATCCCAGCTGGGGGGACACCTGGGTGGTTAGTCGGTTAAGCACTCAACTTCGGCTCAGGACATGATCTCACAGTTCACGAGTTCCAGCCCCGCCTCTGGCTCACAGCCTGGAGCCTGCTTCACATTCTGTGTCTCCCTCTCTCTATTCCCCTCCACCACTCATGCTCAGTCTCTCTCTCAAAAATAAAAACATTTGTTAAAAAATTTAAAAAAAAAGAACTTGAATCCCAGCTGGGATTCCCAACCTGGCTAAGTTATTTACATGTTCTGCACCTCAGTTTTCTCATCTGTAAAAAAATCATAGAATCTGACTCATTTGGTCATAAAAAATCAGTGAAATAATCACATAAAACAATCTACTGCAGTATCAAAGAATAGTAATTGTTGTTGTTAGAAGATAAATGTGATATGCTGAAGTTAAACTAAATCCACCTCATTTAACAACATAAGTAGCAAAATGTGTACTTTTCTTACCATTTCCAATAAATGGAAAAGTAATTGGCACTATTCAAGTCCATCCAAATGTCAGAGACTTACCCCAGCCTAGAGAATTTTTTTAATTTGATGGTGCTATTTCCAGCTAAAGACCAATGGACACAAGTAGGGAAAGTGCCTGGAAAGCATGAAGCCAAGTTTAAAACTGGAGAAGGGGAATACTACCAGAAAGAGTTTACTTGGATAATGCATCAGCTTGAACAAGATTGTTAATGGATTTGCATACATACCTTTAAATGGTACAATGATATTTATTTTTTATTAGACTGTTTTTAGAGCAGTTTTAGAGTTACGGCAAAATTGACAGGAAGGTACAGACATTTTCAATATACAGCCATCTTGCACATCCACACAGAACCCCCACAATCGAGATACTGAGCCAGAATGGTACTTTTGTTACAACAGATACACCTATCTTGAGACATCATTATCACCAAAACCCACATCTTGGATTTGTACATGTCAATGCTTTTCAGAAATTATATGACTTAGGATATGCTACCAAAACTAAAAAAATTTCCTCCCTGCATTTTTTCAGTTGCAGTGTAATTAACAAAATGTGATATTAGTTTGAGGTATAAATATAATGATTCAACAATTCTACACATTGCTCATTGCTAATCAAGATAAGTGCTAATCAAGATCCCTTATCTATTTCAAAGCTCCTCCCACTCACCTCCCCCCTGGCAACCATCAGTTTTTCTCTGTATTTAAAAGTCTATGTTTGGGAGATTTTTTTTGTCTCTCTGTTTATTTGTTTTGCTTCTAAAGTTCCACATGTAAGAGAAATCATGTGGTATTTGTCTTTCTCTGACTGACTTATTTCATTTAGAATTATACCCTCTAGGTCCATCCATGTTATTACAAATGGCAAGATCTCATTCTTATTTATGAGATTTATGAGTAAAATTCCATTGAATGTATATATATACTACTTCTTTGTTATTCATTCAACTATAGAGGGACACTTGGGTTCCTTCCATATCTTGACTATTGTAAATAATGCTTCAATAAACATGGAAGTGCATATATCTTTTCAAATTGAAGTTTTCCTTTTCTTTGGGAAAATACCCAATAATGGATCATATGGTAATTCTATTTTTTTTATTTAAATCCAAGTTAGTTAACATATAGTATAATAATGATTTCAGGAGTAGAATTTAGTGATATCTCACTTACATACACCACCTAGTGCTCATCCCAAGTGCCCTCCCTAATGCCCATCACCTATTTAGCCCATTCCCCCACCCAACATCCTTCCAGCAACCCTCAGTTTGTTCTCTGTATTTAAGAGTTGGTTTGCCTCCCTCTCTGTTTTTATCTTATTTTGCTCCCCCTCCCCTATGTTCATCTGTTTTGTTTCTTAAATTCCACATATGAGTGAAATCATATATTTGTCTTACTCTGACTAATTTCACTTAGCATAAGACACTGTAGTTCCATCCATTTTGTTGCAAATCGCAACATTTCATTCTTTTTGATTGCTTAGTAATATTCCTCAGTGTGTGTGTGTGTGTGTGTGTGTGTGTGTGTGTGTGTGTGTGTATGTGTGTGTATCACATCTTCCTTATCCATTTGTCAGTTGATGGACATTTGGGCTTTTTCCATAAATTGGCTATTGTTGATAGTGATGCTGTAAAAATTAGGGTACACTTTTGATTCAGCATTTTTATATCCTTTGACAAATACCTACTAGTGCAATTGCTTAGTCATAGGGTAGTTCTATTTTTAACTTTCTGAGTAACCTCCATACTGTTTTCCAGAGTGGCTGCACCAGTTTGTATTGCCATCAGCAGTGCAAAAGTGTTCCCCTTTCTCTACATCCTCGCCAACATTTATTGGTTCCTGAGTTGTTCATTTTAGCCATTCTGACAGATGTGATGTGGTATCTCATTGTGGTTTTGATTTGTATTTCCCTGATTATGAGTGATATTGAGCATTTTTTCATGTGTCTGTTAGTCATTGGGATGTCTTCTTTGGAAGTGTCTATTCATGTCTTTTGCCCATTTCTATTTTTAATATTTTGAGGAATCTCCATACTGTTTTTCCATAATGGCTGCACCAGTTGCATTCCCACCAACAGTGCATAAGGGTTTCTTCTTTTCCACATCCTCACCAACACTTGTTATTTCTTGTGTTTATGACCTTGACCCTTCTGACAGATATAAGGTGATATCTCATTGTAGTTTTGATTTGCATTTCTGTAATTATTAGTGATGTTGAACATCTTTACATGTGTCTTTTGGCCATCTGTATGTCTCCTTTGGAAAAAAAATGTGTATTCAGGTTCTCTGCCCATTTTCTAACCAGATTATGTGATTTTGCTTTTTGTTTGTTTGTTTTGTTTGTTTGTTTGTTGTATAAGTACTTAATATATTTTGGACATTAACCCCTTATCAGATATATCATTTGCAAATATCTTCTTCCATTAAGTAAATTGGCTTCTTGTTTTATTGTTATATTCCTTTACTCTGCAAAAGCTTTTCATTTTGATGTAGTTTTAAATAGTTTAATTTTGTTTCCCTTTCCTCAGCAGACATCTAGAAAAAAATGTTTCTACAGTGGATGTCAAATAAATGACCATTTATGTTTTCTTTTTATGGTTTCAGGCCTCACATTTAGATCGTTAATCCATTTTGAGTTTGTTTTTGTGTATGGTGTAAGAAAATGCACTTCATTCTTTTGCTTATAGCTGTCAAGCTTTCCCAACACCATTTGTTGAAGAAGATGTCTTTTCCCATTATATATTCTTGTGTCCTTTGTTGTAGATTAATTGACCCTGTAAATTTGGGTTTGTTTCTGGGCTGTCTAATCTGTTCCATTTATCTGTGTATCTATTTTTGTGCCAGTTCCACATTGTTTTTATTACTACATGTTTGGATTGTGATACCTCCAGCTATGTTTGGGTTGGGTATTTGGGGTCTTTTGGTATTGCTTTGGTTATTTGGGGTCTTTTGTGGTTCCATACAAATTTTAGTATTCTTTGTTTTAGTCCTGTGAAGAATTTTTTTGGCATTTTGATAGGGATTGCATTAAATCAGTAGATTGCTTTGGGTAATATGGACATTTTAACAATGTTGGTTCTTCCAATCCATGAGCATGGAATATCTTTTCAATTGTTTATATCATTTTCAGTTTCTTTTCTCAATGTTTTAAAATTTCAGAGTACAGGTCTTTCACTTTTTTGGTTAAGCTTATTTTTAGGTATTTTATTCTTTCTGGTGCAATTGTAAATGGGACTGTTTTCTTAATTTTCTGCTACTTTATTATAAGTGTAGAGAAATGCAATATACTTCTGTATATTAATTCTTATCCTTCAACTTTACTTAATTCATTTATCAGTTGCAGTAGTTTTCTGGTGCAGTCTTTTGGGTTTTCTATATACAGTATCATGTCATCTACAAATAGTGAAAGTGCTACTTCTTCTTTACCAATTTGGATGTCTTTCATATATTTTTTTGTCTGATTCCTGTGGCTGGGACTTACAATACTGTGTTGAATAAAAATGATGGAGTGGACATCCTTGTCTTATTCCTGATCTTAGAGGAAAAGCTCTCAGTTCTTTTTACCATTGAGTATGGTGTTAGCTGTGGATTTTCATATATGGTCTTTATTATGTTGAAGTATGTTTCCTCTAAACCCTTGTTAAGAGGTTTTATCATGAATGGCTGTTGTACTTTGTCAAATGTTTTTTGTTTTGTTTTGTTTTTTGTTTTTCTGTATCTACTGCGATGATCATATGGTTTTCATCCGTTCTCTTGTCACCACTAAACCAGACTCATGGGAAACTTAGAGGGAATTCTTCAAGTGGAAAGGAAACGTTATTATCAGGAGTAAAAAATCTATAGAAGGAAAAAAATTCACAGGTAAATGCAAAGAATAATAAAAGTAGTATATTAATCACTTATAAAACCAGTTTGGAGGTTAAATCACAAAAGCAGTAAAATTAATTTTATCTATAAAAATAAGTCAACTGTTCATAAAATAAAAGGATGTAACATATGACATCATATACAAAAAATGTGGGAGGGAGGTAAAAATTTTTGCTTTTACATTGGATTCAAACTTAAGTGACCATCTACTTAATATAGACTGCTATAAAAATAAGATGTTACATATGAAACTAATGGTTACCACAAATCAAAAACATGTAAGAGATGAAAAGAAAGGAATCCAAGCATAATATAAATGAAAACCATCATCACAAGGGAAGTGAGGAAGAGAAGAAGAAAGATAGCAAAGAACTACAAAAACAACCAAAAAATAAGTAACAAAATGGTAGCAAGTACACACCTATCATTAACTACTTTATATGTAAATGGACAAAATGCTCCAACCAAATGGTACAGACTCACTGAATGAATAGAAAGCAAGACCAATTTATATGCTGCCTACAGGAGACTCACTTTAGACCTAAAGATACATGCAGATTGAAAGTGAAGGGATGGAAAAACATTTACCATGCAAATAGAAGCAAAAGGAAAGATGGGGGAGTAATACTTATGCCAAACTAAACAAACTTTAAAAAAAAATACTGTAACAGACGTAAAGAAGGACATTACATAATGGTAAAGAAAATAATCCAACAAAAGGATACAACAATTGAAAATACTTATGCCTCCAACATGAAAACACCTAAATACATAAAGCAACTATTAACAGATATAAAGGAAGAAAATGAAAGAAATACAATAATAGTTGGGGACTTTAACACCCACCTACATCAATGGATAGATCATCCAGACAGAAAATCAACAAGGAAACAGTGGTTTTGAATGACATATTGGAGCAAATGGATATAACAGATACATTGAGAACATTCCATGCAAAAAGAACAGAATACAAATTCTTTTCAAGTACACATGGAACATTCTCCAGAATAGATGACATGTTAAGCCAATTCTCAATAAGTTCAAAAATATTAAAATTATATCATGCATCTTTTTTTTGTCATGTTTTTATTTATTTTTGAGAGAGAGAGAGAGAGAGAGAGCAAGCAGGGGAGGGGCAGAGAGAGAGGGAGACACAGACCTGAAGCAGGCTCCAGGCTCTGAGTTGTCAGCACAGAGCCTGATGCAGGGCTTGGATCCACGAACCATGAGATAGATCATGACCTGAGCTGAAGTCAGAGGTTTACCCAACTGAGCCCTATCATGCATCTTTTTAACCACAGTGGTATAAAACTAGAAATCAGTCGTAGGAAAAAATCCAGAAAGAACATAAATACATGGAGGCTAAATACATACTACTAAATAATAAATGGATCAACCAAAAAACCAAAAGGAAAACAAAAAATACATGGTGACAATTGAAAATAAAAACAATGGTCCAAATTCCTTGGGCCACCTCAAGAAAAAGAAAAATCTTAAATAAACAATATAACCATATACCTAAAGGAGCCTGAAAAAAAAGCAAAGCCAAAAGCCAATAGAAGAAAGGAAATAATAAAAATTAGAGCATAAATAAATGAAATAGAGATTAAAAACACAATAGAATAGATTAATAAAACCAGGACTTGGGTCTTGGAAAGATCAACAACATTGAGGAATCTTTTAGCCAGATCCATTAAGAGAAAAAGAGAGAGGACTCAAATAAATAAAATCAAAAATGAAGGAGAAGAGGTAATAACAGACACCACAGAAATACAAAGGATTATGAAAATATTATTAAAAATTATATGGCAAAAATTTGGACATCCTGAAGAAATGGATAAATTCCTAGAAACATAACCTCCCAAAACTGAATCGGGAATAAAGAGAACATTTGAACAAACCAATTACCAGCAATGAAATTAAATCAGTAATCAAAACCTCCCAACAAACAAAAGTCCAGGACCAGATAGCTTTACAGGTGAATTCTACTAAACACTTAGTGAGTTAATACCTATTCTTCTCAAGCTATTCCATAAATAGAAGAGGGAGGAAATTTTCAAAATACATTCTGGGAGACCAGCATTATGCTAATGCCAAAACCAGATAAAGACAATACAAGTAAAGAAAACTACAGTCCAGTATCTTAATGAACGTAGGTGCAAGAATCCTCAACAAAATATCAGTAAACTAAATCCAACAATACATTAAGAGAATCATTCACCACAATCAAGTGGAATTTATTCCAGGGGTGCCAGTGTGGTTCAATATTTACAAATCAGTCAACATGTTATATCACGTTAACAAGAGAAAGGATGAATACCATACCTTCTCTGCATTCTTAACAATGTCTTATTAGAAGAAAGGCAAAAAGACAATTTTCTTACACCATTCACGAAAACAAATTCAAAATGGATAAAGGACCTGAATGTAAGACAGGAAACCATCAAAACCCTCGAGGAGAAAGCAGGAAAAAACCTCTCTGACCTCAGCCGCAGCAATTTCTTACTTGACACATCCCCAAAGCAAGGGAATTAAAAGTCAAAATGAACTATTGGGAACTCATGAAGATAAAAAGCTTCTGCACAGCAAAGGAAACAATCAACAAAACTAAAAGGCAACCAACGGAATGGGAAAAGATATGTGCAAATGACATATCGGACAAAGGGCTAGTATCCAAAATCTATAAAGATCTCACCAAACTCCACACCCGAAAAACAAATAATACAGTGAAGAAATGGGCAGAAAACATGAATAGACACTTCTGTAAAGAAGACATCCAGATGGCCAACAGGCACATGAAAAGATGCTCAACGTTGCGCCTCATCAGGGAAATACAGATCAAAACCACACTCAGATATCACCTCATGCCAGTCAGAGTGGCCAAAATGAACAATCAGGAGACTATAGATGCTGGAGAGGATGTGGAGAAATGGGAACCCTCTTGCACTGTTGGTGGGAATGCAAACTGGCGCAGCCACTCTGGAAAACAGTGTGAGGTTCCTCAAAAAATTAAGAATAGACCTACCGTATGACCCAGCAATAGCACTGCTGGGAATTTACCCAAGGGATACAGGAGTGCTGATGCATAGGGGCACTTGTACCCCAATGTTTATAGCAGCACTTTCAACAATAGCCAAATTATCGAAAGAGCCTAAATGTCCATCAACTGATGAATGGATAAAGAAATTGTGGTTTATATACACAATGGAATACTACGTGGCAATGAGAAAGAATGAAATATGGCATTTGGTAGCAACGTGGATGGGAATGGAGAGTGTTTTGCTAAGTGAAATAAGTCATACAGAGAAAGACAGATACCATATGTTTTCACTCTTATGTGGATCCCGAGAAACTTAACAGAATACCATGGAGGAGGGGAAGGAAAAAAAAAAGGTTAGAGAGGGAGGGAGCCAAAACATAAGAGACTCTTAAAAACTGAGAACGAACTGAGGGTTGATGGGAGTGGGAGGGACGGAAGGGTGGGTGATGGGTATTGAGGAGGGCACCTGTTGGGATGAGCACTGGGTGTTGTATGGAAACCAATTTTACTATAAATTTCATCTTTATAAATAAATAAAAAATAATAAATAAATAAATAAAGGCAAAAAGACAATTAACCAGAACTTTCCAACACTGTGTTAAAAATATGGTGTTCTAAATATTAAGCTTTTAAAAGTCCACTCATGGCTATATGAAAATTATTCTTTAAACTAATAGTAACATTCTTCATTTCATTCTAATATTCTTTTCTACCATAACTACTAGAAAACCTTTTTTCTTCACACCACACCATCCTCTCTTCACTTTTACATCCTGTCTCAACCAGTTTTTTAGGTTTCTATTCACAGTTATGATCCTCCCTCCTGAAATGTCAGCTCTGGTCACCTAGGGGGAGATTAACCCCCACTGTAATTATGCCTACACTTGCAAGCTGATTGGAGAGTACCCCAATCACAGAAGCTAATTCTGTAAACATTTAGTATTCCTGTATAAACGTGGATTTAACCCTGAAATGGTCTGTAAACATACAAAATAGGTATATAAGGCACAGCTCAGAGCAAAAAAAGAAGTATGGTGTCCTGCCAAAATTTTCATGTGCTACTTGCTTAGATTGCCAAGCACTGTTCAGGGACCAGTATTACATGGGGCAGCCTTTGGACTGGGGTGACTTATTTCCCTGTGTTAATCAAATTTCTTATAAATCTATTCAATAAAGCTATTTTATATTTAAAATTTTGAATTATTTATTAAATCCCCGGTGTGTATGTATGAGTGTGTGTGTGTGTGTGTGTGTGTATGTGTGTTTAGCTTGTGTTTTAGGTATTGTTCGTTCTAGTGATTTATACAAATTTACTGAATTATTCAGAAGTAGATTAAAAAAAGAAGTAGAGAAATAAATTGAATATGAAAGGTAAAATAACATGTGGGCTAATCCACAGATTTTTCATTACATCCCATCCTAATGCAAGCTTTCATTTTGTTTTGTTTTTTAATTGTCAAGTTAAAATTCACTAAATTAGGTTAAAGGATGTCATCCAAATTAGAATAGTCAGAAAGATGGAGAAAAACTTGTCACAGCTAGATAATAAATAATTGATTGTCAAAGGATGTCTTGGAGGAAAGAAAATACACTTATGATAATATTTATGAGCCTTTATTAAAAACGTAGTTTAAATTCACAAAAGCTAAAAAGCAAACAAAAATGAGATGAAAACGAAGGTACAGCCATACTGTGTACAGATTTAGATTTTGATTCTCCACAGCCCTTTGTCTAAAATGTTGCAGCTGAAATTAGCCCTATTTAAAGATGGAACCATCCTTATACATCTGCATTTAACCAAATTCCTATCTTTACTTCATCTTCATTTAAATGTAGAATTTGAGGGGCACCTGGGTGGCTCACCTGGTTAAGCATTCAACTCTTGGTTTTCACCTTAGGTCATGATCTCATGGTTGGTTTGAGCCGTTCTGAGAGCCTGCTTGGGATTCTTTCTCTCTCTTCCTTTCTATCCCTCCCCTGCTGGCGTTTCTCTTTCTCTCTCTCTCTCTCTCTCTCTCTCTCTCTCTCTCTCTCTCAAAATAAATAAATAAAAATTAAATGTAGACCTGGAGACAATCTGCCTATTTTTCCAACTTTATTTTTTTTAATGTTTGTTTATTTCTGAGACAGAGAGAGACAGAGCATGAGTGGGGAGGGGCAGAGAGAGAGGGAGACACAGAATCTGAAGCAGGCTCCAGGCTCTGAGCTGTCAGCACAGAGCCCAATGCGGGGCTCAAACTCACAAACCATGAGATCATGACCCAAGCCAAAGTCAGTGGCTCAACCTACTGAGCCACCCAGGCACCCCTCAAACTTTATTCATCAGAAATGTTTGAAAACCCTTGCATTACCTTTTACTGCCTAAATCATGTAGGTTTGGACCAATCATAACTACCTTTTTGTCAAATCAAGTTTCTCCCAGCCCACATGACCAAATTGTGTCAATACTACTGAGAGACACTAGCTTTTTGACTTCAGAATCAATTTTAAATTCTTAATATACTTCTTTCTTTAACCTCTGACTCAAGAAAGAAAAGCCTGCAGGCAATGCCAATCCAACTTAATGTGATAGTTCTTTGTTTAACTGCATTTTACCAAAAGGAATAAAAATCTGTGTTACGATTTTATGCACCATGGTTTTTATACATCATTGGTTTTATAGTTTTGTTGAATATTACTTACTCTTTCTCATTAAATTTTCCTAGAACTTACTATATTTAAGATGTGGTAATATTTTCTTTTTTCAAAATGAAATATGAGTAGCCATTAAAAGTAGTTTACTGCAAAAGATTTGGTCTCACTTTCAGGTAACATTTTTTACTACATTTGCTTTCTACTTAATTTCAGAAATGTATCTAACTCTACTGAATTTATTTATTTCTCCTTAATGAATCAATGTAATTATGAGGGTTTCATCAATGTATAAGTACATACAGCTATTAACATAATGTTTGTATCTAATTTACCTTAAATCTCCGACTTGAAAAGGTTTTCCTTTCTTTTTATTTTATCTTAATGAAAACTCACTGTGTATATTAAGAATAATAATTAAAAGATAAGTCACATTTGAATTATGGAAGAATAGTCACAACCCTGAATAGTCACAATCATCTAGGATGATTAAATATCTGAATTTGACATTTTCTTCTTTCCCCAACTGGTACAAACATATGACACTTTATTTTTTCTAGTTCAAAAATCTCACGCAAAGTCAGCTACACTAGAAGCTGATGCTATTTGCTCTAACCTTTCTACAACACTGCCAGTTCAAGAAAACAGATGGTCTATTCTTAAGTAAGTATTTAAGGGGGAAAAAAAGAACAACTCTGCACCTAAATTGGAAAAGAATGAAAATGTATGTAAGTGTATGAAAATGTAAGTATTTTTCACAGTATTACTCTTAAATTACATTCACCCAACCCTGTTTTTATGTAGATCCTATTTTTATTTCATTAGATTGGTTTCATCTTTTTTTCAATGTTTTGTTTTCTTTAATTAAAAAAATTGTGTTCAAGTATAATTAACATAGTGTTATAGTAGTTTCAGGTATGAATATAATGATTCAATAATTCTATATATTATACATTGCTCATCAAGATAAATGTACTCTTGATCCCCTTTATCTATTTCAACCCTCCCCCACCCACCTCCCCTCAGTTTGTATTCTGTATTTAAGAGTCTGTTTTTGTCTTTGTTTTTTGTATCTTAAATTCCACATATAAATGAAATCATGTGGCTATTTGTCTTTGATTTATTTCACTTAGCATTATACTCTCTAGGTCCATTTATGTTGTTGCAAATGGCAAGGCCTGATTCTTTTTTTTTTTAAGTTTATTTATTTTGAGAGAGAGAGAGAGAGAGAGAGCACTCGTGAATGTGAACAGAAAGAGGCGGGGGAGCAAAGAGAGAGAGAATCGCAAGCCAGCTCCTTACTGTCAGGGCACAGCCCCATGCGCAACGCAGAGCTCAAACTCAGGAACCATGAGATCATGACCTAAATATAGGTGACCTAAATATATGATCATGATCATGACCTAAATATAGGTGACCTAAATATATGATCATGATCATAAATATATATGTACATATTTCTTTATATATAAAAATATATATGTACATATTTCTTTATATATATAAATAGATAAATATGTACATATATATTTATATATATAAATATATACCACTTCTTTTTTCATCGATGGATGGAGATACTTGGGTTGTTTTCATATCTTGACTTTTGTAAATAATGCTGCAGTAAACATAGGGATGCATATATCTTTTCAAATTGATATTTTCATTTTCTTTGAGTAAATACCCTACAGTGGAATTACTGGATGATATGGCAATTCTATTTTTAGTTTTTTAAGGAAGCTCCATACTGTTTCCACCGTGGCTACACCAGTCTGCATTCCCACCAACAGTACACAAGGATTCCTTCTCCGCATCATCTCTGACCCTCATTATTTCTTGTGTTTTTTATTTTAGCCATTCTGACAGGTGTAATGTGTTATCTCATTGTAGTTTTAATTTGTATTTCTGTAATGATTAGTGATATTGAGCATCTTTTCATGTGTCTGTTGACCATTTGTATGTCTCCTTTGGAAAAAGGTCTATTCAGGTCCTCAGTCCATTTTTTCATCAGATAAATAAGATGTATAAGTTCTTTATACATTTTGAACATTAACCACTTATCAGATACATCATTTGCAAATATCTTCTCCCATTCAGTAGGTTCCTTTTTTGTTTTAATAGTTTCCTTTGCTGTGAACAAGCTTTTTATTTTGGTGTTTCCATATCTTCTTTTGATTATCATGCCTTGAAATAGTAAGTGCAAAAAGGCTGTGGATACAGGCCTGCAGCAGGCTACCCAGATATTTGTCCAGGATAATAATGAACCATCAGTAAACGTATTTATTTTTATTTACTTTCATGTAATATTGTCTTTCAGTTAGTTATAAATTCACTTGGGTACCCATCTAGTCCACATTTTATTATCATGCCCAAAAGACCATCAAAAATGTCTATGCCATTGGGGTGCGTGGATGGCTCAGTCAGTAAAGCATCTGACTCTTGATTTCAGCTCAGGTCATGATCTCATGGTTCGTGGGAGAGCTCTGCATCAGGCTCTGTGCCCACAGCAGGGAGCCTGCTTGGGATTTTCTCTCTCTCTCTCTGCCTCTCCCTCTCTCACTCTCTCTCTCGCTCTCAAAATAAATAAATAAACATAAAAATATCTATGTCACATTTCTTTTTTTTAATGTTTATTATTTTTGAGAGAGAGAAAGACATAGAGCAAGCAGGGGAAAGGTAGAAAGAGAGGGAGACACAGAATTGGAAGCGGGCTCGAGGCTCCAAGCTATCAGCACAGAGCCCAACGTCGGGCTCAAACTCACAGACTGTGAGGTCATGACCTGAGCTGAAGTCAGCCGCTTAACCAACTGAGCCACCCAGGCGCCCCTCTATGTTACATTTCTTATCAAATTTCAGATATACTATGCTTATAGCATTTTCCAAATATTCCTGGTCAAGAGTACTATTTTTAGAAACTTTTGATAATTCAGTATTACTTAATCTTAGCCATCCATCCTATATCCGAATGATTACCATTTGCTTTCTGAAAGCTCAAAAACCATCTTATAAAAATTCATTCTAGAATTTTACCACGACTTTGAACTCCATGAAATATTATGTTTTGTAGATAGACTCATCATTACTTTTTAAAATTACTGCCTTTTCTTATTCTCATTCTTATTTCTCATAATTTTATGCCTTTATACAGTAGGTTAAGTTCTGGGAAATCACTAAGTGCGTGTCTTAGGATCCAGGAATTCCCAAAATGGAAAGTAGCCTGAAGTGGTCCAGAAATGGAAAAAAGAAATAAAAGCTTGCCAGTGGTTGTCATTTTTATGGTATATATGGTTAGCTCTATAAGCTAATTCTTAAGACTTTAATTAACTTCATTTAGAAAATATCACAGTGCCTGCATTTTAACAGATTTACACACTAAGAGTATACCAGCCTAATCATTCTTGTCTACACACCTCCATTTTTTCCCCTTATATACACTGAAATAATAAAAATAATAAAGTATGTAATTGGATTAAAATATCAGGCTATTGTGTAGTGATTTAAGACTAGAGGAAATAGAGTCTATCTATATTTGATTTTTTGTTATTGCTATTATAATTATAATTAAGAACAAGACTGTTGAAATAAAACAATATCAGATATAGTATACTTATTCTGCATATATGTCTTTTTGGATAATAAAATATAGGAATAAACAACAAATAGAAATATAGCTCGTCAATATTTATCCCATATAAGCTATGGCAGTTTTTTCCTAAAAATAAATCCAGGGAATTTGCAATACTTTTTTGGATATTTGGATTACTTGGGATTTTTCAAATGAAAAGTTTCCAAGGAGATGTGATTAATACCATGTACTTGTTGTTTCCATATATTAGCAGACTTCCCTATTTAAGCATATATTTTGGAAGCATATTTGACTTTGATAGCTTATAACATATTCATTTTGAATGCAGAATATATATATATAGTATAACATATATATAAAACAATTCGAATGTATTAAATTATACAAAACTGAGAAAACTAATACTCATTTTCATAGACTTATACATTAACATATAAGGTATATACTTCTATTTCCCTTTTTCTTTTTGTTTTCCAATTCCATTCTTTTGTTCTCTTATTTGCTTAAAAATTGAGTGCCTACTATATGAAAGTCTTGAGTTATACTCTAAAGAATAAGATTAAAATATATATAACATAATTATATATATATAACTTATATATATATAGTGTCCTTACCTCGACTGTTCCTAATTCTTTCCAAACTGGTATCAGTAGAAAAGCAAATGTATAAACCAACAACTTTCTCTTAGTATGATAAAGTGAATGCGTGTGTCAGGTATGATGAAAACAGAAAGAAAGACATAGCTGCATTTGCCAGGAGAGGATGCTTACATGGGTGGGAATAAGAGCTGCTAACATTTGCTTATGGCATATTGCCGCTTCTTTCTGCTATCACTCATAAACAATTGATCCCCCTACTACTACATAATCCATCATCTCCAAATTGATGTGGCCGATTTGATTTCATTGCTTAGATCAGTGATACATATTGCCATACTACTATTAATGATTATAAAGAGTGTAAAAAGTGCTTAACTTACAATCGGGGTAGAACTGGAACACTTGGGAGACTATGTAAGACCCAATTAATATTAACTAATGATAATGTCAGTACACTTCAGACTGTACTTTCTTCTGCAAATTAAAATGATGTGATGAGAATAAACCGGCAGTTGGGATGTTTCATAGAACAAAGATACTTTTTCCTTCCATCTCTCTTAATCAGTTGCTTATGTTTACTTTTAAAAATTACATTTTCATAACAACATGGACACAGTACCTCTTGCCAGTATTTTCTTTCTTTCTTATTATTTGTGTGTGTGTGTGTGTGTGTGTGTGTGTGTGTGTGTATCTCTAGGGGATGTGGAGAACTATTCCATCTGTGGAAGACTTGTGATGAAGTTCCTTGCAGTTCTTTTAATGATTATGAAATGAAGAATTTGACTTAGTTCAAGCAGCCATACTTGTAGTCATTACACCTGCAGCCTCCTTGTGCATCAGTCCTAGGGCATCATGCCAAAAGATGAAATGGCGTTTTGATTGGATAAATCTAATAGCTCATGGGTATAATGCCATGCTTCCTTGACTTATGTTTGTGTTGTTGTTGTTGTTGTTGTTGTTGTTGTTGTGGGGTTTTGGGGTTTTGGTTTTTTTGTTTGTCTGTTTGTTTGTTTTTAGTACATGATAGGAAACCCTCAAACATTATGATGTAGGCATTGCAGTGCTCAGCACAGGACAACTCAAGCAAACAAAAGACATCATAACTCACAGGTGTTATATCTTATCTATAAATTACCAGCCGCTATGGCTGACAGTGAGGAACTGACCCCCATCCATCTCCACATTGCATTCAGCTCTCACAAAGTCTATGAGCAAAGAAGTAAAACATGATTTATGATAAGTTGCAAGATACCACGCTTGCATATTGCTGTGTGTGGAGCAGAGATCAATTCATGGCTTACAAATTTGTCACAGGACAGTGCATCTTCCAGTCTGCCACCTTCAAATTAAGTGTCATGATGAGAGAAAAATATGGCAATGTCTTGGGAAAAATAGCACATTTTGATTAGGTTACAGAAATGGTGTGGGATAACAAAAGACAGGAAACTAGAGTTCTCACTTGGTCACAGCATTCAGTTTAAGATCAAGGAGATAAAAATAGGAGAGCAAATACATAAAATGGAAGAAGAATCCTTATAACTAAATGAAGATGACATTTGAGATTGTAACATAGAAGAAAACATTACTGGTCATTCCCAAGGGAGCTGACCTACCTCTAGCTCCTATTAATTCTAAACATTGGGAGGGAAACCAGCTTGGAACTTTATATTCAAATAAATTTATGCATGAATCACCATTCTGTGAATATTTATTTGGAAACTTTTAATTTATGTTCTTTCTTATTTTATGGGTTTGAAGGTGAGGCAGATTAGGGACAGATGATCAAATGGTAGACACTTTTATTTCTTTTTCTAAAAACAACTGTAAATTATTCTTATTTTAAGGCTTAGACTTAAAAATCTATCTTGGGCTAATGAGTAGGGCAATTAAACAATTAAAATACTGCTGACTTATAAAAAAAAAAAAAAAAAAAAAAAGGATGGCGTGCCTGGGTGGCTCAGTCAGTGGAGCGTCCTACTTCAGCTCAGGTCATGATCTCACAGTCTGTGGGTTTGAGCCCCGCATCGGGCTCTGTGCTGACAGCTCAGAGCCTGGAGCCTGCTTCTGATCCTGTGTCTCCCTCTCTCTCTGCCCCTCCCCCCGTCTCACTTTGTCTCACTCTGTCTCTCAAAAATAAATAAATATTAAAAAGAATTTAAAATAAAATGCTGCTGACTCATGTACACATGACTCTGCAGATGCAGATCTTTCTTTCTAGGACTTTTCAGAAGCTTTGTGGATTTGACATGTATTCATTCCAGTTGCTTATATCAATACCACAAGATAGAATCAGCAGGCATGAGGTTGGCCTTCAAATTCCTCCTACTTTAGACAAAGAGCAAAAGATCTATGTAATGTATATAAGTTAATTGTAGGTTTTACCTTAACATATCAGAATTACCCAGATAGTCAGCATGATAAATGCCTTCTTGCATTGCACGCATATTTTTAAAACTAGCATGTCCACCTCTGAATTCTTGGTTTTTCCTTAAACCTGTTTTTATTCTACCTCGGTAAATGTCATTTCCATTGTCCCAGTTGTCTACATTATATATCTGGGGATCTCTTTGACACTTTCTTTTCCATCACCTTGTCTACCTCCTACTTCCCTTAATCCTATCAGTTTTACTCCAAAATCAATGTCTAGGGTACCCAGTTCTCTTTCTATTACCACCAGGGCACACCGCCTGTATCTCTTTCTGCCACTATGGAAATGATTTCTCGATTGGTCTCACCATTTCCACTCTCTATTCCAATGATTTTTTTTTTGAGAGAGAGAAAGAGAGAGCGAGTGGAGTGAGAGACAGACGGAGAGGGAGAGAGATAATCCCAAGAAGGCTCCACACTCAGAGTGGAGCCAGACACAAGGCCCAATCCCAGAACCCTGGGATTATAACCTGAGCCTAAATCAAGAGTCATACGCTTAACCAACAGAGCCACCCAGGTGCCCTAATGATATTTCTTAAAAATTAAATCTAAATGTGTTCCTTCCATTTTATAAAGCCCTCAGTACTTTACCATTTCAGATAAGGTTAAACTATAAATCTTTAACAAGGTTCTTTAGTTTCTGGCTACTTCCTGTGTCTTCAGCTCTAACTCGCATGGTACTTTCCTTCTCCCTTGCTAAGCTCAGGCATCTGGCTCCCTTTCAGTCATTTGGGTGTTTCTTACTCTTTGCTTGTACTATTCTCTGTGCTCAGAATCTTTCTTCCCCACCCCATGCTTGAGTAACTGATGTTCATCCTCTGGAAATGCTGTCCCTAATCTAAGCCCAATGTATCATGTTATCCCCTTTAATAGTGTCCTAGATTCTCATAAAACTTACCAAAATTTGTATTTTTTAAATTTTGTATTTGTTTATTCAATACCATTTTTGTCCACTTAACTGTAGACTTCACTAAGTCAGACCTTATTATTTACTGCTGTGCATCCTGCGTGTAGCACAGCCCTTGATCCTGATCTGCACTTCATCAATACTTGTTGTGTAGAAGTTATGAATCTCAAACCATAAACTCAAACGTGTAAGATATGTCCATGTCTTTATTTCCTTTAATGAAGGTGAATCTTATTCTGGGCTTTATTTTATTGGGCTGGTAGGAAATTTAAGTACAAACATTTTTAGGACTTTCTCCCCATGGAAGGATCATACTGAAGCCCATTGGTGACTTGAAATGGGGATGGTCCATAACTTAAGCCTCCGTGTTCATAGCTGGCAACTGCATGGTTTCAAGGTCATGAGGACCCTTTTAGTCTGATGGCTTTCTGTCTCTGTGCAATGGGGGGCAAATGAGAATTTTAGTCAATGCTAAAAAGCTGTGCAAAGTTCAGTCTCCTTCAGCACACTTTCTTTCTGAGCTGCTATCAACTTCCCAGGGCACCCCCAGAGAGAAGGGGGCAGGTCTTGTCTGCCTGCAAAGCTATCTCCCCTTCTCTGTGTAAGGGGGATCATTCTGGCCCCTCTCTTCAACACAGCTCACCTCTTCTCTCCTCTTGTTGCTTTCAAAGATATTTGCCAGGCACACAGGATCTGGGCACAATGTCTGAGAGAGAATCTGAAGTCCTACCTTCCTACTAGCCACATGGCTTCAAACCACTCTGAACCTCAGTTCCCTGATCTTTAAAAATGGAATGACAATGTTCCCTACCTTGAGGGATTATTTAACGAATAAATATACATGTCTTGGAAGAAAGACAGGCTCATTATAAACACAGAAGAAATGTTAGTTTTTATTACTATTCTAGGTCCAATCTGGAGAACTTCTGTTTTTGACTCAGTATTGACAACTTCACCTGGAGCAATGAGGTACAAAAGGGTTTGGTTTTAATCTTCCTCCCAGGACATATTCTACAAAGTAAGACTTGTTTGTCTTTTCACCACTATATCTCTGACACCTAGAATGATGTCCAGCCTTCAGTACTCCAGCCTCCATAAATACTTGTTGAAGAGCTCATTAAAAATCACTGCCGGGTGCCTGGGTGGCTCAGTCATTAAGCATCTGATTTCGGCTCAGGTCATGATCTCTCGGTTTCTGAGTTCAAGCCCCATATCTGTGTGGAGGCTGCTTGGGATTCTCTTTCTCTCCCTCTCTCTCTGTTCCTTCCCCGCTCACACACGCTCTCTCACTCTCTCCCTCAAAAATAAATAAATATTGAAAAAAACTCCCTGTCTTGTTTCTATAGTGTTACAGGAAGACAGGGGGCCCATACGTGAAGAACAGTGTGACAGGAAGAGTGATGTGGTGAGAGCCCTGCATGAGTGGCTACAGGGACAGGGTGGCTGGAGCTGCGCACTCACTAGGTTCACTATAAGCAAAATGAGAAGCTTGACGTCGTGTCAGGGGTCAAGAGCAGAAGAATCCAAGGGACCTGACATTCAGCAAATGTGAAACAAGTCCCTGGGAAATGAAGAGACCCAGGGTTCCTTAAGGGGTAGGCCTACCTGGGTCTGACAGTGGCCAGGTAGCAGCTTGCAATGTTGTTGTTTCCTCATGCATTATATGCAAAAGAGAATGGTGCCCACTTCATGGGGTTGCTGTGAGGATTAAACCAGCGAATTTATGGCAAATCCCTCAGAAGAATGCCTGGAAAGAGTGAGTTCACGGTGGTGTGGGCCACCAGGAGTATCCCCCGCAAGATCCCACGTTCCGGGAAGCAGAACACACCTGTCTTATTAGCAATTGGACCCTTGGCACCTTACACACCTCTTGAAGTCTAGCAGGTGCTCAGCAATTATTTGTTTAATTAATGAGCAGGGGGGAAGTCGAATCAGGGGCAGAAAACAATGTGTGATCAGGCTCTTGAGAGGGAGTTCAAGATGCAAAGGAAGCAGAGGGTAAGGGAGGGTTTTTCCAGACTGGGAACAACTTGAACGCAGACAAGAGGAAGGAAACAGCACGGGCTGAGCCTGGGAGCCTGTGCAGTTCAGCGAGTCTAGCACAGCAGGACATGGAAAAGAGGTCAGAAATAAGGCAGGTGCCAGAAGTAGATGGCTTTGCATTTGGCCAAGCTCATTTATGTGCAGCTTAATGTGTAGTTTTCTTTATATGATTAATTCATTAACCCTACTGAGAACAAAAAACCTTGTTAAGAAGTCAACCAAGGAGTTTCAGCACACTTAATCCTTTATCCTGGATCTTTCTCATTTTGTTTTACTCTGATAGAATACTACCATCTACCAAACTATTCCTAAGTATTCTTGTTTGTTTTTTATGAGGCACAGGTGATAAACCTGAATACTGATGCCACAATCTTAGAAACTCTAATGACACTTGCAAGGGACAAGAAAGAACAGTCAAATTTTAGGTTTTGCCACGCTAATTGTCCATCATCTTAAATACTGACTTTTTAAAATTTTGAAATATTTCCACATATTAGACAATGAGAAGGTGATAATAGTTCACAAAACTAGTAAACCGATCTTTAAGATCTTTGTGATACAAACATAATTTCTACATTTATCAACCCAAGATGTTTTTCCCCCTACTTTCTATTCTACATATCATCTAAATCTTTTTCTCCAGGAAGATGGACTTTTACAAATGAAGAATTACTAGTGATTTGTTTTATCAAGAAATAGTTTTTTGTGAAATCTAAAAAACCAAAACCTTCATAGGAAAAGAGATCAGACTTCTTACCAGAGGCTGAGCAGGGGGAGGGGGAAGTAGAGGAAGGGGCTTAAAAGGTACAAACTTCTAGTTACAAGATAATTAAGTGCCAGAGATGTAATGTACAATGTGATGACTGTAGTTAATACTACTGTATGATATATAGGAAAGTTGTCAAGAGAGTGAATTCCAAGCATTCTCATCACAAGAAGAATACTTTTTCCTTTATTCTCTTTTCTTTTTATTACATCTGTATGGGAAAAACGGGTGCTAGCTGAACCTCTTGGGGTAGCCATTTCACTGTATATATAAGTCAGACCACCATGTTGTATGTTTAATTTGTACAGTAACAAATGTCAATTATTTCTCAAGAAAATGGAGAAAAGTAGCTTGTTACCATGTCAGCAAACTTATGTTTTCCTATTTGTTAGTACTTGAAAATGCCCTTGATTAAAATGGCCAAGCCTGTCTCATCATCACCAAAGTTTGTCAACTCCCCTTCACCCTTCACGTGCCCCTGCCCAGACTTCCAAAGTATTCTGTGTATATCTCTTTCATGGGGTAGCTCATTGTGCACATTGTATTTGCATCTATGTGTGTGGCTTATTTCCTACTAAATTGCGAGTTCCTTGAAAGAGATTCAATGCCTACAGGGGATTCTGACATATCACGTGCCCCCAAAATGTAAAATGAACAAACAAAAAACCTGGAATAAAATGAAAGAAAAAGTATGTTTCTACAAAGGCATGACTTAAAGTTAGAATAGCCATTACAGGGGTGCCTGGGTGGCTCAGTCGGTGAAGCATCTGACTCGGTTTCAGCTCAGGTCATGATCTCATGGTGCATGAGTTTGAGCCCTGCATCTGGCTCTGCACTAACAGCATGGTGGCTGCTTGGGATTCGGTCTTCCTCTCTCTTGGCCCCTCCCCTACTCCCTCTCTATCCCTCTCTCTTAATAATAAATAAACATTTTTGTAAAAAGTCTCTAAAAAAATAGAATACCCATTATAGTAGAACTCATAATTTATATCTCAGGTTTCGAACCACAAATGTATTCACTAGTTATGGAAAAATATAAAGAATTATATTTTTTAATCTGTCCTTTGAATATCTCTTTATTCTTACATTCTGAGAATCTTTCTTCATGTTGTAAGCTTAAAAAGTAGAGTTTTAGAGTGATGGCCAAGAAGAAAATAAAGTATAATTTTGTCTCTTCCTTTTCTCATAGCATTTACCTATTCAAAAACTTGACTACAATAACTATTTTTTTAATAAACCATTTTTTTCTTTGTTTATTCTCTGGATGGGAAGTTGCTGTCAAGCCAGGGAATGTATTTCCCTGTTTCACTCACGTAGTTGCAGCCACATTACTAATATTGTGTCATGTGACAGCAGCTACACATGTCATGAGGATTAATACGTCATGTTGTCTTCCCATTCTGCAGCACGATCAGAGACTGTAGATGGAAGGTGACAGCACCACAAGGCAGAAGGAGCCTGGGTCCTTCTGGAAATGTTTGCAACAGAGCCACCCCTGAAAGCCATCCTATTAAAAATATTCACATTGTACTTTAAAACACTGGAGTAGGAAATACGCATTTATTGTAATTATGGAGAGTTGAGGTTACTTGTGACATCAGGTAACATTAACTTGCCTAATATGCCAGAACACTTAAGAATGCGTTTAAATGTCATGATGTCATTAATATTGTACAGAAAAGGACTCAGTATGGCCTAGAGCAAACACTGGATTTATTGTGTTGCAAAGTTTTGGTTTGAAACCCTGCTTTAAAAAACACAGGACTTTAGGTGGGTCACTTCACCGCATTACTCCACATCCCTGAAAAGGATGTAGCAACAAAGCAAAACCAGATGAGATGATATGCATAAATCCCACAAAAATCAAAAAAGCACTGTGTGACTTTAAGGAGAATTATAATTGTCATCAAATGAAACAATCAGTAAATAATTGTGCTTCGTCTACAGAATGTAAGAAAGTCGTAGTCATTGCCATCAACCTTGGGCAAACAGCATGAGTTAATATTTCATTGGTAAAACATGAGGTTTCTTTGGATGCTCTTCATCTGAACCTACTTCCTTCCCTCACTATCTGTAAATGATTGACTTTGAGAGCTAGGTTTCAGTGATTGAATCTAATGAAGCTTGAGTATCAGGGCAATCTAATGCCCGGTACACTTCCAAAGGCCGATTTTATTTTTATTTTTTATTTTTTATTTTTGGCTTCTTAAGATTTTAATTCCAGTATAGTTAACATACAGTGTTATATTAATTTCAGGTGTACAATATAGTGATTCAGTAATTCCATATATCACCTAGTGATAAAAAGATGGAACACTTCACAGATTTGTGTGTCATCTTTGCACAGGGACCATGCTAATCCTCTCCATATCGTTCTAATTTTTAGTACAATGTGTTGTCAAAACAAGCACCCAAAAAGGCCAATTTTAAGCAATTATAAACATATCCTTATTTTGTTGTTGTTGGATGGGAATTGTAGAAAATAGAATTCATCTGAATTCCTACAATTCTAAAGCAAACATTTGTGACAGTGCTGCAAACAGCAAGCACAACTGTGTGACTATATGAGCAGTCACATATTTTTCCAGATCCCAACATTTCAGATCCATCTTTGTCTGACGCTAAGAGACCTGCAAAACTGTTATTGATACAGCAAAATGGTTCTGAATCTCAGAGTTCTTATATGAAAACAATTTGATACAAGTTTTCCAAATGTTGACAGTTCTAAAAATTTTACATGGCATTACCAATAACAAATGATGAAACTTAAAGAAATCTTCCTAAAGATCAAATTTTGATCAATCAGACAAGAAGCAAGACATTCTTTCCATTGTCCCCTAGAAAATACTTTTTAATTATTATTTGAAACTATAAATAGCAATAAAAAAAGGAAAGAAATATAAATAGCATTGCATACAAATGCAAGGGGAAATGGTAATGTGGAGGAGTGTCAAATAGTTACTAAATGTTCTTTCTCTGTATGATATAATGCTTGTGATATTTGTCAACTTTGAAAATATATATGTACTGATTCCTTTTCCTATTCAAAATAAATATTCATTTTCATATATAATTTAGAATTTATAATTTTGTATTACTTTCCTTAGGTTCTCCAATATTGTATAGCAGCAGGCACCACAAACATATTCCTTCCTCGGATGACTCTATTTCCAAACTCTAAAAACCTTTCTTTCATATTGTCAGTTTTCTAGAAGATTTTTTTTTAATTATCTTCTTTTTATGACATTTATTTGTTTTGAGAAAGAGAGAGCGCACAAGCTGGGGAGGGCAGAGAGAAAGGGAAGAAGACAATCCCAAGCAGGCTCCTTGCTGTCAGTGCAAAGCCCAACATAGGCTAAATCCCACAAACTGTGAGATCATGATATAAGCTCAAATCAAGAGTTAGGTGCTTAACCAACTGAGCAGCCCAGGCACCCCTAAAATTACCTACCAAGACTTCCTTTCTTGAGATGGAAATGTAGAAAATTCATTTTCTTGATGGCATATTTCTTCATTTACTTTGTTTTGTTTTAAGCTCTTCTTTGGACACAGAAAATTCCTTTTGATTCAAATAACTCATAAAGCCATAAAGGTGGAATTCTAAAACAGGAGTATTTATTCACCGTAGCCACTTAGCATTTCTAATCCAAGTATTCACTGCTTTTACCATTCAAATTAGTTCAGACTGTCTCATTGAAACAATTTTATTTGAAACTCTCAATGATTATATATTTTTCAAATATATATATATATATATATATATATATATATATATATATATATTTGAAACTGTGGTAAAAGCAGTGATAATTTAAAACCTATATACCTACATTTCCTAAACACATTATTTTACCTTAAATAAATTCACATTCATTAGCCAAATTTTTGACATAGGACCAAGGCCTTTTTCATATGTGATTTCTGATTGTTTATTGGTGTTATTTTTCCAGCATAAAATAAAACCATAATTCATCACCTATGAATTCAAGTTTGGCTTCCTTTAATGGGGAGCCACGTAAGAAAAAAGCTTAGTGCAGAATCTGTCTGGAATTTAACACTCATTTCCTATTCTTTCACATATGTCTCATATACCTCTAATCATTTTTTTTAGCTATTTGCATTATCCAATGTTTCCAATAAATTTTCCTTGATTTTTATAAAAATAACTCCTTTTTATTACTTACATAATACTTAATGAAATTTTATAATTATGAAATCTAACCAGCACAAATCAGTTTGGGAACAAACTGACTCTTATCAGCACACTGGTCACCAGGTGGTTCTAGAATGAGAGTCTTAGAGAGGAGGTCTAGGAGCCATACCTACATACTGTTCTGCAGACTTAAGTCAGTATACTGAGATACTCTGTTTTACATCTCAAGGAAGTGAAAGTTTTGTTTAATCTAGCAAATTAGGCAAGTAGAGATTGAGTAAAAAAGGTATCTATTGTTATTGTATTTTTAATTTTTTTTTCTTTAACATTTTGAGAGACAAGAGAGTGAGAGAGAGAGAGAGAGAGAGAGAGAGAGCATGCGTAGGGGAGGGGCAGAGAGAGAGGGAGACAGTGAATCTGAAGCAGGTTTCAGGCTCTGAGAGGTCAGCACAGAGTCCCAGTTAGGGCTCTAACTCAAGAACCATGAGATCATGACCGGAGCTGATGTCGGACGCTTAATCGACTGAGCCCCCCAGCCACCCCTATTGTTATTATTTTTATATTAACGTTTTTCATAGAAATAATTAATGATCTATGATGATCTGAGTTTCTTTCTGCAAGATACAATTAACTTTTCTGAGCTAGTAATACTCAGTCAAATATCCAAACTGTGTTTGGATCCTAGGCTATAGTAAGTAAATCAGTAGAGAAATGCCCCTTTAAAGGTTCTGCCACCCATGCAACAGATACAGTGCTTCCTCTTGTCACAGGATGGAAACAGGTGACTATTTGTCTTTTGCAGTGAAGTTGGTCACCCTAAATTGGTCCCTCATCACTTTTCTGAAATCCTTTAGAAATGAGGAAAGAGGAATAAAAAAGTATACTCTTTAGTGTGATAATATGGTGGGGGGGGGGTTGTTCTATATAAAAGGAAGGGAAACAATACACACACACAGAGACCACTAATTATGGAATGTAAATAAACTGCATTACACTCTAAACTCCACTGAAAACAGAAACTACAATTTTTAATTATTTGTTGACCATAATATAATATCAAGCTCCTAACAGACTACTTGCCAGTCATGGACATCAATATATACACTTGAATGAATTAAAAAATAATATAATTCCTTCACTACACTTTTATTTTGAATAAACGATAATAAAGAGATAGTCTATACCCACTTTACCCCCAAAATTTGTTGATCAAAAACTCTAATTTATATGAATTATCTAGTTAGAATTTATCATTATTATATAATGATTTTTAAGTTCCCATTGTGCACAATGAAAACACTACATTTGTATTCTTTTTAATTACCTGGCAGGCTTAGCCAATGCTTCGTATTTGAAAGCATTGGGAAATCAAAAATTATACTTTTCAATCAGACTTAAATGTAATATTTACAATAACTGCTGTAACGATCAACAATAGCCAAAGTATGGAAAGAACCCAAATGTCCATCGAGGGACGAATGGATAAAGAAGATGTGGTATATACATACAATGGAGTATTACCGGACAATCAAAAAGAATGAAATCTTGCCATTTGCAACTACATGGATGGAACTGAAGGGCATTATGCTAAGTGAAATTAGTCAGAGAAAGACAAGTATCATATGACTTCACTCATATAAGGACTTTTAGAGACAAAACAGATGAACATAAGGGAAGGGAACCAAAAATAATATAAAAACAGGGAGGGGGACAAAACATAAGAGACTCTTAAATATGGAGAACAGAGGGTTACAGGAGGGGTTGTGGGAGGGAGGATGGGCTAAATGGGAAGGGGCACTAAGGAATCTACTCATGAAATCATTGTTGCACTATATGCTAACTAATTTTTATATAATTTTAAAAAATAAAATTAAGAAAAAAATAAAATAACTGCTGTAAACTAGGAGCTATTTGAAATTTTTAGGAATGTTGAATTATTTTGTATATCTAGGAAATATATATATATAATAAGTAGTCAGATATATATATACATAGGTATATATATTTTAGTTCCTTTGGCTGTTACTTGGATCATAGATTGGCATGCTATGCTCTGTGATGCTGTTATGTTACATTATGTTATATTACAGGAGAAAGTTTATCCTTACAGTGAATAGAATTCTACAGTGGCTATTAGCTTTCAAAGTATAGTGTAACTATGCTTGATACCCTATAATGTTGGCACCCCACTCTGGACTATTGAAGATTGGTATATCTTCATTTCTCCCTGGGGGAATTTAACCCATTTGCAAATATGAACATTGACATCTATCTTCTTTGACTTTGCTTTTCCCCGGGGATCCTACTTTAAGACCTGGAGGGACATGTCATGAGCTAGAGAAGACATACAAATGTGAACAACAGTAAATTAAACTGTGGAATGAAAGGTCATTTCAAATAAACTTTCTATTTCCCTTGTTACAGTGTATTGCAAATGAATCTCAATCAGATGGCTGCAATTCCCCTAGCCTTGAGTGAAAAATAATGCAAAGCATAAGAGAAACTGTATTTATCCACATGTACCTCTAAACATTAAGTCATCCCCAGTTCTCTATAAGTTTTATTTAGCCATGGAAAGTACACAATAGCTTCTTCCTTTATAACTTTACCACAAGAGCAGTGCTGATGCCTGTATTTAATAATATGGATGTCCTTAGATTAATGAACTAGAATAAATTCAAAAGGATGTTGGATGTTATAAATTAACATAATTAAAATCTTTCTGAAGGAATTTAATAAGTAGATGGATTTGAGATATTTACATTGACATCATGACACTTTATGTAATGCTTTTATGTAACAGTTAATTGGTAAATTAAATATATACATAGGTCCTCTTAAAAATCATGCCATGTTTGTGTCCATTAATTTATTAAAGAACATGTGCTATGTTTCAATAATACTGAAACATCAACTTTAACATATCCTTCTTGAGTAATCAAATAATAGAATATATAGCCAAATTATCTAAGTTCTATAAAAGTTTATAGTAAACAGAAATAAAACAACTTTGAAGAAAATATTTGAATACTTTCCTTTTTAAAGATATATGCTTAGAAGTGTTCACGTACGTAAGGAGATTCAATGAATTTCGTTTGCTTTTTAGTAGCAGCGATGATGTTACTCTCCTAATTTAAAACTGGAAAAATTATTATACATAATCAGTTTAACTCAAAACTGGAACAAGTTGAAATAATTATTAATAAGATGGCTAGTTTTTCATACATTTTAATAGGGCTAGAAATTTAATCAGGGATGGATATTGGAGGAAAATAATTATCTTACGTTGCCCTATGGGATCTTAATTTTAATTTCTAGGCTTCCCAGAAAAGGCTTCTCAGAAAGTTTCTATTTTCCCCTTCCAGTGAAAAATAAATAATTATTTATTTCAGACAACACCCTAATATAGTCCCATACTGAAACTCGAAGACTGCGGAGCAGTCTCCTTGCCGTCCTTGTCACACAGAAATGGTGTAAATATCATGATGATTTAGGAGTCCAGTCTTTAACTACTAGCATCAACATCAATCCATATAAACATATTTTCATCCTCCTTGAGGAAATTATTTCAAGGTATTCATCCAGTTTTGGTTATAAAACAAAGAAAACTACTTCTGGCAGCTTACAAGCAAATATGCTATGTTAGTGGGTGTGTGTGTCTTGTAAAATCACAAAGAAGTTACTTTACCTACAGGTTCTTGTTGTCATTGTTATGGATACATGTGAGTGTTTCAGACAGGGCAAGATTTATATGTTAAGTAGTTACTGGAATCTTAATGCCATCTCTGACCTGCTGCTTAATCTCATCCTTGGTTCATTTGTGATTGTTATTTCAATTATAGGTACTGACTGTAAAACCTCTTTCAGACTCCAAAAGGGCTTTTTTCTCTTCCTTTTCCTTCTCTTCCCTCCCTTTTCTTTTCTTCCTTTCCTTTTTGTTTTATTGCTTTGTTTTGCCAGAAAGCATCGGTTTGGCATTACTAGTATCAATAAAAATAAAAAGATACCAGGGAAATTTCTATTTCAGTTTATGATTCTGGAGGAATCTTACCCTAATCTCCATTAACTATAATCAATTGATTACCAAGTTAGTAATTATAATCTGGTTTGCTCAAAAATCATTTCTAATGACTATTGCTAAGTCAAAAGGTTCATATTCTATTCTATTTTTTTAGGGCTTATAAATTCACAATCAAGGATTACTAGACAACCAGTATCCAGAGACTTTTATCAAGAAACATAGTCAATATGAATACATTAGAGTTTCTAAAAAGAGGTGGGTTTTCTTTGTTGTTGTTATTGTTATATCTATCAGCATAATTGTTTCTATACTAGTGTAGGTATATACCCCATACCATCACATTAATGCATTAACTTTCTAATATCATTAGGAAATGAACACATTGAAAAGTGACTTAAAAGGAGCACAACAGGTACAAAAAGATTGAGATAACACCATGCATATTTTCAGACCATACTGCTATGAAACTCAAAATCAATGACAAGAAAAAAATTGGAAAGACAACAAATACTTGGAGACTAAAGAACATCCTACTAAAGAATGAATGGGCTAACCAAGAAATTAAAGAAGAAATTAAAAAATACATGGAAGCTAATGAAAATGATAGTGCTACAGCCCAAAACCTCTGGGACACAGCAAAGGTGGTCATAAGAGGGAAGTATAGCAATCCAGGCCTTCCTAAAGAAGGAAGAAAGATGGCAGATACACAACCAAACCTTACACTTTGTAGAGCTGGAAAAACGACAGCAAAGAAACCCAAAACCAGTAGAAGATGGGAAATAATAAAGATTAGAGCAAAAATGAGTGCTATCAAGATAAAAAAAAAAAGTAGAACAGATCAATGAAACCAAGAGCTGGTTCTTTGAAAGAATTAACAAAATTGGTAAACCACTGGCCAGTTTGGTCAAAAAGAAAAAGGAAAGGACCTAAATAAATAAAATCAAGAATGAAAGAGAAGAGATCACAACAAACACCATAGAAATACAAACAATAGTAAGAGAATATTATGAGCAATTATGTACCAATAAATTGGGCAATCTGGAAGAAAATGGACAAATTCCTAGAAACATATATACTACCAAAACTGAAACAGGAAGAAGTAGAAAATTTGAACAGACCCATAACCAGTAAAGAAATCAAATAAGTAATCAAATATCTCCCAAAAAACAAGAGTCCAGGACCAGATGGTTTTCCAAGGGAATTCTACCAAACATTTAAAGAAGAGTTAACACCTATTCTTTTGAAGCTGCTCAAAAAATAGAAGTGGAAAGAAAACGTCCAAACTGATTATTTGAGGCCAGCATCACCTTGACTCCAAAACCAGACAAAGACCCCACTAAAAAGCAGAACTACAGACCAATTTCTCTGATGAACATGGATGCAAAAATTCTCAACAAGATACTCAACAATACATTAAAAGAATTATTCACCACGATCAGGTGGGTGATCACATATTTATACCTGGGATGCAGGGCTGGTTCAATATCTGCAAATCAACCAATGTGATACATCATATAAATAAAAAGAAAGGATAAGAACCACATAATCTTCTCAATAGATATGGAGAAAGCATTTGACAAAATGCAGCATCCTTTCTTGATAAAACCCTCAAGAAAGTGGGAGTAGAAGGATTATACCTCAATATCATAAAAGCTATGTATGAAAGACCCACCACTAATATCATCCTCAATGGGGAAAGACTGAGAGCTTTCCCCCTAAGGTCAGAAACATGACAGGGATGTCCACTCTCACCACTGTTATTCAACATAGTGTTGGAAATCCAAGCCTCAGCAATCAGACAACACAAAGAAATAAAAGGCATCCAAATCGGCAAGGAGGAAGTCAGACTTTCAGTCTTTGCAGATGACATGTTACTCTATGTGGAAAACCCAAAAGATTCCATCAGCTTTAACTGATCCATGAATTCAGCAAAGTTGCAGGATATAAAATCAATGCACAGAAATCAGTTGCATTTCTATACACCGACAATGAAATGCAGAAAGAGAAATCAAGGAATTGATCCCATTTACAATTGTACCAAAACCCATAAAATACCTAGGAATAAACTTAACCAAAGTGAAAAATCTATACACTCAAAACTATAGAAAGCTCATGTAAGAAATTGAAGACACCAAAAAATGGAAAAATATCCCATGCTCATGGATTGGAAGAACAAATATTGTTAAAATGTCAATACTACCCAAAGCAATCTATACATTCAACACAATCTCAATCAAAATAGCACCAGCATTCTTCAAAGAGCTAGAATAAACAATCCTAAAATTTGTATGGAACCCGAGAAGACCCTGAATAGCCAAAGCAATCTTGAAGCTGGAGACATCACAATCCCAGATTTCAAGATGTATTACAAAGCTGCAATCCTCAAAACAGTATGGTACTGGCATAAAAACAGACACTCAGATCAATGGAACAGGATAGAGAACCCAGAAATGGACCCCCAAACATATAGCCAACTAATCTTTGACAAAGCAGGAGAGAATATCCAATGGAATAAAGACAGTCTCTTCAGCAAATGATGCTGGGGAAACTGGACAGCAACATGCAGAAGAATGAACTTGGACCACTTTTTTACACCATACACAAAAATAAAATCAAAATGGATGAAAGGCCTAAACATAAGACAGGAAGCCATCAAAACCCTCGAGGAGAAAGCAGGCAAAAACCTCTTTGATCTTGCCCGCAGCAACTTCTTACTCCATAAGTCTCCAGAGGCAAGGGAAACAAAAGCAAAAAATGAACTATTGGGACCTCATCAAAATAAAAAGCTTCTGCACAGTGAAGGAAACAATCAGCAAAACTAAAAGGCGACTGGCGGGATGAGAGAAGATATTTTCAAATGACATATCAGATAAAGGGTTAGTATCCAAATTCTATAAAGAACTTGTCAAACTCAACACCCAAAAAAGAAATAACCCAGTGAAGTAATGGGCAAAAGACATGAAAGGACACTTTTCTAAAGAAGACATCCAGATGGTGAACAGACATATGAAAAAATGCTCAACATCACTCATCATCAGGGAAATACAAATTAAAACCACAATGAGATACCACCTTACTCCAGTCAGAATGGCTAAAATTAACAACTCAGGCAATGATAGACTTTGCAAAGATGTGAAGAAAGGGGAACCCTTTTGCATTGTTGGTGGGAATGCAAACTGGTGTGGCCACTCTGAAAACAGTATGGAGATTCCTCAAAAAATTAAAAATAGAACTACCTTACGACCCAGCAATTGCACTACTAGGTATTTATCCAAGAGATACAGGTGTGCTGTTTTGAAGGGGCACATGCATCCCAATGTTTATAGCAGCACTATCAACAATAGCCAAGATATGGAAAGAGCCCAAATGTCCATCGACAGATGAATGGATAAAGAAGATGTGGTATATGTATACAATGGAGTATTGCTCAACAATCAGAAAGAATGAAATGTAGCCATTTTTGACTACATAGATGGAACTAGAGGGAATTATGCTAAGCAAAATTAGTCAGAGAAAGACAAATATCATATGACTTCACTCGTATGAGGAATTTAAGATATAAAACAGACGAACATAAGGGAAGGGAAACAAAAATAATATAAAAACATGGAGGGGGACAAAACATAAGAGACTCGTAAATATGGAGAACAAACAGAGGGTTGCTGGAGGGATTGTGGGAGGAGGGATGGGCTACATGGGTAAGGGGCATTAAGGAAGACACTTGTTGGGATGAGCACTGGGTGTTGTACATAGGGGATGTATCACTGGAATCTACTCCTGAAATCATTGTTGCACTATATGCTAACTAACTTGGATGTAAATTAAAAAATAAATAAACAAATATAGGCATAAAAAAAGAAAAAAGAGATATAATAAATAAATAAATAAATAAATAAATAAATAAATAAGAAAAAATAAGAAAAATACTAAAAATAATTTTATTCATGCTATGCACTGGGAAATAGTACTTACAAATCGTATTTCTGATCAATATTTTGTATCCATAGAACTCTCAAAACTCAGTGATAAGAAAAGAAAAACTCTAAAGAAGAAAATGGATAATCTCTCTGCACACATTATCAGGAAGGATATCAGGATGGCAGATAAGCTCATGAAGAGATGCTCAATGTCATTAGTGACTAGAGAAATGCAAAGTAAAACAGTGAGATGCCACTAAATACCAATAGAATGACTAAGAAACAGAAAAACAAACCAAAAAACCCCCCACAGTTCTGACTGGTGCTGCAGATGCAGAGCAACCAAAACTCCAAACCTTTGTACATGGTTGGTGGAAATGAAAAGTGTTATAACCACTTTAAGAAAGAGTGCCTACAAAGTTAGGCATGTCGTTACCACATAATTAAAGATTCTACACAGAGATATTTTTCCAAAAGTAATTAAAACTGTGCTCACATAGAAGCTTATATGTAAATGTTTACAGTGGCTTTTTTATGTAATCACCAAATATTAGAAAGAACCCAAATGTCCCTCAAATGGGGAATGGGTAAGCAAACAGTGGTACATCCATACAACGGAATACTACTCAGCAGTAAAATGGAGTGGCACACTGAAGCGTGCAATAGTATGATCGGATCTTAAGTGCATTATGCCAAGTGAAAGAATCCAAAATCAAAAAGTGACAGCATGATGCCATGCATATGCCATTATGGAAAAGGTGACATTATAGTGAGGAAGAACAAATCACTGATTGCCAAGGGTTGGAGGCACTGGCAAGGATTTTAACCACAAAAGGACATGGAAGAATTGTTTGGTCATTGGAACTGTTTTATATCTTTATTTTGGTAGGTGGTCCCACTACTATACACATCTGTCAAAATTCCAGGACTGTCCTTTAAAAGGTGAGAATTTTACTGCATGTAAATGAAACTTTAATTGAAAATTAAAATGAGTATATATAATATTAGGTAGCAACGGTTGGTAAGGGAGAAAAAGTGAATTGGGAAAAGGAGACATAAAACGGCTAACTGTGAAATTCACTGAGGATGGGTGAAGAAAGAGAAGGCCTCACTGCAAAGATGATTTTTGAGATCATCTCCTGCAAGAAGTCTGGCATATTTAAGCAAGAACAAGAAGAGCAGTGTGGGTAGAATGGAGTGAAGAAGAAAAGCAGAGTAAGTGGTCAGGGAGTTGACTCAAGAGTGTGGGGGAGGGGGCATCAGATGGAAGCCCATAGGTCACAGGTAGGTCTTTGACTGTTACTGTGAGTGAGATGGCAAGCTAGCAGAACATGTGAGCAGAAGACTGACACCATCTGGCTGACATTCTAACAGGGTACCTCTGTCTACCATGTTGAGTAGAAGAGGGCAAGATTCCCATACAAAGACTGACAAACAGGCAAAAGAAAAGGCATAGATAAGGCCCTGGAGGAAGTGTAACACTGTCCTGCTGTGGATATATTGGATATGTAACGCCGGTGGCTTTCTGATCAGCTGGAGGTGGGATATGTAAGCAAGGAAGGAGTCAATGATGCAATGAGTAGAAAGATTTTTGGTCTAAACAACTGAAAGAATGGGACATCTCTTTTTTTCTTTTTTTAGATTTTATTTTTAAGTACTCTCTATCCCCAAAGTTGGGCTCAAAATGACAACCCCACAATCAAGAGTCACACACTCCATCATCCACTGAGCCAGCCAGGAGCCCCAAGAATGGAACATCTTTTTAAATACTTTTTTTATGTTTATTTATTTTTGAGAGAGAGAGTGCAAGCAGTAAAGGGGCAGAGAGAGAGGGAGACACAAAATCTGAAACAGGCTCCAGGCTCTGAGCTGTCAGCACAGAACCCGATGTGGGGCTCTAACCCACAAACTACGAGGTCATGACCTGAGCCAAAGTCAGAGGCTTAACCAACTGAGCTACCCAGGCACCCCAAGAATGAAACATCTTAATTGAAATGGTGAGGATTACAGAAGGAGTTGTTGTATGTGGAAAGGGTGTGGATATTAGTCTGGAACATTTAGGTTGAAGATGCTTATGAGAGAGCCAAATGGAGCTATCAAGTAGGCAGGTGGGTATTTGAGTCTGGAAGTCAGTGGACAAGTTCCTAACAGATACACAAATTTGCAACTCATAACCATAAAAATTATATTTTAAAGCCATTAAACAGCATAAGATCACCAGAGATAAAGTATAGATAGAAAGAGAAAGAGGTCCAAGTCCTGAGTCTTGAGACAATATGTGTATCAGAAACATAATTATGGGAACAGATGGACCAAGAATCTAAACACAGTATGATAAGTATGCTTTGGGAGATAGGGACGATAATAGCAACAGAAAACACCACAAAATCTAAACTCAGTAAAAATATTGAGTATGAAAAACATAGCAGTTGAAATGGAGAACAAAATAATTCAGATAAATAGTAGGACAGACATAGATGATGAATAAATTAGTAAACTAAAAGCTCAGTTTAGGAACTTACCAGAGAGCAGTAGTCCTAGACAAAGAGCATATATAGTGGAAAATCTAAACGAAAAATGGCTAGAATAAAGGTGCAGACATCCAGATTCCAAGAGTCTAAGAAGAGAGGAAAATAAAAATGAAGATGGGAATATGTATAAAAAAATAATGGAAATGTTTCCCAGGATTAAAGAGAGATGAGTGACCTCAAGTAAAAGGGCTCACAGAGGACCAAACAATAAGAAGAAAAACAATGTCATATGATACAAATTATTAGAAAATTTGATACATCATATAAATGGCAACCTTCATAAAGCTTGCAAGTTGAAAAGTCACCTATACGGGAGCCTGGGTGGCTCAGTGAGTTAAGTGTTCGACTCTTGGTTTTCGCTAGGTCATGATCTCACAGTTCATGGGTTCGAGCCCCACATGGGGTTCTGTGCTGTTGGTGGGGAGCCTGCTTGGGATTCCCTCTCTCTCTCTCCCTCTCTTTCCGCCCCTCCCCAAATTGTGCTGTCTCTGTGTCTCTCAAAATAAAAAATAAATAAACTTTAAAAAAAAAAAGAAAAAAGAAAAGTCACCTATAAATGAGGAAATACATACTGCATGCAGAAAGATAACAGAAAATAACATGTTAGTTTTGAAATAAAATCGTTTAGCCTAGAATTTTCTCTGAAGCTAAATAGTCCACTGATTTTAAAATTATTATAAAAATATTCTCAGACATACAAATTCTTAAAAGTATTTACAATAAATACCAAGATACACATTGAAGGATACACTCAAATAATTGGAGAAATTATTCAAGATACATTATAAGAGATGTACTAAGTAGAGGTTGTAAGATATATGGAAAGTAGAGGGTTTTTTATTGTTGTATACATAAATAAAGGAAGGATGAAACAAAGGAAAATGTATCCAAGCCAATACAGAACGAACATTAATATGATGTGAGGGGTGGGTTTGGGGGCTAGTAAAGTGAGGGACATGGAAGAATGCTAAAGTGCTTTCTTATTAAAGAAAATTAAGAGGGGCCACTGGGTGGCTCAGTAGGTTAAGCACCTTACTCTTGATTTTGGCTCAGGTCATGATCCCACAGTTCATGAATTCGAGCCCCATGTCAGGCTCTGTACTGGCAGTGTGGAGCCTACTTAGAATATTTTCTCTCTCTCTCTCTCTGTCTCTCTCTCTCTCTCTCTCCTTCTCTGTCTCTCAAAATAAATAAACTTTAGAAAATTAAAATGAAAAGATTGTTAATAACAGAATAACTGAGAATCAAAGGATGGAAAAAAGATACACTAAATTAATACGCCCAGGGGCTCTTGGGTGGCTCCATCAGCTAAGTGTCTGACTCTTGATTTCAGCTCCAGTCATGATCTCATAGTCATGAGATGGAGTCCCACGTTGGGCTCTGGGTGTGGAGTCTGTTTAAGATTCCCTCTCCCTCTCTCTCTGTCCCTCCCCCACTTGCTCATGCTCTCTCTCTCTCTCTCTCTCTCTCTCACAAACAAAAAAAGTAATAGTAAATTTTAATATGCCACAAAAAGAACGGAATAGAAATCTTAGCATCTGACAAAACAGATTTTAAAGCAAAAATATCATGTTAGAAAAAAAATATTAGACATGAATATAATAATAGAAGGAACAATAGAACAGATTCCCTACCATGTCTACCATGAACAACTATGTACCTAACCATGTTGGCTCAAAGTGTATCAAAGTATATTAATCAGACTGTGGAGAGACATCATTAAGTCAACAATTGGACTTGTAGATTTTACACACCATTCTCAGAAAGTTATATATCAAACAGACAAAAAAGACACTAAGTTATTAAAGCCTATCAGTATAATTCAAGATGTGAGCTACTTAATAACATACTGTATACAGATCACAAAATATCTGAAGTCTCAGTAAATACCAAAGAAGCAATATAACATTTCATTATACACCCAGTAACCATAATTAGAATAATTTTATTTTTCTAATGAGTATCTTGAGCCCATATTTTATATATTACCCAATTTTAAGAAAATTACTTGGCAACAAAGGTTGAATGATTTTAAAAGTAGCTGTAATGTATCAATCTTAAGAAAGATAATTACAGTTGTTTTAAAGTGATTATAAATAAGAAGGTACAATAAGGATACAAATTGTTTAAGTAGAGGAGATTCAATGTCCCCTTCAACATCCATCATTTTCTGTGCAAGCTTAAATTATATTTGTCTTACAGAAGAGTTTACAAATTAAAAGAAATGTTAGCACTTCATTTTTTTCTGACAGCTGAAATAATTGTGAAAGCTTTTTCACTGTTGAGAAACATACTGGTATCTAACAATGAATTTATATTTCATCCTGTCCTTTACCAAAAATATAATGGATCTATCAACTTCATTTCATCAAGAAGTTATAAATGCTCTAACAACCTAGTGGGATTAATACAGAGGAATCTTCTAAGGTTAGTGGCTATCATAGACCCAGCTTATAGATTTTAGTAGGTCTTCCATTTCAAATTAAAAAAAGCAAAGACACAGTGCCATAGTGTGTATTTTATCTGTGATATTTTCAGAGCTAATGTCATCCCTGATATATGGTTATTAAGTTCATTGCTCTGAGTAGCACCTTGACATTTACTGCCTTTGAATACCAGCTGAGTAACATGGTAAGTTCTAGCAAACAGTTTATATCAGCCTTATTTGCTTCTTCCTAAAAATCACGTTCCAAGTGGACAACTTCATTGGGCACATTTTCTTCTCCTATACCAAGTAGTTTTAAAAATACTAATAATTTGGTTTATTTTGTATCTAACCAAGTGATAAAAATCAGTGGAATGTTAGGAAGCAAGGCAAATAGATCAGATATCACCCATCAATTCCAATAAAAGGACAGTGAGAACACAAATATTCAATTTTTAAAATAGTCTACATAGTAACTAAAGTAATATGCAAATACCCTGGCAATTATAGTCTGCTTAATGCAATAAAAGTGCTTCAAAATATTACAAAAGGATTGTTATAATCTATCAAATTATTCGTAACTACTTATACATCAACTCTAATTTGACATTAATATTTCCCATTTGCATAAGTGATTCTAACTAGTGAAGGCCAAACCATTTAAAAGGTTATTTATTAATTAAGCAATTGATTAATGATTATAGACTAGAAAATTGTGATTTAATGTTTCAAATTTCATGTGTCTCTGTAAAAATGACAATTTCTCATTCATGGACTGTAGACTCTCCTATAGGGATGATTATGGAACTTATTAACTAGTCTGGTAGTTATGAGGCTTCTCTTTTAAAGCATTCTGTCAAATTGCATTTGTTTGAAATAAACATAAATAATGAAAGAAGTTGTTTAATTTCCCCAGAAATATTTTTTTCTTTAATGACTCAAACCAAGAAAATGTAGACCCATGAATCCTAAGAGAATTTAGTCCTGAGAATTACTTGTGCCTTTCATAGTCATTAATCCTGTCATTATAATAGTTACATAAGACTTTGCTCTACCCCATGCACCGGGAACTTCCTGGATAATAAGACAAACTTCCTGAAACATGCAAAATGCTGAAACAGGTAGTCAGTCTCTAGGCCCTTTCACCTTGATGCCAGTCCTTCAGGCTTTCACTCTTAAGTGTTTTTCCCTCCGCCTGCCAGAGACCCTCCCTCAGCTGTGCCCATTCAGGCTGCCTGCTTTCTTGACCTACATGGAAATTACATTCCTTGCATCTACCTCAAAATGCATCCATTTAGTTTTTTTGCCCCCAAACATTGGTAAACAGACTAATGCTAACATGGTACTATGTAAATATCAACAGGTTACATACCTGTAATTTTAAACTAAACAATTTTGTAGCATTTTTCATTTGTTCCTTTGATATCAGTCTTGTCTTTGTCATATACTTCTTGAGTATCAAACAAAGCTTTTACCATATTTTGGAGCTTATAGTAAACATTTAGATGACCAACATTCTATAGTATAGCTGTATTGATTTCTCCAACATCTTTGAAGAAGTATTTGATGAGTTTCTACTATGTTCTACATGTTTTTCCAGCTGTCAGAGATAGTGAGGGAACAGCAAGGGACAAAACAGATATGGTTCCTGCACACACAGAATGAATAATCTAGGGGAGGAGAAAGTTTTTAAACAAATACAGGCTGTAATTGCACAAATGAATGTTAAGGATAGCCCTGCATTTAGAAAATTATTTTCCATTTCTCCACATCCTCTCAAGCATCTATAGTCTCCTGATTGTTCATTTTAGCCATTCTGACTGGCACGAGGTGGTATCTGAGTGTGGTTTTGATTTGTATTTCCCTGATGAGGAGCAACGTTGAGTATCTTTTCATGTGCCTGTTGGCCATCCGGATGTCTTCTTTAGAGAAGTGTCTGTTCATGTTATCTGCCCATTTCTTCACTGGATTATTTGTTTCTCGGGTGTGGAGTTTGGTGAGTTCTTTATAGATTTTGGATACTAGCCCTTTGTCCGATAGTTCATTTGCAAATATCTTTTCCCATTCCACTGGAAACCAATTTGACAATAAATTTCATAAAAAAATAAATAAATAAATAAAATATATTTTAACCAGAAAAAAAAGAAAGAAAATTATTTTCCAATAAAATTATTTTTTTCCTGAGAATATGGAAAATAAATACAAGTTTAAAGATGGAAATTAGCATTGCCCAAAGTCCTAAAACACAACCATATATACAATTTTTACTATTTTTTCTAACACATATTTAATGTATATAAGTATATACACATATATATAAGATGTGTGTGCATATATATATATGAAGAAGAATATGTATATTATAAAATTGAGATCACATTGATTATACTATTTTGTATACTACTTTAGAGTTAATATTAGATATACCCATTAATTTCATTAAATATTCATATATAGCATTATTTTATTTTAATAATGATATATTTGTCATTTGAATTAAACTTTGAAAAATTATTTCCTTTTTATTGGATTAAATTGGGTTTTTTAGCATTAAAATTTTTGCTGTTATAGTCTGTATGCAACTTACTATGTGTCTTTCTATTACCTTCTAATAAATATTTATGCATGGCCATGATATAAATCATATATAGTATATAATTAATATATTATTTTTGTTAATTTAATTAATTATATCCATTTATGATTATAATTTCATAATTAATAAATAATACCTGTATTGATGTGTTAATATATTTACATATTATTATACATTATATAGTTATATATAATTTATTACACATAATATATATAATTAAGAAAATCTTGAATAAAAAAGGTGGAGGACTTCCACAACTGATGAGAAGTTATTTTAAAGTTGAAGCATTGAAATCAGTGGGTTATTGGTGAAAGGATTACCAATAGTCCATGAAGACAGAATAGAGAGCCCCAAATCAAACATAGATATGGATACTTGATGTACAACAGTGATAGTATTGTAGACTAGTGGGGAAAAGTCAATATTTTAATAAATAGACATAAATTGGAAGTCTGGGTGGAAAAAAGTTAATCTTGACTTCTTCCTCACCATAAACAGAAGTGTACAGAACCACAATGTGAAAGGAGAAGAAAACTAGAAAATATCTTAGTTCTATGGATTAGGCTAAAGCAGAATATCACTATTCATAAAAATTTGAATTGCATTAAAATTAAGCACACCTATTTGCCAGAAGATGCCACTAAATGAAAAAGCAAGCCACAAAGCAGAAAAAGATACATACAATCAATGTGACGAATGAAGAATTTATTTCCAGAAACAGAATATTATTTCCAGAATAAATAATTCCCACAAATTATAAGAAAAATATAAAACAAATCTATACAAAATTGAGCAAAAATCATCAACTGGTTAGTCAAAAGGATATCCAGATGACAAGTCGGCAATACTTTCTTGGAAGTGAAAGAGGGAGCTATTGATTATTTTACCAAGATGAGCAATAAAAACAGGATCTGCCTTGGGCAAACTTCTAACAAACTTATGGAGAGATCCTCAACTTAATTGGAAATCAGTGTGATGGTTAATTTTATGGGTCAACTTGACTAGGCTAAGGGATGCCCTAGGCTAAGAGATTACCAGATAGGTGGTAAAACATCATTTCTGTCTGTGTCTGTGAATGCATTTCCAGAAGTAAGCATTCAGATAAGTCAACTGAGTAAAGAAGATTTGCCCTTACCAATGTGGAAAGGCATCATTCAATCCACTGAGGTAAACTCACTGTCTTCTTGAGGTTGGACATCCAACCCTTTTGGCCCTCAGACATTGGAGCTCCTGGTTGTCTAGGTAGCAGAGAGCAATTGGGACTTCTTGGTCTCCGTAATCAAATGAGCCAATTCTCATAATAAATCTCTCCCTCTCCCTCTCTCTCTCCCCCTCTCCTCCTCTCCCTTCCCCACCCCGATCCATATCCAGTTGGTTCTGTTTCTCTGGAAAACCCTGATTAATACAGTCAACAAAATGTCAACCAATGCCACAACAAAATACCATTACCAGAATAGCTAAAACTATGCTTATATTTATATTTATATTTATATTTATATTTATATTTATATTTATATTTGCCAAGTGTTGTCTAGGGTGTTGTGGATCTAGATCTCATACACTGCTAGAGAAGAGATTATTATTTATAGTACTGTGGAAGACTGTTTGGCATTGTTTACCAAAGCAAAATATTCATTTTTACATTTCACTGGGTTCCAGTTCCAGGGTATACATTCAACTCAGTTATTCACTGAGTGCACTAATGTGAACCTAAAGACGTGCAAAAAATTGTTCCGAACAGCATTATTTTCACTAATCAAAAATTGGGGAAAAGCCCATTGAAAAGCCCATCAACAGTAGGATTGCTAAATAAATTTTTCTATACACATACACAGAATACTATTCACTAATGAAAATGAACAACTGCCAAAGATGAACCTCAAAAACACAACATTAAGAAAAGCAGCCTTGAGGCTCCGAGATGGCTCAGTCAGTTAAGCTTCCAACATTGGTTGAGGTCATGATCTCATGGCTCCGGAGTTTGAACCCCTCATCAGGCTCTGTGCTATGAGAGCTTAGAGCCTGAGACTGCTTACCTCTCTCTCTGCCCCCCTCCAGCTTGCCCTCTGTTTCTCTCTCTCAAAAATAAACAAACACTAGGGCGCCTGGGTGGCTTAGTTGGTTAAGCGTCTGACTTCATCTCAGGTCATGATCTCGCAGCTTGTAGGTCCCAGCCCCAAGTCAGGCTCTGTGCTGACAGCTCAGAGCCTGGAGCTGTTTCAGATTCTGTGTCTCCCTCTCTCTCTGCCCCTCCCCCCACTCACGCTCTGTCTCCCTCTGTCTCAAAAATAAATAAACATTTTTTTTAATTTTTAAAGAAATAAATAAGCAAGAAGAAAAGAAAAGCAGCCAGACTAAAAGGCATTTTGTTATATTCCATTGGCATGAAGTTCTGAAACAATCGAAACTAATCTATGGTGATAGAAATCAGAATAATGGTTGCCAGTGGGGAAGAATGAGGTATAGTGACAGCAAGAGGGGCTGAGGGATTTCTGTTTCTTCATTTGGTTGTTGGTTGCCTGTGTGATCATTGCTGATCATTCAGCACACTGTAAATTCTATGATTTGTCCATTTCTGTTACATATTTTACACTTAAAAAAAGGACTCATTAAAAATATTTTAATGATTGCATCAAATTCCTCCCAAGAGGAAAGAAATAATGCATAGTATATACACAAACACAAACAAAATTGAATAGATACTCAACTAATTCTCAAAATGTAAACAATACTTCAAGTAGAAAAAATTTTCAGGAGCTTCAGTTCAATTTGGATTACCTAGAAACTTGCTAAAAGTTTCTTTATATAGGCAGAGTCTTGGTTTCATGGGGGAAAAAAAAACAAATGGAGGTATAAAATAATTCCTAAACATCTTAAATGTACAATTTAATATGAGAATGGTATCATTCTAGTTGACTAAACATGTGGATTGATGCAGTATAAAACAAATGTTTGGCAGGACTATATGTTTATTACAAAATATAAATTCTCAATTATCCCCCAATTTTCTGTATGAAAATTTTATTTGTATGAAAAGTGGAAAGGGTCACAAGCAAAACTTAACCTTGTCATTGTAAATGCCAGAGCTCCCTCACCTGTCAGTTCGGTTTTATTTATGACTGTCAACATGCAGAGTCAATCAGTCCAAATGCTTAGTCCGCTACAAGCATCATGAAGAAAACAAAGCCAATGAAAAATATCACTTTGACAAAAACATAATGCTTGATTACAAATGCCAAATAATAATGGTACTTTGATAGCTTTCTGAGTGGGTAGTTGTGAAGAAAGTGACCATGGAGAAATTTTTAAGTAGGGATATTAACATTAAATTGAAAAGCATGGTAACTGTTGACTGTCATGTCGCCCCAGTCAAATGCTTTGACTTCTGTATGTTGAGCAGATACTAGATTGATTCCAGGCCCACTGATATAGGTAAGAAGTCACTAATCTATTGCTTATAATCCCCAAACTATACGTTTTTAATACCAGAAGCTACCTCAGATAACTTCTACAATGCTTGTGTAGACTTGTGAAGCTTCTAACCCAATCCTCAGTACAAGGCAGGAATCCCCAGCAGCTATGTCCACTGAGCCTCCCTAATGTGGTCAAAGTATGGTCCAGGAAACTCCTACTGAAGGCTTAGGTACATCAGCTATCAGTGCATGGACTAGTTGTGCCAATAGTAACCTAGAAAATTGAGAAAATATTCTGGGCCTTCAAACCAAAAATTATTTTACCTTACTCGACTAAAGAATTTATTTAATAAAATGTTTTTTCTGGTACCTATTATTAGCTTCATTTTTCTTTGTAGTGGGTTTTGGCAGGAAGCTTTTGCTCTCCTGTCTTTAAATCCAAGAGTAGTAATGCATGCACCTAATGAGGTAGCTTATTCATTCCTGTAAAAATACTAATATACTTTTTCTTTTGATCACAATTATGTAAATACAATTTTACTTTGGCCGCAAGGAATCTGAGAAAGGTACCCTGGGTATGATTAAATTGTAACACTTCTGAATCATTAAAAGAGACTACAAAACGAAATTATGCTGAGGCTGATATTGCCCTACGCTGTCCAGGCATGTAATGTCCCCCATGTGGTAATAACCCTTAGTCAACCCAACTTGAAAACTACACTAACAAAGACTATTGTACATTAGCCATTTTGTTGCCATTAGGAAAGGTGACGTCCTGTGCCTGAGGAGAGGCCCCATCCTCAGGACTGAAAAAAGTGTCAAAACGGGGGGAAGGGATGAGAACTTGGAAAGCAGTCTTTACCCGAAGGTGAGAAAAGCTTCCTTCTCTTTGGGGGCTTGCTTATGAGTCTCTTTTGACCTGACTTTTAGATTCTAAGGCACAGAAATCCCTAGAACATTCCCAATGGTGCATAGGAGCTGCTCTGATCACTGCAAATGAGGCAGGACAGGATGAAGGCTGGAAGTGGGCCTATAAGGGGTTTCTGTGATAGTTCTGAGCCTTCTTAAGAGCTGTATATTATTCTTTGCATTTCATTCCCTTTTGTTATCCAAGAACTTGAGAAGCCATTGTTTAAAGTCTTCATCTAGTTCAAGTTGCACTGTGGGCAATTCAGGTAAAACAGGTCCCAGTGTCCAGATGGAATAGCAGAAAACCCACAGCTGCTGTAGGAAGGGGAAAGACATCCCAGGGTCACAGCAGCCAAGACAGCAGTCTGGGGTTTGGTGAGGGGAGGGGAACGGAGAGCTTGGAGGAAGTGTTCCCAGGCAAACGTGAAGCAGTCTGGAGATCTCCCAGAAACAGTTGAGGATCACTCTGAGTGGACGTAATTCCTAAAATTAGGGCTAGTGGCACCTCCTGCTATCATAACCTGGATATTAAAAGTCAATGTGGCATTGTTTTTTTTTTTTTTTTTTTTTAGTCACAAGCTGGTGAGATCAGAGACTTTGAGATTATATAAATGTAAACATTAGACCCAAATGGTAGCTACAACATAAGCCTCTATAGCTGGCATTTTGTTATTATTGTTGGTTTTGTGGTTTGTTTCGGTATTGGGTTTTTTTTTTGGGGGGGAGGTGGATTTTAACTTTCTGTTCTTATTTAAATTTATTTTTGTTTTTACTCTTTTCCGCTTTAATATTTTGTTTAATATGTCCTTGTTATAAAATGCTTGTATAGACAAACAGGCAGGAAATTGTTAAAAATGACATAACAATAAATAAGCCAAAAAAAAAAAGGTAGCATTTTAGATTTTCATTTTAAATGCATTAGCTTTTTAGCTGGCAATGTGACCTTAGGAAATACACTTTATATTACTGAGGTTTAGTTTCTTTCTCTAAAACATGAGGGAGTTTAGTTGGATACTTTCTGAGGTCCCTTCCACTGCTAGGATTCAACCATGAAATTTATATTCGTGTAACTTGGTATAATATCCTGAAAACGTTTTCTATTTGTGAAGGATTTCATTCTTGGAAACTTTATAACTAAAAAGTATTGATTGAAAGTCTCGAGGTGCTGTGCTATTCTTTTAAAATGGCTAACTATGAATACTGTGAATATTTCCTGAGAGAAACATGGTGAGTTGGAAGTTTGTAGTCATAGAAATGAGAAAGATGAAAGTATTTTTCATTTAGTTTAGGAACCACATGGCAGTTCATATGAAGTTAATAGAGACCTTATGAATAACTAGCATGGGGCTGTGAGATTAAGTACATGTAAACGGAAGAATTGCACGTTGACGCTGCACTAGATGAGGAAAAACCTCCTCCTATGTCTTCACGCACAGAATACTCACGAGAATATGACTAATGTCATCTAAAACTGAATAACTTTCTATGTTGGGCACACATGGGATGTTATTGAGACATCTATGTAATTATTTCTACCCACCCCTTTACTTTGCCTTTTTCCATTACTTTGTCACCCATGTAATCAACAAACATGTATTGATTCACAGTGTAGGCCTAGAAATCAAGGTAAGGAACCAAGAAGAGACAAACATCTCTCAATCTAAACACTGCAGTATTCTTCAGTGACCCTTCCAGTTTAAGATGATGCTTATCTATTGCCTTAATTAGGAGGTAACAACCAATTGGATTCGACTTCCCAATTAAGCAGTGGGATTTTGGCCTATAGTTTATGAGGCAAATATTGATAATAACCATTACTTTCCTGGACAAGGTACTATTCCATCCTGGCTGCAGCCTGCATTTCTTATCTATCCTAGATGATAACTACTTTAGAAAAGTCAATTTCCTGATTGCCAATAATTATTGGCTATTTTACTCCTGTGTTCTGTTTATTTTTTTTTATTCTCTTTGTTCATAAAGTATTTCAAAACAATTGCAAACTGCTACTGACTAATAGAATTCCTCAGAAATTTACAATGCCCATATATCAAGACATTGCATGGAAAATCAGCGAATCTCTCAATTCCTCCAGACATATGGTTTACAATAAAGCGGTTTATTGCTGAATAAACATTAATCTCAGACAGAGGCAGAACCTCTAGATTACTCCACCTCCAAATTTTTCTAATTCTTATTTTTCATGCTGAAAGCAAACACATCAGTTTGAATTTGCTTTATTCCTGCGTAGTCTTTTTTCAAAATATCAAGAGCTTTCATTGTTTGGCAAGCCATAAAGTCTTGCAATTGATTTTTGTCATTATTATTCATTATTATCAATCTGGGCATTCTATCAAAATCGGTGGAGTGGGCCTTATAATTTAACTGCTTAATAATAAACATGAAGTAACACAAGCATATATTCCAGTTTTTACGTTGCAAAATTTATTGTGCATTTGTATATTATAGCTCTTCTTTTGCTATAAAGCAAAATATAGTGCATTTATGGAATAATAAAGCTTTATAATTAATATATAATTAAGCAGAAACAACAGTGATATATACAATCGTATAATGTGCTTCTGAATTCTAAAATGTAGTGATCTGTAAAAGAAAGTTAAATCTATAAAAGCTAAAAAGTGAAAAATATCCATGTGTGGGAAGTTCTGTAATGACACTAATATGCGGAACATCTTCTCAGGGAATCTGGGAGTGGCCACTGGTAAGAACTGGTGCAAAGACACATCAGGTCACATGGCCATTTCCCTTCAGTTTTAGCAGTGTAATGGAATCACTGATACCCTTCCCTGCCAAACAAAGGAAGACTCCAAGTATGTACTTTTGTTCTAAGTGGCACAGCTCACAGGACTGAAGACCAGAGATTTCACATGCGCAATTACTTTTGTTTATTCACTTAATTCACAAATATTACTGTTAGGTGTCAATTACCAAACCCAAATCAAGATGATACAGTTCCCACTTTTAGGAGATCACTTCCAAGTAAGCAAAGTATGCAAATGACACAATTTGAGGCAGATATTAGGTATCAATTGCTAAACAATAAATTATCCCCAATTTTAGCAGCTTAAAACAACATACATTTATCACCTCACTGTTTCTGTGTGTCAAGAATATGTGCATGACTTATCTGTGTCCTCTTCTTGGTCTCTCTGAGAGCCGCAGTCGAAATGTTGGCCCAGGGTCTGTGGTTTCATCTGAAGGCCCAACTACTGAAGGATTCTCTTCCACACTCACTCAGTGGGTTTTTGGCAGCGTTCAGTTTCTGTGGGTTGTCAAACTGAGGCCGTAGTTCCATACTGGCTGCTGTCCAGAAGCCACCCTCCGTTCCTTGCCATGTGAGCTTCTCCTCCATGGCAGCGTCTCCATCAAAACTTGCAATCCACGAAGGCCAAAGAGAAAATATGCCAGCAAGTTGGAAATCACACTTTTATAACCTAATCACATAAGCAACGTTCCATCTGTTTTTCCATATTCCATGAGTTAGAATCGAGTTTACTGATTTCAGTCAACTCTCAAGGGAAAGGAATTATACACCAGTATGAATACCAGCAGGTGGGGATCACAGGGAGCCATCTTAAACATGTCTCAAGGCACTAAAATGGTCTCCTTCCACAGTTATTTTAACCAGCAGTAATCCATGTTTTCTAAGATCTCTACTAGTGGAGTCACTTTGGGACATTAAAATTTTGTGTTTCCTAAGGTACCCTTTAGTATACAACGATACTGCCGTGGTTATCTCATGAGTGTCAAGCTATAAGATATATAGAACAGATAAGTTCTGATGAGATGTAATAGCAAAAGAAATTATGGAATATGAGATGTTAGCTGAAAAAATTGGCCTGCAGAGTGCCATGTGGAGAGCAAGGAGTGAGGAAAAGCAGTAGTCTTAAACCATCACTGATTATCTGTTAACCCCAAGATATTAAGGATAATATGAATAATAATAAAGCTACTCTTATTACAAGCTTAGTTATAGTCCATGAGTATTTCTGCAGTCAGACCACTCTTAACCTCTATGACTATTGCCAATGATTAAGTGAGTTGGATTCTGAATCACAGAGAACTCTTCTCTGCAGACCCTAACACGTATGGTTAGGGAGAGGGATGGGAAGTGTAGCAGAGCTGTGTGAACAATAGAAATACCTGTTGTAATTTTACCTAGAAATTATAATTTAGGACCTTAAAAATTGTTTCTGCCTGTGATGAATATCCAATTTTTACCTTAATCGGTACAAACTTGGCTTGGTTGGTAAACTTAGAATTATAACAGTATATTTCTGAGTTTTCACAGGCCCAGGATTTCAACGTTTTATTTTGTTTTTTTCCAGGCAAACTTAGGTGTCATTCCCACCAATGCATCTGTTCATGTTTTGATTTTTAATTCTGCTGATAAATTTAAGCAGCACACTTCCACTTAGTTTTCCCTTTGCTATGAAACTCATGGTGCTACCACTGCAGTGGGGAAAGGTAGAGGTCTTGCATGTATGTGTTCCTTCACTAAACCATAAACTCCCTATTCATCATTGTGGTTAGCGACAGGTCTCTCATTAATGTTACAGAACAGGTTAGTGGATCATGGTGACACCCAGGTTTTGGCAACAAGTCAGTTTCCATGACTCCCAAAGTATGTCTGTCGTCTTCATGCATTTGCTAAAGATAAGGATTTGCTTTTTAGCAACGCCATTGGAGACACGATTCATGTAACAATCTACTTGACAAAACCATATCGTAATCATCTGTGATATTTTTAACAAGGGAATAGTTACCTTACTGGTTTCATATTTTATTAATTAGGGATTGTTGTGCCATTTCACATCATTTCTGATGCTACTCGATTTAAAAACCTGTAGCGTGAAACAAAAACTGATCTCTAAGAGGTGACTATGATAAGTGTCGGCATACTAGTGACCAATTACTGTCTTATGGTTCAGATCAATTAGAGAATAATTAGTATTGGAAGGGTTGGTGAAATAAGTCCTAAGCTATTGTCTCAAAGCTATGCATTCAGTCATGGTTAATTTAATTTTTAAATCAGTATTCCTAGAAAAAGATTAATTTTGAATATATTTTCAAATAAATAAATGAGATATTTAAGTAAGCATCGTCTCTAATACAACCTTAACTTCAGTTTGGACTATGAATCAATTTGCCCAACGTAGATAATAATTTACAGAAAATAGATAGGAAACACAGGTACCTTTATTTTACATTAAAAGTTTAAGGGGTGCCTGGGTGGCTCAGTCAGTTAAGCGTCCGACTTCGACTCAGTCATGATCTTGTCGTCCATGAGTTCAAGTGGCACGTTGGGCTCTATGCTGACAGCTCAGAGCCTGAAGCCTGTTTGGGATTCTCTCCCTCTCTCTCTGCCCCTTACCCACTCATGCTCGCTCTCTCTCTCTCTCTCTCTCTCTCTCTCTCTCAAAAGTAAATAAACATTAAAAAAAAATTTAAATGAGGTTACATTACTTTGTCCACAATGCTCTGAATCAATCATGCAGGTTGTGGCAGAGGCTAAAAACTGTTCTCTAAAATCTGTTTTTGTGTTTTTTCCTGTGCAGGAAAAAACTGAGACTATATTTCTCAGTCTCCTTTGCTGATAGAGTTCTGGCCAGTGAAATTTGAGTGCAAATGACATATTCCACTTGCAGGCGTGGCCCATAAAACCCTCCTGCATACTCTCCCATGCTATTTTCTTCTTCCAGATATCAGAAATTAAGTCAGCTACAACAGTCTTGGAAGCCAAGTGCTGAAGATGAGGGTCTCTTCCAAAATGGTTCCCTAAACAATATATAAAAGATAACTTTCCCATGGACTGTCCCTCATCCAGGACTATTCCCTGAGCATTAAATAAACTGTTATTGTACAGAGTTTGTTGTTGTTGTTGTTACAGGAGCTAGCATTCCCCTTACTACTCTCTGCACGCAATTCTGTAGGGATTTGGATCAGAAATAGCTGAACTTGAAATAGTGTCTCCCAGCTATCCAAAAGGTGACTGTTATTGTGGATTATGTTAACATTTGAGTGGGTTTATATGAATATGATTTTCTCAGAAAAGTAATTATTATCAGGTTGTTGCAACTTTAAGAAAGCATACCATGTGCTTACATATGTCCAGAAGTAGCAAACAATATCATTGATTACTAGCTATTTTCTAGAGATCTAGAGAAAAGAAGTTTTATTTTTTTTAACGTTTATTTATTTTTGAGACAGAGAGAGACAGAGCATGAACAGGGGAGGGGCAGAGAGAGAGGGAGACACAGAATCGGAAACAGGCTGCAGGTTCTGAGCCATCAGCCCAGAGCCCGACGCGGGGCTCGAACTCACAGACCGTGAGATCATGACCTGAGCCGAAGTCGGACGCTTAACCGACCAAGCCACCCAGGCGCCCTGAGGAAAGAAGTTTTAAAAAATCTCTCTGGTCACTTGCCTACCACACTGTTGGCAGGGGAGGGGTGCAGGAATGCTAGCAGTATTCTCTAGAGTCATATGAATTTTAGGAACAACAATTTCGTAGTATATTACAGCAACAGCAACATAAAAAACTCTTAAACTAGAATTAATTTTTATTAGCAAATAGAATCTCTCTGGAAATAGGGTTTATTATGGAATTACTGGCAGACTTTTAACCATAATGGCGCAAGTAAAAAAAATTGTAGCTGTTTAAAATTAGTTTTTCGGTTTGGGATTTGTCAGAATAATAAATTGGCAGGTTTTTATTTGGTTGGTTGGTTTCTTCTCCAATGCTTTATTAAATATTCAAAATCTGTGGATCAACTAATTTTCTATCACCTCGCCTAAGATTTTAAATATTCAGTGTTGTTACTCTTTTGAAAGGGCATTTGTCACAGTATATAAGCAAGCAGTAACAAAATATGCAGAAATGAGCTTCCTACTGAGTTATTTACTTGGAATAAGTGTATCCTATAAAATGCTTGACCTGAAGTATCTAACTATAATAACCCAAGAGACAATAAAACATGAGTTACACAGAGAGTTCATCAAAATTTTATGTGAACTCTACAAAAAAAGAAGAAGAAAAAAAAAACTCAGTGATAACCTGAAAGCTGTAAAGGCACACTATTAAAAACAAAACAAAACAAAAAACTTGAAAACATATTAAACCAAAACTTCTGTAATTGTACTTATTATTAGAGAAATTTAAAAAAGTTTAAATACAATATAATAAGCTACTTCTTAATAGCATTTTCTAGCTTGCAAAATTTATATCAGTTTATTTGTACTAATAAATAAAACAGAAATTTTTGCTACTTTACAGTAAGTAAAACAGAAATTATTATTACTTTACAGATAAATAGAGTAAGCTATTTAAGGGATTCTTTAAAACACCATTTATGTAACAAAACAGCAATTTTGGATGCTTCAGGTCACTTACCTTCTGATTCATTTAAAGGACAAAAACAAGTGATGTTTCCCATTCTGAATTACAAGCCATAATTTTATGGTTCATTTAAACCACATACATATTTATAAAAGTTTTGAAGAGATTAAGGAATTTACCCAACTTCTTACAATTTGTTCAATTAGAACAAAAGTCTTCTTTCTGATTGCTAATCCAGTTCTCTTACCACTAATATCCTGCTATGAAAAAACATTTCCGTCTTTTCAATATACCACCAAAATTGAATTACTTGTTAAAATGTACATATCACTTAATCAAATAATTGTATGTAACAGACACCAAATTATATTAGGTGCTGCAGTTCCAAGGTAAAGTTCTTGCCCTCATGAGGCTTAGAATCTAGGAGGGAATGTGCACATTTTCTGAAAGGAGATGGTGGCATCTATGTGATTAGGCAGCAAGACAGTCCCAATTTCCTCCCTAGCATGTTCCCTGTAGAATGTAAGGTCCTGTGATATCCACCACCATTTTTCAGATTTAAACTTCAAGGTTTAACATTTCAGGTTCAACATCTAAACACATCACAGCCACAACTGAGTAATTAATATTCAGATATTCAAAATCTTGGCTTATGACTAAGGACTAGCTAGTTTAACTCTGGGTGAGCTGAGAAGATACACTGTTTGGTAGGCAAAAACTTCATCTCTCCAATTGACATATGTCCCCTCCCAAGAGAGAAGTGTGTTTATCTTACATTTCCCTGTTCCTCATCCTTCCAGCTACATCAATAGTTGTGTCTCCATATGAAGACTCAGTTCTGCCATGATTCACTAATCATGTGGTCATCAATTCAACTAATATATACTAAGCACCTACTATGTGCCAGAGTGTATTATACACGCTGAGGATAACAGGAACAAAACTATGAACAAAACAGATAAGAAATCCTATCCTTGTGGAGCTTGTATTGGAGAATAAACATGTCAAATAGATGGGTGCCAGGCTGGCTTAGTCTATAGTGCCTATGACTCTTGATCTTGGGGTCGTGAGTTTGAGCCTTCCTACTTTGGGTGTAGATATTACTTAAAAATGAATATATAAATAAATAAATAAGTCAAATATCCAAAATATGTAGTATTTTAGTGATACTATTTAGTATTAGTGATAGGTGCCAAGAAGAACAAAAAGTAAAGCAGAGATAAGAAATAGAAACTGGGGGGGGGGGGTGGGGGGGAGGGCTTATGGGAATTTTCGTTAGGAAGCAGAGGTCTCTCTGAGAGGACCTTGATTCATGCTAGCAAAGACTTGAACTAAAGACTTGTGATGGTTAATTTTGTGTCAACTTGACTGGACCAAGGGATGACCAGAGAGCTGGTAAAAACATTTCTGGGTGTGTCTGTGAGAGTGTTTCTGGAAGAGATTAGCATTTCACCTGGTGAGGTGAGTAAAACAGATGGCCCTCCACAGTGTGAGTGGGCATAATCCAATATGCTGAGAGCCCAAAGGCAGAGAACCAAACAGCCAAGAAATCATGAATTCTCTCTATGTAAGCGGCGACAACTGTCTTTTCCTGAACTCCAACATCAGTGCTCTAGGTTCTTGGGCTTTCCTACTCCAATCAAGATTTACACCAGCAACACCTGGGTGGCTCAGTCGGCTGGGCATCCAACTTCAGCTCAGGTCATGGTTCGAGCCCCACCTTGGGCTCTCTGCTCTCAGCACAGAGCCTGCTTCAGATGCTTTGTCCTTCTCTTTATCTGCACCTCTCCTGCTCATGGGCTTACCTGCACATGCACGCTCTCTCTCGCTCTCTCTTTCTCTCTCAAAAATAAATAAACATTTTAAAAAAAGATTTAGAGATGCCTGGGTGGCTCAGTCGGTTAAGCATCTGACTTCATCTCAAGTCATGATCTCACGGTCCATGAGTTCGAGCCCTGTGTCAGGCTCTATGCTGACAGCTCGGAGCCTGGAGCCTGCTTCAGATTCCGTGTCTCCCTCTCTCTCTGCCTCTCCCCCACTCATGCTGTGTCTCTCCATGTCTCTCAAAAATGAATAAATGTTAAAAAAAAATAGATTTAGACCATTGGCCTCTTAATTCCCACGCCTTCAGTCTCAGACAGAATTACACCAGCAGCGCCCCTGGTTCTTCAGTTTGAAGATAGCAGATCATGCTGCTACTTGGCTTCCATAACAGCATGAACCAATTTCTATAATATATCTCCTCTCATATATATCTCTATATCTCCTACAGGGTCTGTTTTTCTGGAGAACGCTGACTCATACCTAAGGATTTTCCTCAAGTAAATGAGATTAAGGCAGGAAGTGCACCACTCACTGAGTCACTCCTGTGAACTCAGCCTCCCCAACTCCAGAGCTCTTGCTGAACTCCACAGCCCCCAACTCCCTTTCTCATGCGGGGCCCTTTATCTGTATGAGCAGGGCTGTTAGCTTTGTCACCCTGTGCCCCATGTCTCCTCAAGGCCCTGTGATAGTTAACAAGTTAACTTGTATTAATATCTTGCAATATTCCAAGCACTGTTCTCACATATGTTGCATATGTAACATATACTTAATCCTTACAACAACCCTCTGACATGATACTATTAATATCCTCTCTTTACAAAAGAAGAAACAGATCACACGTCTTGTAGAAGGTCACACATCAAGGAAGAGGTGAAGCTGGCGTTGAAACCAATGTCACTTTTAATTCCGCTCTATTGCTTTATTGGAATGAGCCAGTGCAAGGGATGGGGCCTCTGTCTGTTTTCCTTATAGCCGAATTGTGACACAGTACTCTTCCCAGAATCCTTGTGTTTATCTAAATCTGAAGTCTTGGCCCATCCTCCAGCCAGGTATCTTGGCCCCGTCAACATATGGTCTGGACAGACAGCTTGACCACAAGTGTAAACTGCATGATCATTTCCCGGATGCAGCCACTCTCTAGTGACTGAATATCTCTTTCTAATAGTTTCTGGAATAAGGTAAAGACTGTACTGACCTTTAGACACTAGAACTGGCTTGCCCTGTTGCATCTCCAGAGCCAGGCTCTAGAGCTGGATCCCATGGCTCCAGTTAACAATTGTTAGACAGTAGGATAGCTAAGATGTGGTAGGATGTGGCAGGACTCTCTAAAATAGAGCAAGGTGAGTAAGGGAAATAATGGCTATACATGAGCTCTATGTTGGTTAAGCACTGACTGTTACTAAGTATCATTCTAGGTGCTTTATGTTTAACCCATTTAAAGAGAGATTTTCATCTCCCCCAGCCATCTTCCCCGGGGGTATCCCCGGTCATAGCCTGAGAGAGTTTTCCCCTGATGGGGATTCTGCGGTAGAGAAAGAAGAAGTCTAAGGCACTTGGGGCTTCTTTGAAACTTGAATGGTGTTAGCAGAAGAAGAAAAATTAAAACAGTCATACTCTGCTTGCCAAAAGTTAAAAAAAGAAAAAAAAATCATGAGACACACTCTTTGTTCTGGGAAACCACTTGAATGAGTTACTTAGTAATGCAAATGCAAAGCAGCTGATATATCTGTGCTCTGAGGAGAAAAACTGCTCAGTGTAAGATTGGGGGAGAAATCATCTATGTAATAGATTGAGTTGCATCCATGCAAGCTTCCACTGGCGCTGTTTTTGCTATTATGAGGAGAAATATATGTTAAGTGTGAATTGAGACTACAGAGCCCCTAAAAACGATTGATCATTCGAGTGAAGAGTTTATGTTTTTAAGCTAATGCCACTAGGAAATCTGAATACGAGGGTCATGCAAAAATTTTTGCGTGTGATCAGAGCCAGTGTGGGATTCCGACCTTGAGTCACACTGGGTCTTCACCCAGCTAACACCATAGCCCACAACAGGGCATAGTCTCTCTGCCTATCACTGTAGGAAGGATTCAATCATAGCCCTGCAGTCACAGAGAAGCTGCTTTGGAAACATGGCAGGGGAGACCCTGGAGAGCTCTTGGCATGCCCCTTGGTGTCCTCATGGGATATGACAGTGGCAGTGATGTTGTTCCTCCTATATGCATTTTGTAAACAGTGAGCAACATCTCCAGGTATCCGGGGCAGGAGAAAAAGACCCATGACTCTAAACCACGCTGATGAAACCAGACGGATGATTTGTGAATGTATGTAGTACACACGCATTATAAATCTTTGGAAATTTCCAGAAAGCACTATTTTACATGGGCAGGGAGACATCCAGAAATCAAATCGCCCTTGGCTTTGGAACTATTATAATGTGGGCATTAAATATTAGAGTATCACATTTGCACTTGTAGACACAAGCATGAGCCCTCTGGTCATGCAACTTCCTAAACTTCCCCTTTCTAAGGGTCTGAAACCAGCTAGTCTCTGTTTATCTGGTGTTAAGCCTTCAGAGAGACTGGGCATCAAATGCCTTAACTTCCTTCTTTGACTTTCTCAGATGAGGCTTCGATAATCCGTCTCCCAGCATTCCTGCTCACTTCCTCTGTGGCTATATTTCTGAGATGTTTTCATTTTCTCAGCAACTTCCTGTTTCCCATATCTCCTTTTTCAAGCCCCCAAACAAAATAAAATTAGATTTTCAACATCTGTGCTTATATAAAGATAATGAGATTTATTGAAAATGTGTTGTTTCTATTATTCAACATGTAAAAAAAGTTTAACACACTTTGTTTTTAGTAATTTTGTACAATGGATTTCATATATTAGGAGCAAAAAAAACTCAAGTGTGAACAGAAAATACAGACACACATAAATTCCTAAATGGATCCAAAGAGTCATAATGCCAACAAAAAAGTCTGATGATAAATAAGGCCAAGTTAAACAAGTATTTGCTAAATGAACAAATGGAATATTGAGCAATGATACTGGATTGATGATAGTCTGTGGAAGTTTGAATTTAAGAGGCTAGAAATGTTTCTTTCTACAACAAACTTACAACCATATGTAAATACCAGAGTAAAGATATTAAATATACTTTCTAAACTATACTGCCAGAACGCTGAGACCAGGGAGGGCTAACCACAGGGAAAGAGCAGAGAAGATGGTGATAATGATGTTCAAGGTTTTAAAATGTCAGACAACAAATGTAGTATCCTAACAGAGATACCACAGTGCATAAGGAAACATTTTATGGTAAATTTTGACTGTGGTAATATATTAGGGATAAAACTTTTTCCAAGTCATTGTAACTCTTAATTAAATGAGACATTTTACAAACAGATTAAGCCCTTGTGATAAATAGGTAGAAAGTATCCCAGACCAACTTTCACTCTCCAAGTATTTGCTGTAAAGACTGCAGAGTTTTATCCTACGGATTGCTATAAAAACATTCTAGAGATTATTGAAGAATTCTAAGGAAAATGATCAGATAAAAGTAAAACATGTATGTAATTTCATTTTCAAATAATTCAGTTATAGCAAAAGATGCTATAAAAAGTCAAAGTATTTAGAAAATAATTTTGCTAATTTTTCCTGTAGCTAATACTTAAATGGTAAATAAGCTATACTATATAAAGATCTCTAAAATAAATATTAAAAAAACCAAGGAAACAAATAAGAAAATGGGCAAAGGGTGTGAATAGGAAAGTCCTAAAAAGGCAATTTCAAATGGCTAGTGGGTATTTAAAAGGTGCTTAACCCCACTTATAGCCAGAAATGCAAATTAAGTTTAATTTAATTAAAAATTAAATATTACTTTCTAGACCCCAGGCACACAAAAATTTTAAAACAGCTCTAAACTTACTGTAGAAAGGTGAAGGAACATTCTCATATAATGCTGGTGGAAATGTGCTGTTATCTTTATACCTGACAGTGTCTATTAAAATTTAAAACATACCTTTTCTCCTAGCAATGCTATTTCTAGGAATCTTTGCCAAAACAATGAAAGTTACCAGTTGATAAAGATACATGTGAAAGGATGTTTATTGAAGCTTTGTTTATACCAACAACAGTGAGGGAGGAGGAAAAAAGGGAATCTGTACCAATAAAGAGAATAATTGAATAAATGATGTCACATCTTTGCCTTAAATACCATGCATTCAATAGAAAGAGTAAATTTGTGGTTTGAAGACAAGCAATTGTGAGGACTGGGCATTCTAAAACTCAAAAGGATAGAAATGGACCCAAAAGCTTTCAAGTTCATGTGACGTGGAAGAATATTTCATATAAAAGCTAGTTTGAGGGGAAAAAAAAAGAAAGAGTAAATTTGTTTCCATACCCACTTACTTAGAAGGATTTCCATTACAAATTATTGAATAAAAAAAATGAAATCATGTATAATGCAAGTTGTTATAATACAATTATTAAAAACAATGAACAAAAACCATCCATAAATGTAAATACATGCATATATATTCACATATACAAACATACAAATTTTGTATGTGCTAATGTGAGTATTGAGATAGGTACAGAATAAGGTACATTTAGCTGTTCCCATGAACTACCTACAAGAGTGGTTAGGGATAGGGAAGGATGACACAGGTAGAGAGGGAAAAAATTGAAGTGGGGTTAGGGGCTGGACAACAAAATAGGGCTAGAATTGGTATCTCATCTGTTAAAATAGTATATTTATGCATGTGTTTATATTCATGGAAAATTACAAAAATGCTAACCATTAAATGGCTCTCTTTGAAAACTTGATGTAAACAAAATACTCAATTTCAGAAAAAATCCACATTTGCACATAAATACCAAACATTTGTGTGTAGCTTTAAGGGGATTACAGAGTCCCTAAAGCTCATTCATGGATACTACATTAAGGCTGTCTCAATGTGTTGATGTGTACACCAGGGACCATGGCCCAATCAAGTTTACTCCACCGATATGACACCTGAAAAGATCAGTAGCACTGTTTGGGCCCATATTTGACTGCTAAAGTCAAGATAATTTTCCCACTTAAGTGTAGTTTGTGTTTCCTTAGGGATTAACTTGTTCAATCTGACCCATTTGGTCAGCATGTATATCAGTCTGTTACAAATCATGGTATAGAATCCATTTTGTTTTTCTTCATGGCAGGAGAATATTTGGGCTGGAATTTTTATACCAGGCAAGTTTGAAATGCCTGGGGAAATCATTCCAGTGAGTCAGATCATGCTGATCCATTATTGTTGGCAACCTAAACACTGAACAAAATGTCCAGGTAGAAAAGGAAATGGAGTTAACTGGTTTGGAAATACAGAGGCAATCCTAAAGGTTTTCAAGTCCAGCTTTGCCATTTTCTACCACACAAGTCTTTCAACTATAATGTAGGAGTGTTTGTTAAAGGCAGAAAGTTTTTAGAAAAGATGTTTTAAGAGGAGCATGCAGTTAAGACCTACTTTCAATCACAGCCCGCCAAGAGCATCAAGTATAACATGAAGTGCCAAGGCAAGTGGCTATATTTTCTTCTTGCTTATTCAGTCCTGAGGCCACCCTAAATGAAAAGTTGCCAAGTTGCATGGTGACTTGGTAATGGGACTATTATAGACAAGGCACTAAAAGAGTTCAAGAAACTCATTCATCTTATTGATTGTGCTTGCAATCTGGAGAGAATGCATTCACTTTGAGTACAATACAAATAAACCTCTATAGCACCTTTGACGCAAACACATCCCAAGGCACTTTTCAGCAAAGTACAATACTAAAATGTATAAGTGTACTGTCAGAGAAAACGAACCAGTTCAAATATATAGAAGTAAAGTTTAAATTTGAATAAGACTTTAAATTTAACATTTTTGTCTTCTACATGAAATCACATTCAAGAACTGGGGGAAATTATAAGTGCATGATCAGGTTCTGAAGTTTTCCACATTCATCAGCATAAAGATTGTACTGGATGATCACAGAAATACCCTCCAGATATTTTATTATTGAGGTTTTAAATCTGCATTTCATCATAAGTATATCTGTTCTAATCAAGCATTGACTAACTTGCTGTACAAACTACTCTGGAAGCTATTCATTTTGAGCTTGAGTTACATGGTTTGGCTCACTTCCTTGGTCAATTTAGCCAGATGGCTACCAAAGGTATGTTTCCTTTTCTTTTTGTGGGCATGGCCCAGTTGACCATTACCCAGATGATGTGCCTCATGTCTTCATAGCTGCTCACCCATTTATGATGGTAAAAATAGGAGTCAATGTTTTCTTATACTCTACTGCTACTGAAATTAACTAAGAAAACCTTCAAAAAGGCACTATTTCCTGGCACTAAAACTCAGTACTTTCAACATTCTGTGGAGACACTGGTAAGCTTGGTGTAAGACACACTTTTTACATTTCAGCATTCTGATGATGCCCTAAATATATTTGGTTGTCCGGTGAAATCTGGACAGATTTTCTGCCTTTAACAAACACTCCTACATTATAGTTGAAAGACTTGTGTGGTAGAAAATGGCAAAGCTGGACTTGAAAACCTTTAGGATTGCCTCTGTATTTCCAAACCAGTTAACTCCATTTCCTTTTCTACCTGGACATTTTGTTCAGTGTTTAGGTTGCCAACAATAATGGATCAGCATGATCTGACTCACTGGAATGATTTTTCCCCAGGACAGAAAAATCTGTAGTTTTTCTCTCTGAGCCTGGTATCCACCCCTGATCAAATAAACCGCATCTGTGCCAAACTTCATTTCATATTCTGCTCAGAGACATATAGACAGCTAATAAAATATAAGGAATTAGTAAACATTTTAAATGGTTCTCCTTTACTCAGAATTACTTAATATTTGTACTTGCTTTTACTTAATATTTGTACGTGCTTTTTTTTTTAATTCTGCAGGTTATAAGAAATCTGTTTATGTTCCCCATATTATCTTTTATGTGGTTAATGTAAACATTCTTCTGGTGAAGGCTATGAATGCAAATTTTTTCATGTTTAAAGAGAGCTGTGAACTTGAGAACATATAAGTGTGTCCTAATGATAGTGTACTCCTAATAGTGAGGGTATTTTTTGTGGGAGTAAGCATTAGAAACAAATATGTTATTTGAGATAAAGTGATCTTATTTGAATTTAGCTTTTTGTGGTAACAAAGAAATTATAAAAACATAAATAAGCCTGAAAGGGGTCCTTCCATGTGCTGTCCACAAGTCATCACATCATTGATTTTATCTGTGATTTCAAATAACTGTTTGGCCATCTGATTGATTCCTGAGCCAGAGACTGTGCAGAAACCCCTCTCCAAAACCACAGCAGCTTCCTCTGGATCATCCATGAATAGCATATGCTTATGAGTTTCCTATTGCTGTGTAACAAATTACCACAAAGTGTGGCTTAAAACAATACACATGTACAGTATTCCTCCACAGTTCCTGTAGGTCAGAAGTCTGGGCACAGTGTGGCTAGATTTTCTGCTCCACATCTCACCTGGCTGAAATCAAAGTATTGTCCTGATATATTCATGTGGGTCTTGGGTCCTCTTCTAAGTCCGCTGGTATTGACAGGATTTGTTTCTTTCCAGCTGTAGAATGGAGGTCTCATTTTTCTGCAGGTGTCAGCTCTTAAATAGCAGAAGCTGTCTTCAGTTACTTGCTACCTGACCTGTTCTACAGGCAGTTCATACCATGAATCCTGGCCTCGAAGAAAGCAAGTACATTTCTCTGGCTTCCTGTCTCTGACCAGCCAGGAAAAACTCTCTTAAAGGGAGAGTGATGTGGTCAGACCCACCGAGAGCATCTCCCTATCTTAAGGTCTACTGATTTGGAACCTGAATTACATCTGCAAACTGCTTTCACAACAGAACCTAGATGAATGTTTATTGAATTATAGGAAGAAGATGTGTTCACACCAGGGTCCAGGAATCCTGGAGGCCATCTTAGAATTCTACCTTTCATAGTACGTAACAATCTCTTTTCAGGTATTACCTCTGAAACAATAAGCAAATGGAACACAAATTAAATCAGAGAAAATTCTGTCTTTCTGCCCCTTTGAACAATGAGATACTGGAGAAGGGTAGGCATTATATTTACACATTTTAGAAAAGTGGTTGAAGTGACCACCTCATGTGCCAGGGTTGAGATGAACAGGCAAAGGAACTACTGGCTGACACCTCTGCCCCTCAGGTGCTTTGCACCGGAAGCCACATAGAACATGAATGGGAGCCCAGGCAGGGACCCACCCATGTGGCTCAAACACAAGGGTCCACTGTAGATCATCTATCGCCCAGAGCCCTGAACTCACCTTCCAAGAGCTGCTAGAATCAGCCATATGCATCCCAGCTTCAATCTCCCTGCACCTTTGACTGAAGGAGTCTTTCCTTGACTTTTTACATGGCTGGCTCCTCCTCTTTCTTCAGGTATAAGCTCAAATTAACTATCATAGACCCTGTTCTTTAACATCACAACCACATATTATTCTGTTATCTTGATTTATAGATCTCTAATTTTGTTACAGCCTGAAATCCTCTTATATGTATTCATTTCTCCTAGCAGAATAATAAGCTCAATGAGAGAGACTTTTCTTTCTTGTTTATTACTATGGCAGATAGCTTAGGTGATCTTATTGAATAGTTGAGTAAATGAAAGAATGGGTAATCTAGAGGTCCACAATTTCTTGGGGACAGAAACCACATCTATTTAACCTACTTCCTTATGTATGCAGCTGAAGTAACTGTGTAACCACCTGTGTTTACAGACTTCCTGTGAAATCATCAACATCCATGGTCCTATCCTGGAGACATGGTAGTAACTAAACAGAAACAGGGAAATGTTTATACCTTTACCTGAAGCTTTAGTGCCTCAAAACTTGGGGCATTTTCCAATGAGCCAGGAAATACCACATAAATCTAGGAAAGAGACACATACATAGTATATAAACATAGACTCTGACCTCAGACAGACTTAGTGTTGAATCCCAGCTTCACAGGTTACTCTAGTTGTGTACTTGAGCAAGATCCTTACCATCTCTGAACCCCAATATCCTTTCACAGAAACAGGCAAGAATGTACTAACGTAAAAGGATGTCCACAGTATATGTATGTATGTGCAATAGACTTTTAAATGTAATGATTTTGCTTGGTACCAAGATGTAATTATGTTGAAGTTACAACATGAGATCCCATGCCAACATCTGCAGATTCTCAAAGGAAATTTTTAAGACCCATCTCCACAACTATTGCGTTCCTCGTTCAGGCCTCAGAAGACATCTGAGTAATGAGGGAGGAAAATGCCAGGGGCATTACTTCTTTGGAGGGCGCCATTGCTGAGTTACCAGTCCCCACTCATTGCCTTTGGAGGACAGTTCAACCTCCAACTTGGCAGGAGGCTTAGAATGGGCTGGTTCCCAGGGAGCTGAGACAGACTCTGCTGTGCATTCCTTTCAGTTCAAGAGCTGGTGGCTGAGGGTCTGGCTGTAGTGCAGGTGCTCTAGAAGGTGAGAGAATGGCTGACAATTGGTGATGCAGCAGGAGAGGATCTCTGTGCTAACTCAGTCTTTCAGGTGTGACCTTTCTTCCCACTTTGCCCTCTTCCCTCCTTATGTTACAACAGCTGAAGCTCAGTGGGTTAACTGGGAGAGAAAGAAAAGTACAAAGTGAAGTGATGTAGCAGCCTAATGTAGGGAAAAGAGAAACCTGATCAGTAAGGGAAGTTCAGAGTTTCAAATTTCTCAGGCTAAGTATTCTACTTAATGAATTAAGACTATATGGTACGACCAGAAGAAGAAAAGTTAGAAAAAATCCATATGCTGCTGTATTATGTAATTTCTTGAGGAAAATGGACTTGCTATTTTTGTTAATAGGAGGAGTTAAATCCCCCAAGAAATGACAGTACCAATCCAGTGCATACTCCATACTAAAATGCATATTCACTTCCTCACTGAAGCCTTTTTGACAGAAATTGCAACTATTATGAAGTATATATACATGTTGCATTGTCTGGAATAACCACAGTTTCCGAGGGGAGTTACTCATTCCTGATGAAAGATGATTACTCCCAGTCGGCAAGTGTTCCCAGTATCAATTGTGCAGGTATTAAAGAGACAGAGGACAGAGAAAAGGTCATCTAATTTGACATTTAATAGGTTGTTAGAAAGCTTTGAAAGTGCAGTTGTCTGAGGTGTTCTGTGGAAGGAAAACAGATTGCAGGGAATTAAAAGAAAATGGGAAAGAAGAAATGGAGACAATGGTTATCGACATGCTAGAGGAGGGAGCAGTGAAACAAGATGATGGCTTTGAGTAGGTCAGCAAGATCAAGTGAGCCGGGAGTTTTGAGGGAGGATGGAGGGAGAGTTGTGTATAACTGGAGACTCTGAGGAAGAAACCAGGGGTAAGAAATTGAAATGCAGAAGAAATAAGTCAAAAGAAATGGAAGAGATTTGCACTGAAAAAAAAAAAGGAGTGAACAATATAATTTCATAAAAGCTACTATTTATTTTGGTCGGGCTATAGGCTATCTATTGTTATGTGGCATCTCACAACACTCAGGTGACAGTGACATAGGTGTCATCGTGCAAATTTTAAGGGGGAGAAAACCGGAGCTTACAAGGTTCAGTTCTTGGCTCAAACTCACACAAGTTTAGCAGCGTCTCAAAATTCTGTTACTTCCACTACCTGACTCTGATTGCTAGGTTTGTTTTTTTTTTTAAAGAAAGAAGACTCATCACATAGATGTCAAAGAAAAAAAATATGCTGAGATTAAGATGAGGGTAGTTTAGTCACCTCCTAACCAAATAATTTATAGTCTTTCTGAGAAAGAAGCTAAGGTAATTTTCTAAGAGCATGGGAGAAACAGGTGACTGAGAGCTTTTGAGGAGTGGAGTTTTAGAATGGTGCAGGTTAGGAAATATGCTGGAAAAGCCACAGAATCTTCCTAAAAAGATGATCATCTCTTCTTCTCCCCCAAACTACAAAGTGGCCCTAAACTCGCTGTACATGAGCTCATGGGCAGCCCCATTTACTTTGGCGTGCACTGTATTTTTAGTCACACATACTATGGGTTTGACACTCAAAGCCTCTTGTCTTCGGATTATAAAACTGAGATTCAGAGATTATAGACATTAAGGGACATATGTCATTCACTGGTGCAGATCAAACCAAGTGAACTCAAGTTTCGGACTGTTTCTTCTTCAGCCAAATCATACTACTTTCGCATCTGGGGAAATGGATTAATCTCTGAAAGTTACTTTGAGATTTTGTTTGCAAGGGGCAAAAAGACTTTATCCAAACCTAGCTTTATGTGTTGAAAAAAGAATAAATGGTACAACGAAATGGGATTGTTATTAACCTCAGCCCTTTCATTAGGCTCAGCTTTCTGACTGAGAGGAAAAGGGAAGGCTAGTAAAATGCTTTCTCTGCATTTTGTCGACCTAACAGAAGATGACTTTATTTAAATTATAGCTCACTTTATTGCCATGGTGTTATATATTAGAAATTGATTACTCCATTTCTTCTGTAATTGCTTCATTATATTGGGAGGGGGGGCAAGACTTTCTTTTATTTTTAAAATAAGAAATAATGAGTGTATGAAAGTGAAATCTTTATTTTTATTGTGCCTACGATTTCAAATAAAGCATACTGAGTATAATTATAGCATTAAATTGAATTTCAGGACAATTATTATTTTCTGAGGAAAATGAGATTGCTTACAAGTTTTTTTTTAATCAAATATCACTTATTGTCAACTTTTTAAAGCAGTATTAGAAGTCTGATGGCACTTATTAACCAAATTGAAAGAGAATTAGTCAAAAATGCAAACCCTCCTCAACTCTGCATCTTATAGGTGATTTCACACACCCTTGTTAAATGGAGAGTGGTTGTCTTACATGATTTTTTCAAATTTTTTTAAACTTTTAACTAAGTTAGATATTCAGGATTTTTTGATAGCTCAATTGGTAAAATGTTGACTTAAACTCTTAAATAATAAATTTTGGCAATTCCTGAGATGGGGAAGGGAGATGAGGGTAGTAAAGCTTGAAATAGGAAACATAGCACACAAGTGAAACATCCAGACTTTTGTCCAAATATTGAATACCTTGCATTGTTTTCAGTGTTCTCTTTGGAATGTACTCAAAGCTATATTAAATAATCTGATGTTGTTGTCTCTGTCCTAGAAAAATTTGTAGCCCGTGGGAAAGTTCACATGTAAGTGAAAATGTGGGAAAAGAGCACCAGGATAACACATTAATATGCTCATCGTCTCTGGTACAGCCCACTGGGCTTGTGGGAGTCTAAGATATCCCTCTGAAGGCTTGCAAATAAAAGAGATGGCAACTGGTAGTGAGGTTAGTTACCACAGGCTTCCCTAGGCCAGTTCCATGAGGAGCTCTACAGGAAATAGACCATTCAAATGGGGGCCCGTTGCCCAAGCAAGATTTCTTCTTGTGATATATTCTTTATTAATTTCCCCAACCAACATTTGATACACTGAAAAATTCAGTCCTTACCCTGGTTTCTTAAATTGGACAATGTGCTTTATTTATTGGAAAGAAAAGGTATTTGGCTGGGTCAGTTGGTAGAGCATGTGACTTGTGATCTCAGAGTCATGAGTTCAGGCCCCACAGAGCTCAAAAAAATGAATAAAATAAAAAAGGGAAGGAAAAGGTAGAAAAAGAATTTTTAAAGTATTCATAAAATCAACTGTATATGTTTATTCAATTTTTATTTGAGGGGCGCCTGGGTGGCTCAGTCGGGTAAGCGTCGGACTTCAGCTCAGGTCATGATGTCACAGTTTGTGAGTTTGAGCCCCACGTTGGGCTCTGTGCTGACAGTTCAGAGCCTGGAGCCTGCTTCAGATTCTCTCTCTCTCTCTCTCTCTCTCTCTCTCTCTCTCTCTCTCTCTCTCTCCCTGTCTTCCTCTCCCCCTCTCCCCCTCTCCCCCTCTCTCTTTCTCTCTCTCTCTCTCTGTCTCCCTCTTTCTCTCTCTCTCTGCCTCTCCCCCACTCATGCCATCTCTCTGTCTCTCAAAAAATAAATAAATGTTAAAAAAATTATTATTTGAGATAGTAATATGTGACTTCCATTAACGAGAGCTGCTCAATATAGAACAATGCACAGCTATAAATTATAGCAGTAATTATAGACATCACTTAAAGGGCAAGAGTGAAACAATGACTATTAAAAAGAAATAAGACTTTTTTTCATCCACAGTTGCCTTGAAGATTCTTAGAACTTCGTGTTTTTGATAAATTCTGTTCTCAAACATGTGTCTAACAATATACTCATGATATTGAGAGGAAAAAGAAGAAAAAAAATGTGCTGTTGTTAGCCTTCATATGCATATTCTAGAAGCAATACAGCTATGGTGTTCTTAATTAATTTAGGACATGGATAATAGTAACAAAATATTTACCAATCCTATGGTTGGTTCCATTAGGTGAATTCATTTCTTACCTCCTTGCCCTGGCTCTCCACGGAACTGTGAATCTGAAATCAGAGACTATGATTCATTAATTCTTATGCCTGAAAGAAACAGGAATATCATAAATAATAGTGGAAGAAAGAGAGAGAGAAAGAACAAGAGAGAGAGAGAGAAGGAAGCAAAAAGAGGGAAGGAGGGAGAAAAGGAGAAAGGAAAGAAGATGAAAGCTAGTTCAGGGAAAGGAAGTGGGGAACACAGCACAACACTCCAGTCCTGGAACAGTTCTGGACACTCAAAACAAAACAATTTTAGAAGAAAAACAAGCTGTTTATCCCAGAGCATAAGCAAAAACTAAAGGAACCTGTAGTCCAGGCTGTGAACTTGTGAGAATCCCATTAAATTCTTGGATAAGCAGCATTTTTCTCTGTAGTCCCTGCCTTGTGGAGAGACAGGGGCTCCATCCTGTCAATGACAGTGTCGAGGCAGGTAAACCAAAATGAAGATTAAATAAATCTCTTCCACATGAGTTGGTTCTCACTACCTTTTATCTCTACCACTTTAAGCAGCAATAGACTTGTGCAGTGTTAAATATTTGAAATGGAAGAAAGAAGAATGTATTAATGTGTCCCATTGAAGCATTCGCTCAAATGCCAGAACTTTTAGCATCAAGAAATCAACCCTGCACAATGTGCAGAGATGATTTTGATTCTCTGGTACTACATCCATGGGATGAGGAATGTGTACATACAGTCCACTCACTATTTTTGAGACTTAAGAAAAATTAAGAAATGTAAGCACCCCATACGGATGATACAAGGGGAAAATATATTGAATATTTAGCTCAGAAAGAGCTCTTCATTTTTTCTCAATCGCTGCCAACTTCATTTTGTAAATAGAGAGTCATCTTCATATGAAATTCTGAAAGTTTTGCTGTATGCTAATAAAGGAATTTGGACCTTCAGGAGTGTGTTTAAGAACCTGGAGATGTCTTCTGCATGTATGCCTGTTAGCCCCGGGAGGTGCTCAACAATATTAATATTCCAAAGCACTCAATGTATGCATCTTTGTTGGCTGGGAAACCAGGCTGTTTATTACTGAGGTTTGAATAAAAGGACAGCCTTGAGGCTGACAAGGCTCTTACAGGCCTGTTCAAGGAAATAATGAAAACCAGGAGTTTTAAAAGGTTGGAAATTAAAGATATACAATAACCTCAGCAATCAACTCAGGAGGAAGAATGGGCAGGGAGTGCCATTGGTCAGCCTAAAGTCATGTACAGCGGTAGGAATGCCCAAGTATACAAACTGCTAGTAACTGCATGTTCTTTGCCCCCGAAAACCCTTGTGTGACTATTAGATAATGACCCACATTATTTAGCATTTGTCCTATAGATTTTTGGTTTTTAATGACAAATCATTACTAATAGTTACAGTAAAATAAGCCAGAATGTTTTTGATGGGCTTTTTCTTGGTACTTCCAACTTCTGCCATGGTCACATTTGGACTGTATGAGGCACATGTGCAGTGAGCAGAGCTCCCCCTTTAATGAGTGGTTAAATCCAAAAGACTGAAAACTACCTCTTTTTTCCCAGTATTTCAAGATGCATCATGACCAATTCCTCCCTCTCAAGAACAGTTTGTGGATTCTCTGATAAAAATGGAATGACCTCAGCACTCCTACTTCTAGTTATATACCCAAAGGAAATGAAAACATCTTTTTTTTTAGTGTTAATTTATTTATTTTGAGAGACAGAGTGCATGCTTGTGCATGCACTCACACAGACAGGGAAGAGGCAGAGAGAGAGAGAGAGAGGATCCCAAGCAGGCTCTGTGATGTCAGCACGGAGCCCAATGCAGAGCTTGATCCCACAAATGAGGAGATCATGACCTCAGCAGAAATCAAGAGTCAGATGCTGAAATGACAGAGCCACCCAGGTGCCCCTGAAAACAGCATCTTGAAGGCATATATACACCCTGTGTTTACTGCAGCATTATTCATACTAGTAGCCAAGATATGGAAACAACCTAAGTGTTCATCAACAGATGAATGTATCAAGAAGATGTGGTATACACATAAAATGGAATATCATTCAGTCATAAGAAAGAAGGAAATCCTATTTGCAACTACATGGGTGGACCTTGAGGGCATTATGTGAAGTGATGTAAGCCAGACAGAGAAAGACACATACTGCATATCACTTATATGTGGAATCTACCAAAAAAAAGAAAAAAAAAAAAGTCAATCATAGAAATAGAGTAGAAAAGTCGTTGACAGGCTGGGAGGTAGGAGAAATAGGGAAAGGTTGGTAAAATGGGACAAAGTTTTAGCTATAAGATGAATAAGGCCTAATGTGAAACATCACCATATTGATAACACTGTACTATAATACTGTATTGTATGGAATTTTCAAAATGGAATTTCTAAAACAGAAGAACTTAAATGTTCTCATCAAAACTCATAAATAGGGGTGCCTGGGTGGCTCAGTCAGTAAAGCATCCAACTCTTGGTTTCATCTCAGGTCATGATCTCAAGTTCATAGGATGGAGCCCAGCCTGGGGCTCTGTCCATACCGACAGTGTGGAGCCTGCTTGGGATTCTCTGTCTCCCTCTCTCTCTCTGCCCCTCCCCCACTCATGCTGTCTCCGTCTGTCTCAAAATAAACAAATAAATTTTTTTTAAAAACTCAGTAGGGTTGTCTGGGTGGCACAGTTGGTTAAGCATCCCAAATTCGGCTCAGGTCATGATCTCATGGTTCATGAGTTCAAGACCCCTTCAGGCTCTGTGCTGAAAGCTCAGAGCCTGGAACCTGCTTTGGATTCTGTCTCCTTCTCTCTCTGCCCCTCCCCCCACTCACACTCTGTCTCTCTCTCTCTCTCTCTCTCAAAAATAAATAAACATTAATTTTTTTTTAAACTGAATAAACAAAAACAAAGTGATGAATGTATTAATTAACTAGATGGGGGAATTCTTTCACAATGTATACATATATCAAATCATCATAGTGTACACTTTAAATATATATAGTTTATTTGTTAATTATACTTCCAGAAACCTGATTTTTTTAAATGAAATATTCTCTAACATTAGCAGCCATGGTCTCCCAAGTCTTTCTTGTCTTAATGTCAATCATGTATTCAACATTGCTGCCTCTGCAGGCCCATTGGTGTATACAAATTGTGAGATCTATGTTCCCCAGCTTGTAAAATGCAAGAGACACCAGACCGCAAATCAGTGTGGTCAGTAAGAACATGGAAAGGTATAGACAAAATGCGTGCAGTGTATATAAAGGGAAATGGAGTCTGTGTAGTTTGATCATAAAATGTAGATAGAATAGAGGGGCACCTGGGTGGCTCAGTTGGTTAGCATCCGACTCCGGCTCAGGTCGTGATCTCGCAGTCCGTGAGTTCGAGCCCCACGTCAGGCTCTGTGCTGACAGCTCAGAGCCTGGAGCCTGTTTCAGATTCTGTGTCTCCCTCTCTCTGACCCTCCCCCGTTCATGCTCTGTCTCTCTCTGTCTCAAAAGTAAATAAAGGTTAAAAAAATTTTTTTAATGTAGATAGAATAGATCTAACTGTATTACCACAGTTTGGGGTCAGTTGTTGAATGTGTACATCTACAACTACTCATTTATTTTATTGTTTGATAACACTTTTGGACCTGGCAGTAAACCCATTTGGCAAAGGAAAAGAAAAATAAATAAAGGCTTTTTAAATGACAAATGAATTTCCATTTCTCAAGAAAGTTCCATGTTGCTTACCCAAACTATATGTTTACATTTTCTATACACCATTAGTTTTGTAGTAGTACCATTGCAAAACTGAAGCCTCGATTCTGTTCAAAAACTAACTCGATTCTGTTCAAACACTTCAACAGTTAGTATTTAAGACTTTACATAACTGAGGGTTGCTGGAGGTTGGTGGAGGGATGAGTTAAATGAGTGATGGTATTAAGGAGGGCACTTGTGACAAGCACAGGGTGTTGTATGTAAGCCATAAATCACTAAATTCTACACTCGAAACTCATATTACACTGTATCTTAACTAACTGGAATTTAAATAAAAAACTTGAAAGAAACATTTAAAAAAAAGAGTGCCAAAACACAAAGTTTTAGCACAAAAAATTGCAGAAAACACCTTGTAATATCACCCTTGTGAATCATGACTTTTCATTGATATCCAGACTACTTGGATCTGTGCTACCCAATAAGGTAGGCATTAGAGTCCATGGTTGCTTACATTAAAACTAATATTATTTCCAATTAAACACAATTGAAAATTTAATTTCTTGATCACACTAGCTACATTTGAAAGGTTAAGTGGCCACAATGGCTTATGATTTATGACTACCATTTGAACAGTGCAGATCTAGAACATTTTCAACTTTCCAGAAAGTTCTTTTGTAGTGGTTTAGATTGTTAATTTTATTTATCTTCCACTCCAAGTTTTCTTGTACATGTATGAGAAGTGAAGCAATGGCTATTTGTGCAAAGGCTACATTAGTAGAATTTTGCAAATTATTAAATAATGTCAAATTACTTATTAATATTTCAGATACTTAAAAGAGAAAAGTAGCAATTCCCAATTAGGGTTTAATTTTTCATTTGATTCTAGAGGCAAAATAATGTTTTTGGCACATCATTCAGTTGAAGGTGAAATGTCTGACATTATTGTAAATGCCATTCCAAATTCTGTGTAAAAATTCAACAATAAAAATAAAATTCTGTGGTTTTGTGGTGATGATATAAATTCAGTCATGAATTTTGGTGGAGCACAGGACATAGTAAAAATGTTCTTACTAAACTGAGAAACCTATCAACTGTCAATGTATTTAAAATTAGTTATAATACACACATAATTGTAATTCGGTCCAAACAAGTTTCAAAATTCTACCAATCAAAATCAAAGCTATATTATTAATTTTTACATAATCGCATAGTCACACCATTAGAGAGACTGAACTACAGAACTTCTGTGATGAGGCTGATTTTACATCTGAGAAAATACAGCTGCCTGGCAAACACACATTCTTTTCTTTGTTGCCCATCATCAACAGACTTTTAAACATATTTGAGAATTTGGATAACTATTTTGTAAATCAACTTAGAAGTTAGCACCTTTGTAAAAGAGTCCCCTGGATTTTAGTTGCACTTCCTTCAAAATCACCTATCAATATTCAACTAAATTAGTCAACGAATAGAGCAGCCCAAACTTCCAATTTTAAAGCTTTTAGCAAATTGTAATTATTCGTAGTAAAATTAGCAATTAGGAAAATATGGAAATGTATCCCTACAAAAGTAAAACTTGGACAAATTGATCAATAAGAGTTCAGTTTATAAGATTTAATTTTTAAATTCTGTAATTTCCTTTTAAAATAGTTCAATTGGTAGAAAGGACTTCTGATGGATCTCTCATTTTAATTACATAGATTTTTGGCCTGCCAAAACAGTGGAATGAAATTAAGATGCACAATTTTGAAAAATCTAAACTTGATGAAACATTCTAAACAATCAAAAAGAGACAGTTTAATTGATAAGCTGCGTTTCATAGAATAGTTCAACATGTCAAACAAAGCCCCATAGAGTTATGGAGACTTATAAAATATTTAGCCTAAAATTTTTACATATTACAGTATTTTTCCCAACCCTAGATTTAGAAATCCTCTACAGAAGTTTTTCTACTTTATTAGTACATCAACACCTATAGAGAGAACATTTTCTCAATTAAAAATATTTTAGATTAAAAAAATCACTACAAATATTGAAACATTATGTTCTATACCTGAAACCAGCATCATGTATGTCAACTATAACTCAATATTTTAAAAAAGGTAAAGAAAGAAAAAAAATCTCAAGAGTTCATGTAAAATGCAAATTAAAAAATACTGAACATGATTGTTATGAAAAATTAAAAACAATAAAGCCATGTTGAAAAAAATTTCAGAAAATAAACAACAATCGCATTAGATATAGTTCTGGCCAGGCAACTGATTAAATAGTGTGATGATATATCAAGATGAGTATTCTGCTTATGTTAAAATTTAGTGTTCTAATTATCATGATAAAGAAGTTATCTTAAAGAAGTTTTGTTTTTACTTTACACACAAAAATGACTGTTTCAGAGAGAACTATCATGTAGATTCGCCAGTATAACAGAACTAATTTTCATGCAATAGGTGAACATTTCAAATAATTATTTTTAGTGGCCTCTTTCACTTTCAAAATTTTCTTTGTTTGGATGATTAAAATGTCATCATTTTAGTGATAAAGTATGAAGAAGCCTGAAGGACTTAAACTTAGTTATGTAATGTATATGCTCCTAGTCTCCAAACTGACAAAAAAGGATTACCCAGTCTGATCATTTCCTTTCTGTTTGGATGAAGGTGTATCTTCTTATAGAATGTATCTACAATGTTAAAATACATATACACATTTGTATATCTCATTAGAACACATATAAAAGTAAAATATAATCATAATCCAAACCATTCTTACTTTTTATATCCTTAATTATACATGTATTATACACATATATAACCATGCACTCATGCATACACATATGTAAGCTTCATATATATATATATATATATATATATATATATATATATATATATACACATATACATATATATATATATGATTTCATGCCAAATCTTTTTTTAACTCATTAATTAAGCAGTTAGATCTTCCATGGCTATAAGACTTTGATACTGCCCATCAGTATGAATTAGTCATAAAAGTCATTATTTGAAGTTCACCCATGTGTCACTAGATGTTCTTAGAGACAATGTAATGATTAACACTATAGATTCTTATATAGATACATGTTTATACATATAATTACATATTTATATATATATATATAATACATTTATGCTATACATATAGATACATATATTGTATGTATACATATAAATATATATTTAATATATACATATACTTACATATCTATATACTGATATATAGATATCTTGATTTGAATTCCATATGTGCTATACCAGCTTAATGACCTTGAGCAAGTTTCTGTGTCTGAATTCTTCATCCATAAAATGAAGGAAATATTGCTGCCAACTAGATTAAAAGTAGAGGTAGATTAACTGATGAGGTAAATAGGTAAAGCACTTAGACCTTACTTGGCACAAGTGCTATGTAAGTTTTAGGTATTATTGCTTATTAAGCACCTATTACATGCTAGATATTCTATAGGATCTAAATTAAAACATCCATAGCCTTCCATTTTAATAGAATTCTAATTCTTGATTACAGTATTTACAACTGCTGAAAAAAATGTTGCTTTTTCCTCTTTTTTTACTAAAACAAAGAAAAAAGAGTTCAAAAGATTCTAAAAAATTCACAGAGAAATGTAAAATAAATTGTACACATCAAACACAGAGTTTAACATTATGCACACAGGGCACACTTTTTTACTTCAATGCTATAATTTCTAACCAGAAGCCATCGGTAATCATGTGACAACTTTATCCGGGGAGAACCTGAGAAACAGAGCTAACCAATATATACACAATAATAGCTTTCATTTATTAAGAGTTGACTTTATTCTGGGCTCTGTTCTAAGTACTTTGTGAACCTAATTCACTGATACAACCCCAAGGGGTCTTGTACAGGTTGGGCTAGACTCCAGATGGAAATCCCTGGCTTCACTGTCCAAAAATCCACAAAGCTACCTGAATATGGAGCAAAGAGCTGGAGGCAGATTCTGTCTCCCAAAGTACTGTTGCTTTGTTCTCATTTTTGTTTTTATCTGAGTAGCTGAACAACCATAGGGGATGGGTGCTGCTGGGGTGACAGGGAGGCAAGGGAGAGGATGGAATTTTGGGGGTGGTAGGAGACAAAATTCCAAGAGAAGAAGAGAAAGCCTCCACTCTGGGTGTACCCACTCTTAGATTTTACTCTTTGCCACAAGAGTAGGACCTCATCTAAGACACAAGGCGACACCGAAGAAATACAAGAGTGCAGCAATTCAGTCAGCTTGGGAGAAACCACCTGGACACCTTGATGGGTGCAATAGACCACACCCCAGGCAGAATGACCAGGCCTACGAGGCTGAGTATGTTAACTGAGCCATCTGAACTCGCTGAATTCTTTAACACCATTGTTCTCTATCTGCTAATTGTCATGGTCAAAGAGTGTGTGGGACTCACCAACTGTATGTGATATACTGTCCCTGGTTCCAGCTTTCCTCACTCCCCCGTGGGCCCTTCTGTACCCCGACTCCCTATGAAGGTGGAAGAAGTCTAGGTAGAGATTTCTTGAAGTCAATAGTGGGCCATTTTCCCTTTTCTATCTGTGAATTTTTAAAAATTAATACATTTTATGAGATTCAGATAAATGTGATTTTCATGCAGTCAATCCAGCAAAGCAGCTGATAATCACATGAAAACCACTGATTAATCCATAAATGTTAACATTGACAGATGACAGTTAGATGATGGCTATTTATGAGACTTTCATATTTTCCTCTTTTGGAAACTAATTTTATTTTATTTTTTTGGAAACTAACTTTCTAATATTTACACATGGTTTTTAACTTAATTGTAGTATATTAATATAGTTAATCAAACAGAATATGATTTTGGAAGTTTTTCTTCCTCCTCTATTTTTTGGAATAGTTTGAGAAGATTGGCTATTAACTCTTAGGTATTTAGTAGAATTCACCGATGAAGCCATCTCATCCTAGACTTTTGTATGTTGGGAGGTATTTTTTGTTACTAGTTCCATTTTATTGCTGATAATTGGTCTGTTCAAATGTTCTATTTCTTCAATTCAGTTTTAGAAGTTTATACAATTCTGGGAATTTATCCATTTCTTCTACATTGTCTAATTTCTTGGCATATAATTTTTAATAGAATTATATTATAATCCTTTTGTATTTTTGTGGTGTTTGTTGTTATTTCTCCTCCTTCATTTCTGATTTTATTTATTTGAGTGCTCTCTTTTTTTCTAAATGAGCTTAACTAAGAGTTTATCAATTCTATTGATCATTTTAAGGAACCAGCTCCTGGTTACACTGATCTGTTCTTTTATTTTTTTTTTTTAATTTTATTCTTCATTTCACTTATTTCTGTTGTAATCCTTATTATTCCCTTCCTTCTACTCTGCTTTGGGCTGTTTTTTCTTCTTTTTCTAGATCCTTTAGGTTGTTTATTTGAGATTGAAGTAGACCTGTATTGCTATAATCTTCCCACTTAGAAGAGTTTTTGCTGCATCCTAAAGATTTGGGGCCAGTGTGTTTTTATTTTCATTTGTCTCCATGTATTTTTTTAAATTGCGTCTTCAATTTCTTAGGTGACTCATTTATTTTTTGGTGGCATGCTATTTAGCCAGCATTATTCTGATACCAAAACCTGATAAAGACACTACAAAAAAAGAAAAATATGGGCAAATGATAAACATAGATGCAAATATCCTCAAGAAAATATTAGCAAATTAAATCCAATGATACATTTTTAATAATTCACCATGATCAAGTGGGATTTATTCTAGAGATGCAAGTGTGGATCAATATCCACAAATTAATCAACATGATACATCACATTAATAAAATAAAGAATAAAAGCCATCTGATCATCTCAGTCTATACAGAAACAACACTTGAGAAAGCACCTCACCCATTCATGATAAAAATTCTCAAAGTATGTTTAGAGGAAATATACATGAATGTAATAAAGGTCATATGTGAAAAATCCACAGCTAATAGCACATTCATGGTAAAAAACTGAGAGCTTCTCCTCTTAGATCAGGAACAAGACAAGGATGTCCTCTTTCACCACTTTTATTCAACATAGTACTGGAAGTCCTAGCCACATTAAGGATAACACAAACAAATGGAAAGATATTCCATGCTCCTGGATCAGAAAAAACAATATTGTTAAAAAGTCCATACAACTCAAAGCAATCTACAGATTTAATGCAATCTCTATCAAAATGCCAACATTTTTCACAGAACTAGAACAAAGAATTCTATAGTTTGTATGGAACCATAAAAGACCATGAATACCCAGAGCAATCTTGAGAAAGAAGAGCAAAGCTGGAGGAATCACAGTCCCAGATTTCAAAGCTGTAGTAATCAAAACAATATGGTGCTGGCACAAAATAGATACAGAGATAATGGAACAGAATAGAGAACTGAGAAGTAAACCCATACGTTTGTGGCCAATTAATTGGCACAAAAATAGAAACAGAGATGATGGAACAGAATAGAGAACTCAGAAATAAACCCATACTTTTTGTGGCTAATTAATCTACATCAAAAGTGTCAAGAATATACAATGAGCAAAAGACAGCCTCTTCAACAAATGGTGCTGGAAAAACTGGACCACTACATGCAAATGAATGAAGCTGGACTACTGTTTTAGAATATACACAAAATAAACTCAAAATGCATTTGGGACCTAAATGTGAGACTAGAAACCATAAAACTCCTAAAAGAAAACATAGGCAGTATTTTTTTTTTACACTGGCTATAGAAACTTTTTTCTAGATATGTCTTCTCAGACCAAAAAAAAAAAAAATGCAAAATTGAAATTAAGCTATTAGTATTACACCAAAATAAAAACTTTTGCACAGTGAAGGCAACCATCAGCAAAATTAAGAGGCAGCCTATTGAAGGAGAGAAGATATTTGCAAATAACATATACAATAAGGCATTAATATCTAAAATATATAAAGAACATATACAACTTAACACCAAAAAAAAAAAATCCAAATAATCTGATTTTAAAAATGGGTAGGGGATCTGAATAGATGTTTTTCCAAAGAAGACATACAAATGGCCAACAGACACATAGAAAAATGCTCAACATTGGGGCATCTGGGTGGCTCAGTCGGTTAAGCGTCCGACTTCTGCTCAGGTCATGATCTCGCTGTCTGTGAGTTCGAGCCCCACGTCGGGCTCTGTGCCGACAGCTCAGAGCCTGGAGCCTGCTACAGATTCTGTGTCTCCCTCTCTCTCTCTGGCCCTCCCCCATTCATGCTCTGTCTCTCTCTGTCTCAAAAATAAATAAACATTTTTTAATTTTTTTTAAAAAAAAAAAGAAAAGAAAAATGCTCAACATCGTTGATCATCAAGGATATGCAAATCAAAACCACAATGAAATATCATTTTATACCTGTCATAATGGTGAAAATAGAAAAGATAAGAGACAAGTGTTGTGGAGGATGTGGAGAAAATGGGATCCTTATGCACTGATGGAGGAATGCGAGTTTGTATAGCCACTGTGGAAAACAGTATGGAGGCTACACAAAAAAATTAAAAGTAAAATTACCATATGATCCAGTAGCTCCACTACTGAATGTTTACCCCGCCCGCCCCCCACCCAAAAAAACTGAAAACACTAATTTGATGAGATGCGTGCACTCCTATGAACAAAGAAAAAAGATAAAAAATCAGAGAAAATCAGACCAAAAAAATCTCATAAATACAGAAAACAAACTGGTGGTCGCCAGAGGGGAAGTGGGTAGGGGGGAGTGAGTGAAATAGATAAAGGGGATCAAGAATACCTTATCTTGATGACCGCTGAGTAATGTGTGGAATTGTTGAGTCATTATATAGTACACCCAAAACAAATATAATATTGTGTGTCAATTATACTTCAGTAAAAAACACGTAAAAAACAAATAGGATGTGAGTGAGACACATTACTGTATCTTCTTTTTATTTATTTATTTATTTTTTTTAGTATATCTTCTAAAGTCTGTGTTGAGCACCAAATGTCGTTCTCACCATTATGATCAATGAACTCACTAGGAATTGTCTCTGAGATTAAAATACAGCATATAAATAAACAAAATACCTTGATGTTGTCTTAACAATAACATTCAGGTCAGCTAGAATGATATATATTATGCCAGGTAAACATGAAAAATGGTCAATGACATGAACAGATAGTTCAGAAACTAGGAAATGCAACAAAGGAACACATTTTGAAAAGTAAAAGGAGATGCAATGAAAATGCATTTCCCTTTTAAATCTCTTCAATTAGGAAAAAAATGGTTTTAAATTATAAAATCTCATGCTGGCAAGGGAATAAAGAAATGGGTACTCTCTCACACATCTGATTGCATTTTTAAATGCTCCAACACTTTAGGAAAGCAATTTGGCATTTTATTAGGAACCATAAAAAATTTATACTTTCAGTGCCAAAACCCCTTTTATGTAAATCTGTCTCAGGGAAATAAACCAAAAACACAGAAAAAAATAATACATTTAATTGTGCATTATTTATCATAGCCCCCAAATATAAATAAATTAAATGTGCAATGATAAAAATGATTAAATTATAACAAATTCAATCATAGAATATCTTGCATTTTAACACATTTAATAATTATAAACACTTATGTAGCAATATGGAAAATGCTTATAGCATAATGGTAAATAACAAACTCCTATGTTTTTGGAGGAACTGGTAGAAATAAATTAAGACAATATAATGTTAAAAATACTTATTTGAACAATTCCACAAAAACAATTTCACATGCAGGAAGAAATAATAGAAATTTACCAAATGGACCTAAATAATTGTTTTAGGAGGATGGATTTGCTTCTTTATCTTTATACACAATTTTTGATGTAATCATATTAAAAGTATAATTTATAGAATTTTTAAATTAATTGTATGGATTTAAATAAGCACCAAATACTATATACTAAAAAATTTTAAAGTGCTTTTCTAAATAACAACTTGGTCAAGAGAAAAGTGAATACATAAATACATAATAACATATTGTTTAAAAAAAACTGTGAAAATCAAAACATATCATATTAGTTCCCATGGGATCTAATCAAAACAGTGCTTAAAGTTAGAGCCCTAAATTTAAATGCTTTTTCTAAGAAAAATGTAAAAATAGGGTGTGTAAGCTATCAACTAAAGAAGATTTTAAACACACTCCCAAAGTAGGAGGGAAGGAAGGCCAGAAAGCAAAAAGGAAGGAAGGAAGGAAGGAAGGAAGGAAGGAAGGAAGGAAGGAAGGAAGGAAAGAAGGAAGGAAGGAAGGTGGGGGGAGGAAAAAGAGAGATGCAGTTAATACATTTACAACTGATCCTTGAGCAACATGGGTTTAAACTGTGTGGGTCCACTTATAGGTGATTTTTTTTTTTTATAAATATAGTACAGTCCTGTAAATATAGTATCTCCTCCTTATGATTTTTTATAACATTTTCTTTTCTCTGGTTTACTATATTATAAGCATACAGTATATAACACATATATCATACAAAATACATGTTAATCAACTGTTTATGTTATCAGTAGGGCTTCTGGTCAACAATAAACTATTAGTATTTAAGTTTTCGAGGAGCCAAAAGTTATATGTAGGTTTTCGACTGCATGGGCTTGATTCCCCTAATCTCCATAAGGTTCAAGGGTCAACTGTACTATATTTCTGGCAAATTTTATAGAAATTGATATCTAAATCTTGGATCAGATAGAAAAATATATATAATATTAAAATATAATGTTTAGTATGTTTAGCTTTCTTGGAGGATATCCAACACTGACAAATTAATGTACAAAGAACTATAGCAAATTTCATCTGTATCTCATTTCCAGATGAGTACAATATGGTCACTAAAATATGGAATCAAAAAGTAGTTCATTCCTGTTCGGGTAAGATTTCATCAGATTGGATCCAGCTTTGTAGGTGTCGATCTTTTGGGTGGGGACATGGATAGTTAATGAAGAGTAGAAATGACAAAGGGGGTCAATAAAAAAGAATGAGAGTATTCAAACTAGGGCCAAATGAGGGTGACTCCAGGCAGGACTTGGTCCTTATAAGACATATCAATATGCGAACAGGGAAAGCATATCAGTAGCCTGGTGTCTTAGTCTGTGTTCTCTCAGTTGGAAACTCTGAGGCAAGGATTAGATTCAAATCATTCATTTCATAGCTTTTCAAATAAACTGGGAGGGAGATTTCAGAAAGTACCACATCCTCATTCTGAGAGGTGTAAGTGGATGAGGAAGGAAGAACTACCCACCAGAGTGAAGGAGACCTCCATGATGGGACAAAAGGATATGGTCAAGTCACAAATAGAGCGGCTTCACTCAGTTATACAGAGTCAGCAAGAAGCAGAGGAACCAGAGGGTGGGCATACATAATGAAAGCTCACTATAGACCTACTGGATTCTAAGCTTGGGAAAATAACACTAATTTCCAACACCCAAGATGGTCCAAATTCACTCAAATACTGCTGCCAGGACAGAGTCAAGTATGGGCCTTGGAAGTCTTATGTATCTGCTGCTGAGTGAAAATAGGGTAGGTTGAAGATGAGCACCATTATTATAAGTTAAAAGAGGCTTAGTTATATAAATATTGTATGTATATGTATGTGTATGTATGTCAGTTAGTGTCAGAAAAAATATTTAATAAAAGTTCAACATGTATTTCCAATTAAGTATTTGGAAATAGGAAGAAATAGTTTCATTCTTAATATGATAAAACAAAATTCTTTTAAACTAAAAATTAATATTAACCTCAATTCAAAATCCCAATCATTCCCTTTAAAACTGGGACAAAATCAGGATGGTAACTATGGGCACAAATTGAAATTTAGATGATACATGAAGATATAACCAGAAACATTGAAAATAAATATTGAAAAAGAAATAAACAAAACAGTATGGTTTGCTTATAACAAAGTAAATTACAAAAATGCTATTTGAATTTTTTTAATGACTTTAGGAAAAAAAAGTGATACAAAGAAACCCTCAGTAGTGTGCCTACAACACACCACTAAAAATAATGAAAATTAAATATCATATTTGTATTAGAAATGTTGAGAATGAAAGTTAAACATTTGACTCCTGTAAAGAAAAATCCAAAACCTTTTTGATCATCACTTTTTAAAAATAAGTAAAGTTTTCTAGCTTACTTCTAGATGGAAATGTCTCCACTTTTATCGCAATACTAAAAATACATTTAGATAACTAGTTGATTTTTTTTTCCAAACCCAAGAGTTCATGTCAGAGCTCATCTAGGGGAACTCTTCTCAAGATTTGTATCTGTTAACCATGCCCTGCTTCAAGAATTTTTCTCTTGAAATCTGCAAAATTCCCTCTTTCACTTGCTTTTGGTGTGTAATTTCTACTTCTCATTTGCCTTCCTGACCTACCTTCTATATATATCTTAAATATTGGGATCACTCAGTGTTACTTCCTTCTTAATCTCACTTTACCTCAAAACCAAAATATCCAATCACGTACTGCAGTTTGACTTTGACCAGGCCTGACATGCCCTCCACCCCAAACTACAAACTTTATAACAACAGGAAAACTTCTTAACCCATCCTTGTATAGCCAGTACATTCTTAACACAGAGCTTAACATATAATGGATACTTAATAGATGTTTGTTAAATAAATGAACCAATAAAAATAAATCTATTTTATGCTAACTTGTAAACTAAATTTTACATAAAATTTTGAAAAGGATTTTGAAGTATTTTTTTTCAAAATGTTCTGAAACATTACTGGTAAACAAAATATCCTATGATAATATTTTTTTAAAATAAGGAAACTGGGAGAGTTCTACCAGAGTATACGAAACATCGCCGATGAAGCCATTTGATAAAACCATGAGATAGGACTACACACCCACTAGAATGTCGAAAATTAAAACAACTGACTATACCAAGTGGTGTCGAGTATGTGAAGGAACTGGAAGACTCATGGGCTGGTGCTAGGAATGTAAGCTTTTATAGAACTTCAGAGAAGAGTTTGGCGGAGCACGTGGGTGGCTCAGTGGGTTTAGCATCCTACTCTTGATATCAGCTTAGGTCGTGATCTCTCAGTCATAAGATTGAGCCTTGAGTCAGTCTCTTTGCTAACAATGCAGAGCCTGCTTGGGATTCTCTCTCTCCCTCTCTGTACCCCTCCCCCCCAACACATGTTCCCTCTCTCTCAAAATATATAAATAAACTTAAAAAAATAAAAAAATAAATATTTAAAAATTTAAAACTTTTGTTTTAAAGAAAGAAAGCAGTTTGGCAATTTCTTTTAACATGAAACATATATCTATGATATGACCCAGCCAGTGTCAGGAGTTTATCCCAGGAAAATAAAAGCATATCTCCACACAAAAAGTTATACACAATTTATTTTTATTGAAATATGGTCGACGCATATTGTTACATTAATTTCAGGTGTAGACACAAATGTTTAGAGCAACTTCATTTGTAGAGAAGGAAGAGCAGGGAGAGGAGGAGACCAGAAAAGTCAACGGGGACAACTTCCCACATAAAGCTTCCTTCTTTTAGCTCTAAGCCAGTTGAAATTAGGGAGAGCTATATTCTGGTTCCAGGAACTGAGGAATATAGATGAATCTTATCCAGGTGCCTTAGCAGGGGTAGTGAATGAAACTACACACACGATTTATACAGTGACACTGTGCCCTCAGCGTGCCTTTGTGCTCCCGAATGGGTTTTGCTTAGGAGAGAAGTTGTAAGTAGGGATGTTTGTTGTTTGGGGGTGATGTCAGTGAGGCTGACTGGAAGAATGGAAGAATGGACTCTCTGAGGAGGAAACATCAATCTCAAATTAAATCTTCCTTGAAGCTGCCCAGAGTAACTTATTCTGTCTTCTCAAGGGTTGAGATGACTGATAGCCAAGTTTCAAGAACATGGATTCTTAAATAAATCTGCTCATGTGGTTCAAATTTATGCTGTTCCATGTATTCGTTCTCACTCACACAGACACAAGCTTGTTGCTTGATGCTCCTGTGGCGGCATCGGTCTACCAAAAACCTCTTTCTGTGTTTTCCTCTGTGCATTTGTATAGCAGATGCAATTATTTATCCTCCACAATTGCCCAGAATGATACATGTGCAGCACAGAACGTGCAACAGAGCGAGACAATTGACATGTAGAATAAGTGACGGATGTGAGACCAAGGCAAAACAAATTGGGGTCGTGATTCAAAGGCAAAGACAATAAATATGTATCTTCTCATCTACACAGGGGACACTTTTTAAAATGCAAGGAGTGAGTCTATACCAATATGAACAGATGACTAGATAAGTAAATAAATGAGGGAGAAGAGACAAATCTCTGCAAAAGAATTCTTCAAATAATTTATGGTGATACTTCACCCTTGGGTGGGGTGGGGGCATAAATCATCATTCCAGAAATGTGGGCTGCCACAGTGACTCCCTTCCAAAGAGGACCGTGTGGAAAAGGAGGGTGGGAAAGTAATTTTACCATGGAGAAACCTAATCCACATTTCCTCAGTCTGATGACTAAGCTCAATATCTACAATGATAAACAATATTAATGGTAGGTACTCCTATTATGATTTGATAATAATGGCATTTTTATCTCTATTGTCTTCCACCCCCACGCCTATAACCCCAGTCTAATCATGAGACAAACATCAGATGAATTCCAATAGTGGAGCATACTGCAAAATAATTGAGTATGGTCCTTAAGGGGCGCCTGGGTGGCTCAGTCGGTTAAATGTCTGACTTCAGCTCAGGTCATGATCTCACAGTTCATGGGTTCAAGCCCTGCATCAGGGTCTGTGCTGACGGCTCAGAGCCTGGAGCCTGTTTCAGATTCTGTGTCTCCCTTTCTGCCCCTCCCCCACTCACGCACTCTCTCTGTCTCAAAAATAAATAAACATTTAAAAATAAATAAATAAAAATAATTGAGTATAGTCCTCAAAACAGTCAAGGTCATCAAAATCCAGGAAATTCTGATAAATGGTCACAGCCAAGAGGACCCTAGGAAAACAGGACAGTTAAATGTAATGTGGGCTCTTGAGTGAGATCCTGAAACAGAAAAAAAAATTAGGTACAAGTAAGGATATATGAATAAAATGTGGGATTTAGTTAGTAATAATGTATTGACATAATGTATCAAATGTAACCAAAAAATGTATCAAAATGTACCATACTAGTAATATAAGATGTTAATAACGGGAAACTTGATGTGGAGTATATGGGAACTCTGTACTATCTTCTCAATTTTTCTGTAAATCTAAAACTGTTCTGAAAATACAATTTATTATTAAAAAGTAAAAGGATACAATCATCTAGGCAAAGGATAAAAAGAGTTCACAAACAGATTTCTCTAAAGGATCAAAAAGCCTTCAAGAGCATGATTTTTCTTAGCCAATATTTATAATCTTTCACAAATATGCATCATTTGATTTTAACCATCCATAATTTCTGTAGAATTTTATTTGTGTTCAATGGCTAACCACTACCTTTCTTTCTTTTAAATTTTTAAATTGTATTTTTTTTTTGCCCAGGGAAAATAATCACACAATTCAGAAGTATAAAAAGTGTGCATAGAAAAAGCTTACCTCCCAACCTCAGTGAGGTGGGATAACTAGATATTATCACTTTCTTGTGTATCCTGCCAGAGAAATTTTACATGTCTGTCAAGAAAATATATCTGTGTCTATTTTTCCTTTCTTTCATTTTAGGACAAATACTTACATACCACATATGCTGTTCTGTTCTGCAGTTTGCTTTTTCTATTTTGCAGTAGATCTTAGAGATTTTTTTCATGTGGTAATTTAAAAGCTTTCTTATTTTTAAAAAGATGTGGAAGGATTACTAATGATTATTTTCAGACAGAGATGAAATTAGAACTCTTGTTGGCAAACCAGGATGTATGGCATACTAGAGTAGAGGAATATCCTTGCTAGGGGTAGATTAAAATTGATTGTATACATTCTAGAAGCTAGCATAAGCAAAAATAGCTGTGATGTATTCTTAATTATCATTACCATTATTATTATTGCATTATAAGTGTCCATAAGAAAAGTATGTTGCTTTAGCAGTTAGCTAATACGGGGATTGAGTTTTTATCCTCTTGTGAAAAATAAGGAGAAACAAACCCCTGAGTAGGAGGGAGCCCCACTTCCAACTAGAAGGAAGGCATCCTAAAAACAACTTGGTAGGCAGAGCTTGTCCTTATAATGTTAACATTGCTTTTCACCATCACACTAGCTTGCTTAGCACAGTGAGTACTCTCAAGATGTCCATTTTATTTATGGCCCACGATGGTAGACATGCTTGTCCATTTGTTCACTGCCTGTCCCCAGAGCCTAGAATATTATAGTTAACTGCTTAGGGTATATTTGCTGAATGAATGAGTGAGTAAAGCAACAAACTGATTAATACAGAATAGAGGCAGAACAGACTCCAGATCCAGAAGGGAGAATCAGAGCCGTGCAAGAATACTAATACTAGAAGAATACTAATACTACCACAAAAGTAGTATCGTGCAGGGGCGCCTGGGTGGCTCAGTCGATTAAGCGTCTGACTTCCATCCAGGTCATGATCTCATGGCTCATGAGTTCAAGCCCTGCCGCAGGTTCTCTGCTGTCAGCATGGAGCCCACTTCATATCCCCTGTCCCCCTCTCTCTCTGCCCCTGCCCTGCTCACGCTGCTTTCTCTCCCTCTCTCTCTCTCTCTCTCTCTCTCTCTCTCTCTCTCAAAAATAAATGAGCATTAAAAAAAAGTAGTATTGTGCAATGAGTTAAAATGTCAGGACTATGAAGTTGCCAGTTAACTTGTGATAAGTTGCTTAATCTTGCTGTGCCTCAGATTCTCATCTCTAAAACTATATTAAAATATGTGCCTCAGTAAAAAGTATGTGCCATGTGGGTCATTGTAAAGATGAAATATACATATAGACAGACCAACATACACACAAACAACAGGTATATTAGCACACATATAAATATAACAGACATAACAGATACATTAACACACATATAAATATAATGTATTCAGGTATAATATCAATATGTCTATTGTATATACAGAGAAATTATCATGTTATATGTTCTTTAAAATAGTGGTTATGACCATAATTAAAATATATTACTATGATAATGAGGAGGATTAAAGAATGACCTCAACGATGCCATGGAAATCAGGGAACCAGGCAGTTTCAAGAAAGAAGTCAGTAAAAAATAGCAAATCTAATATAGCAGATTTAAACCCAAACATAACTATAAGGGCAAATGGTTAAACTCATCTATTTCACAAAAGGAAACAAAAACAAACAAACAAAAATAGGTTCAGATTGTTTAAAAACAAAACAAAACAAAGTGTATCCAAGATATGGCTGCCTAAAAGGAAATGACTGAGCAAGATTGCATTGCATGTAAAGGAACAGACAATGATACAGAGCAGACTGTTAAGCACAAAAAAACATATGAACTCAGCTATTAATATCAGACTACACTGGATTCAAAGCAAGTGAAAAGGGAAAGGCACTTTATAATTATGAAGAGTATAATGCACAGTGGAGAATATAAGTCTCATGAATCAATATATTTTAATCTCACACATTAAACTAAAAGTGCAGGAATAGTGGATATTTTACCATCCTAAGAGATTTGCACTCACTTGTCCAGCTCCACAGCAGATCAAGGGGACCAGAAATAATGGATACAACTGACTGAATGTTATAATGAAAAAGACATTGTTTACATTAGTATGTGTCAAACTCTGTAAGCTGAAACTAAATGTCTATAAAAGATTTACTATAAAATGCAATTTAGGGGTGCTGGGTGGCTCATTCTGTTGATATCTGACTCTTGATTTCTGCTCAGGTCATGATCCCAGGGTGTGGGATTGAGCCCCACGTAGGGCTCAGTGCTGAGTGTGGAGCCTGCTTAAGATTCTCTCTCTCTCTCTCTCTCTCTCTCTCTCTCTGTCTCTCTCTCTCTCTCTCTCTCTCCCTCTACCCATCTTCCCTGCTTGTGCTCTCTTTCCCTAAAATAAACATTTTTAATTAAAAATAAAATGTATTTTATATCGCATAAAATACATGACTACAATAAACCCCCAAATAGAAGTGTCACATTCTTTAACCTTAATACAAAAGAAAAATGTTAGAAGTACTATTTCTATAAAGTACTTTAATATTATTAAAATTCACTTTCTCAAAGAGGAAATCGAAATTAAAATAGGAGAATATGCTTAAAGTAGCAATAATAAAAATATGAAAAAAGATGGAATTATAAAGCTTTACTCACAGGAAATATATACCTTAAACATTTTGATTTCTAGTCAAGGAAAACTGAGTATAAAACAATTATGCATTCAAAACAAAAATTATAAAAGGATAAACAAAGTGAAACAGCCTATAAGAAAAAAGAAATAAAAAGCAAAAATTGGTAAATAATTAAAATCATAAAATGGATACAGCAACAGATTTTTCAAAATTTATTCATTCATATGTTTTTTTCTTTATTCCTTCATTTAATAAAACCAATAAAAGGGTTAAATTGCCTAATGTCAGCAATGATTTTCATCTTCAAATACTTGTTTCCGTTTTTTAAACACTTTGGCTTTTGAGACATCTTCAATGGTACTCTTACATTCCATTCTATCTTATTTGGAATTTCTTCTCAGTATCCTACATAAAAATGCAAATCCCATGAATGTTCTTTTCTTTAGTATAACTGAGTTATTGGATGGCAAGAAGAAAAAGAAAAAAAGAAAAGAAAACCTGACTCCGGCCATGTTAAACTGTAATGGAATTTGTCAAAAGCGTATCTGTAACTCCTTGGCTCAAAGTAAAAGCTTAAAAACAGGTTTATTTATAAAAAATTGGAACACCAAGGAAGTCTCAGGGATCTGAGCTACAAGAACAAATTAAGAGTCTCATCAGATTGCATAATCTGGAATAAATATTCTCCAAACTATTTTTAAAATTTTTCCCGTCCTTGTGTTATGGTAGTCAGGATGTAGTGACATAGAAGGTTTCAGTCTCATTCCTTAGCTAGAGTAGGGCAGAGCAATTGATTTTCAACATACCAAGAATGAATACAATGAGGAAGGAGGTAATTCTCCAAGAGGAAATTAGGACTCTAGTTTCAAAAGAACCAAGACTGCACGTTGGTGGAGCCAGCCAACTTTCCCCCAACTTCGTGTTCTGGTCGCTCACTTCTGTCCTCTCCTTGCCGCTTTTCTTCTCTCTTCTCTTACCTTCTCATCCTACACACTCGCTCTGTAAATCTCATCCCCTCCATGGCCTCAGTGATCATCTGTATTCTGAAAATTCCCAAATCTGTATCTCAACCTCAGACCTCTTCCTCAGGCTTCAGGCCTTTATACTCAACTATCTATTCTCCATTTCTTCATAAATAAATGTAGATTATCTGAAACACTCCACATCCCAAATAAAACTCTTTTCTCATTCCATCATTCCAACCCAGAGTATTCTTTGGAATGGTCACAGTGTTTGAGTAAGTAGTGATTATGAGAAAGAATGGACTCTATTTGAAGTTAAATCACTTAGTACAGATTCTGGGAAGATTTCTGGGAAAGTTGTGCCTGAGATGAAACAGTGAGAATAAAGGTCAAGCAGGTGGTGACACAGTTTTGTCAAAAAAACGTATAGGAGGGGAGAGAAGAGGCATTGGGCTGAATGGGGAAGGTTTCTGAACAAATGGTACATGAACAAGATGACTAACATCAAAATAGTACATGAAACAGTAGGTAGTTCAATATGGATGGAACAGGGAATGAATGTGTGTGTGTGTGTGTGTGTGTGTGTGTGTGTGTGTGTGTGTGTAGAAGCAAAAAAGCAATGAGGTATAGTATCTAAAGATAGAAGTTGATAGAGCTTGGAGGATTTACAACCTTTCTGGAGAGCCAATTGAGAAGTATTGGTAGAGAAATGCATGTATAAGCCTTAATTTTTTTAAAATTCTGGAAGTGAACTGGTGAGAGATTGGAAGAAAGAAGCCCAATTAGGAAACTACTGTAACTATCCAGATGGTTAGATCAGACAAGTGGCAGTGCTGAAAAACAGAAAGGGAACATTTTATTTTTTATTATTTAAAAAAAAATTTTTAATGTTTATTTTTGAGAGAGAGTGTGTGTTAGTGGGGGCAGGGGATGGCAGAGAGAGAGGGAGAGACACAGAACTCAAAGTGGGCTTCAGGTTCTGTGCCGTCAGCACAGAGCCCGATGTGGGGCTCGAACTCACGAACTGTGAGATCATGACCTGAGCCAAAGTCTGACGTTTAACCGCCTGAGCCACCCAGGATCCCCCAGAAAGGGAATATTTTAAAGGCAAGTACAGGGGCACCTGGGTGGCTCAGTCAGTTGAGCGTCTGACTTCGGCTTAGGTCGTGATCTCACAGTTTGTGAGTTTGAGCCCCGCTTCAGATTCTGTGTCTTCAGATTCTGTGTCTCCCTCTCTCTCTCTCTGTCTCTCTCTGCCCCTCCCCCACTTTGCTCTGTCTCTCAAAAATAAATAAACGTAAAAAAAATTTTTTTTAAGGCAACTACAGAGACAGAGTTTCCCAAACTTGGGAATAAATTGAATATAATGTGAGAAAGGAAAGATTGCTGGCTTTGGAAACTGGGTTGCTGATGTTGTTCATTAATGTTGAAATAGAAGAGGAAAAAGAATTTTAGAGAAGGGAGCGAAAAAGACTAAGTGTTTATGTTTCAAGACATTTAGTTGGAAGTTCCTGTGGGGGAAGTCTAGGAGATTGTTGGATATATTGTTTTGGATTTCAAGAGAGAGGGCTGAGTTGCAGGTAATAGGTTTGGAAATCATCGACTGGGAGCCATAGAATTAAATCAGTAAAGGGAAGAGCTGAGTGACTAAAACAGAAACCTAAAGAACAGCTTTTAGAGAATAGTCAGAGGAAAATGCTTAGAGAGAAGGTTAAGAAGTATGGCCCAAGAGACTGGAAAACAGATAGCAAGTGTTGTCTATGAATTCAAAAAATTTGAGCTTTTAAAGTAAAAGTAAGAGCAAAGCTTTTAGGGCTGCACTCTGCAGCAAGAGTTTCTTGTTCTTTGAGAAAGTCGTTTTAGCAGTATGATGGAGACAGTGCTCATATTGGGATAGATTAAACAGCACATGAAGAAGGTACAAAGAGTCAAGGAAGAGGAGTTTTGTGTTTGTTTGGTTCAGTTTTTATTGAAGTTGGGGGAAAAAATATGTGTGTTTAAATGCTGATGACAAGTAGAGAATAAAGGTTGAAAATGAAACAGGGAGGGTTGATAAGGCTATGGTTCCTGAGTTAGTGGAAGACCCAGAAACATGGATTAAAAGAATAGAATTAGATAGAAAGTATAGCCTTCTGGGTGCCTGGGTGGCTCAGTCGGTTAAGCATCTGACTTTGGCTCGGGTCATGATCTCACGGTTTGTGAGTTCAAGTCCTGCGTTTGACAGCTCAGAGCCTGGAGCCTGCTTCAGAGTCTGTGTCTCCCTCTCTCTCTGCCCCTCCTCCACTCACACTCTGCCTCTCTCTATTTCTCAAAAATAAATAAATGTTAAAAAAAATTTCTAAATAAAAAAAGATAGAAAATATAGCCTTCTACATGATTCATTGTAAAGAGAGAAAAATGAAAGGATGGACGTGGGTTCAGACACTTTTGTGGTGTTGGTTTTGTAGGAACTAGAACATTGTGGCCAATATTGTTCTGTTTTTGCAAGGTTTTCTACAGGAACTGAAATGAGGATTGGGGGTCATGGTTTGAGGATGGTGGAAAATGTCTGAATGTCTGAAATATCTCATAATAAGAGTGAGGTAAACATGACTAACAAAAACAGTCAGGAACTCCTGATTTTTGAGGTTGGCTATCATGATTTTAGAGTGGCTCTAATCTCTAAAGTTATGGAATCATTTAAAGTAGTTCTGATTCTCCATTTGAACATGAAGAGAAGTTAAGCATTTAAATATTGGCAGAGTGAGATTAGGGCATGATGGAGTTTGGAGATACAATAAAGAATAAGAAAGGCGTGCCTGGGTGGCTCAGTCAGTTAAGCTTCCGACTTAGGCTCAGGTCATGATCTCGTGGTTCATGAGTTCAAGGGCCGCATCAGGCTCTGTGCTGACAGTTCAGAGCCTGAAGCCTACTTAGGATCCTGTGTCTTCTTCTCTCTCTGCCCCTCCCCTGCTGACACTCTGTCTCTCTCTAAATAAATAAATAAATAAATAAAACTTTTTTAAAAATTTAAAAAGAGTAAAATATAAGAATTCTTTGAAGTGATATATCATGAAGAGGATTAGTTAAATTTAAGGTTTCCTTATTAAAAAGTCCAGTTAGAAGCAATAACTAAAATGAAATGAAAACCACGGTCTCTCTAGATTAGGTGGCCAAGGGACTTAGAAATTAGGGTCCTGAACGTGTCAATCACATGAATACTGAAGTCATTTGGGATGATGTGGCAGGAATCGGGGTGGGGGGGGGAGTGACCCTTTTTAAATCTACAGTGAAAGGTAGCGAATGGCAAGGAGCACGATAATGACAGCGGTGACTTACTTTAGAGGGTATGTAACTGGAAGCCCTGAGCCTCAGAAGTAGCAAGGTTTCACCCACAGGTGGTGGAACCATTCTACTGGAGCGGCCATTCTGAGGTGTTTAGTCTGTAGGAAGTGAGTTCCTTCTATCTGGACAAGTGCAGGCAAGTGTAGTGCTCAGTGGAAATCCAAGTTGCAGTTAAAGAGGGCAGAACAAAATAGCAGAGACTTCAAAAATCTAAGGTAAATTGTGGACCAGGGTATGGATTGGCCGGGGTCACAATGAGTAATTTTGGAAACAGTGTTAGAGGAGATGAGCAGATCGTATCAGGATAAGAGAGAAGAAGATAGAGAACCAGAAGCACTGCTCTTGAGAGATTACCCAGAAGGGCCAGGAATTTCAGAGAAGGTGAGTATTTATGGCCCCAGTTTTTCAAACTGACTAATCCTAGAATTTTCCTAGTGCTAGTGCCAGGGTCAGGAGGGGGTCATCCAGATCTCTTAACTATGAGCATATGCTTGTCTAGAAAATAAACGCCCTCATGTCTCTGCTAGCAGCCCATTGTAAAAGAAAACCACAGACGTGAACACTGAGGTGTTCTGCAGTGGTGTGCTCAGATCTGAAGTCTGAGACAGTACACTAATGGGAACTGAAACTCAAGACTTCAGCCTTCGGCAGAGAGTGGCCCCCAGGATGAGGTACACGGCCGAAGGTTTCCTAAATGGGTGGTCCTGAACCCTCCAGATTCACCCCTGGCAGTTTCCCAGAGCCTGAGATTTACTTTGAGCCCCAGCGTCGTGAGACTTCGAGGTGACTGAGCAGAGTCATGAAGACATGGGTGTACTGCCTTCCTGGCTTTGGATGCTTATCTTGCTACTCTCAGCTTTAGATGCTTATCTGTAAAACAGATGTGCCTTCCTCATTGAGTTGTCGTGAGGATTAAAGGAAATAGATCTGAAACACCTAGCACGGGGGTGGAATAAAATACGTGTTCAATAACTGGCAGCTGTTATTATTTTTTTCAGAATCATGTTCTGGCAAGAAGCGCAGAGAGCTTTTCAGAGACTGTGCTCAGAGTCCCTAGCCTGAAAGGTGGTAGGGAGAGAAGGATCCAATTTGAGAATAGGTGTCTCACTCTCTTCCCTGAATTTTCCTGGTCCTGAGCCAGTCTCTTTTCTCTGCCTGCTACCTGCCTTTAAAAACTGCAATCCAGTGGCTTTTTGGACCTCAGCACTGGAAATTCTAATTCTTAATTCCAGGGAGAGACCACACAGTACTGTATTTTTAAGACCTCATAGAAGAATCTGGTGCACAGCCAGGGTTTCAGACCCATGTAAATCGTAGACTGTTCTAGAAAGTCACGAGAGTCTTCATCAATGTACTCATTAGGTGAAAATGACATACATAGAGTACAAGTAATATCTCACAGATTTTACCGCTAAATAAGGGGAAACTTGAACAGCCTCTCTATTATTTGGCTTAGTTCTTAGCCTTTGCTTCTAGCTCAACATCCAAACCAGGCCTGTTTTATTCTTTAGTCACAGATCACTTCAGATAACGAAGGCTTATTCCCTTTCACTTCACAATCCCACCCTTCTCCAAACTTCTGCTTCTTCGTCTTTGCTCCCCCCCTCCACACACACACCAAGACCAAAAATAAAAGTTTTTATTCTTTTGAGTAGGCATTAAATCTACACAGTATAAAATTCAAAAAATCCAAATTACATCTATGAAAAGTTGTTTTCCTCCTCTTTGTCTCCCAGCCACCTGTTTCCCCTACTTTGAGACAAGGACTATTCTAGTTTCTGAGGCATCCTTTCAGAAATGCTCTTTGCTTGTATAAACACTTTTCCATATGCAAAAGTATACTATACCTCTGCTTTGTGTATTTTTCACATGACTATGGATATTAGAAAGTTTTCTATATGAGTATATATAGATGTACATCATGCTTTATAATAGCTTCATATTTTCCAGTGTTCAAACAGGACATCATTTTAGTTAGTTTCCCTGCCAAGCAGTAAGTTTCAGATATTGGAGAACCCAGTTTAACTCACAGGTATGGTTCCCCATCTGCCTTGAAGGAACTCAGATAGCTAGCTGAACTCAGGGTTCTTCTCATTATAAAAAGGTTTTCATATTCTCAGCTTATAAGTTTTAGTTTTATATGAAGTGCACTCTGTACATATTGATCCTAGAGCGCCTGAAATTTTAAGAAGGCTCTAATTTATTGGATATTATTAGACAAATGATAACCAGAATGATTTTCTCCATAAGGAATGCAGGTAGAAAAAGATGGGCAGATACTCTGAGACTCAGACAAAGGAGATCACTTGGAATGTTGGAGATCTCATCTCACTTATTTCTTTTTTTCTTTAAAGTAATCTCTATGCCCAACATGGGGCTCAAACTCACAACTCCAAGATCAAGAGCCATATGGCTCTTAATTGAGCCATCCAGGGACCTCATACCTCACCTGTCTTCAAAGAACTAAAAGAAGTGTGAACTCTATTCCCCTCTAGAAAACCTGAGGAGAAAGAATTTGCTTAAACATTCTGGTAGGAAGCTATTCTGATGGCTTTCATGGTATGTAAATAGTATGATTAGGAGAAAAGGTCTGCTACTTCAAATCATTCACTAAAATAAAATTGAATTGAATTAAATTAAATTAAAAAGTTTAAAAGTTTTCTGTGAGTATATGGAAGCAATGAGATAGAATTCTGTAAAGTGAATGAGTTCCTGATTGTTAATTCTCCAAGTAGATTATAAACATGTGGGCACGTACTTATATCACTGGTAGGTATGGGAAAAGCAGAAGTAGAGGAAGGTGTACATAGGGGAAAAATTAAAAAATTATGCATTGCTATTTTGCATATGAATGATGGAGGTCTTTACTAGATATAGTGAGTAGAACTTCATGAATCAAGACCAGAACTTCTTGTAAGAATCAGCTAAAATTTAAGATCAGAGTGATGGTAAATACCATGACCATAAAAACCTGCCCGAATGAATATACACTCTTTCTGCTCTGTATCCCATCTACTGAATCTCCCAGGTATAAAACATAGTTCTGTTATGTTCATCTTTAAAACAGAACAAAAGAAAATTTCCCCCACAGTAATGTCTTCTTCCTTCTGTAGCCAAGTTCAAGAGCAATAATTCTCATTTATTGTATTCATTTCTCCTTCCATTCACTACCCATCCCTGTAAAAAGCTACACTTCCCTAAACCATCCCATAAAAGTTACTCTGAAAAAGACCAACATTATTGGTCCAATATTATTGTTACTGCTATTATTAAGATCTCAGTTTTTTAAGTGGATTTATTTATTTTTGAAAGAGAGAGAGAGACAGAGAGAGACAGAGAGAAAACAAGTGGGGAAGGGACAGAGAAAGAGGGAGACAGAATCCCAAGCAGGCTCCATGCTGTCAGCGCAGAGCCCAATGCAGGGCTCAAACCCACAAACCGTGAGATCATGACCTCAGCTGAAACCAAGAGTGAGACACTTAACTGACTGAGCCACCCAGGCACCCCAGATCTCAAAAAATTTTAATTCCTTTCACTACTCTCTTAAAAACCTTCTTCCTTTTAATTTCTGTGGCACCATGTTACCAGGGGTTTTTTTTGTTTTTTGTTTTTGTTTTTGTTTTGTTTTTGTTTTTGTTTTTGTTTTTTTTCTGACTTCTCTGATTATCTGCAGTCTCTCCCCTGAATTCCTCGTGTTCCACCCAGGGTATTGGTGATCTCCAAGAATACGTTCTTGGCCTTCTTTCCCCACATTCCCAGTTTTACCTTCAAATAAAGCACTTTAATTACCCCACCTAAATTCCCATTTCTAGTATGACTCTTGAGCTTTGGGAAAGCCAAAGGGAACTTCTAGGTGGAAAAAGGGAAAACATTGAGAGGTGTATGGGGGACATGGAAAAGCAGCAGAAGAGAGGGAGTGGAATGGCATATCACATTATTATTAGTAGTAATAATAACAATCTATTATTTGTTAATATGTTCTTGTTTCAGAGCAAGTTCAAAAATAGAGTTATGAGTGAATTTATTAAAAAACTATTAATATGGTTTCAAAATTAAACAAAATATTACAAATTTTTCAAATATTACCATTTTCTATTGAATAAATATTAATTTTTTAATAGTTAAGAGTAAACCTTTAAAAGTTCTACTTGGAAAACATACCTATTGCATGCAAATATAGAAGCAAAGTCAAAAGACTAACAAATTGGAATAAAAATATTTGCCACTAGGAACATTTAATATAAAAATTCAGTGTTTTTGATGACTGAGTAATACTCCATTGTATATATACCACATCTTCCTTATCCATTCATCAGTCTATGGGATGGACACTTGAGCTCTCTTCATAGTTTGGCTACTGTTGATAATGCTGCTGTGAACATTGGGGTGCATATACCCTTCAAATCTGTATTTTTGTATCTTTTGGGTAAATACCTAATAGTGCAATTGCTGGATTGTGGGTAGTTCTATTTTTAGTTTCCTGAGGAACCTCCATACTGTTTTCCAGAGTGGCTGCACCAGTTTGCATTACCACCAACAGTACAAGAGGGTTCCCCTTTCTCCATATTGTCACCAATGCCTGTTGCTTCATGTTTTGTTTATTTTAGCCACTCTGACTGGCGTGAGGTGGTATCTCATTGTGGTTTTGATTTGTATTTCCCTGCTGATGAGTGATGTTGAGCATCTTTTCATGTGTCTGTTATCCATCTGGATGTCTTCTTTGGTTAAGTACCTATTCATGTCTTCTGCCCATTTCTTGACTGGCGTATATGTTTTTTGGGCATTGAGTTTGGTAAGTTCTTTATAGATTTTGGATACTAACGCTTTATTGGATATTTCTTTGCAAATATCTTCTCCCATTCTGTATGCTGCCTTTCAGTTTTGCTGGTTGTTTCCTTCACTGTGCAGAAGCCTTTTATCTTGATGAGGTCTCAATAGTTCATGTTTGCTTTTGTTTCTCTTGCCTTCGGGGACATGTCTGGTAAGAAGTTGCTCAAAGAGGTTGCTGTTTTTCCTTCTAGGATTTTGATGGTTTCCTGTCTCACATGTAGGTCTTTCATCCATTTTGAATTTATTTTTGTGTATGGTGTAAGAAAGTGGTCCAGTTTCATCTGCATGTTGCCGTCCAGTTTTCCCAACACCATTTATTGAACAGACTGTCTTTTTTCTATTGGTTATTCTTTCCTGCTGTGTTAAAGACTAGTTAGCCATATAGTTGTGGGTCTGTTTCTGGGTTTTCTAGTTTGTTCCATTGATCTATGGTTTTGTGCCAGTATCATACTGTCTTAATGACTACAGCTTCATAACATAGCTTGAAATTCAGAATTGTGATGCCTCCAGTTTTATTTTTCTTTTTCAGAATTGCTTTGGCTATTCAGGGTCTTTGTGGTTCCATACAAATTTTAGGATTATTTGTTGAAATCTGCCATTTGCAACTTACATGGGTGGAGCTAGAATGTCTCCTTCTCTCGCTGCCTCCCCCTGTTCATGCTGTCTCTCTCAAAAACAAACATTTAAAAAAAAAATATGTAGTGTATATGCTATTGAACCACTTATTTTTCTGGGTTTTGAATTCTGTATTGTGGAACCACACTTTTTCATATCGTTTGGCTTTCTTCCTTTATGTATCAGCTTTGTAGGATTCAACCATTTGACATACGTAGTTCAAATTCACTTTTCTTGTGATGTCCAATTCATGCAAATATCCATTTTACCATCAATAGATATTCAGGTTGCTTGCAGGGTTTTTTTCCTATTATTAACAACACCATTACCTAACCCCTTGTACAAACGAGCAATCATCTCTTTAGTGCATATGCCAGGATTGAACATGCTTGTGTTCAACTTACACGATAATGCCAAATTGTTGCACAAGTTTACACCCTTAATAATTGATTTAGGATGTCCCCACTGTTCTTATCTCGTTAAAGTTTGCTATTGTCATGCTTTGAATATTGACCAATGTATTGAATATATAGGGATACTTCACTATATGAATTTACCTTTCACTTGTTATAAAGTTGAGCTTCTTTTTATATATTAGGCTACTTGAATTTCCTCTTCTGTAAAATACTAGTTTGTATCTTTTGTTCTTTTTATACTATGAGTTATTTCCTCTACTGTGAATTTTTTGTCACATCTTTTGATTATTTTTATTGGTTTACTGACTTATGAAAATGTTTCATTTATTTTGGATAGTACTCCTTTTTCAATTTTACATATGGGAAAAAAATTCTCCCTGTGTCTGGACTTTTGTTTGTTTTCTTTATAGTAACTTCTGATGAAAAAAAGTTCCTAATTTTAATGAGTCAAATTTATCAAGCTTTTTTTTCATGGTTTGCACTTTATATATGTCATTCAAGAAATCCTTCTCTACCTGAAGGCAATAAGGAAATTATTCTATATTTTCCTTCCAAGTTTGTAAGGTTCCCTTTTACATTTAAATCATTAATGCATACAAATTTTATATACATTCAGATAGGAAGATAGATGGATAGATGAATAAAAGGGTAGATAGGTAGATAGATACTAGAGAGGTGTTCATGGCGTAGTACACATTTTCCCCACTGATGTAGAGTACCAACTCATCATTTATTATATTTCCATATTTGCATTGTGCTGTTTCTAGACTATCAGATTCCTCTTATCTACTGCTGTATCCCAGTGCAAATACCACTATCTGACTTACTGTAGATTATAATATCTCTTGATGTCTGATACAGCTTATTTTCCTTCCTCATTCTAGTTGAAAAGTTTCTTTCATTTATTCTTAACTCTTTGTACTTCCAAATAAATTTTTAAAGTAATATTGTCCTATTCCATTATAAATTCTGTTGGAGTTTTATTAGAAGTATTTTGATGCTCTAGCCTAGTTGGAAAATTGATATACTTACGGTGTAAAGTTCTCCTAACCAGGATCATGATGTCACCCTCATTAAGTTCTCTCTCAAATACTTCAATAAAATTTTTAACTATATCCACAGACCTTACACAAATTTTGTTAGATTTATTCCTTGATACTATTTATGTTCATGTATATATATATAATCATATAATTGTGCATATGTAATATATATAGTATAATGTTATATATCTTACATAATTATAATCATATTATACAAAGTATGTAATTATGCACACACATATACATTTGTTGTTGCTCTTATATATATCATTTTTCAAGTTACATTTTCTAAATCTTTATTGCTAATGTATAGAAAGGCTGTTTATTTTAATTCAACATTCAGTATCTATCCTGAACTATCTCATTATAATACTTTGTAGGTACTTTTGTGCATGTGTATGTTTGTGTGGGGATGGAGTTTCTATATAGGCAACTGCATCATTTGTAAATACTGACAAGTTTTATTTTTTCCATTAAATTCTTATTCCTATGCTGGCTTAGATTTCTATTATGATGTGAATTAGAAACCATGCTAGCAAGAAATCTTGTCTTGCTGTGATTTAGAGAGAACTGTTCTATAGAATTTGACCATGGAGAATGATGTTTGCTTTAGTTTTTTTTTTTTAACGTTTATTTATTATTGAGAGACAGAGAGATACAGAGGGGTAGAGAGAGGGGCAGACATAGAATTTGAAGTGGACCCCAGGCTCCAAGCTGTCAGCACACAGGTCAATGTGGGGTTTGAACCCAAGAGCATTGAGATAATGACCTGAGCCAAAGTTGGATGCTTAACCAACTGAGCCACCCAGGAGCCCTGAATTATGAATTTTACCAAATACTTTTTTCTGTTTCTGCTGAGATGATCATATGCTTTTTTTTAACTTTCAGAATGTGATTGATTGTATTAATCAATTTTCTAGTATTGAAACACCATTGCATTATTGCATTAAACCCCAAATGGTCACAATAAATGAGCTTGTGTTATATTCTGCTGGGTTTTCTAATATTGTGTTTAGAATATTCACATATTTGTTCATGAACAAGATTACCCTTCTTTGATTTTGGTATTTAGAATTTATTGGAGAAATTTTCCTCTTTCTAGTCTCTGGATGATTTTCTGTGAGACAGAAATTGGGATTCTGGTCCTCATGCTTTCTTTGTGGAGAACATTTTTACTCCTTTTTTTTTAAGATTATTTATTTATTTTGAGAGAGGGAGGTCCCTACTCCCTTCTCCCTCCCCCACTCCGCAGCGCCCCCAGTGCTGCCAGTGCACAGCCTAGTGTGGGGCTGGATCCCATGGACCTGAGCCAAAATCAAGAGTCAGACCCTCAGCTGATTGAGCCATCCAGGCTCCCCTTTTTATTCCTGATTAAATGTCTTCAGTGATTGTAAGACAACTCAAGTTTCGTATTTCCTTTTAAGTCAGTTTTTTTTTTCTTTTTTAATTTACATCCAAGTTAGTTAGCATATAGTGCAACAGTGATTTCAGGGATAGATTCCTTAATGCCCCTTACCCAAGCCCATCCTCCCTCCCACAATCCCTCCAGGAACGCTCTGTTTGTTCTCCGTATTTAAGAGTCTCTTATGTGGGAATGCAAGCTGGTGCAGACACTCTGGAAAATAGTATGGAGGTTCCTCAAAAAACTAAAAATAGAACTATCCTACGACTCAGCAATTGCACTACTAGGTATTTATCCAAGGGATACATGTGTGCTGTTTTGAAGGGACACGTGCACCCCCATGTTTACAGCAGCACTATCAACAATAGCCAAAGTATGGAAAGAGCCCAAATGTTCATTGAGTGATGAATGGATAAAGAAAATGTGGTATATATATATATACAATGGAGTATTACTTGGCAATCAAAAAGAACGACATCTTGCCATTTGCAACTACATGGATGGAACTGGAGGGTATTATGCTAAGTGAAATAGTCAGAGAAAGACAAAAATCATATGACTTCACTCATATGAGGAGTTTAAGAGACAAAACAGATGAACATAAGGGAAGGGAAACAAAAATAATATAAAAACAGGGAGGGGGACAAGACAGAAGAGACTCATAAATATGGAGAACAAACAGAGGGTTACCAGAAGGGGTGTGGGAGGGGGGATGGGCTAAATGGGTAAGGGGCATTAAGGAATCTACTCCTGAAATCATTGTTGCACTATATGCTAACTAATTTGGATGTAAATTAAAAATAAATAAATAAATAAAATTTTTTAAAAAAGAGTCTCTTATGCTTTGTCTCCTCCCTGTTTTTATGTTATTTTTGGTAACCTTCCCTTGTGTTCATCTGTTCTGTGTCGTAAAGTCCTCATATGAGTGAAGTCATACGATATTTGTCTTTCTCTGTTAAGTCAGCTTCTTTTTAAGTCAGCTTTAAAAAGTATGGGGATGCCAAAGTGACTCAGTCGGTTGAGCAGCCAGCTTCGGCTCAGGTCATAAACTCAGTTTGTGCGTTGGAGCCTCACATCGAGCACTGTGCTGACAGCTCAGAGCCTGAAGCCTGCTTCAGATTCTGTGTCTCCCTCTCTCTCTCTCCTCTTCCCCCATTCACAAACACACTCTCTCTCTCTCAAAAATAAACATAAAAAAACTTTTAAAAAATAAAAAGTATATATTGTTTAGTTCATTTAGTCTTTTAAAATTTATTTGCAGGAATTTATCTTACCCTTTGCTCTTTTTAAATTTCTGTTCAGGGGCCTCTGGCTCAGTTGGTTAATCATTTGACTGTTAATTTTGTCTCAGGTCATGATCTCACGGTTCGTGAGTTTGAGCCCCACATGGGGCTCTCTGCTCTCAGCACAGAGCATGCTTCGGATTCTCTGTCTCTTTCTCCCTCTCTCTGCCCCTCCCCCAGCTCTCACATGCACTCTCTCTCTCTCTCTCTCTCTCTGTGTCTCTCTCTCTCTGTCTCTCAAAAATAAAAAAAAAATTAATCTCGGTTCTGTTGTACTTATTTATAACATTTTTTCTAATCTGTGTTGCCGCTGTTTTTTTTTTAATTTTTTGTTATTTCAAATATTTCTCTAGAATATTAAGAATGAATTCCAGCATGTAACACTTGCTTTGGTGTGAGAAGCTGCAAGTGTTCAGAGAATATTGATTTTCCTTTTCTAAGCTTTCTTTAGAAGCCTTCAGATTTGTCTTAATTGGGTGGGAATCTGGTGTTCAGTTTTGGGAAAATGGCTCTACAAGCCTGCCTGTATTAGAAGAGTTCTATTAGATGGAGTGGGTCATCTATGTCTCAGACCCCTGGGAGATCACCCACAGTCAAATACTTGATGACTCTTCTCGGATCAACATTGAAGAGATCTCTAAATGCAAGATTTAGTCTTCCCAAAGGCACCACAAGTCTTGGACAATTTCAGTTAATTAAATCTGGCAAGAATGTGCTGTTCACATTACCCAGGCCATTTGTTTGTGAGTGATTTTATTGAGGCAAGGAATCCAAGGCAATGGCAACATCCCAGTTACATGATGAAATTTATTTGCTTTGTAACAAAATGCAGCAATTTCTGTTGGATATAAAATATAAAATCCAAAGAGTAGAAGAGAAACAAAGAGAACCAGCAAATAATGTTCCTGTGAAGTCATCAAGGCTTGATTGTTAGAACTTTCCATTGAAAATAAATGAACACTTAATATGGAGAGGGAGCAGGGTGGCAGGCGGAACATAAATTATCGCCTACCTTGTGAGAAAACAAGAACTGAAAGAGAATTATGCGTGACTGGAAGGAGAGGACACTTTGCTGAGCCCTTCCTTGATGTTTCTGAGCAGAGAAACACCCCCGTGGCCAGCCAGGAAGTCTAAGCAGATGTCTGCATGGGCAGGACATCTCATGGCACGCATGGTGATCCTCTAGCAGGCTTGACTTTGGATACTGATATCAATGATTTTCAGATCTCCTTCTTTTCTAACATATGGCTTCAAAATTATAAAGTTTCCTCTAAATATCATTTTAGCAAAACCCTTCAGATTTTAATGCTGTGCCACATTTTTCTTTTGGTTCTAAGCATCTTCTAATATATTGCAATGTAATTATAAGTAGATGCATTAATGACTTAGAAGTGTGGTTTTTTTAAAAACCCACCTGCCTGGAAAAATTTTATATACTGCTTTGTTACTAACTTCTAATTGAATTGCACTTTAGGAAGAAATGTGGTATCTGTGATACTTCTATTTTTTAATGTATGGACACTTGCTTTTATGGCCAAAGAAAAAAGTCAGTATACTTAATTATTACTATAGAGACCTATGCATACCTATTACATAAATATTGGGGGTTTTCTTCAAAGTTCCTATACTTTTACTGATTTTTTTTTACTTGCTTTAAAAGAGAGTGACTGACTCTCTTTTTCCTCCTATAATACCTTTTTTCATAAAATACATTTTGTTGCTATTATTATAACTGGACATATTTCTTTTGCTTAGTATCTGTGCAATGTATCTTATATGTTCTTTGTTTTCATCCTTTCATTGTCCTTATGTTTGAAATGTGTCTTCTACAGAGTTGGAAATGTTTCATTACAGACTTCGTGACAACTTGATTCTTTATTGAGAGAGTGAAACTGAGCAACATTAATTATTAGCATTGATATATTTTTACCCGTTTATACCACCATATTTTCATTTTCTATTTATCTTATGTTTTCTATAAGTTTTCTTTCTTCCTTCTTTCCTTTTTATTGAAATAAGATTTTTCTCATTCTATCTTTTCCCTTCTACTGGTTTAGAAGATAAGTGCAGGTTACTCCTGCAATTCTGAACGTGAAAACTTTATGCCTCACTCAGGGTCACCCTGCCACACGGCTCCAAGAACTATGCTCGATAGCAGCCCAGCCCACACTCTAACCCTTGACAGTGAAAGAACCTTAAAATGATCTAATGCTCTCAGCCCCGTCCTGGCTCACAAGCTCTTTTTGCCCTATATTTTAGCTTTCTCTATGTTTTAGACACTTTTATTATTATTTTATCCACATTTTTAATTACTTTTACTTTTTATTTTTTCTTGAATCTCAGATTTCATTTCAGGATTCTCTTTATTTTATCCTTAAATGTGTCCTTCAGACAATACTTTAGTGAAGGGTTTTATTTTTTGCAGTAAACACATTTTTTGTATGTTTGAAAAATGCCTTTTTTCATGTTTGTTCTTGAGAGTTTCATAATATACACATTTTTTTTTTTTGAGAGAGAGAGAGAGAGAGAGAGCGCACATGAGCAGGAGAGAGGGACAGAGGAAGAGAAAGAGAATCCCAAGCAGGCTCCATACCAGAAGTAGGGCTTGAACTCACAACCCTGAGATCATGACCTGAGCTGAAATCAAGAGTCGGATGCTCAACCCACTGAGAAACCCAGGTACCTCCACAATATACACAATTTTAAATTTATAGTTGTGTTCTCTAAACACTTTGAAAATATAATTCTACTGTTGACCATCTCCCTTGTCATTATTGATGCCAGCTAAGAGTCTGATTGTTATTCCTTAGTGTGTAATCTTTTTAACTGGCTGCTTTCATGATTTATTATTATTATTATTATTATTATTATCATTATTACTACTACTACTATTAGACTTTATTTTTTAGAGTTGTTTTGGGTTTATAGAAAAACTGAGAGAAAGCACAGGAAATAAATGCCCACATACTCCTCACCATCACCACTACCAATCACACTTTCCTTTATTATTAGTATCTTGCATTAGTGTGATATACTTTTGTTACAATTGAGCTAATGATGAAACATTATTACAAACTGAAGCCCCTAGTTTGCATTAGGGCTCACTTTTTGTGTTGCCTTTCTATGGGGTTTGATGAATGTCTAATAAACTGTATCCACCCTTACAGTGTCACACAGAGTAGCTCCACTGCTCTAAACACTTCCTCACGTACCAAATCTACTGCTGTAATCCTTCTATTGATTTGGCTGTTCTACTTCAGTTATTGTGGGTTTTATTTCTATTTTTTTTCCAAAACCGTCTGGTAATATTTGGTAATTTCTTCATCCTTATTCATATTTTTCATTTCTGCTTTTATTCATTTAAACACATTAACCAAACCCATTTTATATTCCTATTCAGCAATTCCAATATCCAATGTCTTTGCAGGTCTGTTTCTTTTGGTAATTGCCCACGAAGACTCCCTCTGATGTGTTTTATGACTTCTTTTTATTAGTTCAGAGTTTCTGCCAATCTCTCTGTGAGGCAGTTCTGAGGCCTGGATTGAGACTTTTTCCCTCCAAGGAGTTTTGACATTTCCTTCTCTTAATTACCTAGGAGTACTATAGACTCTGTGCACTTTAAATTAAAATTACCTGCTTGCTGAAAATTAAAATTTTCACGCCATCTAAGCAGTAGAAATTCAGACTCTCCAACCCAGGTGAGAGCTGGTGGGAGGACTTTTTTTTAAGTTCCATCCAAACCAATGTAGAAATAGAACACGTGTCTTCTGTCTTCCTCCGGCTCTATTCATAGATTTCCAGCTCAACTTCTTATCCTGTAAGGAGCAGACACTGCCTTCCCCTTCAAGAAAGCAAAGGTCTGTCCCAATATACCTGGTGCTTCAGGTACTACCTGGACTCAAACTGTCTTTGTTACTGACCTTATTTGATCTCCCAGTTTTGTAGCCAGAATGTTTCAGGACCATTGGCTCTTCATAGTACTAAAAAGAGGAGTCTGGTGGGGCACCTGGATAGCTTAGTCAGTTAAGCATCTGACTTCAGCTCAAGTCATGATCCCACAGCCTGTGGGTTCGAGCCCCACATCGGGCTCTGTGCTGACAGCTCAGAGCCTGGAGCCTGCTTCAGATTCTGAGTCTCCCTCACTCTCTGCCCTTGCCCTGCTCTCTCTCTCTCTCTCTCTCTCTCTCTCACACACACACACACACACAAATAACATTAAAAAAAAAAAAAAGAGGAGTCTGGAATATTTACTTGTCACATATCTTCTTGTAGTTGAATTTTAACCATTCATCTGCATTATATACTGCAAATAAATATATTCAAATAAAATTCAAAATAAATATTTGTAAGGTCATGAATGCTTGAGTTATAATTTAACCAAAAATCTTTGTCCTAGATTTAATAATAATAATTTTAAAATATATTTAGGTATATTGTCTTTGTCTTCAGCTTGGTCTTACAGCTTAAATGCAAAAAAAAAAAAAAAAAGTTCTCATCTCAACTTCCAAAAAAAAAAAAAAAGAAGGTTTTATATCTAATTCATCTAAACAGACTAACTCTTCAAGATTGCATCTCCTGAAGAGGTAGAGGGTGAGGCCCCTTACCACGGTCTGCCATACTAGAAAGCAGAATCTAGAGAGTTTTTGATGTTGGCAAAGGATTTCTAGAGAATAACTAAAGTCATTATTAATCTATAGTGAAAAAAAATATTCTGTTTATTTTACAAACTTATTTACATAAAGAAATTCTCGCCTACCTGGGAATATGGGAAGTTTCACTACACATTTTTCTCCAAGTGTATGATTACAGGGACAATGTCAGTTCTGGCTGGCCTGCACCTAGCTATGTGCCCCACAGCTCTCTTCTCCCACGCTGCCTGCCAGAATTGTCCACCTCTTCCTTCAGAGAAGTTCCTAACCCCTGTGAATTTTAATGTTTCCTTATCTACTTGTTCAAAACCTGGTCTGCCGTTCTTTATCATCCAGTCATTTCTGGGAAGGCTGTGTTTCCTTCCACTGTGCCGTGAGCCCCTGGTAAAGCTGTTACTGCCCTTGCCTTTTCTCGTCTGAACTGTCTAGTCTGCAGGGGTCACTCGGTCTTCTTTCCTCTCTCTGTTATCACTACTCCTTGTAGATTTGTAGCAGTGACAGGGGTTGGAGAGGGGTCACGTAAGGTCCTTTGGCTGAAAATCATGTCCTGTGTGGAACTGCCGCCTCAATGTAGAGCTGTGTGGGTGCCGAGCTTTGGTTCCACCACACGCGTGTTCTGTGCTCCCCAAGAGCAGTGTCCCCCCCGCCAACATTGCTCTAAACCCAATTTTTGGACTGAATTAAGACACAGACAATATTTAAAGTTTAAATATGTTAATTGGCTAATTCATCATTCATAAATATATTTTTGTTCACAAAAACAATTTTTCTATTTCAAAGCCCTCTATCGGAAACCTCATTATCTCGCTCTAAGGAAATAGTAGAGTACCACAGGATATAAGCCCATCGTGAAAATGCTGACTTTTCAGGCTTGGCTGCCTCTACTTCATTCATTTGTATTGGAGTTTTGTTTTCTTTTCCAACATAGAGGGAGTATATATTCCTGCTCTTGGAATAACGTTCACCTCTCCCTCAATTTCTTTAAGTCTATGCCTGGGTAACCGCATGGCTGTTAATGGAAGATTTAGGGCAATAGGGGTGAGGGACTGGTGTCGATACAGGGCTGACTCAAATGTAATTCATGAAAGAGCCCCTTCTCAGAGCGCCTCCTGCTTTGCCAAGGCAAAACAAACCAAACTCCAGGGGAGGTGTTCAAAGCTGTTTGCTAATAAATTTGGTGGATTTCAAAGAGCATTCTATGCATAAGTCCTATGTAACCTACATTTTCTTGCATCAAACAAGGCAAGGAATCCTACAGACTAGGAAGGGAAAGTGTCTCCAAGAGCCCTCCCCTTCTCCTTGCTGTCTCTCTCTCTCTCTCTCTCCAGATCCTCTCCTTCCGTGATTGCCCTATTTTAGTCCCTGCCTCCCCACTCTTCCCCCTATTAACAGACTAACCTCCTTCTAGTATCTTGCAAACGTACAAATCTTAAGCCTGCTCCAGATGCCAACAGCTAATGGCTCCTTCTGTTGGGTCTGTCACTGCCCGTTCCTGCTGCACGGGGAGGGAAGAGCGCACACGGTGAGAGTAGGCAGGCGAGAAAGGAAAAAGCTGTTCCTGACAGCCATTAGCCCACAGCTCACAGCTAGGCCTGGTGTTCCGTGGAACATAAATGATTACACACAACACCAACGTCAGACAAGGTCACTCAGTGACTGTGATGAAGGGAGACAAAACAAGACGGCATCATAAACATGTCTGAGCACACAGATGAAAAACACAGGGCAAACTGCAATAATGCTTAAGCATCTCCTTCATCCAGCTAACTGGAATGTCTGCTGCTTTACCAACTCCAGCTCCAGAGGTCTGCTCCATTCCTCCTGCCTCCTTGATAAAAATTAAGAAATTTTGTCATAGGATCTCCACTGTTTTCTGACAATGCCAGAGAAAAACCATGTCTCATTGATTCCTCACCCCAAAACAACAAATGTAAACCTGAAATCCACAACAACCCCCTTTAACACTCTCTTCCCGAGATGCCCCGTGGCTCCCCACAGTGTGGTCTTCTTGCCGCCAACCGATACCCCCCCTTGTTGACAGAAGGCGGTCTGGGTGGCCTTTGGGCGGAAGCACTCATGCCGTCCAGGCTCTCACTGTTCTGAAGGCTGTGGGAGCCTCGTCACAATTCACCCAAGGAGCAAATGTGCCTCTCAGGTGAGCTTATCTTTTCTTGGAGAAAACAGACGAGTTTCACATGAGAAGATAATATTCTTCCTGTTAATAGAACTTTGATTTTCCCCTTTGTGAATCAACAATCACACTATTACTATATTAAGAGAGATTTAACTCTTTTTTTTTTTTTTTTTTTGGCATGTCTTATAGTGGCTACTACGTTGGCTATAACAGGCTTCCTTAGAAATCCAAGAGTATTAATTAATACACACTTCTGTTAGGGGCACTTGGGTGGCTCAGTCAGTTAAGTGGCCGACTCTTGATCTCAGCTCAGGTCTTGACCTCAAGGTCATGAGTTAAAGCCCAGTCTTGGGCTCCATGCTGGACATGAAAACTACTTAAAAAAAAATGTACTTCTGTTAATTTGATTTTTAAAATCTCAATTATTTTCCATTTGTCCCTGAAAGTGGAGAAGGGGGTATCTTCCAGTGCATCTGACCACATAATAAGTTCATATAATCAAGTCATTCTTATAAAGAGGAGTATTTTCAAGTGTTGGAGACTGACCAAAAGCTCATTATAATTTTCACCAATCTAGGGAGTTACCTTCATTCCAATATTGTTTTCATAGTTGTTATTCTAAGCCAGTCGTCCCCAAGGCACTGTTAGTATTACTTGAGAAGCACAAATAAAGATTTCCCAGCTGAAAAATTTCCTTCCCACTAGGCTGCCACTAGGGAAAGAAAGAAATTAACATTTATTGAGTTTCTTCTAAATGTGAAGCACTCTCATAAAAATTTATCTCATTTAATCCTTGCAACATGCTGCAAGATGGGTACTATTATCCAAATTTTGACACTTGAGGAAGCTAGAGGCTAATGGTTTTCTCTGCAGGGCAGGGACTCTGTCTTTTATCGACTATTCCTCCGGGACAGCTCAGTGGTGAACCCAACGTAGATACTCGATAAAAGGTCAGTTGAATAAATGAGCCTTGAAAAGGTTAAGAAAATTGTTTGGGGTCAAAAACTTTCTAAGAAACAAAGTAAAGATCCAAACCCCATTCTGAGTCTACCTTCCTAACATATATTAAGCCCCTAAATTACACCAGGTGCTGTCTGACAAGTGAACCGGCCACACAGTATAAATACAAACATGGTAAAGAAGTGAAAGGTTCACCAGCACCCTGCCCTTTAATCAGTACCTAGGACACAGCCAGTGTGCAGTGATAGTATTCTATTTTCCTAACTGAATAGAGCTGAGATTTCACACTGTAGGACTAATTGTCCATATATCTTCTTGGCTTGGACATACAGCATGATTTTCTGAGACCGTATTCCGGACTTCTGATGCACACCCATCACCATGGCATGAAAGAAGGACCTGATGAAAAGCAGCATCTGTTTTACATTTGGTATGTGCCCAGCAGACCCCGGGCCTGGTCACCTGGCTAGAAAGTGAAGGACCTGGGGCCCAGCCCCACTTCACCTGACTTGCATATATGGTGTCTTGTAAAGAGTTAAAGAGCAAAACAAAGGTGAAGAGGTAGAAAGTAATTTTGCCAATAGCAAACCAAATACATCATCAGTAGGGCCAGTAGGTGGGGTGTGTCTGCCTGGGCTGTCCCCTGTGCCACTGGCTGTGGCATTGCCAGATGGTGTCAGCACTTGGAAGTGTCTTCATCCTGGTACCAAGCAAAGTCCCCCTCAGTCCCTGGAGCTGCGTCAGCACTTAGTGGACACATGTGATTGTAACCCACACTATCGAGTAAGAATTGAAAAGTCTTTCCCCTCTGCTTCTTCCCCTCTGCCTCTACCCTTAATACGTGTTTGTTTTCTATTCAGGGCCAAATTATTGGCCAAAACTATTCCTCTCATATGACCTCGAACTTGGTGATTTAAAGCAAAACAAATTTATCTTGCAGTTCTGGAGATCAGAAGCCTAAAATTGTTTTTTCTCAGGTGAAAATCAAGGTATAGGAGGTCCCGGGTTCCTTCTGGAAGATCTAGGGGGAAATCCGTTTTTTTGCCTTTTTCAGCCTTGAGAGGACACCTGCCTTCCTTGGCTCATAGCCCCTTCCTCCATCCTCAGAGCTAGAAGACTAGCATCTTTTCTTCCTCCGACCTCTGCTTGCATTCGCACACCTTGTCCACACCTCTCTCAGGCCATCACCTCCATTTCTTCTCCTGCCCAGTGACACACGACTGAATGGTTATTTCAAGCATTTGTAGCAGGATATGCAAAACTGAGTGCTTATCAGTGTATTTGTGACCATGTCAGCCAGGTTGTAGGTTTTTCTTCAGGCATGAGGCAAATGCAACCAGAAGAGACTCTTAAATACACAGAACAAACTGAGAGCTGCTAGAGGGGGCGGGGTGGGTATGGGTTAAATGGGTGATAGGCATTAAGGAGGGCACTTTTCAGGATGAGCTCTGGGTGTCATAGGTAAGAGATGAATCACTGCGTTCTACTCCTGAAATGTTAACTAACTTCAATTTAAATTTAAAAAGAAGAAGAATCATCATCATCACAGGAAGCTGTCTCAGTGGCTTAAAGTCCCTCTTACCAGGCATGAGAGGTGGGGGACATAAGCAGTGTCCTCCCACAGAGGTGCTGAGGGCACGGTCACTGTCTCCAAAGAAAGCTTCCAATTTCCAAATAAACACCCAGCTGCTTCAACTCTGACACTGGCCCACGTAAAGCAAGAGTAAATGAAAAAGAGACTTTTTTTTCCCAACAGTTTTGCACGTTTAACATGGGAAAAACTGAGGAGTTGGCACACAGGTGATCTTGATCCTCAGTGGAACCCTAAAGAAAAGGAGTTCCATTTTAACGTCCTGTCATGTACAGTCAGTGCTGTGAGAATGCTACATATGCGCTCCTGAATCACTGCGATATGCAAAAGTGAGCAATAAAAACCACAGGGGTTACGGGTTTGTGGGCATAACACTTAAAAACTTTCTCAGTGACACATTACAAAAAATATATATGTGTGTATATATAAGCCTAATAAACATAGCAACGTGGTTTTATAGTTGTTAAATGGTTAAGGAATACTTAAATACTACAATAAATATGACACTTGGCCTTGAAAAACACGTGCAGTCAGCTTGGAGATATAAGCATCAGAAGGAAGGCAAGTCCTGAGTTACCATGAAGCATTGAAAGAAGGGAGGTTCATCGGGAGGGATGGGAAAGGAGAGGAGTTAGGTGGAAGGTTGCCATGCCAAACTTGAGTAGGTGGGACGCATAACACATGCTGTGAACTGAAGTAGCTGGCAGATGATTGAGGGGTGGTGTGTGTGTGTGTGTGTGTGTGTGTGTGTGTGTGTGAGCATGCGCGTGCACACGCACAGGCTTTATGTATTCCTGGGCTGCTAGGTTCTGCTGAATGCAGTTTTCTGTGCTCATCTAGTGTTTCTCATGGATGAAATCATGTGTAAGCAAACATGAGATTCCCGTGATGCTCAAATTATCCTTTGATACATCAATTGTGCCAGGATAAATTTACATTTTCAGAACAAGCATTATAGCACAACTGACTGTATTTTTATGCAAGTGTTCTGATCAGATCCTCCTGGGGGAGACACGCCAAAGGATAGGAGCTTATCAAGCTATTAAACAGAAGTTGTTTTCAGTTGTCTGGCATCTTTGGGTATTGCTAGACAGATGGTGAGAACTAGGATTCATTCCCTTATTTTAAGGCAAAATCAAGAAGAGATTGTAAAGATGTCTCACAGAGACACAGGAGAAAATGTAGGTAAAGGAAAGTTCCCCTGAATTCTTGGTCCAAAAAATTCCAGCGGCATACCATATGATTCTAAATAAAATTAATACATGATTCCAAATGTCTAACATTCTGGAATTGGCAAAACTAGGGACCCAGAAAAAAGATCAGTGGTCACTAGTGTTTAGGGAGGGAGGGGTGAATTAGCAGAGCACAGAGGGGTTTTAGGGCAGTGAAATGATTCTTTATGATACTACATTAGTGGGTACATATCATTACTTATTTGTTCCAACCCATAGATTATGTAACACCAAGAGTGAACCCTAATGTAAATTATGAACTTTGGCTGATGATAACATTGTCAAGGTAGGTTCATCAACGGTAGGAAATATACAACTGTGGTAGGGGATGTTGATAATGGGGGAAGTTGTACCTGTGTGGGTAGCAAAGGATATATACAGACAGAGATGTCTGTACTTTCCATTCAGTTTTGCTGTGAGCCTCACGTCTACTTTTTAAATTCCCTTCTTTGATAAGAGCTTCAATGTAGACATTACAGATATGTGTGCAGGACAAGCTCAACCCAACTACTAGTTCTCCTTAGAAAATCCTTAAGACTCCCTCAAGTGATGCTATTCATTGCCTAGTGATTTTCCAACTCTCACTTCTCAGTCATGGCGCCCTGAGAAAAGTTGAGAGCATCCAGAAGAGAGGTAACAAATGTGCATTTCTAGCATTGATCATGCACAAACATCTGTTACAGGAGACTCCTGTGCCTGAACCATTTTTTCTTGAGAATAAATAAGAAGTGGTAGTGTCTTCAGAGAAGCAAATGAGCACCCCAGTGCCGGTGTGCACTAAGGGACAGTCAGCAAGCCCAAGTGATAGTGTGTCCAGTGTGGGTTTCTTTTGCCAAAAAAAAGGGGGGGGGAGTGGAGGGAAGAAGGAAAGTGCAGGGCAGCGCTTGAAGGCAAGGTCTAGTGGTTCTAACCTAATAGGGAGACATACTGGGGTCAAGCTGAGGAGAGAGTCCATCCTGGATGAGAGAGAAATGGTATTTCTAGTGCCCTTTATTGACTGCCTTCTCTGGCACTCATGCTTTCTCTGTGTTCTGCTCATTATCTTAACAACCACAATGCCAATATATTCCCTTACTTTTTTAAAGGAGCCACTTTAGACATTTTTCCCAGAGAGCAGAGATTCCCCCTTTCTGGTCCCCCACCCTTCCTCCTTCCCTGTCATCATATCCAACATCCTTAGCCTTATTGCTCTGGGCCTAGCACCTGTTTCAATTATTCATTCCTAAACTTCTAAGTCATCCTGTCATTTTTTTTTAGGTGTAGTTGCCACAAAAATAGATGTAGATATGAGGAACCATAACTTTAAAGGACAGAACTTAAGGAGCGTCTAAATGGCTCAGTTGGTTAACTTTCCAACTTTGGCTCAGGTCGTGATCTCACGGTTCGGTTCGAGTGTTTGAGCCCCACGTCAGGCTCTCTGCTCTCAGCACAGAGCCTGCTGTGGATCCTCTGTCCCCTCTCTCTGCCCCTCCCTCGCTTGCACTCTCTCTGTCTCTCTCAAAATAAATAAATCAGTTAAAAAAAGTAAAGGACAGAACTTAAATAAGAATTTTTTGACCTCTTGCCATTATCACTGCTTTAAAATTTTGGCTTTCAAATTACTTCAATCCTGCTTAAATTGCATGATCTTTCTATTAACTCAGGTCCACAAATCCTTATCCACAATTTCAAAGTTCAAAGCTAAAAGTATTTTCCCTAAGCTTGATGCAAACTTATATGAAGGCAAAACCTGGCATGCACTGCCAGGAGGTTATTTTTTGTCATATTCATCTCACTTAGCATGAATAATCTTGCATTACACCACAGAAATATTCATTGATTTGCTTAAAGGGGTACTGTCTCAAACCCCACTGGGGTGCTTCCCAACTCAGAGTGTGTGTAACTAATTGCTTATCTACAAAGCAAAAATCTTGACTTCCAAAACATATTTAGCTCAAAGGTGATTGGGAATTGAAAACCTGTATGATTTTCCAATTATCAGCCAGGAACACTGACGTTAAGTTTTAGTACAGGTGCTGGAGAAACCGCTGGTCACCCCCAGATGAGAATAAATAAGAAGTGCTCTCTGAGCACGTGGCTACACAGAACTTCCCGCATCCCCTGCAGACAGGCGGGACCAATGTGTAGGGAATTCTGACCCGAGGATGGATGTGAAGCTGCCATGTCACATGATGCAAGGTCCATCTCTTGCTCTGAACTGCAACTTTCCCCTGACCCCAGGCTCCCACTGGCTTGAAACACTCGTGGCTGAAACTAACCTGGAAGCCACGGGCTGAGGGTGGCAGCCTCTGTCCTGCACCAGTGACCTCGATCCCTGCGTGACTCTCTGGAGCAGAGATCACTTTGTTAACTAAGGACTGTTGCCTGAGAGAAAGGTAAAATTCTCTACTCTGTAATCCATCGTATTTTGAGGTGTCTTCGTTAAACACTTGGCCTTTCTTCGAGCTGCTATCACAGCCTTGGCTCATGCGATCACTGACTCAAAATTAGCATCTGTTGATTTAACGAGATTTCATTACTTCTATTAGAAAGAGGGAATTTGTCCACAAACTTTTGAGTGGGTTTCTTAATTTAAATAAGATGGCCTTTCAGCTCATTGATTTTTTTTTTTAACCCTCTCTCATTGAATCTTCATTAGCATGCAAAACAACCAGCTGGTCAGCCTTGACCCAGATTGACAAAATTGTTTTCCTTGCCTCTGTTTTCAGTCACTTAACAGTAAGTTTCTTAATTACCAACTTTCTCCAACAGTTTTTGTTTTGGGGAGGTTTTGTTTGTTTGTTTGTTTGTTTGCTGTCAGGTAAAGTACAGGAATTCGAAGTCCTTGAAGCTGCCCCTGTGTAGATCTCAATAGAAGGAAAAGGCAAGGGGTGCCTGGGTGACTCAGTCGGTTAAGCACCTGACTTTGGCTCAGTCTGTGATGTAACAGTTCATGGATCTGAGTCCCATACTTTCTCAAAATAATTAAACGTACAAAGATTTTTTTTAATTAAAAAAAGGAAGGAAAACACAAAAATAATCTTGAGTCTTCTTAAAAAGACCTTTTTAAAGGCCTTTTATTTTATTTTCATAAAATAATAAGCATGTATAAAATCCATTCTTATATATTCTGGGGATTATTTTTTCTATTGATTGATTTCTTATGATTTCCCATCAGGTCCTACTCAGGGTGGTCTTGATCCAGCACCTGCTATTAATATTCTAAAGGTAAATGTATACAACCCGAGATGTTGACACTGTATCCAATTGTACCAGAGTGTCAGGAACATACTGATGGATATCTCCATCTGCCAATCAGAAAATCCTCAGCCATATTGAGAAAACTATTGGTTGTTTCAGGATCCAAAGTACTGATACTAGGTTTGAAATATTGTTGGTATCTTCCGATTACATAATAGCCAAGAACATGAGATTTTACTATAATGATCCTCAGTTTTATGACAAAACTTTGTGGTCATTTTAGCATCTTATATTTTGTGCCCCCCCAAAATAAATACATATTTTTCACCTGTGCTGGTTAACCAAATGCAGAATGGAGAAGGAGAGGAAGGAAATTCAGACTTGAGAAGGAAAAAAAGAGTCGATTATAACATGTTATCCCTTCCCACTTGTAATTTTTTTCTCTTAGAGATTATTTCCAGATGAATTATTTACATTAAAATAATACCGTAGTAACCGGTATTCCAGTGACCACTGTGTTGCTTCCGATGCTGTTGCAACAGATCCTAACTTGACATTCTTCCACCTTCCTGGTCTGCCACTTCTTTAAGCTAACCGGTGAATTTCTTCTACAGCTCAACACTTGACCCTATGTTCTTGATCTTCAGCCTTTGCTGGAATTAAGTGATGCTGTCTTACAACTTCAGGTGCAAATTATATATATGACAGTAGTTATTATGTGTATGACAATCACTGTAAAAATCCTTTGTAAGCCTCAATCTGGTAGCAAAACTGATTTCTCCCCATAAACCTCAAAAGATTCACTGTTCTTTTCATATCCGTGTACCACATTCTTCTTTGCACTCCAGTGCTCGGTTAAATAAACTGGCTCCTTCACCTGGCGAACTTCTATGGAAGAATAATACAACCCAATGGTTAAAAAATAGGCTCTGGAGTTAATAGACCCAGTTAGACATCTAGTTCTTCCTCTTGACAGATGTGGGGCATTGGGCAACTTCTTCAACCTCTATAAGCAGTGGAAATATTTTGCACAGTAGTTGGCCTATAATAGGTGTTTAATAAATGTGAGAAATTATTTTCATCTGGGATACATTATCTAAGAGAATATCTTATTATAGATAAAATACATATGCATAGAAAATATCTCACAAGTATTAGTTTTGTCTTGACCTCATAAACACACTAAAAAAGTGTGTTTAGCAATGGCTCAGCATATCTTGGTGGACTTGTTTATCTAAGCCCTACGCTGGGATGATTAGCCATTTGGGTAGAAAGCCAGGGTATAATCCTCAAGGGGCCAAGCTTCCAGGGAAAGGGTAAGGATCTAAACCCAAACACAGAACCAAGATAGTGTCCATAAAGTGAAAGGTACAGGTGGTAAAGATTAGAAGAGGTACATAGAGTAGAATCTGATTTCCAGCAGCACAATGCTAAGGCCCTACCAAGTAGATTATGTGTCTTCCACAGCTTGCTCTTTTTAAAGAGTTATTCTTAGCCTCTTCCCTGTAGGAGCTAATAGGAAAAACTAAATCAAATTATTTGTCCAACTCTTGAAGAGTTAATAATCATAGCTTTGTAAATTCAGTATATGAAGGATTTTTTTTTCTACAACAAAAGATAATGGTTAAAAATTGCAGACTTGGAGCTAGACCACCTGAGAAAAAGGAAGTCAAATTTCATGAATTGCCTTGTAATAGGTTAGCTTTAAAAAAAAAAAGAAGAAAAAAAAAGATTCTGGCGATTTTCAAGCAAAGAGAGATGGTAAAAATTTGGAACTAGAGGGACAATTGAGAAAAGTTTGGCATATCGTGATAAATGAAGTGAGAAAAGTAAAAAAAAAAAAAAAAAAAAAATATATATATATATATATATATATATATATATATATATATATATATATATTTAAGGAAAAAATAATATCCATCCCAGTGAAGAATTTTTAGAACAGAAAACCTGGAAGCTAGGTCAGATTTAGAAGGTTTTAGAGGCCACAAAGCCAGAAAAGGTGCACTACCTCAACCTTTAGAGTTATTTTTGCTAAAACCCAATATCCTAAGCTTTAGTTCCTGAGGGAACAACTTAGCCTTAGCTGATAATAATGTTCCTACTGGAGAAAGAAATCTTATTTTGATGGTCTTGGTGAGTCTCAAGATTCCTATCCACTGTATCAGTATGTCCAAAACTGATTTTATCTTTTCTCCTCACCCCTTTTTTGTTAATATGGGTACTCCAGGAAGCAGACGCCAAAGATAATTAAGTGTGCAGGAATTTTATGAGGAATGCTGATGAGGCCAATAGTATGCAGATAATTATTCATCAACTAGGTCTCTATGAGAAAAAGACCTGATTTCTAATGTTTGTGTATTACTTGATGTAATCACTCCCACTTTAGCCTGTTTCACACTATCAACATGGTATCCCTGAACCCCAAGTTGAGAAGAGATGCACTTGATCCTCTTGAGCCAGTCCCAGCCAAGTGGGATCCAGCACACCTCTTTGTAAGGGAAACAGGGAGGGAATCATGCTAAGGCTGCACCTCAAAGTGAAGGAGAGAGGGAAAGAGGGTTGGATGGAAGTTTGGATGACGGCTTTGGCCAGCCAGAATCGGCCATCAGAGAAATTGGCCATCAGAGACCTGGCTCATGCAGATGGTGTGATGGATTTCAAAGCTCAGCAACTAGGCCCTTGGTCAATCACACAACCTATGATCGGCGGTCTTCAGGGTACATTCTCATGGACGCCATCCCTTGCAGACTTCTTTCTCCCACTGAAACTTGTTTCTGTATGAATGCTCTTACCTAATAAAGGCTAACCATGGGAACAATGAATTTGATAAAATTGACCAAAAGCATGTAGAAGAAGTCAGTCCATCAATTTTTTAAAAAGCTGATGTCCAAAATAAGATGATAAATCATAAATGGAAGTGAAAGTAAAGAGTAGTACGTAAACTAAATACTGAATAAAATAAGGCAAAGGTAAAATCCAGGGAAAGAGCATTTTGTGGAAGAATCATAATGAAATAAAGCGACACACTCATGAACACTTACATTTCCATTTGGAATAATAAGCCTGCATTTAAACATATACAGGCAGGGGCCCCTGGGTGGCGCAGTCGGTTAAGCGTCCGACTTCAGCCAGGTCACGATCTCGCAGTCTGTGAGTTCGAGCCCCGCGTCAGGCTCTGGGCTGATGGCTCAGAGCCTGGAGCCTGTTTCCGATTCTGTGTCTCCCTCTCTCTCTGCCCCTTCCCTGTTCATGCTCTGTCTCTCTCTGTCCCAAAAATAAATAAACGTTGAAAAAAAAATTAAAAAAAAAACATATACGGGCAGAAGAATTGTGTGCTGTGTATGATATTAAAGTAATGATTCTAGTGTGTGGACTTGTCAAATACTACTTTAATTTATTGAGTTGAAGAAATGAACCCACATGAATTTTTGTTAGAAAATAGAGAGCTTTAAAATGAAAGTCGAACAGAATCCTGTTCTTCCCCTTTCCTATTCAGGTCCTAGTCTCCAGCTTTGTTGTGATGGACATTTTGATGCATTTCGTAGATCCCTCAGCATAGAAAAATCTCACTGTCCTTATTGCTGGGAGTATCATGGACAGATAGGCTATGGCCATCTTCAAGAAATGGCTCAGCAGCAGAGAGCCACCTAGCTCAAGGGCATTCCTATGCAGTGACACATCACATCAATGGCAGTGCATAAAGCCTGAGCCAACTCAGTCTGACTCCAGATGACTCTAGTCTAAAAGGCCATTTTAGCTCCAGCATTCCTCCTGTGCATGGCCAAGGCAGCCGGACACTGGGCTTGCATTCACCTAGACTTCCTCCTCTGCATATTTCTGCTTCCTTCCCCTCCATTGAAAATGCCTCAATAAGATTCAGAGAAGCAGAGAGCAGAATGCTGGTTGCATGGCCTGGGAGAGGGGGAAAAGAGGAGTTGCTAATCAGCAAGTATAAAGCTTCAGTTAGATAAGATGGATAAGTTCTAGGGGTCTGCTGTGCAACATCATGCCTATGCTTAACAACACTGTATTGGACACTGAAAAGTCTCTTGTGTTCTTACCACAACAAAAATAAAAGGAAAAAAGGAAAGAAAGAAACAAACAGGGAAATAGGGGTATTTTACAAGAGAATTCATGGAAACATGTAATTTCACCACTTGGAAAATAAAATTCATGGTTTTAATACTGGAAGAAAGAAAAGGAAGGAAGGAAGGAAGGAAGGAAGGAAGGAAGGAAGGAAGGAAGGAAGGAAGGGAGAAAAGGGGAAGGAAGTAGGTAAGGAAGAAGGGAAGGAAGGAAGAAAGAAAGGAAGAATCTTGATCTCTACTGCATGTCCTAAAAAAATAAGGAACCCTCATGCAAAACTCCTACTCAGCATCTGCTCCTGCAGACGAGGACCCAATCTGCAATAAAAGGCAGCCACTTATTTGAAAGTTTTTACTGAAGTACAATTTACATACAGAAATTAGACATATAAATTTCCCGTTCAATGTATTTTCACAAACGGAACTCAAGATGTAATCAAATAAGCACAGAACATTTCCAGCACCTCAAAAGAGACAACACTTTCACAGTTACTCTTTAAAATGTCTAATAAAATTTTAACTGAGTGTAACAGTTTTTCAGATGCATGCAAAGAGAAGAAAGGAAAAACCTTACATTATTTCCTAAGATAGTGTGCAGACCTTAAACAAAAAAGAGATTTAGACTTTAAATGCAAAGCTTAGAGTGTTGTACGCAGTATCATATTGTTCTCAATATTTATATTACTTAAAACTGACTTTTGACTGATGCCCATTAATATAAAAGGGCTAGTTATACAATAAATAGGATGTATGTAGAAGCAGCGTGAATCCCTCGTGATGAGCCTTGAGAGCTCTCTGACTTCTTCTGCAGGAAAGCAGATGTGTGTTGGGGCAAAATCACCAAGCATCAGTCTGGCCCTGCTCTGTGCATTCAGCAGCTCTTCTCATCTTTTACGCCCGCCCCCCAACTGCAGAAACAGAGTCCAAGAAACCCCTGATGAGATTCTCTTCCCGAAGCAGGTTTACAGAGCCCATTCTTCATTTCCAAGAAACCGGAGAATTGGAAGATGAGCACCAAGGAAGACAGAGTGATAACTTGAAGGGGAGGGCACACTTTGAAGTCAAGAAGGGGGGCAGAGAAGAGACTCTGAGGAGAAACTCACCTTTCCCCAGGACTCTCCCTACACCACCCCCCCTCACCACACGTACCACACGTCACACACCACATACGCTGCATACCATACACACACACACACACACACGACACACACAGCACACACACACACAACTCACACCCCCATACACATACATACCTACCTAACATACCACATACAACATACCACACCCCCCCACACACATTCACACTCCTCACACAGTGGGAAATCTGTCTTTTCTGAGCACCCTGGACATTTGTTTCCATGGTGCCAGAAGACTCAGGCACTCTGTGAAGAGAGGCTGCCCTTCACCAAAATGAAGTCAAACAATACTGGGGGAGGAAGAACTTCCTTTTGAAGAACCTGTGCATCCACCATCATTGTCTAAAAGCACGACCCAGAAAGACAATACCGGCTCGGAATGCTGTGACTTACAATTCACAAGAGTTTAGAATTTGAATCATCAACTGGAAGACTCAGTGAGTTAAATAGAAGGCAATATTTGAAATGCTCAAGAATTTTTAGGAAAACTTCCTAAGGGATAAGGAGTGAGACCTGGAATTAGGAATGCAAAGGACCAGCAATATGCTTTGAGGTAGAGTTTCCATCAAGATTAGGACCTCAAGGGCAAGAAGGCAAGTAGGAAAAGGCAGTCTTCTGAACTCAGATATTCTAAGCCCATGGTCAGAACTGTAGGAAATGGAGCCGCAGAAGGCAGTATTCAAAAGTCCAGAGTCTGGCTAACGGAGATGCCAGAGTTTAGGAAGGACCTATTCATGATTAGCATCTATTGCGCGGTTATCCCTTGAATTAGGCGGTGTTCTAAACACGCGTGTTCTGCCATTTGCTGCAACAGTCCCGTGAGGCAGGTAGGCTGCCAGCGCCATGTTGCCGATGAGGACAGTGAGGCCCGGGGGGTAGTAACGCACCCTGCCCAGGGCCGTACAGTTAGGAAGTGGTGTAGCCAGTATGCGAACGTAGGAGGCCTGGCTTTATTGCCCCTGTCTTTTGTACTTGCATCCTGCTAACCCAGAGGCAAACACACCATGAAAACAGGTAAACTGCAGCTTATTGTCAGAGACCCTCTAAGACCCCCGGACCTAATGTTAGACTTTGTAACTTTTTATCATTTTGTCTTAAAGATCACTCCCCTCATCTGTATAAGCTTCAGGCCTTGCAAAAGCGGGTTCCTTCCTGCCAACCTGTCAATAAGAAAGCTGTTAACAGGAAATTCCAGGTGAGTCATTTATCACAGTCAGGTTATTTATAGATGCCTACAGTGGGGGAGGGGCAATGCTTCCCAAACTTCTCCATGTTGTGACACACATCTAACGTGTTTTTATAAGGCTATGTTTATAACATGTTTTTATGATTTTTTAAAAACACATCTAACATGTTTTAAAAGGAGGAAGATATTCACAGCTGGTGGTGACTACTCCAAGCCTCACCCAAAAGCTAACATAACAGGCTGTGTCTAGAACACCTGTAATCTATTGGAAGAACATTGAGCATCGCCGTCCTTCTGGGTGCAGTGCTCTGAGTGCTGGCAGAGCTAATGATTAGCCAAGTTCTTACCAGAGCCTCAGAGCCCTGAGCAAAGGTGTGAGGTTCCCAAGGAATGAAAATGAGATTACCACTTTAGTTTTTGTTTTTATTAAGTTCCCATTCATATTATATGCATTTATTTTTTAAGTTTTTATTTTAATTCCAGGTAATTAACATACATACAGTGTCAAATTAGTTTCAGGTGTACAATACAGTGATTCTACAATTCCATACACCACCCAGTGCTCATCTCAGCAAGACTCCTTAATCTCCATCATCTATTTAACCTGACTCCCCACCCACCTCCCCTTTGGTAACCATCAGTTTGTTCTCTATAATTAAGAGTCTGTTTCCTGATTTGTCTCTTTTTTCCTCTTTGTTCATTTGTTTCTTAAATTCCCCATATGAGTGAAATCATATGGTATTTGTCTTTCTCTGCTGACCTATTTTGCTTAGCATTATACTCTCTAGCTCCATTCAAGTTGTTGCAAATGGCAAGATCTCATTGTTTTTTAAGACTGAACAATATTCCATTGTGTGTATGTGTGTGTGTGTTTGTGTGTGTGCACTTGAGCTGCTTCCATAATTTGGCTCTTATAAATAATGCTTTTATAAAGGTTGGAGTGTATGTATCTTTGAATTAGTGTCCTTTTATTCTTTGGGTAAATACCTAGTAGTGTGATTGCTGGACCATAGGGTAGTTCTATTTTTATAATTTTAATATTAATTTACTTTTAGGGATACCTGGCTGGTTCATTCGATTAAGTGTCCCACTCTTGATTTCGGCTCAGGTCATGACCTCAGCCAGGGTGGTGGGAATGAGCTCCAAGCATCCAGCTCTGTGCTGAGTATGGAGCCTGCTTAGGATTCTCCCTCTCCCTCTTTGTCCCTCACCCCTCCCTCCCTCTCTCTCTCTCAAATAAAACAATACACAAAATATAATTTACTGTTAAAATTAGGTAATATATATTCACAAGTGTGAAGATCAAAAGGACTTTCATGAAAGATAAGAAAACAATCCATAGATCTAGGTTTTCTTTTTCTTCAATTGAATTTTATGTTAACACTTTTCCCTAAAATAGTGACACCTACCTTAAAAATATTTCAAAGATTTTGGTGCCAATGTTTTCCATATTCCACACTAGTTTTCTGTGGCTTTCTGTGGCTTTATGACAAATTGCAAAATTGACATATTGTGGGGTGCCTGGATGGCTCAGTCGGTTGGAAGTCCGACTTTGGTTCAGGTCATGATCTCATAGCTCATGGGTTCGAACTTCACGTTGGGCTCTGTCCTGACAACTCAGAGCCTGGAGCCTGCTTTGGATTCTGTGTCTCCCTCTGTCTTTGCTCCTCCCCAGCTCACACACACACACACACACACACACGCACACACTCTCTCTCTCTCTCTCTCTCTCTCTCTCTCTCTCAAAAATAAATAAACATTAAAAAAAATTTTAATTGACATATTGTGTAAATTGAGGAAAAAGAAGGTGGGGGGAGACTAACAAAAATTCATCATACACCATGGAATAATTGTTTTTCTGTGTTTTCACATAATCATCATAACACATAGCTATTTTTCACATCTTTGAGAAAACAAAGGCTCAGAGAGTTAAAAGAATTTGTCAAAGTGGGAAACAGTTACCTTGCGGTAAAGTTGAATGTTCCAGCTAAGGGCTGTGTATTTCAAAGCCCAAGCACTACCGCCCAATTTCTCCCAGGGTAGGTTTTTGTTTTTGTTTTGTTTTTTAAATAAATGCAGTGCTTCTGGCAAGACCATAGGGCAGGGGGAAACATGTTCTCTCACTTGTCTCAAAACGGTGTGTCTGCATCTTCAGTGTGGAAATGCCAGTGAGTAAAACCTTCCAGACTACCTGCCGTGCACATAAAACTTCTGTAGGGGAGTGTATAACCTGCAAACATGCCCACAGGATCCACAGGCGGCTCTCCTGCCTGCAGGAGACATTGGTGAATAATAGAGATACACCCAGAGGTTTATGTACATGCGCATTCATCGCGGTGTCGTTTATAATAGCTACCAGTGGAGAACAATCCAAATGTCCCAGTGGGGGAATGATTAAATAAATTAGGGACATTCATATAATGAAATCTTACTGCCATTAAAAATCACAGTTTCCAAGACAATTGCATTTAATGCATGATCCTTTATTATTCCTGGATACTGGAAGACAGCTATAACGAACACTACGAGGCTAATTAGGAAACTTTTAATATGGACTACTTACCAAATAATATCGTTTATTAAATGTTTATATGATAGATGTAATTTAACAAAATATGCTAATTCTTAGAAAATACATGCTTATATATTTAGGGATGAAAAAGTCTTATTCTTAAGAAATATAAGAAAGAAGCTCACAATAGAATATTAAGATAATTAATTTTCATGTTGCTTAAAATATATATGCATAGAAAAAAAACAAAGACTAGAAAGACACACACCATAATATAAGCATTGGTAATCTCTGTATACTGAGATCCTATGCAATTTTTAAAATTTTAGCCTTTGTACATTTTACCATTCTGCAGTTTTCCTACCGGGGCCTACTATTATTCTGTTCCCACACCTTTAAGGTATATGCACAGGGAGAAATTCAAGAGTAGAGAAAGGTTGATTGGGCACATCGCTGACTTAAGTCAGTAAGAGGGCCTAGTAAAGCAATCCAAAGTAAAATAAGGTGCCCAAGTAGGTACTGGGAGCATAATAGGTCAAAGTTACATTGTTGGGGGGAGGGGTAATTAGGGCAGGAGGGTATATAAAGACCTCATCTGAAGAGCTAAAGGAGTTTTACTGGTAAATTAGATCTCAGGGCAAAAGATGTATAATATTTTATTTTTAAGGTACTCTAGGACAAGTCAAGACAATTTTTTAAAAATGAATAAATCAAATTGCAACCTTGTATGGAAGATCACTCTTGATGTCCTCTGCCCTCACAACTCGACATACCCCTTCTCCTCTAGCTCATGTCTAGAGAGGGAAATGGCCATGTTTCCGGATTCCATTTTGGCAACGTGCACGACAAGAGGCTACTTGTGACTTGCTAGCCCCCTGGGGAAATTTTCCACTCAAGAAGGGTAGAAGAAAGAGATCTGGGAAAGAGAGAAGGAGTCAATAGAAGAGACAACAGGGTAGCTTGAGTATCTGTCCCATGTGGGACACCATTCACATTTAAGAAAATGTCTGACAGATGTTCAAAGGCTGAGGCACAGAAGAGACCAGACCCTGGTCTCATACAAGGGGATGAGTTTGTGCACCTCTCAATTGCTCATTCTGCCCACTCTCCCTCCCAATCCCATCACCACATCTGTTTGGTGTGGAGTTTATATCCAGAAGCCTTGGGTGAAAATGCTTTTGCAGCTTTTTCATGGTTGTTTATGCAAAGTCAGCAGAGTAAGAATAGTATAGATTCAATCTTCCCCACACAGGCGATCAGTGGCAGGCCCAGGGCAGACAATGATCCACATGGGATGACTTTGCCAGAGGAGAAAAAGTAGGCTGTTTTCCTTGATAATACCAGCCCCTTTGGGACAAAGGGAAAGAAAAGGAGCTATTACCTTACACCACAATTTAATGTAATGCGTACTAAGTTAAAATATACGACCTTTATATTCATTTATAAAAAATCAATGTGAGGTTTTTTTTGTAATTGAGAAAGCTGTAGACCAAATATATTTGGTGTTTGCTGTTCATAATTTGTTCCTTAGCTTTTTGAGGTGATAAATCAAGAAATAAAATTTAATAAAATAAAAAATGGGGAACAGAACAAATTGTTCAAAGAGAGTGTGATTGATTCTCCATCACTAGAGTTCTTGGACTCTAAGTGTATGTGGTGTCAGGGTGAAAATGCAAAGAGCGAACACAGAGAACAGAAGAGGGCACGATTCGGGACCCAAAGTCTAGTTCAGATCTGTTCCGATGCCTGTGAGGGCACAAGATAAAAATGCATAGGTTTGAAAGAGAAGGCAGATCTAGATGGGTGAGAAAGGTGGATACCAACCTTACAGTAAACCCAGTTACCTATCCTCTCTCCCTACTTAGCTCCCTCCCTCTGGTTGTCTATGCTAATTAACAGATTCAATTATCAATTTTTCGCCCAACTGAGTCTCTAATTTAAAGACAAAAATCTGTGTTAAACATGTTCCTTAATAATCATGCAGTTGTGTAAGGGTTAAATCCTATCAGTTTTCTTGTCTGCGATTGAAAACATGGGCAGTGACTTCTGTGAGTGGGAAGAGGCAGGAAGGGGTACCCTCTGTGATTGGTGCCATTCTGCAATGCAAGCAAGGAAGGATTCAAACAAACAAAAAACCTGCAGGGACAGAGCAGGGACAAAAAACCTTCAGGGACAAAGAATGGGCAGCCAAGAGAAGGTCGGTTCACAGAACTTTCTCCCAAATCCTCACGTGTTGGGATGGAATAAGTAAACTTGATTTCACCTTCCAGTGATTAAAGCCTTTTGCTTATAGCAAGTAGCAAAAACACATAAAATAACCTTATAAAAAATTCAGTAAAGTCATTTGGCACCTATAGCATTGATACATTTATTGAATAGAGACTTTGTTCTGTGATCTTTAAACATATTCACAGAAGGTTCCAGCCTCTTGTGGTTGTGGTAAACATGAAGGATAATGATGATGTTGACACCTAAATTTGCAGTATTCTGAACATATAAGCCTTCCCGAGTACAGATACTCCAGGCCCCATGGAATGGAAAGAAAAGCAACTTTTCAGTGGAGGCTGAGTCATGAGTCCCTCTCACCAACCCTGGAAAGGAGAACCCATGCACTTGCTCCCACCCAGAGGAGTCAGTCTTGTCCCAGCATGCAGAGCTCTGCACATAGAACAAAGACATTCAAACAGCAGAGTTATTAGGGTGCCTGGGTGGCTCAGTGAGTTAAGTGTCCAACTTTGGCTCAGGTCATGATCTCACTGTCTATGAGTTCGAGCCCCCCATCAGTCTCTGTGCTGACAGCTCAGAGCCTGGAGCCTGCTTCCAATTCTGTGTCTCCCTCTCTCTCGGCCTCTCCCCCACTCATGCTCTGTCTTTTGCTCTTTCTCTCTCTCTCTCTCAAAAATAAACATTAAAAATATTAAAAAGTATAAAAAATAGAGTTCTTTAGAGTCAAATAAATAAATACACTCAAAAACATGACATACATTTATAAAACTGGCCTATGACAATGGGATCAGGGATAATAGGGGCTAATTCTTTCTCTACATTTTCAGTGGCCAGCATGTATGCGGGACAGTCTAGATAAGGAATTTGGTCAAAGACAGGATTTGATCAGCCTTCTATGGTGTTGAAAGTTGATTGTCCAACTTGGCCGTTGATTGTGGCTCAAGTTAACAGAAAGCCTTTTCAGGGGCTTTCCTTTAAGATCACCCAATATTGATAGTGTCAATGCATAAATCATCTTAATTAATAATCATCTGTTGGTCTTAGACCTCATCCTTGGTGAAGGCTCGGGGGCATGTCCCTCAGACATAACTGTTCAGTGAGCAGATGGTAAGAGGGCCCGTGTTCGTCCCTTCATTTGGGAGGCAAGGGGAGAAGATCGGCCTGAGAGCCTCTTGGAAAGAGGCTGGAGGGAAGCTGTAGATGAGGGACTCATCTGTCACGTTGTAGAACGCTATGTGTCCAGACTCATAGTCTAAGAAAACGCCAACCTTATGCACAGGCTCTCGGACGTGTTGACCTTTTAAAGGTGATGAGACCCAAAGACTATAATCTTCTCCAATTTTTAAGCCTATAAGTGAGAAGAGGTCCCCAGGTGGCTTCGGGAGATTGCCCTTTCGGCTCACGGAGTCCTTGCAAATGCCCACTTCCCACTCGGTCTTGTTGCCCACCTCCACCTCCCAGTAGTGTCTCCCACAGGTGAATATCTGAGTGCCCAGCACAGTTGCAGACTGGTCAAATCGTTCTGGGTTGTCGGGTAAGTGCTGTCGGATTCCTCCATGTCTCACGCTTTTCAGATCCTCAGACAAGACAAGATAGGCATTGGCTGTAGCTGGATCCAGAGTTATGTCCGCTGCAAGAGGAGAAAAGAATGAACCCCTCGCATTCTTGAAAAACGTTTAACATATGTGGAATTTTAATTAAATTCTTAGTTTCCAGTCCTATTTTTAAAAATATGATCTAGGTGAGTGTGGTGAGGAGTTTTGTTTCACTGAGAACAGAATCTCTGAGCCCTTCTCTCACTGTTTCACAAACACTGAGAGCAAATCTCTGAAAAGAAACAGAAGAGAGTCATGTGGACAGTGATATTTAGCCTGCCTGAGAGGAGAGAGAGAGGAATCGCTGATATAATGGAATGGAATAGAATAGCAGGTTTCTGTTTACAGCATAGCTTTAAAACTCAGAGCTATTTATCCACACGGGGCATACTCTGTCATTTGTATTCAGTTGAGCCAAGGCTCCTTCTGATTCTTCAGTTTGGGTGGGAGAGAAATAGAGGCAGCTATCCTTTCTGGACTTCTCCTTAGGTGCCAACCATTTTCTGTACAATATCTCATTTAATCATGGCATTTTCCCCCCATTGTATTTATTTATTTATTTAATGTTTATTTTTGAGAAAGAGAGACAGAGTATGAGCGGAGGAGGAGCAGAGAGAGAGGGAGACACAGAATCCGAAGCAGGTTCCAGGCTCTGAGCTGTCAGCACAGAGCCCGACGCGGGGCTTGACCCAGGGCTCGAACTCACAAACTGCAAGGTCATGAACTGAGCCAAAGTCAGTCGCTTGACCAACTGAGCTACCCACATGTCCCTTCCCAGTTTTACAAAAGTGGAAACTGAGGTTCACAGAGGTTTGGAAACTTGTCCAAGATTACAAAGTTACTGAGTGTTGGAATAGCAATTCCCAGTCAGCATTTTTCATTATGTCATGCTGAAATGCAGCCTCCTGTGAGATTAGTGAAACCACCTGTGACCAGTTGATAAGTACACTGTGAACCAGTGAGAGACCCCTCCTTCCCATCTTCTGAGAGGAGGTCACAGAAGAGGCTTCCAACTTTCAATGGCCTCTCAGACAAAATTAAGTGCCCCTACCATGTAATTTCATACTTTTATTTATAGATCAAATTCTAATCATCACTAATTATTTGAGATTAATGTCTGTCTCCTCAGTTCCACTGAAAGTCCTGTAAAAGCAAAGGCAGGCCTGTCTTATTTATCACTATAAGAAAGCTGAGAGTTTAATAGCATAGTACCAGGTACATAGTTGGCACTTATCAAGTATCTACTGAATCCAAAGCCCGTTAGACTTTCCTCTGAAGGTCAGATTGTCAACAAGATAAAAGTTAAAAATGAAGGCTGAATTCTCTTCACGATAGCTAGCCTAAATATCTAGAGCATTCTAAAAGGATAGCTTGAATGTTGCCTCATTGAGATTAAGAATGTAAGTAGTTTTTACCCTCACAAGAACAGAGGTAGAAATGCAGAAACCCCTGAGGAGGGGTGTGTGTGTGTGTGTGTGTGTGTGTGTGCGCGCGCGCGGGCGAGTGTGCGTGTGCGCACTCAAGGGGATGAAATAGACAAAATGGGACAGTAAAAACAAACAAAGGAAGTGCCAGGAATCCTTAGAAAACACAGGTAAGCGAACCCTCAATCAAGTGTGTTTCTGTCGGCTCCAGAACCCAGACGGTCTGTGGCCTCAGCCCACCCTGAGGGTTTGCACAGACTCACTGCGCCTTCACTACAAGCCTGGCACCCAGATGGTGAGTATTTTGTCAGAGGAAGCTGCCGAAAAGCTCAATCTTGCATACCCTCGTACACACTGAAGTTCAGTCTGCAAATCCCTGGAGGTTTGACAAACGAGGCTGACTTACTGCTGAATTTTTTTAGCATCTCCCTCATTCCAGTGATGCGGCACAGACTCAGTTCCGTGGCGGCCGCCTCTGGACACTGGAGCAAGAGTGGCTCACTCCTGCAAGAGGGCAGAGACAGTCACTCTATCTGCCCTGCGCAGCCCGCAGGACCTGTTGCAAGCTGAGGGTCCAGCTTGATGTTCCCCAACAGCATGGACACTCTCCTCCCCACCCTGACAAACGTAGCAGCAGCACACCCCTGTGTCTCACATAACTGAACACAGACTGGAAACCCACCTTTCCAGTGTTCCTTTCACATCCTAAGGGGAGAAAAGAAAGAGGGTTAGTATCTGTGCCCTTTGATCTCTAACAAAGACAGAATCCATTTGGGATCTAGTCCTTTCTGACTTCACAGAATCCACTTTCCATGGCTGTAGGACACCTTGCGTGGGAGAGCACGGGGTAGGGGGAAAAAATCCCCAATTTCCTCCAAGGGTGGGTTCCTGTGCACAGGAGAGGGTTCTCCTAATGGCTGGACTCTCTTGTCCGTTCCTCATATCAACACTTGGTCAAGAGAACCTGATGCTGACAAAAGAGCCAAACCATCGATCTTGTTATCCGATGCCTCAGGGAGTCAAAGATCAGCAAAAGGGAAGTGGGAGAGCTGGAGTAAGCCTGTGCGCAGTTGGAGTGCGTGCTTTGCTGGAAAATCACTAAGTTAAATAGCATTCTGTGGGGGCATCCGGGAGGCAGAGGTGAAGCAGCATCTGGCTTACACAGCCCAGCCCGCGTTTACAAAGGCCCCAGAGAATGCAGTAGTAGCCCCGGGAGGCAACAGAGCAAAGGCAGTGAACAATATGGGCTCGGTACAGAATACCGCGTTTCGACTACATATTAGCTGTTTGATAGGCAAATTACCTAACTGCCAGAGGTCTGAATTATTAAGTAAGAGCTACTGTAAACCCACAGGGTAGATTACAATCACCATGAGTACATAAAACAGTATTTAACTTCATCAGGTCTCTGTGAAGATGAAATGTAGTGTGCCAGCAGCACATAGTAAATGCTCATTAAACAAAATAACTAACGAAGCTGAAGTTGCAGACAGGCAGGCACAGCAGAAAATGGAGTCATCCTCAGGCTTGGTTTGGATAGCTGTTCTACTGGGTTTTGTTTTTCTCTGCCTCTTCAGGACTGTCTTTATACTATGGAACATTAATTCTTTTTTTTTTTTAATGTTTATTTGTTTTTGAGAGACAAAGAGAGAGCACAAGCAGGGGAGGGGCAGAGAGAGAGGGAGAGACAGAATCAGAAGCAGTCTCCAGGCTCCAAGCTGTCAACACAGAGCCCAACGTGGGGCTCCAACCCATGAACCATGAGATCATGACTTGAGCCAAAGTCAGATACTCAACAGACTAAGCCACCCAGGCACCCCTCGAACATTAATTCTTTAGGAAAACTATGTTGGGGCTGGAACTTAGTTTTTTGGGTAAATAAACACTTATTTTTGCATGGCTTGAAATATTATGGGCTACGACATGTTGTTGTTGTTGTTATTGTGGCATTGATTTTCCCAGTATTCTTACCTCAAAAGATTCTAAAGTGGAGCGCTGACAGGTGGACTCTATCTGCTCAATCATCTTGCTTAGGCTTCTTATTTGCTGGGTCAGCTTGATCTCATTGTCCCTCAACTTCTTCATGTTCTCCCTTTCCTCCTTTTCCAGTAACTGGAGCTGTAGTTGTTCCTCCTCCTTCAAAAACTGGTGCATTTTTACATATTCTGACACAACAACCTGCTTACAGGCCTTTGTCTCTTCCTGCCATCCACACACACGCATGTGTGCACACACACACGGGAGCAATATAATAAAGTTAGTGACAGAAATGCCTGTGTAGACTTTTAGTCCTAGCAAAGTCCTAGAGTTCCACTGTGACACATAATCCATATTCTATTAAGTAGTTGGGGGCTAGTGTGATATTTTAGGGGGTACGTGTGCTATAGATACAGTAGCAAACAAAACCAAAATGTCTATTCCCAGGAGACTGTCATTCTACTGGGGAAAAAAATATAAACAACAATTATGATAGGTGGTGATCCATACCACGATTTAAAAAAAAAAAAAAGCAAAATTGGGGCACCCGGGTGGCTCAGTCAGTTAAGCATCTGACTTCAGCTCAGGTCATGATCTCACCGTCTGTGAGTTCGAGCCCCATGTTGGGCTCTGTGCTGTGGTTCAGAGCCTGGAGCTTGCTTTGGATTCTGTGTCTCCCTCTGCCTCTGCCCCTCCGCCCTCACACTCTGTCTCTCAAAAAATGAATAGATGTTAAAAAAAAAAATTTTTTTAAAGCAAAATAAAGGGCAAAAATATGAAAAAAAGTGTATATTCATTTATTTAATAAATATCCAATGAAAGCAGACATAGGATCACATCCTAGAGATAGAGATACACATCACAAGTACTCGGCTTTGAGAACTCCGTTTATTGGGAGAATCAGATACATTTTTAAACATGTGACTCAACATTTAGGTCTTTGCAAGACAGCTCACGTTCAAATCTGTGACTAACTCAAGCTTTTATTTAGATGTGCTAAACCAAACTATTATTTGGCCTTTATTTTATCTTTTTTTTTTTCACTTTCTTTTTACCCCAAAGCATTTGAGCTATTCCTTTTTATTGATTTTTGATCCTCTATTGTCTGTAACTTGTAATTTTAAATAATTACCATCAGAGCCATAATAGAGGTAGCCACCAAGTTGTAGAGGTGTATCCAGAAGAAAAGAAAATAAGCAGGCCTGGGGATGGGGAAATTGTTTGAAGTGAGTCTTGGGATTTCCAGGTGGACAAGCAGAGGTACACAGCCCAAAGTAAAGGCACTGCATATTGTAGGACAGGGATTGGAAAATTTGGTCTTTTTTGCCTGGTCTTTCACTAGGTATCCCTTTAGTCTCCCTCATAGAACATATACGAGATCCAAAAGTAAGACAGATACTGACCTTGCACAGTGTTACTCTCTCCTTCTCATGGGATAATACAACCTGAGTTTCCTTTTTCTTTTTACGCAAAAGATTTAAGATTTCCTGGAGTTTCTCCTGCAATAGAAACAAATTCTCTGTGGCAAATGAGCAGAGCACCGGGTTGTGAAGAAGACTTGAGGACCAATAAAAATATGATGAGCGGGACCTAACACAAGGAGTGAAGCAGGATCCACACCAAGTTTGGGGTCTGGTGCCTGGAGACCAGGATCCGTGATTGTCACCAATAGAGAATATTATGGGCATAAGTGATGGAACGTGGTTTGTGTTCTGAGATTTATATTGAGCAGCCAATCTTACTTTGTGACGCTCCTCAGCCTCACTGGAGGGATACAATCCGTTTATTCCATGACACTGGGTTGAGAAAGCGTTTACACCCTGCTGCTCAGCAGAAAAAGCCTTAGCGACTGCCAGCATTCTCCCAGAGCCGCCTTGTCCGCCTTCGCTCTGCAGCACCTGGGATCGGAGCTGTTTGCCGATGCCAGCCAGCCTCCCCAGACGCTCATTGGGCTGGAAGTGTGGACTCTCCAAGGCCCTCCAGCACTCAGGACAAGATAAAGGAGTACTGTGTTCCTCCCAGCTCCTCAGGAGACACACCAGACAAAAGCTGTGCCCACACTCAGTGGTCACCGGGCTGGTGAAATAGTCCAAGCAGATGAAACAGGTCAGTTCTTCCCTGAGATTCTCCATCAAATCTGCTGTAGACATGTTTACAAAGAAAGACATCAAGGCAAGGTGCTGCCTCTATTCCGGGATTAGAAAAGTCCTCCCTGAGGTTCTATTGTTTTGAGTAACAGGTGGCTGGTCAGTTTCTGTGTTGTTAATACGAAAAACTCTTACTCTCCTCTGTGCCTGATTTCACCAGTTGACACATACTCTCCCAACAAAAGGCCAATTATGACTTAACGTGGAACCCTTGTACACTGGGTTCATCATCAACCCCAGACTTTTAAGGAATGTCTCACTGTGCAAGCAACATACTGGATACGGAGGGTACTTGTTTCTAACAGACTTTCTTAAAGAGTAGGCTACTGTATGTAAATAGCACCAGAAAAACAATCAAGTACCTTGATCTTAAGCTGAAAGGTTAGGTAATTTGTTGTGAGCCATTACAGAGATTTAAGGTATAATGATCTCTAATAATATCCGAATTGGAAATATGGCCCATTTAGGAAAACTCCACTAATGGAATCTAGTTAAGAAACCAAAAGCAGAAAATCGTAATACCGATCCCTTCTCTTGATAGGCCCTTTTATGTGCTTGACCAAAGCCTAAAATATTTTTCTCCTTAATCAGGTACTGTGTACTTTTATTTAATCTTGTTCGTCCCAACAAAATGAGAGCAAGTCCATTGAAATATTCCCTGACTTTAAACGTATAATGGATTATCAGAGTTATATTTAGTGCTCTGCCCTGCAGACCATGATACCTCTCCACCACCATTGAAGGCATGCAAAACCTCACTATTGTTGGAAGTTGCCTCAAGAGGCCATAACGCTATGGACTGAATGGGGGCAAAAAAACTGTACTTCAGAATAAATATAATTTTATTCACTTATTTTCACTAGGTCTTCTTCAACCCCGTATCAGTTCTTACTGAACAGGTATCCAATGTGCAAATAGTTTCAGACCTATGTGAAACTAAATGTCTAGTATGGAAATGGTGTCCAGTGACCATTGAGATTATTAGTGCCTTATTCTATAAATCTGTATTGCCATATGCTCATGAGGCAGCACTTGTCATGGCCCACGACCCGCTCACTGACTGCCAAAAAGTGCAAACTTAGAAGTTTTTCCTTAGAATCTAACCAGTTTCTCCCTCCCATTGAGTTCATCATACCTTATTTTTGTTCTTATCCTGTCTTGTGCCAGCGTTGGCAACTATCCATGTGTCTCTATTACCTATGCTATTTCATTAATTGCTTTCTGATTTTTGCGGTTGCCACTGATTCTTCTTCCCCACTTACCTCCAACAGATGCTGGGTGTTTTCCTATCTTGAACTTTTGTAAAAAGAAGTTTTCTGGAAGTTTCCTCCATTTTTCTTCCTCCTAGTCAACACTCATCCTTTTGAAGTTATTAATCCAAATGTTTTCATTGTATGTCCTTTGTGTAACATGTGTGAATTACTGAAATGAGAATTTACAAAAACATACAACAACAACAACAAAAACAACAAGTAACACAGCAAGTTATAATAATTTAAATAGAAAGAGAGGAAGCATCAATTTGGGGTCACGAAACTTCTCTCTACTACTTAAGATTACTTCTAGCCTAGTAACTGAGGTACAGCTTCACAGTATTTTTTAGGAGTTAGTCTTAAGTAAGGGTCTTGCAAAAAATAAAATCTATAATAACATTAACTGCCTTTACTGGAAAAAGGATTTATGAACTACCACCTACATTCAGTGTGTTATTCCCACACAAACCCAGAAGGAGCCTTTAACATTGACCAGGACCATTAGAATAAGCCTTTCAGTAGATATATGGTACATCACAGATACTGTATTCCAATTTGGAATGGGGAAACCGACATGTTCTAAGTTAAAGTCACACTGATCTGTTCCATCCCACGTCCCTCTTCTAAGCAAACTCCTTTAATAAACTCCTTAATACAATAACCATATCTTATTCATCAGTGACTAGAAGAATTATTTGCATATAGCAAGGGCTCAACTTATTCGTAAGTTGTAAATGAAAAAACAGAGAAACTATATTGTTACACAACCACAGTCTTTTATCTCACTGGAAACCAAGTAATTATGTAGTCCAACTACCATGTATAGATGGTGAAGAAAATTGAGACAAATAAATTGAGTTGATCCCCTGACTACTTGCTTACTACATGAGTCAGGTTGGGACTGGGAAACCGGGCCTCTGTTGTTCATACGCTACACTGCATCTCACTTGTTGACTTGTGAGTGGATGAAATTTTCCAGTTATCTCAATACAGTGAGTATTGCTAGAATATTTCAGAAGGAAATTGGACAGCTGTTATTATGGTGTGATGTTGTGACAGGTATCTGAAATCACTGGCCACACTCATTATTGGGGATGCAGACTTCTTTACCATTGCTCACAACACATTTGACTGAGCTTAGTTCATAGATGAAGAAATTCAGAGATAACTCGTAGACAAAGAGTGGGCCAGCCACCCCAAAATACATTACACCTACCCTTGGGGCACTGCACTGTCAGACATGATTTCTGAGATCAACAGCTCAAATAGCTTCTTCTCTGACCTCTCCTGCTGTGGAGGTGACAGTAGGGATACACCCTAAGGTCTCCACAGTCACAACTGTCATCCACATGCTATTAGGGTTGGAGCACACAGAAAAAGAGAAAGTTTAAAGATGTGGTTAGAGCTTACTTATTGATGAAGGCAGTGGACTAGATGGGGACTTATTGGAAAAACATACTGCTTGAAAGCCTGATTTTAGAAATATGTCTGTCATTTCATATCAGTGTGGAAAAGATAGATTACTCAACAACTGGTTTGGGACAAGTGAGGGTAGCCATCTGGGAAAAAAAGAAGAAAAAGACAAAGTTGGATCTCTACCTAGTAAGTTATACCAATGTGTGTTCCAGATGTATGTATGTATGTGTGTGTGTGTGTATGTGTGTGTATTTTCCCCACTCTAGTTGTGAATTTATACTCCTATTATTTCCCTTTGTATTGCTTTTTTTACTTCATTTATTTATATTATTTTATTTTTGAATGTGTTTGTGTTCTAGATCACCCCACATCTATTTAGCAAGTAAGGAGCATATTTGTTAAATATGTGGTCAATTATTGTGTCCAAAAAAATGAAGCACATCATAAAAGGAAATAATTGGTAACATAGAAATTTAAAATAGACTACTTAGAAAAGGCTTTTTAAAGCATGCTTCAGAGCTTAGACACCCCTAAAAGAAAAGATTAATAAATTTAAATAAAAAGTAAATACTTTTATACAGCAAAGTAAATAAAATAACTTTTATTTCAAGTTTTTATTTAAATTCTAGTTTATTAATATATATGGTAAAATTGGTTTCAGGTTAAAATAATTTTTTTAATGACAATCTGGGAAAGAGAATTTGGAACACATGCATCAAATACCTAATCATAAATTACAAAGAGGACTTACATAAATATATACTTAAAAATAATAGCTCTTCAGGGTGCCAGGGTGGCTTAGCCGGTTAAGTATCTGATTTTGGCTCAGGGCATAATCTCAAGGTTCATGGGTTCAAGCCCCATGTCAGGCTCTGTGCTGACAGTTCAGAGCCTGGAGCCTGTTTAGGATTCTATGTCTCCCTCTCTCTCTGCCCCTCACCAGCTCATGCTCTGTCTCTCTTAAAAATAAACATTAAAATAGGGGGCACCTGGGTGGCTCAGTCAGTTAAGCATCCAACTCTTGGTTTTGGCTTAGGTCAATCTCACAGTTCCTGGGATCTAGCCTCACATTGGGCTCTGCACTGACAGTGCAGAGCCTGCTTGGAATTCTCTCTCTCTCTCTCTCTCTCTCTCTCTCTCTCTCTCTCTGCCCCTCCCCTGCTGACCCTGTCTGTGTCTCTCTCAAAATAAATAAAAGAGCTTAAAAATTTTTTTTGAATAATAGCTCTTCCAAAAAAATAATCACTCTTCTTAATACTATATAACCATTTTAAAAATAACAGATCAATATATACACACTGACATGATATGATATCCATTATATGATATTAAGGGAAAATACATTTCTGCTCCCACAAATAATTTAAGTATAAATAATAAAAATTAGGTTCTAAGTGTATTTTTTCATATAAAAATAAGGTCATGCTGTAAGATGTTGGTAATGTATGTGTGTACATGAAGGCATAGAGAGAGTATGGAATTTCATGGATATGACACCAAAAGTATGGGCCACAAGAGCAACAGTAGATAAATGGGACTACATCAAACTAAAAAGCTTCCACACTACATAGGAAACAACAGAGTGAAAAGGCAACCATTGGAATAGGAGAAAATATTTACAAACCATGTATCAGAATGGGTTAATTTCCAGAATGCATAAGGAAGTCTTATAAATCAATAGCAAAAAAACAAAAACAAAAACAAAACAAAACAGAATTGCCCAATAAAAAATAAAGACTTGAATAGACATTTCCCTAAAAAAGATACACAAAAGAACTGCAGGTGTATGGAAAGATGCTCAATGTCACTCATCATCAGGGAAGCATAAATCAAAACCACAATGACATATCACCTCATACCTGTCAGGATGGCCACTATATATAAAGAAAAAAAAAAAGGCAAGTGTTGGTAAGGATGTGGAAAAATTGGTACTATTGTACACTGTTGGTGGGAACACAAAATGGTAAGGCTTCCATGGAAAATAATATGGAAATTTCTTAGAAATTAACAACGGAAGTACCATATGATCCAACAATCCCACTTCTGGGTATTCATCAAAAGTAATTAGGGGCTCCCGGGTGGCTCAATTGGTTAAGCATCCGACTCTTGGTTTCAACTCAGATCATGATCTTGCAGTCGTGAGGTCAAGCACTCTGTCAGGCTCCATGCTGACAGTGTGAAGTCTGCTTAGGACTCTCTCTCTCTCGCTCTCTCTCTCTTTCTCTCTCTCTCTCTCTCTCTCTCTCTGCCCCTCCCCACTCACTCATGCCCTCTCTCTCTCAAAATAAATAAACTGTAAAAGAATTTTCAAAAAAAATAATAAATGAAGATCTTGAAGAGGTACTAATGTTCCAATGTTCATTGCAGCCTTATTCACAAAAGCTAACATGTGAAAACAACCTAAACGTCCATTTATGTATGACAAAATAAAGGATATTATGGTATATATTCACAGGAAATATTATTCCACCTTTGAAAAACAGAAAATTCTGGGGCACCTGGGTGGCTCAGTCAATTAAGCTTCAGACTTCTGCTCAAGTCATGATCTCATGGTTCATGAGTAGTTCAAGCCCCCCCGTATTGGGCTCACAGAGCCCACTTTGGATCCTATGTCTTCCTCTCTCTCTGCCCCTCCCTTGCTCACTCTCTTTCTCTCAAAATAAATAATTAAAAAAAAAAAGAAAATCCTGTCATATGTGACAGCACTGGATGAAACACAAGGACATCATACTACATGAAATAAGCCAGTCACAAAAAGAGAATACTGGATGTTCCACTCACATGAAGTATCTTACTTTAAAATATACTCAGGAACACCTGGCTGGTTCAGTCGGTGGAGCAAGTGACTCCTGATCTTGGAGTTGCAAGTTTGAGCCCCACACTGGGTGTAGAGATGACTGAAAAAAAATAAAAAATCTTTAAAAAGAAATAGACTCAGAATCAGAAAGGAAAAGGGTGGTTGCCAGGGGCCAAGAGAAGAGAAACATGGGGAGCTGTTAATCAAGAGACATAAAGTCTCAGTTATGCAAGGTAAAGAAGTTCTAGAGATTTCTCGCACACCTTTGTGCCTATAGTTAACAATAGCGTATGGTACACTTCAAGTTTTGTAAAGAAGGTGGATCTCATGTTACAAGTTCTTACCACAGTAAAATAAAATTTAAAAGGAAAGAAAACGTATGGAAGGGTACATACTGCTGTAGTGGAATTGGAGAATTGGAAGGCATCACTTTTACTTTGTTATTATATAAATTTTTGTATAAAAGTATAGTTTTGGGGGTTTTTTGGTTTTTGTTTTTGCTTTTGTTTTTTTTTTACTTCTTAATGTGTTTTCAACGTTTTGGCAGTAAAGAAATATTGGGGAATGGGGTCGGAGCAAAGAAATGTGAGGTGTAAGTTGCAGTAAACCAATTAATGAGGTGATTTTCTTCAGGTTGAGGGATAAAAATATCTCAGAGGATTGGTTTCAGCTGTGATATAATAAAATGTCTGTAGTGGTTTTATGGTTTCAACACAGCTTTTATGTAACTAATAGGTATTGAGCCTCTATTATATATAGACAATGAGCTCAGTGCTCAGCAAGTGATATAAATACGACCAAAAATTCTCTTCTTTGAGAGCAGGAGATATATGTGCAAAAAAGAAGAAAGTACAAAGACAAAGCATTAAAAGACGTGTGCTTTAAGCACACATGGTAGTATTTAAATTTATTAAAATTTTGGCATTTTAGTGGAGGGAAGATTTCATTTTTGCTGGAACAATCAGGGAAAACTTGGGAGAAATGGCATTTGATCTAGACCTTTAAACTAAGGGTTTAAGTACATTTCAAAGGACTCTTGGAAAATTTGAAGAATAAAATACATAATCTGACAGTGGGTCAAAATATTACCATAACAAAAAGCCTAGACTGTAACATTATTTTTGTCTCAGAAATATTTTTAAATCTTTTTTAAAAATATTTATTTTTGTTTTGAGAGAGTGAGTGTACACGTGAGTGGGGGAGGGGCAGAGAGAGAGGGAGAGAGCAAATCCCAAGCAGACTCCATGCTCAGATGGGAGCCTGATGTGGGGCTCGATCTCACGACCATGAGCTCATGACCTGACCCGAAATCAAGAGTTGGACACTTAAGCGACGGAGCAACCCAGGCACACCGTCTCACAAATAGTTTTTAAAAAACAATTCACCTTGGAAATATTCACTTTTCTTATTCTTTATAGGTAGTACTTTGGGCCTGCCAGTAACACCTGGAGACCAGCACTCCCCTGGAAGGCGCCTGGTGTTGTCACTACTTGGATTCAGTTGAAAGCCACAACCCAGCCATGCCTGCTGACTCATGCAGGTAGGAAGTCAGCTTCCAGAGCTTGGACCACTTACACAAGAATTTAAGGTGATGTTTGTTGTTTGTTTTTCTCAAGAGTAGACCCTTTTATTGTTCATCCCTTTGCTTTACACAAAGTTAATTGTTGAAAATGTACTTGCTCCAGGCTTCATGCTGAGTGTTTTATGTACTTTGTCTCTTAGAAGAAGAGAAGCCAAAGAGAAATTGTATGAGTTGAGATATGAACAGAAAACTTTTTAAAAGCCGTTCAAACAAATACAAATAAGAATAAAAAGACATAGTCTAAAATGAGGATGGACTGTTAAGAGAGTCTAACTTCTTTCTCCTTTTTAATGAGGATTATGGGGCTTGAGATTATTACAGACAATTTGAGCTACCATGTGAATAGGATTACTATCAGTAAAGGATAAAGCTAGATTTATCTTTTAAAAAATCTTAAGGGGGCACTTGGCTGGCTCAGCCTGGTAGAGGATGTAACTTGATCTCAGGGTCATGAGTTCAAGCCCCATGTTGGGTGTGGAGCCTCCTTAAGACAAAACACAACAACAACAACAACAGTAAATAAATAAAAATAAAAAACCTTAAGAGTGCAAAAGTCACTTGCTTTTGTCCTACTCCTATCATAGGACACCCTTTACAAGCTGCCTGTCACTTAATTCTGCAGGAATTAGGAAATCTCTCCACATTCCAGGTGGTATACTATACACCCGGGGGATTAGATAAATATGAACAACCGATTCCGTATTAAACTAGTATTTTATAGGTAGGAAACTGATGCTTATGCATATACATGTTGATCCCCATCCTTTTATTTACTTTTCTCTTAGGAAAATCTTAACGTTTATTCATAAGGCTCTTAATCTCTAATCATAAACCAGTATTTTTATGGGGAAAAACACCACGAGGCTGGCTAACACAAGTAGAGTGTTCTGGCTCTGTGCCAGGCACCATTCTCAAAACCTTACTGTATTTACTGATTTAATACTCCAGCAGCCCTATGGTATGGGTATTCTAGCACCATTTACAGATAAGAAACCAAACTGTGGCTATGAGTCTTCCCCTAGATGCACAGAGGTGGCCTGACTTCAGAGTCCATGCTAGTGCCCACAGAGCAAGACTGCCATTTCCACGTGATCGAATCAGCCACAAATATTAAACGCAAGGTACTTACAACTGCAACCAAAAACAGGTTTGCTGAATGTGCAAAGATCCAGTCAAGTCCAGCTGAAGGTGGATGGGGCTGAGTCTCCCCTTCTCCCATCTACCTAATGGTAACTGGCTCCAGACACTGCCAGGGGGCGCTTCTCACAAGCTTATGTATTGTTTGCAGGCCCAGATTAGGGTCAGATGAGAGCACTTATTTTGGGGTGTATAAGTTTATGGCACAGCTTTTTATTTATCTGTCACCGTACAAAGTTATTGCCGAATTGACTCTATTCCCTATGCTGTACTAGGACATAGAAAAGAGCTAATAGAATCTCTTAAGAAACAAAATTGGTAATGCCTTCATTACCCTAGGCCTTTCTTGGCCTTTGATGCCCATCCTGAAAATTGTCTGTGAGGCTAGGGTGCCAATAGTTGGAGAGAACTTGAAAGAATGTGGGTCCTAGCCATCGGCACTCATGAACTGTAGGAATTCATGTCATTTACCAGGCACTGCATAAGTGTCATTAAGGAAAATTACTGCACGTGTAAGAACTGAGCTAAATGCCTCTAAAGAGCTTTGACATGGTTGGGGGCAGAGGAAGGCAACATTGCTGTGATGACTGAAAAAACTAAGGAAAGCTAAAGAAAGACTTTTAGGGGTAATGCACTCCCTAAAGACTGAAGTCTTTGCTGTCAGGGCAACTGGGGACACAAAACCCATTTTGTGATCACCGGCTGGGCTAGGATTTAGGTTTTACATAGCTTCCTTCTAGGGGTACCTTCATGCCTCCTTTAAATCCTGCCAGCCTTAGAGTTGTAGTCCTCAAACTTAGCTGCATATGTGAATCATCTGATGAGTTAGACACCTGAAGTCCATGGCCTTTTCCTAGTGGTTCTGATTGAATTGTTAGTGTCCTAATTGGAATAGAGTATTTGGACTCAGCATCACCTAGAATTTGTTGGAAATGTCAACTCCTGGGCCCAGCCCAGTCCTACTGAATCAGAGTTTTTGGAAGTGAGGCCCAGCAGTCTGTGCATTAACAAGACCTCCAGGTGATTCTGACACTTGGATTCTAAAGTTAGGAGGCCACAGATGAAGGCATCACAATGGTTACAGGTCTCCAGATAATTCTGATATGCAATGAAGTTTGAGAACCACACCGTTAATAAAACTACACTGCAAAGATGGGGTTCCAGGGCAGCTGAAGGCTGACCAATCGGTCATGTTTTCACTCTTCCTCTTATCAAAACCATCTGTCTACCCCCGGGTTAGAAACAAGAGTTTGCAGTATGAACATGGATGGTGAATAGCATCTAAGAGAAGTCTAGAGCAGGGGATTTAAAGCCCCAGACAACTTCTCAATGGAATAAGAATGAGTGACTAAGAAGATGAAAGAATGTGACCATGAGCTGATTGTGAAGACAAATCTGATCCTGCAAAAGAGTAGGTTGGAATGAGTGATTGTTTTTTCCATTCTTAATCTTTCTCTACCTCATGGAAAAGGACAACAGCTGCCTCTTATCTACCTTGCTGAAGAGCTGAGCTGTTCCATCCCCTTACGCTACTTGAACCACCTGCAATTGAAGGTGGTTACAAGTCTTGCTATGAGGTTCTCTTAAGAAATTGGAAGGAAAGCCCACATTGAACCTGCCTCAAGGTCAAGGATATTTATGAGGTGAGAGATGTAACTTGCAGCTTGAGATGACGGCTGAGATAGCAAAGTCCTCACGACATGAACTTTTAGACTAATAATATGTGATCCTAACCAAGAGAAACTGAAGAGGTTCTATGTGATAGATCAGATGCTCCTTTGTGAGATTTGTTTTTCTCTCTTGGGCACATGAGTCTCACAGTGTTTACCATGGAGAAGGCAACAGGAATCTTCAAGGTAAGATCGTCTTATCTTTCAAAATTCCAGAGATTCATTCTTTTTAAATATTTTTTTTAATATTTTATTATTTTTGAGAGACAGAGATGGAGCATGAGAGGGGCAGAGAGAGAGAGGGAGACACAGAATCCAAGGCAGGCTCCAGGCTCTGAGCTGTCAGCACAGAGCTGGATGCGGGGCTCACCCTCATAGGTCGTAAGATCATGACCTGAGCTGAAGTCAGACGCTTATCCAACTGAGCCACCCAGACACCCTAGAGGTTCATCCTTAATCTTAATACTTTGGGTCTTTAATGTGATAAACACTTAAATTCCATTTCTATCCCTGAGCTGTCAACCATGAAGGTTTGAGATCCCCAAAAGATCCTTTTTGACTAGGAGTAATTTTCACTGTGTAACTCCTAAGTTTGCTATAACTTCTATTTTCATAGTTCTATTAGCAACCTCTAAGAGGAGTGAATTGATATTTTCTTTTCAGAACGAGATCCAAGAAATCCTGAATCTTTTATGCATATCCTTAGAGTCTGGTAAGAGAGCAGATCCTTTGCAAGAGAGAAATGAGCAGGTAGGTATACCTAGGGTCTGCTGAATCAGAATGGACACCCAGTCTAGGAGGAGTCTTCAGTGGGTCCAAGGCTGTACTTACATCTTCAGGTTCTAGCTCCACCTTTACCCGAGAATTCAAACAACAGTTTGCTCAAAAGCCAGGACCTGAACTGTACTCAAGGCTGGTAAAGTTCTGCCTCAATGGAATGATTACTGAAGATAGGTAAAATTCAAAATTAAACTAGCTATCAGGCATCCTTGGAATGACAAGACAACTAGACATCAACTGTCGGGCTAGAAACCACATGCTCTGTAATGCAAAATTAGAGAGTTGTAACATGAAAGTCACATTGGTTCCAATAAGACTCTGCTAGCACATTGAAGTTTTACTCCAAGTAAAATCAGTTGAAGGCTAAGTACACTAACACAGACAAATGCAGAAAAAGCCATCAATATGATAGATAACCTACCCACTGCCATGATGACAGTTCACCCTATATTCTTCCTGGCTCAGTTCAACCAGGTACTGTCTTACAGATGTTTATTTGGTTCTATGTGCATTTTGTCCTTGCCATCCTACCTCCTCAGCCTCAACCCTTCCCAAGCCTGTCAGATATTTTTACTCCTTGAAAAAGCTGTTAAGATTTTTTTGTGGCTGTTCATCCATGAGTTTTTTCTTTTAAGGATGGTTAATATTTTTATAAACATCTGGTTCAAGTTGTATAGGGATTGAGTGCCCTGCTCCAACACTTATAAAAGTGCTCTTAGTGTATGATTTGCAGAGTGATGGGTTGTGTTTTTTTTAGGAAAACACGTCACATAACAAATGCCTGTATATATATAGAAAATACATCATTCCATCAAGATCAAGCTAGATTTCAATGAAAAGGATGCTTAAAGAATCAAGGGAAAAAGTTGTGTAAAAATCTGTCAAGCGATAGGTGTATGTGAAGAGCAGGGAGGTACATCTTCGTCTTCAGGAAGAGAAAACTGGAAGGGCTACCAGGGCACTAATGTAGGAAACTTTAGAGTTCTACCAGGGTGTCTGACAAGATCTTAGCAAGTGTCTTGGTGTACATATCTGGCTATTTTGCCATTTGAAGCAGGCTGCAAAGGAACTGCAAAAAATAAATAAACTAAAAACATGCATAGGATGGGATTTATCAATCATGGTATGATCTCTGGTTCCTGGGTGGCCCTGACGAAGGCCCCTGGATACCTGCAGCCTCTACACTCATACCCAACTGAAGTTCTTGGCCCAATGTAACTTCATCTAACCAAGAAACTAATTATTTCCTAGTGGGTTTGTACCTTTTTAACCAAAGACTTTAGCATTTTTGTATTGAACATAGGAAATCTACTCAGTGTAGATTAATTGTGCAAGAGAATGTGGCTTGGAGTAGTCGCCATGTAATTCCAATCACAACCTACAGGAGAGTCACTAAATTTGGATCTAAATATATACAAAGAATTGTAATATTTAAGAACTTGAGGTTCACTAGTTTTATTTTTTTATTATTTTTATTTTATTTATTTTTTTATATTTATTAATTTTGGGGAAAGTGCAAGTGGGGGAGGGCAGAGAGGGAGGGAGACACAGAATTTGAAGCAGGCTCCAGGCTCTGTGCTGACAGCACAGAGTCCAACATGGGGCTTGAACTCACAAACAGCTAGATCACAACCTGAGCCGAAGTCGGATGTTTGCTCCACCAACTGAGCCACCCAAGTGCCCCTAGGTTCACTATTCTTAATAAGCTTAACTTCCCACAAGAATTTCATGCTTAGGGAGGTTTTAAGTCAAACCATTGAAGTAGTCAAAGATACTGACTAGATTAAATTGATAACTATAGCCTGTTTCCATGAAATAGAAACTCTACAAGTGGGACCAAACATAAGGCTCTTTGTGTAGTAAAGTTTGCTAGAATTATATAACAAGACTAAACTAAAAAGTAGAACTTCTTGAGTTTGGAGATTTTGTATTTATAAAACCAAATACCCTAAGTGCCCTTGAGGCATAATCTACCCCCAACTTGTGTTATATATGAAGGCCTTGTGGAGCCATAGACAACACCATGTGAAAGACTAATAAAAGGTTTTGAAAGATTGAGACCAAGCACATCTAGATGATAGGGGGAAAGAGAAACACAAAGAATGTGTTTGTTCTCTACTTGATAATAGCTTTCCCTTCAAACACCGATCACTTTAAAGAAGAATTCAAACATTTGTTTAACTGTTTGCCCAACAACTAGTGCCTTGAAAATGAGTCTAATAGATGAATGACAGATTCCTCAGGGGGTACAGGGCATCCTGGCTTTCCCTGCACCTCCCCTACTTCCTGCCTTCGCAGCTTCAGCTTCCTTGGGGAACGATTTCCTGACCTCCTTGGATAACCAAGTTCCTCATCTCTTAGTCCTTTGTACCTCTCCTTCGTGTTGCAGCTTATTTAAGTTGTCTCTTGCTTTAGACTCTACTCTCCTTATGTCATTTTTTTTTTCAAACTCTTGTTCCTGACACACTGGAAGAAAGAGTTTGATGAAAATGTTTCATAAGCTGTGAGTCCCAAATTAACTTTTCCATGGAGAAGGTACTCAGTCATTATTTTTTAATTGTGGTCATGATTCAGTAAACTGATAGATAGCAACCTGCAGGCTAGAAAGCTAACCCATGACCATGAGAAATGTTTGTTTTCTTAAACCATTGCAGTGTAACAGCTCCATGTGTCTGGAAGCAGATAATTTAATAGTTGGATTTAAAAAAAATGGGTGGATAAGTTCAACTTTTATCTGTATGTTATAATTCCTTGTAAGGCTCCCTTTGAAGGATTTCACTTCTTTTTTTATATACTTTAAAAAAATTTTTTAATGTTTATTTATATTAGACAGAGAGAGAGAGCATGCACGCGCATGCACACAAGCAGGGGAGGGGCAGAAAGAGAGGGAGACACAGAATCTGAAGCAGGCTCCAGGCTCCAAGCTGTCAGCACAGAGCCTGATGCAGGGGGCTCAAACTCACAAGCAGTGAGATCATGGCCTGAGCTGAAGTCAGATGCTCAACCGACTGAGCCACCCGCGCACCCTGAAGGATTTCACTTCTTAAAGTAGAAAATCATTGCTAAGAATATGTACTTGTTACTAATCATAAGATTGAGACATGCCACTAACTTCAACCAGCATGGAAGTTAGAACCTCAAGTTCTTAAATATTACAATTCTTTGTATATATTTAGATCTCTACTTAGGATCCAAATTTAGTGACTCTACTGTAGGTTGTGATTGGAATTTCACAGTTAACTGCTAACAGTCTAACAAAACCTTGTTAAAGCAGAATTCTTGATGTGTCCTCCATATCCAACTTAAGATGTAGAAATTGCCTGAAAAGTTCATTTCTAACCCTATTTCTCCTCCCAGGCACCAAGTAGCAGTGCACTGGTGTCTATATTAGTCTCACACTGCTGTGTAGCAAATTGCCCCAAATTTAGCAGCTTGAAAACACCTATTTATGGGCTTACAATTCTGTAGGTCAGAAATCTAGCATGTCATGTCCGGGTTCTCTGCTCAGGATCTCATGAGGCTAGAATTAAGGTGTTGGCAGGGACGTGCTCTCACCTGAAGTTTGAGATCTTCTTCCAAATGCATTTAGATTGTGGGCAGAATTTGGTTACTTTCTGTTGTATGACTGAGGACCCCATTTTCTCATCAAGTGAAGGATGGCTCTCAGTTCCTAGAAGCCATTCCTAGATCCATGCCATATATGCCCTATCCATCTCCTAAGCCACCCATCCCTCGTGTAGAATCTTTCTCCCCACAAAGAGCCCATCCCTGTTTAAGGGCTCTCTTGATTAACTCAGGCCCCTTTAGGGTAAACTTCTAAGGTCTGCTGATTTGGGACCTCAATTATATGTGCAAAATCCCTTCACATCAGCATCCAGATTAGTGTTTGAAAAACTAGGAGAATGTATGGGCGGGGGGGGGGGTAGGATTTTAGGAGCCTTTTCAGAGTTCTGCCTACCACACCATCCATTCTATATCTTATTTCAAGCAAGACTTAGTGAGGGAGTCTAATGAGGGAAGGTACTTAGGAAAAATAACTTCCTGGCATTGCCTAAACCTCTTTGTAACTCCATCTTTGTTCACAGACACCATTTTAAGATTATTAACTTTCCCAAGTTCACTTTCAGTCTTGACTTTACCACAAAGATAGTTAGAATGGATAAGGATTTTCAGGTGAGGTTCAGCAATGGTAAAATTGAGCTATCCTAACAAGAACATAGGCCTGGATTCTCTGTAGTTCTATCATTTTACTACTTCTCCAAGTTTGAACCAATTAATAAAGACCAAGGCTTATCCAAATAGGACGAAGATCAAATGGAACTATTCCTGACACACAGAGCCTAAATATAAATAGTGGTATTTTTACTACCCTCTCTTTCTAGGTACTGCCAGTTTTGAGAGGATTGTTTGGATTTGCAGCTTACCAATATATTACAGTCCTTTTTTGTTCTTAAATGCAAGTAGTTTATTTTTTTTAATGTTTATTTATTTATTTATTTATTTATTTATTTATTTATTTATGAGAGAGAGACAAAGACAGAGAGAGAGGGAGACAGAATCACAAGCAGTCTCCACATTGTCAGCACAGAGCCTGACGCAGAGCTCAATCTCATGAACCGTGAGAACATGACCTGAGCCAAAATCAATAGTCAGATGCCTAACTGACTGGGCCATTCAGGTCCCCCAAGCCAAGTAGTTTAGAAAGCACAGATAATCTGCATTCTTTACCACTTCTTCTTGCTGTTATGCCCAGAATTCGTGATCCCCAAAGACCACCCGAGTCCGTTGCAAAAACAAAGAGCCTTTATTCGAGCTAGATCCGAGCTAGATTCGCGATAGCTCGAGCTCAATCCCCTACCTGCACAGACGCAGCGGTGAGATGCTGGGGGGGGGGGGGGGGGGAGCGAGTTTCAAAAGCACAAAGGTTTTATAGGGATCTAGGGGCAGTTGGTGGGGTAATGGTCGTTGCCTTAGCCGATTGGCTGGGGAAGGGTCAGAGTCCCGTTGCGCAGGTTGCTGGGCGTGGTTTGAATGGGAAGGTTGAACGGGAATTTCTTCCTGTGGTTTTCCCGGAAAGGGGGCCATGTTGGGGACATAGTCACTCAAGATGGAGGACACAGAACAAAATGGAGTCAGCCAGTCTAGGTCCGCTCTTTCATTGCCTAAGCTCCTTCCTAGCTTCTGTCCCTAGCGAGGACACATACTAATGTTATACCCCTGGACCTGACTGTAGGATACAGTCTTTCAAAGCAGAAGAAAATAATTCTTCATCTGGGTCTCTGAAATGCTGGGCATAAAAGACAGATTTCATTCCCAGTTCATGTATAATTTCTTGTAGTTATTCCACAGAGGTCTTTCCTTCCTAGCTTCAACTCCCATCCCCCAGCACTTCCCCAAAAAGAAGACAAAAACAAAAACAAGCAGGATGATCACTCTAAATCCCATATCAAGCCCTTTATGTTGGGGCTTCCAGACCTTAACTTTGGGACAATCAATGTATTGGAGTTAGCTTCAGTCATGAGTAACAGTAAAAAAACAAAATAATGGCAGGTTAAATAAAGTAGAACTTCTTTTACTCATTTAACATCTGGAAGGAACAAAGGGTTCAGGGACCTAGACTCCTATTTTTTGTTTCTCTGACATGTATAGCTTTTGTCCTATAGAATATCTGACTCAAGACAGCTGCTGGAGCTGATTACGTTCACATTGGAACCAGGCTCTGGGCACGGCTATTTATAAAGTTGCCTTTTTCTCAAAGCCAATAGTTTGGGCGATCCTTTATAGCAGTTGATGACAGTCTTTTTTTTTTTTTCTTTTTTAATGTTTTATTTATTTTTGAGACAGGGAGAGACAGAGCTTGAACAGGGGAGGGTCAGAGAGAAAGGGAGACCCAGAATCTGAAACAGGCTCCAGGCTCTGAGCTGTCAGCACAGAGCCCGACCCGGGGCTCGAAGTCACGGACCACCTCGAGATCATGACCTGAGCTGAAGTCAGCCGCTTAACCGACTGAGCCACTCAAGCACCCTGATGCCAGTTTTTTAACAAGTATACTTCCTGGTCCTGAAAGATGTCTTAGGTATGACTTTAACGTATTGAACAGGCTTTTTGAGTCCCCATTCCATGTGAAGGCTCAAAGATGCATATCTTCTAGTGATAGTGAGCAAGTAGGTCTTAATATCTTGATGATGGAGATGTTATTGAAAAAATATTTCCTTCCTGAGTAGGGACATGATAGAGACAAGAGGTCTTCAAGTTCTAGAATAAGCATCTCAGTAATAAAAAATTAATAAAATTAACAAATTAAATAAAAGTTAAAAATTAATACAATTACGTTTCTAAAGGCTGAATATGTGTGCCTCGATATAAATTAGTTACCAATCTAATGTGTATTGAAAGAAATTAAAGGGGCATAAAAATGCTCTTTCTCATTTCCCTGTAACCACTCTGTATCTCCTCTACCACTACCAGTTACACACTCCCTTCTTCAGGAAGGCGATGCCTTGACTCTGCCCATGGAGCACAACTGTGGATGTGCGGAAGAAGGGAAGGATACTCCTACAGAGAGAAATTTCTTGTTACCACCTTGTTCTTGCATTTCATACAGCCTCTCATATGCTCACGTGTACACAAAAGATGGTTATAATGGTTCTTATTTTGCAGATAATATTCAGTAGTCAGGGGCTTGCTGAAGCCCATGGCAGTTAAATGGCAGAGCTGGAATCAAAATCCACTTTAGTCTAACTTCATCAGTTAGATATGACAGTCTTCTTAATGTGTGGCCTCTGGCAAAAATCTGACTTTCATTTGCTCAGAATCTTAACCGACCCCAACTGTAGCCAGCCCATTTGTTTTGTTGAAGATACTCTATTGTCAAAACAGAGAGGGCTTGCTTGTCCTGTGTTGGACTAGGTGAGGTAAAGGTGACCTCTTAATCTTATCTAGGAGGATTATCTTCCTTTCCAAGAGTAAAAAACTGATGGGTTGGGTTTAGATCACCATTGATCTACAACAGAAAGGCAACTGTACTACCACAGGAGTCTGCCATGAATGTTTATTACTACACTTGATCTTAGCCAAAAGGCCGAGAAGCGATTGTTTATTCCTAAATAATAAAGAAACAGTTGAGCATAGACTTCTGAACCTCTTGGGAGTTGTGGGGAGCAGGCCAATGAAAGTTAAGCCCCTGCTTCTGATAGAACAGCCTTGGAAGAGAAGCCGGAGAGTAGCTCGTCCTTCCTGAAGAATAACAAGGTGGCTGATCTTAAGCCACATCCCCGCTCCTTTCTGAAATGGGGCAAAGTGGGTCTACTGTAGCAGAAATGAGCCCAGGAGTAACAAATAGCATCCTGATTGGCAGCAGGCATCTTCACCGTCCCCAGAAGCTGAGAGTGTGATACTTGGGGCCTGAGGTGAGGGGACCAGTGGCTGACGCATGTGATAGGATCGCTCATGAAATGAGCTGTGAGGACCATGACTTGATCATTTTGTTCTCTAACAATGGAGAGAGAGAGAGTAAAAAAAAAATTTCTTCAGGAACTTTTTTCTTTTAATGTTTTTATTTTGTTTTTGAGAGAGAGATGGAGTGCAAGTTGGGGAGGGGCAGAGAGAGAAGGAGACACAGAATCTGGAGCAGGCTCCAGACTCTGAGATGTCAGCACAGAGCTCCATGCGGGGCTCCAACCTTGAGCTGTGAGATCATGACCTGAGCCAAAGTGGGACACTTAACTGAGCCACCCAGGCAATCCCAGGAACCTTTTATTTTTTAATCAAGAGCATTCCTACGTAAAAATTTACCACTTTAAAATGATCTGTGCTCTCTATAATGTTGTTACTGCAGGCCTATAGAAGAATCTTGTGGTAAATTGTAATGCAAACTTGAGGCATTTTCTCTTTTAAACTGGCAAGGTACTTGATTAATGCTTAATAGAGGTAATGAAGTATCATGAAATTTGCCATCAGACAGGCTGTGACTCAAACCCTAGATCTGTAATTTCTGTTACTGCTTTGGGTCAATTACTTAACCTCTAAATCATCAGCTTTATCAGCTGTAAAATGTATTCTGATACCACCTGCCTCACAGGACTGTGGGATATATAAACTTTCCTTAGCACACTATAAAAAATTCTTTAGCACACTATATAACACAATGACTAGTATTAAGTTAAAATGTGTAATCTTCTAGGATTGATAATTTACTAATTACTTAAAACCTAAAATAGGTTTTAAGAGACTACAAGACATGAGAATTTTGCTTGATGTTTTACCTTTCGAGACAAAGATTGTGAAGGTTTCCTGTAAGAATAAAATCTTATGAATTATGAAGCTTGGGATGATGAGAATAAATGACAGAGTAATTGATTAAATCTTCACAGAAGTTGGCTGCATCAAAGCTTAGAAAGGAGGAGGGGGTAAGAAAAATATTGAATAGAGAAGGAGATTGTTCTGGTTGAGAAGGGGAGAGGCACACAAAAATGAGTAGGGTCTACCTGGGGAATGTGGATTTAGAAGAGGGAGTGGATGGGAGTGTTGAGATAAGGAAAAAGATGTACTTAAAATTCCAAAGGGTGGAGCCAGATTTTGGAAAATCAGATAGCAAGTAGTAGAATTTCTCATTGTCCTGTCAGCATTTTAAAAAATAAATAAATCACTCTAGTATGGTTAGCAGGGAATTGACTGATGCAGTGAACATCTTCCAGAGGTAGAACTGTAAACTTGGGAAGTCGTGCAGATTTCCTCTCCACTGAGACCAACTATGAACTATTGGATTGTCCCCTGACTTCCTACCTGTGACACGTTCCTCAAGCTGTTATTTCTACTCTTGACTTTTCTATCCACAACTAATGCCATGATCACCTTCTTTAGTAAATATCCTGAAAACTAACAACGAACTCTGGTATTATTCTTTAGTGAAAATACTTAATGATTTAAGATGAAATGGTATGGCTAAGGCATAAACACAATGAGATTCTAGGGTAATGGCTTCTAGGAGGATTTCTTCCTGTGGAAAGTATCTATATCTATATACCTATATCACTAATTAAAAAAATAATAATGAGGCTACTAATGTAGTATCACCATTTCAGACCTTGGAGACAGAACAAAATACTGACCCACCCAAAGAGATTAAACCTCCTGACCAAGGTCACTGGCACATTAAAATATGAATTAAGACTCCACCCAGATCTATCAAATCAGACTGGGGGTGGAGCCCACAAATCTGGTTTAATAAACTCCTATGATTCTAATGCTCACTGAAGTTTGATAACCACTATCCTAGATTTATTATATGGATAGAATTTGAAACTTCACAGGTTTCCTACATGATGGTGAGAGGTGAGGTCCTGGGAGCAGCTGAACAGATAAAAGCCCTTCAGTCACCACTATTCTGGCATTTTCCCTGAAGGGAAATACTCAGGATTACAAAGAAAGGTGAGATTTTTTTCCTGAAGACCATTTCCTTCCTTATGGTTTTCTTTAAATATCTAGACTTGATCTTAATATTGTGAAAGTTTTAGTGTATATACGAAATGTAACCTTATAAAAGAATAAATAAGAAAGCGAGGGCAAAGGGGAAAGATGAAATTAGGAAAAATGAGATAAATGTTGGTAACAGTTTAGCACATAGTCAACATTCTAGGAAAACAAAGTATTCTCCAACTTTCCTTTCTTTTTTTCCTGTAAAAATATTTAATCTCTATTCTCTCTTTCTCTGGTTTCCCTTTAACTTTGTGCTGGTTTGATTTTAAACATTTCTTCAAAATATTTATTGAGCATCTAGTAAGTCAGGTGCAGATATAGGGCCTCTAAGGAATTGTAATTTCTTGTGGATGGAGAGTGAACAACAAATATATTTGTTCATGCATAAAATTAGATAACAAAGAAAACAAAAGGATATAAATAGTGGGAGGGTATTTCCAATTGCGTAGTTCTAAAAGGGCCTCTCTGAAATGATATTTGAGCTGAGAACTGAAGGGAAGAAAGAACTAGAAGTATAAAAATATGACAGAAAAGCATTGCCAAGTGAGGAAGCAGAAAGGGCACAGATGAATTTATCATAACTGGAATGGACAATGGCTGGGGGAAGATAAAGGTGAGATTATATGTAGGCAGGGAAACCATCTAGAACTTGCTTAGCCATTTGGATTTTAGCCTAAGTGCAAAGGGAAGTTGTCAGAAACCTTGATTTAGGTTAAAAAAGTATTCTGGTTGAGGTGAGGAGTTGGGGATGGGGGGTGGGGGCAGGGCTGAATACAAAGTAGTTGAGATGATGGCGGTTTAAATTATGCTTCTAAATGAATCAGTTTTAAAGTGAGCTGGGGAAAGGAAGGTATTGTTTGAAATCCTGGATAGTGCTTTAGATATGCTAATGTGGGGTGCTTATTAGGCATTTAATTGCCAATGAGTTGGAAGTGTTCTGTGTAGGTAGAAGATTAAATTGGAGAGAGGTACTTAAATTTTTGGAAATGTGATTATCTAGGGAGTCACTGGAACTAGAATAAGGGACTAGAATTGACCCTCGAAGCACCCCAAAACTTAGAATCTCAAGAGGATGTAAGGTTAAAAAAAGGATGCTGAGAAGCAGACCAGGAAAGTAGAGGGATGTCAGATCTAAGATCTTGATTGCAAAAGGAAACGTTCTGAGAGGAGGGTCATGGTCATCTGTAACTGCTGCTGAGAAGTCAGGTAAGATAAAGCCAGGAGTGGCTGCTGAATTGTAAACTTGTGTTCATTTTGAGACTGATAAGTCTTTTCAGTTGAGTGGTCTAGGACATCAGGGAAGCAAAACAAGGGAAACCACAAGAAGGTTGAAGAATCTCAAAGTAGAGAGAAATATTTGCAGTTTGTGTAGTAACAAGGGATCAATCTTTTCAATGTATAAATATCTCTTAAAATTAAGGAAAAAGCCCCCAAAAGCCTGGTTTAAAAAAAGTAAAGGGTGGGGTGCCTGCGTAACTCAGTCGGGTAAGCCTCAGACTTCAGCTCAGGTGATCTCATGTTTGTGGGTTTGATCCCCGCATAAGGCTCTATGCTGACAGCTCAGAGCCTGGAGCCTGCTTTGGATTCTGTGTCTCCCTCACTCTCTGCCCCCACTCATGCTCTGTCTCTCTCTCTCTCAAAAATAAGCACTTAAAAAAAATGTTTTTGAGTAAAGGCTTAAACAAATGGTTCATAGAAAAAGAAATGAAAATGGCTTTTTAGCATGTGAAAATAAAATGTAAACTGACAATATATAAAGATACCATTTCTCACCTATCAAGCAAGCAAAAATTTGACACCTTTCTCATATGTTGCTTGGAACACAAAACTGTGCAACTTTTGTGGTTGGGATTCCAGCAAAATGTACCAAAATTATAGGTGTATTTATCAGGAATCCCATTTCTCAGGAATATGCCCTCTAAGACCATGGTTCAGAACTTTGGTCTCAGGACTCCTTTGTACCCAAATTATTGGTGAAGACCTTAAAACGTTTTTTGTGTGTCATATCTATCTGTAGTCACTGATTTAGAAATTAAAACTGAGTTTAAGGGGCGCCTGGGTGGCGCAGTCGGTTAAGCGTCCGACTTCAGCCAGGTCACGATCTTGCGGTCCGTGAGTTCGAGCCCCGCCTCAGGCTCTGGGCTGATGGCTCGGAGCCTGGAGCCTGTTTCCGATTCTGTGTCTCCCTCTCTCTTTGCCCCTCCCCCGTTCATGCTCTGTCTCTCTCTGTCCCAAAAATAAATTTAAAAAAACGTTAAAAAAAAAACTGAGTTAAAAAAATATATATATATATTAAACTATTAAAAGTAAACATAACATTTTTATGAGGATCCTCTTCTGAACAATTAATTGAAAAAAAGTGGCATGGTTTTACAGTTTTGCAAATCTCTTTAATTTCTGGTTTATCAGACAGCTAGTATATCTGCTCCAACATTCCACCCACTGCAGTGCTATTTTAGTTGAAATATATGAAGAAAATCTGTCCTCATACAAATACATTGTTGGGAAAGGAGAGCACATTCTAATAGCTTTTTTCAGATAATTAGGACTTTTCTTCCTGAATTTACCAATGAATGTTTTCTATTGTATTAAAATCCATTGTTCTGTCTGATACTTTGCATCTACATTTTATCCTTGCATAATCTTAACATCAGGCATTGGTCTTTTGGAACACATTAGTTCACTGAGTTTTCAGACTTTCCAAATGTTGACATATTTCACTATACAATATCCAAGTCACATTTGTTAATATCACCACCAATTTTTATCAGAAAAGAAGCTGTCAAAGTCTTGGGAAGCTGTCAAGCTTTCGACAGTGGATACAAGTTCTCCAAAGCCAGAATTTTATCATTGACAACTAATACACTCACTTGGTTTTCTTGAAATGACAGGGTCACTCTGTTAGTGTTTGAGAAAATATCTTCCAAAGTGCTACATCTGAATGACCACATTTGTGTCATTTGTTCTTTCAACAAAAACGTGCTGGAAAAAACATGGCTAGTATGGCCTGTAACTGTTATAGAAAGTGTTTTTTTTCTTGAGACAACGCCTGTATTCCCAAATGCAGCATAAATGCTCTATGCAGTTTTCATTTTGTCACCCAAAATATTAATTAAATCCTGTACTTAATAGCTCACTTATTATTTTGTTTCATCAAGAAAGTAAGGTTATTAAGTAAAAAAAAAAAAAAAATTAACTGGGAGTATGCAAGAGATTGAAAAACACGATAAATGACCATACTTGGTGCTACTTACTTGATGAATGGTAAGATGCCAGAAGTTTTATCTACTATCAGCACAAATGTTAACACAGTAAAAAAGGCAAACCAAGTCTTGGGAACCACACTTTGAAAACTGCTGCTTTAATATTTATCCTCACAAAATACAAAGTTATCATACATACACAATCAACTTCATAGCTATAAAAGTGTTTTGCATGTCTTAAATTAAAAATGAGAAGGAATGAAAAGACAGGAGGTCTAGTTGATGGCAGGGTTTGGGTGACAGAGCATCCTGGTGGGCGGGCGAGGGGGAAGCTAGTAAGTCCACAAATGGAAGTCTGGGACTTCGGAGGTCTGTCAGATTTGTTCCAAGAGTTTGTCAAAAGAGCTGGTTAATAAGATGGAATGGGGACAAATGTAAACAGGATAGAGGATTTTTTTTTTTTTTTTTGAGAAATTAATACTTGGGTGTTACAGTGTCACCACCGTAACAATGGCTGGAGATGGAGTTAGAAAAGAGAAGTAAGGCAAGGCAATTCTTCGTTGGTGAAAAGCTACCCAAATTCAGTGGGTAATCCCTTTTAGGAATAGAATTAAAATGTTCCTCGAGTATCAGAATTGTTGCTCAAAGGTAATCAGAATCGTCTGGAAATGGGGATGGAAGAGATTATAGATCCCTTTCTCTCTTTCCTTAAAAGCAGTTTCCCTTTAGGTGTATTGGCCCTTTTTCAGTTGTCCAAGGTGAAAAATCTAGTTTCCCTTAAATTTTGTTAAGTTTTTCTTTTGGGGGTGCCTTTTTATTTTTTTAATCGATATCTTTATTGGCCAGCTCTTAGATGACAGATGTCTTCGGCTTTGCCCACAAAACTTGAGGTGCCTCACACTTAGGCGCATGCGTACTTAGAAAGCGGGGGTCTCCCTTAAATTTGGCACCCAAGTGCCACTCCCCTTTAAGGAGGCCCGGGAAGCTGGCTGCATTTTCCGGCTTGTGCAAGCCCTGGGAAAGGGAGAGCGTCCTTAAATGCCTTAAGCCAGTCTTTGCGGCACTCTAGTCCCGGATGTTCCTCCAGAGCTTTAATACTCTCTGCCTTCTAGTAAGTGCCTTTTCTTCTTTTTCTTTCTTCTTCAGCTGCTTTTTTTTTTTTTTCCTAGTGCCTTACGGGGAAGTGGTGTCCTGTGTCCTCACTTGTAACTAATTTTCAGCCCAGTGCTAAATTTTGAGAAAACATGGAAGCCCCCTCAATCTCAGGATAGGCGTGTGAGTCCCGTGTGTCCTCCCCCGAGCACGTGGCTGCTGGCTGCGGAAGACCTGCGGGTTCGAGGAGCCGCCGGTGCGCTGAGAGGATCTGATGCTTGGCTGAGGGTGGACACCGCGGTTGGCAAGTGTGACTCCCCCAAATCACCGCCACTCTTTTATGGTTCAGTGTGCAGGGAGGTATTCCACGGCAGAAATTTCACCTAGGGACACCTGCCAGGATGTCCAGGAGGCTCAGCTCCCAGTTACAGCAAAAATTCCCGGAAGATGTCTACTGTGAGAAACACCTGGAACTAGTGCAGTTGTTCTGTGTTGATGACCAAATCCTGCTGTGTGGCCAGTGCTTCCACTCTCAGGAGCACGAGAATCACCTGGTGTGTGGAGTACAAGAGGCTGCTGGCATCTATAGGGTGAGCCTCCTGCAGATCCCAGAGCACTCTTAACACTGGCCGCCTCCTCTTACTAACTTATTTGGGGGAAGGGAGGCGATATTCTGATCCCGCAAGGCCACTTCCCTTAGGCAGTGTTTATCAGAGAATTCTAGACAGGTACTATATTTAGACCTTAAACGTAAAGGCTAAGAAAACATAGGTGTATTGGCCCTTTTTCAGTTGTCCAAGGTGAAAAATCTAACTATTCTAAAGCAATTACTTTACCTAGAGTTTTGTGATCTATTTCTCTGCAGAAGTTATTCCAGGAGATATTGAACACATTGAAGGAGAAACTTGAAGTAGCTAAAAGCATATTGGCTGATGAGCAAGAAAGAATGGTGGTGATTCAGGTCAGTGCTTATCTCGAGTCTTAGGGAATTACCTATAACGTTGGACAGCAAATAACATAAACAAAGTCAAAAGATGAATGACAAACCGGGAAAAATATTTGAAATCCATTGGTAGAAAAAGTGTTAATTTCTTTACGAATAAAGAACTCTCTAACATCAATAAGCAGGAGACTAGAAATTCAATAGAAAAACGATCAAAGAAATGAGATTTTGCAGAAAAGGAAATGCAACTACCTTTTGAATAAGAAGATCCTGAACTTTTTTTATGGTAAGAAGAATACAAATTAACTCTTAAATTTGTGAAATGACATGTGTAACCCTTATTGGAAGATACTAATGATTGATAACAGTTTATAACAGTGCCATGGGCGAGTGAGCATCTCATGTAGTGTTGGTGGCCATGTAAATCCTGAAACCATTTATTATTTTTTTTAAGTTTATTTATTTATGAAGGAGAGACACAGAGTGTGAGTGGGGGAGGGGCAGAGAGAGAGGGAGACAGAATCTGAAGCAGGCTCCAGGCTCTGAGCTGTCAGCACAGAGCCTGATGCGGGGCTCAAACTGACAAACCATGAGATCATGACCTGAGCCAAAGTCAGATGCTTAACCAACTGAGCTACCCAGGTTTCCCTCCCCCTTTTTTTAAAATTTGAATCCTAAAACCATTTAAAAGGCAGTTTGAGAATTACTGTCCAGAATGAGGGCTTGCTGTCTGTTATGCCCATGTTTCACTTCTGATTTCAAACCTTCTAACTCAAGCCTTTAACTCTATTCTGTGCCAGATATCCAGATTCTGACTCTTCTCTCTTCCAATTTTAAAGAAAATAAATGGCTAGTTGAAGATGATAGAGAAGAATTGACTGACTCTGCAAGAACTTTTCAACTGATCCCCATTTTTTTCAGCCTTAACCACCATATATTCAAAAATAAAATATTGGGGTCCCACTCTTTGCCAGGGACTATACTAGGTGTTGGAGATTCAGTAGTAAGAGAGGGAAAAAAAATTGCCCTTGTGCAACTGACATTCTCATGGAAGTAAACCAAATAAGTAAAATGAATGTTACATGGTAAATGCTATACATTCAGGGAGGGGTGGGCAGAGGGAAGCATGATGGGATATACTTTGAAATAAAGTGATCAGGACCTTGTTCAGAAAGTGGCATTTGAGAAAACTCAAGCTGTTGAGGGATTGAGTTATACTGTTTTGGGAAGAATCTGGTAGGTTCTTAGTTGGGGCTGGAAAGGCAGTGGAAGCTGATAGGTGTGATTAGAAGATAAAGGGGCCAAATCTATAGGGCAGCTGACTTTTTTTTTTTTTTATGTTTATTTATTTTTGAGGGGGAGAGAGACAGTGCCAGCAGGGGAGGGGCAGAGAGAGAGGAAAACACAAAATCTGAAGCAGGCTCCAGACGGAGCTGTCGGCACAGAGCAGGAAGTGGGGCTCAAACTCACAAACCTAACCTTGAGAGATCATGACCTGAGCTAAAGTCCACTTAACCGAATGAGCCACCCAGGCACCCCTAGGGCAGATGACTTTAAACGAAATAGGGAAGGGTGCCTTGGTGGCTTAGTCTGTTAAGCATCTGACTTCATTTCAGCTCAGGTCATGATGTCAAAGTTCTTGGTTTCTAGCCCCACATCAGGATGCTTGGGATTCTCTCTCTCGTTCTCTCTCTGCCCTTCCCCTGCTCTCTGTCTTAATCTCTCAAAATAAATAAATAAACTTAAAAAAATTTTTTTAAATGAAATAGGGAAACAAGAGGAAAGTTTTGAACAGAGGGGTGGCTTGATTGAACTTTCATTCTCACAGAAACACTGACTGCTGAGATAAGACAAGACTGTAGGAGGGTGAGAGCAGAGGTGGGATACTTGCCAGGGGACTGTTGTAGTTATCAGGGACAGGTGATGGTGAACCAGGGGTTAGTGGTAGAGGTGGTGAGCAGTGGTTCGGTTCTTGATAAGTATTGACTGTGGAGTCTCATGAGATGAAATATCATTAAGCTGGCCACTCCCAGTGCCAGTCTGTAGCTCCGACTTCCAAGTGATATAGGCTTTCACATCCAACTTCTATTCAGCATCTCTTTTGGATGACTGATTGACTAATCAAAACCAGCATATCCAAAAACTGAGCTGCTGATACACTCCCTGCCTCTACAATCTATCCCTCCCTTGTTTTCCTGTTTTGGCAACTTCCTTCTTCCAGTTGCTTTATCTAACAACTTTGGTGTCACCCTACCATTTCCCTTTCCTGATACTCACTATCCAAAGCACAGCCAAATCCATTTGCCCCACCTTCCAATTTTCCTCATCTCCCCCTCTTTGTCACTGTGATTGTAGATTCCTCAGTTTTCTAAGTCAGTTAACATGTGTTCATCTGCATTGCATGTTCTAAGGTTATGTTGATGTTGGTTGATCGTGAAACTTTCTTTGCCCTCTGTATGTATGCATTTTGTTTCTTCCCCTGTACTTGATATTCCCTTGTCTTTGTATTGGAGTTAGAGATGGAAAGTGACCATGAACATTTATCTCTGCTGTTTAACTTGAAGTCTCTTATCTATATCTGTGATGAAGGGAGAAGAGCAGGATTTCAAAGAGATGATTGAGTCTGAATATAGAATAAGGTTCCAGTTGATGGTTGAAGAGATGAACTTCCGGAGCCTACAAGACTGCGTATTCAACCCAAAGTTGAGGGAAGACCATCTGAATCAAGTGCTGGCATTTGCCACAGAGCTGAAGGGGCAGTCCCAGGAAACGCTACAGGTGAGAGGTGGAAAACGGCACGCTCACTGTATTTGGGAAATGAGGGAAAGGGGAGCTGAACATTATGCCAATTCTAGAATGAGACATCCAGTGACAGCCACACGTACATTAAAAGAATGTATGTATTCAGCCAGCCATTCTATTTCCGGTCACTTATCTTACAGATATACTTACATGCATATAAAAAGATACAAGGATAAGGGAATGCTATAAAATTATTCCAGTATAGAGCCATGGTTTAGAGGTCATGTTTGAAGCCAGACTGGTGAAATTCCTACCTGGCTTCTGCTATTTACTAGTCTCTAAGTGGCTAGTCTAACCTATACATGTTGTTTAACCTGAGACTCCGTTTCCTTAGCTATAAAGTGGAGAAAATACCTGTAGTTTTTATGCTATTGTGAGGATTGAATGTGATAATCTACATAAAGCTCTTTAAATAGTGGTTGTACGTATTATGCAGTGGAGACTATTAGGCATTATTATTAACTGTAATGTTTATGATAGCAAGAGATTAAGTACAACCTATATCCATCAGTACAGGACTCTCAAAATAGATTGTATTATGTACTTAAAATGGAATGCTCTTCAGCAGTTAGAAAAGATAACACAGCCGTATGTGTATGGATAAGAAATGCTCTCCAAGAACATAGTATTTATTAATAAAAAACAAGTAGGGGCGCCTGGGTGGCTCAGTAGGTTAAGCGACCAACTTCAGCTCAAGTCATGATCTCACAGTTCGTGGGTTGGAGCCCCACTTCGGGCTCTGTGCTGACAGCTCACAGTCTGGAGCCTGCTTCAGATTCTGTGTCTCCCTCTCTCTTTGCCCCTCCCCTGCTCACTCTCTGTCTCTCTCAAAAATAAACATTAAAATTTTTTTTTTAAAGTAGGGTATAATATGCATCCTTTGTGTTAAGAAGAAAAATAACATGAGCATGTGCTCTTATGCCTAGATAAAGCATCTTTGCAAGGATAAAAAATGTCAGTAGCTTGATTCATTCTTTCTTATTAATTGATTATATTTTTAATTTCAAACCTTAATTTAATGAAGGTAATAGGAGACTTTCTGGACAAAACTGTACAGCAAAATAACGTGATCTGTTTTAGAGTCAGGTTGTCTTCTGTATAAGTGGACTATGTGCATACCTTCCACATCAACACAAATATATTGTGTCAGAGAATCTAGCTTCTAGTGAGGTGTCCTTCTTGACGCAGAGGAGTTGTCGGGCCATATCTACTTATATGTATTTCTGAAATGGCAGGAAGAAAAGTGCATTGAAGAGGTAGTTGAATTAGTGAATAAATGAGATTATCACTTGTAAAATAGTAATAAAGAGATGATTCTGCAGAGACTGAACGATTTGGGGAAAGAGAACATGAATAAACTGAAGGAGAGTGAAGGCCGGCTTTCGGGACACATCTGCAGCCTCCAAAAGATGACTGTAGAGCTGGAGAAGAAGTGTGGGAAATACACCCTAATGGTGCTCCAGGTAAGATTCCAGAAATGATCTTCTGGAGATCTTGAGAAATGAGAAGTGGACCGTTCTCATTAAGTGTCAGTTCTAGAATATTCTATAATTTGCAAACATACATGAAGGCTGTGTAGCTTTTGGCAGTCACCAAAAGCATTATGAATTATCTAAAACCCTGGTACAGGGGAGAGTTACTTCATGGTATGAATTCTCACCTGAAGACTATCAGTAATTAGTTTGAATTGAGATATCCCTTATTAGGGTGAATAATTGGTTAGTCGAATAATGACACATCAATACAATAGAATATTCTGCAACCAGAAAAAAAGAATGAAGCAACTCTATAGTGGTAAAAGGTATTTTCAGGGTATTTGATTGGAGTGGAAACATACGGAACTGCTTTTTTGTTTGGTTTTGTGGATACGTATATATGTATAGACATATGTTCGTTAACATTCACGGACTGACTTTGGCAAAATAAACGCAGAGATTGTAACACAAACATTGAGCAGTAACCTTGGAGAAACAAGGGTGAGATTTATTTGCATAGTATTGTATATTTTAAATGCATCACCTTTCAACTAGTAAATTATTATCTTTTTAAGACTTTATCCATATCCTGCTGCTGCTGGACTCATATTTGCAATGGGAGTGCTCTTATTTGAGAAACACTTGCTGATAAACTGTTGGGTTCTATTCTAGAGCCCAGTCCCAGACAGTTAAAGTAGGTGTGGCTCAGTTATGCTCAGCTTCTGACCCAGCTTCCCCCACCATCCCCAGTTTAGCAAGCCCTTGCACCTGCTCAACTCTTGCCATTGACAGTATAGAAAGCAAGTAGATGGGCAGAGTTTGAAATGATGACTATTCTGGATAAGATGACTGAGGTGAGGAATGGAAAATATGTCCCTTGGGAAAGGTAAATCAAAACCACAGTGAGGGACACCTGGATGGCTCAGTCATTTAAGTGTCCACCTCTTGATTTCAGCTCAGGTCATGGTCTCATGGTTAATGGAATCGAGCCATGCTGTTAGTGCAGAGCCTGCTTGGGATTCTCTCTCCCTCTCCTTCTCTCTCTCTCCCCCCACTCCCTCTCCCCCTCTCTCCCTGTCTCCCTCTCCCTCCCTCCCTTTCTCCTCTCTCAAAAATAAACATTTAAATAAGAAACTACAATGAGATAGACCCTCTCAGCTGTTAGAATGGCTATCATCAATAAAAGACAATGGGTGCTGGTGAGGATGTGGTGAAAAGGGAGTACTTAAACATTGTTGGTGGGAATGTAAATTGGTCCAACCGCTGTAGAAAACAATATGGAAGTATTTCAAAAAATGAGAAATAGATCTACCATATGATCCAGCAATTCCCTTTGTGTGCCTATACCCAAAGGAAATGAAAACAGAATTTCAAAGGGATACACATACTCATGTTTGGAAACAACCCAAATGTCCATTAACAGATAAATGAATGAAAAAGGTGTGGTACGTATACATGATGGAATATTACTGAGCCATGAGAAAGGAAAATATCCTCTCATCTGTGATAACATGGATAGACTGTGAACACATTGTGCTTAAGCAAGATAAGTCAGAAATACAACTATTGTACAATATTGCTTATATATGGAATCTAAAAAAGTTAAACCTATTTAAAAAAACAAAAGTAAAAGGGTACTTACTGGAGAATGGAATAGGGTGGCAGATCGTTGATAAGAGTGATGGTGTTTAAGGGCACAAACTTGTAATAAATAGTAATAAACAATACAGATCTAATGCGTGGTATAATGAATATATAAAACAATATTGTATTATAATTGTATGATGTGATAAATTTTGCAGTCATTACATCATGACCTGAGCCAAAGTCGGACACTTAACCACACAGGCACCCCAAGCATCTGGACTCTCCATCTCGGCTCGGGTCATGATGTCATGGTTTGTGAGTTCAAGACCCACATCAGGTTCTGCGCTGACAGTGCAGAGCCTGCTTGGAATTCTCTCTCTCCCTCTGTCTTTGTCTCTCTCTCTCTCTCTCTCTCTCTCTCTTTCAAAATAAATAAACCTTAAAAAAAAGTTTTAAAAGAAGGAAAGAAAGACATCCAGATTAAATATAAATCTTGTCAAGACATCATCTGACTCAGCAGGTTCTAAATTCCATGTAAAATGACTATATAATCCCTGAATAATAAAACTAAGAATATTAAAACAAAAAACCCAAATAGTTACCTTGGGAGTATAACTGTGATTTTAAGTATTTTTTCTGACTTCTACCGTTCAATGTTAAAATTTGGTATCTGATAATTAGTACCATGAAGCTGAGGAAATTATGTAGAAATCAAGTTTCATTATGAGAAGATATTTTCAGGGGTACAACTCACAAGAGGCGTGGCTCAGATACTAACCTTATCTCTTTTTCACCCTGCAGAATGCAGGATCTTCTTTGAAAAGGTAAGTTTTCATTTTGGAAACATTGGGGTGGGAGTCAAGGTCTGATACACGAGCACCCAGGAGTAGGGATGTTGGGGTAAGGATCGGGAGGTCATGTAACAAGATCCATCCTCTGAATAGTGGGGGGCCTGGCATCTGCACAGATCACAGGCTGTCCTTTTTTTAATAGGAGTGAGTCACTACTGCTTCAGTGTCTGGAGCAAGCCCAAATCACGGACCTGAGTTTATGCCAAGTAACAGGAATGAGCAGAATGCTCAAAGTTCTGCAAAGTAAGTCGACACACCTCCATGATTACAGGGCACTTGACTTTGTATTGGAAAATCCAGCGAACATCCTACCATAAATACAAGTAGATTCCAAAGAGCTTAAGGATTTAAAAAGACTGGAGAGTTTAATAATGCTATGCACATTGGATAGTTATCAAGAAAATAATTGTATGCTCTTATGTTGAAAGCCTCTCCTGTGCAAATCCTTTCCCAGTTTTCAACCCTGAAACATGATTGCAAGCAGATTTCAATTTAAAAAAAAAAAATTAAACTTCTAGGGGAAAAAATGTCAACATGTATAATGAAAGATTTCTATCTCCTGCCCCACTGCCTTTTCTGGAATGTCCTGCAGGTGGATTCATACGGTAGGTAGCCTTTTGAGTCTGGCTTTTTTCACTTAGCGTAAAGCATGAGAGGCATATCCAAGTTTGTTGTGTGTATCAGTAGTTTATTCTTTTTTGTTGTTGTGTTGTACTCCATTGTATGAATAGACCACAATTTATTCTCTTGCAGTTCCATGGCCACTTGAGTTATTTCTAAATATATGCTATAAATATTTTCTTAGAGAGTTTTAAGTGGACATGACTTCATTTCTCTTGGTTGCATATCTAGGAGAGGGACTGTAAAATTTGTTTTCCAAATTGGCTGTGCCATTTTGCATTCCCACTGTTAATGTATGAGATTCAGTTGCTCTACATCATCATAAGCATTTGGTAGTGTCACTTTTTTTCTTTAATTAAAGCTGACCTAATAGATACGTAGTTATATATCACTTTAATTTTAATTTGCGTTTGTGAAATGACTAGGGATGTCGGGCATATTTTCATGTTTATTTGTACTTTATTATATCTATTTGAAGTATATCTATAAACATTTTGCCTATTTTTAAAATTTTGTTGTATATTATTAAGTTTTGTGATTTCTTTATATTTTCTGATTAATATTTACCAGTTCTTTACCAGACACGTTTTGCAAATATTTATTCCACTCTGTGATTTATATTTTCTTCTTTTATTAAATTTTTAATTTTAATTCCAATGTTGTTAGCGCACAGTGTTTTATTAGTTTCAGGTGCACAAGTAGTGATCCAACAAGCCTGTACATTACTCAGTGCTCATCATGAGAAGTGTATTCTTATTCCCCATTGCCTGTTATACCCCTTCCCCAACCTGCGTCCCTCTGGTAACCATCAGTTTGGTTCTCATAGTTAAGAGTCTGTTTTTCAGTTTGTCTTCTTTTTGTTCATTTGTTCTGTTTCTTAAATTCCACATGAATGAAATCATGGTATTTGTATTTCTTTGACTCGCTTATTTCACTTAGCATTATAGTCTTTATTTACATCCATGTTGTTGCAAATAGCAAGATTTCATCCTTTTGTGTGGCTGACTGATATTCCATTGTGTATATCTACCACTTCTTCTTTACCCATTCATCTGTTGGTGGACACTTGGGTGGCTTGTATATCTTGATTATTGCAAATAACTTTGAAATTCAGCTTACCAACTTTTTTTCTGTTATGGTTTGTGCTATTTGTGTGCTAAGAAGTATTTTAGTATCCAAATAAAGATTTTTTTTTTCTTGAAGCTTTAGCTCTCACATTTATGCCTGTTATTCTTTTGGAGTCATATGTGTGTATAACTCAGGATCTGGTATAACTCCCCACCTGCTCCTTTTTTGTTCATGTATGTATCCTTTTTTGTTCATGTTGTTCCAGCATTATTTGGTGAAGATACTATTCATTAAATTTACTTACCACCTTTGTTGAAAATCAGCTGGCACGTTTAAGCAGGTCTATATTGACTCTAATAGGTCCATTGATCACTGTGTTTTTCCTTTTGCTAATACAACACTGTCTTGAATGTGTACTCTATAGGAAGTCTTAAAATTGCCATGTGAGTTTTCCAAATTTGTTCTTATAAAAATAATTTTGCCTACTCTAGATCCTTTGCTTTTTCACATAAATTTTAAAATCAGCTTGTTGGGTTCTACAAAAAAAACCCTGAGATTTTAAATGGTGTTATATTGAACGTATAGATTAATTTAGGGATAAGATGACATATTTCTTTTTAGGTTTGCTTCACTCAGCAATGTTTTGAAGTTTTCAGCAAACAAATATCATGCATATTAGATGGGTCTCTAAGTATTTTATAGTTTTTAGTTCTTATACACACTTCTAATTGAAATTTTATTCATTTCTAGTTTATTGCTTATATATAAAAATAATTTGTATATATTGACATTGCATCTATGACTATGCTAAACTCATTCAGAGCTGGTGGCTTTTTTATAGATTCTTTGGGATTTTCTGCAAAGAGAGTCAGGTGCTCTATTAATACAGGCAGTTTTATTTCTTTACAATATGTAATCCTTTCTGTATTTTTCTCACCTTGTACTGGTGCTATGACCTCAAATATAATATCACATAGGAGCACTGAGAAACATTTGCCTTGTTCTTGATCTTAGGGTGAAAGAAAGCATTAAGTCTTTCACCTTGAGCTTTCCATTAGCTGTAGGTTTTTGTAGTTGCCTTTCATCAAGTTAAGGAAGTTCTCCCTCTATTCCTGGTTTGCTAAAACTTTGTATTGTGAACAAATGTTGAATTTATTACATGCATATTTTTTCTTCATATATTAATATGGTAAATATATTTTTTCATTGGCCCAGCCTTGCATTCCAGGAGTAAACCTGGTTATGATGTTTCATCCATTTTATATATTGCTGGATTCAATGTGCTAATACTTTAAAGAATTTTGGTATTTAGGTTAATGAGGCATATTGATATATAGCTTTCTTATAATCATCCATAGACACTTGAGTTTATTTATACAACACCCAGTGCTCATCCCAACAAGTGCCTTCCTCAGTGCCCATCACCCACTTTCCCCTTTCCCCCACCCCCCCATCAACCCTCAGTTTTTTCTCAGTATTTAAGAGTCTTTTATGGTTTGCCTCCCTCCTTCTCTGTAACTTTTTTTTCCCCTTCCTTCCCCTCTCATGGTCTTCTGTTAAGTTGCTCAAGATCCACATATGAGTGAAAACATATGGTATCTGGCTTTCTCTGACTGATTTATTTCACTTAGCATAATACCCTCCAATTCCATCCACGTTGCTGCAAATGGCCAGATTTCATTCTTTCTCATTGCCAAGTAGTATTCCATTGGATATATAAACCCCATTTTCTTTATCCATTCATCAGTTGGTGGCCATTTAGGCCCTTTCCATAATTTGGCTATTGTTGAAAGTGCTGCTATAAATATTGGGGTACAAGTGCCCCTATGCATCAGCACTCCTGTATCCCTTGGGTAAATTCCTAGCGGTGCTATTGCTGGCTCATAAGGTAGATCTATTTTTAATTTTTTGAGGAACCTCCACACTGTTTTCCAGAGCGGCTGCACCAGTTTGCATTCCCACCAACAGTGCAAGAGGGTTCCCATTTCTCCACATCCTCTCCAGCATCTATAGTCTCCTGATTTGTTCATTTTAGCCACTCTGACTGGTGTGAGGTGGTATTTCAGTGTGGTTTTGATTTGTATTTCCCTGATGAGGAGTGACGTTGAACATCTTTTCATGTGCCTGTTGGCCATCTGGATGTCTTCTTTAGGGAAGTGTCTATTCATGTTTTCTGCCCATTTCTTCACTGGATTATTTGTTTTTTGGATGTGGAGTTTGGTGAGTTCTTTATAGATTTTAGATACTAGCCCTTTATCCAATATGTCATTTGCAAATATCTTTTCCCATTCCGTTGGTTGGCTTTTAGTTTTGTTGATTGTTTCCTTGGCAGTGCAGAAGTTTTTTATCTTGATGACGTCCCAATAGTTCATATTTGCTTTTAATTCTCTTGCCTTTGGAGACGTGTCAAGTGAGAAATTGCTGCGGCTGAGATCAGAGAGGTTTTTTTCCTGCTTTCTCCTCTAGGGTTTTGATGGTTTCCTGTCTCATATTTAGGCCCTTCATCCATTTTGAGTTTATTTTTGTGTATGGTGTAAGAAAGTGGTCTAGTTTCATTCTTCTGCATGTTGCTGCCCAGTTCTCCAAGCACCATTTGTTAAAGAGACTTTTTTTTCCATCAGATACTGTTACCTGCTTTGTTAAAGATTAGCTGGCCATACATTTATGGGTTCAATTCTGGGTTCTCTATTCGATTCCATTGGTCTATGTGTTTGTTTTTGTGCCAGTACCATACTGTCTTGATGATTACAACTTTGTGGTAGAGGCTAAAGTCTGTGATGCCTCCCACTTTGGTTTTCTTTTTCGACATTACTTTGGCTATTCGGGGTCTTTTGTGGTTCCATACAAATTTTAGGAGTGTTTGTTCTAGCTTTGAGAAGAATGCTGGTGCAATTTTGATTGGGATTGCATTGAATGTGTAGATTGCTTTGGGTAGTATTGACATTTTAGCAAAATTTATTCTTCCAATCCATGAGCATGGAATGTTTTTCCATTTCTTCGTATCTTCTTCAATTTCCTTCATAAGCTTTCTATAGTTTTCAGCATACAGATCTTTTACATCCTTGGTTAGGTTTATTCCCAGGTATTTTATGGTTCTTGGTGCAATTGTGAATGGGATCAGTTTCTTTATTTCTCTTTCTGTTGCTTCATTATTCGTGTATAAAAATGCAACCAATTTCTGTACATTAATTTTGTACCGTGCAACTTTGCTAAATTCATATATCAGTTCTAGCAGACTTTTGATGGAGTCATAGACACTTTAATTTTCATTTCTAGATAATCTATTTTGTTCTTTGTCAAATCCATTTGGTCTTGCTTTTTAGCTTTTCTATATCCTGTAGATATTTTTAAGCTTTTCTTTTGTCTTCAAACTTGTAAGCAAAAATTATTTTAGTTCAGTGCCTGGTAATTCCAATACCTAAAGTTATTCAGGTTTATTTTTGCTAATCTCAATAGTGCTTTCTTGGGGCACCTGAGTGGCTCAGTTGGTTAAGCATCCGACTTTGGCTCAGGTCATGATCTCACGGTTTGTGAGTTCGAGCCCTGCGTCAGGCTCTGGGCTGACAGCTCAGAGCCTGGAGCCAGCTTCAGATTCTGTGTCTCCCTCTGTCTGTCCCTCTGCTGATTGCACTCTGTCTCTTGCATTGTCTCAAAAATAAACATTAAAAACAAATTTAAAAAAAAATAGCGCTTTCTTACTTTGAGTATGTGTTTGATTTTTTTAAACAGAAAGTTTTGCTTTTTTCCTTGGATATTATTTTTAGAAATTCTTTGAGTTCAAAAATGAATATATGCGTTATTGTAGAGAGAGTCCGCATATGTTTCTGCCCATCTTCTGGAAATACTAAAAGTCTGGGACAACTTGTATTTAAATGTAAAGGCTTATGGCTTTTAAGACCACCTAATAATATGAATGAGGCCTAAACTCCAGAAATTTAAGTGCATTTGGCATCAAAACTTTCTGCTGGATTAAAAATTAGAGTAAGAAATAAGGAACTACTCCAGGTTTATGCTTTAGCAACTGAAGAAGTAAGTATGCTGTTAACTGAAGTAGAAACTAGAAAGGGGTAGTTTTGAAGTTCCATTTCGGGCACAGTATGTGTTAAATGCCTGTGTTATTTCGAACTGGTATTTCGCAACTTCTCCATGAAGTAAGCCATGAACATATAGAAGATATTTAAAACTGAGGCTAGGTGAAGTAACCTGGGGAGAAAGAGTGCATGTAGTGAAAAGGACGACCCACCATTTAGCCCTGAGAAACGGTTGAGGAGAAAGAGATAAAGAGAAGGAACAGTTTGAGGTATGAAGGCAAGTGTTACTTTCATCCAAGTATAAGAAATCACATTGAGCTTTCTTGTTCTCAGCTTGATTTTTTTTTTTTTTTCCTGGAGGATTCCTTCAGGTTTTCTAGCCTCTGCTAATATGTTCTTTTGATTTACTCAATATCAAGGGCCTGCTGGCAACAATTTGTAGGCATCCGGGTCACACTCTGGTGATATTTAAGATGAGAGCAATTCAGTTACAGGGAATCACAGCCGGTCACAGGGAAAAGCCTGATCTGTTAGGAGATTCTGATGATTCTGTAGGGGAATAGATCTTGGAGTTCCAGGCTTGGAGATCTTCAGAGGAGTAGAGATGGGTCCCAGGTGATACCTAAGTAGGATGCCATTTTTACAGCCTGCTCAAATTCCTTTCTGGTTTGACAGGTACTTCCAAACCTCTGTGTGCTCCATTATTCTTTGTTCTTCCTCCTCAGATTGCATCTCCTTCCATTATGTCACTTTCTTCTCTGGTGTCCACTTCTTGATACAAAGCTCAGAGGTTACCTGTCCTGAACTCTTGGATTGCCTCTTCCATATCTGTGCCTGCGACATGAGCCCACTCATTGGCAAGCCTCTGCATGTTAGAAATAGTCTGTGGTGTGGGCATGGACAACTCTCACTGAGTTTAACTGAGTTTCTCTCTCCCTGCAGGAGCTGTCACTTTGGATCCTAAAACAGCTAATCCCTGTTTGGTCTTATCTGAGGATCTGAGAAGCATGCATCTCAGAAATGTCCAGCAGGACGTGCCTCGCAGCCCAGGAAGATTTGTCTTTAGTGCCACCGTGTTGGGTGTGGAAAGCTTCACCTCAGGGAGGCACTACTGGGAGGTGGATGTGGAGAAGGCCACCAAGTGGCAGTTGGGGGTATCTGAAGATTCTGCCAGCAGACATGGTGATCTACCCACCGCTTCGGGAAATAAAGTCTTGCTCATGGGTTCTTTGATGGGAACCAATTATACCTTCTGGGCCTTTCCCCCTCTGAAGAGGGTCTCCTTGAGAGGAGAGCAGATGCACAAAGTTGGAGTCTTCCTAGACTGTGAGTCTGGGCACATATCCTTCTATGATGTGGCAAACAGATCCCTCATTTATAATTTCTCTTCCCTCACCTTCCAAGGAGCTCTCAGGCCCATATTTTCTCTTTGTATCCCAAGTGGAGTCACAAATTCAGACTCACTTAGCATTTGCCTTCCTCCCGTTTCTTCTTGTGATGTTACTGTTAGCCCACAGTCTTCCTTGGCATGAAATCTAAGAGGGGGCAGAAGTAAAGAGTTTGACTTTGTAAAAGAATCTACATAAAGTAATCCAATAAAAGATTTCTCACACTTGAGTTGGAATCTAGTTCATTATCCCAGAGTTTTTGCATTCATGTGGCTTTCAACACCTATGTAGTGGCAGAGGTTACATTGAAACTGAGTCATGAATGATAATAACGGAAGGGCCCTACTAATTAGAACAATAAATGCATATGCAGCATAAAATTGGGAACTTAGAGAAGTAATACAGCCTGGACTCTGTAGGACTAAGTTAAGGACTCTAGCGACTTCTGAAAACACAATTAGATACAATCAAGACTTTAGATTTGAGGACATCATCACAGTGACAGGTGAAATGAAGACATCCTTTGATCCTATTATTGGCAGTGTCAAGACTTCCTGACATCGTTCTAAACAGAGAACTCGATTTCCTCGGGTACTTTATCTGGGTGGGGAGGAGGTATTGCAGAAAATCTGAATATTTTAAAATTATTTTTGCAAGTATTCTACTTTCTTACAAGGATAATTAGATTTCTTATAAGAAGCCTGATAATTCAATGCTTCAAGATATACAAGTAAAGTCAAGACAAGAAAAGTCTTTGCACATCTTCACAGCAAATCACAATAAGTCTTGGGGGAGGAGGCACATGGGTGGTTAAGCATCCAACTTCAACTCGGGTCATTGTCTCAGGGTTTATGAGTTCAAGCCACTTTGGATGTGATGTTCCCCTCTCTGCCTTCCCCATCCCCTCATGCTCACTCTCTCTCTGTCTCTCTCGAAAACAAACATTAAAAAAAGAAAAAAATTATTGTTCATGTACAGTAGCAGGTTTACAAATTTGATTTATCCTAAAATCACCTGAGGAGTTTTTTAAAATTATCTGGGGCACCTGGGTGGCTCAGGCAGTTAAGTGCCCGACTGGACTTTGGCTCAGGTTATGATTTCATGGTTTATAAGCTAGAGTGCTGCACTGGGCTCTGCACTGACAGTAGAGAGACTACTTGGGATTCTCTCTGCCTCCCTCTGTCTCTAAGATAAACAAAATAAAATAAAAAATATGAATAAGCCACCCCTCCTGAAACACTAATTACATCAAAATCTTGGGTTGGAACCCAGGCATCATTTTTCCAGAGCTGTCTGGGCGGTTACAATATGCAGCCAAGATTAAGAAGAAAATTAGTAAAAGCAAGAAACAAAACAGCTGGTTTGGTCGGTGGCTATAGCCTTTTGTGTGGCTTGCAATTCTAAGTCTTAAAATGTAAAGACATGGTGATAATACTGGGGAGGTAGGCTATTCGGTTTACAGATGAGAGTAAGCTTTGCATGGCATCTAGTGACGAGTGTGCACGGTTCATGTGACTGGGATTGCCAACCATACTGCTGTTTTAGGAAAATTGTTGGCTGGTAAGATATAATTAGCAGTTGCTTTAAGAAACTGAATGTCTTGGATACCTGGGCTAAGTGAGAGGAAGGCTATCTTGGGTCATCAGAGGAGCCTCCAGTGATTTGAAACAGGATTATCCCACCACACCGGAACGATATCGCTACCCTTAAAACACTTTGCATATGGTTAAGTTTTTTGCCCAGGGTACATTTAAGTTAAAAATCCAGTTTCATTCTGTAGTTATAGCTTGGAAATAGTGCTCTACAACGTGTAGCAAAAATCAAGCTGTGAGGCTCTTTATAGCTGAACTACTGATACCTTTCTGGGTTAAGAAGTAAGGGAAGGCTCACAGCTGCTACCAATCTAGACCTACTCCTACCTTCAGCTGAGCGTCAGGTCAGGCTGCTTGAAATAATCTATAAGGGGCTAAATGAAGGAAAGGTAAGTGACCTCACTGCAGTTAATTTTCTTGATCTTGTATAAAGCAAGAAAAGGATAAAGAGAAGATAAAGAATTCATGGGGAAGTCATGGGGAAGGTTCTGATTTCTTGGGTTTCCTGCTTATTGTGTGATAAACATTGTCCATCAGTAGTACATGGAAGGTAAAAAGCACATAGATGGCGAATGTAAAAAGACTGAGGTCACATTTTAGTTGTGTCCTGACAAATTGGAAAGTATGCAAGAGAATGGGAAATTTGCCCTGAAAAGCACTAAGTGTGACATTGGAAATTTACGCCCACAGGAGAGGAAAGAATTCTCTGCAGCAATAGATGATGAATGTGGTAGGATGACAAAAAGGATATTGAATTTAAATATTACATATTAAAATAATTTAAGTTTCTAATATGCTATCTGCAAGGTAAGGTTCCAAATATTTTGTATGTATCATCTGGATCTTTTGACTCTAAGAGGTAGATGCTTTCATTTTTAATTTACAGAGACAAAAATTTGCTAGAAATCACCAAATAGTAACACAATCTCTTAAACAGGCTATTTAATCTTTCCACCCACTCAGTTTGTCTCTCCCTAAAGGTATTCAGTCAGATAACTAGGATTGACTGGAAGGGAAGGTGGGGGAAGTCAAAGCCTGATAAGATGTAAAAGTGAAATTCACATTTCTCAAAATAATTTTACCTTATGTATTTGTATAGTAAATTTTTTAATTAAAAAAACAGATTACGATTTAGGTGAATATTTTTGTTTCTGAGTATTTTTATGAGCTTTGTGTTTATTCTAATGAACACTCTCCGGTCAGCTAAAGATACCCTGCATTGTGTTTCCTATTTCAGATAGAACTATGTGGTCATTCCAGAAACCAGTGGATTTTCTGTTTGAAAAAGAGGGTGGACCTCAGGGTCAAAGGGTACTTGTTGCAATCTCCTTAACTCTTGTTCTTTGGCCTGCGAAATTTCTGAAGTTAAAAGCTATTCCTACGTTCGATGTTGAAATTCAGAACTTCAGAGGTGAGTGAATTTTAGTCCAGGAACTGTACATGTGAATTTTCTTTGAGAATATCCTAGTCTTTTTAAAAAAATTTTTAATGTTTTTATTTATTTTTGAGACACAGAGAGACCATGAGCAGGGGAGGGGCAGAAAGAGAGGGAGGCACAGAATCCGAAGCAGGCTCCAGGCTCAGAGCTGTCAGCACAGAGCCTAATGCGGTGCTCGAACTCACAGATGTGAGATCATGACCTGAGCTGAAGTCGGACAATAAACCGACTGAGCCATGCAGGTGCCCCTATCCTATTCTTCATTATGGAGTTTGGTGGCTTGTTTTAGAGGGAGAGGGAGAGATACTACTTTCCTGGGTTGAGTAATTTAGGGAATTGGAGAAGGTGTGTGACATGCTTCACCTCTTTAAGACCAAAGCCTCTTTTCAAAAACTTGAGAAAAAGACATGTGAATATCCATCAAGAATATCTTCCCCACCTTCCGAGCCCACTACATGCCCAAGTGTGCCAACTTCTTAGGCATCCCATGCTTCACGTAAGCTTCACGCTTCACTTTGTTTCAAATTGCTTAGGGGTCATCACTGACCCTTTTACTTTGTTCCCATTCTACATTCAATCCATCACCAAGTACTTCTATATATATCCTAATTCAAACTTTTTTTTTTTTAACCATCTTTCCTCTTTCCACACTAGTTCTTGTGGCTTGTCTTTCATTTAAACTACTGTGGTGGCCTTCTGACACATTCCTTCCCCTCTTATCTTCCTCGGTCTACACTCCACAAAAAAAGACCTTCCCTGAACATTCTATCCAATCCTCACTCTTCCTCTTACATTACTTCCTTTATAGCAACAGTAATTCCCTGGATTCTTCTTTAATTTATCTATCTTCTCTCTCGGGAATGTAATCTCCACAATGGCAAGGGCTTTGAATGAATGGAGAACAGTACAATCAACATATATTACTATATTCCAGGTACTTTACATGAGAGAACAAAACACAGATCCCTGACATCGATGGGCAAATAAGACAGTTTGACATTGGAGCTTTAGAATATAATGTTGTCTAAGGAACTCTCTAAAAATGGCTTTTATTTTATTTTCTCAGTAGGATAGCTAGTAATGAAACAGAGTTCTCTAAGATCCTTTCATCATGATCCAGTGACCATCTGGTTTTTCCAGGCAGGTTTCTGAATATGATTTAAAAAATCAGAGCTCAATTTTTTTCTGACCCAATAGTAGACTAACTTTCCAGCTCAGATATAAAGCCTGAGATGAATATGCGGTATGGGGAGTTGGATACTTGCTTCAAATAAAAGAATCCATTGGGGTTAAATCTTTTCAATCACTAAGAACAGATCTTTGCACAACAGTTTATTCTTGTGGCACTGATGGAATATAGTAATTCTGGCCTTAGGAGGGCAAAGGTCACAAAAAGGGTCTGCAAAAGAGAAGGCTATAGCTACTCATAAAAATGGATCATTGTAGGTTAAGATTTTTGTACTAACTGGAAATCCCTTTAGCTCATGATGGCTGCTCTGAGAAATTCCCCTGTGGCTTTAACATGAGTCTCAAAAAACAAGGCATTCTCGAGAGTCCTGTTTGGCTAATGGTTTCTCTCTCTTGAAGCATTTGCAGTTCCTCTCTTTGGTTTTGTTTCTCTAAATTAGCGTTCCTATACAAGGTTTAAAACTCTCCTTTCATTTTAAAAACTAGGTTGAAGAGAAGATATACATATATGCGTATACACATACATAAAGACAGACATATGATCACTAGCTACTTCATATCTGAGTGATTTTATTCCCTCAGCAGAAGGTTCGTGGCTTCTTTTTGACAATACACCCATACTTTTATAGAATATAACATAATTAATACATTTTCCCTTTGGAAAAGTTGTCTTATTTACTGCTGTCTCACCTTAAACACTGTGAATGTTCCACAGGAGCCTCTCATTAAATATTGGTGAATGGACTTCTTGTTAAAAAATGAATGGACTTTTAATGTGTTGGTTGTGGTGAGACACCTTATTGAAAAGAGAGAAAAGAAGTTAAAGCTTGAATACTGAATAGTGAAACCCAGGCCCCTAGATGGCTTCTAGAATGCTGGGATCAGGTTTATCCCTTGTCACAAGAAAGACTGTTAAACTAAGAGGAAAGACCTGGTATTTGTTGTCCCACCTAGTTTCCCAGTCATCTTTTAAGTACCCTAATCATAGATAAAAATGAACCACAAATGATTTAAGAAAAATCTGGAATGTGGTAGACAAAGACCAACAGTAAGAAAGTGGAATTTGGAGGAAAACCTAAAACCATTAATTGCCTCAGAAATGAAAAGATATTCTAGAAATACTATGTATATGTAAACAAAAAAAAAATGAAGAACTTTATAGTTCTTACAGTAATGAAATTCAGTAAGAAGTTTGGAAGAAAAAAAGATGGAAATATTCCAGAGAGGAAAGCAAGAAGATGAAAAATAGTTGAAAAGGATAAATGTAATCCAGGATTAAGAGAACAGAGAAAGTGGAGGGGAGGAGAATTTCAAACACATTTTAAATTGATGGATTTTACATCAAAAGAGTCCCTTATACCAACGTGATGAATGAAGGCATCCACAGCAAGGTGGAACATTATCAGGGATATCTCTGAATATCAGAGATAAAGAGATGAGTCTAACCACTTCCAGGAGGAGAGAAAATAGGTAACACAAAATCAAAATCAGAATGGCTTCGTACTTATATCGATACTGGAAAATAGAAGTCAAAGGAGTAATGCCTTTCCCAGTTCTGCAGAGAAATGCTTCCAACTTACATTCCATACCTAGGCAAATTATCAGTTGAGCTTAGCTCTTTGCTTGCTAAGCCATCATAGAATGTGCTCCATTACAATGAGGGAGTATACTGTGAAAGAAAGAATTTCAGAAGTGGTAAATGCAACATAGGAAAGAGGTAAGGGAATTACCAAAATACTGGTGAAGGAGAAAATTCCCAGAATATCAGCAACAGCTTGCCCAAAGTAGAACAGAAGATTCACAGAAAGATGTGGAAAAAAATCATTAGAACTGATTATTTGATAGATGTTTGACTATTAAGAGCTTTATACCTCCATAGGAAAGTTTAAGGGATGAGTTAGTGACTGGTACATTTGAAAAGTAAGGAAAGAAAACAGGGAAAATGAGTCAGGTAAGTCTAAAGAAAATAACGTTGATTAATGAAGAGTATTTATATTTGCTCAGCTGAAGGATATTTCTTGGGTCACAAAGTACACAATGAAAATTGATATAATCAAATGTCGGTATGATTATATTAGAATGATGAGGGAGGGAAAGTTTATCTGTGGGGATGGGGGTAATGTAAATTCTGATTTCTTAGGGTAGGGAGCTACTGATAATGCCTAAAAATGAAACATTAAGAACTATGTAAATTCTGGGGCACCTGGGTGGCTCAGTCAGTTGAGCATCCGACTTTGGCTCAGGTCATGATCTCACAGCTTGTGAGTTTGAGCCCCGCGTCAGGCTCTGTGCTGACAGCTCAGAGCCTGGAGCCTGCTTCGGATTCTGTGTGTCCTTCTCTCTCTGCCCCTAATCCACTTGAATTCTGTCTCTGTCTCTCTCAAAAATAAACATTAAAAAAAATTTTTTAAAGAACTATGTAAATTCTGTAAGTCCTGAGTTGAGTGTATCTAGGTAGCAGGAATGGAGGGAAGTAGAGGTGTTGGACCTATAATTTTCATGTTGATTTTTTAAAATTATAATCCTTGTGGCTCTTCTTGATCTTACGAACTACAGTATTTATTTGCAAAAGAAAATGTAAAACGCTGGATATTCTCCACTTATTCAGTGGTATACTATAATTCCTTTAAACAACCAGAAATTTAATCTCACAGGTTACCTGGAATATCAGATTATTTCTATGACAATTATAAAAGGAGGGATTCTTTAAAGTATTCTGTCTGCAGTGTTATGAAGACCTTTGGAGCTCACGAGAAAAATGTGTATAATTCCAAAACAAGGCAAAACGTGCACACTTCGATTTCCCAATTTAAGGAGGAAAATAAGAAACACGCCAATAAGAGTAAGGAGGCTAGGCGGTGAAGACCCAGGGAGCTCCCCAAGCAAGACCAAATGCTGGAAGATAAAGTGAAAATTTGGTAAAGATAAACCAACTATCAACTGCTGCAGGAATGCAGAAGTCCACACTTAGGACAAACATAATAACATTAAAGTCTAACAGAAAATCATCCTTGTAAGAACATATCTAAAGAAAAAAACAAACAAACAACAACAACAAAAAAACATATGGAGATGTTCCAGCTAGGATTTGGTGCAGAGACCAGTGTTCAGCTAGCTACTGGTTACTTTGTGAGTGATTTTGTCCTCCACCAACACTGCAGTGTGCCCTTAAACCTGTGTCTAACAAAAATCTTGTGCTTTTTAGACTAACGTTTTCCAAGTTCGGTAGCTGTCCCAGAGTAGTAAGCCCTGGTTTGAATCCTGGATGCATGGGAATTGTTTTAAATATTTAAAATTAATCAAATGAACTTATTAATCTTAATTAATATGATGCAACATATTCATGCAACCTAATGTTACTTATATTAAGTGAATAGCAACAATTAACTAATATGTCATAAATTAATAAACTGACAATGGTGGGAATGCCAGGGTCTGCCAGACCCTCAGAATAACAGGCGACTGAGACCAATAAATCTGAGTGCTCACTGGCTTTTCCTTTCCCCCAGGGTAAGGATGTGTTCTGATCCTTTCTGTACCAGGTAGGTCCCAATGTTTGTAGAATTTCTAGAAGTGGAAATATTGCAACCAAATTGTGCACTACCTTTGAATGGTGATGTAAGCATTGCATATAAAGTGTCTGTGATTCAACTTCAAACTACACTTTTGGGATCTATCATGAGACTTGTACAAAGAATGTCAGTAGCAACTAGAAGATGCACCAAGATACCTGCTCTTGCTCTGTGCGGCCCTCTTACTTCAGTGAAGTTTATCTACCACGGATAAAAGCAATCGGGGAATGTCATCTGATCTTTCGAGGGGTTTGTGCCTCTGTTTCTGTGTGTGCAATGCCCTCTCTCTGCCATAACTACATGAGTAACCGGAAGTTCTGAACCCTCTGCAACCCCCATAAACAGAGTGGGAATCTGAGACTGATTTGCTGCCCAGAAACCTGAAGACTAGATCATGTTCTTTCCACCCTTTGCCACACTCCATCCATTCTCCCCTCCCTTTCTTTCTCAACATGTTGCCTTTTGTCATAAGCGGGGTCTTTTACCTATCCAGATGGTGGTTGTAGTTCTAGGTATGCATCCACAAGAGCATCCAAGGGGGGGGGGGGGGGAAGTATCTATTTTTGAGATTCTCTCAGGATTACAAAGACCTACCCACACAATTAGACTCCCAGAAAGCAAAGTTGTGTTCATTAGACTTCATGCATTAAGGGAAGACACATGGGAATGTGGAGCTAAATAAAGGAAGCCTCATTTGAAGTGGAGCCCTGAGGCCAGAAGGGGCTCACACAGCAAGCACCTCTCCTGAAGCCTTCTGCAGACCCATGGGGAAGAAGCCTATAGTACCCCAGCATAAGGAAGAAAGATTTTCTCTTCCCCTGGCAACGGCTTAGCCAATGAGAAACTGTCACATTCAGCCAATGAAAAGCCACTATCCTTCATACTCCCAGTTTACTTCAATGCATTTTTTGTTTATAACAGCCCATCCCAACTCCCTTCTCTCCTCTGCAAGAGAGTTTTCCCCTCCTTTGTTCTCTGGTATAGTGTAAGATTTTGCTGGAGTTTACATGTCCTAAATTGCAATTCCCTACTACTCCCAACTAAACCCATTTTGCTGGTAAAATAGTTGGTAGTTTTATTTTTAAGGTTACCAGGCTATACGTAGGGTCTCAAAAGGGGAAATTAATGAAGAATATTTATAGGGTTTTAAAGGTCTGTGTCAGATAATTTCTAAGGTGGGTTTTGCGGGGCAGAGAACTGGCAGATATTGAGCCTAGTAAACTAGGTATTGATTAAGTATTGATGAGCATGGCTTACCAAACCATTTTAGGTGATTCATAGTCATCTTTCAGGAGTAAATTGCCTAAAGTTAGTTGCTAAATTACCTTCGGTCTTAGTATTGTTTTAACATAGGGGTGGAACATTATGTTGATCTCAATTTCCCTCATTTCTTGGGCATAATTTTTTCTTTCTTCTTCTTCTTCTTCTTCTTCTTCTTCTTCTTCTTCTTCTTCTTCTCCTTCTTTTTTCTTTTGCATTATCTCATTTAATGTCATAGTGTCCCAGTGAAGTAGGTTATTTTCCCTATTATTTTCCACTATACAGGTAAGGAAATTGAAGCTCTGACAAGTTCAATATTATCAATAATCAGGCATAAAGTCAGGATTCAAATCCCAGTATTATGATCCAAGAATCCATGCTTTTATCCTCTATTTTCCTTTAAATATGTTTAATCATTCATAAAAGTTGTCAGAAAATTTATTTCTATTTATTTTCCCCTTTTTAAAAAAATTTAAATCCAAGTTAGTTAACATACAGTGAGGCATAATTTTTCATAGTAGTTGCCTTAACTTACCTTTCCTTCCTTACCTTAACTGGGTCATGTACAGAATTAGATAAAACAGTCTAGCGTGTTTCTCTGTGTATCTCTGGGTGTGTGGAAAGATAAAGTGTCATAAAAATTGGATCACATTAGAGACCCTGCTTTTTAGGTTTTGTTCTCGCTTTGTGTCACTCAGGTAGTTTGCAAGCATTCTTCAGCCTCTTCCAGTTCCTGTTTCTCCCCTGTTCAAGTAAGTAGAATTCTTTAATCTGAACCCTGATAATTCTTTTGTGTTAGTCGCCCCTACTTATTGTTGTGATAGAGCCCATGAGAGCCAACTGTTACATTCTTAGGAACAATGCCAGCCAGTTGACATCACATTCAAACCTTAAGTCCGTCATGGTGAATGTATTTACACCATGGCAATCAGTGAATGCTGGAGATTCATGCTGCTCACTTCAGCTGGTTGTTAAACACTTCCCGGCACAGCACTGCCTATAGGTGCCACTCTTTAACCAAGTATTTGATTTCATAATTACTATAATTTTTCAGAAAAAAAAAGCAGAATTATTTAACTTAAATATTCATTTGCTATAAGGAACAGCATTTCCTGTAAGCCCTCTATGGTTATGAGGGGAAGAAAAAGTTATAAAACACATAAAAGTGCTTAAGTTTTTATGCATTTGGAAACTGAGCTCAACTAGGTTTGGGTAATCTTTGACTCTTTGACCTATCTATCCTTTATGTGTTGCTCTTTTTCATTAGTTATATTGTTGTTTTCAAGACTTCTAGGGCCCTTGGGGCGCCTGGGTGGCTCAGTCAGTTAAGCGGCCGACTTCGGCTCAGGTCATGATCTCGCGGTCCGTGAGTTCAAGCCCCGCGTCGGGCTCTGTGCTGACAGCTCAGAGCCTGGAGCCTGTTTCAGATTCTATGTCTCCCTCTCTCTGACCCTCCCCTGTTCACGCTCTGTCTCTCTCTGTCTCAAAAATAAAGAAATGTTAAAAAAAAATTTAAGATTTCAAGGGCCCTTGAGCAAGCTGGCTGGCTGGTAAAGAGTTGGTGAACTCCTACAGGTGAATCATCTTCAGTTGATTATTAAAAGCATCATCTGTAGTCCAGTTCTTTAGGTGAGAACGTGTGTGATAACAAACACTCTCCTCCTCTGAGTACCTTGTATGTTGTACGTCTGCATACCCTTTCCACCCATCCTGTGGTTTATCTTTCCACATATCTGAAAAGCACCTGAAAAAAATGACTGGTAGCTAGTAGGAACTCGTAACGGCAGCCATTGTTATACAATTAGAAAATTATCAAATATATTAGGCACTTTCTTAGTTTCCTAGGACTGCCTGCTATAACAGATTATTACAAACTCATTGGCTTAAAACAACAGAAATTTCTTCTCTTGCCATTCTGGAGATCAGAAGATGGAAATCATGATGGTACTAGGGCCACATTCCTTCTGAAGGAAGGATTCTTCCAGGGAAGAATCTTGCCCTTTCCAACTCTTGGTGGCTCCAGATGTTCCTTTTCTTTTGGTAGCGTCATTCCAGTCTCTGCCTCCATCTCCACATGGCCTTCTTGTCCTCCTTCTTCTCTGTGTGCCTCTTATAAGGATACTTATTTCTGGATTTACTGCCCACTGGATGCCGGTGATGATCTCACTTCAGGATCCTTAATGTAATTACACTATCAAAGACCCTTTCACCAAATAAGGTCAAGGTCACAGGTTCTGGGAATTAGAGCATGAAAATATCTTTTTGAGGACCACCATTCAACCCACTTATAGGACCTAGACCTAGAAAAATGGATAGAACATTCACTGAGCTCACCAGAGGTTTACAGTCTAGACAACCACATAACTAGACAGCTATAGTCTTGAGGAATCATATACAGGGCATTAGCAGAACACAGAGGAGGAACGCCTTCATTACACTTGGAGTGGGGATGGGTGGGTGACTTAGAACCAAGGGGCCTCTGAGCAGAAATTTAAAGATGAGTTTGAGTTTTGTAGGGCAATGCGGGTGACTTGGAGAAGGCCATTTAGGCAAAGCGAATAGCACCATTAAGTCAAGGAGAAGAAAAGTAGCTGGTTTGAGTAGGAAAATTACAAGGAGCTCAGTATTGCCGGAATGTAAAATTGCACATTAGCAGGTGGTGAGTAAAGGTGAAACAGGAAGTGATCGGGGCCACTCAGACATTAATGTGCAATGAAATCATCTAAGCCTCTCATTAAAATGCAGACTCTGATTAAGCAGAGCGATTAAACAGGTATGAAATGGGCCTGAAATTCTGCATTTCTGAAAGCCTTAGGTAATGCTGGTGCTGCTTAGCTGCAGAGCACCCTGAATAGCACAGATTTAGAGCAGCGAATTAAAATCTTGAAGAAATCTTGAAAGGAAGAAAGGAATGAAGCAGGGCAGTGCTGACCAGGGCAGACTAGAGAGCCTTTCTACTCCACGAGAGTATTGCCAGTAGGAAACAAAGGGTCCATTACTGCCAGATCTTCCTTCTATTTTCCAAGAAAAATATGAATCAGCATTTCTATTTGAAGTCATTCATTACATGGTAACAACCCCCACCGCCCCCCAAAAAATTGATCTGCTAGCTTTTGACCCCTGTGAGGAACTTTGGATCCTTTCAGGAATCCTTACATCTGGGAAGCTGGGATAGGGATGACCTGAGGGCACTGAGACCTGTTGTTAAGTCTTGGAACACCTGGGATTGTCACAACAAAAATGGTGGAATTGCAAGTATACTGGAGCAAATTCCAGTTGATTAAGATGGTGACTTCGGTCTGAGGAGATAGAATGACCCATGAACATTACTTAGGATCAAAAAAGAGGAGGAAAAAAACCCCTCCAGGTTTCATAATATAACTGTAGAAAAATGAAACCATGAGGTTTTAGCATGGCCAGCATTGGGTAAAAAGTAGCTTTCTCAAGGTTTCCCCCAGGCATAATTTGGCTTTGGGAGGTTCTTGACAAATGGCTTTTCTTCTACATGATAATCAGTGGAGAAAGCATCAGAGAAGGGTTTAAGTGTAAAGCCAAGCATCACTTTCTGGAGCAGCTGAAGCTATGCTGTTGGCATAATCAGGGATCCACTCTTTTGCATGTCCTACTACCATTCTCAGGAAGAGGGGGACGAGTAGTGAATTGATACCAAAAGCTGCAGAAGAATTTGGGTTAGATGGCCTGCTTGGCCTCAAAGTCTGTAGCATCCTCTTCGTTAGATACGAATCACTGAATGAATTACATAACTTCTCTTGTTATTACTTCCTCATCTATAAAATAGGGAATAATAGTATGAACCTCCCTGAGTTGTTAGAAAGTATTAAATGAGCCAATAAATCTAAAGCTTTTTGTGCTTGACACATAGGAGGCACATAAAAAGAATAAACATCCCCTGATGGTTCTCCTAGCCACTAACACCATTAATACCACAGACAGGGGAACCCATGAGGGTCCTGGTTTAACGAATACCAACTGCTGATTGAGTATTGGCAGCTCAATATGGATTGAGCTCTTTTGTAGGGTCAAAGCCATAGAGAACACACGTATTTCATTTCCAGGAGATTGAGGCTATTCTAGATAATCTTAAAAAAGGGCCTTGAGGACTAGAGGCTGACTAATAAGAGGAAGAGTTTCCCTCAGAGGAAGGTTCGTGTCTGGTTTCATCTTTTTCTCTGATGTACAGGTTTACTCAGAAAAACTGTAGCCATAGTTGCATCTTCATAAACTTGGCTACATCATATAAAAGGATGGCCTCTTACCACCGGAATATGTGTTCTTGGGAGGTAAAGTCTGTCCCAAAAATATCTCAGTGCGTGGCATCTTGGAGGCATTTAGTAAAAATGCCTGGACTAATGATTTATAATATCTGCAAGCCCGTTTCATTTAAGGTTTATCTCTGTTTAGTCAGAATATAAAATGTTTTTACAAATACATTGTAATCAGTGACTTGAAGGAAGTTTTAGACCTCTATCCATTTGATAATGTAAATTAGTATCTGGGGATATTATAACAAATATTTTCACTTTCAGAAAGGAGTGAAAAAGTATAGAATGTTTTGGAAATTAAGACATTGGGAGTAGTACCTATTCCTGGAGAAAGAAAAGATTATAGCAGAAGCAACTTAGTAAGAGACCATGCCATGGACTATAGATCTCCCTGCAAAATTATGGTCTATGAAAAATGATGTAAACTTTCAGAAAGCTTTCCAAGTTATAATTTATAAAGTTATAACAATTTCTAAAGATATTTTTAAGTTGGCCTCTATGATGATTATATAAGCATAATAATAGTATAAAATAGAATAAAAGAGTCTCTTAGAATATCTCATATCCTATATTTGGAAACATCCAAACTAGAAATAAATAGTAAAAATGATACAAATATCCTCTAGGAGGACTTGGCTTCAACTATATAAAGTGAGAAAGGTAAGGGAGGGTCTTAGGGATGATGACAATTGATACACACGATCTCTGAAACTATAAGGAAGACCAGTTTGAACATTCTTAAAATAAAAAAAGAAAACACTTGCCCTTGTTAAGGTGGTGTGGTAGACAGTCTATAAAGGAGCCTCATGACCTCTCCTCCTGGTATTCATGTCTGTGTAATCCACCCCCTTGGAGTGTAGGTGGAACATGGGATTTGCTTCTAACCATAGAAAACAGCAAAGGTGACGAGATGTTGCATCTGTCATTATGTGATGTATGATTGTAACATTTGTCTTTCTGAGAGACTTTCTCCCTTGCTGGCTTTGATGAAGCAAGTAGCCTTTTGGGTGGTCAATATGTCAAGGAACCGTGAGAAGTCTGTGGCCAACAGCCAGCAAGAAACTGAGTCTCTCAGTCCAAGAGCCATCCAGGAAGTTAATGCTTCCAACAACCACAAGAATTTGGAAAAGAATCTCTATCCAGTAAAGCTTTCAAAAGATGACTGAGCCCTGAGTGACATCTTGATTGTAGCATTGCAGAACACGGAGCTGAGCCCTTCCCAACTCCTGACCTGTGATATGACAAATGTTGTTATATGGCAATAAATAACTAATGTAGGCTATACATTGTCGTGATAGTTCTTAAAGACCATGATGATATTAATGTGTTGAAAGGAAGACAAAGGTAAGGAATAGGAGCATCTTTTATATTACAGCATTACCCCTCCAACAAAGGTTTAGACACTGCCCATTCGATCACATCCTTATCCTACACTCCCATATTAGAAACTGGCTGAGACTAGACAACTTTCTATCTTACATTTTCAGCGTTAGGAAAGACTTTGTAACCGACTTTTTCTTTCCTTTTTACCTCAACTTTTTAAAAAAAAGTTGACCTGTAGGAAAGTGGGAGAAGAATTCCAATGAACATCTACATACCTTCACATTTGGCCACATTTGTTTTATCACCCTCTCTCTCCGCTCAGAGACACGTACACATTCAGACTCTAGTTTTGATTCAGTAAAATCAAATAACTTTCTGTAGTCCTTGGGGGGCTGCATTCATGGTATTCTCGCAGGGCAGTGTCGGATACTGGCCTAGTTCCAGGTGTTGACTGAAAGAATAGTTCTAACACTTCCTCCTTCTCTCTTCTTCCCTCTCTGCAAAGAAGGAAGCAATTCACCGGAGAAGTTTGCATCTGTTCTGCTCTCCCAGAGAAGGGTCGGGACAGAATTGTTCCAGTGAAGCTGAGCAGGTATCTTTTTGATACTTCGCTGTTACTCCAGCCCTTATTGAATGGTGTGAGAGAGTAACTGAACATTTTCCTTACACAAGAGGAAGGAACTAATATGTTATCTTTTTTCACATTTTGTCAGGACCAACTCCTTATGATAGCTTATAAGAAACACTGGAAGGTTGTGTTGCTAAGTCTGTGAGCTGTCAATATGAAAATGGAGAAGGAGTGCCTGGGTGGCTCAGTCGGTTGGACATCAAACTTTGGTCAGGTCATGATCTCAGGGTTCATGGGTTCGAGCCCGGCGTCGGGCTCTGTGTTGACAGCTCAGAGCCTGGAGCCTGTTTTGGATTCTGTGTCTCCCTCTCTCTCTGCCCCTCCCCTGCTCATGCTCTGTCTCTCTCAGTTTCTCAAAAATAAGTAAACATTAAAAAAAATTTAAAGAAAATGAAAAAATGTGAACTAGCCCCTGAGCTCTGTCACACAAATACAACTGTAATTAATGTGATATGGAATGTTTCTTGCAATTCCCCTTCCTCTGTTAAGGTTTTAGTTTGTGTAACTGGAATCGTAGGATATATAATTACAAATGCACTTAATTTGCTTTGATGACTAATTACAAAGCCATGTGAAAAAATTTTCAATGTAGTCTTTATATAGATAATACTCACACTTCCCTACATTTGCCCTTCTATCCAACCAAGTATCTCTTTCCAGAGAGTCTGTAAAGATACAAGTATGTATGTATTTCTTTTTAATAAACTAAATATAGCATACTTGTCCACATAGCTTTTCACAAAATAATATGTCATGGAATTCCTTTTATCTATCTATCTATCTGTGTATCTATCTATCTATCTATTTTTTCTTTATTCTTTGTTACAGCTGCATATGTACTAAAAACACTACTGTGTTTTATATACTAGGCTCCCTGTCCCAAAATGTTTTCACATTTTTACCGCAACTCATGATGTTACAATAAACAGACTCATATAATATAGTTTCGTATAATACATGTTCAAGTATATATATTTGGAGTGAATTTCCTGAGAGTAGAAATATTGGGTCAAAAAGTATGTGCCTTATCATTTTTATGTATGTCCTAGTTCTTCACAGAGATGCCAACATACATTTTCACTCACAATTGTCTCTCTCCCTTTATTCTGACCTGTAGTGTAATCAAACCTTGTTTAATGCATTTTTTTTGGAAATATACATACAGAATATATATGTGTGTAGATAAGTAGACTATACACACACACACACACACACACACACACACACAGAGTTACTAAAGAGTAACAAAAGCACTGTGAACCCATCACCTAGTTGAAAGAAAAAAGTAGATTACTAGTATCTTAGAAGCTTTCTATGGGCTCCTCCCTGATTGTTTCTCTTTTCCTCCCTCCCAAAAATAATGACTATTTTGTTTGAAAAAAAAATTTTTATGTTTATTTATTTAGTTTTGAGAGAGAGAGAGAGAGAAAGAGTGAGTGAGCAGGGGAGGGCAGAGAGAGAGAGAGAGAGAGAGAGAGAATCAGAAGCAGGCTCCAGCTTCTGAGCTGTCAGCACAGAGCCTGACATGGGGCTCGAACTCACAAACCATGAGATCATTACCTGAGCTGAAGTCAGACACTTAACCGCCTGAGCCACCCAGGGGCCCCAATGACTATTTTGAATTTTGCATTTATATCTCATATGTATTTTTGGTTTCTGATTTCTGGATTTATACAAAGCATCTATGTATTAAGAAAGTTTCCCCTGTGTGATATTAGGTGCAGACTTTTCCCAATAGTTGTTTGTTTTGATGTTGCTTTTTGTAGCTTTTACCATGCAGGTGAATCTTCTATAGTATCTGGGTTATGTGCTATGTTTAGAAAAATCCTCTCCACTAGATATTATTTTTCAATCCAAATTTTTAGTGTTTATTTTCTTGAGAGAGAGAGAGAGAAAGAGAGAGAGAGAATCCCAAGTAGGCTGTGGCTGTCAGTGCAGAGCCTGACACAGGGCTCTATCTCACAGTTCATGAAATCATGACCTGAGCTGAAATCAAGAGTCAGATGCTTAACCAACCAAGCCACCAGGCACCCCAAATCCCCTTTTTAAGGATTAGTTTTCTTTTCCTCTTTTCATTTAGAATCTTTGAATAGATTTCCAAATTTTAGAATTGGTAAGTATTTCTTACAATACTGCTCCCATTATAGAACTATACTTGACATTGTCTGGGGCCATATATGGAGTCTTAAATTTTCCCTTTTCAGAATCTCCATCAGTAGATGCCCATTGTTGAAGAATTAACAAAGCTAACCTTGGGATTTCCATTTTGCCTACTATTGTAGCTATGCATGGATTATGAAGAAAACTCAGAAATTAAATCTCGTGTGGAAATACACTGCTGGATTTGAATATGCTGTTTTCATTTTTAAAGAGCATTAATGCCAATTAACGTAGAAAATTTTGATTGACTACAAAAAATTCTACCACCTGGAGATAAACCACTGCTGTTAACATTTTAATGTATTTCCTTTCAATTTATTCCTCTGTGAATGTATACATATTTTTATATTAAAAATAAATTAGGATTGGGATGTTTAGTATTTTATATCCTGCTGATTTTATATTATAGTTTGATATAAATATCATTCTGTGTCAGTACAAATCTAAATCATTTTAATAGCTATATGGTTATATCCTATTGGTTTACTGTAAATGAATTACCCAAGTTTTGACTGGATCCAATTAAGTTGTTTATAATTTTTGGTTATCTGTACATATAATAGACAATACCGCCTGGCTTCAGCCACACATAGTTTTATTATTTGGGATGGAGACTCCAATAAGATGCTTTTCAAATGAGGTTGATAAGTAGAGAATGGAAACCTTTTGGCATACCTGCAGAACAGAGTCAAGCCACTTAAAAATCATCTAGTATTTATGGACAATGGTAAGAAAAGCTTTAGCATTAAAAAGTGTTCCTCTTCGATTACTTGAGCCATGTTAATAGATCAAATCCAGCCTGGAGAAGTACATTATGCTAAATGACTTGTTTGTTTGTTTGAAGTTTATTTATTTATTTTGAGAGGAAGAGAGCGGGGCAGGGGCAGAGAGAGAGAGAAAGAATCCCAAGCAGATGTGGGGCTCAATCTCACTAACTGCAAGATCTTGAGATGAGCAGAAATCAAGAGTCAGACGTTCATGCAACTGAGCCACCCGGGCATCCCGACTTGTTCGTTATGACGAACAAGAACTGAACTGATATTGGTGCAGGAACTACAATCAGTGAATATGTACAATTGAATCCCATTTGTGGGGCTGTATCTCTACAGCTGTGCTATTCAACACACGATACACTAGCCACATGTGGCTATTTAAATTTAAATTACTTAAAATGAAATGAAATTTAAAATGTAGTTTTCAGCCAAACTGGCCACATTTCAAGTGCCCAGTACTTGTGGTTGGTGGCTAACCCATTAAGACAGTGCAGCTATAGACTATATCCATCATAGCAGAAAGTACTGTTCTAGAAAATTAAGCTGAGAGCATTTTGCAAAATACACCGGAATCAGGGATTGTGTGGGCAAGATCCCATCCAAAGGCATTTTTGTACTCCATTTGAAGATAGTGTTAGTAAAAAGGGGAAAAGAGATTTGTATGAGATGATGTTCAGTTATTATAGGGTGTAAAACATGATGCCATAACTTTTAACTTGGGAGACTGGGAGATAGAAATGTCATGAAGAGAAATATAGGACACATAAGGAGCAGCAGGTGTAGGAGGAAAGATCCTCCAGGGGCATGCTGCATTGAATATTGGGGGCTCTCCGGATAAAGCAGAACAAAGTGTTGGTGCTTAGAATGAGTCTTATGGTCACAAGTGGATTTTTGAGACAATGATTCTCTTATTTTATTTGTTTTTCTTTTTTTTTCTAATTTTTTAACGTTTATTATTTATTTTTGAGAGAGAGAGAGAGAGTGCAAGGAGAGGAGGGGCAGAGAGAGAGGGAGACACAGTATCCGAAGCAGGCTCCAGGCACTGAGCTGTCAGCTGAGAGCCCATTGTGGGGCTCGAACTCACCAACCAGAGATCATGACCTGAGCTGAAGTCGGACACTTAACTGACTGAGCCACCCAGATGCCCCTGTTTGTTTTTCAGTATCATTTTTACTTCACTGACTAGATATGCACAAGCCTATTAGGAAGCTTACTTTTAAAGAAGTGGATAAACTTTAGTTGAGTAAACTGAACAAATCTTAAGTGTATAAATCAATTATCTTGTACACATTTGTGGACTACTGATGCTACCACTTAAGTTTAGATTCAAAAGATTTCCATCATACCTCAGGATCATCCAGTACACCTTCCTAGACAATACCTAACCTTCCCCAAAGTAACCGCTATCCTGACTTCTTTTTTTTTTTTTTTTAATGTTTATTTATTTTTGAGAGAGAGAGAAAGACAGAGTGTGAGCTGGGTAGGGGCAAAGAGAAGGAGACAGAGAATCTGAAGAAAGCTGCAGGCTCTGAGCTGTCAGCACAGAGCCTCATACGGGGCTCGAACTCACAGAGCTGAGATCATAATCTGAGCTGAAGTCGGAGGCTTAACTGACTGAGCCACCTAGACACCCCAACCACTATCCTGACTTCTACTACAGGATTAGTTTTACCAGTAACTGAAGTTCACATAAATAGAATGACATAGTATTGGTGGTCATGAGATTTTCCATGCTGTTTCTTGTATCAGCAGTTATTTTATTATTGTTGGTATTGCTGTGTAGTACCCCATAGTATAAACAAATCATAACTTATCTACTCTCCTATTGGCAGACATTTGGATTGTTTCCAATTTTTACCTATTGTGAACAAAACTGCTATAAATGTTCATATACACATTTTTTGGTGGACACATGAATTGATTTCACTTAGGTATATATCTGATAGTGTAATTCTTGACCCATAGACTCATGAAACATGTACAATTAGAGTGATGCACCCAAAGGTTCATATACATCTCACATCTTGGTGCTTTATTATTAATCTCATAACATGTGTGTGTGTGTGTGTGTGCACACATTCATAGTATTTTGCAAAGATAACTTTATCAATAACTAAAATAAGGCAAAGCAAGAATAATCTCATTGAAAGAAAATAAAACCCTCAAAATGATTCAATATATAGGAACTAATAAGAAATGAAAGACTTATGGAGAAGTTCATGATAAAGTTTATGTAAAGACCTTAAAAGTGGGAAGACACACTGTGCTTTTAACTGGAACACTTCATGTCATACAAATGGCAATTATCACCTAATTTCTAAAATGATTTCAAATATCGTCCCTTCAGAATGTTCTTGAAACACAGCAAATGGTTCTAAAGTGTATGTGGAATAACAAATGTGTGAAAAGAGCCAATAAATAGTATCCAAAAAATAATAATAATGAGATGGGAACTCCCAGCTGGATATAAACAATAAATTATCCAGTAAATAGTTTGAAACATTTGGCTCTGCAGTTAGGAATAAAATGTGATAGCCTTACCTCAAACTCAACAATAAATTCCAGATGGATTAAAGACACAAATGCAAACATATTAATCCAAGAGTGTGAAAGACTACAGAAAAATGTAGCTTTATAATTTTGGAATAGGAAAGGCTTTTCCAAGCATGCCATAAATCTTGAATACCATAAAACAAAGGTTAAAATATTTAAAACTACATAAAGACAAATGGCAAACTAGGGAAAATGTTCTGCAACACATATGACAAAGTATTAATAGTCTTAATATAAAGAGCTTCAACAAATCAATAAAGAAAAGACAAAGAATCCAAAAGAAAAATAAGTTAAAAAAACAAACAAGCATGAAAATGTATTTTACAATGGCAGAGTTAAAGTACACAATAGATATACATTTACCCTCACTAATAATGCATGGAATACAAATTCAGGCATTAAGAAGACAATGATTTTTTTTTTACATGTACAAATATTTATAACACTTTCTTGCCAAGGTTATAGGAAACAGAGACTGATAATTACTTGGAGATAATGTATTTGAGTACAATCTCTCTGTAGGGTAAACTGAAAAAATCTATTTAAATGCATTGGTTCAGATAGAGCAAATCCACTTCTGGGACTTACCCCATGTAACATTCTAACAAATGTTATAACATAGTTATAAGAGGGGGGAATGTTAATAAGGGGAAATAGCTAAATAAATAAACATTATGTGACTGTTAGACAGGAGCTGGATAGATAGATGGAAAAGATAAAAGCAACTTCCAGAAAAACTTCTAGGTTTATATGTATTGTGAATTCTGGGCTAAACAATTTACATGGATCATCTCATTTAATCTTCAGAACACTGATCATTTAGTATATCAAAACATTTATTACAAAGATATTTTCCTTCAGGGTGACTCGATGGCTCAGTGAGTTAAGCATCCAACTCTTCATTTCAGATCAGGTCATGATCTCACAGTTCATGGGATTGAGCACTGCACTGACAGAGCCTGCTTGGAATCCTCTTGTTCTCTGCCCCTCCCCTGCACATGAACTGGCACATGTGTGTTCTCTCTCTCTCAAAATAAATAATTAAAAAAAACCCAAATATATCTTCCTGGGGTGCCTGGGTGGCTCAATTAAGCATAGGACTCTTGATTTTGCCTTAGGTCATGATCCCAGTGTTGTGGGATCGAGTCCTGCATTGGGCTCTGTGCAAGGCATAGAGCTTGCTTAACATTCTCTCTGTCCCCCGTCTCTCATGTTTGCACTCTCTTTCTCAAAAAAAAAAAAAATAATAATAATAAAACAATTAAACAATAGTAATTAAATCATTACATCACTACTGGATGAATATATAGCCTCATCAATACAATAGAATAGAGTCCAGTAGGGGTGACTGGGTGGCTCAGTGAGCTGGGTGTCCCATTCTTGATTTCAGCTCAAGTCATGATCTTATGGTTCTTAGGATTGAGCCCAGTGTTGGGCTTTGTGCTGACAATGTAGAGCCTGCTTGGGATTCTCTCTCTCTCTCTGCCCCTCCCCTGCTTGCTCTCTCTCTTTCTCTCTCAAAATAAATAAATAAACATCCAAAAAAAAAAAGTCCAATAAAGTACTCAAATGCTATAAGAATCAAGTATTAGATAAAGGCAGTGTTCAAATCAATTAGGAAAAGATAGATTAGTCAACAATGGAAATAATTCAAGAAAAATCTAATTGTATCCATACCTCACACTTTGTGCCAAAGTAAATCCCAATGATCATGTATTTAGCAAACATTTAGCAAACATCTGAAAACAAGCAAAGCACTTGATATCAGAAAAATACAAAAGAAGACACAGAAAAATACATTTATAATCTGGGATTACATAATACTCCTCAATATGACACTAAACTCAAAACCACATAAAATACAGATTTATTTGGCTTAAAATGTAATTGAAACTTTCCTCATCACAAATTAAAATAATAAAACTGAAAGGTATGTGTCAAATTAGAAAACAAATAAATACCTCACATCATAGACAAAAGATGAAAATAGAAAAATATATAGAAAAATAAAATATGTCAATAATATAATAGTTTATAGGAAAAGAAATGTAAACTGTTCTTAAGCTTAAAATAAGAGGTTCATAGGGACGCCTGGGTGGCTCAGCAGGTTGAGCATTGGACTCTTGGTTTTGGCTTAGATCATGATTCCAGGGTCTTGGGATTGAACCCCATATTGGGCTCTGTGCTGATCACGGAGCCTGCTTAAGATTCTCTCTCTCTCTCTCTCTCTCTCTCTCTCTCTCTCCCCTCTGCCCCTCTCTCCCACTCAAGCACTCTCTCTCAAATACAAAATAAGAACAAATAAAGAAAATTCTAAAAAAAAAAGAAAGAAAGCAAAGAGGCTCATAATAAGGGAAGTGGAAACTAAATCTATCTTAAGATACCATTTCTGACCCATGAGATTGGCAAAAATCCAAAACTTTGACAACTACTCTTGGCAGGACCGTGGAAACACAGACATTCTTCCATCACTGTTTGTGGGGAATTCTTTATACCCAGCCAGACTAGACTTCTTTCATGTCCTTCCTTAGGAACTTCCCCTGAAGTTTTCTTCGTGCCATGCCCAGGAACTCCTATTTTATTCGTGAGAGCCAAATTTAACATCACCTTCAGAAGGAAGTCTTCTCTACCCTTACCTCCCACCCCTAATTGTTCTGCCATAAGTGCTCATAATCCCCTTTCATAGCATCTCTCATAAATGGTATTTATTAACCTAGGATTTTTTTCCCCATTCAAATCCAAGATTTATGAGATGAGTAAAATTAGCTATCATCTCCTCCAATACTAGCCACCTGCTTGGTACAATTGTACTGAAATTAAAGAATACACTTTTACTTGTGTGCACCATTTAATTCACTTCTCTTAGTCTCTGTTTCCTCAAGAAAATACATGTCTTTGGGATATTGTGACTACTGATACTCTAAAGCACATAAACCTGGATCCAGAGTAAACCCTCAAAAAAACGGGAAGATATTCCAAATTTAATTATGATATCATTATCAGTGCAGCATGTTTCTGGTTGACATCTGATTGGTCAATAGTTGCCAAACATCAGTTATCCTTATCTCTGCCTCACTAGTGTTCCAAGAGCTTTGCTCTCTCGAAACTCTTATTTACTTAATTTTTCTTTACTGTGACTGACTTCTTAAAATTAACTGTCTGTTTTAACCTCATACCAAATTAATCTCCACAAATTATTAGTTTTTGTAATATATTTTTTGCAATAAATCATTATCTAATAAAAAAATGTTTTTGGTGACCAACTAAAATCACCATGAGAGGGGCTACTTGACTCAGTCTTTGGAAATTGCTGAGATAGATAATCGCTTCATGTTTATTATTTTCTTTCCATGCATGTCTCAATTGCACCTATGAAAGTTATTTATCTCTGTGTTTATCTTCATCATTAACTGGGATCTCTAAGGGCAGGAATTGTGACTGTAAATCCTGTTGCCAGTGATTACCAAGATACTTTCCCAGAACAGCAGCTCAGTAAAGGTTTGCTAAATGAATTAAACAGCTTTTGAGTACCTACATTGATTAAGGAATGTGCTAGAGTGTTGGCAGAATTCAAAGAATATATTATGAGTATATAGTTAATTTTCATGAGTGTTAATAGTAGTAAAGATAAATAACATTCAGTTCAAAATTACACTCAAGCTATACCTTAAAAAACAAGGTGTGAATTATTAACAGGTGTGTGTTAATGCTTGTATTTTCTGGCATATAGGTTATGTATATGCTTTGTATAAAACTCAAAAGTACCGACATGGTTGCAATGACAAGTAAATCTAATCTCTGTTTCTGTTCTCCCAGTTTGTCTACCCAGAAATAATATGGTACCAGTTTATCCAGGGCACCACCACCTGGAGATATTCTATGCATACAGAATTAAGATTCTGATTTAAGGTATAAGGAAATGCTGGTAAAAGGTATTTTAGGAAGAGAGGATTGTAAATGCAAAGCCAAGAAGGTGGGAAAGTGAGAAAAAGGTAATGACTGAAATTATAATAGAATAGAAAATAGTGAAAATAAGTTGATGGTGTATACTGTTCCTGGAAATCCATAGAAATGGCAATACAAATGTTTTTAAAATATGAGGATAATTAATAAGACATATTTATTTCATTTACATTTCTTTTTTCTTTTTCTTTTTTGAGCTTGGGCATAATATAATTTTATTCTGGTATCAGGAAAAAGAAGAAAATTATCTTAACAAATTTATATCATTCAGCCATAAAAAAGAAACAAAATCTTGGTATTTGCAACAACATGGATGAATCTAGAGTGTAATGCTAAGTGAAATAAGTCAGTAAGAGAAAGACAAATACCATATGATTTCACTCATATGTGAAATTTAATAAACAAAACAAAGAAAGGGATAAAAGAAGAAAGAAACCAAAAATCAGACTCTTAACTATAGAGAACAAACTAGTGGTTACTGGAGGAAAGGTGGGTAGGGGATGAGTGAAATAGGTGATGGACATTAAGAACACACTTATCATGACAAGCAGTGAGTCACGCATAGAATTGTTGAATCACTATATTGTACATCTGAAATAAATATAACACTGTATGTTAACTACACTGGAATTAAAATAAAAAAGGAAATACTCAGGGTGGCTCAGTCTGTTAAGCATCCAACTCTTGATTTCAGCTCAGGTCATGGTCTCATGGGCTCAGAATCCGATCTGAAGCAGGCTCCAGGCTCCAAGCTCTCAGCACAGAGCCCGATGCGGGGCTCAAACCCATGAACCGTGAGATCATGACCTGAGCTGAAGTCAGACTCTTAACCAACTAAGCTACCCAGGTGCCCCTCACATCAATTTTAAATGCAAATAAGACTGCATATTTGAAATTATTTTTATTGTAAATTAAAAAATAATTAGAGAGCCAAACCTTAGAGTTAAGTCAAGAAGTTAGGGCTCAAATAAAAATGCTAGAGTATGGATAGATTTAGAAATTTAAGAATAAAAATCTCAAATTTGATGGATTAATTTAAAAATTATCATAGTAGAGTTTTCAACAGGTTTTATGAACCCAAGAGAACAAAGGAGATAGTGTAGACGAAGCAGGACAAAGAGAGATAACCTGAATAGAGTCATCCAACCTTTGGGTGTAGAGGTTTCAAGAGCAAGATCTCAATCATGATCATAAAGATTTGGGTCTTCTTGACTCTGTGGTAGAATGTGCTAGAATGGGAGGGAGAATCAAATGTGGAGCTCCATTTGGGATATGTTCAGTTCCAGATGATTTTAAGATTTATAATTAGAAATAGCTGAGAATGAGAATCAAGGATGGGGGAAAGCAGATGGATTGGGGTTTGAAATTTGGTTGGTGTTTCACTCACACATAAGGTGACTATGTGATGACCAACCAAGGTCAGGCCCACAGGAAGAAGATGCTCCTTTTGGGATAAAACCTACAAGAGAAGCCAATGAAGATAGAACAGCAACAAATGGATTAGGGAGAAAACAAGGACTTGAGAGACAAAGCAATGAGGGAGGTGAGTTTTGTAAGGATAAATACAATTAATGGGGTCATTGTGCAGGGTGAAGAGGGGATAGATAAAAGGAAAATCAGTCACTAGTTGTGCCATCTGAGATATTTGCTTTAGAAAGGCACATTTTGGAAGGGTTCTGAGAATAGGAGGCATTTTATTAGAAGTTACACAGTGAGCTACCGGGGAAGACAGAAAGAAAGTAAAGTAGAAATATAGATTTTTATGAAGTTAAAATAGAAATGACCTAAGGAATGTTTGTTTCATACATTTCTTGCAGATCAGTTAGCTGAGCTAAAGTATCTTAACTTGAATGTGCTTTGTGGTGTATCAAGAGGCTTGTAATTACTGGGATAATATTCCACACACTATACACTAGTACTGTATTTAATGTGATTATTCTCCTTGTTCTGTTGATTGAATTAAATTCCTTTCTATTTTATTGAGCTGTCTAATTGCTCCATTATAATTTCTATGTATTCCCCAAAAGACTAGTTTCCTTATGATAGAATACAATGCAATAGCCCACGGAGATAAGCAAAGCATAGGCATATTATCCTTCCTTTACTTGAAGTAGAAATGTATTTGTTTTTGTGTTAAAATTAGATTGAATAGGGAGATGAATTCTATTAAATTAGACCACAGAGAACTTACATGAATATGGATGGAGGGAATGTTTGTTAGGTGACTTTCCAGTTGTGTCCTGAAATCTGAGAGGAGAGATGCTTAGCAAAATTTCTTTGGGGAAGTGCCAGGAGGTGGCCTGAGTCATTGCAGTGTCCTTGAACATTACAGTTCTTGGAAAGCTTGGGGGCATTGGGTGTCTGTGCAATTGATCTGATATAAAAGGAGAGTTCAGTTTTGTCCATTGCTAGCTTGAAGGATCACATCTATGAGCAAGAAAGATGGCTTTGTTAGCCATATCTGAAGGTGACCAGCAATTACTTAGCTGTTAATTTTTTTTAACTATATAATTAAATCTACAGGCTTTGAATGTGGGTACAGGTTTTGCTGAATAGCTCAAGAATATCTGTAAGGAGAGAAAAAAAAAAAGCTTACTCCCACATTCTTGACTTGAATGAATGTTAACTTCCCATTTGAGAGACAGAGCCTCAAGTTAATTTGGAGAAGATGACCAAAATCAAAGGGAAACAAAGAAACTCGTCTCACTTTCTGTAATTAAAGGTGAAGTGAATACAATGTGAAACCCAAAAACCATCAGGAGCAGTGGAAATGACTCTGTCAGCAGAACCAGAGCCCTTGTGTGCTCTCTTTTCACTTCCAGGAGTACATGGCTCATTAAGTGCTTCCCAAAGAGAAAGGGACAGACCATTGCTGGGAAATATAAAGAGCTAGTAGTTCCTGCAGGCTAGCAGAACATGTCATTTACAAGAATGTACAAACTGGAAAGCGTATTCTCTTGAAATCAGAATTGTCAGTCTCTCTCTCTCTGTGTATATATATCCTTTCTGTAGATAATGGTTTTGTTTGTTTGTTTGTTTGAAATCAGAACCTTCCTTTAGCTAGAGGTATGCTACTAATTTAACTAATTTTGTTGTTGTTGCTGGCGGTGGTCATTCAATTCAAATCTAAGGAAGTACAATCATTTGGTTATGGTGGTCTGCTTATTTACTCTCCTATTTATCAAGAGAATTGTTTCCCACTATTTGCTCTGGTTGTTATTATTGTGATTTTTATTTTCGTGAAATCCGGGTTTTCACATCTATAAATTCTGATTTCTTCTGGCTTCAGTTTTTCTGTAACAAGATCAGGGATCTTTGGACAGTCTTCAGCTTTGAAGTCATATTTGTGGTTAGATAGACTAGCCAGAGAGTGCCCTAAGGTTGGCCTGCTCACATATAAACTCAACACAACTTGTTTGCTTTTCTTATACTGAATAAATAGTATTGACTTCTGCAAAAGACAGTCTTTTATTCTTACAAATTTGAGGAGTGTTAGATATAGAGACTTGATGCAATATATACTTGAAAAGTAATCCAGAAAAATGTGGAGTCAGAAGTAAGTCAACCTGAATAAATCTTTATTCAAAATGGATAGTTTTACTTTTATTTATTTTTAAAGTTTTTAAATTAATTTTGAGAGAGAGAAAGCACAAGAGGGGGAGGGGCAGAGAGCGAGGAGAGAGCGAGAATCCCAAGCAGGCTCCACGTTGCTAATGTGGAGCTCTATATGGGGGCTTGAAATCATGAACCATAAGATCATGACTTGAGCCGAAGTCCAATGTTTAACTGAACCACCCAGATGCCCCTAAAATGGATATTTTTATTTATTCACTGTAATGTTTATTTATTTTTGAGAGAGAGAGAGACAGATTGCGAGAAGCAGAGGGGCAGAGAGAGAGGGAGACACAGAATCCAAAGCAGACTCTAGGCTCTGAGCTGTCAGTGCAGAGCCCGACACAGGGTTCCAACCCATGAACTGTGAGATCATGACCTGAGCCGAATTTGGACACTTAACCCATTGAGTCACCCAGGCACCCTAAAATAGATATTTTTAAAAAAGAAATCCTCGTTTAACCTTATCAAAGTTATTACCTAACATTTTCTTGTTAGGTAAAAGTTCATTGTGTATGTTTTCAAATATTCTCTAATTATTTAATGAGTTATTTAAAAACTTTTTTAACATAAATGGAATTACACTATATAAAGGGTTCTGAAACTTGCTTTCTTTACTAAATAAATCTTGCCCAGGATTCTGTATGCATATGAAGAGATCTACTTAATGGACTTTAATGCCTGCATAGTATTTATATTTTAAATGTTCCACAGTAAATTGAGCAAGTCCTCTCTTTTTTAAAAAAAGGTATATATATATATATATATATATATATATATATATATATATATATACACACACACATATATATAATTGTTTATTTTATTTTATTTAATTTTAATTTTATTTTATTTTAGAAAGGGAACATGGGCAGGAGAGAGAGGCAGAGGGAGAGGGAGGGAGGGAGAGAGAGAGAGAGAGAGAGAGGGAGAAAGAGATTGAGAGAATCCCAAACTGGCTCCACATTCAGCACAGAGACTGACACAGAGTCACAACCTGAGCTGAAATCAAGAATCGGCCACTCAGCCGAATGAGTCACCCAGGTGCCTGAGAATGAATCCTTGGTTGTTTTTACATTTTTGTGACTATAAATATTCCTGTTTTGAATATCCTTCTATATCATATTTATGAACTTGACAAGTGACTGTAGAATATTTCTAGTTGTAGAATTGGTGAGGCCACAAAGGAAAATGCCAATTTTAGAATCTAAGTTTTGAAATGTGTTGATATTTTACTCTACTTGCAATTTTCTGATATTTAAAGATATAGCCTCAAGAAGCTATTAACTACATTTATTGGAATCAATAAAATCTCATTTACAATCATTAGGTAATAATCTCTTATTTGAATAAAAAATAAAACATGAGTTTTGTGAATGTGGTAAAAACATTTTATTTTACACACAGATGATGAAATTACATCTCAATTTAATAATAGGGTGTCTATTAAATTTAATAGTAGGGCAACTAAATATTATATGGCTCCTAATGTGATATAATATAAAGTATAGTAAGACTTATAAAATGCACTTGCCAAAGATATTTACCCTGTAGCTAATGAAATCTTTCCATCTCTTGTTCACGTTACAGAAATACACGTGATAAAGAAAGTTGAATGATATCACGCGGAAACAATTAGACAAAATCTAGAAAGTGGAAAACTATAGCAACTAGATCAGATTCTTCAATATGATTTTAGAATAAAGAGAAGGGAACTCTTCTAAATTAAAATATACCCTCAGAGACTTAACAACAAAATGGGAAAGCTTGTCTTTTACTGTGTTTTGGTTTAAACAAATATCTTCTTATGCCAGAAAACAAAGTCATGCTCAAAAACCAAGGAGCTAGGAGGAGTCAACTTGAAAACACTCTTGCTTGTGAAATTTGGGACGATTTGAACACCCAAATGAATAATAACAGAAATATATCAGAAAAAGTGAATAAAATAAATTCAAGTCAAGGGAATTAAGATATACAAACTTCTAGTTACAAAATAAGTAAGTCATGGAGTTGAAAATACAGCATAGGGAGTGTAGTCAGTAATATTGTGATAATGTTGTTATATGACAGATGGTGGCTACATTTGTCACGGTGAGCACTGAGTCATGGATAGAATTGTTGAATCTATATGTTGTACACCTGAAACTAATATAACTTGTATGTTAATTATACTTCAATTTAAAAAATAAATAAAATAAAGTAAAAAATTCATGACTCCCCTCTGGCAGGAAAAAAAAATTAAAGGGAAAGAGGGAAAAAGAGTCCTTTTTTGAAGAAAAATTCCAACTAATGATATATATTTCAAAAATCATACAATTTGAAGAGAAACCAGAGTGTTTAATCATCATATTATAACCACCATCATAATAATTTATTCTGACAACCACCATCAATGAGCTAAAACCTACGAGTGAAAGATTACTGGGGAACATGATAGTCACCTAGTGTCAAATTATCAGACAAAAGAGAGCTTATCATTTACAAAGATAAAAGAATATTTCTCAATGATGAAATTCGGAAGACATAATTTTAACCAAATAGTCAAATTTAACATCCTCAATAATAGGACAAACTGATATAAGCTTCCTCATGTGACAAATTGAGAAGGACATATCACATGAGTGGTGTTCCTGCCTGAAATGTTTATCCTGAATCTAATTATGAAGAAACCATCAGACAAATTCAAACTGAGGGGTATTTTCCAAAACAACTGCTCTTTTAAAAGATTGAGGTCATAAAAGACCTAAAAAACAAAAAAACATCTCCCCCCAAAAAACAAACTAACAATCCTAGATTAAAGAGATGGGGCAACTACATGTAATGTGTGTACTTTGATTAAATTTTGGGTTAGAGAAAACAACAACAAAAAAACCTAGCTATGTTAGGGCAAATGGGAATATTTAAATATAACAGTATATTTAATAAATATGTTATGTTACATTTATATTTCCTTTTTAAAATATTTCTCAAGTTTATTTTTGAGAGAGAGAGAGCACACACATGCACATGTACTGAAGCAGGGAAGGGGCAGAGAGAGGGACAGAGAGAATCCCAAGCAGCCTCAGCACCCGTCACCGTAGAGCCTGATGTGGGGCTTGAACTCACAAACCGTGAGATCATGACCTGAGCTGAATTCAAGAGCTGGACGCTTAACTGACTGAGCTACCCAGGTGCCCCACATCTATATTTCCGGAATGTGAAATCTGTGATGTGGTTATATGAGAAAATATAATAATCCTTGGGAAGTGCCCGCTGATGTATTTAGAGAAAAGTATCATGATGCCTGTGATTAATACTCAAATGGTTCATCCCTTCCTCTGGCTCTGCCAAACATGTGGTTATATATATGTATATATGTATATATGTATATATGTATATATATGTATATATGTATATATATATATGTATATATATATATATAAATGTGTCTGTGTTTATGTGTGTGTAGAGAGAGACAGACAGTATGCAAATGAGCAAGATATTAACGATTAGTTCTCTATGAAAAGTAAATAAGGAGTTCACTAGAGCTGCCATAATAAAAAACCACAGAATGATGGCTTAAACAACAAGGATCTATTTTCTCACAGTTCTGGAGGCTGAAGTGCAAGATCAAGGTGTCAGCAGGGTGAGTTTCATCTGAGGCCTCTCTTTTTGGCTTGTAGATGGCTGCCTCCTTTCTGCCTCTTCCCGTGGTTGTCCTTCTGTGCATTTACACCTTTGGTGTCTTTGTGGGTCCAAATTGCCTCTTATAAAGATACCAGTCTGATTGGATTAGGGCCCATCCCAATGGCCTTCTCTTAACTTGCTCATTAATTAATTAATTAATTAATTAATTCTCAAGTTAGCTAAAATACAGTATTTCCTAGTCTTGCCTTCAGGAGTAGAACCCAGTGATTCATCACTTACATATAACACCCAGTGCTCATCCCAACAAGTGCCCTCCTTAATGCCCATCACCTATTCCCCACCCCCCCATCAACCCTCAGTTTGTTCTCTGTATTTAAGAGTCTTTTATGGTTTGCTCTCTCTCTGTTTTTATCTTATTTTTTCCACCCTTCCACTAATTAAAACTCTATCTTCAAAAACAACCACATTCTGATGTACTAGGGGTTAAGTCTCCAATACATAAATTTTGGAGGGATGCAATTCAGCCCATAGAGATGGTATTCACTGGATTGTTCTGGTTACTTTCCTGTAGGTTTGAACATTTTCAAAATAAAAAGTTGGTGGAGAAATGAGGACCTAGCTGGTTCCCATATACTTCTCTAAAATCAAATTATTTTGAGAATGAGAAACATTTTCATATGTACTATTAGCTAAATTACTTATACAAACTTTATAAGATGCTATATAGAATGAACTTTGTTGTTCTTCCAGAAGCTGGACTATGTTAGTTACGTTTTGTCAGTCCTGTCTGGGAAAGGAAAATAACATACCAACAATCTTCCTAACACCTCTGTCCTCTAAATAAAAGCATTCTAGAAAGTGAAGCACAGGTTTGAAATTGAAAATGAAAAACTCCCCTATTATCTTTTCTGAAAAGTCATTCCTTCATTAGCTTATTAAATTTAACATCTCATTGAAAAAGGATATTCTTAATGTAACACAGGTCAACATTATGATACTGCTAATGGTTATAATCAGTCTTCAGATTTTAAAACATATTACTATTTACTTTTTTCCAATTATAATTTAGCTATAAGATAAATGAATATAATTGCATTCATCTTTCATTTCTAATTCCTCTTGATATTTTTCAGTCCTAAGGCTTTTTCACCTCAAGCTGTGATTTGTCAGGTTTTATAACCTCTGAGTATTGTCAGTGTTGTGTATGTGTGGATAGGAAATCTCTAGGGGAAAATCCAGGTTCTGTAGAAAAAGGCAATGGTGATTCAGGAAGTGCTGTTCATTCCTCTGAGTGAATATTGACCCAATGACCCCACACAAGAGGGGCTATCTTTTTGAAAATGACATAAAACAGAGGTCTTAACTTTAGTAGGAGATTCTTTCATAAAAAACCTCCAGGAACGACCTCAGTTTCAGATTTCATGAGAAGTCTTAAATTTTTTTAAATGTATATACAGAAGTTTTAATACTTCAGAAGAGGAGAGGAATTTTACTGAGTTGCAAAGATATCTTTATTGCCTGATTGCTTTTTCAAAAGGAATGCTTTTTTTTTTACATGGTTTTAAGGTTAGACATTTTTCATTTAAAAATATCTCATAAATAAAGGTATACGTGAAATAAAAATTCATTCATAATCCTACCATCCTGAGATGCGAATTATTATTTAATCAATATATTATTCTATCGTCCAGTAAATAAAGAAAAATAATGAAGCATTTATCCTTTTTTTTTTTGTAGGAATTGTACTTCAGGAATTACTCTATCAGCACAGGATAACTAAAAAATTAATTCTTAATTTATTTGTTGTGAATCTTTCTTATATATTAATTAATATATTTAAAGTTATTTCCCCCTAGATACTGCTCTGTGTTCCACAAATATTAACATGGGATGTTTTTGTTGTTTAATTCTAAATTGTTTGAAATTATTCTTACTTTGCTCAGAACAAAAAATGACCAAGTATTATTCTTTCAGGGGCAATTGGATATCTTTCTCTGGTTTTGTGTATTCAACCAGGATCAAATCTTGTCTTTGAAACTTTGAAGACACAAACCATATACATGTTACTTTCTTCTGGTATGCAGCTCTTTGCTTTGCTTCTTTTCCTTTTTTAGATTATTGGACTCATTTCCAGACTCCCTATTTCTCCAGTTTCCTTGTCCATTTCTTCCTTCCGATGTATCTCATTTAGGCTCATTATACTTGGATAGCACCAGATGTTCCAAATTTATTTGGCATTTTATACTGTCAAAACTCCTAGTTGCTTAAACGCCTACATTTGAGTTAGCTGCTGCCCCCAAAAAGTGATCAGAAAAAGTAATTTATATAGGGTATGAAAGACTTGTCATTTAAATAAATTTTCCTAGGCACCATTCCCTGTGTTAGCAAGGCAATTTGGCAACTCAGTTACTGTCATATGTAACTACATAATCCAAAAGGATTATTTGATTTTTGTGAAATGCTCAGGTAATATTTGACTTATAAAATGTATATACTTTTCCATAGAGGGTATTATATAAAATGTAATAGTATTAATATGAATTATTTCATTTTCTTCCTTCCAAAATTGTGTCATTTTCTTTCTTAAGGTAATGAAGGTTTAGAATGAACCTACCATATGAGCCAGTGGATGGAGCCAACCACTCTGTGGTGTCGGAGCTTGTGTTCCTGAAATTCTCCAATTCCAAGGAGATCCAGCTTCTTTTTTCTTTTTTTCTTTCCTTCTCTTTTGTATCTAATGGGAAATGTCCTCATAATGGTTACTGTGACCTCTGACCCTTACTTACATTTTCCCATGTGTTTTCTCTTAGCCAATTTCTCCATCACTGATCTGATATCTTGCTCCATTGCAGTACCCAGGATGATTTGTGATCTTTTTAAGAAATGGAAAGTCATATCCTTTGGGGACTATATAGCTTGGGTCTTCTTTAGCCATGCCGTTTTGAAGGCAACAAGATGTGCTGCTCATAGCCATGGCCTTTGACAGCTATAGGGCCATATGTAAGCCTCTCTACCCATGAATGTGCATTTTGATTTTAGTGGTTGCCTAGACCATTGGTCTCATTCACTCATTGGGCCAATTGGCTTCTGTGGTAAACTTGCCTGTCTGTAGCCCTTAATGTATTAGACCAGCTTTTACTGTGACATACCTTGGCTCATCAAACTTGCCTTCACAGACACTTATAACTGAAGTTCACAGGCACTGCTAATCGTAGGTTTGTTTCCTTGGTTGCTTTCTTCTTGCTCATCCTTTTACATCTTCATCTTGGCCACCTCTGGAGGTTCAGCCAAGGCTCCTTTTACTCTATCATGAGCTCATTGTACTGTCCTGATTTTATTTTTTGCCTACTGATTTTTTTCTATGTGTGGCCCTCTCCTTCAACATATCTGGATGAATTTCTAGCCATATTTGATGTAGCTTTAACTCCTTTTCTAAACCCAGTCATCTATACATCTACACATTCAGGAACAGAGAGATGGAGATGGCATCAATGAGGAGAGGATTCAGTCAGCTTACGGGTGTTAGAAAAATAAAAATCACTAAATGGTTTTATTGAAATTTCCAGGTGACTATTGATACATTTTTCTGTCCCTAGTAGCCTATCCTCATGAGGAAGAGATCTTTGTAAGATCTTACTTTATTCTTTCTGTTGGAACATATTTCTCTCTCTCTTCATTTGGCTTGACTGTTTTGGTTTCTAGGCATTAGATAAAATGTCCACGTCTTCCCTTGTGGAAGTGGTGGCCTCATGTAAGAGATGAACATTACTGTTCAACCTTGCCCTAGCTCTTGGTTGTCTCTCAAACCCCTGTGATTGTCGGAGCAGCCCATTTTATTTTTAATAGCTTCCAGGAGTTGAGAATGTACCAAAGCCTGTCAGTGTGCCAATGGGGAAGATCTCAGCATCTAGAGTCAGGCTGACTGGGAGCCAGATCCTCAGGCAGCACCTTTTACAGTAGGCCGATATAGACAGTCCAGTGGGACTGGAACCCTGCGAACCACCAGTGCCGGGCAATAGAGTTGTCCCCTGGGCAACAGTCACAGACCTCGGGGCTCCGGATGAGTGTATAAGCTCCTGTCTGGGACATACTGGTAAGCTGTAGCAAGGCGGCAGGAGAGACAAAGACGGGGGGCACCAGCCTAGCGTTTCCTGAGAGCACGAGAGCACAAAGATTTGCAGGTGTTTACCAGTGAGTCAAACCTGAAGTCCGCCTCTCAGGCATAAGCTCCTGGACAAGCAAATAGGACTTTTTTTTACGGAAAGATTGGGGTATGTCAGTCTGTGCAATGTGGGGTGGGGAGGTGGGGTGGTAGCCTGCCCAGAATGATTTCTCTGATGGGTACAGCCCCCGGGGACCCAGGACCGTAAGCTCCCACCCGGCAGCCATCAGAGCCAGGCCCTCAAGGGGCACGCTCTGTGCGCAGCCGCAATGCCCTGCGCACCACACCCTTGAGGGAGCTCCGGCGGGAGATACTGGCTCCAGAGCCCAGGACGGGAGGCCGAAGACGGCGACCCGCCAGGACCTCCCTCCCTGGGGACAGCCCCAGCGACTTCCAAATGCGTGCGAAATCATATGGCTGTCGCTCAGGCCGAAGCTCCGAGACAAGGAAAAAGCAAATGAGCGTCTCCCACACGGAGCCTGCACGCCCCTCGCTCCTCAATGAGCCGCTTCCGCGCTGGGCACTGAGGCCGGTGAGTCCAAGCGCGCGAGCTCTTTAAGGGCTGTTTGCTCAGATTATAGCCTCCTGGCTCTCCTCTCGTGGACAAAGTCTGCTTGCTTTTCAAAGCTAGATGTTTTGGGGGGCGGGCATGCAGGTGCAGGTCTTAAAAGTTGGGGTGATGGTCGTGGTCTTTGAAGCCTTCGCTCCTCAGAGAGAAGCTCAGGGTTTACGTTCCCTCCCAGTCGTCGCGGCGGGGATAGGGGGGTTTATGACTTGATTGTGCCCCAGCCTCTCCTACCTGCTCAGATGTGGACCTTCTCTTGTTGTTGTTGTATCTCTTGTTGGCTTAGGAGTCGGTCTACCAGTTCTAGGGTTTTTTTCTGAGAACGGATAAGGTGTTTTGGTGGGAAGATGTGGGCTCAGTGGCCTTTTGTGTCGCCATCTTGAACTGGAACCCCTCCGGAGCTTTCTAATAGCATGTTGTTAATTTTCTAGGTAATATCTTAAATCAATTACCTACCTGTTTGTGATTTTGAATTGATTGCTTTATCAGCAGATGCAGTGTATATGATGTTGATCTTCAGAATGTATTGAGGCTTTCTTGTGTCCTTAACTACACGCACAAATTTTAATACTTCATGTGTGCTTGAAAAATTAATGTTTTTTTTCCCCTGTGTAGTGAGTATAAAATTCTACATCTAATATTTCAAACATTATTTTTAAGGGTTCTTTCTCAAATTTAGGCTCATCTTGAAAACCATACCTTTCTAACAAGTGTTTTTGTTGTATATTTTAATGAAAAATAGAGTCAGGCAAGTTTAGAAAAAAGAACAACCAGTCTTTAGCATATAATCTATTGATATAGTCACCACCCAGGACAGGGTTGACATTCATAACTATTCTTAATCTATACCTATTGGATTCCCACCCACTCTCTAGCTCATTAGCTTCCAGAGCTGATCATATATCCAATTTATTGCTTTTCCTAATCTCTAGAGATACATAATGAATTCTAACCAATTTTAAATGATGTGGTGGGAAAAACCCTCTCTTCCTTTTAGTTCAAGTAAATTCTGTTTTAGCTAAACAACTCACCCAAAGGGTAGACACACAATGGGATAGTAATAATTGAATAACTGGATTTCTGAATCAAAGTGGAGTTTTAAATCCTATCACCCTATTGATCCATTTGATCTTACTGATGAACTAATAACTCAGTAATGTTTATTTGTGAGTAGTTGTTGGGTGATTTTGTATTTGTAGCAGAAAAGAGGTGGGGGAGAAGGTGCATAAGCAATTATTCTGAGAGGTTGAACCTCTCAAAGCAAACAAATTGGGTTTGTTCAAGTAGCATCTATTGCCATTATATGGAACATACTTTGAATAACTGTAATGATGAATAGTGTAGTCAACAGGAGGACTGTAATCTATGGTAGTTATTAATGGGATAATCATTATTTCCTTCCTTTTTTTTCCCCCTGGAGGTGGAGGAGAGTGAAAAAATTCACCTCTTTTCTCTGCCACCGATCTTTGCAAGAATGACTTTTTCATTGAATCTTTTATTTTTTTTTAAAAAATGTTAATGTTTATTTATTTTTGAGAGACAGAGACAGCATGAGTGGGGGAGGGGCAGAGAGAGAGAGAGAGAGAGAGAGAGAGAGAGAGAGGGAGAGAGGGAGAAAGAGAGAGAGGGAGACAGAATCTGAAGCAGGCTCCAGGCTCTGAATTTCAGCACAGAGTCCGACCTGGGGCTCAAACTCGGGAAATTCGAGATCATGACCTGAGCTGAAGCTGGTTGCTTAACTGACTGAGCCACAGGCACCCCATCTCATTGCATCTCGAGTGTACTTCCCAGTATGATGCCTGCCTGTATCATGGTAAGACAGCTTCCTCATAATATTCCCCATGAAGAGCTCAACGTTTTAAGTGATGGCAGTCATACTGGAATAAGCATGAGACACTTATTGTGGAGCCTTTGAACTCTCATTTGATGTATTGTTTCCCATCCATTCTGTTCATAGATTTATTATCATGCCATGCCATGCCGCAACTACCATTTTCAATGGGACTAGTACCCTGTACCCTCAGTTTAACTCCAGAGGAGTTGGTGTTGGGCCGCTTGTAGTTGTTATTGCTGTATCCCCAGTGGGGGCCCAGTGATGCTGACTCATATTTACCTTCTGGATCCATGTTATTCTTAGGGCTAGGAATCACCAACTTGCACTCCTTCCTTTCATTGGAAAGATCTGTGCTTTGCAGGACACGTTAACTTGACTGTTTAGAGAAAAAACACAGCATTTTCTTGTTCTAATTACAGTGATCACATATGACACTTTCAAAGTCAGAATCACTTGTTTTCTAGATTGGGATCAGCAAAAACATATCTCATCTCTGGGGAAGAACAACCAGATCAGTTTTTCTCCTGAAAAGGGGCTTTGTAGTATGAAGGCACTCTTTACCCAGATCATGCACATACACAATTGTTCAATAATAGGAAAATAGATAACATGGGATAATTACTGGACAGAAAATCACCATCAGAATTTTGTAGGAAGCTAGATGGCTAGGGTAGAGGCTTTTGGGAACAGGTTAGGGACTGCTTGGGATTACTGTTCTCATTTTAAACTGTAGTCTAACCTCACTAATAAAGAAAAACAAAAATATAGCATTATCTCTGAAACTTGGAATACTTAACTAGATTCCTGTCACCATTCCGGGTGGTATATGTGACCCTTATCAGTTATCTCTTGCTGTGTAATAAACCATTTGGAAACAGTTTGGATCATCACTTTGGGCTCTGCTGATAAGGACAAGTTTTTTCTTGCTCTTGGAAGGGCTCACTCATGCATTTGTGGTCAGTTGCTCATTCTGTGGTCAGTCAGTGGACTAGCTTGGGGCTGGTTTACCCAGGTGGCCTCACTCAGTTTTCTGGGAGTGGCTGTCTATAGGTAAGGGTACCTCAGGTCTCCTGCACTGGTCTCATCCTTTAGCAGGAATACCTGAATTCATACCAGCAAGACTCCAGCAACAGTAAGGAAGTGAACCCCTACTCCCACAAGCTCTTTTAAAGTGTGTGCATTATGTTTGCTAATTTCCCATTAGCAAAAGACAAGTTATAAGAAGCCAAGTCCAGATTCAAGGGTAGAAAAACGGTCTTTACCTTTTGATAACAGAAGATGCAAAATCACATTGGCAAAGAGGTATGCATGAAGAATGGGGAAAATATGTAGCCATTTTTGCTGACTTAGCTTGAATACAATAACCTTGAGAAAATAAGAAAGCTCAGGGAATTAAAGTTATTAATCTAAAATTAGACAGCAATACCTGGGGGTGACATTGGTGTCAAAAAAATGTATGTTGGTTTCCAAAGCCCATGTTCTTTTTCTTTTTTTTTTTAACATCATGCCACCAAGCCACAGAGCTATAGTAGTTGGAGGTACCTATTTTCTATCCATCCACCGCTATTTTTAAAACACACACACACAAGCAGTTGGTAATTTTGCAATGTGTAAAGATCTACACAGATATAATTTAAATTACCTGGAATCCCCTTCCATCTAAGATGTTTGATGATCCTGAGTTCCTTCTGAATAGAAGTCCTTAGTGGCTTCTGCATGTACATATATTCAGCAGTAACTAATGACACCATATTGTAATTTTCTATTAGACCATAAGTTCCATTGCAAGAATTCATTGTGCCATGTTGTATTTATCAGGTGCCTAACAGAGAAGCTTGTTTAAAGATGTTCGATATATGTTGGTTGAATAACTGAACTGTTAGCATTTATTTTCTTCACTTAAAGGTGTAACAGAAATATCTCAGGCAACAATGTTTAGTTAGTTGTAGCTGGTATTCTCTCATACATTAATACAAAGAACCCTATAATACACATAAAGTAAAGTCTGTTAATAGTGGAAAAGAGACAAATAGCCTATAGAGAGGAATTACATATAATTTACATAAATACCTCCCCCCCCCTCAATGAGCAAGGTTTAACTCCTCTCTCCTTTGAGTAGGCCCATGCTTGGTGACTTGTTTTTCAAATACTAGAGTATGGAAAAGAAATAAAATAAGGAGTAATTTTGTAGGGAAGGAACCTGGCAAACATTTCTCAGCCAGGAGCTTATGGTGGACATTGTCAGCAATGTCATGTTGATAGCATGTATTCTGATATGATCAGAATGGCACTTCATCTTGATCTTCCTCCTCAAAACCCGTAACTCCAGTCTAATCATGAAAAAAAGACCAAACCAGAATTGAGAGACTGTCTGTAAAATGCCAGGCCTGTACTCCTCAAAACTGTCAAAGTCATCAGAAACAGGGGAAGTCTGGGAAATTGTCCCAGACCAGAGGAGGCTGAGACTTGACAACTAAATGTAATGTGGGATCCTGATAGGATTCTGAATAGAAAAAGGACTTAGGGAAAAACTATTTTCTTAGTCATTTCGGACTTTAACAACTCACCATAGACTGGGTGGCTTAAACAACATTTATTTCTCACCGTTCTGGAGGATGGGAATCTGAGATCGGAGTGCCAGTATGGTTTGGTTCTTGGTGAAAGTCCTCTGTCGGGTTTACCCACAGCCAGCTTCTTGCTGTGTTTTCACATGATGGAGAGAGAGATCATCTCTCTTGTGTCTCTTCTTATAAGGGCACCAGTGCCATTTATGAGGGCACTACCCTCACAACCTGATCAGCTCTCAGAGTCCCCTACTTCCAAATATCATCAAAGTAAAGATTTGTGTTTTCACATATGAATTTGGGTAGGGGACAGAGGATACAAAATTCAGTTCATAGCACTAATGAAATAGAATGAAGTATATACAGTTAATAGTGTGGATGTTGGTGTTTCGTTATGAGAAATGTATCATATAGTGTAAGATGTTAGCAATAGAAATTGAGGGCAGGGTATGTGAGACCTCTCTGTACCATCTCTCCAAATTTTTTTGTAAATCCACAACTATTATAAAACAAAAGTTTACTGAAGTTTAAACTATCTCAGCTAACAAAAAAAGAATATATCCACGTTGCAGTTCTGAAACAGTTTATTTTCTGAAGACATGAAAGAAAGTGATTATTGAAAGAATGTATAGCACCTAGAGCTTTACTTATACAGTGATACATAAACTATCTTAAATTAGTAAGAGTCATGGAAACATAAGGAGAACAGATCGTAGATGAAAATGCTGCCTCATTTTCCGTTTATAATGACTTTTCCACGAGATGACAAAATAATAAAGAATTGTAAGCTCCTCTCAATCTGCCAAAACTATGTGAGCTGGCAGGAGACTGGGTGGCTGGGAAATTGGTATGAGAGGGAGACTTTCCCTGGTAAATCATTTTTGTATTTCATATTTTGTATCGTGTGCACACATGTATTACCTACTTTTAAAAAGTTAATTAACAGTTGGCTCTGTTTGAAAATAACAAATATTACAGCTAAAACCTCGTATGTAGGTGAAAATCTGCCTCTCTCAGCCAAAAATGACAAGATTGAGCCTGATAAGCTATAAAGTTCGTGGCCATGTAAATTAAGCCAGTGAGTTGAAATCCTTTTCATGCCTGGCAGAATTTCAAAATTGACACTACCTCAAAATTTGACTCATGCTAAATAATATAGCCAGGGTTTAAAAAAACAAAAAATAAGAAGTTCCAAAGTTTGGGAACTTTCTACCATGAGAATTAAATATTAGCAGAATAGTCAATTTGATGGTGTTAGCATGGTCCTTTAGCAATTAAGTAAACTTTTATAATGTAGTTTTATATTTGCAAGACAGAACCTATCCAAAAATATCACCCTAATGATGGTGGTCTTTGAACAGAAGATTAATTAATGTATATCCAGGCTTCCTGTATTTTATAATCACAGGGTTTTGTAACTTTCATTAGCTTTTAAGTTAATAAGGCAAGTTATGAATTAGAAGATTTTCCAAATTACTGTTCATGTGATCTTTATACAAAAGTTTTTAAAACCCTGCAGAAAATCTAACGTATAAAGCTTCAGTTCTGTTATTGAGCAGTTGCTAGCTACATGGTGCTGTATCTCCATAGTTTATCAAGTTCTTACGATGATTGTGAGAAGGAAGACTCTATTCTCTCATGATTATTGAGCCATGAGCAAATTAAAAGAATCTTGTAGAAATGTGACCCCAAAAGAACTAAGAGCTTCTAAGGTCTTCTAGGGTTTTAGACTGGAAATAGATCTTAGGGATCAATTTAGTCAAATCCCTTTATTTCACAGATGAAAAATCTAAGGGTCATAGAAATTAGGTGAGTTGTTCATGGTCACCCATTAAACACTTACTGAAGAGAACTAAAACTCTTGTTTCTTCCCAGATTTTCTTGCAAAGGATGTATATACACCTATCACTAAATGCACAGGTCATTCATGGATATTTCCAGTATAAACCATGGCATGAAAATACTGGAGTAGGGAAGAGGTAGGCAGGGAGCAAACAATTCAATACAAATGAAGTCGTAGGAGAAATTCCTACGAGAGAGGAATGGGAATTAAGCAAGGGAGAAAGAAGATGCCTATCTAATATCTCATAAAATAAGCCTATATTCCTTATTCCATGACTAATGTTCTCTAACTAATACATTTTAAATGTAGGTATTCATTTTCAATGACGTATCCCCATCTAAAATTCAGCATAAACTCTATCATTTTTGAGATATTTCCTGATTCAAGTTAATACTATCTTTGCCTCCCACTTAACAGCACCACTGGATGGGGATGTCAAATGTGGAAATCAGGGAAAGGGGCATGAAGCTGAGCTGAGAGTATCAAGAGCCCATTCTAGAGGTAGTGGCAGTAAGAAAAGTTCATTCTAATAATCCTTAAAAGGCTGGTATAAGAACATGTGTTCACCATATCCCAGTTTGAGTGATGCACTGGCATACCTGGAATTGTGTTTTTATATATTAGCTGTAACTAAAATAATTCTTTACTATCTGCAATTATTAATAATATTTATAAACTGCTTCTCTTCACTTCAGTCTTGCCACAATCATCCTTAATGATGTGGCTTTATTTTGGTCAATTATGCAGAATTATCCTTGGACTTTGTATTTAAAAATGCAAAGCATGCATTCTACTAATTATGCTAATTAGATACATACATGAACAGTGGTTACTGAATAGAAGATGCTTACAAGAGACCTCTATCATATTTATTTGAGAGGTTTTTTTTTTGTTTTTTTTTAAGGGACAAGATCTTCCCACATTTTCTTATTGCCCTTGCTTTTTACTTGAACAAGAGTGTGAGAAATGTAACCAACATCTATCAATAAAAGGTACCTGGCTGGTTCAGTTGATAAAAGATGTGACTCTGGATCTCAGGATCGTGAGTTCAAGCCCCAAGTTGGGTGTGGAGCCTACTTAAAATAAAAAAAAAATAATAATAAAACAAATTTAAGAATCAGTAATTCTCTACTCTAGTATCTTGCAGTCGGTAGTTGACATTTTGATGTAGGGATTTGATATTGCTGTTACGTGAATTTTGACTCCGACTGAAAAACATTAAACTTAACAGAAATCTTGCCGTTATAAATGGAGACTTGGTTTCATTGTTTAATTTTATGAAATGCTGAAATGCTACTGAAAACATAATTATGAATAAAGAAGGTGAGAGATTTCAAAGAATTTTAGGAAGGAGAGTAACATTGGTTGAGATCTTGAGTCTAGCATTGTGTAAAATAAGGCAGTATAAGAATTTATCTTTAGTGAGTTCACTGAATAGTTGGAGAACAAATCTACACATGTGAAATATTAAAAGACAATTGGCAATTAAGAGCTAAATTGTATTGCAGAAACCAGGAACACTAATAGTTCAAAACACTGTGGGCTAGAGCAGAAAAGAGTGCTTCCTGGTGAAGTGTTCATAGCTCCTTCTCCCCACTTGCCTACTTCAAAGGTTTATATTTCCAGGAAAATTACTAATTTGTCTCTAATAAAAAGAATATATGAGAACACTACAAAGAAAAAAAACTTTACTGGTAAATAAAATTATAGGAAAGAGCATCTGGAACGAATCAGTGTTATTTTGTTGGATGTGATGATGGTATCATGATTGTTTTTAAAAATTTCCCTTATCTTTTAGAGATGCATATTAAAATATTTACAGATGATATGGCATGTCTGCCATTGTTTTAAAATACTCAAAAAAAGGTTTTTGGTGTAATAAGTGAAGTAAAAGAACCGAACGTTGATCATTAATGAAACTAGATAATAGGTACAGGGAGACTGTTCTGTTTTTCTGTATGTTTTAATTTCAGCACAGTAAAACAGAATGGAAAGAAAGAAAGAAAAAAGAAAGGAAAAAACAAAAGCATGATCTAGAGCAAATGTTTTACTGAAATGCAAGATTAAAGTCAGGAACAAAAAGGTCCTCTGTCCTTATTTCTTTGACATCTCTAGAGTTTCATGTGGAAGGAAACAGGTGGCCTGCGCTGATTCTCTATTTTTCCACATATCATCTATGCATACAGATATATTTATATATAATAAAATAAAATATAAAAACATGAAAACATGAGAAGGACTGTGGAGACTGCTAGTTGAAATCCACTTTCTTTTTTTCTTTTTTTTCCATTGATAGGGCAATATCTTGCTGTTATGGCCTTGTAACTAAGTGCTTATCAGTGGAATGAGTGCAGACTAATTCATGTCACTTGTGGGACTGAATTTTTGAGTTCATTTTTTCCTGTTCACTGGCTACAACAGAAGCATTGTGGCGACCCACCCTTAGTCAGGTAGATGGTAACGGAGGGCATAGCAGCGTTAAAGAATGGAAGAGCAGTCACATTGGGCTCAGTCTGCTGCAGTCGTCTGGGCTCACACTGAGGTAATAGGAAAGAGAAATAAAGTTTATATTTTATTTAAGCTAGTGGGGAGTGAGGGGGAATATTCTTTTTTAATATCAGTGTTTTATGTTAATCACATTTATACGGAAAAAAAATCACTGAAATCTTTAATGTACAGAGAACTAAAATTATTTTTATAAGTATATATGTAACATTTTAAGTACTCATATAAAGAAATTAAAGGTTAATATTTAAAGTCTATAAGTTGCACATTTATGTTGTTATATATTTATACATCCATTTTCACACCTGCTGCCAATATATTTTAATATATAGCAATTAAAAACTTTTTTTGTGTGTGTGGAGGGCACCTGGATGACTCAGTTGGTTAAGTGTCTGACTCTTGGTTTTGTCTCAGGTCATGATCTCACGGTTTGTGAGTTCAAGCCCTGCATCGGGCTCCGTGCTGGCAGCACTGAGCCTGCTTGGGATTCTCTCTCCCTCTCTCTCTCTGCCCCTCCCCGACTCACGCTGTTTCTTTTTCTCTCAAAATAAATAAACTTAAAAAAATAAAATATTTTTCTTTGTGGAAATATTTTGGTGGTATTAACTTGACCTTCTTTGAATATAACAAACTGTCAATCTTTCAACCATGTAGCTGAGCTTAGGAATTGAGTAACACATAATTTTTGTTTTAGAAGATCTCATTTGAAATTCTGAAGAAAGACAAGGTTTTTTGAGTAAAAACTTACTAATTTTGTGAAACCTAGAGAAATTATTCTTAGTATATAATCAAATGTAACTGATAAATGTTTGACCTGTTTTTACTACAGTGAGTAGCCACATAAAAAATAAGGATTTAAGAAGAAGGAAAAGAAAAAAAGAAATTCAGTTAAAACACATAATTTCAATTAGAGTCTAACTAATAGACTTTCAACAGTAATTTTGAAAACCCTTTTAAATTTCTGTATATAGAAAGGTATTTTTATTTGATTCTGTCTTGAACTTAGTATGAAAAAGTTAATTGTACTTCACTGGATTTAAGTGATAAGTTTATTTTGAATGGATGATAAACTTTTAAGTTGAAAAGATAGCTTTACTTAACAAAAGTGTGTATTTTAAATAAATAATTTTGAGTGCTTGAGTCTCTTTTCCTTGTGATCTCTGAATAAAATAATGTAAGAAGTCACAAGTAGATATTTTGTGGTTATTAGAAGAAATAATGTCTAAAACCCAAATGTCCATTTGGGTAGGGGTCTGTTGCAAAATTATGATATGTCCACAAAAAGCAAGGTGTAGAGTAGAGAATATATAATGTGCTGCATTTGCATAAAAATAATGGGAAAGATAATTTCCTTTTCTCACTGCATGAATAAATTATTGTATAGTTTTATAAACAAAAATAAGAAATTGTGCTAAAACCTATCTATAAGAAGAAGCATTAAAAAATAGGACTCATTTCAGAAAGTTACTTATTTCACTTTATTTTATCAACAGATAATCTTTTAAGTAAAAAATGAATATTGTTGATCCTTTACAGGAATGAAACATAGGGGAGGCATGAAGAAACCTAACTTCATAGTATCCTAGGAACCCTTTTTTAAAAGAATACTTCAAAAACTGCCTATTTTTTACAGCACTCACTTTTACTACTTTAGCAATGTCACACCTACCCGCTCATAGGTTTTTTCATTATCTTTTATCACAGATGAATTTCCAGCACTTTATTAACCTCCTCACTGTTTCTGTTTTTACCATCCATATATTTGCTTATTACCCAGCAGGGCTTGAAAGGGAGCAAGTTTCAGGCTTATGACACAATGGCTCACCTCTTAGCATATTTTTCAAGTCAAAGCAATTCTCTTGTCCTTCTTAAGGAGAGTAAGCAGGAGGCTTGAATGTATACAATCTTCTGTTGTTTTGTCTCATCTTTCTAGGTAGATTTGTTCTTTCATTTGGATTGTCCTTCTGGCTTCTATTCCAAATCAAAGGCACTTGAGAAAAGAGTCATTTTTTTATCTTTACAAATATATCCTATCCATTTCCATGCACCCGAATCCATGCAAAGAAATAGCAGGGTTGTGACAGCACATTTTTTGAGACTGTTTTAACATTTTCTGTGGCTTTTGCCAGGAAGGTTTTGTAATTTCTTTTGTTTTTACCTTGGAATTTGATTGCCCAGATGATTACTCATTTGATATTTTTCAAATATTGTTACTTGGGCTTTGTTTTTAAGTACTAAAATGTTCTTTTTTTTTTTTCTAATTGCCTAAATAAAAATAATTGCTTATTTCTAGCCACAGTAAACAAAAGAAGTCAAGTTTTTCCTCACCAGTCTACACCTGGCTTAGTTAAGCTGATTGATTTGTATTGAAGAATTTTAAACTAGTTTAATTTTAACTAGTTTAAAATTTTTTCTTTGGCAGACCTCAAGAATGATGATTATACTACCAGCCCAGTCTTAGCAGCAAAACTGAGAATTAAAAATTTTTTCAATTTTTAATTAATCACTAAGTCATTGACTTTTACCTAAAAATCTCCTATTTGAACTACTACAAGAACTTGCAGCTGGTTTCAAAGAATAGTGGAATTGATGCTGTGTGACTTCCAAGTATAGGAGAGCTTCTACTTGGCTTTTTCCTCTTGTGTTAGTCTGGGAGAAGCCAGCCACCTTGTTATGAGGACAGTCAGTCAGCCCTGTAGGAGGTCTCATGTGGCAAGGAACCAACTTGCTAGCTTTGTGGGACAAGCCAACTCAGAAGCACAGCCTCTAGCCTCAGTGAGGCATTCAGGTGATTTTAGCTTTCTAGCCTTGAGTCTTCCAGTTGATGACCCAGATGTTGTGTAGCTAGGACAAGCCCCCACCACTGTGTTGTGACTAAACTCCTGTCCCATAGAAACTATGAGATAATGAATGATTATTTGGATGCAATGTATTACGCAGCAATAACTAAATAAATAACAAACTCCTTGAAACAGGCTGTCACTGTGTTAGACAGTAAGGACTATACAATTATTAAGGCAAATTTTGCCTTCAGTGGTGTCTGGTCTTTTCTTTAATCTGCTCATCAATATTTGTTTCTGCTTGAGGGCCTCTGGCTGTGGGCTTTGTTATAGTAGCCCCAGGTAGGTAATTTAGAGCTCCTGGTTGTATGATTTTATTTTATACTTCTATCTTTTATATCCCATATATAAGGTTATTTTATGACCTTATTTTATATCTTAGTATATGTGTGTGTGTAAATATGTACATATTTTACAGAGCAAGCTTATTTTTTTATGAAAAAAATTTTTAATGTTTATTTTTGAGAGAGACAGACACAGAGAGAGTGCAAGTGGGGGAGGGCAGAAAGAAGGGGAGACACAGAATCTGAAGCAGTCTCTAGGCTCTGAGCTGTCAGTACAGAGCCCAATGCAGGGTTCAAACCCACAAACCGGGAGATTATGACCTGAGTTGAAGTTGGATGCTCAACCAGCTGAGCCACCCAAGTGCCCCAGACCAAACTTTTAGAAAAAGAAACAATAATAAGCATATTTTGAATATTTTAAAATTTATACAATACTCTCTTTTTTAAAATACTGTTAATATTTTTATAAAACTGTCATGCTCCCTTGGCCACAGCAACTTCTTATTCAACACGTCTCTGGAGGCAAGGGAAACAAAAGCAAAAATGAACTATTGGCACCTCATCAAAATAAAAAGCTTCTGCACAGCAAAGGAAACAGTCAGCAAAACTAAAAGGCAACTGACAGAATGGGAGAAGATATTTGCAAACGACATGTAAGATAAAGGGTTAGTATCCAAAATCTATAAAGAACTTCTCAAACTCAACACGTAATAAACACATAGTCCAGTGAAGAAATCAGCAAGAGACATGAATAGACACTTCTCCAAGAGACATGAATAGACAGCCAACTGACACATGAAAAAATGCTCCACATCACTCATCATCAGGGAAATACAAATCAAAACCATAATGAGATACCACCTCACACCTGTCAGAATGGCTAACATTAGCAACTCAGGCAACAACAGATGTTGGCAAGGATGCAGAGAAAGAAGATCTCTTTTGCATTGCTGGTGGGAATACAAACTGGTGCAGCCACTCTGGAAAACAGTGTGGAGGTTCCTCAAAAAAATTAAAAATAGAACTACCCTACGACCCAGCAATTGCCCTACTAGGTATTTATCCAAGGGATACAGGTATGCTGTTTTGAAGGGGCACATGCACCCCAATGTTTATAGCAGCACTATCAACAATTGCCACAGTATGGAAAAATCCCAAAAGTCCATTGACAGATGAATGGATAAAGAAGATGTAGTATATATATACAGTGGAGTATTACTCGGCAATCAAAAAATGAAATCTTGTCATTTGCAGCCAGGAGGGTGGAATTGAAGGGTATTGTGCTAAGTGAAATTAGAGAAAGACAAACATCATATGACTTCACTCATGTGAAGACTTTAAGATGCAAAACAGATGAACATAAGGGAAGGTAAGCAAAAATAATACAAAAACAGGGAGGGGGACAAAACATAAGAGACTCTTAAATGTAGGGAACAAACAGAGGGTTACTGGAGGGGTTGTGGGAGGGGGGATGCGCTAAATGGATAAGGGACATTAAGGAATCTACTCCTGAAAACATTGTTGTGCTATATGCTAACTTGGATATAAATTAAAAAAAACAAAACAAAACCTGTCATGCTCATAAGAAGACATTTAGGGGTCAAAGATAAAATTAATTAATTAATTTTAAAAGTTTATTTAATTTGAGAGAGAGAGAGGAAGAGTGCACGAGCAGGGGAGGGGCAGAGGGAGTGGGGGAGAATCCCAAGCAGGCTCTTCACTCTTAGTGTGGAGCCTAATGAAGGACTCAGTCTCACAAACCATGAGATCACGACCTTAGCTGAAAGCCAGAGTCAGATGCTTAACTGACTGAGCCACCCAGGTTCCCTCAAACATAAAATTTAAGAGGGTATAATTGTGGCTCTCATACAAATATAAAAACGTGAGTGAAGATCTTTTTTTAAAATCTCTTAGTTTATGAAGGAATCAAGATATAACCAGTTTAAAAAGAATTCGAAAAACTACATATATATGTCAATTAGGGAATGTTGTAATGGATTTACAAATAAATGCAAAATCTATTAGGATTGGTCAGTATTGGGGCACCTGGGTGGTTCAGAGGGATGGGCCTCTGACCCTTGATTTCAGCTCAGGTCATGATCCCAGGGTTGTGGGATGGAGTCCTGCCTAGTGCTCTGGGCTGAGTGTGGAGCCTGCTTGGGATGCTCTCTCTCCTCCTTTGCCCCTCCCCCTCAAAAATAATTGATCATATCCATATAGTAGTAATCATTTGCATTCTACCAGACACAGTTTGTATTTTTATGGACAAGATTAATTTGCATTGCTATCATTCTTTTATGACATTGCCAGTTTTATTTATTTATTTATTTATTTATTTATTTATTTATTTATTTATTATGAAATTTATTGTCAAATTGGTTTCCATACAACACCCAGTACTCATCCCAACAGGTGCCCTCCTCAATACCCATCACCCACCCTCCCCCCCTGCCACCTGCCACCTGCCATCAACCCTCAGTTTGTTCTGTTTTTAAGAGTCTCTTATGTTTTGGCTCCCTCCCTCTCTAAACTTTTTTTTTTTCCTTCCCCTCCCCATGGTCTTCTGTTAAGTTTCTCAGTTCACTGCTTTGTAGGATATTCCCAAATCTGCATTTTCTAATTGTTTCTTGAGGGTTAGATTCACAATAAACAATTTCTTGAGATTATTTTCTAGGTCGTGTCAAGATCAGTGTAGTTTTGTTGGCCAGGTACCAGTTTTCCACTGTTATAGACAATACATGCCTCCAGTGACCAACTTTTCACACTTGTGTGATCATGTCTTTGGGATAGCAGTTCTAAACTTGAAGGTGCACTAAGTTTTCAAGTGGGGAATTTATTGAAATTGCAGATTATCGTAAGTTGCAGATGACTCTAGATATTTTAATTTAATAAATCCTAGATAAAACCTAGTAGTCTACATTTTTTTATTACCACCCAAGAGTTTTCAGGTTGTATTGGACAGAAGAGTACATTTGAGAAACCACTTATTTAGAGAAAAGTACCTCAGAGGCTTATGGAGCAAAGCCTACATGCATTTTAAATTTCAGCATGTATTTCCAAGCTTTTTATCATAAGGCTCCCATTTCCCTAAACCACAGCTGGCAATATGCTTTATTAATTTTTGCATTTATTTCTAATTTACTACCAATTTTACCTTTGGAGTAACACAAAAATATTGTTTTTTTCTGTTTAAAAACTAATGTATATATGTAGAAGATTTATAAAATATTTTCACTTTTAATTTTACTTTAAAAAAGAGGGGCGCCTGGGTGGCTCAGTTGGTTGAGTGTCCGACTTCAGCTCAGGTCATGATCTCATGGGTCATGGGTTCGAGCCCCACATCAGGCTCTGTGCTGACCACTCAGAGCCTGGAGCCTGCTTTAGATTCTGTGTCTCCCTCTCTCTCTGCCCCTCTCCCGCTCGTGATCTGTCTCTCAAAAATGAATAAATGTTAAAAAAGTTTTTAAAAAGATGATGGTAATTGGGGTGGTCTCACTAGAAGATTAAAATATGATTTTATTTTTCCATAGCTTTTCCCTCAAAAGCAAGATTTAAAACTTTCTAATGGAATGAATTTTTTACAGAGTACTTACCAAACTCTTACAGAGTCCCTATTGGGCGCTAGGTACCGTGCTAAGTGTTTTACAAATATTGATTCATTTACTCATTCTAAAACCCTTGTAAGGTAAATACTATTATCATCCTCATTTTTCAGATAATGAAACTGGGGCATAGGGTAGTTAAATAACTCTGTTAAAGACTTGCAGATACTGAATAGTGGAGTTAGGATTCAAATTTATTAAAAGCCATGGAGGTAGAGAGTCGTAGTAATGAGTTAAAGGGTTTCAAACTTGTTTGTGTATATCTTATGACATGAATGAGTTGGTGCTACCCCTCACCCACAGTGTTTGCCTGAGTGTTTTCCTCCTTCCTCTTAAGATGCAGGTAGATGTTTTGAGGTTTGGAGAGGTAAAAAATGGAATAGATCAAAGACCCCTGGAGAAGGGATATATCTTCCCATTTCTTTAAAAACAAAACAAAACCAAAAAACAAAACCGTGTGGTTCCAACGTGGAAGATGTAAGGGAGCTAAGACCATTTTGGTATCACAAGGGTTTTACAGTTTTAAAGTTATAGGGGGCTCCAGCCTGGGTAGGAAAGAAGCAACAACAGGGGAAATGCGGGATGCCCACAAGAGGCAGGGAAGTAGATGGAGAGTCCCCAGAGACCATAGATTTGTGAGTTGTTCTTTGTATTCCTTGAATACAAAGGAAATACTCCATTAGGATTTTCTGTTCAGTTATAAAAAATTAGGCATATACACTTTTTCTCTATATTAAGTACTCTTCATTATGTTATGATGGAACATCATATACACTGTTCAAACTATTGTATAATGGAACACAGAGTGTTATCAATAAATAATATGTCATATCATCTCTTTAAAAGTTTCAGTATTCAGTTGTGTCAGATTTTTTTTTTTTTTAAACCATCTTGTTCCTTGATTGGGAACTTTCAAAAAACACTTGGGGAAGAATCTGCACAGACTTAAGTCCTGGCAAGTAGGTTAAGCAGGCTGAGTAGGATGAGCTGATAAAATGGCTATAAATGCTAATGACCCTCATTTTACATGTAGGCTGCTAGGCTCTAGGGTCAGTGCAGCTGTGTATTTTTCACCACACATGGAGTATAACAGATGTTGAAATGATGCTCTCCTAAAATACACCTAAGGAATGGAGTTGGGACATGGTGATTAGTGAAAATTCTAAAGATAGTGTAGGAACAAGTAGCAAAGCCAGTTTAAGAGCTGATAATTTTATCAACAGATCTCAAATTTAGTGTAGCAGCACAAGGATTTGCCTTGATCCACCGCTGTGAGAAAGTAACTTTGCTGCTAACAATAAAATACGAAAATTGTAAGTTATATTATTCATAAATTAGAGTAGTTATATTTGTAGTACCTTATTGTCCTGAATTTCTTGAGTAGGAAGTAAGAGTTTCAGCTTGTACACACAAATGTGAGAAGGATAATATTTTGGTTTATACGATGTGACTTAAAGGATTTGGGGAATGCTTTTTGATCCTCAATCCTACACTCCTCCCAACCCACTCCTACCTCTCTAAAATCTCCTACATATTATGATATTTTCTTTCCCCTTTTCTTTAAGATTATAGACTTAAAAGCTTCAAATGTATTAAACCAGGTAGGAGCTAAAAAATACCTATAGTATGAGTTGAAGTTTAATGGGTTATGAGCTACGTTAAAATTTAATTAAAGAGCAAAATATTACCAGGAGAGGACCAACCTTGGAAAGGTGTGGAGATGGGTAATTAGCAGCCAAATTATTCTTGGACTTTGGGAAGGGCAGGAGTAGGAAGAATACTCATGAATGAAGGAATCCTAAGGCTAGCAATCTGTTTAGCATCCCGGTCATGGAATAGAACACCAGTAAATGAATTATAATCTTGGCTTTGAAATATGGCTTTGGAATGCTTCATAACTTTGAATTTTCTCTTCCTTGGTTGATAAAATAAAGCTTTCAAAGAAAAAAATGTATAATATTAAAAAATGTTTTTAAGAGAACATCTCCCTCATTCCTGGCGGAAGTATAAATTGACACAGCCTTTCTGAAGTTCAGTTGGCCAATATGTGCATCCATAAAATTAGTATCATGCCATGATGCTAATTTTCCAGCAGGATATACCATTTTTTACCTTTGCTACTTGTTATTAAGGGTTCAAAGTTTAATGTTAATTCATAGTTTGGTTTCTGATAAAGATGCAAATAATTTCTGTCTAGTAAGAAAAATAACCCGGGGTGCCTGGGTGGATCAGTCCAACTTTGGCTCAGGTCATGATCTCAGGTCCCTGAGTTCAAGCCCTACATCGGGCTCTGTGCTGACAGCTCAGAGCCTGGAACCTGCTCCTGATTCTGTGTGTCTCTCTTTCTCTGCCTATCCCCCACTTGTGCTCTGTCTCTCAAAAATAAATAAACATTAAAAGAAATTAAAGAAAAAAAGAAAAAATACCCCAAAGATTATGGTTTATTGTTCTGTAAGACATTAAACAGATCCAAAAAAAAAAAACCACACTAAACTACCAATATTATTCTAATACATATTTTTTTTCTAAATGCCTGAAATACCAAGTTTTCCAAATGCATTTGAAACTAGCTTAGTGATCTTACTGATTCCCTCATGATTTAGTTAGATATTTGAAACATGTCTAATTTATATTTTTATGAGAACTGTGTTTTTAACTTTAAACGATAGATTTATTGATCTTTTGACAATAGGGCTATTGAAAATCTAATAAATAACAACAAAAGAAAATGAAAAGAATGCTAACCTAAGGTAGCATCGTCTCATTAAGCAAAGGGAAAAACTGAAATGGCACACTGCTATCTCTTTTTTACAAATGTTCACTCTAATGAATTTTTCATTTTTGTCCTTCCCTAATCCATATGTCCAGTGAATAATCTAAAGGTTCATGATTTACTAATTTTGTTCCTCCTCAGTTCTTTGAATACTTATCCTTCAGTTTTCCTCAATTTTGAATGTTTTTCATAAGAGACCACTATTCTTTTATAAGATTCACTTACATAGAATAGAAGGTAAAAAATAATATATGGTCCCTTTTTATCCTTGGGTGAACTCTTCCGTCGGGAAGTTGCAAGTATTTTACCCACCCCAAACTATCTTATACTAATAGAAATTTTCAAATCCTTTAGGAATAAAATATTACTCAGACAATTTTGTACATTTGTGTATACTTTGTTTCCTGTAAGAACTATGTATGAATTTACAGAGAATAAACAAATAGAGATTTCAAACTATATTAGTCTACGTGGGTTGCCATAACAAAATACCATATACAGGATGGCTGACACAACAGAAATTTATTTCTCACAGTTTGGAGACTGGAAATCCAAGAATCAAAGTGCTGGCAAATTTGATTTCTGGTGAGAGCTATCTGTCTTGCAGACAGTTGTCTTCTTGGTATGTCCTCTCATGGCCTTTATTTGATGATGTGTGAAAGAGAGAGCTCTCTATTGTCTCTTCTGTGAAGATACTAATCCCATCAGGTTAAGGCTCCAACCCTTATGACTTCATTTACTCTTAATTACTTCCTTAGAGGCCCCCCCCCCCCCCCCCCCCCGTCTCTAAATTGCCACACTGGAGGTTAGGGCTTCAACATGTGAATTTCTAGGTGATGGGGAGGATACAAAGATTCAGTCCATAACAAAAATGTTTAATTTAAATAGGCTTAAAATACCTGAAATTCATTTTGGGGCTTATTGGTAATGGAAAAGAAAATACTAAAAACTCATTTTGAAACATCAGTAAGGTTTTATTAATTGCAAGAAGTACAAGCCTAAGGGAAGAGCATATGTTTACATCATTTGCTCTTTTTTATCATCAAAAGTAATGATATTATACTTATATCAATGTTTAGCAAATGATGGTGCATTTTTCTGCATATGTAAGTTTTAAAGTGAACAGAAGATCACATTTCATAAGTATATGGAGACCTATCTGTAATTTCTAAACTAGTTAGGAGATGAAAAGTAGTAGTGGACTATTTCGTTTTTTCAACACATTGAATACTTTTCTTAAAACTTCCTTTCTTCTGATCAGTAAACACTCCCATGGTACAAACTTGTATCTGTCTTTCCTTACCTCATAAAACAGGTACTTGGCTTTGCCCTTGGCTTTATCATGGAGCAAAGCGTTGTCAGACAAAGTGTAGGTAATATGCATACTTGTAGTGAAACAGTACTGAAACTAGCGCAGTAAACACAAATCAAATCAGTGTGTATGACATTTTGTTTATTTCTATGACAAAGCAAATCTTTTCTTCATTTAGTACTAGCATATACAAATGAGCTTGACCTAAGGTACATATGTTACTTGAAAATATAAATGCATGATATGAAAATCTCAGTTCCATCACTTCCTTTAATTCTTAAAAGTTCAATAAATGAAAACAAAACAAGTGGACAATCAGAAAAAAAAAAGACTATTTGGAAAAGATAATTTATATTAAAAAGGATTATTTTACTTTTCAATGGCATTATTTAACAAAAAAAATTACCAAAGATTTTCTTTATATCACAGTGCATTTAAAATTAAAATAAAGCACTGGAATAATAAATATTTTAAAGTGAATATACCAAAAATAAACCTAACCTACATATTTAAGTGAAATAAAGACAACTGTGGGAGTTAACAGTAAGCATCTGTTATTATCTAGGCATGAACTTTAGAGGACAAGTAATTCAGTGCATAAATGAGATTTGAAAGATAAAGGAAAGAATATCTTTAAGACCCAGAAATCAACTTACCCTGAATGAATCTCAAAATCAGGAACTCAACAGAATCCTTGCATTCAAAAATATATTCTTCTCAGCTATATATATGATATATATAATAATTTTTGATGTATATGATATATATATATAAATAAGGGTTAAATTTTTTATTCTTTAGCTTTTTAAAAAAATTAATATTTTGTTTTTTACAACAGTTTTAGGTTCACAGCAAAATTGAGGGGAAAGTAAGAGATTTCCCACATACCTCCTACCCAATTTATGCATAGCCTCCCCTATTATCAACGTCTCCCACCAGAGTGGTACATTTATTACAACTGGTGAATCCATGTTGACACATCATAATCACCCAAAGTCCATAGTTTACATTATGCTTCACTCTTGGTGTCAAGTATTTTATGGGTTTGGATAAATGTATAGTGACATATGCCCATCACATATGGTATCATGCAGAGTGTGTTCACTTCCCTAAGATCTTCTGTGCTCTATTTATTCATCCCTCCCACCCCGACACCTAGCAACCACTGATCTTTTTACTCTTCTCCATAGTTGTCTCCTCCAAAATGTCATTTGGTTGGAATCATATAGTATATAGCCAGATTGGCTTCTTTCAGTTAGCAAAAGTTACCTAAAAGTTTCTCCATGTCTTTTCATGGCTTGATAGCTCATTTCTTTTTTCTTTTTTAATGTTTATGTATTTATTTATTTTGAGAGAGAGAGAGAGAGCGAGAGCGAGAGAGAGAGAGCATGAGCAGGGAGGGACAGAGAGAAAGGAGGAGAAAGAGAGTCCCAAGCAGGCTCCTTGCTGTCAGTGCAGAGCCCAAGGAGGCTAGATTTTATGAATGGTGAGATCATGACTTGAGAAGAAATCAAGAGCCAGACACTTAACCAACTGTGCCAAACTCCTTTCAGTAAATACTGAAGAGCATAATTGCTGGGTCAATCAGTAAGAGCATATTTAGAGTATGTAAGAAACTATCAAACTGTCTTCTAAAGTGATTGTACTATTTTGCATTGAAACAACAATAAATGATAGTTCTTGTTGCCTCACATCTTTGTCAACATTTGGTGTTGTAGATTTTGGCTATTATAATTGTGTGTATAGTGGTATATTATTTTAATTTTCATTTCCCTGATGACCTATGATGTGGAAAATTTTATATATGCTTATTTGCCATCTGTGCATCTTCTTTGGTGAAGTGTCTCTTAAGGTCTTTGTCCTATTTTTTAATTGGACTATTTTCTTATTGTTGAGTTTTCAGAGTTCTTTTATATTTTATGTAACAGTCCATTATCAGATATATACCTTTGCAAATATTTTCTCCAAGTTTGGCTTCCCATTCTCTTGTCATTGTTTTTTTCAGAGCAGAAGTTTTTAATTTTAATGAAATTTAGTTTATCAGTTATTTCTTTCATGGATTATTCCTTTGATATTGGATATAAAAAGTCATTGCCATATCCAAGGTCATTTCAATTTTCTATGTTGCCTTCTAGGAGTTTTATAGTTTTGCCTTTTACATTTAGGTCTGTAACCTATTTTGAATTTCTTTTTGTGAAGCATGTGGGGTCTGTGTCTGAATTCACTTTTTTTATGTGTGGATGTCCAGTTGTTCCAACACCATTTGTTAAAAAGACTGTCTTTGTTCTATTGTATTGCCTTGGCTCCTTTCTCAAAGACCAGTTGACTGTATTTATGAGACTGTATTTCTGGGCTCTTTATTCTATTCCATTGACTTATTTGTCTATTCTTTCACAAATACCATTCTGTCTTGATTATTCTAGCTTTATAATAAGTATTATAGTTGGGTAGTATCAGTCTTCCAACTTTGTTCTCAATCATTATCGTGTTGGCTGTTTGGGTCTTTTGCCTTTCCATATAATCTTTAGAATTGGTTTGTCAATACCTATGAAATAGCTTGCTGGGATTTTGATCGGGATTGCACTGAATCTGTAGATCAAATGGGGAAGAACTGATATCTTGGTGATGAATCTTCCTATTCATGCACATGGTATATCTCTCCATTTATTTAGTTCTTTTATGTTTTTATTCATCACAATTTTATATTTTTCCTCATATAGATCTTATACATATTTTGTATATGTATTTATAGATTATATTGTATACAATATAATTGTATAATACAATATAGATTATATTGTATACAATATAGATTATATATAGATTAGGTATATAGGTGCTGGTATAAATGATATTGTGTTTTTAATTTCATATACCACGTGTTCATTGCTGCTATAGAGGAAATAATATTAACCATGTATCCTGTAACCTTGCCATAATTGTATATTTGCCTACATATATTTAATAGCAAAACTGTATACACATAAAAAGGTGATATATTACCCATAGAAGAACCAAATACTTCCATTGTTAATGAATCCTAGGTTAGGACTTACTTATATTGTGAAATGTAACATTTGATTTTTGAAAATGGAGGGTATGATTATCTCATTTGTATTATGACTGTGTAGTCATGTATAAAAAAAATATGATCAAATGAAAAAGTGTCTTTTTTTCCCTATTATTCAACTAATTTGTTTCTTGTTGGATTTTCAAAACTTGGAATTTCAGAACAGTTGTGACATATATATAAGTGAAAAGTGTGGGGAAAAGCGTAGTTGAAATAGTGTCAGGACATTTGGGCTGTAGTCCAGTGTTGGCATCTACTTGTATTCCCATGGATGAATACCTTTATCCTGTATGCTTGGTAGAGTGAGGATGTACAAAAATAAACAAGACAAAGTGCTTTGTTCTAGGTGCCATATAAAACTATGCTAATGATGTTAATAAAGCTCACTATCACTGAAATTACAGATACCCCATATACATCGGAAGATAGAAAGGAAGAACTCATTTCTCCACAGAATATTCCAGAAATCATTGTGAAGGGGTCTGAAGCTGAAATTAATCTTCAAAATATGGATTTTGATAACTGATTTACAATTTTAAATACTAGTCAATAAGATAATATATCATGATTGAGAAGAAGGCCTCCTGTGTCAGTTGAAATGAAAATGTAGACTGCACTGAAAACTGTAAAATACTTAGGAATAGACTTAACCAAAGAGGTAAAAGATCTATATGCTGAAAACTATAGAAAGAATATGAAAAAAATTGAAGAAGACACAAAGAAATGGGAAAACATCCCATGCTCATGGATTGGAAGAACAAATATTGTTAGAATGTTGATATTACCCAAAGCAGTCTACATATTCAGTGCAATCCCTGTCAAGAACCACCAGCTTTTTCCACAGAGCTAGAACAAACAATCCCAAAATTTGTATGGAACCAGAAAAGACCCCAAATAGCCAAAGCAATCTTGAAAAAGAAAACAAAAGCTGGAGGTCTCACAATTCTGTACTTAAAGGTATATTACAAAGCTGCAATCCTCAAGACAGTATGGTACTGGCACAAAAATAGACACATGGATCGATGGAACAGAATAGACAACCCAGAAATGGACCCCCAAATATATGGCCAACTAATCTTTGACAAAGAAGGAAAGAATATCCAGTGGAAAAAAGGCAGTCTCTTCAGCAAATGGTGCTGAGAAAACTGGATGGCAACATGCAGTAAAATGAACCTGGACCACTTGCTTTCCTGATACACAAAAATAAACTCAACATGGATGAAAGACCTAAATGTGAGACAGGAAACCATCAAAATCCTAGAGGAGGAAACAGGCAGCAGCCTCTTTGACCTCAGCTGCAGCAACTTCTTACTAGATATGACTCCTGAAGCAAGGGAAACAAAAGCAGAAATGAATATTGGGACCTCATCAAGATAAAAAGCATCTGCACAGCGAAGGAAATAATCAACAAAACTTAAAGGTAACTGATGGAATGAGAGAATATATTTGCAAATGATGTATCAGATAAAGGGTTAGTATCCAAAATCTGTAAAGAATTTACCAAACTCAACACCCAGAAAATACATAATCCAGTGAAGAAATGGGCAAAGACATGAACACTTTTCCAAAGAAGACATCCAGATGGCTAAAAGATGCTCAACATGAAAAGATGTTCAACATCACTATCATCAGGGAGATACAAATCACAACCACAATGAGATATCATCTCACACCTGTCAGAATGGCTAAAATTAACAACTCAGGAAACAACAGATATTGGCAAGGATGCTGAGAAAGAGGAACCCTTTTGCACTGTTGGTAGGAGTGCAAACTGGTGTGGCCACTCTGGAAAACAGTATGGAGGTTCCTCAGAAAATTAAAAAATAGAACTGCTCTACCAACCAGCAATTGCACTAGTAGGTATTTATCCAAAGAATGCAAAAATGCTGATTTGAAGGGACACATGCACCCCAGTGTTTATAGCAGCACTATCAACAGTAGCCAAAGTATGGAAAGAGCCTGAATGTCCATTGACTTGTGAATGGATAAAGAAGATGTGGTATATACATACGATGGAATATTCCTCAGCGATCAAAAAGAATGAAATCTTGCCATTTGCAACAATGTGGATGGAACTAGAGTGTATTATGCTAAGCGAAATAAGTCAGTCAGAGAAAGACAAATGTCATATGATTTCACTCATATGTAGAATTTAAGAAACACAAAAGATGAACATAGGGGAAGGGAAGCAAAAATAAGATAAAAACAGAGAGGGAAACAAACCATAAGAGACTCTTATATACAGAGAACAGACTGGGGATTGCTGTCAGGGTGTTGGGTGGGGGGATGGGCTAAATGGGTGATGGGCATTAAGGAGGACACTTGTTGGGATGAGTACTGGGTGTTATATGTAAGCAATGAATCAGTAAATTCTATTCTTTAAATCATTATTATGCTATATATTAACTTAGATTGAAATAAAAAAAGAAAATGTAGAATTGTATAGCTAGATTCTAACTAAATTTTTTAATGATAGGAATATCTTAAATTTCATTGTTCAAATTTTTATTAATTAATAAACAGAAGTAATTGGGGCCAGCTACTATCCTTTGGTAATTCAGTCAATTCTCTTTCTATCCATTTTCTATCTGGTGCGAGGCTTGAGGAAGTAGATACTGGTGTTTTGCTTTAAATTTACCATTTTGATTAAATCCAAATAATTTTTAGTTGTTACATAAAGTAGAAGCAAACTATTGGCCAATATTTCTGGTGTTTTTAAAGTATTTTTTTAATGTTTATTTATTTTTGAGAGAGAGAGATAGAGAGGGACAGAGACAGAGTGTGAGTTGGGAGGGGCAGAGAGAGAGGGAGACCCAAAATCCGAAGCAGGCTCCAGGCTCTCAGCTGTCAGCACAGAGCCTGACATGGGGCTTGAACTCACAAGCCATGAGATCATGACCTGAGCTGAAGTCAGATGCTTAACAGACTGAGCCACCTAGGTGCCCCTCCTTTTATTTTTAATTTAAAATTAATATCATTGGTTTCCATTAATCTTAATCCTCTAAAACTGATGGTAATAAATAATAATATCACATGTACCAGTATTTTAAAGAATTTTACACATGTTGACTCTGATCACTTACAAATAACCTGCCGTGTAGGTACTGTTATTATCCTTATTTTACTGATAAGAAAACTGAAGAGTTGAGAAACTTGCCCAAGATAACCCAGCCAGTAAGTGGCAGAGCCAGGATCTACAACCATTTTCAGAGACTAAAGCCTTTATAATTTTACAGCTTCTCTAATGAAATGGCTGTTGGGCCTCCATTTCAAAAAGGCCAAAGTTAAATTTTCAGAAATGCCATATTTATACATTTTTTTAAATGCAAAAATAATTATTTTAAGCAACTAAAGTATAATTTAATGTGCACATTCCAGAGTCTGTGGAAATTATTTTAGGTTTTAAGTGTGTATAGTTTTGTGTATTGTATATCTTGACCTGTTCCATTATGTACTGGGAGATCAGAGGCACTTATTTCTTGAACCTTGTTTCCTTAATCTAGATGTGGGCATGCAATAATTATGATAGTAAACATTAAAAGTTGAATTCTTTGATCCCATAAGTATGTTTGTAAATAAATTCTGTTTTACAAAGAAACTTCATAACTTTGTGGCAAGATCTTTAATTCTCAGGTCCTCATACACTATTCCATTTTATCTTAAACTCAGACTCAATACAGTAAGACAGGTATTACTGTTTATACTTTACAGATGAGAAATAGAAGTAAAAAAAACTAACTGTATTACCCGAGGTCACACAGCTAGTTAGAGAGAAAGTCCAGTCAGGAAGTAAGTTCTTTGAATTCTCAATATCAGATTCTACAATATTCTTCTCTGAAGAAACTACTGTCCTCATTGAATATATCTTTCATTATTTTCTTCCTTCCTTTTTCTTTTTTCTTCCTTTCTCTCTCTCTCTTCTTTCACATCTTTAGAATAATTCTTTTTTTTATTAAAAAAAATTTTTTTACATTTATTTACTTTTGAGAGACAGAGTGAGACAGAGCACAAAGTGGGGGAGGAGCAGAGAGAGGGGACACAGAATCTGAAGCAGCCTCCAGGCTCTGAGCAAGAGTTCAGCACACAGCCCAATGTCGGGGTCGAACTCACGAACCGTGAGATTATGACCTGAGCTGAAGTTGGACACTTAACCCACTGAGCCACCCAGGCGCCCCTAGAAGAATTTTTGACAATAGCCTTCACCTCGCTATTTTTAGAGGAGTTGTAGGACTTACTTGAAGCGCATTCTCAATAGTTTACATGCTGATTTGTATGATAGGGAGGAATAAGAGACACAGAGCTGAATGCTGCATTTGAACTTCCTCATGGGCAATGAATAATAATTATGTGGTTGCCAAATTAGTTCAACTAGTTTGAATGTTAAGCAGGCAGACAAGGGCAGAGAGATTCTCTTCCAACTCTGACAGGAAACTAATGACAAAAACCTTTAACCAAGGGAAAAATAGCTCTCAAGTAGGTAAAGAGGTCTTTAGTTCAGAATAATTATGATTAGCAGGTGATTAGAGTAGAGCTTTTCAAAGTGGATGGCTGGAGTATATGCATCTGAATCACCTAGGGGCATTTGTTAGATCCTGGGCTCCACCCTCAGTGTATTGAATCTGAATTTCTGGGCTGGGGCCCTGAATTTATAACATCATCTAACTTCAGGAGGAACCAATGAAATGAAAGTAGGTAAAACAGCAGAATGGTTAGTTGTTTTCAAATGCCTAAAATTTTCAGTTTTAAAAATGCTGTGGATGGAGAGGGAGCACAACTCTCCATTTCTTAAATATGGGCCACATATGCTGACTTCCCTCCAAAAATTGCAACATGGAAAAAGGTAACTTTACAGTAAAGAAACCTGAAAACACCACCTCAGCTAAGCAATGTAAGGCCAACCTCAACTGTGATAATAATACATAATGAAGTAATGACAACAGTACTTTACTTTTGTGGTCTTCCTTTCCAAAACATATTTCCCCAACCTAACCATGAAAAACAGAAGAATTCCAACAGAGGAGTATCCTACAAAATACAAAATCAGTATCCTTAAGAATTATCATAGTCAAAAGTCATCAAAAGCAAGGGAACTGTGAGAAATTCGTCACAGTTAAGGAAACCTAGGGAGACACCAAAGGGGAACTAATCGGACTAAATGTAATGTGGTTTGTTGGGTGTGTTCCTAGAATAGAGAAAGGATATTAGGTAAAAATTAAGAAAATCTGAGTAAATTCTGTATCAATATTAGTTCAAAAATTGTTATAAATGTACCCTGCTGATGTAAGATGTTAATAATAAGGGGTAATGGGGGAACCTGGGTGACTCGGTTGGGCATCTGACTTTAGCTCAGATCATGATCTCAGGGTTCAGGAGTTCGAGCCCTGCATTGGGCTTTCTGCTGTCAGTGCAGGGCTGCTTTGGATCTTCTGTCTCCCCTCCTTGTCCCTCCCCCTTTCCACCTCCCCCCCCAAAATAAATAAACTTTAAAAAATTAATAAGGGTAACCATCTAGAGTATATGGGTATTTCTACTATTTTTCCACTTTTCTCTAAATCTAAAACTGTTCTAAAAAAAGTCCTCTGGCTTGCTTATGGTAATTGGAGACTGTTATAGTAAATGAGAGAGAAAGACAGTATTTACCTGGCGCCAATTTGTGCCATGGCTGTTGAAGGTAGGCTAGATCTGGATCAGGAGCTTGCAGACTAATGTTCAAGGTGAGATGATACAGTAGTTGCTCAAGCATACAGAGCTGTTTCCCCAAAACAGTTTTAAACTGACTAAATATCCCTTTTAGGGGCAAAAAATTGGGCACTCCTTTAAGTCAGTGTTTCTTGAATCTGATTTTGAGAAGGACGAGTAGATGCTGATTGAGGGCTTATTGTGTATCAGCCCTTTTCTAAACATGTCATATGTGTTAACTCATTTCATAATTTATTTTATTATTGCTTTTTCTTTAAAGTAGGCTTCATGCCCAGTGTGGAGTCCAACATGATGATTAAACTCATGAGATCAAGACCTGATCTGAGATCAAGAGTCAGATGCTTAACCAACCGAGACACCCAGGTGTCCCACATTGAATTAACCCCATTTTACAAATGAGAAAAAGGAAGCTGAGAAAGGTTAAGTAATTTATAGGGCCCCCTACAGGCCAGAGCGATATCTGACTCCAAGTCTAGCCTCTTTACTTCTTCATTGTACCGCTGCCAACTGGGTTTTCTCAGTGTGAGCGTAGTGTAAGACTTGAGAAAGAATATCTTCTGTCATTGGAAGTTCATTTCTCCCGTTCTTTCTTTTTCTCATATTTCATATCCAAGCTGTTAGGAAATCCTGTGACTCCACTTCCAAAGTAAATAATCTGACCACTTCTGACTACCAACTTCCTCTGTTCAGATTGGTCCAGCTTCCATCAAAGTTTGCTTGATTATTGTGATTTGGTGAGTTTTGACAAATGCAAATGGTCATGGAATAATAAGAATCACAAAAGAGAATAGTTCCATCAACCCCCAAACCTTCCTCATATCCCTTTCAGTTAGTCCTCCTATCACAATCCCCACTGTCGGCTGGCAGTTGTCTGGCAACCGCTGATCTGATTTTTTTCACTATAGATTTGCCTTTTCTGCAATCTGTTTTATTTTTATGGAATATAAAATTATATATAGTATGTGCCCTTTTGCATATGGCTTCTTTCACTTCGCAAATGCTTTTGAGTTTTGTTTATGTTGTTAAGTGCATAAGTCACTCATTTCTTTTGATTGCACAGAAATATTTCATTGTATAAAGATACCACGCTTTGTTTATCCATTCACCAGTTGATGGACATTTGGGTTGTTTCCAGTTTGTGTTGATTTTGAATAAAGCTGCTGTGAAGATTCCAGTGCAAGTCTTTAGGTGGACATATTTTTCATTTCATTTGGTTAAGTACCTAGGAGTGAGTCTTATATTGAATAGGTGGTAAACTTTTTTAATTTTTTAATTTTTTTAACATTTATTTATTGTTGAGAGACAGAGTGTGAGCAGGGAAGGGGCAGAGAGAGAGGGAGACACAGAATCTGAAGCAAGTTCCAGGCCCTGGGATGTCAGCACAGAGCCTGACTTGGGGCTCGAACCCATGAACTGTGAGATCATGACCTGAGCTGAAGTCAGGTGCTTAACTGACTGAGCCACCCAGGTGCCCAGCGTAGGTGCTAAACTTTTAAAGAAACTGCCTAGTTTCCACAGTGGTTGCATCATTTTGCATTCCCATTAACAATTTTTGAGAGTTCCAGTTGCTTCACGCTCTTTATAATGCTTGATACTATCAGTCTTTTTATTATTTTACTATTACTTTTTTAATGTTTATTTTTGAGAGAGAGAGAGCGTAAGTGGGGGAGAGGCAGAGAGAGAGGGAGACACAGAATCAGAAGTAGGATCCAGACTCTGAGCTGACCACACAGAGCCCGACGCAGGGCTTGAACCCACAAACCGTGAGGTCATGACCTGAGCCCAAGTCGGACACTTAACTGACTGAGCCCCCCAGGTGCCCCACTGTGAGTCTTTTTAAATTGTCTTGTAGTGGATTTGTGTCGGTATCTCATTCTGATTTTACTTTACATTTTCCCAATAACTAAAAATGTTGTGTATATTTTTATGCATTTTTTTTGCCATTCATATATATTTGTGATGAATTTTCTATCCAGATCTTTTGGCCAGTTTTTAATTAGGTCGATTATTTTATTATTGAGTTGTAAGATTTCTTTATGTATTTTGGATACAAGTTCTTTATCAGATATATTTTGCATATATTCTTTCTTAGTCTGTGGCTTCTTTTAGATTTAATGCCTTTTGAATTTTGGTGAAGTGCAGTTTTCAATTTTTTAAATGTACTTTGGCATCTTATCGAAGACATCTTTAGTAAGAGGTAAATATTCCCCAAAATGATCTATGGGGTTCATTGGAATCTGGATCAGTACACCAATAGGTTCTTTTTTAGAAGTTGAAAAGCTGGTCCTAAAATATTCATGCAAGTGCAAAGGACATAGAATAAGAAAAATAATTTTGAATAAAAACAAAGTTAAGTCTTAGATTACCTGAAGTCAAGATTTTACTATAAAGCTAGAGTAATCAAGATAGTGGTGTGCTTGTGTAAGAATAATACAGAAATGAATGGAATAGGATAGACTTCAGAAATAGACACACATTCACTTGATTTTTGATAGAAGTGTCAAGGTAAAGGGAAAAGCTAATCTTTTCAGCAAATAATACTGAGCAATTAGAAAAAAAGAAGAAAAGAAAGAAAAAAAAAGAAACTCAATTCTTGGGGCTCTCTGCCCCTCCCCCACTCATGCTGTCTTTGTCTCTCTCAAGATAAGTAAATAAAAAAATGTTTATCTTTGAGAAAGAGAGAAAGCATGAGTGGGGGAAGGGAAGCTGTAATACAGTGCTGGTCGCAGGGCTTGATGCCACAACCTGTGAGATCAGGACCTGAGCCGAAACCAAGGGTCAGGTGCTGAACCAACTGAGCCTCCCAGGTGCCCCACTAAGAGAAGTTTTTAATGTTAGGTATGTGTCTTACATATTTCAGCATATTTAGCCTTTATGGAGACATTTATCTAGTCCATATTGTCTGCTTTGATAGAAAAATAATTATCCCTATGTATAATTATTTGGCTTAATAATAGCTACCATCTACTACATGCTTAATAAGAGGTGAGGCATAAAGACGCACATTATCTAATTATTCAATTCTCGAAATAACCCTAGTCATAAATTATTGTCACAGTATTACAGAATATAAAATTAGGGTTTGGGATGCTTGGTAATTTGCTCACTGTTACATAACTTATTAAACTGACGACAGAAGATACAAACTGGATCCCCAGTCATGTCCTTGACAGTGACAGGTTCAGTTCAGTGTTTGACATTCTAGGTATACTAAATTCTAAACCATAATCCATAGATACTGCTGGCATCAGAGGGCAGCCACCTGGATATTAGGCAGAGTTGGATAGGAACAGCGTAATTCTTTCTTATTTTTTTAAAAATAGTACTCACACCTTTTTTAAAAAGATTTTTTTAAAGTTCATTTATTTTTGAGAGAGAGAGAGAGAAGAGAGAGAGAGAGAGTGCACGAACAGCAGAGGGACAGAGAGAGAGGGAGACAGACAACCCCAGGCAGGTTTGCACTGTCAGCAAAGAACCCAAGGTGGGGCTCAATGCCATGAACCAACTAACCATGAGATCATGACCTGAGACAAAATAAAAAATCAGATGCTTAACTGACTGAACCACCCAGCAGCCCCCAACATGATTCTTTCTAAAACATGTGATAATTGAATCTTACTTGATATTCTACAATTTCTTTATACTGATGTTTGGAATATTCAGATATTTTAATGGATACACAAAATCAATTATTAATATACTAATTAATTATTAATTGGCATATTAATGATATAGGTCCAAAATCCCTCTTCCAGAACCCTTGAGGCTGGTTGTTGTTCAGTATACATAATGGTTTTTAAGAATGTAAGACAATACAAATACCATATATCAATTCTGTAAGGGAGATTTGGGGCAATTTTGATATTTGATTTAGTATATGTAAAGATGTAAAAAAAATTTAGAATTCATGGGGCGCCTGGGTGGCTCAGTTGGTTAAGCATCTGACTTCAGGTCAGGTCGTGATCTCCTGGTTTGTGAGTTCGACCCCCGCATCAGGCTCTGTGCTGACAGCTCAGAGCCTGGAGCCTGCTTTGGATTCTGTGTCTTCCCCCCTTTCTCTGCCCCTCCCCTGCTCATGCTCTGTCTCTCTCTGTCTTTCAATAATAAACGTTAAGAAAAATTTTTTAAATTTAGAATTCATTGACTACACATAGTAAGTGCTCAACCAATGTGACCAATATGATGTGTGTCCTATGGTAGAATGTGAGAGCAATTACCGGGCTTTTCTAAGTAAAAAGGTAAAGTATTCAGTTCTCTGTCATAAATTAGAAAATAATTTAACTTTGTAATATAGAGCCCTTGTTTATCTTAATTTATAATTTATGGAGTATTATGAACATCTATAAGAGTGATTTCAGGATCAGTTCTTCTTTTAAAGCAGTTTATTTGCTTCATTTGATTTACAAATAAACTGTTCAATATGCTGCAGAACTAAGAAGTTTTTCTTATTATCTAATCCCTGCCTGTATTAACAGCCACATTACCATGGTATTTGATGTTTCAGCTAGGTTAGTGACTTCTGGCCAGGACCAGAATGTTCTGATATGAGTGGTTTGTTTCAGTGTTTTAATGATTCATACCATCCTGGATGCAGCAGAAACTTTGCCATCCTTTGATCCTGAAATGAATAAACTGAAATCAATGTAAACTATGTCAGTACCTTCTCGAAGTGGTAGGAGCAATCTTTGAGCAATGTTAATCAAGTGGCGGGTAGAGAGTGAAGCCTTCAAGGCACCTTACTTCACTTAGACTGTTTACCTCCGCCAGCAGCTTTGCTTGCCATCTGCCTGGCTCTCGAAGTTCCAGGTGTAATGAAAATGTCTGTCTAGCCACAGGACCTTTGAAAATATTCTAGGGAATATTTGGGCCATCCCTCCACCACTACCAGTCTGCACTTCCATACCTAGCTCCCACTCATCTCTCATTTCTCAGCCTAATCATAAATTCCGCCCACCGGCTATTGTAACACCTGAGTCTGCTTTATGTGCCTCTCATAGAACACCACTCAGACCTCAGTCATACTGTTTATTAAACATTGGGCACAGCTTGTTATAATTGGCTGTTTACTCGTCTGTTTTGCCTAGATTGTAAGACAGCCGTTTCTACCTTGTTCCATATTGTATTCTCAGTGCTTAATATAGAACCTGGCAGAGGGTAGTAATTATTTGCTAAGCAAATAAAACCTCTTAAAGGTTCTCATATGTGAAAAAAAAAGGCATAATGCAACTAACCTATAGAATTGTGGTAATAAAATAAGATGCTAAAAAAAAATAAAATAAGATGCTGAGTGTGAATGGGAGTTTGCATCACAATGCTTAGCAGGTAATAGACTTTCAATAAATGTTAATTAAATACAAAATCTGCATTTTCTTTTAATCACAATATAACAGCTTTTAAATTTCATTGTAGATTCAGATTAAACTATATGTATTACATATACTAACATTTCTTTTGCTTTTATGTTTTTTGTTAAGTGGATTGGAAAATATGCTATAAAATTAAATGCCCTTTTTAGTAGGGTTAGGTAACTTTGATCTTTTAATTTTTGAATATATCAGTATGTTTTTTAAAAATACATTTCATTCAATAGAACCTTAAAACTCATTTTGTGGAGTACATTTCCACTGAATTTTAAGTAAACATTTTACAGAAAACTGATAAGAACAGGATATAGGCAGAGTCTCCAAGTATTTCCCTACAAATTACCTATGAAAGACAAAGAAAAGACAGTAACTTCATAGTAGAGAAACATAGCAGACACCACCTTGACAAAGTGAACCTGGTTCATTTTGTTCAAAGTGAACCTGGCCTTAGAACAAACCAACATCATGTGCCTTTTGATATAATGCACAGTGAAGGCCCCAAAATCACTCTGGTTATATTTCTGCCTAAAATGTATAACCTGAGTCTAATCATAAGGAAACAACAGACAAAACCAATTTGGGAGTCATTCTACAAAATAACTGGCTTGTACTCTTCAAAAATGTCAAAGTCAAGAAACACAAAGAAAGCTAAGAAACTCTTTTATATTAAAGGAAACGAAAAGGTTATGACAATTGTCATGTAATAAATACATGACCTTGGATTGGCTCTTCAACCCAGGGGAGAGAGGAGGTAGTATTCATAAAGGACATTACTGGGAAAATTGACAGAATTTGAAATAGAGATTACCTATCAGGTAATAGTTTAATAAGGTTAAATTTGGTAATTGTGCTGTTTATTGTACGTAAATATCCTTGCTCTTAGAAATACTCACTGATGTATTCAAGGGTAAAGGGATATGATATTTCTAACTTGCTTTTAAACATAAGGAAGAATGACAGAAGGAGACACAAAGATGAAAAGAGACAGAGAATGATAGGGCAAAGAAGATAAAATGTAAAGGGTGTGTGGGAGTCCCTTGTCCTGTTCTTACAACTTTTCTTTGAGATTATAATTATATCAAAATAAAATATTAACCAAAACATGCCTTCTTCTCAAATAAACTTTAGGGACACCTGGGTGGCTCAGTTGGTTAAGCATCCGACTTCGGCTCAGGTCATGATCTCATGGTTCATGGGTTTGAGCCCCATGTTGGGCTGTGTGCTGATAGCTCAGAGCCTGGAGCCTGCTTCAAATTCTGTGTCTCCCTCTCTCTCTGCCTCTTCCCAGCTCGTGCTCCATCTCTTTCTCTCTCTCTCTCTTAAAAAATAAAATAAATAAATAAATAAACGTTGAAATAAACTTTATGCAGTTTAGTGTTAGATATCCAAATATAGTGGTTGAGTGGTCAATTATTCATTGATCACTTTGAAAAAGTTAGTTTTCAGTTTCTGAGTAATTAAAAAGCATGGACTCAGTGACCTAAAACAACAATTTATGATTTTTAAAATAATCTTTAGTGTGAACTGAGTTCAGCTGGGCATTTTTTCTGCTCCACAGTGCATAGTCTGAAGGTATTCATTCTGTTGCCTTCAACAGGAAGCTCAACTGTGACTGGAACATCCATGATGGATGCTCAACTTCTCAGGGCTTTCTCTTCATTCAGTAGTTTAGTGTGAGCTGCTTTGTAATTAGAAGCTGATTCCAAGAAGGGACAACAGAAGCTGCCAGTTCTCTCAAAGCCTAGGCTCACAAGTCCTAGAATATCTATCTCTTCCATGGTATTCTGTTGTTAGAACAAATGGCAATACAGCCCACATTCAAATGTAGGGAAATAGGGGTGCCTGCGTGGCTCAGTCGGTTAAGTGTCTGACTTTGGATCAGGTATGATCTCATGGTCCATGAGTTTGAGCCCCATGTTGGGCTGTGCTGACAGTTCAGAGCCTGGAGCCTGTTTTGGATTTTCTGTCTCTGTGCCCCTTCCCTGCTTGCGCTCTGTCTCTCAACAAACAAAAACAAATGGAGGGAAATAAAATCTGTAGATCTGAGAAGTGGCCTGTGCTTAAAGGGTTGGGAAGAATTTTTGGCAGCCACATTGGAGGCTGTCTACCACAGAGCCCAAATCAACTCACTTAGATGACTTGGAATGTACTTATCTGTGAGTATAATTTAGGAATATTAGTGAAGGAGATATATGTCAAAGTAATTTTAATTTGCATGAAAGTTAACAGAATTTGTATATGAATTCAGAACTATTGAGTATAATTATGGCTAAGAGATGGTCTATTATAAATTATTTTTTCATTATAAAAGTGCCAGTGTTTTTGATGCCTGATAGAGAAAAATATAATGACTCTAGTACAGTTTGGTGCCAGTGCCTGGACTTGTTCTAAAGTGCAAACTGGTTTATTCATTATTGCTTTTACCTCAAAAGTTAAATATTGACATAAGGACAAAGGCAAATAACACATTAGGGGACTCCAGACCACAGTGAGAGAACCACTGACCTAGAGAAACGTGCCAACTTATGCACTAGTCATATGCCAGGGTTCACTGTACTATTTCTGATAACAAGATGTTGTAAACAGTTTAAATATTCTTCATTAGCAAATGGTTAAATAAAACACAATGCATTCATATTAAGGAATACCATGCAGCCATTAAAAATAATGGGTAGATGTTTATGTACAGAGAAACTCTCTAGAATATAGCACTACTAGTAAAACGTCATATAGTATGTATATCACCCCATTTTTTTAAATGCAAATATATCTAGATACATGATAGCAAGATTTTCTTAAGGAAAATAAGGTCATAACGTGCACGCTCTAAATATGGATTACAAACTTAGGTATACACACATACACACAAATGCAAACGCATAGAAGGAGAGGGAACATACTACATACTTATCAGTGGTGACACATGAAGAAAGTAGGGTGGTAGTGCTGAGGCTAACTCTTCTCTCTGTTCTTTTTTCCAATGTGTGATAAATAGAAGGCAACTGTTTACGGACTTTTATATAACCTATGAATTGATATAAAGTTTACTGGAAAGAATTTTAAGAATGAGGTACTGTGACTGAGCTGTTTTTCTTTATTCAATATTAGAAGATGGAAGAATTAGAACTTAAAGTGAAGCTTATGCACATAACCCTTCAATCCTGTATATGCCACTCTTATTGGTACCTTTGTTTTGTTTTGTACTGAATGAAATATTCCTTTATTCTTCTCCTTAAAATTTTAACATTCTTAGGTCATAGAAAATGCATTGTATATATCGTACTAGAGTTTACTAATATATGGAGGGAGAGTAAAATATAGAATGAATTACAGGTTGATCTTTTTATAGTAGGTAAAGTTCTTCACTGCCTATTTTGGCACAAGCAAGATACCGAGAAAGGTTGTAGCACATACAAACCCAAAGATAATGAAAGTCTATAAATGAAACAATTGTTCTAAGCTATTCTGTGTTATCTATGAGAAGGTATCACACGTACAAGATAATACATAATATAGAAGATTATAGTTTCTTTTTAGGAACTGCTTGTAAGACTTTATTTGTAATATTCTATCTAATTTCAGGCCATTAATTAACTAACAGATTGCCAAATACAATTTCAGTAAGTTCATTTCTTTATTTGGCATATAATTATTGTATGCCTGCTGTGCACCAGAGTCTCTTATTGGTGTTTGGAATACAACAAGAACAAAACAAAGTTACTGAACTCATGGAGTATACAAAAATGAAGAAACATTCCTGCCCTTATAGAGTTTACATTTCAGAGGAGAGAGATAGACAATAAACAGATAAAAAAGTAGAAAGAATGATGAGTGCTTTGGAGAAAAATAAGGCAGAATGGGAGATTTAAAAATATGGCAGAAAACAAAGTAATCAGATACGATCTTGCTGAGAAGTTTCCATTGGAGAAAAGACTTGCCGCAGGTAATGGGGTGAGGTAGCCAGGTGGGTGGATATCTGAAAGAGTCGTCCAAGCAGAATAGGCAACAGCAGGTACAAAGGCCCTGAAGTGGGAACATACTTATGCATTCATTGTGGAATAAGGAGGTCGGTGCAGACAAAGAGTTGTCTGATCATGCTAGAGAAACACAAGATAAGAAGATAGTGGAAGGAGGGGAATTTGAGGTGGAAAGATAAGGACATGTTGAGTTTGAGATTCACAGAAGACATTTAAGTGGAGGTGATGAGTAGGCAGTATAAATTTGAGGGATTACACTACCTATAGAAGATATTTAAAGGCCTAAGATAAGATGAGATCACCGAAAGAGAGTAGATCAAGAAGAGAATGGGAAAGCCTGGGTCCTGGGGTAAGGGACTGAGCAAAGGAGACTGAGAAGGAGTAACTTGTGTGTCATGACACACACATCTGATAAAGGACTCCTACCCATCACTTAAGAAAACTCTTTAGAGGAATTTTCTCTCTTGTTTTGAGAACTGCAAATATCTTTTAAAGTTCATCATATATCCAAAGAATGAACACTTCCACTTCTAATTATATTCAGAAGAAATGAGGACATTTTTTTTCTCCAAAAGACATAAGAATATTCATAGCAGTATTATTTATAACAGCCTTAAACCAGAAACTTACCAGATGCCATCACCAGTAACAGTGGTGTTGGAGGTCAGTAGAGTGACCTTTTGGGTGAGAATGGATAATGTCTGGGAGGGGGTAAGTGGAATGCAGGTGACTTCATGATCTATACATTTTTCTACATCTAGTACGTCAAATAGGGACTTACATTAAAGAAAATAATTTGATGAGTGAAAAGTTTTTGCTCTAAGAATGCTTGTTACTTCTTGTCGGTACATGTCCTAGAATGGACCTTTCCAAAGTTCATTTTTTCAACATATAGTTAGTCCCTGCCTACATGCTAGATACTACACTAGGCACAGGGAATACAGAGATAAAAGATTTAGTTTCTGTCTCTTCATGCACTTCACGGTGTAGTTTATTTGCTTTGCGCAAGAGAATATTATTGTCACCATTTCCATATAACCTTGGACCAGAATTCATTGATGGAATGCTCTGTGGTCCAATTTTTTGTTTGTTCATTCTTTTTTATTGTTTCCTTGATCAGGAAGTTCCTGTATTTAGATAAAACTTTACATGTAAGAATTGCCTACTAGTCTCTAGAGGTTAGTGATGTCAAATTTACTTATTTCCAAAGTAAGATATTAAAATTTGACCCTATCTAAGTAAGCTCTGTGTAAGGTTTACATTTTTATTGAGACTACATTTTTTCTGAGCTTTCTTAATGAGTGAGTGATTTATGAAAATGCATGCTTTTTCTTCCTTTAAGACTTATGTGAGACATTATCAATTCCCCATATTTCTTTGGAAGGACACAAAAGGGACATCATTATCTACTCCCCTCTCTTTAAATGTGAGAAGCATGTGTCCAATTAAATCTAGTGCTTCCTCCTTATTGTTCTGTATGAATAATTAACCTTTCTAAGTGCTGACATCAGGAAGGTTTTGAATCCCCCTTTCTTCCATGGGAAAAATAAAATGAGCAGAACTGATGCTTCTTTAAAAGTTTTCTTTTTAATCATTTTGAAAGACCATTAATAATAATATAATATGAGTGTTAAAATCTAACACGTTGATTTTGAAAAGTATGATTTTATTTATTCCTTGGTGATAATGATTTTATTATTAATGTGGGCTTCTCTAAAGTAATAATGTTCTCTAATGCAATCATTTAGAACAATATGGTCACCAATCTACTTTCATTAGTCACATGGGAACATTATAAATCAATTTATATGATCTTTGCAATTGAAACTTGCTGGATGCCAGCTGTGTCAATTTCTGTTAATTATCATCCTTTTAAACCTCATTCTTTCTGTAAGTAAGATGTGCACTTTCGGACTTTTTTTTATAGTTTAAATTGTTCTGCTCATCCTCCTACAGGTCTCCTACAAGGTTTTTGCCCCTCTAAGTTGATTTATAATGTAACCTTGAAACAAGGAGAAGCATTAGTTGCCTGCTGTTTTAATAAATGGCTTGTCAGCTATTTTACAACTACGGTTATTTCTTTGACTAGAGAAATTTCTAGATAGCAGGTCTTTGAATTCTTGATTATTTTAAAGATTTGGCTGGACATTCTTGATCATATATATCTATCCTCTGTGCAAATAAATACTTGACTGTTAGAAAATGGCTTTTATCTGTTTTGAATTTGATTTTATATATTTTGATTTTGTCATACACTTATGAGTCAATCTGGAGGGTTGAGAATGTAATGAAACTATCTGACATTTAACCTGTTAAAATACTATTTATCCTCTCTGATTTATTTACTTCTTTTGCAATAAAGGGTTAAACTATCTTAAGAAATCAATAAATATGTAGAATGCAAACTCCGTAAAACTCTTAAGTTACCCTAGTCAAATTCGATCAGGTTCACTTTTCACAGTGATTTTTGTTTTTGTCCCACCACACACAATGAGTCTCCTCTTCCACTGAACATATATCACATATTCTCTCCTTTCTCCTCCTGCTGCATTTCTATTTCCCTTCTTGGAATCACAACCTACCTACTCTCCTAAGCTGGAAACCTCAAGACCATTCTAGTTTCTTCCTCCTCCCATGCATTACCTTGGCCTAGTAATTTCACCTATGTATTACCTTACTCATCCTTTTTATCCCTAAAGTAGCTCCCTTTTACCAGACTTTCAATATCTCCTCCAAACAGACCTGCCTTATCCAGTCTTTTCTTCTCCCCTGCTTCACATATGTTCACATCCACAGGTGACACGACAGTGTTAGATATCAGCTGATCTGAATGTATTGTTCTGAGTAAACTCCATTTTTTTTTATAATGTTTTTTTTGTTTTGTTTTTTGAGAGAGACAGAGAGGGCAAGTGAGTGAGGGGAAGAGAGGGAGGGAGAGAGAGAGAGAGAGAGAGAGAGAGAGAGAGAGAGAGAGAGAGAGAATCACAAGGGGCAGAGAGAGAGAGAGAGAAAGAAGCAGGGCTCGTGTTCACCTTGAAGTAGGGCTTGAGCTTACCCAAAGCAGGGCTTGTGCTCACCTGATGCGGAACTTGAACTCATGACCTGTGAGATCATCAAGCACAACACAAAGATCCTTCTAGCATAAGGGTGCTGTGCACTCCTCCAGTCTGTTCCGCAGTTCGTTCCCAGAGTTTATTCTCTGCCTATGTCATGCTGCATCATGCCTCCCACTCTTTCCTCTGACTGCAAATCCACAAAGTGCCCTTTGTAATCTCTTTGAGCTGCTATAATAAAATGCCACAGACTAGGTACCTTAAACAATAGGCATTTATTTTCTCACACTTTTGGAGGCCTGCAAGATCAAGGTGTCAGCAGGTTTGTGTTTTTCTGAGGTCTGTCTTGGCTTGCAGGTCACTGTCTTCTTGCTGTATCCTCACATGGCCTTTCCTTGGTGGGCACACATCCCTGGTGTCTCTTTTGTGTGTCCAAATTTCTTCTTACAAAGACGCTAGTCAGATTGAATTAGAGCCCATCCTAACCACCTCATTTTAACTTAACCATATTGTACACGCTTTATCTCCTATTCTGAGGTACTAGAGGTTCAGGCTTCAACCTATGGATTTTGGCAGACACGTTCAGGTCCATTTTACATGCCATTTAACGCTCATACAACATGCCATTTTATGCCCACACTGCGCTTTTCATTTTCAAAGCACTTTGCAAATGTGAATGTATCTTTTTTATTAAACCAGACACCTAAAATTTCCTTAAAAGCCAACACATGGCTTTAGTAATAGTGTTCCTAAGTCATTAGCGATAGTAATAATAGCAATAATAGTAATTAAACAGTAATTTATCTTTCTTACCTTTTACTATATTATCTTGAAATGAGTCATTTATCATGTCAACATTATTAAATTAGAACAGTCTTTCAGAACTAAAAAGGTCTTAGAATTATATTTTAGAACTTTTTGAATTTGCATCTTGCTATCTTGTCATTCACATGTCACTAGTTGTAGTACTCAGTATATTTCATGGGTGTCAGACCCTGCTTGTAAGAGATATACCCAGTGGCCTCAAGTATTATATCCGGTCTAGAGGTCCTCCTAACACCACAAAGCACCTACCGATGGACCTGAATTACATCTGTAATTCAGAAGGGTCATCTTGAAGGTCTCCACTAATGCAGATTAGGACAGGGGAACATTCACTGAGCCCCACCCACACCTGTTATCTCAGAAACTAAAAATCAAGAACTTGGTAAGAATTCATAAAATTACGAATATTCTTTTTATGTTATTTTCACTTTACCCAGAAATATCTGGCAATAAAGGAGCGCTAACACTTGTAAGGAAAACTTTTTCTGGGAAAACCTAGACCAAGAAGGATGCCATCAATTCTTCTTGCTGACGAAATTCTAGAACACTCTTGTGGCTTTGCCTGGGGAGCCACTGGGAAGCTGTGCTACTGGGAGAATGGTCTCTGAATTGCCTTGTTCATTTAATAACAGAAAAATGTCTGTGGAGGCTGGCTGGTATAAGGGAGAGAAGGCGAACTGGGCTTTGCAAATATCAGACCTACTCACTTTATTTATTTACTTATTTTAAGTTTATTTATTTTGAGAGAGTGCACACATGAGTGGGGGAGGGACAGAGAGAGGGAGAGAGAATCCCAAGCAGGCTCCACACTAACAGTGCCTGCCATGGGGCTCGTGACCTGTGAAATCATGACCTGAGGTGAGATCAGGAGTCTGTTGCTTAACCAACTGAGTCATCCAGGCATCCCCAGACCTACCCACTTTAAAGCTGCCCTTGGAAAACCTTCAAATGCATAAGTCACAAGGGGTTTAGTTTTCGTAGACAAATGAAACTGCAAGATGCTGACCATAAATATTTTCATCTTTAACACACTTTTCAAAAAAAATGTATAATGTTCATTAAGGAAACATAAAAGTGATAATTTATATCAATCACCTACAATGTGCTGTAAGATTTTAAGAACCTTAAGGGGCAGGACCATGGTCTTGGCACAGTACACCCACTAGAGGTCATATTAATAATACACAGAATAATATCTAACATTCATTTCTTAGGCACTTTAGCTCTGTGCATTTTTGTCTGTTGTCTCATTTAACTTTCACAATATCTCTGATAGGTTGTATTCCTATTTTACAGACGACTAAAAGTTCAGAGAAGTTATGTGATTTGCCCAAAGTCACACAGTTTCTATGTGATGGAACTGAGTTTCCACTCACTTTGCCTGCTTTTGGTGTCTGTGTTCTTAACCCTGGCTATCTAACTACCTGAGTGTTCGATGTGCTTAGTTATTACTTGCAATGCACATGACTGTAAAATAGCTAATAAGACAACATGAGTTTGCATAAGTGATTACTAAAATAAGTTTTATTGAGATATAATTCATATACCATAAAATTCATCGTTTCAAAGTATATAGTCACGTGTTTTTTAGTACATTCACAGAGTTCTACAAACATCAGTACCAATTTTAAAACCTTTTTTATCACCCCCCAAAAGGATCCATTAGTAGTCATCGCCTGTTCTCTCCATGTCCTAGCCCCTAGCGACTGCTAATGTACTTTCAGTTTCTATGTGTTTGTCTGTTCTGTGCATTTCAAGTAAATGGAATCATATAACATAGGGATTTCTGTGTCTGGCGTCTTTAACTTACCATGTCTTCAAGGCTTATCCATGTTGTAACATATATTAGTACTTTGTTCCTTTTTGTGGATGACATAACATTCCATTGTATGGATACACCAAATTTTGTTTATCCATTTATCAGTTGGAGGGCATTTGGCTTTTTCCATTTTTTTAAAAATTTTTTTATTTTTTATTTTTGCTATTGTGAATCATGCTGTTATGAGCATTAGTATACAAATTTTTGTGTGAACAGATTTTTACACCTCTCTAGGAGTGAAATTGTTGGGTCATATAATAATCATACTTAACTTTTGTTTTTTTAAAGTTTACTTATTTTTTGAGAGAGAGAGAGAGAGAGAGAGAGAGAGAGAATGTGAGCGAGGGAGGGGCAGAGAGAGAGGGAGACATACATAGAATCCGAAGCAGGCTCCAGGCTCTGAGCTGTCAGCAGAAAGCCCAACAATGGGGCTCAGCCTCATGAACCATGAGATCGTGACCTGAGCCAGTGGGATGCTCAACCCACAGAGCCACCCAGATGCCCCCATGCTTGACATTTGAGGAATTGCTAAAGTGTTTTCCAAAGAGTCTGCACCATTTTACATTTCCACCCAACAGTGAATGAAGATTTAGATTTCTCCGCAAACAATACTTGTTTGTTCTTTATAGCCATTCTAGTGAGTGTGAAGTGGTACGATGGTGGTTTTGATTTGCATTTTCCTAGCGACTGAGGTTAAGTATCTTTATGTGTCCTTATTGGCCATTTATACAACTTCTTTGAAGAAATGTCTATTCAATCCCTATGCTCATTTTTTAATTAGATTATTTGTCTTGATTGTTGTGTGTCAGTGATGTTAAGCTTAGTGCGTCTTTCACTTTTCCATTTTTACTACTGCTTGGAAATCCTTTTGGTTATGTCAAGTCAAGCATTTATTCAAACATCTATTAATCATTGTGTTCTATGCCTGTATTGGAAATATAAAGTCCAATAAGACATGTCATATCTCCTGTGGATTATTGCAACAGCTGCCTGTTTTCCTACTCCCCAATCAATCTTTTACCCTGCATCCCAAATGGTTTTTCTAAAAAGTAAATTTGATCATGTCACTTACTTGCTCATTTCCTTCAATGCTTTCTTTATTGACCATAAGACAAAATTCTAACTTTTAAGGATGGTTTTATAAAGGATTCAAAATTTGTTCTTCACCAGTTTCTACAAGATTATCTTTCTTGTGTGCATCCTATACCCCCAAATAGGATAACTTTAAGGGTCTCCTATTTAAATACTCCATCTAGACACACTGAGTTTTGTAAGCAAGGAGAGTAAGTGGGTCCTCAGTCAGAAACCGAAACCAGGTCTCAGGAGAAAGAGAATCACTGGAGCTTTTCTCTTAACTCTGGATCCCAACCAAACAGGTGGATTTCTCTTAAGCCTGTGACCTGAGAAAGTTAAAGCAAGCTGTATTGTGTTCTATTCTTTTTTTTTTTTTTTTAATTTTTTTTTCAACGTTTATTTATTTTTGGGACAGAGAGAGACAGAGCATGAACGGGGGAGGGGCAGAGAGAGAGGGAGACACAGAATCGGAAACAGGCTCCAGGCTCTGAGCCATCAGCCCAGAGCCCGACGCGGGGCTCGAACTCACGGACCACGAGATCGTGACCTGGCTGAAGTCGGACGCTTAACCGACTGCGCCACCCAGGCGCCCCTCTATTCTTTTTTTTTTTTTTAACGTTTTATTTGTTTTTGAGACAGAGAGACAGAGCATGAATGGGGGAGGGTCAGAGAGAGAGGGAGACACAGAATCCGAAACAGGCTCCAGGCTGTCAGTGGTCAGCACAGAGCCCAACGCGGGGCTCCAACTCACGGACCGCGAGATCATGACCTGAGCCGAAGTCAGATGCTTAACCAACTGAGCCACCCAGGCACCCCTCTATTCTTTTCTCTAATGAAATTTTTAAATGTCCAGCCTCATTTCATTTTCACTACTGAGTAATAAAAGAAAGAGCTATGTGCTCATGCTTGGGTCACTGTTAAAGCGGACCATGGCCCTTTAAGGACAGTGGTGGTAGTTGCAGTAATTAATGGGGTTCCTCTGAGAGAGGTGACCGGTCCAGAAAGACACAAACCATTGGTCAAGAGAAACGTTCTCTCATGGGGAGACTCTACCTCCATCAACCGTTAGAGAAACTGGGTTTTAGTTTTAATAAAGGCAGCTTTGGTTTCCTTAGATCTCCTACCAAATAGGAGCAAGGAACTCACTATCTACCTCCCTGTTATGACTTTTTTCTAGTATATAAATCTAGTATAAAATTTGATCTAGTATATAAAATAGTATATAAAATAGATCTAGTATATACATTTGAAAGTATATTAAATAATTCCTTTTGAACTTAGGCATAAACTAATTATATGGTAAAAATCCATGTATATATGTGTATGTATATATAAACACATGTACACACACAACACTCCTGCACAGATGGAAAGTAGAGACTATAAAATTCAAATAACAAATCAGAGGTGTTTAGATATGTTGCACCATAATGAACAAAAACAAAATTCAAGTGACTTAAAACAATCATTTTTCCAGCTTAATTGACATATAATTGACAAATAAAACTTAAGATATTTAAAGTGTGCATTGTGATTTTATATACATATAGGTTGTTAAAGGAATCCTCCCATCATTAGTTAATATAGCCATCACTTCACATATAATGTTATTTTCATATATATACATATATATAGTGATAACTCTTAAGTTCTACTCTCTTAACAAATTTCAATTATATAGTAGTGTCATCAGCTATAGTCACCATGTAAATAACGATCTTATTTAGTTCATCATCTTGTAGGTCGGGAAGTTGGGAAGGGACCACCCACACAGTGTGCCTGCAGTTCATTTGGCATCACTTGGGGGGACGGGCTGGCTGACCTTGCAAGATGGCTTCTTCCCTGATATGTCTGGCACCTCACTCCTCCTTGGCCTTTTTCTCTCCATTTTTTATCCTATAGGCCTGTGCATGTGGCTTGGATTTTGCCCAGGATGGTGGTCTTAAGGTAGCTATACCTCTTAAATGGCAGTTAGTTTATAAGAGAGCAGGGCCATAGCTACCAGGCCTTTTAAAACCTAGCCCTGGAACTGGCATAGCTGTTACAGCATCATTTATACCTTACTGTGCATTCACTGACCAGCGGAAACACAAAGGGAAGGGAAATAGACTCCCCAACTTTCCATGGGAGGAAGAGAAAAGTAAACACAAAGATTCCACCTCTTCTCCCACACATGAAAATATCAGTACCATTCTGAGTCTTCCGTAGTTTGCAGATGTATTGGTAGTCTCAGATAAAGGTGAAGTGGCATTACACATACTGTGTATAACTTTTAACAACTTTTTTATATTTAATGTCACGATAATCAAAATTCTTTAAAGTTTTATTCCTTCTTTGACTTGTACATGTGTATTTTATGACCACATTTTGAGTTGCAGGAAGTGTGAACTACGCTTTTATGACACATACCCGAGATCTTAGGAGCATTAAAAATAGTTTATTAATACCCAGGGTATCATTCTAGCTTACCTAATACCTTTGATTTACTAAAGTCACAAAAGTTATGTTGGCTTCTTTTATGGATATAACTTTAGCCACATGGTAAAGCATAGCTTTGTACAGGTGTTTTCAGATGTTTGGTCCACTGACATCTAAGAAATTCAACCCTGGGGTCACAGAGAGAAGAAGCGAAAGACAATAAAAACCACATGTTAACCATTAATGTTCATTTACCAAATCCTACTTAAACTCTTGTACTCTCTAAGCTAATTTCATCCAATTGCCTTTTAATTATAGTCTCTTGCTCAGAGTTGCAAATATAATGGCTTTTTAATATATCTTGCACTGTTCTGTGTCCAGTGTAGGATGTAATCATGCAATTTATTCATAGCTAGTGCATTAGGTAATTAAAACATAAGCACACGTGGATTTCTGCACATGCATATTCCACAGAAAAGAATCTGACAAATCTGCTTTTGTATAAAATTTTTTAGATAGAATAGAAATTGTGTCCAATATATGCTGTAGCGATGATGAAATAAATCAAATATGACTGTTTGAGAGATCTGTGTACCTACCAGGAATAAAAGAAACTAAAGTAGGAATGTAAGTGTCTTAACACATTTTTAATTAATCATAGTATTGGTAGATAGAATTCTCAATGTAGGTTAGTGCTTCATTATCTAAGATGTTAGGAGATGAACAGACCCTCGTCTCCTGACTCTTTTAGACAAAGACAGGAAAATAAGATGAGATTTAAGATAATTATCACTATTACTAAAAATGATGAAATATAGCCATTTTTAAAGCTCTTTTTTAACAGTGGTGATTACCTTTTGGGAGTAAGAGTTGATATATGCATGGCTAATAAATATTATGTTTCTTTCAATGAGCAAATACTAATCTAGTGAAGTTGTTCACCTTTATTTCATAGTAACCAGGAGTTTTTATGTAAAAACAAGTGATTACCTGTTTTTGAATTATGTATGATTTTGAGAACTGTATAATAACTTTTTAAAAAAGCATATCAAGCTGTATTTTTACACATTTACTCATTCCATAATTTATTAAGTGCCAACTATGACCTATGTGTTAGAGATACCAAGAAAAGTGCCTTAGGATTTTGATTTTTTTGTGGAAAGCCATTTCTCTGGTGTTACCTTCTGACTATTAATGTTTGGCCACATATACATGTGCGTGCACACACACACACACACACATACACACACACACACACACACACACACAAAGGATATGAGCCATGAATCCAAATACCATGTTAGTGCCTGGAGACATCTGAAAATCTAGATGGATTGATTTCCTTTTTCAGTTTTCTCTGGATATGTGTTCACACATCTTATGTTCATTCTTCTTAGAATACTAATATAGAAAAGTATCTGTACATAACTTTTCCAAAACAACATTATTAAGATTTTAGATAACATATCCTCATTAGCTAATTTCCTTTTCTGTTCCTTTTTCATCCACTTGCCTTCTTCCTCTTACATTCTTAGCAGTTTTAGGGATCTTCTTTGGAAAACACAATGAACAGCTAGGAGGCTAGTCAAGGAGCATCCTATTCCCAAGTCAGAAGTTAAGCCTTGAAATCCAGATACATAAACCCATTCTCAAATTGGTATTTCTTGTACATTTAAGCTTTATGTTGTAAATACTGAGCTTTGGATGCTTTACCTCCAGAAAGAATAATCTACAGAAGGAGACCAGCCTCTACAAAGGGAAAGTCAATCTTGATCCCTCTTGATGCTTTGAGTCCCAGGTCTTAAGAGCTTGCTCCCTAAACCCTGCCATTGACTTTTTTTTTTTTTTTTTTTTATCTAGTCTTGACTGCTCTCTATTTAATCCTGCCTTTTACTTACCCTTTGGAGATACTACATCCTAATTCAACTCTGAGGTAGAAATCCATAGAGGAACAAATCAAACACATTAATGTTAAAGCAAAAACAAGACAAAATACTCCATCATCTTCGTCAAATCAAGTACTAAATTCCCATCCTAAATTCTATACTCAGGTGTTTGATTTAGAGGAAATTCCAAATTTATAAATGGATTATGTATCCAGTGTTCCTTTTGACTTAGAAACTCAGGACCCACATTCCTATAGAAATGATGGTATAAATGCCATACCAGATACATTATAAGTAAAAAGTTAAAGTTTCCACAATATTACGTAGTAACTATTTGCTCCTTCTGAGGCCAAAATATAAGTCCTTCATTTTTTCTTTAATTGTTTTGGTATCATGTGATTTTACATTCTGGCATTTTTCAAATCAAAATTAATCTTAAAGTTGGTCTACTTTCCTTTTCTTTTTTTCCCCTGAAAAGCTGTTAAATTTATGGTACATATTACCTACCATTACCAACAATGGGATCTTAAATCTTAACCTCAAATGTAGTATCCTAACTATATCTGAGTACTTATAATTATTAATGTAGGGAAGGGAGATACATTCCAAGTTTGATACCTGCATTTTGTTCTGCCCATCAAATTATTCCCATTAGGGATTCAGTTAATCCTTATGTTGAAACTATAGTTTTATTTTCACCAGCTGCCTCTGGACAACACAATGTCTCCCTTTATCCAGAATATTTAACCAGTTTCTCTGAATTTTCTTCCATAGCATATGAATTACCCCAGATTCTGTCCCATCTATTAAAAACAACAAACCTCCTCCTACTCTGTGGCTTTCCTCTGGCTGTGGCCCTATTTCCTTTCTTTTACAGTCAGAATTCCTTTAAGGATATCTGCACACGTTCTGCTGAATAGAGGTATCATGATTGCAACCTGTTCCCTTTTAATGGACATCTAAGATAGAAATTATAATCAATATACTTTGCTCAACATCCTTGAACAAATATCTTTGCACATTAGTGCAGATATTTCTGTAGAATACAATTCCAGAATCTGAGGGAATGCACATTACGGTTTACACTGCGTGCTGCCAAAAATTTGTTCAAAATCCTAACCCCAGTGTCCCAGAATATGGCCTTTTTTAGAGATGGGGTCCTCATGGAGGTAGTCAAGTTAAAATGAGCATATTAGGATGGGTTCTAGTCCAATGAGTGGTATCTTTGTAAGAGGAAATCTGGACATGGACATGGAGAGGGAAGAGATACGGATGTAAAGGAAAACAACCACATAAACGTGAAGACAGCCATCTATAAGCCAAGAAGCGAAGCCAGGTACAGATCCTTCCTTCATATACTGAGAAGGAACTAATCCTTTCAACACCTTGATTTTGGATTTCTAGCCTCCAGAACTGTGATTTCTGCTATTTAAGTCACTCATTTGGTAGTACTGTTATAGCAGCCCTAGAAAACTTATAAAGCACACTTGCAAAAAAACCCTCCAAAATAGCTGTGACAATTTATATCTTAACCAACCATGTAGAAGGGTAGCTTTCTCCTCACCCCTCACCAATACTTAAATATTAACCTTTGCAATGTTTAGTTAATTTCTAAGACAAATAAATGGTATTGCTTTTCTTTTTTTTAATTTTTTGATGTTTATTTATTTTTGAGACAGAGACAGAGCATGAGCAGGGGAGGGGCAGAAAAGGAGAGAGACATAGAATCTCAAGCGGGCTCCAGGCTCTGAGCTGTCAGCACAGAGCCTGACATGGGGCTCAAACTCAGGAGCCCTGAGATTGTAACCTGAGCCGAAGTCAAACGCTTAACCAGCTGAGCCACTCAGGTGCCCCTGGTATCTCTTTTCAAGGCACACTTCTCTGATTTTTTTTTTTTAATCCAGATTTAGCATCTCTGGAGTTTTATTTCCTTTTAAAATACCTAAAATGGACTCAAATGAATTGATACTACCAAATAACTATTCAAATCTAACTACGTGATTTCAGTATAGTTTCATACAATGATAAAAAAGGATTTAAAAATGTGTATCTTTTAAAAATGTTTAACTACTCATTTACTTATTGACAATCTACAGCAAAATTTTCATTCTCTATGATTATCACACGTAGCATGAAGTTTATTCCTAAAAGGCAAAAGCTAAACAATTCGCAACTACACACTTTAAAAAGTTAATTTCGTACTTATAGCCTGTGAAAATCTAGCAATCCAATTCATAATGTATTAAGGATTATGCTTTTGAAGTAAATTAATTACTGGTCTTCCCATTAGAAATACACTGTTGGAAATTGAGCATTTAGCAAATGCTCTAAAATGTTCTAAAAGTGTTCTAAAATGATACCATAAGTTTTAGGAGCATTGTAGTAACATTAAAAAAATATATACCATGTAGGGTTGTAATTGCTTGAAAAAGTTCTTTTTGGGAGATAGTAATAAGGTACATATGCCCCCAAATCACTATTTTGTTAATATGCTCATCTTGTTTAAGGATTATTTTCTATCTTCTCTTTCACGGATTTTTGTTGGTCTTTGCATGAATTAACATATGAACTTTCAGGTTATTTGACTGGACAAACCTCTTATGACAGCTTTCAAAGGGACACACAAAACGTTTCTCCCCAGTATGGATACGTACGTGGGTACGCAAATTATAGTCCAGGGAAAAACGTTTTCCGCACCCTTCAAAAGTACACCGAAATGGCCTCTCTCCAGTATGAACCAGAAAATGTCTTTTTAGTTTTGCACGCTCATTGAATGCTTTCCCACATTCTGCACATACATGATCTCGGGGAGCATGAACGAGGAGATGCCTTCTCAGGGAAGCTCTATTCTTTAACTTTTTTGTGCATCCACTGTGAGGACAAACAATTCTTTCTGGAGCATCATATTCCTTATTTTTTGTGGGCTTCTTTCTAGCAAATTCTGCAAACTGTTTAGGATCTGATACATCAGTGCTGGGTATTCCTCCAGGAGAAAGCTTCTTGCCTGTCTCATACTCTGAATACTCAAGCTGTGAATTCTCTCCAGTCTGCTGAGAAAGTTCTTGTTTTGCCCCTTTTTGCACACATTTCAAGGATTTCCCCAGAAGCGAGCTTGCAGTAAGAACCTGTTGAGAAAGCTCTTGTTCTGATTCTTCTTCCTGGTAGTTAAGGGACTTCAGTGAGTCTTCTTCCAGGATGGGTTCAGAAAACTCACCTCTTATTATGCATTCTATGTAACAATCAGAGAAGGAATCTTCTCCAACAACTAGGTGGCTACTTTCAAAGAATACACCTTCATCTTCTAAGGCCCATGGCATGTCAAAAGGTTCTTGTTGGGCTGGCCGTGGCTTGGATGGCTTCGGTTTATCCCCACTGAAGGCTCTTCTACCCAAGCCTTTCCAGCCACAAGTCTTTACCTTTTTTTTCAGTTGCTGGTCCATATTGTCGTGTTGCTTCTTCCTTGAAGGTTTGTACCAGGATATATCAACCACTTCCAGGTGATAGTGATCTGAGTAAACTGCCTTCAGCAAACACCTGCTTTGAGATAGTAACCTTTAGATAAACTATATTCCAACTTTAGAACCACTGTCAGAGCTTAAAAAATGGCCTCAAACTCACTTTTTAATAGCGAAATGGCTGCATTTGCTTCTTCTCTGACAAACCCAAGAAAGTAAGAGAATGAGCTGTGACACAGGATGTGGGTTATAACTAGATCTTATGTGGGGGTCCCCACAAATTATCTGCCCTCTCCAACTGACCACCTAATGTTTACTGGGTACTCAGTATGTGCTAGCCCTACTCTAGGCTGCTCATAGGTTGAGATCTATTGGTAAGTAGACATACAAAAAATCTGTGCCTCACGAGTATACCGTCTCGTGAATATACAAAATAAGTATTATATGTCACACATTAAAAGGTAAAGTGCTACAGAATAAGCAAGGGAGCTAGTAAAAAGTAGGAGTTCTCAGTTTTAAATAGGGAGCTCAGGCAGGCTTGCCTGAGGTAGAAGCAGTTGACTAAAAACTTGAAGCAACTGAGGGAGTAAGATGTGCCTATTTTCTTATATAACACTGTTGGGAAATTCAAAATAAATAATGCATATAAAGTGCTTAGCACAGATCATGGCACAGAGCAAATGCTGAATGTTTATGTGAGCTAGTGTTATTTACCTTTGTATTCATTAAATATATGGTGGATCCTGTGATGTTCCAAATACTATTCTAGACCAAGGGTGGCATTTTTTTTTTTTTTTTAATTTAATAAAGAGCTAGATTTAAGCGCCGTGGGCCCTATGGTCTATGTCATAACTGTTCAACTCTGCATTTTGTCATACGGAAGCAGCCATGTATGATACATAAAGGACGAGCATGCATTCCAACAAAACAAGCAGAGGCTGGATTTGGCCCATGTGTAGTTTCTGTTTCTTCTTCACAAGATGGAGATTCAGAAAGAAGACACATGAAATCCATGCGTTGCCATCTTTTACAAGTATAAGCCAAAATAAAGGCAAGCGGAGTTTAGCCTTGAATAGTTTTCTGTCTTTTTCTTAAAAATCTAAAAGTGGGGTGCCTGGGTGGCTCAATCAGTTCAGAAGAATCTCTTGATTTTGGCTCAGGTCATGATCTCATGGTTCATGAGTTCGGGGCCCACATGGGCTCCATGCTGACAGCCTGCTTGGGATTCTGTCTCTCTCTGCCCCTCCCCACCCTTCTCACTCTCTCTGTCTCTCTCAAAATAAATGAATTAAAAAAAATTCAAAAATCTAAAAGCAATATTATAAAAGTTAGAGCATGAATATGATATATTCTAAGAGCCTTTTACTTAATGTTACAATTGTGTGCCTTATAGAAGATCTCTTAATTTTATTGTCCTGATGTCCTGCTGTAGGACAAAAATTAAAATGCTTTTTATAAAGGAATAAATGTGAAGGTAATGGACAGAAAACTAACAGCTTGAAAATATTTTTAAATAGCTACATTTAAAAATACCACCTCAAAAGAATCATGCTATTTACTTTTGTCAAATACACAGCATCAAAACAAAACATGTTTTTCAATTGCTATGGGAAGATTTTTGAAATGCCTCCTTGAACATTTATATATATAAATATACAGTGCATAATGTTTTATGTAAATTACAGACTTAAAATATAAATTATAGGGTCACTGGGTGGCTCAGTAGGTAAAGCATTCTACTTCAGCTTAGGTCATGATCTCAGGGCTAGTGAGTTCGAGCCCCGTATTGGGCCCTGTGCTGGCAGCTCAGAGCCTGGAGCCTGCTTTGGATTCCATCTTTCTCCCCTCTCTCAAAATAAATAAACATTAAAAAAATTAAATATAAATTATAAATAAATTATTTATGTACAATACGTAAATGTTTTATATATATAAATTGCTAAGGGAAGAGATTTGAATTTCTTCTTAAACATTTGTATATATATTTCTATGTAATATATATATACAAATGTTTAAGAAACTTAAAACATTATTTCCTTAGCAATTGAAAAGCACAGGTATTTAAAAATATTTTCAAGCTATATATATATGTGTGTATATCTATCTATCTATATATATACATATGTATATATATAGATAGATAGATATATAAAATGTTAAATGGTACAAGTATTATTATTTATTGCTTCTTTTAAAAAGGTGAAATAAACCAGGAGACTGTATTCAGGAAAATTTGCCTAACAAAATCTTGTTCTTTTAGCTAAAAATTATTCTTGATTTTTTATTTTTTGTATTAATGAATATAACCTCTTTGGACAAAATCACTAGCAATCAGTCTAAAGTTTGAGTAGGATAATACAAAACTCCCCTCCCCCATTGAGGCCATTTAAAATACGTGCAATTTGATTTGATTCCAGCTTTTCTCTCCCAGTTTATGTCTTGCTAATTTCAGCTCCCCTATTTTATTTTCAGCCATAATAAACTCTCCCTCCAATAAAGCAGTATGCTGTTCCTTCTTAATCCTGCCCACCCTCACTCCTCCTTCCCTTATTAGTGTGCACACACACTCACACAAGCTCATTTCTCACCCATATTTCTGACCTCTGCTTAAACATCACTTCCTCAAGCAAGTTTCCCTTCATTCTTAGGCTCATTTAGGTTCCCAAAACTTCCTCTTTTACACTGATCAGTCTCTGGTACCGATTACTTTAAGATCTGTCTTACCTATTAGACTGTAAGGTCTATGAGGGCAAGGTCCTCTTCTGCTTTATTCCTATGTCCCAGGGCTTAGAACATTTGTCTAATGAAATGAATTCATATATATGCATTAATAATCATACTGGTGATACTGGTTTAGCAAATCTATAAAATTAATTTACTAAAAAATTATTTGTGACTTTCAAAACACTTAATTAGAGGTTCCAAAAAGTTGATTATCAATGATGCCAAATGTTACCTAGAAAAAGACATCTAATTAGGAGATTGGGATTGAAAGAGAGAAGTATTTTCTTATGAACTTATCAAAGCCAAATGTAGCCCTTACTTTTCTAAGCTAGATTTTATTTGACAGATCCTCCCATTTCTTACACAAAATTCAAGCTTGTGAGTGATGTAAAAACTGAAATACTAACTTACTAATTTATTATGGGAAATCCAGTTTATATAACAAGTACATTCTCTGTTGGTGGAAATAACTACTTGGAAAATGTACTCGGTAAACATGGTGTTAAGACAGAATCTGGATATTAAATACTTAATGGTATGACAATAATATAATTTTATATTTCTCAAACTGGCATAAAGGTGCTTCCAAGAGTGCATCATTTACTTATTCAATCATTTGACAAATATTTAGTACCAAACATTGTTCTAGGTGTTCACCCTAGAACAGTAAAAAAAGATCCAAAGTTCCTGGTTTTCATGGAGCTTTTATTGTGTAAAATAAAAATGTAAGTAAACAAAATGGTTTCAGGTTGAGTAAAATGCTATGAAGTATAAGCGATTAGAGTATGAGAAGGAAAGGAAATGGGGGAGGCCATCTTAAGAAAGAATGTCTGCAACAGCATCCAAGGTGGGGGGTGGGGCATTAGGCTTAGGCTGAGACCTGAAAAAAAAAGTATCAGCCAGTGGAAAGAGGTGGGAGGAGAGTGCTCTTTCCAGGTTATAGCAGGGAGTACAAAGGGATTTGCATGCTGGAGGACAAAGGAAGACATGTTTATTACAGACTATGGCTGGCACAGACCGGAGTGGTCTGAGATAAGGTGGGGGACCTTGCAGAATCTTGTGAGCCAGGGGAGCCATTTACATTTCTTTCACAAACCCATGGGAACCATTACAGGGTTTCTTACAAACCAGGAAATAGCATGCTCTGGCTGAGGTTAAACAGGTATGTGGAGAGTAGACTTAGGGAGGCAGGGGTGAAAGCAGAAAAATCCATTAGGCTATTTAGCAGTCCAGAAAGAGTGCTGGTGTTGGTAGTGAAGATGAAATGGCGGGAGAGGGAAAACAGAGATAGAACGTTCTAAACTTCCTTGAGGATTGGATAAAGGGAGTAAGGCAAACAGGGAAAACAATAATGACCAAGCGGTGTTCGGTTTTTTGCTGGAGTAACTGGTAGATGGTAGTGTCACTTTCAGAGATAATCAGAGGAGGGAAGAAATGGAAAACAGCTATACTCTCTTGATTTAATAATGTGAACGTTTTAATATAAATATTTTAATATAGATCTAGCCATTTGTTGCAGTGAAATATATGAATTTTTCAAACAAAATTTAAAAAATGCAACTTCAAGGAAATTTCAACCAGGCATCTATTTTCATGAAAGTGTATTTGTTTCCCTCCTTTGTCTGTGTTAGAAGTTTGAGGCCGGTGGCCCAAGGCAGTTAAACACTAGAAGTCTCCTAGCCAAGGTCCGTCCCCACTGGTTCTAGGATGATGAAACCCTTCCTGTCCATGGTTTTTCAAAACCTTTTAAACAGGACCCACGTTAAAAATACATTCTAAGTGGTGAACTCAATACCACACACCTTCCCCCATATCTGAAAAAAAAAAGGCAGAGATCCACGAAACAAGACTTACCCATGCACTCTGATATTTCCTTCCAAAAGAAAGACCAAGAAGAAACTGTTACTGGCGCCCCCCAACAGCAGCTGAAATCTTCCCTGCTTTACGCTCCGCCTACTGTACCCGCCCTCTTTTTGATGGACACATTCAAATTAGGCTACACCTACATTTCAACTCTGCATTGCTTAGGCGGGAGTTTCCTAGAAAAGGCTCTACCAAACCTGTTTCGGTAAGGACATCAGGTAGCAGTGGAGTGGCAGATCGTGTGGCTTTGCTCCGCCCAGGTCAGGGTTGGCCGCCTACACCTGCCCCCCGCCCCGGGACACCTCAGTGCCTGGTCCCTCACCACGTGGGCAAACCTGTTTGAATTCCAGTCGCCTAGTTTTAGCCTGTAGTAGAGGCACTCATTGTCTTTTGAACAAATCAACTTAGGTATAATCATATTTATACAGTTATTTTTCAATGAAATGAAAATCCAGTGGTGGAAGCAGTTTTTACCTACTAGAAAAAGTTTACCCAAACGCACACCACACCTTGCTCTGCACTCTCTTACCCTCCCCCAGCCTCTACTCCCCACCCCACCTATCTCCAGCCTCAGAATTACTGCTTTTTTTTCTTTTTCGGGCATTAATGTGACTGTTTATATCCTTAAAGGTAACACAACTCACTTTGAAAGCCGCGGTCAATCAACGCTTGCCATTGGCTATGGTCTAGTGAAGTTTAATAGTTCGTGTAAGCACACAGACCATTAAAACAAAAACCCAAATCAATGTTTAAAAACCTCTTAAATTTTACTTGAAGCTTGTCTGCAATTCACATATATATCTGGGAACAGTTCTCCACGCTATTTTTTTTTAAATTTGTTTTGAATGAATATCAGTTGTGAGGTCAGAAAGTAAAAGATCATTTCCAATGGGGGAAATATGTGAACTGTTTTTCTAGGTATTATTCCCTCATCTCCCCTGGTAGTCATACCAGATCCTCATCCGTTTGAGATTGAAGTTACATAAAGCTTCCTTAGCTCCTTACCTTGTTATATGTTATTTGTAGGTGAGTTTCTGAAGGCAAAAATTGTGAGAAACTGCTTCTCTCCTGTTCTCTGTGGCGCCATACTATGGTCTATATAAACTTTATAGACAAGTTTTCAGAGCTGGTTTTCACCAACCCTTTTTTTGGTGATAAAAATGTTAATTTTTTAGGTTTCAATAGAAATAACTTCAAGAATTCTAATAGACCATTCTTTCCAAGCCTTTATATGGCAATGTCATTGGTCTTTGAAAGTCCCCCTCATCACCAGAGGTATCTCTCTGTCTTTCTGTGTATCATCATATTTATATACATACATAAAAATATAAATAAGTGACATATAATCATGTATCTATAATTTATATATATAGATAATATATTAAGAGATGAACATGTTTTATTTGAATATATACATATAAGTTATATACACATTATATATCACTTATATTTTTATTTCAAATATAATTTATATGTAAAAGATGATGATAGTTATACATATATATAGAGAGATATGCACACATACCTAAGCTGAAGATCCTTTCTTTTATCAAATTCACCCGACTACACCCTTTTGTTATCAGTCCCTTAACAGTTGAGACAGTACATACAATCAACTAGGTTAATTTATAATCCCTTCCTCACCACTGATTCTGTCTGTTCACTTGGTTTGTGTTAGTGTGACTTTGTCTGGAAACTGGAGGCGACATATTTAGAAAATCTAAATTTACATTTCACACTCCACCTTCTACATAAATTATTTTTGCTTCTATTTTGTTTCAGCTTTCCTGAAGAAGTAAACCAAAAAGAAGGCACTCGTCTGTTGTCATGTGAACCTAGCTCGCTCAAGGGCAGTTCTCCAAAATGAGCTAGGGAACCAATTAAACCATGAAACATAAGTGGGCTGCCTTTTGAAATTGGTACAGAGAGAATGGTGCATGGAAGCAAGTAATTTTTTGGATGCTGGAATTTTAGTCATGGTAATTCTTCTACAAATAACATCCTGGCTAGTTTTTAAAAATTCTATTTTGATTGCTTATTTCTGTGTTACAAACAAATATTTTCCTTAAAAAGCTTAGAATGTGAAAACTATAAATATGCTTTAATTCACTCAACACATATTTAAGGTATTTTTAGAATGTGAAATACTATAAATATTGTGAAAACTGTAAGTATGCTTTAATCCACTCAACACATATTTAAGGTATTTTTTTCCCCAGATAGGCCACTGTTCTAGGCCCTGAGGGTATGGATCCCTGGCCTTCTGGAGTTTGCAGGCTGAAGTAGCAGGGCCGGAAACTAGGGTGAGGCAAATAACTCACAGGTTTCCCCACAGAAAAATTTAAGGAATGCCAAAAAATTTGGTAACTAGAATTAATGATATTACATTTTTAAATTTTTTAATTATATTTTTGAATTTTTCTTTTTCTTTTTTTTTAATTAAATTTTAATTAACATACACTGCAATATTGGTTTCAGGAGAATTCAGTGATTCATCACTTACATATAACACCCAGTGCTCACCAGGACAAGTGCCCTCTGTAGTGCTCATCACCCATCTAGCCCATCCCCCCCCACCTCCCTCTATCAACCTAGTGTGTTCTTTGTCATCAAGAGTCTCTTGTGGTTTGTTTCCCTTTCTTCCCTTCCCCACCCCCTTTCCATATGTTCATCTATCTGTTTTGTTTCTTAAATTCCACATATGAGTGAAATCATATGATATTTTTCTTTCTCTGATTGATTTACTTCACTTAGTGTAATACATTCTAGCTCTATCCATGTCATTGCGAATGGCTACAATTAATATTTTAATGCAGTATTTCAAGAAATAAAAGTTAGTGCAAAAATCCATAGTGAATAAATATCAAAAACTCAAATAAAGGCAGACAACTGAACAATCATGGTTTGTAAATGTCAAATGCAGCTATTATTAGGACCATGAAGGGTAGGCATTTGGTGTTATGGGAGCCCATAATGGGAGGCTGTGATGGAATCTGGAAGTTCAGGGAAGGTTCCCTGAAAACTGCTATGATCTGAAGGCAGTTTGGAAGGCAGAACTTCTCTAACAGTAGAGGGAATAACTATTTAAGGAGGGACAGCAAGAGAGAATGTGCATTGCTAAACTCTTGGGCCTTGTAGGCCATGGTAAGAAGTTAGATCTTCATCCTAAGAGTAATGGGAATGGACTGTTACCAGAAAGCATGTCATATGTAAATGCGTATTAACCTTAAATTTGTAAACTGTTGTATCATTGTTGGAGCTTCAATCTGTGTTTGATCTAGCTAATACTAACTGAATGCTTTACATGCATTGTTCATTTTAGTATCTAGAAATCAAGTTTATAAAATTATTATCTTTACTATTATTATTATCATCATTTTATTTGCATTTAAAAATGATAATTCAGAGGAGCCAAAAAAGCAAGTAAGTAAACTAAGCACCTAAATTCAGATTAGAACTCAAGTGTCATACCTGTTAGAATGGACTTCATCAAAAAAGGCAAGAGATAACAAATGCTGGGTAGACATGGGGAAAAGAGAACCCCTGTGGGATTAGAAATTGGTGCAGCCACTGAGGAAAGCAATATGGAAGTTTTTTGAAAAATTAAAAATAGAACTACCATATGATCCAGCAATCCCACTTCTAGAAATATATCCAAAGGATATGAAAATATTAACTCAAAAAGATATCTGTACCTCCATGTTCATAGCAATATTATTCACAAAAGTCAAGACATGGAAATAACTAAGTGTCTATAGATGGATGAATGGATAAAAAAAGTTTTGGTGTATAAATATAACAGAATATTACTCAGCCATTAAAAAAAAAAAGGAATCCCTAATACTTGTGACAACATGAGTGGAACTTGAAGACATTATGTTAAGTGAACTAAGTCAGAGAAAGACAAATACTCTACAATAGCACTTATGTGTAAATATTTAAAAAAAGAAGAAAGAAAGAAAGAAAGAAAGAAAGAAAGAAAGAAAGAAAGAAAGAAAGAAAGAGAAAAGCAAAAGAGATCACAGCTGTGGTTACCAGAGGCAGAGAGTGGGGGAAAACAGAAATTGGAGGAAGGTGGTCAAAAGGTACAACTTCCATTTATAAGGTAAAGAAGTACTAGGGATGAGACATATGACATGATGACTATAGATAACACTGATCTATGATATATGGGAAAGGTAAGAGAGTAAATCCTCAGAGTTCTCACCACATGGAGAAAGTTTCTTCCCTTTTTTCCTTTCTTTCCTTTTATTATATCTAGACGGGAAGATGGATGTTAGCTGAACCTATTGTGGTGGTCATTTCATAATGATGCAAAAAACCATCATGCTGTACACCTTAAACTTATACAGTGATGTATGCCAATTAGTTCTCAGTAAGACTGCAAAAAAAATAGAACTCAAGTGTGCTTAATTATTTGAGATATAGCATTTCACATTATATTATGGCGTTTTAGAGATGCCATCATTTTATAAGAAGTCTCTTCTTGCTTTATTATTTTCTGTCATTTATACTGCCTATTTACATACTTATTTGGTACTGATAGCAACCTTATGAATTGTTATTACCCATTTTATGGATAAAGAAGTGGATAAGTCAGTAATGACAAATGCTTTCTTCAAAGCTGTGCAGGTATTCCTTTATGGGCCAAAGTTTAGACCCCAAGTCTTTCTATCTTGACATCAAGTTTAAAGCTAATTTTTTCAAGTTCAGTCAGTTGTTTAAAGAGCTTTTAAAATGTATTTTTAGAGTTTCTCTGCAAAAAACAAAAAACACCCAAAACCCAGTCAATAATCGATGTTTCTACCTAGAATGTGGTATCTTAGTAGATGATGACTTTTAAGAGGGCATAATAAGGCACATTTTGACTCTGCACTTTTTTAAAAAAATGAGATGTAATTGACATAAACATAATACTAGTTTCAGGCGTATAACATGATTATATACATATATGGGTAGTGAAATGGTCCCCATAAAAATCCAGTTAACACCCATCGCCACAAAGTTAGATTTTTTCTCGTGATGAAAACTTCTGGTATTTATTTTCTTAGCAACTTTCAAATACACAATTTATGGTATTATTAGTATTAGAGTCACCAGGCTATACGTTACATCTCTATGACTTAGTTGTTTTATAACTGGAAGTTTGCCCCTTTTGGCCCACTTCGCCCAGAGGTGGCAGTGGGGAGTGGGAGAAATAGGTGAGGGTGGACTCTGTGCTTTTTGTTTTTTTGTTTTTTGTTTTAAATCTAAGAGGAAGCTGTTTGGTACTTCACACTGACAAATTGAGACTTGTCATTATACTGTCATACATTTCAACAGTCTTTATGCTCTTTAGACAAAAGCTGTAACCACACAAATATTGTCATGTTTCATTTTCTCTGGGAGAATTCAGCCGTGGGCTTAAGTGCAGGACCTACAAGCTATATTTCAGACTGCATATTCTCTTTGAGCTTTGGCAATGATTTGTGAATGTTATTATTTGGCAGTTTCATAACATCCTTTTTTCCTCTGAAGAATGGACTATTCACATAACCTTTCTTCCTACTAAAGAACCTATTAAAATTGGGTTCACCTGAAGAAAATTTTCAGGGCCTCCTCTAACTTGAATTAGTTCCTGCCTTATTCTTTCCCATAAAAAATTTTTGGAGTCAACCTCAGATTTCATGGTCTTTGAAAAAACGTATATTTTGAGGTACTTTTGGATTTATGGAAGAATTGCAAAGATGATATGGAGAGTTCTCATATATCCCTTCACCCAGCTTCCCTTGATGTTAATGTCTTACATAACCAATGTGTATTTTGTACAGTTAAGAAACCAACATTGTCACAATACTATTAACAAAATTTTATTTGGATTTCATCAGTTTTCCCACTAATCTTTAAAAAAAATCTGTTCTAGGATTCATTGCAGATGCTAGTTTGCATTTAGGATCTGGTTAATGGACAGACATGAGCTCCACAATCTAATTCTAGTTCCAGCCCAGAAAAATGTAATGTATGTCTTAGGATATTGTCTCTAATACCACTCCTCCCATGAAATTCACCACCAACCCCGATTCCAAATTTATATCTCTTTCAAGATGCAAATCAAGAGTCATACCTCTCAGAAAACCTTTTAGAAACTCAGTGCCATCTCTATGTAGAAGTACTGTGGCTTTTAGGGATATATTCTATACAACATAATCGGCCATTTAACAATACCTTTACAGGTCTTTTGTATCTGTAATGTGGTAAGTGGAAAACCAGTAAAATACACATTGTTGCAAGAGAAGATCATTGTGACACATTATTCCTCCAGGCTTTTTGAGGTGTATATACTTTAAATAGAAAACCTGTAGAACATTGTGGTTACTGTTTTATATTATTTTTGAAGTGATAAAATTAGATGATGACATATCTACAAATAAAATTACTAGTTGTGAGGTACACAATTATGTATAGTCCTTTTTTTTTTTTAATTTTCAGATCTAAATTCATGTTGTTCAAACTGTGAGTTGGAACCCATTAATGAGTAGTTACCAGTATTTTGTCAGAGTCAAAACAGTTTGAAGGGCTCCTGGGTGGCTCAGTCAGTTAAACATCTGACTCTTGGTTTTGACCCCCCACCGCGATCTCACGATTCCTGAGATTGAGCCCCGCATCAGGCCTGTGCTGACAGCCCGGAACCTACTTGGGATTCTGTCTCTTCCTCTCTCTCTCTGTCTCTCTCAAAATAAGTAAACAAACTTTAACAGGTTTGAAAAATGTAGATCTAAATAATTTGTTTATATGTGTCATTAGAAACAGATCAAAATGGGTAAATGTATGAACATCAGTGATTCAGACAGTCTTTAAAATTTTTTTTTTTAATATTTATTTATTTTTGAGAGAGAGAGAGAGAGAGAGACAGAGTACCGGCTGGAGAAGGGCAGAGAGAGAGAGAGAGAGAGAGAGAGAGAGAGATACACAGAATCTGAAGCAGGATACAGGCTCTGAGCTGTCAGAACAGAGCCCAATGCAGGACTCGAACCCATGATCTTGACCTGAGCTGAAGTTGGACACTTATCCAACTGAGCCCCCTAGGTGCCCCCCAGACTGTCTTTAATTTTGAACTTAAATATATCTTTTTTTTCAACTAAAAAAAAATCTCAAATGTGCTTTAAAATAAGTTGGGTAGGTGATCTACTTTATATTAATAAATAGTGCAGGTCCTCAGTTTTCCAGTTATACTTCGCCCTCCTATCCACAAGAGAGTGCAGCAGGAATAAGCAAAGTAAGAATTATGTTTCTAGTTACATCCATCTTTTTAACTTGCATCATTAAATATTTTCTATAAAGTTTGTTAAAACGATGGAAAGACTTTCAGTGTATCAGAGCAGAGTCCAGAAACAGACCTGTACACCTGGAATGACCTGACTGATCGGTGTCCTCCCCCAAATTCATAGGCTGAAATCTAGCACTCAATATGATGGCACTGGGAGGCAGAGCATTTGAAAGGTAATTAGGTTATGAAGGTAGAGCCCTCATGAATAGAATTGGTGCCCTTACAAGAAGAGGTAAGAGCTAGTTCATTCTCTTTCAATCACTGTAAAGATACAATGAGAGGCTGGCAGTCTGCAACTCAGGAAAAAAAGGCTCTCACCAGAATCAGCCATACAGATGCCATGATCTTGACTTCCAGCCTCCAGAACTATGAGGAATAAATCTGGTATGTGGAAGCATATGGTATTGTGGTATAGAAGCCTGAATTGACTAGGACACTGACTCATAACAAAGGTGGCAGTGGGAAAAGACTAGTGTTTCCAAAAACACTTTGAGACCAGTGGCTATCGACGTGGCAAGAAAAAGAATCTTCACCACTCATTCATACTACACACAAAAAGAAGTCCAAGATTGTAGCTTTAATTATGGATTGTAGATATAATCGTGAAAGATAAAATAATACAACTCTGAGAAGGAAATGGAAGAACATCTTCTTAAATTTGAGGTTGAGAAAGATTTCTTAGTCAACACACAAAAAGTATTGAATAGAAAGAAATAAAAGATAAATTGGATGAGATTGAAATTATGAAATTTAAAAGGCACCATTGAAAGAATAAGGTATGCCACAGTGATCTTTTGAAAAGGTAAATGAGATGCCACTTCCTTCAAGGCTTTCCATCTCCCTCAGAAAAAAATTCAGATTCCTTCTTTAGAAGACAGCCAGTGATCTGGCCGGTACCCACCACCTCTGCGTCAACTGTACGAATTTTTCTCCCAAGCCTAACCTTCTTTTCTTGTTCTTCTACAGCCATGCCAAGCTCACTGACAGGATTTTTGCACTTGTCTTCTGTCTGAAATTCTCTGCCCCAGATTATCACTTGCCTGGTTTTTGCTTCATTCTGGTTTCAGCTTCAGTGGTAGGCTGGGGCCAGTGTACATACATTTCTTCAAACTCTGTCGTATCTCCATGATTTATTTATTTATTTTTTCATATGGAGGTTACTAACCTCCCCTCTCCTGGAGGAGGTAGAAAAGAGAGGCAGCCCAGTACCAAACTTTAATTGCCCCATTTAGGAGTACAGTCGGTAAATAGCAAAGGGCAATATAGAAAGTAATGGATTTTCTTGAGTCCTTGCCAACTTTCTTCCCTTCTACTGGGATTTTTTGCTTTGGTGAATATGGAGAGTAATGGCAGAAGTTTCTGGGTATATTTTTCTCTTTCCTGCAGAGGGATCCAAGAAATTACTGCTATCGTAGGATTCTACAAGTGTTTCTTGCTTGCCGAGTCCAGGAGTTGTTTGAACCTGGGAATGGGTTTCAGATGTGCCTTTCTGGGTAAGAATCACTTATAGTCTCTACGATGGGATTTCTCCTTTCCCTAGCTTCTGGGGTTTCACCCAGGAAAGCCAGTCATAAAATTCAAGAGAGGAAGTTATTTTAAGGAATTGTCATAAAAAAGAATTCTCAAACCCAAGAGAAGATAATTTTAGCTTTGGTAACTGGAGGGACCATACCGTTAGATCCCCTTTTCTAACGTTCCCCATGTGTACCTCCACTCCCCTGTTTTTTCACCAGCATCATATTCTTCTTACCTTCTGACTCCTGCAAGTGAAGTCTCTTTAATGTTCCTAAATATTCTTTCCTTTCTGTCTCTGTGTCTTGTATATGTTTTTTTTATCGACAGTCCTCTTCCCTCTTTGGGTTCCATTTCAGGGTATTGAATTGCTGTTTTTTTGTTCATTTGATACCTTCCTGCTTACAGTATGATCAGAGAGAAAGTCAATTGTATATTTAATACCCTTTCAGCATTGCCACTGTAATTATTTCTAATGACATTGAATGGCTTATCCTTTCTCAAACAAAGGGGTCTCTGGGCATTTGTGTCCCCTCATTGTAGGTGCCAAGACTTCTAAAGTGACACTCTCTTGTCTTTCCATTCTGTTATTCCTTTGACAGCCACTTATTTTCCTGAACACTGATGAGATGATATCTTTTACCTCTGTGACAATTTTGAGTAGGTCCTAAGCATACCGTAAAAAAAAAAAAGTGAAAAGTTATTATTAGCATGCTTTTTCAGGACCTCCCTAGTCTGGTTGCAACCTGTTCATCTCTTTTACCCCCTCCACAGAAGGGGTAAAATTTCAGACGTCTTCTCTCTGTGGTGCCTTGTCGAGATGTGGTCTGCTGCCTGTCATGAGCTAAGAAAGGTTTTCACATTTTTAAATTATTGAACAAAAAAATCAAAAGAAGAATAATATATTCTGACATTGAAGATTCTATCAAGTTAAAAGTTCATTAACCATGAGTAAAATGTTACTGGAAAAGAAGCGTGCCAGTTCAGTTGCCTATTGGATATGGCTACTTTGTGTATTACCCTGGCAGAGTTGAGTCATTGTGACACAAAACCTAAAGTACTTACTATCTGGTCCTTTACAGAAAAAGTTTACTGAGCCCTGAACCCCCATTTTAGCTGAATAGGGCTGGTTCATTTGCAAAATTCTGCTGTTGTTTATGCATAGCATTAATACTGAGCCAGTTATTCCCATTTACCTCAGTTGCTACAAGTGGCCAAACGCTTCTGCAGTGGTCCTCCCTGTAACAAGGCTCTGTATGTTTCCTTAAGTAAGCCAATCTGTTGCCTTTTCAGAATCCCCAGTCCTTCTTTGCTCTTGGATTGCCAATGACCATTATCTTCTAGCCCTAACAAAGCAGAGGACCTGGCTTTCCCTGAACCCTTCTCAGGTTGAGGCTCTTTTTTCTTCACTCCCATCACTCCATACCACGAGGATGTTTGTGGTGAATGTTCCCCTTGTCCCTCATCGCCCCCTCCAGACCTTTCTTTTCTCTCTTCTTGCTCACACCATCCCGTTCTTTAGACGTTTAGGCTCTCAGACTGTATTACTCGGCACTACCCCTTGATGCAGTCAAATCCAAGTATCCCATGCTTACCTTAGTGATTTTGGTATCCGCGTGGATGATTCTTCCTCATCTCTACCACCTCAGAGTTCAAACTTGTCATTGCCTATAACTGTACGGATTCATAGTCTCATTTAAAAGCATCCCAGTCTGGGACCATCACTTTTAACCTTCTCAGTTCACTTCTAGTATTTCCAGTGCGATGATCTGCCATCCAGTGGCTCTTGCCTTTTCACTGCCCCTCAACTGCTCTTGCCCTTGATTCTTATCTGGTCCACCTTAGATTACATGGCTCAATTAATTTATTAATTTGGTCATAAATCCAACCCCCTGAGGTCTCATATATTTCCAGGTTCACATTTTTCTTTTTAATTTTAGAAAGATAGTAATTCCTATACCATGTTGTATAATACCATCTGCAATGAAATTGATGATTATTCCCAAAGAAGTGGGACCAGTAAAGGCTCTAAATAGCTATGAGTCTATTCAGGATGGATTTTGCTGCCAAATGGGTTGTGAACAATATTATCAAATTCTGTTTTTTTTCCATGATCTTCTTAAATTATGGAAATGCAGAAAGGGATTGTGGACCTGGACTTTAAGCTGCCCTGCGCCCTGATCAGTCCATTTACTCTCCCAGTAAAGAGTAAAGGTGATACCCTGGTTAGATGTGACTCGACTTACTCTCTACTTACTTACATCCAAGCAGCTGACGAAAACAAACAACCTTGCTAATGGGTCTCCTGCAAAATCACAAAAGCTTAACGGGAAGTCAGGTCAAGCAACATAATTATTTTCACCAAGGGTAGTATCGCCCCCTAGAGGGCAGTAAGTGTTTTATGGAGATGATGTTAGTCTCTCTGTACTCAGACCTGAGCATTTCCACGTGTAAATACCTGTTAGTTTATTATGACTTACTTTCCTTTCATTTCTTTGTATTATGGTGAGGACAGTATGTGGATTTAAAAATATGTGTGTAGCTAGGTTAAATTATTACTTTATTTTTACAGTAGTAGCAAAGGTGCTAAAAAATATGTTACAAAAGTGGTCATTGTGGCCAATGAGGACAGGGTTGAGTGGTCAAATGAGTGGTCAGTGAGTGGTCAAAAGTGGACAGGGTTGAGAACAACTGTTCTGGTCAATTTACTTTCTCATGTTTATGTATTTATGTGTTTATTTATATAATAGACTTTATTTTTTGGAGCAGTTTTAGGTCCACAGCAAAACTGAGCAAAGGTACAGGGATTTCCCTTCTGGCCCCCACTGCCACTCACGCATGGCCTCCTCCATTACCAACATCCCCCAACAGAGTGGTTCATTTGTTACAATTGATGAACCTACACTGACACATTATTATCACCCCAAATCCATAGTTTATATTAATGTTTACTCTTAGTGTTGTATACTGTGGGTTTCAACAAATGTATAATGACATGTATCGATTATTACAGTATCATATAGTACAGGTTTCTCTGCCCTAAAAGGTCTCTTGTGCTTCACCTATTCAACCCTTCTTTGCATCTCATGATTATTTCACACTGTTTTCTCTTTCCTCAAATATCTAACATCTTTTCCCAAGTCCTATCAGCTAAGTATTTTACTGAACTGAGAATTAAAAACAATTGGAAGAGAACCTCTATGCACTCCACTGTCCAACTCATCTACATCTATACCCAGGAACCTTGTATCCTTCCTTAGTAGTATGTGTGAACTGTCTGTGCTTCATTCCAAGGCTTTCCCTTCATTTATCACTGGATGCTATTTTCTCTTGACTACTCAAGGACATTGTTCAAACAATTATCCCTTTTCTCTTCCATCTTCATTTTTTTTTTTCTCTCTCTCAACACTGGAGAGAATACCACTGACATTCAAACACACTTGCTGTGGTAATGAGAATTCTAAAAATAATTACCTTGACCCTGTACACACCCCCTGTTAATTTGCTTACTCATCCCATATTATTGCTCCCTTTTATAGAAAATTTCTGAAAGGATTTTCTTCTTTTGCTTCTTAAACTATGATTGGCCAACAACATCAGCCACCAAGGAGCTGGGTAGAAATACAGACTCTCAGATCCTACTCTAGACATGTTGAATCAGAAACTTCATTTTAAAAGGATCTTCACGATTTATAATGACATTAAAGTCTGAGAAACATTAATCTGTAGTGCCTGTTTTCAATTCTTGTATTTTCTCTTGACTCTACTTCAAAAATTTTTCCTTTCTACTCTGTACTCAAACAGCTCGTTTTAATATTTTTGAATACAGTTGACACATAATGTTACATTCGTTTTAGGTGTACAGCATTTCTGTACATTATGCTGTGCTCACCACAAGTGTAGCTGCCATCTGTCATCATACCCTATTATAATACCATTGACTATGCTGGACCTTTTATCCCCGTGACTTATTAAAGCCTGTATCTTCTACTCCCCTTCACTCCCTCCACCCTTTCGAGATCACCAGTTATCTCCAAATTATTAAATTCATAGTCAGTGTTCACTACTCATCTTACTGGGTCTGTGCATCATGTGACATGGTTGAAATCTCTGTTGTGCCTCATCTTCAAGATGAGGGGCTCACATTTATGTAAGGGGCTCAATCCTTGGGACTTTCTTGTGCCCTCCGTTTAATTGACTAATTTATCTCATCTAGGGCCATGGCTTTAAAATTTTTTTTACATGTTTATTTATTTTTGAGAGAGAGAGACAGAGCGTAAGCGGGAGAGGGACAGAGAGAGAGGGAGACACAGAATCTGAAGCAAGCTCCAGGCTCTGAGCTGTCAGCCCAGAGCCCAACGCGGGGCTTGAGCTCACAAACTGTGAGATCGTGGCCTGAGCTGAAGTTGGACACTTAACCAACTGAGCCATTGAGGTGCCCCATTTTTTAATGTTTAATTATTTTTGAGAGAGAGAGGGGGAGAGAGAGAGAACCAGAGAAAGAGGGAGAATAGAATCTGAAGCAGGCTCCAGGCTCTGAGCTATCAGCACAGAGCCTGATGCAGGGCTTGAACTCACGAGCCGTGAGATCATGACCTGAGCCGAAGTTGGACGCATAACCAACTGAGCCACCCAGGCACCCCTAAATGCCAGGGCCTTTAATGCTGCCTGTTGATATAGTCCCCACGTTTCATATTTCAAGGCTAAAGTCAAATACCAACTTCTTACTGGAATATTTACAGATTCTCCTAGTAGAAATTAATCACCCTTTCTTATAAGTGATTATTCCCATCACTTGTACTTCTAGTTTCTCACTTTTTTCCATTTTATTTTATAGTTTGTTTGTAAATTCTTTGGAGACAGGATCTATATAATATTCATCTCTATGTACTCATATTTCACTCTTTTATTAAAAAATACATATTTCAGGGTGCCTGGTGGCTCAGTCGGTTCAGTGTCTGACTCGATCTCGGCTCAGGTCATGATCTCACAGTTCATGAGATTGAGTCCCATCTCAGGTTCTGCACTGACAGCACAGAGTCTGCTTGGGATTCTTGGGAGTCTCCCTCTCTCTCTGCCTCTCTCCTGTACTCTCTCTCTCTTTTTCTCAAGATAAATAAACTTAAAAAAATACATTTTTCTCATGTAATAAGTGCTCAATAAATGCTTATTAAAGAGAAGTTTTTCCTCCCTTCCTGGAGTGTATGATGGGCTTAAAATTCCATGTGCAGTTTGCTCCAGGATCGTTAAAATCTGTACCTACACTCCTATTATCCTCAAGAAGCCAATCCCCATGTGAACGGTCGACATTAATCTTTTCTTGTAAAAAACCAAAAAATGTAGGCAAGATCAGAGATAATTGAGTAGCAAGTAATTGGATTTGCAAGGCACCTTTTCAGACACACTCAGTGAGACTCATGGAATTCTGCACACAAAACTACTACTTGAAGGGACACACTCTACAGAATAAATCATAGAAATTAGATTGTGAAAATGGTCTTCTTTCAGCTCTCTCCATAGTTGGCTCCTCATCTTTTATTTCTTGGGTGTGATGGGATCACCACAGAAAGGCGTTCTCTGATCATCCTTTCTGAAACAATACTTTTCAGTCATGCTATGTCTTATTACGTTGTTTTATTTTAGTCATTTACTTATTATCTGAAATTATATATATTTTTAGGTTTTTATTGTCTATCTGCTGCCCCTATGGAATATGAGCCCTATAACTGCAGAAACTTGGCTTGTCTATGTTCTTCAGTTACAAAGTAAACAGTGCATGGCACATAGTATGTGCTTAGTAAATATTAGTTGAGTAAATGGGTAAGTACAACCTGAGGACACTGGAAAGCCTCTTTGGTCCTTACCTTCATCTGCACAGACCTTAAAGGTAATTTTTTCAAAGTTTATTTTGAGAGGCAGAGTACACAAATGGGGGAGGGGAAGAGAGAGAGAATCCCAAGGAGGCTCTACACTGGCAGTGCAGAGCCCAATGTGGGGCTTGAACACACAAACGCTGAGATCATGACCTGAGCTGAAATCAAGAGTTGGACACTGAACTGACTGAGTCACCCAGGTGCCCCTATGAATCTTATATTAATATAATTTGGTGGGGTGCCTGGGTGGCTCAGTTGGTTAAGTGTCCAACCTCAGCTCAGGTCATGATCTCATGGTTCCATGAGTTCGAGCCCCACATCAGGCTCTGTGCTGACAGCTCAGAGGCTGGAGCATGTTTCTGATTCTGGGTCTCCCTCCCTCTCTCTCTGCCCCTCCACCACTCATACTCTCTCTCTCTCTCTCTCTCAAAAATTAAGGTATACACATATATGTATATGTATATGTATATGTATATGTATATGTATGTGTATATATTAAACTTGGTGATGAGGAGGTAAAGAGAAAGGAGGAGAATATTAATGACTTATGGGTTACTGACTTCCTTTAAAAGACTTAGAAGTCTTTTGGAGTTTGAAATGGCAAATGCTTTAGGAAATATCTACAAAGCTAAAATAGAAATATTTTACTAAGGACTTTGAAGTGGGTATTCAACAAATATTCTTTGATGGACTCATTTGGACACTTACTTGGCCGAAATGATACATACGTAGCTGGTATAATTTCTCTGCCAGATCCCATGTTTGGAACTGCAAAAACCCTATAAAAGGTTACAATGACTTTTTTTTTCCTTGCTCACCTTTCAGTTGTATTTTCTAAGTGTTTTCTTGTTGTTGTTGTTGTTGTTGTTCTGTTTTGTACTTTAATTTTATTTTATTGTAGTATAGTTAACATACAGTACTATATCAGTTTCAGGTGTACAGTATAGTGATTCACCATTTCCATACATTATACAGTCCTTACTCTGATCAGTGTAGTCATCATCCGTCACCATACAATGTTATTTATTACAGTATTTACTAAAGAACATCTTAGGCCAATGTATGATCTCAGATCAGCAGCACTGGCATCACCTGGGAGCTTGTCAGGAATGAAAATTTTTAGGTCTTACTCCAGATCTACTGAAATAGAATCTAAATTTTGACAAAATACACAGATCATTCATATGCACATTTATGTTTGAGGACTAGTACAATAGAAATGATATCTATCCAATGAAGAAGTGACTTAACAGCTGTTTCTGAAAATAGATTAGGAGGGTGAGCTTAGGGCAAAGATTGAAGCTGAGGGTGAGGGGTGTATGAACAGCGATTTAAAGTGAGCAAGTTAACCCAACAAGGATTAAGTGGTATTCATTTTCACCTCATGGTCATAATAAGCAACTTGGATGAACACACATGTCATTAAGTCTAGTGACTCTTCTAACATGGCACAGATGTTTGGCAGTACATTGAAAATGGAGGGCAGATCTATTTTCTGACTTGATTATAATGAAGCACACTTTTTTTCCTATTGAGAGTTTTAACTCAGTGCTTAATGATGCTTCATGAATTTCCTCAAGGCTTTTTAGTACCTGTGAAGTAGTCAGAAAGTGATAGGTTTGGTTCTATGCAGTAGGTCAACTTTAGCCACAAAGGAGAAAGAAGGAAGGAAAAAGACTTGGAGAAATAGAGAAAAAGTAGAGAAAAAGTGTGTGTGTGTGTGTGTGTGTGTGTGTGTGTGTGTGTGTGTGTGGGGTGTATGGGATAGGGTTGTTGAAATACATTCCTGTACATATTTATATATAAGAAGGGATTTGGTTTTTCCTTGCTGAGGAAGAACATAAATAGTGCTACAGATGTTATTTGGGAAAGAAGAAAAGAGCTGAAATTGTGTTCAAATAGACCTTTGGAGTGGGCAGGGGACTCATATCCTGAAATAAAAATTCAATAAGAAATAGATCTATGCTTATGTTCTTAGATCTGGGGAATTAGGTGATTTACTAATGCACTATATTGCCATGACATCTTTATGAAGTCACTTTAAGCTTTCCTATATTTTTAATTAGAAGTCATTTAGCCAATGCCTCTGCTCCTTGGCAGCAGTGGACTTAAATGGCTACAGAATAAAAAATGAATAATGAACGTTGCCCTCCCCTCTAAATACCCCACATTGACCAAGGAGAGGTGATCACTCTCTGTATGCCAAAGATTTTTCTGAAGTGGAATTTGGAGAAATGGAGTTTCACACTCCATCTCCCAGTCTTCCTTATGTTTTGACACAGGTCCCAGTATAGTGCTTTGTACTTCCTTAGTAAAGCGTTTGTTTTTTCATTGTTCAGTCCCCTCAGTGACTGTGGTCAGTGGATTCTGATGGCTTTGAATAAAAAGATGGATAACCCCAAGTGAGGAGAGCAACTTTAAGAGTCCATTTTTTGGAGAGCTTTTACTTAAATCCACTGCTGTCTTAATCTGTATACACTTTAGATTGGAGGAGAGAGACTAGAAGAGAGGACTTTTTGTAAGTACAATTTTGATGCATCCTTTCCCTGTAATCTAACAAATCTTTACCTTTGACTTCCCTATAAATTATCAAAGTCTAGTCAATACAAGGTATATAAGTTTGTTAGGGCTCCCATAACAAGATGCCATAAGCTGAATAGCTTATAAATAACAAATGAATTTTCTCACAATTTTGGAGGCTAGAATTCTGAGATCAAGATATCAGTAGGATCACTTCCTTCTGAGTCTTCTCCCCTTGGCTTGTAGATGGCTGCCTTCTCCCTGTGTCTTCACATGGTCTTCCCATTGTATATGTCTTTGTCCTAATCACTTCTTAGAGTTTTACTGGATTATGGCCCACTCTAGTGACCTCATTTTAACTTATTGCTTCTTGAAAGACTCTGTCTCTGAATATAGTCACATTCATTCATTGTAGATATTGGGGAGTGGGAACACAATTCAGCCCATAACACAAGGCAAACATTTGACCAGGCATAAAGCCTGGACATTAAGGAGTAGACTAATGAGAAATGAAACTTAACATTTTATCAATGTTGTATCATTTGCTTTCCTGAACTCCCAGGACTAAGCCTCTCTTATCACCATGGGAAATTAGGAAGGGTATAAAAGACTGTTCTCTACAAACTCTTCCCTTTAATTTACTCCCCACTTTCTGTGAGATTTTCCTTTTGGTATACTGAATCCCGCTAGGGAGAATTTTAGTTGGGTTGCCCCGTTGGTGGTCAAATTGTGCTCTTTACAAATGCAACCTAAGAGCCAGGCCCATCTGGGAGGAGGGGCTACCATCTACTTAGGGCTCATCCACTCAGAGGGGCCAGTTTTTCTGACATACCCACCTCAAAGGGGACCCATTATATTCTCACAAAATTGTCATTTAATCTGTGTTTGGAGGTTTACTTTTTTTTTTTTTTTTTTTTTGTGCCTTCTGGCTGTATCACATAGAGAAAAAAATGATTATTTTGTTCAGGAAATTTCATGAAGCCATGCTCAGTGACACTTCAAGCAGGTCTGTGAAGAGCTGTGTAACTGAAGCACAGGAGAGGAAATTTTCAGGGTGAGCATGATAAAAAAGCTTCCTAATCAAAGTCAGGAAGTTGGGGTTCCTGAAGAGGGCCAAGCTGCCACTCATCTTTCTGATGGTCTGCTCAGCTGCTTGATTCCTCAGCTGCAAAATACTGGGATTATTTTGCTTGCTTTATAATTTTTATTCATTTTTTAAATAGATACTGAAGACACAATATATTCAAAATTTCTAAATCTTATGTTCACAATTTGAAACATATGAAAAACTGTGCCATTCTCTGTCTTCAGAGAGGCAGAGACTTGCTACTTAAAGTGTGGTCCATGAGTCAGCAGCATCACTTTGTGAGAAATGTAGCATCTCTGATCCTACTCCCGACCTATAGGATCAGAACTGCATTTTAACAAAATCCAGGCGATCCTTGTACACATGAAAAAATGACAGCTGTTGTAGATGCGTAGGTGTAAACATTTTGAATCTGAGTCTCAGCTATAGCACTTTCTCAACACCAATGCAGGAAGGCAGCCTAAATTCAACCTTATCTTATTAGCATCCTTGTCTTAGGGTTGCCTGAAATCCATAAAGCCCACAGCCACATAGGTGGAGTTAACAGATCCAGCAAGTATGTTATTTATATTTAAGATCAACATAATTGGTTTCACCGGCTTTGTTGCGTACAGTTAATCTAAGCAACTGTGGGAATAACAACCCTACCACCAACTGAAAGAATAGAATAGACAAACTAGTCCTGTAAAGTATACCACTACAGGGAAACTGTCCCACTGATTGTTCTTGCTCACTTGATGGTGTGTGTGTGGGGGGTGGGGGGAAAGAGGGGATACTGTCTTACTTTACTTCTAATGTTTAAAGGTGGATAATACTGAAAGGTGGAGTTTCTGTTTGGAGGCTCTAGAACTCACTCTGATGAGAATTCTCATATAATATCCTAGAACTCACTCTGATGAGAATTCTCATATAATATCCAATCCATTTCTACAAGGGGGAGAAAAGATCATGGTGGGACACCCCCTAGAAGTTAGGGTACCATAGCCTTTCTTCTACCCCAAACAAATATGTACGTATTGTGATATGTGTTCATAGAAAGACTCAGTTTAGATTCATTCATTTAGCATTGGATGCCTTTTTTGTTAATTTGATTAATCCTATAATAAATATAAATAAATTGAAAGGCAAAATTTAGTTCCACTTATTGGATACAACCCAATGCAATAAATACAATGTGGGCCATTTTAGGTCTTAAGCATTCATAGTTGCAAAAGGTTGTTTTATGTATAAATGAATAAATACACATATATTCTTTTTCTTCCCCTTTCAGTAAATGGGAGCATATGCAATATGCTTTAGCATATCCTTCACATTTGCACACCTTCTCTCTTATTGCAACTGTAAGGACTAACCATGTAGCTGCTCAATTATGAGGTGTCGTCAAGCTTTATTTAGCATGACTTTGAGCTTCTCCAGAGCTCCAAGGCTTTTCCCCAAGGCTAAAATTATGATGAAAAATCACTTGCTTATTTTTTGATACCTTGAAATTATTAAAAATTATTATGAATTTTTTTTCTAAAAAGGATAATACATATACACGATACAAACAGTAAAACAAGGAAGGTCAGAAAAGGAAGTCTTTCCTACTCCTTGACCACTAGTCACCCAGTTCCTGCCCCCAGGACAACTGTTAGGTTGTCTTCTGAGGCTTTGTTTCCTTTCACCCAGATATTTCTTGCTTTGTCTTCCAAGAAGGCAATTTGTCCTGCAAGGGCAACAAGCTACATTAAATGGTTACTTTTTCACAATCGGTATTTAATACAAAGGCAGTCTTCATGGGCTCCCCAGGTATAAACCTAGGAAATGATTCTGCTATTTGGCTATTTAGGAATAAAGAAAACTTCAAAGATCCCTGAGTGCATTGGTTGCTTCCATATAGAATTACACTGCCTGTATTGATGCAGCAAATATTCACTTCTAATATTCCTCTGATTCCTAATGAGATAGGCATTCTGAAACAGAATTAGGAAAAAGTGGAGCTCATGGATATGGTAACTGCCTCTATATTGTCCCTTAAGGTTATTAGTAAAAAAATAGTTCATGAAACATTTCTCACTCTTCACAGTGTTCCCTAAATTTGGATTTAGTTGTGACTGCTAAGTTTCTGATTCCAAATTAGGTTGGGTACTCATAGAGAATCTAGATGAATTTTGTGTAGCTATATGATAAATGTGATTTAAACAATCAGAGTTTAAATTATTAACATTTATGTAAAAAGTTAACATGGATATATTGTATATTTTAACACAAAATTCACATGAAGTTTTAAGATAAAATAGTCTTCAAAGAGAAATTAAGCCTGTGGTACCATGTTTTTTCTCTACCACTAAAGGAAATAAATTCTTGGAAAAATTTGGCAGACATTATAAATACATAAAACTCTGTGGAAGTTGAATGATGAACTAATGCTGGCATATACAGAATGAAGAGCAAAGAGTGGGTGTTAAAATTGGAATGTGGGAGGTGAACAGTTTTTCAGTAGCTTAGTCAAATGAACGCGATTTAATGATGTAACTGTCCATGATTGAAATAAGAAAATAGTGATAGAACCCAACAGCAGCTGAGAATATGTCCTATGTTAATAGGAGGCTTTTTAAAAAATATATGTGGTACAATCTGAGTATTTTTCCTACATCCTAAAAGTCAGATAATTAAATTCTACTGTCAAATAAGTGTTGATTTAAAAATCATTATTACCTTTATTAAACACCATTTTAATAGATGCTAAAGAAGGTAAGTCCTATTACCTACAGACAGACAATTTGTTCTTTGTTCTCAGGGAAACTAGAGTGGTAGTTAAAGAGCAGTTATTAAAAGATGATAGAAAAATTGTCAAAAAGCAGTTAGTTTTTCCCCCCATAGTTGGTTTAAGTAAAATCCCACGATTTCCTTTTGGTATCATAAATTCATGTTATCATTCTCCCACACCCAGTTATATTGTGGGATTTTTTTTTTTTTTGGTAATTTTACTTAAAATATTTTAGCCTATTTTTAGTATATTGATTTATAATATACTGTTGGATCATATGACAAAATATATTTATAATTAGTGTGGAGTGATATATATATTTGTAAATTAACATTAATCTACACCTTAGGATTGGTTGATCAGCCTCTGAACTGCCTCCATCAGCTTGAGAGATGGACACAGTTAAGTTTTCAATATTTATATGTAAATCTAAACCAGAGAGATTGTTAATTAGCCCACATAATCTAGGAAAAAAATACTTCATTGGTGAGATGAGCAATGTTCAAAATGTATAGTAGGCAAGAAAGATTGTAACAGGATCTGTGCCCTTGAATAAAGAAGTATCTCATAAGACCTGCATCCTAATCTTGTCAGAGTGGTCCCTTAGGTCTAGGGCTTACTTTGATCCTTTGACCCTACCCTTACAGGTAACCATTATGTAAATTGATAAACAACAAAGTCTGCTTATCCAGTTAGTAAAATATTGCATCTATTTTGAAATGAACCTTTTGTACTGTGTGCTTATTATTAGAGCACCCAAGAGCTGAGAGTGGCAAGAGGCTATATGGCTGTTTTTCTGCCTACTTGGTATGAGATATTTTTAGGATTGACAGAATTATGTTTGGGACTTGCTTTCCTGTAATGTACTACTTGGAAACTAGGTAGTAAGGGACAAGATGCATAGAGCCAATTGGAGTTCAATGATTTTCATCATCAGATGCTGACAATTGTTCAGTGAACTAATACTTTTTACATTAGTATCAAACATTTCAGGCTTAAATATGCAACCAAACTTGGAGAGGATCTATTGGCCTGTCTTGGTGAATGTTCCATGTATATTTGAAAAGAATGTGTATTTTGTGGTTGGATGGAGTCTTTGATAAGGGTCAGTTAGGACAAACTAGTAGATGCTTCTGTTCAAGTCTTCTATATCTTCACTGATTTTCCATCTGCTCTGTCAGTTACTGAGATGAGTGTTGATGCAGCACCTGTGCGTTTGTCTATTCTCCTTTTATGTCTATAAGCTTTTGCTTTGTGTATTTTGGAGCTCTATAATTAGTCAGCACACAGTTAGTGTTGTTACCTCATTTTGATGAATTGACCCTTTTAACATTATGTAATGTCTTTTTATCCCCAGTGATATTACTTGTTTTCACATTATTGTAGCTACTCTATACTTTGTTATGAGTAACGTTTACATGGGTTATCCTTTTTTAATTCTTGTAAGAGCACTATAAACCTTTAGATTTCCTGTGACAAATGTCTCTAATGGTAGAAAATGGGGAGTGTTGGGGAGGAATTTCAATCTCGAATGCTTTATTGTGACTGAACTGCATGTAACAGATGATGTAACAGAACTGTTGTCAGAGCTGTTTCAGAATCCAGTTCTTAGATATATTCCTTAAGATTGAATGTGAACCTCTGTCCTCTAACTAAATATAATGACTCCGAATACTAAAGCCCTATGAAAAGACACATTTAAAATGCATCTCCTAAAAATAAATTATCTATTCATTTTGGGTATTTAAAAAATAAATCATTATAAAAGACGAAGCTATAATATAAAAAGTACTTTTTTTTTTGCACAAACCTACAAAACCTAATATTGATCCTCTTTGCTAAAACTATTGAATGGCCTTTGATATTCTTTTATGTGTTCAATAATGTGTCTGTCCAGTCTAATGAAATATTGTGCCTCAATTTGTTTGGGGATAATGGTACAATAAAATGTAGGCTTAAGCATGAAAACCTTGTCAATACAATTTACTGTGTTTTTTTTTGTAGGTTTACAGTGCTGCAAAAAATCATGACATTATAAAGCTGTACCCATAAAGCATCCATCACATAACTCTCCTACTTTCTATGCTGAGCAAGTTATTAAAAACTATTAACACAAATTATGGGAAAATAATGTTTTATTTTTAGAATAATTGATATCCCCTTGTTAATTAAAACATTGTTGCTTTTATTTTTGATGAAAACAACATTTTCATTTTGTTTTGCATGCCAAATTAAAACAAATATAATTATTGCCTTATTCTTCCAGGTCCTTAAAGAGATTACTATTATTCTCCATTTGGCGAATATAGACTTATAAGTAAACAGCTGTTGATTTATTTCTCCTTCTCTAAGGATTTTGATCTCAATACTTAGAATTTTTTAATTAGCAGAAGGCAACAAAAGAAGTGAAAAACCACAAAATGTAAAAATATGTTGTAATAAGTGTGTTTAAAATGAGTTTCTTGAGGTGGATATTGCTAGGCTTTGGAAAAGGGAAGATGCATGTCTTTGATCTCTTTATTTCAAGCAGAGAATGACTAAGCAACAAAAACAAACATAAAAATCAATTGTTTTATGGGTTTGTCAGGAGCTTAGCTCTGTTAAGGGAAGCTACAGTGGGAAAGTTCAGCTACCAGGTCGTAGAATGGCAAAGATAAACTATCGGGGACCAGATGCTGGTAGTGGACTAGAGACTCAAGATGCTAATGAGGCATTGCAGGTCAAGTCTCTTGTAAGGCAGCAGAATATCAGAATCTGTGGAGCAGGGAAGGATGGAGGGAGGCCCTGGAAGAGGTCATTGCAAGCATTTCTCGATAGAATAAACAATGCAGAATGTTATAGTTGGAACGGGAAATCATTAACTTTTGCACAAAAGATAAGCATATTGTTCATGAATTTAGAGGAGGAACCATCACATCAGAAAATTGCACTTGTGTCACAGTATTGAGGAGAGAAGTTGAAAATACCAAGGAAATAGCCTCAAAAGGGATTTAACACTAAATCTCAGTATAACTCGTAAGATATTGGGCATGTGGTATTTAAGCACTTACATCTTGAGTTACTGTTGCTGAAAGAATATATGCTATACACATCATGGCTGCATGAAAAGGGCATTTTCAGTTCTGGTTAATAACATAAAGTGACAATGAGTTGTAATATCCCTTATGCACCATTTCAAGTTTCCAGAGATTTTCATTCTTCCTATGGGAAGAATGCAGATGACCAGCATTCATTTCTTAGAGACAGAGAATTGCAATAATCTAAAACCAATGGCGGACACAGTGTTAACGAATGTATTGGAGGAAAGTTTCCACAAAAGCCAATGGATCATAACTCTGTACACAAAGATTACATTTTGAGGAAATATTATAGGGCCAAGATGGTAGCTACTCTGATGTTAACTACTTCTGATTTGCCTATACAGTATGTATTTCTGCCCAGTCCTACCCCCCAGACAACAAAATAGTCTTCTTATCAGTTATAGTATTGCGTCCTACAGACCTTGGTAATTGGCTTAAGGGTTGAGGTAACTGGTATTCCGCCTCAAAATGTAGATTTAACATAATTTCCTTCAAGTTTTTAATGGATTCCTCTTCTCACATCATTATATCTTCTCATTGTATCCTGTGTAATTTATTTCATACCATTTATTACACAGATGTGTATTTATGTTTTTATATGTTGGTCTTCAGCTTACCACCAGACTTGTGAGAATCTTAAAAAGAAAATTGTACCTTATTTATCTATTACATCCAGTACTCAATACAAGCCTAAAAAAAAAATCATTCACTAAATATTTGTTGGATGAATACTTTCCTTTTCAGCACTCTTCTAAGACATTGCTGCACCTTTTTAGCTTAAATTTTTCTTACTCTAATTCTTCAACTGAAATACCACTTTGGCAGTAATGAACTTAGCTATTGAAAAGACAAACCCTATTTGAATTCAATATCTTTAAGTATTATTGCTTTTAGAGCATTTTCTCCATTTGTCTAATTTTATAGGTGAATGTTTTAGTTCAGATATTTATGTTTATGAGTATTATTACAGAGGATAAATGGATTTGTACTGCGATGATGGAAAAAAATTAATAGAAATGGTAACATAAAAGCACTAGTTTCATTTAAATTCTAGGGAAAAAAACCCCACAACACTTCTTCTTTCAGAATTGTTACTACATAAATTAAACTAGTAATTCATAGTAAATTAGGGAACAAAGTATAATTTAGTAAATTGAAGCAGTAAAGCTATTCCGGTGCTGGATAATTGTAGGGCTCACCTTGAAGAAGTAGGGATAATGGAGAGGGAACATATTATATTTACCATTTTTCTGCCTACAGTGTTATACTTCACTGATCTCAGCTATGAAACAAGGGATTGTCAAGAGTATGGAATATCTTTAAAAGAAATATAATTAGCATACTATTGTTTAATAAGGGTGCTTATTATATTATTCTATTCAGTACAATTTAGAGATACGGAGTCAAATGTTTTGTAGTTTTAAAATATCATATAAAGGTAAATGTTTATACTTCCATTTTGCATATTGCTGGATTTGATTTGTCACATATTGTTTTCTTTTGTGGTTGGGGGGATTTTAATCCCAATTTATGACTGAAATAGTCCAGTAATTTTTTGAATTTTTCTTTTCTGGCTTTGGTATAGATTATATTAACTTTGTGATAGTTTGTTTTATGTACCAATTTGGCCAGCCAATAGTCCCCAGTTATTTAATCAAACACTGCGGTGTTACTGTGAAGGCATTTTATAGATGTAATTAAAATCCATAATCAGTTGACTTTAACTAAGGCAAATTATCCTAAAATATTTATTGAATGATTATCTTAGATTATCATGCATAAGTCTGATTCAGTCAATTGCAAGGTCTTGAAAGCAGAGTTGAGGCTTCCCTCAGAAAGTATCAATCCAACTGTAGATGGCAATTTCAGCTCTTGCCCCTGAATTCCACCCACTTCTTTCTGATGTCTTGGACTTTGAATTTCAGACATGCCTTATGAGTCCCCACAGTCACCTAAATCAATTGCTTGCGATAAATTTCTAAATATGTATCTCCTACTAGTTCTGTTTCTCTGGTTGAACCCTGACTGATAGAACTTTTATAAATGAGTTTCAGAGTAACTTTTTTTCTATTCTATGAAATAATTTGTATAAAATTGGTATGTTCTGTTATGTAAAAGTTGATAGAACTTGCTTTTAAAACTCTTTAGGCCTTGCAAACCTTGCAACTGATGAGATTGGTATCCAGAATATACAAAGAACTCCTACAACTCAACAGTGAAAAAATAAACTGCCTAACTAAAAAATAGGAAAAGGACTTGAACAGACATTTCTTCAAAGAAGATATACAAATGGACAAAAATCTTATGAAAAGATGCTCAACATCAGTAGTCATTAGGGAAATGAAAATCAAAATCGTGATGAGATATCACTTCACACCATGAGGATGGCTACTATTAAAAAAAAAACACACAAAAACTCCAAAAACAAAAACCAAAAATAAATGTTGGCAAGGATATGGAGAAATTGGAACACTTGTGTACTGTTAGTGAGAAAATGGCATAGCTAACGTGGAAAATAATATGATGATTCATCAAAAGATTAAATATAGAATTATATGCTTCAACAGTTCTGCTTCTGGGTATATGCCCAAAAGAGCAGCTCAAATGGTCCACAGGGATGAATGGATAAACAAGGGTATATGTCTACACACACACACACACACACACACACACACACACACACACACAAATATTATTCAGCCCTAAAAAGGAAGGACATTTTGACATATACTGCAGTATGAATGTTTCTTGAAGACATTATGTTAAGAGTAATAAGCCATATACAAAGGGACACGTGGGCATGATTCCACTTAAAGGAGGTTCCTAGATTAGTCAAGTTCATGGGGACAGAAAGAATGAGGTTTGACAGAAGTTGGGCAGGGGATGGTGAATTGGTGTTTAATTTGTGTAGAGTTTCATCTTGGGAAAATGAAAGAGTTCTGGAAATGGGTGGTGGTGATGATTGTACAACAGTGTGAGTAGACTCAGTGCCACAGGACTGTACACTTAAAAATGGTTAGAGGTGCTTGGGTTGTTGAGTTGGTTAAGCATCCCACTCTTGATTTTGGCTCAGGTGTTGATCTCATGGTGGTGAGATGGAGCCCACTTCTGGCTCTGCACTGGGCATAGAGCCTGATTAAGATGATCTCTCCCTGTCCCCCTCTCCCACTCATGTGCACCAGTGCACACTCTCTCCTCTCTCAAAAAAATGGTTAAAATAATAATTTTTAATTAATTTATTTTTATTTTTTATTTTTTTTAGAGAGTGCAAGTAGAGGAGAAGGTTAGAGGGAGAGAGATAGAATATCTCAAGCAGGCTCCGTGCTCATCATGGAGCCTGGTGTCAGGAATGATCCCATGAACCTGGGATTATGACATGAGCCAAAATCAAGGGTCCTATGCTCAACCGACTGAACCACCCAGGTGCCTCTAAAATAATAATTTTGATGCGATGTATGTTTTACAAAAAGAAAAAAACTCTTTAGGCTTGATTTTTTTCCTTGTGAAAAATTTTCAAAAATTCAATATTTTAAGTGATTATAATTTCTTAATAGTTAAAGGATTACCTAGGCTTTTTGTTACTTTTTGTTGTAATTCTGCTTCTCTTCCATAATCAGTCTTACTGGATTATTTTTTTTAGTTTTATTTTATTAGTCTTCTCAAGGAATCAATGTATGTATGCTATATTATTCCTGTCAATTATATCTTTACTTTCTCTTTCATTAACTTCTGATTTTAATATTATTGTTTGTCTTTTGTTTTCTTTAGATTGTTTTCTTGTTCTTAACTTCTTAATTTGGACAATTAAGTAATTTATTTTCAGTTTTCCCCTCTTTTCTAATATGTATATTTGAGTCTATAGGTTTGCCTTTAAATGTTCTTTTAGCTGCATCTCACAAGTTTAGATATGTGGTATTTTATTTATTTTTTAAAGTCTATTTATTTATTTTGGGAGAGAGAGAGGGAGAACGAGTAGGGGAGGGACAGAAAGAGAAGGAGAAAGAGAATCAAGCAGACTTGATGCTGTCAGAGCAGAACCTGATGCGGGGCTCAATCTCACCAAATGGGAGATTGTGACCTGAGCCAAAGTTGGACACTTAACCAACTGAACCACTCAGGTGCCCCTAGATATCTATTATTTTAAATGTGATATGAGACCAAACGGTTTTCATGTATCAATATCAGTGAACTCTTTTCTCCAGGAAATTCTTGCCCCAAGAAGATAAACCTGCAAACCAATAAATAACTTCACTGTTTGCCTAAGGAAATTCTTTAAACCAATTTATCTGGACTTAAAAAATAAGTTTTTTATGGTAGAATACTTTTCTCATTAAGACAAACAGCTTGATTCTCATCAAAACGTGTTGTTCATCAATACTCACCTAAAGACCATTGTCTTGCTTTCTCTACCAGTCTTAAAGTATGTTATAAAAATTTTATAATTTCAGTAAGTTCCCTGACTTTAATTTACCTTAATTGGAGCCAGACTCCAAAATCTTATATTTTTGGAGATACTATCTTGTATCTTGTAACCTGTATTAGTGGTCCTGTAACAATTACAGGACCTGTATTAGTATCCTGTAACAAATTTCCATAAACTGGGTGACTTAAAACAACAGAAATTTCCTGTCTCCCTGTTTTGGAGGCTACACGCCTTCCAGGAGCTCTGTGGAAGAATCTATTCTCTACCTCCTCTAGCTTCTGCACAGCTTCATTTGTTTCTTGTTGCTACGTCATTCCAGTCTCTGCCTCCATCTTCTTATAGTCTACTCCTCTATGTGTCAAATATCTGTTTGCCTTTTGCTTACAAAGATATCTGTCATTGGACAATCCAAGATGATCCAGTTTTGAGATTCTTCACTTACTTACGTCCTCAAAAGCTCTTTTCCCAACAGAGGTCACATTCATATGTTCTAGAAGTTAGAACGTGGACACATCTTTTTGGGGGTCACTATTCCACCCATTGTACCTTCTCAGAGGGCTGCTATAAGGATTAAATAAAATAAGGCATGTAAAAAGGCTTATATGGTTCCTGATATATACAGATTATCTAGGAAATAATAGTTATTATTTTCCGAGGAATGCAAGAATGGTTCTGATTTAGGATTCTATCAATGTATATTACTCTATTATCATATAAAAGGAAGAACATCATGTGGTTATCTCAATAGGTACCAAAGCTTGTTTTGAAAAAAAAAAAAAAATCAATACCCATTTCTGGAAGTGACAAACATATGAACTTTTTTTTTTAACTTGAAAAACTAGATCTAGCAGAAACCTAATGGAAATATGAGAGTTGATTTTTAGAAATTAGAGATTTTTTAATTACAGGTAATAAGACTTTCTACCATGCTATTAATTAATATTACATTCATCCAGCAAAGTAATGTGATCCAAAAGAATATAAAATAAGTATAAATACAGAAAAATAAAGTCTTTATAATTTACATATGATCTGATTGCCTACACAGAAAACTAGGGAACCAACTGACAAATTGAACTAATAAAAGAGCTGTATGTTGACTAAAGAACAACTTCAGTGTCTTACATGAGTGATGGCCAGTTAAGAATTTTCATTAAAAAAAAATCTCATTCTCAATAGCAAAAGATCTACCAAACATATCTGAGCGACTCTAGCACACATGTTGGAGAATATATGAAGAAATGTAGAAAACATGACTTAAGGACATACAAAAAGATGTGAATAAGTTGATACATTTGTGATCAAGAATGGCAAGACTCAATGAATTGATTTTTAAATTCAATGAAGTACTAATCAAAACCAAACAGAATCATTATCAAACTTGACCTGTTGATTTTAAAATTGTGTGAAAGAAAACATGGAAATTAAAGGAAAAAAGAAGAAAGCATTAAAGAATAAGGGGATTGTTCTACCTGACATTAGAATGTACTATCAAAGAAAAATACTTTAAAATATTGTAACTCTGGTGTAAGAATTAATAAATAGAATTGTCTTTTCAGAAGACAATAATGAATCCAAAACATATTCATATAATTTTTTTGGCAATTTTATACATTATATTTCCAGTCAATAAGGAAAGATTATAATTGGGACGATTATAATTGGGACAGTTTTGCTTGTTCTAAACAAGCAAAAAATTGAAAACAGATTCCTATATCTCATCATAAAAAAGAAAATCTAGGGATGCCTGGGTGTCTCAGTCTGTTAAGTGTCCAACTCTTGATTTTGAGTCAGGTAATGATCTCACAGTTGTGAGATTGAGCCTCATGTCAGGCTCTGTGCTGACCATGGAGCCTGCTTGAGATTCTCTCTCTCTCTCTGTCTCTGCCTCTCCCATGCTCATGCACTCTCTCTTTAAATAAACATTAAAAAAAATAAAATCTAGAGATGAATTGTAGAGATGAATAGATCACAAAGCCTTAATAATATCAAAGGAAATTATGAGAATAGAAAATATTGTTTTCTTTTTTTTAAAGTTTATTTTATTTTTGTGAGAGAGAAATCGTGCATGTGCAGGAGAGGGGGGTGGGCAGAGATAGAAGGATAGAGAGAATTCCAAGCAGGCTCCACACTGTCAGCATGGAGCCTGACACAGCTTCAGTCTCACGAACCATGAGATCATGACCTGAGCTGAAATCAAGAGTTGGATGCTTAACCTACTGAGCCATCCAGGTGCCCCTAGAAAATATTTCTAATCTCAACATTGGAAAAAAATTCTCCATATGCTAACATAAGGCCCAGAATTCATAAAGAATAGAGAGACTTAAAAATTTTTAGCTAGACATATCTGTCACTTATTTTTCTTTATGAATTCTGACACATACTTCTTAGATATCTATCACACATTTGTTTATCCAGCCTGATTCCTCTTCTAATGCATTAGATGTTGAGGTTTCACGAAATAGGATATGACTAACAAAATTTGTTTTCATAGTGAGAAATACAGTAAGAATAAAAGCCAAGATAACAAAAGTTATTATTCATTTTTTAGGGCAAACATGTAATTTTTCTATCAAGCCAATTCAAAGCTCTATTTACACCACACTGAATAGTGAGTCAAGGAAGAGGTTTCTGAGAGGCTCCCATGCAAAGCTTGAAGCTCCTCCCTGTCTTGAGGAGGAATAAGGTGGATATGGGATCTGAACAACAATTTCTGTTGGAGCTGTGATGGAACTTTCAGTGTAACCAATCAAGATGGTAAAGGATTTTGTTTTTGTTTGTAGGGCTCCCTGCTTTGGAATATCTCTTATTTCCTGTTCTTTTCTGTCTTTTGAACTTCCTCTGTGTGATGTCATAAGAAAAACCTAGACATGCTCCTGCTTAGTTGCTCATCCCCTATCCTCTGAGAAGGCCTAGCAGAAACCCAGCTGTGGCTCATGGGAAAGGAGAAGGGAGGTAGAGTAGGGAATCCCAATGTTTGGCTGGGGAAGGTGCTCACTGCATGTAGGAGGTATTGGCCTCATTGTCTGTGTGTATAGAATATGTCACTCAGGGACCTCTGGGGGGCAGCACTTTGGTGGGTGGTCTCCTCCCTTGATCTGACATAAACATTTTCTCTCTCTCTCTCTTTTCTTTCCTTATTGCTAAAGCAATTATATTGTTTTACTGGGATATTTTGAAAACAAAACAAAACAAAACAAAACAAAATTTAATCTTTGCATAAGGGAGATTCTTTAAGGAGACAGATAAGAATTTAAACTTAGATAGTTTTTAGTTAGCTTGTTTCTTTGTTGATTCACATGGAGTTTCACATCAATATGTCCCAATGACATATTGTGGTATGTACTTGTGGTATGAATGTAGATACTGGGTGTGGAACCTAAGAACTATAGCTCAAACGGCTAGAGGAGCTTGAAATAGTCATGCTTGAGATTCATAAAACTAAGCAGATTTCTGTATAAAAGTGACAAGATTTTAGGAGCATTTTAATAGAGGAGCAGATAATTCTTTGAAGAAGTTTTCAGTAGGCAAAGAGGACACATACATAGAATAAAAGTTCTCAATGCTGCTTTGTTAACAAACCTACTGACAAACATATACAACAGCAAAAGATTTGAACAATATTTGTCAAGAGTTGAATGTGACAGGTGTGTTAATGGAATGAGTGAAGCTTTGGTGTTAGAAAGGCCTGGGTGCCAATATTTACAAAGTTGGTCATCTAAAAAATATTTTGTAAAACCTAGATGAAGTAATAAAGGGTGGGCCATAGTTGCCAGAATCTGGGAGTAGGGGGAAGAAATCTTGGTGGTGATAAAATGTCCTGGGTCTTGAATATAGTGGTGGGTACACAACTGAATGCTTCTGTCAAAATTCATACAACTCTATGCCAAAAAGGGTTAATTTCCCTGTATTTCTCTTAATATCTGAACATCACTGAGGGCGCAACCCATAAGCTGTAAGCCAAAAGAGAAGCAGGGAAATCTCAATCAACATTTGAGATGCCCTCTGGATGCTTTAGGCACCCCAACCTCTCTCTGTCTCTCTGACTCTTTAAGCTATTTAGGTATTCTTTAATTATCTATGTTGCCACAGAGTTACTGTATGCCCAGGGACAGACAGTCCTCAAAGAAACCATGACCGTAATTTAGGATGCAGTTAGGAAATAATAGAATTTACAGAATAAATTTGTAATACAGTTTTGAGGTGATGTATATCAGCTTCTAAACAGAGTTCTTGACAAAAGCTACTAGAGCATATTCCAATAACAGAGGGATATCACTGAATGATTTTAATCTGTGTTGATATCTATAACCAATGTGTTTTAGACAGTTTACATATAATGTGTGCTAGACAGTTTACATACATCTGCACCCTTTCAACTCTTGAACCCATATCCTCCAGTGTCCCGTGTTGCCTCAGAGCACATAATTTGTGTTGATGCAGAATTTTACTGCTGCAAGGAGAAGTTGAGGGCCAGTTAGAGATGGGCTCTTTGATGGAGATTTTGAGGATATTTTAATCCTTAATTTTAGACCTGGAGCTTTAGAAGTTAAGCATATTTTCTTCTTAAAGAGTTGAAGTTCAGCTTTAAAAAACATTTTCAGTTTCTAAGACTGCTAATATAGTCAATATTGTGAAAGGATAAATATTTTACTTGAAAATATTTTAATTACTTACATAGAGAAGGTGCTTCCAAGAGACAATGGAGCCATGTATATAATAAATATAACATATGAATGAAAATAGCTTTGTATCTCAGTGTAGCTGTACCATTATATAAAATTGCCTTAAGCCAGTATTGCTTTCCTGCTCACTGTTACAATAACTTCTTAGCTCTCTTGCTTCTTCCATTGTCCTTTCCCTCATAACGGAATGAGTATAAGCTTTATTTTGCTTTTTTATTTAACACAACAGCCAGAGTCCAATTTTAAATTCTCAAATATGATTTTACTATATCCCTGCTTAAAATCCTTCAGTGCTACACTGCTGTTCTTGGATTATGATCCAGTGGCTTTTGTCTTTGCTATAAATACTTAAAATGACGTCATTTCTGTCTACCTCTTCAAACATGGCCTAAAGCATTGTCCAAGGGTCTTGGGTCTTGGGCTCTCTCAATGCATATGTGTGTGTGTGTGTGTGTGTGTGTGTGTGTGTAGATATATATCTATAATTCATATACATTAAATTACATATTATATGTTATATAACAGTGACAAATAATCATTGACAAATTTCTGTTTATGAATTTCGTGGATTTTACTCAAAAGATATGTTCTTCGTCCTCAAGATATTTGGAATCTAGAAGAAATGCAACTAACTGTATGATGCAAAGCAGAATAAAATTAAGGTTACAATCTTGGGAAAAAGAAAGGACTATGGAGGGACAGTTTAGGGGCTAATTTTGATACAAATAATTGGGAACAGCTTAAAGGAAGTTTGCTTTTTATTTAACTTCTTCACCATATTGTTATATAAGTGGTGTAAAATACATCAGTAGATGAAATACAAGATAACATAAATTAAACTTGAGGTAAATAGATAATTAAAAAATATGGACTGGAAATATAAAACAAAGCCAGAAATAATATGAAAACACATACAGTAATAATGACCACATCTTCCATGAGAGGGTCACAAGTTGGCTTTAAATTTTCTAGTTGCAAACTTGTAAAGGGGAAATTGATCACTTATGTGCTTCCTAGTGTCCACAAGATACAAAGAATCCCTGTTGCTCATGACAAGTGTCCCTCCATTTATAATCAAGAATTAGGAGAGTTTACTCCTGGAAGTTTTCCACGAAGAGGAAATTGTGATACGATATGTTCTACATCCTTGAAAACACCTTCAGAGTTTGTAAGAGGGCAATCAAAAGGAGGGAAATCAAAAGGGGAACCTGGGTGGCTCAGTCAGTTAAACATCGTACTCTTGACTTCTGCTCAGGTCGTGATCTCATGTTGGTGAGATTAAGTCCCTCATCGGGCCCTGCACTGACTGAGTGGAGCCTGCTTCAGTTCTCTCCCTCTCTCTCTCTCTGCCCATCCTCTACTCATGTGTTCTCTTTCTCTCTCTCAAAATAAATAAACATTTTTAAAAAAGGGGTGAATGTGACAGGGTTATTTCTTCTAAGAACAATTTAGACTGATAATATTGTATGTTGATTATACCTCAGTGGAAAAAAAAAAAAGAATAAGGCTGATGGTGACGTGTCACAGATAGTTCTGCAGAAGGCTAGTACAGTTCAGTTTAGTTTTCCAGTTCCCAGATGATCTAGCTTAATCTAACCAGATTTTAGGGAGAGCTGGAAGAATATAAAAATTGTTTCATGAAAGTGGAATTTGAATTAAGCCTACAAAATCAAAGTAGAAACTTTATAAAAGCAGATCGAGAGAATATGAATAAAGGGGGAAAAGATATCTAATTGGGGGAAGGTAAATAATTCGATGTGAGAGAAGTGGTTCTCAGTACAGCCTACACATTAGAATCACCTGGAAAGCTCACTCTCAGAAATCCTGATTTCATCAGTCTGAGCTCAGTCCTGGGTGTAATTTTTGAAGTCTCCCCAGGTGATCCTAAAGTACAGCTGGGACGGGGTGGGGGGAACCGAGCTAACACCTTGTTCCTCAAGTGTGGATCATGGGCTGGCACAGGCTGCCTGGTCTGGCATTGTAGGTTATGAGCCGTGAAAGGCAAGTTGGGCCAGGTGTGGAAGGTCTTGAATATTGTTCCTAGGAAATTAGCTACTCAAGGCTCCTCAAGGGCAGGGACGGGCCATTTAGCCTAGCACCATCACCTAACAGTATTTTTAACAGCTTTTTATAAGTTACAATGCTTGCCCCTTAGTAGTGATAGATTGCTTCAACATTTTACAACTTGGTTTTTAGTAACAACCGTATTACCAGTTTTTTTTAGGTATGGCACATTGTCCTTTTAAAATGCACACTTTCTCCTCCATCGTCACCTTCATAGAAACTGTATTATACTCTGTGCTACTTAAGGGTCTTGCTATTTGTTGCCTTTCTCTCCAGCCATGCAAAACCCCTTATGTTATTCTATCAAGATTCTAGTCAGCAGCTTTTGGGCACAGGTGATGAAATTACAAGACATTTCGGGTAAAAACAATCACTTGATTTTCTTGAGTTCTTTTAACCATATTTTGAAAAGAAATATGATGTCTAACAATAAATCATCTAGACACAGCAGGAGCACTCTCGGCAATTTTAGTGAAATTTGTGTCTCCTGAGTTTACTAATGAAAATGAATGGGGCAACTTCTGTGTTCCCACAAACTCTCCAAAACCTTTGCTGCTTCTCAATAGGCAGAAGCTGTAGCTGAATAGAACACTGAAATTGATGTTAGGATTAAAGGTTATGAGCAATGAAGACAGCTGAAAACTTAGATCCATAAAGTCTATGAAAGGCAGGCTATTGAAATGGAATTTTGTGGGCTTTTTGTTTGTTGCTTTTGTTTATTGTGTGTCCAAGGCTAATTATACTAATTAGATTAGAAGGCACGAATGGAAATTAAAGAAAAAGCCATTCAGAAAGGAAGGAAGGAAAGAAGGAAGGAACGAAGGAAGGAACGAAGGAAGGAACGAAGGAAGGAAGGAAGGAAGGAAGGAAGGAAGGAAAGAAAGAAAAAGAAAGAAAGAAAGAAAGAAAGAAAGAAAGAAAGAAAGAAAGAAAGAAAGAAAAAGAAATAAAGCATCAGGAATTGCTTTGTTAGTTGATAACTCAGGAGAAGGAATGGAAGAGTGGTTTCATCCTTCACCAAACCCTGGAAATAGATTGTGTGGAAATGGAATTTTTCTGAGCGGAGGTCATATTCAGGGCTCATATTGTTATACTATCTTGGTCATTGAATTTGAGGACTAAAGATGAAGCAAAGTAAGCTTATGTAAAAATAAAATAGTATGTAAAGGATCAGAAAATCTATAAAATAAAATAATCTCTGAGCTGAGAATTTGTTGAAAATTTCTATGTGATGTCAGTAGTGCTATAAAAGCAAAAAGCTTATTTGTTGAAGCACCTCCAAAAGCAATAATAAAAACATCTAGCTGCATAACAACTGTGTGCGTATTTTGAGAATTATTCTGTTATAAGCAAAGAAGGATCTTCATACCCCTGTCACGCAAGGGCACTTTTAGCCCAGTAAATGGCACAGCAAAAAATACAATAAAATTGAGATAAGATAAAATAAAATAAAATAAAATAAAATAAAATAATATATATAGAAGAGAGATAAATTGCAAGTCAGATTCACTGGCTTATTTTGGGGGGAATTAATTTATTCAGGGGCACCTGGGTGGCTCAAACGGAGCCTGCTTGGGATTCTCTCTCTCTCTCTCTCTCTCTCTCTCTCTGTCCCTCCCCAGCTCATGCACATGCTCACTATCTCAAAATAGATAAACTTAAAACATTTTTTTCAATAATTTATTCAGTAAATGTTTAGTACCTCCTATGTGCCAGGGTTATGTTAGACAATTAGTTATAGAGCATAGTGCTAGAACTCATAAATACAAGAAGTCATGAGAACCTCTAGAGAACCCTTATCAAGTACTTGGATTAAGAAGTCTTTAGAAAAAAGTGGTTAAAAACTTAAGAGTATGATCAAATGGTTGAGTAGGTGTGTTCAAAGGTTACTTTTGAAATTTTTTTTAATACTCATTTATTTCAGAGAGAGAGAGAGACAGAGCATGAACAGGGGAGGGACAGAGACAGAGGGAGACAAAGAATCTGAAGCAGGCTCCAGGCTCTGAGCTATCAGCACAGAGCCCAACACAGGGCTCAAACTTACTAACTGCTAGATCATGACTGAGCCCAAGTCCGACACCCAACTGACTGAGCCACCCAGGCACCCCTACAGGTTACTTTTGAAAGGCTGCACTGAGTGCAGAGGAGAAAACAAATTGGAGATAGAATCTTCTATTTAACCTTAGCATGACTGCTAAAATTACTAAAGAACATACTGCTAGATTTAAATACATAATCTGTAAAAGTGCAGTGTACTACCAATGATATGAATTTGTTTTCTGAATGTGTTTTGAAGAAACTAACTGATGTGTGAGGCACACCATAACAGGGTGCCTTAAAAAGTGCAAATTAACAACAGTCTGGTTTGAGAGGACAATTCATATATTCTTGAACTATTACTCATGTACTGATATGTGATATTATCATGAATTTAGAGTGATTTTTACTGAAAATCACAAGCTAACAGTAATAAATACTTATTGAGTGGCTACTATTTGTCAGTACTGTTCTTAGCACTTGGGATACATCAATAAGTACCCCTGCCCTCATGGAACTTACATTCTAACAGGGGACATTTATTTACGGTAAATAAAAATGATAAATATTACACATAAGTAAATTATACCTAATTAGGCAACAGGTGCTATGGAAGAAGAAGAGAACAATAGAATATGGTAAGAGAAATCTGGAGTTTAGGATGAATTGTAATTTTATTTTTTTAACTTTTAAAAAATGTTTTAATGTTGATTTTTTTGAGAGATAGGGGGAGAGACAGAGCACAAGTGGGGGAGAGGCACAGAAAGAAGCAGACACAGAATCTAAACCAGGCTCCCAGCTCTGAACTGTCAGCACAGAGCTTGATGCAGGGCTCGAATCATGAACCGTGAGATCATGACTTGAGCTGAAGTTGGATGCTTAACTGACTGAGCCACCCAGGCACCCCTGAGTTGTAATTAAAAAAAATTTATTTTAATGTTTGTTTATTTTTGAGAGAGTGCGCGAGTAGGGAAGGGTCAGAGAGAGACAGAGACACAGATTCCGAAGCAGGTTCCAGACTCCAAGCTGTCAGCACAGTCCCTGACGTGGGGCTTGAACTCACTAACCCCGAGATCATGACCTGAGCTGAAGTTGGATGCTCAACTGGACTGAGCCATCCAGGTGCCCTGAGTTGTAATTTTAAATACAGTGTCAGGTTGAATTTCATTGAGATGGTGATATTTAAACACAAATGTGAAAGAAGGAAATAATTTGCCTCATGGATACTGGGGAAAGAGACTTCTAGGCAGTGAGAAGAGCCAGGGCCAAGTCTCAGAGGGGAGAAGGTACTGACCATTGAGAGGCAAGAGCAGTAGATTCAGATAGATAACTGGGAAGTCTGTGGGGCTTTGTGTGGATTTTGGCTTGTATTCCGAGTGAACTAGAATGTTAAATTTAGATGTTAACTGGGTTTACTGAGATTACCTGAGGAGAGACTGAGGAAAAAGGAGGGCACACACTTCATAATTTCGACAAGTAAGGATATTCCAAGACACATAAAAAGAAAATACATTTATGTTTCTGTGAACTGTACTTTGGAAGAACCAGTTGGCTTGGTTGTCATGACTATATTTTCAAATGAATTGCATCTGAATTAATATGTAGTGATTTATATTGAATGACTTAATTCATCTATGACCCAGTTGTGTGTTTTTTTTTCCATCATGACTTAGAATGAACTAAAACTTAAACGTCATTTTGATTTGGAAAAAGAATTTGAGATGCTAAGAAGACTAACACAATTATTAGCCATCTATACCTGAAATATAAACCAAAAAGCCACACATGTCTCAGAGTATCTATTTTTTATAATAAAACGACATAACTTAGCGGTGAAGGAAGCCTCAGGTGATCTTTTTGTGTCATTTAGAGGGAAATGACATAACTCAGAGGTATCTTCTTTGGTGCTGGAGATTAGGGGAGCCATAGAGGAGGCTAAATGAAAAGCTTGTATATTTTGTTGTTATACAGCTTCATTATTTATTGGATTACAAGGTACTTGTTATAAGAAAGTCTTTGCTTTCAGAAATAAAAAAAATAAGAACTTTTTCTTAAGTCAACCCTTCCCCTTGACAACTTGCACTAGTCACCTTTTGTCGTAACAGAAATTCCCCATTGATTTCTCGCACACATGACATGAGGGCTTCTGGGCGGCAGAGGGGCTCCTGGGATCTGCGTGTTTTCTCATTTCAGGACTCAGAGTGAAGAAGTCCCTATTGTGACTCAGGGAGGGAGAGAGAGAGAAACTGAGAGAGCATTGAGTATATAATCACGTTTGGAGCAAATAGGAACGATTATCCAATTTACAACACCATTGTTAACTCTTTGATAATAAAGTCTCTCAGACTTTTTCCAAGCATATCAAAATATTTAATATGTCTTTAAAAATATAATCACATTATATGTTTTTCTTTATGCTTTTTCCATTTAACAGTGTAACTTTGGAATATTTACAAGTTGAAATACCTTCTTTTTCTGTGTTTCTTGAAAAAAAATCAGATTTTTTCAAATCAATAAAAAATATTGATTTCATTACACTTTAATATTAGCCTTGATATATTTACTCTTACACACATTTTGAGGGTCTATGTGAAGGAGGTCCTACTGTAGATCTGCCCCCCCCCCTCTCACACACACACACACACACACACACACACACACACACACACAGTGTGTGCACATGTGCACATGCACTCATACATACTATTACACCCCCACAGGGTAGCTCTGATTGTCTAAACCTTCATTCTCATCTATCATAGTGTAAGATTAAAATACCAGCCAGGGAACTCTCTTCTCGAGGATCTTTTCTGGCTTTCACCTTCGCCGACATACTGTGCAGGCAAGTTTCATGTTTAAGTTCTTTTGAAGTGGCTCTCCAACAGCTGGATGAAAGAATCACTCCAGATAGGGTGACCATGTAATGTATCAACTACACTAAGATATTTTTTTAGAGTCAAAAGGGAAAATATTAATTATTAATGCTTAAAGTAGGCTGAGCAAACCAAATTATTGAGGCACTCCACTTCTAGAGGGTATTTTCAGATGGCAGTCTATTTTTTTATCCTAAATTTTGTTCCTACTGTTCTCTATAGTATTTTGTTACCTATAAAAATAATGAAAAAAATGGTTTTCTTTATTTTGTTAAATGCCTCTCAAAAAAATATTTATATATATGATTGCAATCACGAAGATCTATCAATCAACTCTTTCATATTCCATTTCTGCAGAATTGATCTATTCTGACCTATACCATGCTGTATCTTTTGGTTCAGTTTAGTATCTATATCTCATTACATACCTGAATAGCTATTTAATCTTGCACAAACACCCATATGGTGGGGTTTGAAACCTGGTGCAAGAGATAAAGGCAAGTAATTACTATCCACACTTAACATTTTATCTTCTTGCCATTTAAAAGCTTTTTATAGAAGTGCTGATAGTCTGCGTGATTAAATGGCTAGGTTCTCCATTCTTCTGATGTATTTTTATGGCTTGGACTCCACAAAAATTTAGGTTTTAAAAAGTTATAGTTGTAATCTTATCTAAAATCTGAAGATAGTTTATCACACCTGCAAAAAATGCACTCGCATGAAATGAAAAATAAGAAGTCACACTGTAGACTGAGCACTGTATTTTATTAAATATAGACTCTGCTCACAAAATGAATATGCTAAGATGAAACATAGCTTTAAAAAATGGCCAGTGATGCCACAATAATGTCTCCTTACTCTCTTCCTTCAATAAAATTATTATACTAAAGTATGCTTGAAATATCCTCTTTAATAGTCATTTTGGAATACCGTTTAATGAATATTGAAAGTTTCAACATCACAGTGGAAAATATCAAATATGGAGGTAAAGTATATGGTTATAATCCTAATTCTGACATTGATTAGCTCTGTGATTTTGAGAATAAAAATATAAAATAATCACTTTTTTGAACATTTCCTGCTTGCCTCTTTGTATATGCTATTATTCCTCAAAACAGTCACATCAGGTAAGAATTCATCTTAATGGAAGGGCTTTGGTTACTGACAAGATGTTTCACTCACGTGCACTTTTCCTCTCTCCTATCTTAATTCTAAAATGCTCTAGAAACCAGAGGTAGGAGATGACTGTATCAAACTTATGTAACAATTATGGAAAACCCCTGGGCAAAAGAACTTGTTTGCCTCTTGGTAACCGGCAGCTCCAGTTGGAAGGGGGTGCATCACAGAGTCGAGGAAGGTTTCCAGGATTGCTCTCTGCCCTGTTGCTGCTGCAGACCCTGATAACTAATGATCCCATTTCAATTTTATTTATTTGTTTGCTTATTTACTTTTATTTTTAAGTGTTTATTTATGTTGAGAGAGAGAGCCTGAGTAGTAGAGGGGCAGAGAGAGAGAGGGAGATGGAGAATCCCAAGCAGGCTCTGTGTTGTCACTGCAGATCCTGACACAGGGCTCAATCCCACCAGGAACCATGAGATCATGACTTGAGTCGAAATCAAGAGTTGGACACTTAACTGACTGAGCCACCCCAGTGCCCTGATGCTAACATTTTCTAAGCTCTGCCTCCTGATTTTTTTCCCCCAGAACTCTGATAAGAGTTTACTTCTGCTTCTCTAAATGACACTCAGTCACTTTTTATCTTAAATTACAATTTGGTTTTGTCTCTCTTTTGTGTTTCTGATTGTGCTTAATTTCCCACTAGACAGCTTGCTCTTGAAGCTTGAAGGCAGGTAGATCCTACATTTTTGTGTGTTTGTTTTGACTTTTGTGTCCTCCACAGCACGCAGCTAGGCATTCTAGGTGAACACATGACTGAAATGTAAAGCATTCTGTTTTCAGTTTTCTGATAAATGTCATTTATGGCAGTGGATAATCCTAATATGTAAATTAAAATACATAATGATGTGGTGAAATTTTCCTCAGAATGACCTGTGCAAGGCATTCAGACTTTTATACCAATCCTGATGTTTTTATTCATTAGAAACTTAAAATTTATGTATATTGCTTTAATAAATACCAACATTAAGACCAGTGGAAGAGGATGTTTTTATCTGACGCTAGCACTGGCAAGAAGCAGACAGGAATGTATTTATGTAGTACATCCAGGATATCCTTACTATTTGTGTTATTCCTGTTAGGAAAAGGCCACAGGGTCATCTGGTGTTACTTCTCTTTGCTCTTCGATGCCAACCAGGTCATCCATCATGCTGAAAATTACTTTGCACATTCCATGCATGATCTCCTAGACCTGAAGAGGGCAGCTATTAACGTTTCTTCCTTTCTTGACAAACATTACTTTTCTTGTATGGTCTATTTTTCCTCTCTCTCTGCCTTGAGTGTTTCCTGATGCAAGCCCACACACATTTCCGTGTCTCGGGTGCCAGTGTCTGGATGCGTTAATCAGGATTAGCAGAGATGTTACTGATCTTGACATTTTCCTCATACTTCAGAGTGTACAATGGTCCAAACATGTTCTTTGTTGAGGATTCCATGTCTTAAACACACAACAGACTCAGAACATTTTTTGGATAGTCACACTCTCCTAAGATACTTTATGCTTTCCTTGACATGTCCTTTTATTGACTTAAATGATTTATTCAGTTTCAGTTTTGTAGTTTCCCAGTGGAAAATGCACTTTAGACTCCTCGTTTTAAGGAAAACAAGTGTCTTTGCCCCTGAAATGGGAACTGCCGTGGCTCAAACAAAATTTCTTCAGCATAAGTAATTTCACTTGGATTTCTTCCCACATTAATACAGGGGTTCTCTTCATCATTTTTGTTTAGAGTCATCCTAACCAAAGTTTGGATCTAACTTTAATAATTAATTGCATTCTGGATACTGAATCCTGCAATTCAGGAAAGTAATTCTCTCTCTTCAGTCAAGATTCTGTTCATGTCTTTCAACACCATTATCAAATTTATCTGCTTCCCTTTTTTTCCCTGTTGTTGGCCCTTTTCCTACTGAAAACTTCATTTTCCTGCCTCACCGTTTTTGAGGGTAATTTACATCTTCTACTAATTTTCTTGAAGCTAATTCATCTTGGGGCTTCTGGGCTTTTTGTCTGCCAGATCCAGTTTTGCATGTTCTTTTGCAGTCTTCATGAATTTACCTAAGTGTGAGCCCTTCCATCATCCTTCTTTCTATCATAAACATCAAATGAGAGTAGACACATTCATCTGCTCTTACATTAAAGCCAGGGAATTTTGCTGTAACTTGTTTAGCACTCTCAAAGTAATTTTTCATTTATGTGTCACACCTCAAAATTTTCATGAGCTCTTCACACTGGTAAATGGAAACTACATGTTTTTTTCTTATTCCTCTTTTATCACTTTCTTAGTTACAATCATTGGTGCTTGAAAGTAGTATTTCTACTGGGTTAATAAACAGTGTCACAAGTACATGCAGTGGCAATAGGAGGGTTTAATTTCCTTCATCTTCTGCTACCAAAGGGCATTTACCAGTCTTCAAAGGATACTCTTGCTTTTTGATTCTTAAAGTTGTTTCTCTGACTTCCAAACCCACGTCACTGAACCTGACAAGTTAGCATTTATTGTTTTTATTTTACTTGGCCAATTCCTGTTAATCCTCAGCCCTCAAGATAAGCCCTGAAGAGAAAGTGAAAATACCTACCTGATGGGCCCCTTCTTCAAGTTGCCAGATCTATCTAGCAAATAAGAATATAGGATGCCCAGTTAAGTTAGCATTTCAGGTAAATGACAACTTTTTAGCATAAGATGTTTTGAATACTTTATTAGTATAATATGTTCTGAATATTATATGGTTATCTGAAATTTAACTAGGAATCCTGTATTTAATCTGCATCCCTGAAACCTTCATCTTTCTTTTCTGTGACTTGAGTTCCAACATGTGGGCATCACAGTAATGTCCTTGGGTTATGATTGGTCTGATTTGTGCAATTTCTGCTCAGATAATCTAAGGGTGGTTTAGCATTGAAGACTCTGTGTATTAGTTTCCTAGACTGCCATAACAGAGAAACACAAACTGAGTTGCTTGAAACAAATGAAATGTATTGTCTCATAGTTTTGGAACCTGGAAGTCCAAGATGAAGGTGTGCTCAGGGCCGTACTACTTCTGATTGCATTAGAAAAGGCTCTGTTCTGTTTCAGATTCTGTGTCTCCCTCTCTCTGACCCTCCCCCATTCATGCTCTGTCTCTCTCTGTCTCAAAAATAAATAAACGTTAAAAAAAATATTAAAAAAAATAAAAAGAAAAGGCTCTGTTCGAAGACTTTTTTCCAGCTTCTGGTAGTTTCCTGGCTTGAAGTTTGTTGTAACAAAACTCCAGTTTTCACATGGAGTTCTCCATATGTGCATGTCTGTCTTTCTGCATGAAATTCTTTTATTTAATAAGTACACCAGTTATATTGGACTAGGAGCCCACCCTCCTCCAATATGACCTTGTCTTAATTAATTACATCAATAATGAACCTGTTTCCAAATAAGATGTCATTCTCAGGTATTGGGGTTAGGGCTTCAATATATATTTTGGGGGAACATGATTTAACCTACAAAAGATTAAAAGAGACTTTTTAAAACTCAATTTAATACCTTATCTACAATGAGATAAGATCAGCCCAGGGATCTAAACATGTTCATGTAAGTTATAGATTTAAGCAAATAGGAAACTTTTTAATAGATTAAAAATATGTTCTTTAAACTTGGAACACCTTAATTAGTCAGAAATACAGTGTTGCAGCTATACAAAATTATAGAGCAAAGACATTTTCATGCTATGGGAAATATCCATATTATGTTAAATAAATAACAATTACATGGTTATACTGTTTATTCAGTTAAAACATATTCTGCCTTCTTAGCTAAGAGCCGAGGGTTCAGACATCAAGGCAGCACACACGAGCTTACAGTCTATAAGGGAAGAAGTAAATTGATAATTATTTAAATTATTAATTTGTCATAACTGTAACTGTAATTGATATGATAATTAAAAATAGGGTGTTATAAAAACATGCACTTGGGAGGAATAGATTTCAAAGTATCTCTGGCATTTTAATACAAAAATAAAGACTAGAGCTATTTGCATTTTGGAAAAATACATTAAAGCATGAACTTATGTATTAAATAAATGGTGAGCATACAAGTTATGCTTCTTGCTTCATAAGTTTTGGGTAGTATATTTATTTTAAGAATTCCCAATTAACTGCTCAAGCATCCTTTGGTTTCAAGGGCTTCTCATGGGACTGAGCATAAAATCTAAGCTTTTTTGCTATGGCTTGTAAATTCTTGTCTCCATCTTTAATCTAATCTCCTATCATAGACCTTCCACTCTCTAGTAACTTGCTCCTCTCTAGCCACACTGGTTTTATTTCTATTCCTTGTTCTGGTCTTAAGGCCTTTGCACTTGTTATTTTTTCTATGTAGAAAGCTATTCATCCAGATTTTGGACAGGGCAACACTGTGCTCATTATCTGAGTGGACATTCCTGATAACTAAGATAGCTCTCTATCAGAGTCACTTCTACCCTATGGCATTTTTATTAGTTTTGCAGCAGTTTCAGTTTCTAAAATAATCAAGGGTTTTGTTTAGTTTTTCTGGAAACTTGAGTTTTTAATTTGCAGCTATTTGTTTTACTGTTGAATAGGAACAACTGAGTAGTCTGAGGCGAGCTACGTTAAATTCTTTGATATTCAGATTTAGCAGTTTTAGATTGGGCAGAATGATCCCTGTCAATTGTTGGTGAAAGAATTCAGTAGGGATTTTTGTGTTGCCATTTCCCTTATTTATTTTATTTATTTATTTGACATTTTAATTCAGTATAGTTAACACAGTGTAATGTTAGTTTCAGGTGTACGTAATACAGTGATTCAACACTTCCATACATCACCAGGTCCTCATTTCAAGTGCTCTCCTTAATCCCCATCACCTATTTCACCCAAACTCCCTCCCCTCTGGTAACTGTCAATTTGTTCTCCATTGTTAAGAGTCTGTTTCTTGATTTGTCTCTCTCTCTTTTTTTTCCCCTTATGTTTGCTTATTTCTTAAATTCCACATATGAGTGAAGTCATATGGTATTTGTCTTTCTCTGACTGGCTTATTTAGCTTAGCATTATACTCTCTGGCTCTATCCATGTTGTTGCCAATGGCAAGATTTCATTCTTTTTTATGGTTGAGTAATATTCCATTGTATATATATACTACACCTTCTTTATCCATTCATCATTCAGTGGACACTTTGGCTGCTTCCATAGTTTTGCTATTATAGATAATGCTGCAGTAAACATAGGGGTGCATGTGTCCCTCTGAATTAGTGTTTTTTAATATTTTTTGGATAAATACTCAGTAGTGTGATTATTGGATTATACAGTAGTTCCATTTTTAACTTTCTGAAAAACCTCCATACTGTTTTCCACATTGGCTGCCTTCTCAGTTTGCCTTCTCTCCAACAGTGCATGAGGATTTCTTTTTTTCCACATCCTTGCCAGCACTGTTTTTCTTGTGTTTTTGATTTTAGCCATTCTGACGGGTGAAGTCATCTAGTTTGAGAAATCGGTTTCCTTACTCTCTGTGTTTCCCCAACAGAATGGGCTCTGTGACAGCTAGCATTGGAAATGTAATTAGATAGGGAAACACATTTTCTGAAGGTTCACCTATTCAACACATTTAAGGTATTACACTGTCATTAATATTTAGGACGTTGGTGAGAAAGTATAAGAGGAAGCAGTGTGAAAATAAGAACAGAAATAGGTCAAGAAGATAGTAGAGTAGTCCCTCACCAACAGTGACTCATGTGCTCTCAGGTTAGACCTGGCCATGCTGTCTCAATTTTGTTGAATGAATGAGGGAAGGAGGGAGGGAAGGAAGGAAGGAAGGATGGAAGGAAGGGAAAAAGGGAGAGAGGGAGATGTTTATATTCTTTAGGGGCAGTGAGTTCAGTATTTTCTTCCTGAAGTCATCCAACCCCATTCCTAATCATTCTAGAACCCTATGTCTGAATGAGCTAGTTCTGCTTTTAATACTGGGAGGATCTACAGAGAGAACTGACATCCTTCTATATAGAATAAACCATTGTTCTGCTGGAAGAACTAATCCTAAAAATAATATTTCTGTTTTGGAATTTAGGTAGCATTTATTCCCAGTCATTGTTTTGTCCTCTTTGCTTGGGAGCTCTTTGCTTGGGAGACTTTTGTCAATCAGACAGACAAGAGGAATTTTACTGGGGGTAGAACAAGGGTTTGTGAACATGCTGTGTTTACAGCCTGACAAATACTCCTTGCACACATCCCCAGAATCTGTTTGATTTCCTTCCCTTTTCCTTACTCACTGAAACCTAAATATTTAATGTGTAAGATTCTATTCAGATAAAAGAGGCTCATTGCCAGCTTTGGGTTAGTACTTCGCCTGAGGACACGAACAATTACAAACTGTGGAGAGTTATGTATATCCAATGTTGTCAGTATCAGCTGTAATAATCAATGGATTTTTTGTTTTATTCTCATGCTTAAAACCAGCATCTGCTCTATCCTCATAATAAAAATGAATGAGTTTTTCAAACTGTATTTTATCTATTCAGCTTTGTGTTTGAAAATCAATATTGTTGCACACTTGATTGCATTTCTTCGTTACCAGTCAGTTTTCCCTGTAGGCTTTTTTTAAATTTGCTGAAATTAACTGCAATCAGGGCTTCTTATTCTTGTCTATAAAGCCCACATTTAAATTAAAAATGAGTTCTTCTCCAAAAATAGTTTACTGCTTCTGGCTGTGTTCTTTTCACTATCAAAACATAAACACACACACACACACACACACACACACACACACACACACAACTGGGCAAACTAACAAAACAATTAAAATGAGAAAAATGGATCACAGTATATTTTATAGACATACATATTTCATAAATGTATGGATATTTTACACTAGAAAATTGGGTTAATGAAGGTTTACATGGGCCTAATGTAATTGCGTTCTGATATTACTGCATGAGGCACCTCTATAATATTTGCTGGCATTAGCTTGTCACATTTTTATCTAATTAAAGGTTGAAATAAAGGAAATCTTTTTTTAATTTTTTTTAATGTTTATTTTTGAGAGAGACAGAGACAGAATACGAGTGGGTTAGGGGCAGAGAAAGAGGGAGACACAGAATCGGAAGCAGGCTCCAGGCTCTGAGCTGTCAGCACAGAGCCTGACGCGGGGCTCGAACTCATGAGCTGTGAGATCATGACCTGAGCCGAAGTTGGATGCTCAATGGATTGAGCCACCCAGGCATCCTTCTAAAATAAAGGAAATCTTAAATGATCTGTAGTCTTTCAGCTTTTGTCGATATTTCATTTAGATAGATGAAATAACTTTCTTCCTATTTAAGTTTAGTGGCAGGAAGTTTCATCAAAAAACTCTATTTTAGGGGCACCTGGGTGGCTCGGTCGGTTACATGTACATCTTCAGCTCAGGTCATGATCTCACAGTTTGTGAGTTCAAGCCCCACATTGGGATCCCTGATGTCTGCACAGAGCTCGCTGTAGATCCTCTTTTTCCCACTCTCTCTGCCTCTTCCCTTACTGTGCTTTGTCTCTCTCTCATAAGTAAATAAATATTAAAAAATCATTTAAAAAACCCAAAAAGCTTTATTTTAGAAGACTTTGATTTCTAAATTTAAAATATGCCTTCATCCAGATGGCCAACCAACACATGAAAAAATGTTCAACATCTCTCATCATCAGGGAAATACAAATCAAAACCACAATGAATTACCACCTCACACCTGTCAGAATGGCTAACATTAACAACTCAGGCAACAACAGATGTTGGCAAGGATGCGGAGTAAGGGGAACCCTTTTGCACTGCTGGTGGGAATGCAAACTGGTGCAGCCGCTCTGGAAAACAGTATGGAGTTTCCTCAAAAAAACTAAAAATAGAACAACCCTACGACCCAGCAATTGCACTACTAGGTATTTATCCAAGGGATACAGGTATGCTGTTTCGAAGGGACACATGCATCCCAATGTTTATAGCAGCACTATCAACAATAGCCAAAGTATGGAAAGAGCCCAAATGTCCATCAATGGATAAATGGATAAAGAAGATGTGGTATATATACACAATGGAATGTTACTTGATGATCAAAAAGAATGAAATCTTGCCATTTACAACTACGTGGATAGAACTAGAGGGTATTATGCTAGGTGAAATTGGTCAGAGAAGGACAAATATGACTTCACTCATTTGAGGAATTTAAGATACAAAACAGATAAACATAAGAGAAGGGAAACAAAAATAATATAAAAACAGAGAGGGGGGTAAAACGTAAGCGACTCTTAAATATAGAGAACAGGGGCGCCTGGGTGGCTCAGTCGGTTAAGCGTCCGACTTCAGCTCAGGTCACGATCTCGCAGTCGGTGGGTTTGAGCCCCGCGTCGGGCTCTGTGCTGACTGCTCAGAGCCTGGAGCCTGTTTCAGATTCTGTGTCTCCCTCTCTCTCTGACCCTCCCCCATTCATGCTCTGTCTCTGTCTGTCTCAAAAATAAATAAACGTTAAAAAAAATTAAAAAAAATATAGAGAACAAACAAGAGGGTTGATGGAGGGGTTGTGGGACGGGGGATGGGCTAAATGGGTAAGGGGCACTAAGGAATTTATTCCTGAAATCATTGCTGCACTATATGCTAACTAATTTGGATGTAAATAAAAAAAGAAAAAGATAATGACATATGCCTTGTACCTTTGTAGCAGAAACTCTTTCCTCTGCTGCTACTTCAGTTTTTCAGTATGATGCATATCTAACCAATTATGCTCTAAGTATATTTAAATACTTACATTGGAAACATTTAGCCTTTTCAACATTTAAATTATATGAAAGCATTTATTTGACAATATGCCTTTCCTGTGATTACCCATTATTCATTTCTGAGCAAAAATACAAAATAGAACATATTTCTTTTTTTTAATTAAATTTAATTCTGGGACAACGTGTAAATTTTCTCTGCATTTTAATGTACATACTAGCATTTGTTAATGAATTAGAGATAAGAAATATCAGCTTTAAATGACAATCTTTTCTAAGTGAAAACAGGTTAGAAAAAAAATCACATATAAGCTTAAGTAGGTGATTCACTATCATAAATAATATAATAAGAACAAATTGTATCTGTTATGATCTTGTGCCTTTTTCTTCCTTTTCTTTTCAATCTTAGTCATAAGAATAAATTACAATTGTTGCAGTTTTAGTGATCCTTTTTAAAAGCTCTTGTCAAAAGCATGGTGTCAACCATGTTTTTAGAAAAGGTCCTTGAAAAAATCAGTTACAAATACCAATGAGACTGATACTCATAAAATCAGGTGACATGTATCTCATTTAGAATTTATTTTAAAAATACCTTTACCGTTGATGCTTATTTAGTGCCTTTGGGGGTGTTAAGTACCTTTAGGGGTGACAGACTAGGTAACATATACTTACCCTCATCACGAGATGCCGCCCTAGTCCTTAGTTTGCCATCATTTTGATGATTTTTATTTCTATACATGTAGTTAACATAACCATAGCAACATACCAGGATCCCATATACAAGTGTAAAGCAGTTTTACACCAAGAGTCACTACTAACATTTACTGAGCACTTACAATGATATAGGTGCTGTATAGTTTCAGTCACTTCCATTAACCAATCCATGTGATAGGAATTCCCATGTTGCATTTGATGACCACAGGGAGGTGAAATTAACTTTTCCCCAGGTCATATATATAGAGAGAGAGTTGCTGAAAATTGAAATCAGACAGTCTGAATATAAAGTCAGTGGGCTCAAGCACAGGCTATATCTGCTTTAGGTGATGACTAAATTAGTGATATATGATTATATAATTTCCTTAGCCTAATATCACAGTGTCTTGCTCATGGTAGTTGTTACATAAGTATTTGCTAAAGGTATAATGAGGATGGGAAAATGTTAAAATTTTATATGGGGGAAAAGCCACTTGGATTGGCTTTGCCTCCAAGGTCGAATCTATCACTTTCTTGTCCTTGTCAACTCTATAACATTGCAAATGTGAACTAACCCATTGGAGCTTTGATTTATTCATATATAAATTGGCATATCAATCTTATTATTATATTTAATTATTCCCACTTCTGTACCTTCCATTTTCAAACACTTACCATTATTTATTTTTATATCTTTCTTTCCTACAAGATGATAAGCTCCTGCAGGATAAAGACTTTTATTTAGCTATATAATTGAGAATCTAGGCAGAGTTTGACATGTGGCAGGCGCTCTGTATAAATACTAATTGAGTTAAGAGTTTAATTAATTTTGTTTACCTAAATTCAGCTATTTTTAATTTGCGTCTGTCTTGTCTCAGTGATTGCTCTAAAGATGTTTTCGTTTTCACTGACATGTGAGGCAAAGCTACATACAATAAATTGGGTAAAAAATCATATGTGGTATATACCTGGCACAACATTGTCTGCACTGTTAAAATCCTTATGTTCCTAGTCTGTAGATCAAAAAGGCATAGAGCCCATTACCTATGTAAATCTTTTGTATAAAAAATGTGAAAGGATAGCAGGAAACTTTATGAAAGTTTTCAGCAGTCATCTTTTTTGTCACCTTACTCTTCACACTTTTGTAACCAAGGGATGTCTATTTCTGTGCCTTTAAGTTTTATGCATCAGACATTATTGCTATGTAATGGCTGTTATAAAAAAGGTAGCAAGAGGTAAGAGAACAAGAACTGGATAGTTGGAATTGCACTAAAACCTGACTGTCAGGGCGCCTGAGTGGCTCAGTTGGTTAAGCATCTGATTCTTGATTTTGGCTAAGGTCATGATCTCATGGTTGTGAGATCAGCCTTGTGTCTGGCTCTGTGCTGGGTGTGGAGCCTACTTAAGATTCTCTCTCTCCCTCTTCCTCTGCCCCTCTTCCCTAGTTCTCTCTCTCTCTCTCTCTCTCTCTCTCTCTCTCTCTCTCTCTCTCAAAATGGATAGATTGATAGACAAATAGATAGATAAAGCTGATTGTTGTTGCTAAGTGAAAAAAACCCATTAGGAAGTTATTCATTGAATTATAATGCCAGACATCATGACCTATTCCATTTTGCAGTTTTAAGGCTATCTTTCAGCCAGGAAAAGGTATATCAATGAGCCTGAAGACACATATCATTTTGAAAATGACAACTACATTTTCCTTTAGCTGGAAATTCTGAGTTTTCCTCGAACAACATCGTCATTATAACTGGTTTGGGGTTTCTGGTTAAAAGAAGAGGAAGGGGGAGATGGAGAGAGGGAGGAGAAGAAGGAGGAGAGATGGAAGAAAGGAAAGAAGGGAGGGAGGGAAGGAGGAAGGGAGGGAGGAAGGAAGGAAAGAAGCAATGACTTTTTATTATAGTCTCACTTTATGGCACTTAAATAAACTTAATATATGTCCAGTAGTGGTAGATTTGGGCTCTTAAAAACACTTGAATGCCTTCCTACTTCTTTGTTCTCTCCATCCCATCAATGAGCTACTTCACTCTCTTTCTTCTCTGGAAAACTCTTACAACTTTTGGCTTTTATCTTTGCCTCCAATATTTCTTCCTTCCAATCCATGTTCCTCATTACTACCTAAGTTATTTTTCTAAAAACATATCTCTGTAAAGCTCTGTGTAATTGTGGGTTGTTACTGATCTGATTTCACTCTGCCTTTTGCTCACTTTGTTCTAGCCATATAGGCTGCCTCTTGAGCACACCAAGCAAGTTCCCACCTCAGAGATGGAACACTCACTATTCCCTCTCCAGAGAAAACTCTGCCCCCGGATAAACACATGACTTGCTTTCTCAATTTTTTTTTTTTTTTTTTAGGGATCACTGCAAAGTTACTTCACTGGGGAAGACTTCTCTGACTCTACGACATTTGTGAGGTTGCAAACTATGGCCTGTAGGCCAAATTTGTCCACTGCTTATTTTTAAATGGCCTGTGAGCTAAGAATGGTGTCTATATTTTTAATTGGTTGGAGAAAAAAGATTAATGATTGTGATACTTGAAAATTACATGAATTCAGATCTTAGGGTCTATAAATAAGGTTTTGTGAGAACCTACTTACACTCACAGTCATTTACTTAACTGTCCACTGTTGCTTTTGTGCTATGGTGGCAGAGTTTGGTTGCAGCACAGATGGCTAACCTTAACAGAAAAGCTAGTTGATCTCTGCTGCATATAATATTATATCTCTCATACAACCTGATACTCTCTAATTCTTTTTCCCTGCTTTACTTTTCTTCATGTTTCTTGTTACCATGCTATTAAGTAAATGTTTTTATTCAAATACAGTATACAGAGGTTCCTAGGTAGCTCAGTAGGTTTAAGCATCAACTCTTGATTTCAGCTCAGGTCATGATGTCATGGTTTGTGAGATCGAGCCCCATGAGGAGCTCTGTGCTAACAGCAGAGCTGTTAGCATGCGATTCTCTCTCTTCTCTCTCTGCCCCTTCTCCAGCTCGTACATGTGCACACATACATAATCTCTCTGTTTTAAAATAAATAAGTATTAAAAAATACATATAGTATACAGAAAAATGAAAAGGTTATATGGATTACTAAATCAGCTACCCGAACCAAGAAATAGAATATTATAGGACCCAGAAAGTTTGTAGAAATCCTCCACTTATTACCTTCCCCCCAGTGAAACTATTCTGACTTCTAACATTATAGATTAATATTGTCTCTATATGATCTTTATATAAATGAGATCACACCATATATAATTTTTGTGTCTAGTATCTTTCACTTAACATTACATTTGTGAGATTTATCTGTGTTATTAGTTTTGCATAACAAGAGTTAATTCAATTTAATTACTTACATCATTCCATCTTACCAGTAAAGCACAGTTATGAAAATTCCATTTTACTATTTAAAAAAAATTTTTTTAACGTTTATTTATTTTTGCTACAGAGAGAGACAGAGCATGAATGAGGGAGGGTCAGAGAGAGAGGGAGACACAGAATCTGAAACAGGCTCCAGGCTCTGAGCTGTCAGCACAGAGCCCAACGCGGGGCTCAAACTCACGGACTGCGAGATCATGACCTGAGCTGAAGTCGGACGCTTAACTGACTGAGCCACCCAGGCGCCCCCATTTTACTATTGATGTACATTTTTATTATATCCCGTTTTGGATTATACACATAGTATTTCTATGAACATTCTTTGCATGTCTTTTAGTGCGCATATGTATGCACTTCTGCTGAATGTATACCTAGAGGTGGAAGTATTGAATCGTAGGGTATGCACATCAGCTTCAGTAGATATTGCCAACAATTTCCCAAAGCAGTTGTACCAATTTCCACTCTTACTGGAAATGTATGAGCGTTCCAGTTGCTCCACATGCTTGCCAACACTTACTATTTTCTCTTTTTTAAGCTTAAATCATTCTGTCTGATTCTTTTCATTAGAACGTGAACTTTGTGAGAGAAAGGATTTTATATCTTTAATTACCATATGCACAAGTGCTTAAAATGGCTAGTATTCAACTAGTGTTGAATGAATGAATGCTTGAGTGGTAAGGCTGTAGGGAGAAGGACAAACTATTTCAGAGTCTAAGGTCCTTCCTCTGCTGGTGCTAGTTTACTCTGAACTGCTGTAACATTTATCTATATCTTGGCAATGACATTTTACTTTATTATATATTTTTAATGTACATTTCTTATTCTTCCTGTTAAGAGTCAGGGTTTCTCAACCTTGAAACTATTGACATTTTGGGCTGGATAATTCTTGGTAGTGAAGGGCTATCTGTGCATTGTAAAATGTTGAGAAACATCCCTGGCCTCTACACACTAGGTGCCAGTAGCACTGCCTCCATAATGCCACCCAAACCCCTGTAGTGACAACCGAAGATATCTGCAGACATTGCTAAGTGTCCCCTGGGAAGCAAATTTGTTCCCATTTGAGAACCAGTGTGCTGGATAATGAGCTACATAAGAATAATTGTTGTATCAACTTTCCCTTCTCTCAAGGTTAACACAAAATTTTACCCATAGTAAATACCTCAACTCTTTTTAAAAAAAGTTTTTTTAATGTTTATTTTTTTGAGAGACAGAGACAGAGCATGAGCAGGGGAGAGGTAGAGAGAGAGAGGGAGACACAGAATATGAAGCAAATTCCAGGCTCTGAGCTGTCAGCACCAAGCCTGACATGGATCTCGAACCCACAAACCACGAGATCATGACCCGAGCTGAAGTCAGACACTTAACCGACTGAGCCACCCAGACGCTCTGTAAATACTTCAACTCTTAAAGCTTTGTTTAATTCTCTCCTTCTGTGTGTCATCACCTGAGAAGCTTTAAAGAAATACAGATGCCCAGAACCCACCCATACCCTACTGAATCATATCCTATGGTATAGGTTCAAGGAATCTGTAAAAGTAAATGGCTCCAAGGTCATTTCAATGAGCACCTTAGCCTGAAAATGTCTGCTTCACATGTATCATATTTATCAGTTGATAAATAATTCTAACTGAAGTCAAGATTTTACTGCATATCTATACATAGATACAAAGATTTCCCCTTTAATAATTGCAGATATATGTTTCATCTATTTATTATCTGAAAAATACATTCAATTCACGAATATTGTGTTGATCTAGGCAATCTATACTACTTACATTTCAGAGTTCTTATTTTTAATAAGGTCATTATTTTGTTTTGAAACATATCTGACATTGCAACTATTTTTTATGCTTCCAACTTTCTGTGAGAAATGCAGTGGGAAGAATTTTGTTAATTATACACCATCTTTACACTGTTATATTCAGTGTAAAAATCATAACAGTAAAAATCGTAGTAGTAATCAGAGCAGATGGCAATGAAAAAGAAATAGTCACTTCTTTAGAAATAAAAGAAGGAACCAATTTATATGTGCCTCTCCCTCTTAACTTTGAATTGTAAAAAAACCAACAACATAAAGCACAAAAGAGATTGTATTTTGCAGCTACATTTTTCTCAAGTGATATATACATTGGACTGGTAAAATTACATTTTTATGCAATGGCAAGACAATGTTTACATTTAACTTTTAGTTTTTATTGATTTTAGTGTAGGTTATTGTCAGACTTTTGTATGTTTCCTTAGATTTACCAAGTAAAAGGAAATATATTTTTACTTACTGTCACAAACTACAATATTGATAGTGAAATGTAAATTTTCTTTCATAAAAATTATGGGGCATATGAAAGCAGTTACCTGAAAGGTGAAAGAAAATCACTGCTCATTTTCCATTTTTCTATTACTCCCCAATTTTTTTTGTTTTGTTCTCCCTTTAGTGGTCATTGCCGCACACCCACAAAACTATCTAGTATGATTATTAAATTATGGGTTTCCTTCATTGTGCATATTTAATTTATTGCCAACTTGAATTGAATTTTAAGCCTATAATTGAAATATTCCTATTTTTAAAAGCTCATCTGTACTCTATGCTGCTAGCTGCCTATCCAATATACATGCTCTCCTCTTCCTTACAACTAGATCTTGATGATTTTCAGACTGGAAATCAGTCCAATTTAAAGTAAACAAACCAAAAATCCTACATATCCCATCCAGCTCTTAAGTGGCCACGTGACACAATTTTGACTAATCAAGTATAAGCAGAAGTCACCAAGTAGAGTTCTAGGAGAGCTCTTAAAAGAGATAATTTCAACTGGCAGGTGCTTTTCCTCCTTTGCCCTTCCTCCTCTTCTTAGCTAGAACTTGAAGTTAACAGCCATCTTTCAACAATGAGGTAAAAAAAAAAATCATGAGGGCAGAAAACATGATAATTCTGACTCAACAGGAAGAGAAAAGAATGTCGGTTTCTAAAAGCCTCATGCTGCATTTAAACTGGCCTGCCTTGTTTTATAAGAAAATAAAATGATTACTTAAACCACTTTAAATTGTGATTTCTGTTATGTTCCACTAAGACAATTCCTAGTTGCTATACCATTCCTTTACCATGAGCCTTATGGTGGGCCTTGGCCTTGCCTGTCCTGGTCATTTTGGTAACCACCTTTCTCCTTATTCTTGAACTTCAAGCAATTTTTATATTCATCCTCTCCCCAGAAGTGCCATTGCCGACCTGTCAGTTCTACTGACTGCTCTGCCTATGTAATCTCTACAGGTTTACTTTTTCATCTTCCATTATGGTCTCCATTCTCTGTTTCAGAAAGCTGGTTATATTTCAGTATATTTCTGTTGTTTGTTCATGCTTAATCCTACAAAAATATGGTGACTTAGCTATATGCTTATATTTAAGAATGGAACGCTGAAGGATTGATTGGAAATTCTAGACACAAGCTTCATATCACCTTGGGCTTCACTCTAGTTTAAAAGAGACGAGGCTATTTCTTTGAGATCCCCTAATATCACTATTTTTATGTCCTTTTTCTTGGTTTCCTCAAATTCTGCACAAATACCCTTCTCCCTCCTGCATGCAAGATACAAGTCTGCTGTCAGCACTTTAGAAGCCGCAGGGGAAAGGCTGAGTAGTCTCAATATTGCATTTTGTAGAATTTTACTTCTCTGTTTTCCAACATACTATTCATCTTTTCTTCTTGGTATCTCCCATTGTGGAGATCCTGTTTCCCTTGTTCCAGAGGATAAATTCCAGTCTTCTCCCAGGTAGAGAAGAGTTAGTTGCCCAGCTGGCAGGATGGCATGTGAGTGAGAATTGTAGAAAGGGAGTGTCTGTCTACCTGCTTCTTTGGCAACTTTTCATTCTCTCTCAGCTAGTTTCTGAAGCTTTGTGGGTGTTTTGATATGAATCACGTTGCTTCTTTGCTGTCCCCATTGTCAGCTTTGATTTGAGCTTTCTAGACCTCTTCTTCTGTTATGATTCATTCATTTGCTTTCTACTTCCAGTATTTTGTTGTTCCTGTCTCTTCTCTTGATATGGGTTTCTCCATAAAACAAACAAAACAAAGCAACCCTGTTTATGTTGTTTTTGTGTCTACTTGAGAGGAAGCAGTGGTTAATACCTATTTCCAATCTCTCATCTTTAACCAGGAAATTACACTTTCAGTCCAAATGTTTATTATTACTATAATAGAAATACCCATTTTATTTTATTAAAAAATTTTTTTAAATGTTTATTTTTTGAGAGAGAGAGACAGAGTGCAAGCAGGGGAGGGGCAGAGAGAGAGGGAGACACAGAATCCAAAGCAGGCTCCAGGCTCTGAGCTGTCAGCACAGAGCCCGACCAGGGCTCGAGCTTAAGGACCACAAGATCTTGACTTAGTTTAAGTTGGCTGCTCAACCAACTGAGCCACTCAAGCACCCCAGAAATTACCAGTTTTAGTAAATGCTGAAACACATTTTAGAAATGATGGTTAACACGGGGTGCATGGGTAGCTCAGTCATTTGAGCGTTCGACTTTGGCTCAGGTCATGATCTCACAGCTTGTGGGTTTGAGCCCTGCACTGATGGCTCAGAGCCTGGAACCTGCTTCGGATTCTGTGTCTCCCTCTCTCTCTGTCCCTCCCCGACTCACATTCTATCTCTCTCTCTCAAAATAAACATTAAAAAAATGAAAAAAAAGAAATGATGGTTACCATTAGTGTTATTTCTTTAGACTCTATTTTTCCCTACACATATATTCAATAGCAATGTAAATATATTTAATATTTAAATTTATGACATATAACTTACATATTATACAAATATAAAATATATGAAGTAACATATAAACGTGTATAATACATGTATATTTAAGTAAATTATCGTCACTTTTGTAGCCTGTTTTTTAAAAATTTCCTATTATATCATGAGCATTGACTCAAAATGAAATATTAATTGGAACATGGTTTTTAACGGTTGCATGGTATTCAATCCTGTAAATGAACACAGTTTTTAAAAGTACTTCTTTATCATCAGAGACGAAGGTTGTTTTCTGAAATTCAGTTCATTCTCAGTGGGCATCCTGCTCTTGCCTCTGTTCTCATAAGTGGCGCACTTACTTTCATCAAACTCCCATGGTGAGGAGGAGTTCCTTGACCTCTATTTATTGACAGAGAGGCGTATTGCTAAATCAGCTCAGGAAGGTCCTCCAAAGATACTCAAGAGAAATCCTTCCTGAAGAACAGAGCGATGGTTGCCGGAAGTTCGCACTGTGTGGGTTGTTGCTGCTGCTGCTACTGCCACATTGTGTGTGTGCGTGTGTGTGTGTGTGTGTGTGTGTGTTGGGAGGGTGTGCAGTATGGTTGGGAAGATTGCAATAAAAATTATTTCTCTTTTTAAATCCACATAGACCACCCGGTATGCATGGATTTTACACTCTCCATGGTAGGTGTGGCTGAGATAGCTGTTATATAAATACTAGTTTATTTGACATTCCCAAGGCATTAAAATTGAAATTTATCCCCTCAAAGCAGCTATTGGGTTTGAGACTGGATGCTCTACAAATATAAACCATTTACATGCATGCTGACATTTACTTTGTTTCACTGGTTGCGATTAAATTCTTTCTTTAAAAATTTTTTTTTAATGTTTATTTATTTTTGAGACAGAGACAGAGCATGAATGGGGGAGGGTCAGAGAGAGGGAGACACAGAATCTGAAACAGGCTGCAGGCTCTGAGCTGTCAGCACAGAGCCTGATGCGGGGCTTGAACTCACGGACCGTGAGATCATGACCCAAGCCGAAGTGGGCTGCTTAACCGACTGAGCCACCTAGGCGCCCCGTGATTGAATTCTTAATGTACAATAGCGATATCTGATTTTCTGAGAATCACGATTCCTTTTTTTCAAAACACATGTCTGATATTTCTACTAAGACCTCACCTTCCATATCCTTGGTTGCAAACATTAAATAAACTACATTGCATGATGGTGAGCACTTGAGCCTGAAGACCAGTTTGGCTACTTAGGCTTTATTTAAATTGTGAGCTAAAGGTCAAGTCATTTAACCAGAATGAAGTCGTTTATCTTTTCTAGGCTTTACTTTCATTGTTTGAGAAATAAATTTCTCCTCTGTATCATCAGAGTCTTGATAACAAGGCCAAATGAGATCATTTCAGGTTGTCCCTTAAGATTTTAGGGACGTTTGCAAAAGTCCAGAGTCCCAAGAACCAGTTATCTCCTCATTTCTCCTGTTTTTTTTTATTTTAAAGTTTTGTTTATTTTTGAGAGAGACAGCACATGCGTGAGAATAGTAGAGGGCTAGAGAGAGATGGAGAGAGAGGATCCCAAGCAGGCTTCACATTGTCAGTGCAGAGCCCAGCTCGGGGCTCGAACTCAGGAACCGTGGAACCGTGAGATCATGACCTGAGCTGAAATCAAGAGTCAGATGCTTAACCAACTGAGCCATTCCGCCACCCCCTCATTTCTCCAGTTTAAGTGCCAATTCCTTTGTAACAAACCCCTTTATGTTTCTACAACATTTGCCTCAGGAACAAAGACAAGATGATCTGATGATATGTTTGTCTTTTCTTCCAGTGTCTAGACTGTGAGCTCCCTAAGGGCAGGGATTTTTGTGCCTTAAAGTCCAGGCATCCAGCAGAGTGCCTGATATACTGAAGGTCTCAGTCAGTGATTGCAGATTGAGTTAAGTGGGGAACGCTTTGCAGAGGGCTTTGTAAATATAAGGTACTTTGTAATAATGCCTCGTGTGTAGGGCTGTGCATTGTACAAATTCTTTCACATATATTATTCATTCTCTCTTACTTGATCTTCCTGGTACTCCTGTGAAGGCAGATATTAATATCTTCATTTTGCAGAGAGGATTTAGAGTAAGATAGGTTTTGGGGTAAGAAATGAAAAAACTATTAAGTACCCCTTGCAGTTTATGTGAACTTATGAAAAGGAGTCCCTTGGTTATTGAGTGTAGGCTAGTGCCTCTCAGACTGTCAGATTGACAAACCGAGGCATGTTCACAGCTCATTTCTTTAGCACCTTTGAAAGTTTAATAATATGTCCATATCTGCTCATTTTTAAACATCCAAGTGAGCCAATCAAGATGTGAATTAAATAATTTAGTGCTGTTCTTCTAGAAAAATGAAATTCCTGTACTCTCATTATAATAGAATGTTTTAATGTTTAGTTCTTGTTTATAACTTGCTCTCTTTACACTGGTGGTTTCAGCTTAATTTTGTATCTCTTTTGTCTATAATCTCTTTACCTTTAAGTGGTCTTTTATCTTTCCAGGAAACAGCTGACAATACTGTTTTTCAGTTCAGGACGTTTTCATAATTACATTTTTAGCCTTGAGGGAAAAAATTGTATACCTCATCAAATCTTCTAGCTCTGTAACTGAGTAACTTTAACAGCCCCGAATACCACTTGCTGCTATCACAAGTTAATTGTGAATTGGGAAAAATAAAACTGCTTTATGATTTTTGACAGTGTTAAATTCTGTTTGAATTGAAGCATTTTATATGATGTTTTGATGTCATCATTAAGTCAATAATGTGGAGTCTCGCAGTTGTTCATCTCAAATGAGAGGCCTTGACTCCTCTGGACCAGCTTCAGTCAACACCAACTTAATAACTTTATATCATTTGGTGCCAACCATTCCTTGAAGTGACAACACATTGCTAGGTTTTTTGTTTGTCTTACAACAGTCTTTTGTTTGTAAATTTAAGACTTCTCAGTAATGTATTGTAGCTGGGCTAGTTTTTCACACTTTGCCTGCCAGGTAGATCTTATGAAGAGGCATCTTTGATGCTAGTTTAGGTAGACCTGCTAAGCATCTGCAGTGGTTCTGTCTTCTGGAAAATAAGCTACCACAACTGACACACATGGAAAAGTCTCTGTTAACTTTTATATTCATCAAGCTTTCTTCTCTTTTGCAATATCTGTGATGTATATTGGGCTGGTTGTTGCTTTAGTCTTAGTCCTTTTTTCCTTTAAGATAGAAAAGGAGGATTTTGTTGAATGTTCCAACAGAAGGCATTCTGATGTGAACTTTTACCTATATGAAGACATAGGGCATTCAAGGCCTTTCACCATCTGACACACGCCCAAAATTATGTGCTCAGTCCCCGTCACTTTTCCTGAGAAATTGTATGCTTCAGGCAAACTGGAATGCTAGCCATCCTATCAACATTTCAGGTACTAGCTTACCTCTGTCCTTCTGTTCCTCCCTCTCCAGAAATCCCTCACCTAGCCTCATTTTTCAATGTCCAGTCCAAACATTAACTCCTGTTCACAGGTTGCACTCCTTGATGCCCCACACTATTTCCAAGTTAGGTAGGTTTAAATGTGCCCTCATGAATGGAAAACACTGAATATATTATGATTGTTTTTTGTCACATGTTTAACATAACCACTAGAGATAAAATTTCTTTCTAAGCAGAGCATTGCTTGTCTTGCATCCCACAATTTTTTATTTGTTAAATTTTCATTATTGTAGTGTTCAAACTATTTTTTAATTTGCCTTGTGATTTCTTCTTTGACTCTAGGTTCTATGTAATTATGTTGCTTAATTTCCAAATATTTTGGGGTTTTCCAGATGTCTTTTCACTATTTATTTTTTAATTTAATTCATTTGTGCTCTGTTATGATTTTAATCCTTTAAATTTCTCAAGACTCATGTCATGGGCCAGCATGTGATCTGTCTTTGTGAATATTCCATGTGTGCTTGAAAAGAGTGTGCAATATACTGTTACTGTAGGCTATAATCTATATATTGGTCATGTTGCATTGAGTTGTGCACGTCTTTTATATCCTTTCTGATTTTCTCACTGCTTCTATCAGTTGCTGGGAGAGGAGTATTAAAATATCCAACATAAATAAGGATTTTTGTTTATTTTTCCTTTAAGTCTATCTGCTTTGTTCACATATTTTGAAGTTTTGTTATTGGATGCATAAACATCTAATTATTGTGGAATATTCCTCTTCACCTGTGATAATACTTCTTGAAGTCTACTTTGTCTGATATTAATATAGTCATTTCAGCTCTTTTCATGCATGGTATGTCTTTTCCCATCTTCATATTTTTAGACAATTTGTATCATTATATTGAAATGAGTTTATTATGGACAGCATGTAATTGGAATTTACTTTTTATCCAGACTGACAATCTCTGACTTTCCAACATCTGTGCCATAACTGAATGTGGTTTTTATGCTTTTTCTCTCTTCAGATTGTGTTTTTGTCATTCATATGCATTGTAACTTTTTGCTGAAAGCCAGACATGATGTAGTGGGTAAAAGGAATTGCAGTAAATAGGTCATTAGTGTAGGGCAATAGGGTGTGTAGAGAAGGGAAGCATCTTATAGTCTTATGATTGTGCTTTGGTTTTTTAGTGAGCCTGTGTCTCTGGGCTGTGATTTCACAAGTGCTTCTTAGTCCTTCTACCCCCACTGGTGGGATAGGAAGTTTAGAGGGAGCTGAACTTGAATGAATTTTTTTTCTTTTTTTTTTTCCTTCTAGGTTGGTTAGGCTCAGATAAAACCCCAATAGAATAGGATCTGCTAAAATAGTTTATCTTGAGGGAATGTTTTACTAAGAACAGAATGCTCTGGACATATTCCAGAATGGTTTATTCCCCCCCCCTCCCGCCCCCCGACTCTGCCAGAAGCAAGAAGGGCTTTTTTCCCAGTATTCATGGTGAAAACCTAGTGGGGTTCCTGAAAGTAAAATATAAAAGTATGGATGTACCCCTAATTCTGGACCTTCTAGGTATTTTAAACGTTCAGCCTTATCCAAAATAAACTTCTAGCAATTTGCAAATTATGGTTAAAACTTCCTAGTGCTGATTCCCATGGAGATTTCTGCTCAGGTAAGCGCTAATTCTCTATTTGTTGTCTGTCTCTCCAGTTCTGGGGGCATCGGTTTGCCCTGTAACCTCAATTCTCTAGTGGATCTAAGAAGGCTTGTTGGTTTTCAATTTTTCAGCATTTTACTTGTTGTTAAGTAAGAGTGATGACTTTCAGGTTCCTTAGTTATATGCCAGACTGGAAATTGGAAGTCAGTTTCTGACTTTAATTGAAATATTAGGCCATTTACATTTATTGTGATTATTTATAATGTTGAATGGAAGTGTACAACCTTGTTATTTGTTTTCTGTGAAGTGGCCGTATTCTCTTTGTTCTCTTCCTCCTTTGTTTTCTGCCTTAGTTTTAATTATCTTTTAGTATTCTGTTTTATGTCCACTTTTAGCTATTAGCTTTACCACTGTTTTTAAAGTGGTTGCTCTAAGGTTTTTTAACATTATCTTTAACAGTCTACCTCGAAAGAAAATTATACTATTGTACTATTTTATATGTAATATGAGAAACACATTAGTAGTCTGACTTTTTTGATGCAGATGCTGTCTCAGATTAATAACTACTGAAATATTCATATATTTTTGTAGTAGAGTGTTTCTCTATATAAAAGGGAACAGAAACTAACAAATGATAATGTGCTATATTTTGAAATGTGCTATATATTTGAAATTTAAATATGGAATATTATAGAATTATCATATAACACAGAATATAATAGATTGAAAATAAGGAATATTAGAGAACAAAGAACCATTATGTACGGTGTAATTTCTTAACTTTATGACTAGTATTTTTATGACTTTTTCACTACTCAAACTTATACAGTTTATACTTCAAACACTTTTCAATCTCAATTTTCTGTTTCACAGGAATAATATTTTATCACTTTTATATATTATGTGCATTCCAGATATCATTTTACTAGAATAATGTTTATTTCATCTTAAAAGGAAATATAAGACAGGATGTTCTTATCATGTGGAGTCTATGGAAATTTTTCTAAGTAATCTTACATTAAGATTATATGAAAAAAAATGTTAAGATCAGCTCTAAACATATATCTCAGTCTCAAGTAGCCTGATTAAATGCACTGAATAAGAAAGACATTTTTCCATAAATTGAAGAAAATGTCCCCATGAATTCCAATCTGCATTCTTTTCTGTGGACATTCTTTATGATATCAAATCAAAACTCCCTCTACCACATCTTATGCATAAATGACTTTTTTTTTATATCTGCAACCAAGGTTTTTGTTCTCAAAATATTTTCTAAAAACCACTTTATTTTGTCAGAAAAGTATGAAATAAATCTAGAGAAATGTAAAGAATCCAAAGGAAAACAGAATAGGGACATTTGCTGGTTCAGATACCATAAAATAGAAAATAATCCTCCAAAAAATCATATAAGAGTATTTTACCTTCTAGGTTTCAAATGAAGTTAAAATAAATATGAATTCAAGATTTGGAGTTATTGCATATCTTAAACCATATTGTTAAATGAGTTACAGAAAATGCCAAAATGGTAAATACATTTTTCGTTGATTCTTAAACTGAAGAAAAATAATGAATTCACCAAATGTCATACTAAAATCTGAGGCTGCAGCTTAGTTTTTATTTTTTCACAAATTGTTCTGTCTCTCTCTTTGCCCATGGATTGGATGACATCATCAGAGCATCTTGGGTTAATCCCCATAGTATAAGACAGTGTTTCAGTTTCCAGAGGTGGCCAATTTTGCTTTTAAGAGAGACCAGTTTTATCAATGTTTTTTTCCTCCCCCCAAGTCTAGGACTTTTAATCTGTTTCTTTCTTTCTTTCTTTCTTTCTTTCTTTCTTTCTTTCTTTCTTTCTTTCTTTCTTTCTTTCTTTCTTTCTGTCTCTCTCTTTCTTTCTTTCTTTCTTTCTTTCTTTCTTTCTTTCTTTCTTTCTTTCTTTCCTTCTTTCTCCAAATTTATGGATTTTTCTCATTAGACCTTGAGCTCTTTGAAGAAAAAGACTGTTGTTTTTGTTTGTTTGTTTGTTTTTCACTTTGCATCCCTAAGCCCTTTTATAGTTCCTTGAACAAATGCTTTCATTTGTTCATTAAAAAACAATCATTGATATCCTACTATGTGCCAGGCACTGCTGTAGCCTCTAAAGATACTCTGGTAAGGAAGACAAAGTCCTTACCATCACGGAGCTTACATTTTAGTTTGACGGAGAAGTATATTTTAAATTAATATACACACACATACAGGTCTATATGTCAGTTAGTGTTAATTACTCTGCTAAGAACTAAAAATAATTTGATAACAAAAGACAGACAGATTGGCTACTAAGACTGGGTAGTCAGTGAAGACTTTACTAAGTAAGTTTTATATACACTGAGGAAGTTTATTACTATTATTATTATTATTATTATTATCTAAAAGATCAGAATAGCAAGAAAGAGACTAACCTGGGACAGTCTGAAGAAAGAATCTTCCAGGTAGAAGGAAGAACTAATGCAAAAGCTCAAAGTAGAAATGAGTTTGGCTTATTTGAGCATAATGGGTAAAGGCACAGAGGATAAAGATTCAGAAGCTGAAGCTGAAGAAAGAGGCAGGAATCGGACAATGTAAGATTTAATAAGTCAGGGAAGGAGTTTCAGTGTTGTTCTAAGAATGAGAGAATGCCATGGGAGGATCTTACAATGTAGCTTGACGTGAACTATTTACATTTTAGAAAGAACATGCTGACAGCTGGGTATGAGTATACTGAAGAGCAACAGTGAATTCAGGGAGACTGATTAGAAGGTTATTACAGTTGTTCAGATGAGATACAGTAGCAGCTTGAATGAGGTTAGTAGCAGCAAAAATGAGATAAGCAGTGAGATTTAGGGTGTGATTTGGAGGAAGAGTTGACAAGTTCCTGAGGACTAGATGTGCAGTAAGCAGGAAAGGGATCTAAGATAATACCTAGGCTTTTGGCTTGAGCTTTAGGGTGGACAGTGATGTTATTTACTGAGATGATCCCACAGCCATTCCTCCCTCCTGCTGGAGAAAAGGGGCAACCTCTAAGCCACTTAATGCTCCAGCTACCATACCTGGGGCCACATATTTTCTCCCCTCAAAAGAAGAGGTTGTTTCCAGCCTACTTTTCCATGCATTACTGCCCCTTGCACACTGGCCATACTACCGTGTCTTTAGAGAGAAGAAGCCCTCTTATCATTTGTTGCTTCAGGTCCTGGAAAGGACCTCCTCTCTCCCCTTTGTTGGCACAGCACTGGCACCTGCAGGAAAGAATGGTCAACCCCTAAACCTATAGCATCTATCCTGAACTGGCTACCCCCTCTCTTCAGGAGGCAATCAGAATTCAGCTCATTGTGCCCACATTCCTCTTTACCTCATTTACCCACAAACCAAGTCCCCAAGTCTTCTGTCACCCATCAAGCCCCCAACCTGTGCCTTCTGTAGAAGCACTAACTGGCTTGATTTCTCACACTTCATGTCCTCTTAAACACATTTTCCACCATTTTTTAGGATAATCTCTGAACTTTCTCTTCACTTTTTAGGCCTAATTGAAACCTGATTATCCTCTGAAAACATTACTTCTCCTAAAGCCCTCTAAGTGCAGGTTGCTTTTCCAGGTCTTTCAGGGATATAAGTGGGATAGAAATTCTTCATCTCTGTTTTCTACCTTCCGGGAATTGCAGGAACATACTTTGCTTTTTTGCCTGTATCATAGATGAATGCTCTCTACTCCTCAATCTCCCACTTGTGTACAGATTCCATGTCCACCCTATTTTGGAAGGACATCACACCACAAATTTCCCCTTTTACTCTTCTGTTCAACATTTTTTCTCTTGTCACTGGAACAGTCTCGTCAGTATGCCGGCAAGTTGTATTTCTCTCAATCAAGGAGAAAGAAAACCTAACCTTCTCTTGACTCTATTCCTACCAGCTGTCACCCCCTTTTTCTTACTTTCCTTTATAGTGAAAATATTCGCAAGAGTTATTATGCTTACGTTTCCCAATTGTTCTCTCCTTTGTCTCCCCCTTCTTTCATTTGGTACCTTTTTATTTTGATCTACTTTCTACCATACATAAAAGTTTAAAAAATAGCATAACAAATTTCCATGTATGTTATAGCCAGAATCACCATTTGTTTACATTTTGTTCTTCTAGTATCTATTTATCTGTTTATCTATCTATCTATCTATCCATCCACATACACTGAGTCATTTGAGAGTGGTTGGGGACACTGTGCCCCTTACCACTAAACACTTTAAGGTGTACTTCCCAAGAATAAGTCTGTTCTCCTTCATCACCACAGTAAAGTTATCAAAATCAGAAAATTAAACATTCCTGCAACACCATTATCCAATACAGTGTATACATTCAAATTCTGTCAGTCATCTCAGTGCAACTCCATGATCACACATTGCACTTAATTATCATGTCTCATTAATAGCCTTTAATCTGAAACTATTCCTTAGGCTTTCTTGACCTTTGCTGACCTTTATATCATTCCTAAATGTACTCCTTTTAGCCATTTCCTCCTACCATTCTACTGAAACAACTCTCCTTAGCATGACCATTATTCTCCAGAGTTCTAATGGTCTACTTTCTGTTTCATCTGACGGCAGCATTTGACACCAGTGATCACTCTATTTCCCTTGATTTAGGTTAATAGAGTCTCCTGGGACCCTCACAATCTTTTGACTGTGATTGGGTTCCTCCCTGACCCCTGGCATCTCCTCAGTTTTCTTTGCTGGTTTCTTCTGTGCTTTGTCACCTTTTAAAGTTGGCTAGCCCCAAGAGCTCAGTTCTAGAGCATATTCTCTTTACCTACACTCACCACCTAAGCGATCTCACATTGTCTCAATGGCTAACCACTTCCAGATATACATTTCCAGCCTGGGAGTCTCTCATAAACTCTAGGCTGGAGTATCATCCTCCCCACTTGACGTCTCCAACAATGCTAAATAAAACCTTTCTTCCAAGGTACTAATGATACTGAGACAGGCAATTCCAGTATTCACTTCTCAGTCCTCTTCTTACTGGATTTTCTGCCTCACTTATTTCTGTTGACAAATGCCTCTATTTTAAAATTTGAGTTTTTTGGTATTTACTATATTACTCTTTGGTTTTCTTTTTATTTCTTTGTTTTGGTTAGTAACTTCCAGGTCTTTTTTTGACCTTGCCTTCCTGGCTTCCCAATGATTTTTCTTTTCTCTTTAAACACTTTGGGTAGCTTCAACCAGAGTGTGTTCTATCCAGCATTTTTATATTGATCATTTATTTCCAAATATCTCTCTAGCTTCCATCTTTCCTATGAGGAATAAACTCATATATACAAATGGCTGATGGAGCGTTCAATATCTACAGGACAAAAATGTCCAAAATTTATTCTTCTCTCTCTCTCTCTCTCTCTCTCTCTCTCTCTCTCTCTCTCTCTCTGTCTCTTTTTTGCTAGCTTCTTAATTCCTCTCCCATCTCCTGTATTGGTAAATTTGGTCTTAAATAGCCTGTCACTCAAACAAGAAATTCTGGAGCCATTTTAGCATTTTTCTCCTTCCCTACATTCAACAACTTACCAAGTTTTAATTGGTCCTACCTCCTTGAAATCTTTTATTTATTCCTTTATTTTCTTACCACACTTAAACCAGACCCTTATGTTCTAATTAATAGGACTACGGGACAACAGGCTTGTATTATCGCTGCTTCCTACTTGAAAACGCTAAGCACTGCTGCTAGAATGAATCCAGAAGGTGTTTAAATCATAGGTTTATCAACAAAGCTAGTCAGCAAAAACATTTACTGTTGAGAGTGCTTTTATTTTTTAATACACTATTACTTTATTTCAAAGAGTAAATTTCTTCTAGTTTAAATGTAGACAGTCTAGGAACTTTGCATTTTCATTCTTCATATTACTAAGAACAAATTTGCATTTGATTCTCTTTCACAAAATTGACCAATTATGCTAAAATATCTAATATTTGAATGTTTTGAGAGAATTATTTCATGTGCTTCTTAAGTAAAGAAAAAATTCATGTTTAAACTATGTTTAGTGTTATTTGTTTAACTGTAAAATATAATTAGTCTAATATGCTTCCTATGAGGAAATAATATAATTCCCTTAAGAAAGTTTCTTCAGTAGCATGAATAAAATAATTGAAATAATGGATTCCAGGAAACATCCCGGAAGCAAAGTTCCTTTTTATGTTGCCCTAAGAAAATAATTCTCATTCTGGATAGTATTTGACAAAATTCTGCAGTTTTGTTTTCCTTATTGCCTAAATGGTTTTTTTTTTATTTTCTAAAAATAAAATAATTATCCCAGCAATTATCCCAGCAAACCAATGAAAAAATATCTTTCAGAATAGGTTTTGATGTCCAGAATAGGCAAATACATACAGACAGAAAGTTGATTAGTGATTGCCAGGGGCTGGGAGGAGGGTGTGTGGAGAATGACAGTTAATGACTATGGGCTTTCTTTTTGGGGTGATGGAAATGTTCTAGAATTGGATAATGGTCATGGCTGCATCATTTTGTAAATATGCTAAAAGATACTGAATTATATGCTTTAAAAGGGCGAATTTTATGGTATGTAAATTCTATCTCAGTTTTAAAAGTTGGTTTTGGTATCAGAATGGTTGCATTATGTTGAATTCCAAAAGCACCTTGGGCTCTTGCCGGATTGACAGTCTACTCGGCAGAAGAGAGCTGCTTCTTTAATAGCTCACATCTGGAGCACAGAGTCACTGAGTGGGTTTAACAGTCCTGTAAGGGAGTGAGCGCTTATTTGTTGACTGACCTTTTTGACCCACGGCAAATGCATTCAACTTCTGCGTTTATCAAGTAGGGATAAGGATAAACAGGTAAAGAATTAGATTTATGAGTCGTTAATAGAAATATGTATAAGATTGATTGAAATTGTAAGCTATTTACAACCTGGATGATGTGGGTAATATTTAATCATTCTTCAGGAAACCCTCTCAATAGCTTAACCTCTGGGGAATGTTATAGACCGGCATATCTGGTTATTTTGAGGAAATATCACTACAGCAATTTCTAATGATGGCTATGCACTTTTTTTCTAGAGGTCTTGATTCCATAAAACATTTTTTTTTCTTTCAAAGGACAGTCTGTGCAATTTTGTTCTGTATAAAAACTCCAACCTATAAAAGAACACATTAGAGGAGGCGAGGATGCATTTCATAAATTAGTTTATTACAGGTAGTTTTGAAATAAGTCAGCTTTTCTGGGACATTTTCAACTATTTGTCCTGACTCTCCTCACAAGACTGATTCTTCAGAAACATCTAGTGCACACTGAGGTGGGGAAGTGTGTAACACTGGGACTTCCGTTCACATCGAGAATTGCTCTGAAATGAATGCTGTGGCCCTCTTTGCCACCAAAGATACAGGTGGCAGCACTTCAAACGAAAATGTCAGACTTAATACTTTTCCCTGAAATCTTAGCCTTTTATGTGTGACAAATTAAAGGATCTCACAGTATAGTGGAATTGGTTTCATAGTCTTGCTGTCCTTCTTGCACACTTCTGACTCAACATTAAATAGCTTTTCAAAACACAAAACATGCATAAAATCAGCTCCTTGTTCCTTTCTAATTTATGGTTGATGAGTTAAAATATTACCTATTGAGTAAACTATTTGCTACTAACATTTGGTGAGGGAAAAAGAACCTAATGCAAGTTTCTGATTCAAAGTTAAATTTGCTATACACATCTATAGTTCAAATAAAGAAAAAGCGCGGGGGATTTGATACTGAAATAAAACAACTTTGGTATCCTCCAACACTTCCTTCTTTTATTAAAAAAGTTTTCATATAAAATATATTTAGCTTCAGTGTGAAATTTTAAAAAGTCACATGATGGATAGCTTGACATTTAAACTTCCAGCAATTGAACTTATTCAGAACAGATATAGCCTGGACATAAATTGAAGAGGACTTTGAAGACAAGTGAAAAATATGTCATGGATATTTGTGCTTTATTTATTTACTAATCCATGTATGCATTTATTAATCACTTTTTAAATTAATTAGTTTGCCAGTGATGTGTCAGGTTGTGGGTACACTGTAATGAATAAATAAAACTTTATACAGAGCTCACAGAACTTTCTACAGGTTCTCAGGAAAGAGCTTATTGATTTTGATTTTTTTTAAAGTTCGTGTAATTGATTTAGCATGATTTCCCCTGATGCTATTTAGTGGACTACAGTGAATGGTGAATTAAATTGTAGGGTACTGTGAATGGACAGAACGCTAGGAATTGACATATAAAGCAGCAGTCTGGGGCCACTTCATATAAGGACAGTAGTTATTCATTTAGCCATTGATTTGTTACAATTGCATATTTTAGAAAAGTGTATTTGTCATTACATTATTTAAGAACAAAGATCTAGGGGCGCCTGGGTGGCGCAGTCGGTTAAGCGTCCGACTTCAGCCAGGTCACGATCTTGCGGTCCGTGAGTTCGAGCCCCGCGTCAGGCTCTGGGCTGATGGCTCAGAGCCTGGAGCCTGTTTCCGATTCTGTGTCTCCCTCTCTCTCTGCCCCTCCCCCGTTCATGCTCTGTCTCTCTCTGTCCCAAAAATAAATAAACGTTGAAAAAAAAATAAGAACAAAGATCTAATGTAAAAAAGTATGATCAAATATTATGAAAATAATACCACTGAATATTTTACTTTTATTATTCAAATCCCAAATTTTATAAAATTTGTAATTTTAGGTTTAGAGAAGAAATTTTCAGAAATTTCCTGCTTCTTTTATTTAAAATGTCTCATGAAGCTGTAGATTTATGTTTACTTCCTTTTGACCTTTTGTCAATGCTGATTATAGTTCTTAGATTAAAGCACATATAATGAAAATTTTGTAATGTTCTAGTTTGTTTAATCATAAATTATATGTTGTTTTATAGACCATCATTTCTATTTTTTCTGCACTTAGTGTTTTTTATGTATTTATAAATTCAACATCAAGGTTAGTATATTTGTTACTATTTCAGGATTTCAAGTTGAATTCTTTGTATATAATTATTTTTATATTGTGTTTTCTCCAAATTTCTTAATGTTGTCTCAGAACCTGAATGACTCTCAGTAAATGATTGTTTACCAAGTGCAAGTTAATCAAGAGTAGGCTTTTTGAAAATGAAATGAGGGTTCCACAAAAAGAAACCAATACATAAATGCTGAGTACAGAAGAAATCTCTGAATTGTGAAAATGTGACACAACAGGTGGTTTTTACCTTTTGACCTTGAATGATTCCAGTCACTGGAATTAACAGGTTGGGTTTTTGCTGAGCACAAAGCAATTTCTGTGACAACTTTTTACATAGGGCCAAAGAGCAAACTAAAAAGCAGAAAGTGACTTTGTGTGATTCTCTGAGCAGCACAAAGACATCATTGAATTGTTTCTCTTTGTACAGTATAGGAAATGTTTAGCTCCATTGTGACTCGCAGAATAGGCTTTTTCATTGTTCACTCAGCAATAGAGGATATGTACCACACATTTCTAGTGCTTCTTGCTTTTTTTTTTTTCATAGTTGGTACTTGAGTATCTAGCAATACCTCCAGCTTCAAATTTCAGAGGAGATTATTTAAATTTTTGAAGATACAGTACTAATAGGCTTTCCTATATCCTTTGGATATTAATATTTCCAGTGACCTTGTGAAAAGAGATGCATTTGTTTAGATTTATTACTTTAATCTATAGGTTTATATTTTACACTAGTGAATATTTAATTTAGGGCTAGCTTTGTGTTACAGGAAGCGTGAAAATTAGGCAAGATTCATACAAAACACAATTACTATAATATGCAGGAGGATGCAATACCCAATTCATGTGGAAGAGAAGTGAATGCATCAGAAGCTCAAAGAGGAAGACATTGTACAAGGCATGGAACAGTCAGCAAGATTTCCAAGGAGTGCTGAGACTTGAAATAGATGTGAATAGATGGGCGTAGTTGGACAGGCAGAGGAGAGAGAGAGAGAAACAATTTGTCCAGGCATAAGGCATGGAATTTAGTTTGGTTGAGGTCGTGGAGGTCATCAGGTCCAACCTTCTAAGTGGTACATGAACTCCCTTTACTTCTGTGATCATTTTTGCAGTTGTTTTAGTTTGAGAATGACCTTTAGAGCCTCCCTTCAAGTCCAATCATTCAAAAAGTACCATTGATTTCTCTTTTAAAATGTCATTCCTATTTAGCCTTTCTTTTCCAGTCCAGTGCTGCCACTGTGGTTGTGGCTCTTTTCTTATGCTTGGTTTAGTCCAAGAGCTTCCTAACGCATCTTGCCTCTAACATCCCACCTCACATTTATCCTGCACACTAGCATGCACATGTGATAAATTATCTTAAAAGGACTCTTTTCATTGTATCGTAAACTACAGTTTATAGAATTGCCTTAAAAGCTTAGACTGTCCTTTGAGGCTCTCAGCATGCTGCAAAACTGTCATTTCCCTCTCACCTCCCCCACCCTCATAGGAAGAATTTTCCATAGCAGGGCTAATCTATATTTTTCTCTAACCATGTCATGCCCATTCCAACTTGCTGATTTTCCTCATGTTATGAATGCATTCCTGAAATCCACTCTCATCTTTCTTTGTCATGGCTAAATCATATTCATTTTTGAAGGTACAATTCTTTCCTCCATGAAATCATCCAAGATCATCCCAATTGTAGTGAATCTCATTTCCCCGAAGTCCTACAGTGCTATTTCATTGACTTTTATGGTCCTTATATATATTACACTGACTTGTTAATTCGTTTTTTAATATTTGCCTATCCTGTCTCTGTATAATCTCCATGATTAGTACTGAATATCATAACATTTATTTGACTATTGCACAATGTCTAACTAAACTCTGTACATCATAATTGCTTAATTACTTATTATGCTGAGTGAAAAATAAGATTAGCTCTTCTGAGGTGGGACAAAATTTGGAGAACTTAGGAAATTTCTTTTCATTACTGACACATGAACAAGTAGAAATTAGTGCTTTCTAAATTATGACTTTAGCGTTCATAGACTAAAATCCAAACCCCAAATCCCAAATCTACACAAAATGTTTAATCATTCATAATCAGAAGTTCTACAGCATGAGTTTCGTCAGCCAGAAATGGGAAAGCGAACTTTAATCCTTGGTATTAAAAACAAAGAAAAGTTCTGGATTATTACCGTAGTCCCTCCCCTCCCCAATACCTTTTTATGTGACCTCTGAGAATGAGAGGATCCTAATAAAAAAGTACCATTTATTTTCTTTTGACACAGTCATTTTTGGGTATGAGCATGCAATTTCAAGTTTCCTTATTATCTGAAGCTATTTCTATAATTAATTCATTCATTTACTCATTCAGCAATTATAGAGTATCTGTTATAGTACTTCTTACAGGCCAAGGTCTATGGAAGGGATGGAGATGTAGAATAGAAGTAACACACGCAAGCATGTTCTTGTGGAACTTATCACATGTAAGTGATATTTAATAAAATAAGCTGTTGATCATCATGGTAGCTAATTCATTTATATTTTTCAATATAAAATTCACTTCCATTTGCCTATTTAATTTTGTGTATCGTATTTTGTATAGAATGCACCAAAAAATATAATTATAATTTGTGAAAAAAGTTACTTCCAAAGAGTAAAATAATGTAATGGTTACTTTCGGTAGCAATCAATTTGTGTTCTTTCTCTTTCTTTTTAACTCTATCCATGTGTAGTAAAATATCAAAATACTTGAAAGACTCTAAGATGTTCAAGACTGGACCATATATGAATATTACTGTCTACCTTAGGCAAAGTATAGCCCCCAATTTATTGAACCAGTTTGAGATATTTTTAAGTATCTGTACATTCTATGCCCAAATAGATATATTACAAACCATATTCTTTCACATTTATGTTCAGGTCTGTGTCAATTCCTCCTTTCTCTTTCTACTTAGCCATCTTTTTATAAAGCCACACAGGCTCAACCCAAGTTCCATTTTTTTTCTGTGAAGTCTTTCTGATGCTTCCAGTACAAAAAACTACAATAGATAAAGTGCTGTTTTGTTCATTAATTGGTTTGTGGCTGTATCTTTTTTACCCAACCAATCTGAAGGATTTTTGTGGAAAGAGATGTTTTTACCTGTTGATTAAAAAAAAATTCCTCTTTACCGTACACGTAGTATTTTTTGCTGTTTACATAAGAAGTCAATACCTATTTCATTCACAACCAGTAAAGAGTAGCTTGATACATCCAGGCTATGCTCCTTCAGGTGTGCTACAAGGGCAAGAAACAAACAAATGAGGATTGGGATGAATTAATAATAATAATAATAATAATAATAATGAAAGGGATTCTTTTTTTTTAATGTTTATTTATTTTAGAGAGAGACAAAGAGCAAGTGTGTGCAAGAGCAGGGAAAGGGCAGAGAGAGAGGGAGACAGAGGATCTGAAGTGAGCTCTGCACTGAGAGAACAGAGACCAATGCGGGGCTCAAACTCAAGAACCACAAGATCATGACCTGAGATGAAGTCAGACCCTTAACCAACTGAGCCACCCAGGCACTTCCAAAGAAAGGGATTCTACATGCTAGGGCTTTATTAATTGTTTTGCTTTGCTAAACTGAAGGGATCTGCCAAAGGCAGAATTTCTACAAAATCAACTTGATTTAAAAATTACTTGAATATTATTTGCTTGCCTTCATAAATCTACATAATCTCGAGAGGTACTTCTTTATCTAACTTCAGTATATGAACAAAGCCTTTTGTTACAGCTCCAGACCTTTTGTCAGCTGTGTAGCTGATCAATGTTAGCTTGAACCCGTAGTGGAGGTTGCGTGGCAAAGAAGGCTGCCATTGAGATTTCACTGCAGGTGCCTAGACTTGCCTTCTATGAACATACCCTTCAAGTAGTGCCCAATGGGCCAGATATAACAAATGTGAGATGAATTCAACAAGCTTTATAGAAGTTTAAAGGTTTTTTAAAATTTTTTAAAAATTTATTTAATTTTGAGATAGCGCAAGCAGGAGAGGGGGCAGAGAGAGGGAGAGAGAGAATCCGAAGTAGGCTCTGCACCATCAGTGCAGAACCAGATGCAGGGCTCGAACTCACAAAGTGTGAGTGAGATCATGACCTGAGCCAAGATCAAGAGTCCTGATGCTTAACTGACTGTACCACCCAGGCAGTCCGCTTTATAGAAGTTTAAAGTGGAGTTCATTGAAACAAAACAAAACAAAACAAAACAAAACAAAACAAAACAAAACAAAACAAAAAACAAAACGCAAAAGCACTAGACCAGAACTTAAAGTTTTCTTTACAGAGCTCATGTATGAATATTGGAGACAATTTAAACATATTTATTAACTCCAGTTTCATCTCTTTTCTACTTAAATTCCTTCATCATGACAAGAATAATAATAACTTCAGTGTGAAGAAACATGTTAAAATATATTACTGAGTTTTCAGAAGTATAAACCACTCCTATTCATTGAGGTAATTTAAGGATCTTATTTAAGGAGATATTTGGGGTCCATATTAGTTCTAAATACATGATGTATATGCTAAATATAATGCCTGGTCTTCAGAGTCTGCACATGCCCTACCTGCACACCATACAGTAGGCTTCTAGTCTGCAATTATTTTACAGCATCTTAATTAGAATGATCTGTTGAAAGCCTAGTCTTGGTTAATATTTATACAGATGTCTATGCTTAGCAGCCACCAGTTGTGAGCAAATGTCAACAAACCTTTGCTAAACCGTATGTATTATGGCCACTCATTTTCATGCACTCAAACCATTTTGCAGCAGCACTGTATGCATTATTTATCTCTCTCTCTCTCCTATGCTTTGCTAATTTGAAATGAGCTCAGAGTCAGCTGTTTACACACTAAATCTCTTAATATATGATCTTGTAATAGAAAGAATGAAATAAGGCTGACAAAGTATTATGAAGCAAGAATCAGCGATAAGCTTCTTTGATGACATGTTTAGGAACAGCTTCGCTTCAGTGCTGGTCAACTACTGTAAATATGGGCATCAACACAGGTGCAGTTCTGAAGTTTGTTTCCAGGACAAACTTGTATTTGAAATTGGTATGCTTGTTTGGAGACCCGGGAGTGAATGTCTGTGTATGAATGTTTCTGCTTCCCCAGCCGACAGCTGAAGCTCTGTCATAGCTGAACTACTTTAGTGGTGCTACCTGTAGCCACCAGCTGCTCTGGTTCTGGGTCTGAGATTCTTTTTTTTGGTCACCAGAAAATAAAAAAGTAAATTCTGTTCTATGTGCTTGTGTGTGCATATGTGTGCCAAGGTTCTTTCATTTTCAAATCTGAAACTGTGTGCTCACCTCATGTGAATGTGTTTGTGGGTTTGCTAGTGGCAGTTCATTTTTAGAAATAGTCTGCTCTGGGTCAGTTGAATACATTTCTTTGTCTGTTATAGGTATAGTATTTTTACCTCTTTCAGTATGCTCTTTCACCCTATCACAGAAATTTGGGAAAGTCAAAATGAGGTAGATGCGTAGAAGAGACAGGGTAATGTCAGCAGCAGCTATTGGCGGTAAAAGGCTAAATAGCAAATACTTTGGTATTTTGCATTTAATTGTCATTTGATATATTACACAATGCAATGGAAATATAGACCCTAACCTTCTGAAGGTGACTTCCAACTTTGTGTGTGTGTGTGTGTGTGTACTTGTCTCTTAGGGATCATTCACTAACATTTGAATTAGTATTTTACATTTTTCCTTAAAATTATTTCCAATTATGGAAATTTGAATAGTGCCCTTTTCTTTGTCCTTTTATGAACCTTGTGTCCATTCTGAGCTCTTTTATGCTAGCTTTTAAATACAAATAGCTGTATCATAGAACATACCATCTTTATATTTCAGATTTTGAGATTTCTGAATTCTTATAATTATGTAATAATACACAAACTGTGGGAGGAATAATATACTACATATACTTAATCTCTATTTTTTATGGTAGGGACAAAAATAGACCAGTTCATAGATGTTTTTAAGACATAAGAAGAAGTAATCTTAAAGAAACTCTAGACATTATTTTGCACTGTCTGCCAACTTTCAGAAATAGTCCTAGAGACTTATATCTCTTGGCATTCCTTTTAGCACAAAGCATAGCACCTTGCTGAAAACTAGTCAATGTTTAGAATATGAATGAATAAATGATTGGATGGATAGATGAATGAATCATGACTTTTGATCTTAGGAAAGAAGTGGCTTATGGCCTGTGAACAAACGGGATGGGAGTAGCTTCCTAGGGTCAGCCGCTTTAATAGCACAAGATGACCAGGTGGCCATTCATTTCTCCCTCTGCATGTCCTAGATTAATAATTCCTAATTAGAGATCTTTGGTTTCTATTCAGTGAATTTCTGTTTTAAATTTCCTCACCCTCGTTGTGCAGGAAAAGTCTCCAATGACATCCAGCTGCTCTTTGCCTAGAATTTGAGTGCAGAAACAAATTACACGCTTAAAATGGATTAGAATGTTTCACCACACATTGGTCTGGGATGAATACCCTGCTAGGAGCAGACGGCTGTAATTAGAATGTGCTCCTATGGCAGGGAATTTGATTAGAGATGAGAAAGTTATAAATTCTTCATGGGAAGAAATTGTCTGATAAAATTAAAAATTACCTGTATTTCATGGATATTCTCTCTGCTGCTTATCTCACAGAGTTTCTAATGCTAAATCCTGTGACACAAAGTTCCATTGATAAACATGTAAAAACTAAATATATTAGCAGAAAAGCAATTAAAAATATTGTAAAATCTGAGATAAAAATAATGACAATGGTTAAAGATATATGCTGAGGAGCAGCTATTTCTTCTGCAGTTGTTTTGCATATAACCCTAGCACACATACACATATATAAAAGCACCTCCTTTTAAAATTTCTTTTAAAATTATTTGGATGGGAGCAACACAGGACAGTCACGAGAGAAGCTGGGAACACTTGGTCGTGGGAAATCATTTAAACATATTCCAACTTACAAGAGGGAAAAAATACCATACCTACGAAAGACAAAGAGATGTATTCTCTTTTAAAGATGTGTATTCTTCATATGCCTGCATGTGCCTCTGATCCTCCCCCTGCCCAAACTGTAGGCCTCCCAACCCCCTAAATCCAGTTTTGATATTACTGAAGAATTCAAGAGTTGAGGAAATTCTCCAGAATCTCCATATCATAGCTTCCCCTGCAATTGCAGGGATTATATGTGGAAGAAGAATCTCTATTAAACAGATACCCACAACATTTAAAGCAGATCAGGAAATCCTTTAAGAACAGTGGCACTTCAAGAATTTGGAGGGAAAAAACCCAGTAAAATGAAAACTTACAATTTCTCTCTGGAATTGAAGAATCCCACTTTTCATCAAGGACTATGGGGAATTTGACATCTTTTAGAAGCCTATAAATAATGAATCCTACAAACATTAAATATAATTAAAGACTCAACAGACATAATACGCTAAAGAAAAATATACATTGTGCCTAGTTCCAAATTGTAGCATCTTGACTCTTAATTGCTAACCCAGTGGTGGTGGTGGAATAGGGATAGAGTGTGTGTGGAGGGGGAGGTGTCCATCAAGGCCTGTGCTAGGCATCCATTGTTTGCATCCTATTACTTGACTGCTGTCAACTGCTACCCAGTTGATTCAGTTTTCATCCTATTACTTGACTGCTGCCAACTGCTGACCACCTACTGTCTGTGTGAAATGGACAGTAGGTTCATTAATTCCATTTTTTATTTCCTTATTGCTCTTCATTAGAAAATTAGCTTTAGGGCAGTGATTCTTAAAGGGTGATTTTCATTCCTCTCCTTGGGTGCAGGGGTGGGCATTTGTCAATGTCTGAAGACTTTTTGTGTGTGTGTGTCACAGAGTATGGGTGTTGTGTGTGTGTGTATGCGTGTGTGTGTGTGTGTGCTACTAACATCTAGTGGTAGAGGCCAGAGATTCTGCTTAATATCCTACAATGCACAGAAAATCCTAAGGACAATGAATTATACAACACATTATGTTAATAGTACCAAACACTGGGAAAAACTCTAGGCAGAAACAGCAAAAAATTCTGATTTTATATCCCTTTGCAGAAATTGTATCTCCTGCCAAGAGCATTTTTGTGTTTGTTTCAAGTTGGGTTCCTTGTGATGCATACTCTGAAATGGAAATGAGCAAACAAGGTGTCCATTAAGGGAATAATTTATGGATTAACATCTGCCGAAAGAAGGGAAAGAAGAGGACTGGACAGAGAAGTTGAGCTGAAATGAAGTTCCAGTGAAGGACTCAGCCAAACCCACCGAGAGCTCTGAAGTTGGGATGAACTTTCAGAGCTGCTCCAAGTGGTGAGAGGGCAGGTCTTTCACACCCTCTGTTGGTCACTCATTAGATGTGGGGTACCTAGGACAGAACCAAGACTTGAGTGAAGCAGTATTCTTGAGCTGAGGCAATCCCCAGCTTGTTGGAAGGGCCATCTTCCAACAGCACTTCCAACCACTGGGGAAATAGATTCTTCCTGAAATGGGGATATAGCTGGAGAATCCCAATACTCTCCACAGTTTCCTACAGAGTCCTATAGTGGAGCTCACAACTTAGACTTCTTATATACAGAGAGAGTCTTTATGTAGTTAAGATTCGAAGTTGCAGTTTTATAATGCTTTTAGACATTCAGTGTATTTCAAAATGGCATTATTTCTTTCATTACACATCCACATACAAAATACTGCACTTTTTTTGAAGGATTCAGGTATTTCAAAATAATATTTTGAAATTAATTTCAAAGATAAATTATTAATTTATTAAGTTATTAATTTCAAGATAAATTATTAAGAAATAAAGTATGAAGACAAAGAAAATTTAAAAGTATCCCGTAAAAAGGGGGGGGGCATCTGGGTACTCTATTGGGGGAGTATCTAACTCTTGATTTCAGCTCAGGTCATGATCCCACTCTTACGAGATCAAGCCCCGTGTTGAACTCCATGCTGAACCTGGAGCCTGCTTAAGATTCTCTCTCTCTGTCTGTCTGTTTTCCTCTGCCCCTCTCCTCTGCTCTCTCTTTCTACTTTATGTGAAACTGTGGTATATTTAAAAAAATGAGTTCTGCAGTTTATTTCCAATATAATTAATTAGTGATTACTAATATCACCATATTTTTAACTTCTTTTTTAATAAATCACATGTGATGTCATAGATACCTACTCTGCCTTCCAGAGGCAAATACCATCTATTCATAATAAAACTTTAACTATTAATATATCACTCATATAAATAAATACTAAAACTTTGTTGGAAAAAGCTCTTCCTTAAGAAAAAATATAAAATAATACAATGCAACTCAGTTCAGTAAATATTTATTGATAAACTAAAATGCTCAAGGACACACTAAATATATATCAATGAACAAAAGAGTGAGAAAGATACTGTTTTTAGTATAGGGACATTTACAATCTAGCAGCACCATAAAAGGAGTACATAAAAGGTAATAAACATGATATGCCCTGGAAGCAGTATGAGTATTGTCTCTGGAGGCTTAGAGAGAGGACTCACTCTAGGTTGGTTTGGGGTGATCAGAAAGAGCTCCAAGGAGCTCAGATACAGGATTTTGACGTGTAAAAATGAATGACACATGATGTTATTTCAGGCAGAGGAAAGAACATAAACTTAAGCAAAGATGAATATATTTTTAATAATGCTGGATCTGTAGAGAACTATCTTCTTTCCCACCTTATGTATCTATTTAATAAAATGAAACCCAGAACAGGTAGTTTGGCAGTTTTAAGTATCTATAGTGAGAAAGCAATATTTCTTTAGATTAAAAGCTTCTTTTCTTCGTCATTACAGGGTTGTGTTTCAATGAGTATTTGTATTTTCTTACATCCTTGTAAATGTTTTCCTTTATCATTATGGGGTTTTGCTTCAATGAGTATTTGTATTTACTAAAATGCTTGCAAATGTTCCATGATTAGATATGGAACCTCCACTGGAGAGGAATTTATAGAAGCATTTTTTTTTCTTAACAAGTAAACAGCTATCAGAACTCAGCCTCACATATCTTCAGGAGTGGCCAGATCAGAACTGGTTACAAACCAGGAAAACTTGAAGAGTCAGGAGAATGGCAAATGCTGCAATATGGGTAAGAGTAAGAGTGGGGATTGGTTATTCAGAAAATCAATACAGAGCAGTAAGTTCCAAATAGTGTGTCTGAAAAGCAAACATTGGTCTATGGGGTAAATACATATGTGACATAAGCACTGTTAGCTAAAAATACATGTCTAAATGCTGAGGATCCATTTAACAAGTTGCTGAAGGCTAATAGTTGGAAACTCAGCAGTAGGAAGTAAGTTACATGAGGAGCACCAGTCCCAAGAACTCTGTCATTCGATGTAGAAGTCAAAAAGAGCATTTGGTTAGTAGGGATGAAGAAGGTATGTGTATGGGAAGTAAAAGGCCAACCTACCAGCCACGTGTTCAGGTACCAGGTATCAGGCAAAAATAAACAAACAAACAAACTGGTTTATCAATAAAATGTGGTTTCAAGCATCTTATGGATCTAGGGTCAGCACTGTAGCAGGTGGGCTCCAAGAGGCCTCCAGTCTCTGCCTCCTGGTAGTCCTGCCCTGTTGTGGTCCTCTTCTCGTAAGTGTAGGTACAGACGCATGACTTGTTTCTAACCAATAGAATACAGTAAAAGTGGTGAGATGTTACTTCCATGATTATGTCACATGAGATCTTCACTTCTGTCTTACTGCACACCCTCTGTATTGACTCTTTCTTGCTGGGTCTGATAAAGTAAGCTGCCATATGAAGAGGCCCAAGTGGCAAGAAACCAAGAGCCAGCAAGGGCTTGAGGACCTCAGTCTGACACCCTGCCAGAAACTGGATCCTGCCAAAACCTATGTAAACTTGGCAGTGGACCTTTCTTTGGTAGAGCCTAACATTATATCCCAGCTCTAGACAACACTGTGATTTCAGCCTTGTAAGAGATGCTAAAACAGAGAATGTAGTTAAAGAATATTTAGATTCCTGCCCATAGAAATCGTGGGATAATAAATGTATGTTGTTTTAAGCCACTAAGTTATGGTAATTTGTTATGCAATAGATCGCTAACATAGGCATTGAATTGATGGTGAGGCTAAGTGAATATTAGGTCAAATGGCCTTGAAGTCACTGGTTGGTGAGAGGAGACAAACAGGGACAGGCAGCTGAGTGCATCTCCGTAGGATAAGTCACCCACTGTCAACTGTTGCAGGGACAGGATAGGACAATTCTCCACACCCTCTCCTCTCCCCTCTCATTTTACTTGCTGGAATGATAACATTTTGTTGTGTATACTTTCTGGTTGCACGGCTATAAACCAATAAATGGGTACTATACAAAGATCTAGCTCTCTTTTAAACAAATATCAGATCCAGTTCCGCTGCTATTACATGGAAATAGAGTTTTAGGTTGAATCCAATTGTTGGAATCCAATTTTAATAGGTGGAACAAAAGCAGAATTTCAAAGTGATGTTCAGAAACATGTTCAGTGTTATTTTAGTGAACTAAAGAATAAACTCCATATGTTTGAAAGTCATCATATTCTTGATTCCTATTTTATTTTGCCTCCTCTAATCTTTAGTGGAATCAATTATATTTTATATAGATACTTAGAAAGGCAAGGTGAAAAATCTTAATCCCCAAGGATATTATATTTTAATAGCTTACTGGGGAATAAAGAAGGTAAAATGTTTTTGCTTTCTCTATAAAACAATACTATACTTTAGGAATTGAACAGAAATGAGTTCATTAGATACAACCATGAGGGATGAAATCTAAATTATGTCTCTTGTTCTACCACTGATTCATTTTGGTGTACGCGTGTTTTCCACAGTGCTTTTAGAAATAAAACACTATACACACACACACACACACACACATATATATATATAGGTGTATATATATATATTGTATATATATAATATATATATGAAGTTTTTTGAAAAAATTTTTTAGTGTGTTGTGCCATGTTTGAATATTTATTTGAAAAAGATTGTAAGATCTAACAGAAGGAAAAAAAGGTCTAACAGAAGATCAACAATAACCATTTATACAGATTAGTTCCTTACTATGGAACGTTGTTTGTATTTTTCTATTTTAATAATTGTATTTTTCTAATTGTATTTCTAATTGTATTTTTCTAATATTATATTTTTCTAATTTAATAATTATTTCTAGTTTGCCAATATTAAAAGCTAGTTTCTTTTGCTTAAAATTTAGTCACCAGAGTGGAGCATCTGTCATGAAACAGGTGGTATAGAATTGCGAATACTTAGAAATGCCTAATAATTAGATTTTTTGTTTTATTTATTTTTATAAATATTTTTCAGTTAAAAAAGAAGTATCTTAATTACATATTTTAGTATGCTTATAACTTTTTACTGTATTAGAGCCTGCTTTTGTTTATATGAAACGGGCACATCCTACAGTATTGGCACACTTTTATATGGTTAGAGAACAGGAAAAAATAAAATGAAACTAGAAAACTTAAATTAAAAATTGCCACAAAATCAAATCAGAAGTCATTTTTCACATAAAATAAAAGGCCTTTTTCTCTGAAACAAATGAAATATGATAAGAAATCTATAGTGACAAATAGCTTCTTCCCAAAGTATAGTGCAATTGGCATTCAGTGTTTTTGGAAATTGGTTATAAACAACATTAAATAAAATGCTTCTGCGACTTAGGTTCTGGTAAAAACTATAAATGGAGCTTTGCAGAGAAAAATTCTTGTAGACAACTGGAGAAGCACAATTTTGAGATGGTATTTTCTTTACAAGTCAAGCTAGATGGGAGGAAAAGAGGAAGAAGAAACAGTTAAAAAATTGATGGAGCACCTGGGTGGCTCAGTAGGTTAAGTGTCTGACTTCGGTTCAGCTCTGCGTTGGGCTCTGGGCTGACAGCTCAGAGCCTGAAGCTTGCTTCCGATTCTGTGACTCCCTCTCTCTCTACCCCTCCTCCCCCCCCCAAAAATAAACATTGAAAAAAAATTGTTAATTCTTATTAACAACAACAAAACAAAGTTCCCTTGGTTTTTAATGTGAATAAATGTTATTTAAACATGACTCAGCATTACTTGGGGGAATAATTTTACATAGGTTAAAGTTATACATGTTTTACCCACTCTTGTGTTTATCCATAGTTTATATGAAAATTTGTAGCCAAAAATAAGGATAATTATATATAATCTATAAACAATTATACATTATTATTTATAAACAAAATCAAAGGTAACAGATGACAAAAATTATTTATTTGTTAATTTATATGCACTTGATTCTCATTATTCATGGCAGTTATGTTTCATAAAGTTGCCTTTAATACTGAATTAGCAAATGCTGTGTCATTGCCGCTTGGGGGACCATGTACACATATCTATATATCTTACGTAGATTGTATAGTCTTAAATTCAGAAACAACTCATCCTGGTATATTCTACTTAATGTTTCTCATTTCTGGAATGTTTTCTGTTCTGTTTTATAAAAGAGAAAATGAGGTCCCAAAATGTTAAGAGACTTGCCTGAGGCCCGTTCCAACAACAGGTGCCAGGGTAGGAATTCAAACCTTGGTCCAAGTGGCCCCAGAGCTAGAGAGATCTTGTTAAAATAGTAGATTGTAGTTCAGTAGATTTAGGGTGAGGCCTGTAGTTCTCCATTTCTTACATGCTCTCACCTGATGCTGATGGTGCTGTACTGCTGGCCATACTTTGAATAATCTGAGCCTAGACTACTCCACCTGCTTCTTAAGGGTTTCTGTTCCATTAAGTGTTTCCCATAATAACCTTGAAGTGTTTTCCTATAGCCAAGAAGTCCTCCCTAAAGTTCTTCCACAAGCACCTTTATAACTCCTACACAACACTACCCCTTTCTTACTTATAATATTAACTGTTAAACTGACTTCCCTAGTTATAAGTTTTTCACATACACCCTTTTATAGGGTTTTCCACATAAGCATTCATTCCTACACACTGTAATTTAGTGTTGTTTCTTTTCTTGAATTTCTAAATAAATAGTATTTATTAAATAAAATTACAGGATTACATCTCATATACCTGGCTTTTTTATTCAAAATTACCTTTGTGAGATTTATCTATATTATTATATGCATTCATTTTCTTTGCTGGATAATATTCCATTATAAAGATGTATCACTATGTATCTTTGTACTCTTGGTAGGCGACTGGCTTGCCTTTAGTCACCACCAATAATGCAGCAATAACCATTCTAGAGTGAAATTGTTGGGCTCTAGGATATGTGGGTTATATATCTTCCTCAATTTTAATATATAATGCCAAAATCTTTTACAAAGTGATTATGTCAATTTGCTGATACAACCTCAGTGTATGAGAGTTCCTCTTGCTCTATAATTTTACCAACACTTGCTGTTATCTATTATTAATTTTAGAACATCTGGAAGGTATATAAGTAGTATCTCCTATGGTTTCAATTTGCTAATTAAGAGGTTAAACACTTTAAAAATATGTTTATCATTTTTTATCATAAAAATACATTACAACATCCTTTTCTATGAGACTTTGTTCAAGTTTTTTGCTTACTTTGTTCATCAGTTAATCTTTTTGTTTTATAAGAATTCTTTATGTTGCTTATATGTATTGTAAGTATTTTCTGCCACCTCTGGCTGCTTTTAATCACTGTCTTACTGTTTTCTTTTGATAAGAGAAAGTCATTGAGTTTAATATAGTCCAATTGAGCAATATTTTATTTTAAGGTTACTGTTTTTTTGATCCTCTTAAAAAAGTGTTTCCCCATTTCAAAGTCATGAAGTATTATATTATCTTCTAGAAGCTTCATGATTTACTTTTTATTTTTAGCTTTACTTGGAATTAATTATTGTGTGTTATGAAGTCGGAGTCAAACTGAATATATTTTTCCATATAGATATCCAGTTGATCCAGCACCATTTTTTGAAAAGACTGCCTCTTCCATACTGATACTTTTGTTGTAAATCAAGTGTACATATAAGCATGGGTCTCTTAATGGACTTCGTATTGTATTTAATCTCTCTTTTGTCCTAGTGCCGATATAACAATGTCATAATTACTACTGTAGCTTTCTTTTGAGTTCTGGTATCGAGTAATTTCTCCCATCTTGCTGTTTGTATTCCACAGTGCCTTGACTATTTCTCTGTCATTCCATTCACATATACATTTTACTTTCTGTCAAAAAAAAAAGGATGGGATATTTGTTAGATTGCAATGACTCCATCAATTCAGTATCTTTATCACTTTGATTCTTTCAGTCTATAAATATATTATATTTCTCTATTTATTTAGGTTTTCTTTAATTTGTTTCAGTAATATTTTGTTTTTCATATAGAGGTTTTATATATAATTTGTTAAATTTATTCCTAATTTTTAATCTTTCATAAGTAGCATTTTTTACTTTTATTTTTGCCTTAGAAAATGTTTTTAATATTTATTTGTTAGTTTTTAATAATATTTTAAAATTCTGGATATAAACAGTATTTTTAAATAATTTTCTCTTTATTGCCAATAAGTGGGCTTTGTGTCTAATATTACAATATTTACTAATTATTTCTAATAATCTATCAACTATGAAAAAATCAGATTTTTTTAAAAAGTTGATCAAAATCTATCATAATTAGCATCATTTAAGGTAATTATTCCATATTTAAGTTGCCTGTTCCTATTTATTTAAGTTCTGGCAGTTATAATAAAAGTACATAATTTGTATGACTATGACCTTTGTATTTAAGCACTCCCTTAAGATAAGACAATTTGATCCCTTACTGGCTCCCCCTCAGAGAGGTAAAGGTCAGTAATGCCAATAAAAGCAATAAACACATTTTTACTCCTCTTAGCTGATTTCTCCATCAGGTGATTGAACATACAACAATAATAAATTGGGATATAAACACATCAGTATATTTTGTGACTCCTCAATAAAATATGGACCCAAAGAACCACTATGTGCAAGATTAAGAAGAAATTTGGCATGATTTAAGAGATTGTAGGAGAATAAACATAACAGAGTACTCAAATCTTCAGTATGTAACTTCATGATTTTTTAAATAAATTGTAATATGTAATATATACTTAAAATATATATCATTTAAATTCAATCAACTTAACTTGTATATATAAAATACATTGTATGTTATATATAAACATTTATATATTTATGTTTATATATTATATTATTTTATGCACAATGTGATATTTATGTTACAGATAGCATATATATGGATATATATAAATGGATATACACACTGGTTATATATAAATATATATATTTGTATATATATATTTAAATGTGGCCTCAACATAGATTGAAATAAAGAATATTTACAAGATTACAAAAGTTTTTCTTTTGTCTCTCCACCATTAATACCAATTGCATTCTCCAGAGAAAATCATTATTCTAAATTCTTTCTGTAAATTAATTTTTCTTGTTTTTGAACTTCATATAAATGGTATTATACAGGATGTAGTACTTTGTGTTTGATTTCTTTACCTTTTCATTTCATTTGTGCAATTCATCCTTGTTGCAAATGCAAGTAGTATTTTTAAGTGCTCTGTAATGTTCTACTTTATGAAAAGACCACAGTCTATCCATTCTACTCTTGACAGACACTTTGGTTGTTTCTAAATTCGGATTATTGTGAACAATTCTGCTACAAAAATTCACATATTTTTGGTAGACTAGACATATACCCTTACTTTTCCTATGTGTATGCTTAGGAGTGTTGGGTCATAGGTTTGATGCATGTTTAGCTTCGATAAATAGGGGAGTAACATTTTAAATTAATGCAGTGAAACAATAACTCTCCAATTCTGAGAGATAAAAAGGCTCATTTATAAGAATGGGGCTAAAAATAATTGGAGTCATTGCAGAAGGGATTATAGATGGGGTGCCTGGGTGGCTTAGTCAGTTGACTAAGCCAAAACCCTTGATTTTGGCTGTGACAGGATTTGGCTTTGACAGCACAGAGCCTGCTTTGGATTCTCTCTCTTCTTGTTTCTCTGTTCCTTCCCCACTCATGCTTTTTTCTCTCTCTCTCCCTCTCTCTCTAAACAAATAAATGAACTTTAAAAAAATAAAAAGGGTTTGTAGATGAAGAATTAATTAAACAGTTTGGCAAGTGTCAGAAACCAGCAAATAAGCTTTAAGCATTCTAATCAAAAAAGCTTCCACCTGGCTTTCCTCTGACTTGTGTTTCACCTGATAAGTAATATAAAAAGATGGCAACCTAACCTGCCAAAGCTTGGGGTAAACACTATTGAGGTGCTTGAGTGTCACTTCACTTTCATGAAGTGATAGTTTTGTCATCCCCATTCTAATTATTTTCATGTCTTATTGCTTTGGATAGAGACTTTACTCAGTGTTGAACAGTAGCATAAGACAGTCTCTTTCAATGAGAGATAAAATATCAGTAAAAAAAAAATGACCTTAAGCCAGTAGTGCCTAACATATAATGTGAACTCCCTGAAGTAAATAAATAACATTACAATAAATAACATACTGGCATCTTTTCATTTAGAAAGCTATTTTTAGGATAGGAATTGGAATCATTATGTGATATGTTACAAGGAATCGTCTGCAGTTTGGAAGTAGCTTCATGATTTTATTTGTCAATAGACCTGACAAATACCTGACAATTCTGGGGGGCAGAGTTTGCTTGTAGAGAGGTAAGATTTACTGATGAATCAATAAGCTAGAAGGATTATATTAAACTGTGACTGGAAGGTTTGTTTGTTTGTTTGTTTGTTTAAGTAATCTTTACACCCAGCATAGGGCCTAAACACAACCCTGAGATCGAGAGTGACATACTAGACCAATTGAACCAGCCAGACACCCCGTGACTGGAAAGTTTTTTCTTGGATTCTGCTCTCACAACAATGTATGTAACTGTGTCTGGAAGCATAAGGTCTGAAGAAGTATCATAGTATAGGTTTGGATAAAGATATAATGAGACAGTATTTTCTCTTGAATGGTATTTCAAATGAGATAAATTTGAATAAATCAATAGTACTTTTAGTATACTTCTGTTATTTATATTGATATTTACATGTCTCCACTTCTAGATGTGAGTTTTTAAGAGCTGGTTCTTAATACTGCATCCTTAGAACCAAACACAGTGCCTACCTAACACATAGAAACCCTCTAGCATGTTTTAGATCAGTGGTTTTCAACCAAAGGCAACTTTACAGTGAGGGGTCATTTGGCAATGTCTGGAGATACCTTTTCTGTGTCATAATTGGTGGGAACATAGAGGTTAGGGATGCTACTGAACATCCTGCAATGCATAGGACGGCTCTCACAACAAAGAATGATCAGGACCAAAATGTTAATAGTGTTGAGGTTGAGAAATTGTTTTATATGAATGAATAAATTCATTGTTGGTAAGTGAGCCCTTTAATGTGAAACAACCTGTTTGTTTGGTATAAATTGTTCACACCACACATTTTTGCTGTTAAAATTTAGTCCTGATAATCAGCTAGGAAATGTTTGACTTTTTTACTCACATGTTTTTGAAAAGGAGTTTCACTTGATGCTTGGGATTTACTTATATAATTTTGTTATAGAATTTAAAGTACAATTAAACTGTTATCTATTTGAATTGAATAATGGCTTATAATTTCACTTGCATCTAATCCTGGGTCCTTGTGCTGAATCATGCATATATTATTTGTTTTGAAATGATAATTTAAAACAAAAATTCCACAGAGCTTATCTTTTAGAGCATCACTGGAATCTGTACTATAGTAGTATAGTAGTATCTTTATTGATTAAAATAAAATATAATGTAGAGTGAAAAAAAAAACCTCATGAAAACTCATGAGGGAAACTCATGGCCTTAGACATCTTTTCGCACATAATGGGCTATATGAAATGATAATAGTTGCCATTTAAACTTCAAAAATAAAAGCAGCCTTGGATTTGATTTTTATCGTTTCCATTTTTATCTACTATATAAATCTGACAAGTTGATTGTTGCCAGTGATGTCTAAATTAGAAGGAAGATACCACTGCACATGTGATTGGAGAGCTGAATAACAGTGTTCTTTCTTCTTGGAAAATGTGCCCAGCAAGATTTTACCATCAAATATCTCTACTATCACCCAAAAGAGTAGAAAACAATGAAGATGTGCTCAAGGTAAAGGTGATGGTGCTTCATTTTTTTTCATTATTTTTGGCCAATGAAAATGAAAGTATGTAATGAATTTTGTCATAATGCACACAGATTACCTGTTGGACTCATCCAGAACATCTAGAATGTGTTTTGGCATCCAGATTAAGAATACAAACGTCCAAGAAGGATGAATTCTCCATATGTTGAGCAGAACACTGTGCACCCGTAACCAATGACAGGGGAGAACTCAAACTACAGGGAGGGTAGCAAAGATCATCACAATACCAGCCTCTAGGGAAAGAAGTTCAAACCGTTCTGCCCACTACATCTTGGTATTAGATGGGCCAAGGAATATACAACACAGTCAAGCACAGAATGGGACAGCACTTTTACTCAGAGAAGATACAGAGTAAGATCAGCTCCATAATGTGTGTAGGGTCCCTCATAGCTAGTGAGTACCCCTGGCAGCTGACACAGGGCAGTTGGCTCATGCACAGTCCTCTTGTGCTGCAGTAGAAGGACCCTGAGTCCTCCTGTCTGGAGTGTATATTTCTGAAAGCTGTGGGTGTTCTTCAGAGCCTCTGATGCAGAGCAAAGGAACACTCACTGACCCTAATCAGGGAAAGATATTTCCACAGAAGGAGATTAACCAGTTGCAGGCTGTGTGGGTAGTTAATATATAGTGTAATAATGATTTAAGGAATAGAATTTAGTGATTCATCACTTACATATAACACCCAGTGCTCATCCCAAGTGCCCTCCTTAATGTCCTTTGCCCATTTATCCCGTCCCCCACCCAACACGCTACCAGCAACCCTCAGTTTGTTCTCTGTATTTAAGAGTCTCTTATGGTCTGTCTCCCCCTCTGTTTTTATCTATTTTTGGTTCCCTTCCCTTATGCTCATCTGTTTTGTTTCTTAAATTCAATGTATGAGTGAAATCATACGATATTTGTTTTTCTCTGACTGGCATATTTTGCTTAGCATGATACACTCTAGTTCCATCCATGTTGTTGCAAATGGCAAGATATCATTCTTTTTGATCACCAAGTAATATTCCATTGTGAATATATATCACATCTTCTTTATCCACTCATCTGTTGATGGACATTTGGGCTCTTTCCATACTTTAGCTATTGTTGATAGTGCTGCTATAAACATTGGGGTGCATGTGCCCTTCGAATCAGCATTATTGTATCCTTTGGATAAGTACCTAGTAGTGTAATTGCTGGGTCGTGGGGTAGTTCAATTTTAATTTTTTGAGGAAGCTCCATACTGTTTTCCAGAGTGGCTACACCAGTTTTCATTCCCACCAAAATGCAAAAGGGTTCCTTTTTCTCCACATTCTCAGCAACATCTGTTGTTTCTTGAGTTGTTAATTTTAGCCATCTGACAGGTGTGAGGTGGTATCTCATGGTGGTTTTGATTTGTATTTCCCTGATGGTGAGTGATGTTGAGCATCTTTTCATGTGTGTCTTTTAGCCATCTGGATGTCTTCTTTGGAAAATTGTCTGTTCATGTCTTTTAGCCATTTCTTCACTGGATTATGTGTTTTTTGGGTGTTGAGTTTGATAAGTGCTTTATAGATTTTGGATACTAACTCTTTATTTGATAGGTCCTCTGCAAATATCTTCTCCCATTCCATTGGTTGCCTTTTAGTTTTGGTGAGAGTTTCCTTCACTGTGCAGGAGCTTTTTATCTTGATGAGGTCCCAATATTCATTTTTGCTTTTGTTTCTCTTTCCTAAGGAGACCTATCATTAAGAAGTTGCTGCAACTGAGATCAAAGAGATTGTTGCCTGTTTTCTTGTCTAGGATTTGATGGCTTCCTGTCTTATGTTTAGGTCTTTAATCCTTTTTGAGTTTATTTTTGTGTATGGTGTAAGAAAGTGGTCCAGGTTCATTCTTCTGCATGTCGCTGTCCAGTTTTCCCAGCACCACTTGCTGAAGAGACTGTCTTTATTCCATTGGATTTTCTTTCCTGCTTTGTCAAAGATTAGTTGGCCATACGTTTATGGGTCCATTTCTGGGTTCTCTAGTCTATTCCATTGATCTGTATGTCTGTTTTTATGCCAGTACCATACTGTCTTGATGATTATAGCTTTGTATTGTAGCTTGAAGTCTGAATTGTGATGCCTCCAGATTTGGTTTTCTTTTGATTCTTTATCTCTTGATAAAAAAATATCCCAGCTCCAAGGCTCATTCTTATGTGACTGAGTGGAGGCTGAAAGACTACATGCCTGCGACTCCCTTTCCCAACATAAACACACTAAGCAACCCCAACCACAAAGTCAGAAATTCCTCTCAAATAAATGATGTACATCTTGAGAAAAAACAAAACAAAACAAAACTACATTCTACTTAAGCAGTCTCTATAATACGTCATATTGAATTTACTTGGTTCGCAAAATTGATGTCATAAACAAAGCTATGAATATAGAAAAATCTGGAATTTAATGGTAAACTTGACTTAATTTTTAAGCATGGATAGAATAAACTACTAAACTATATGCATAGTCTCATTACCTATGGAACAAGGAAGGCATTTCCTAGGACTTGTAAAATAACCATCACATCTTTAAGTAGCAAGATGGCGACAATTACTGTATTTCCTGATGCCCACTGCTGGCAGGATCCTTGAGTGCACAATGATTAGATATACTGTAAGGCTTGAGCCCAAGGAGAATTACACTGTGAAAATCTTGTGGTGTAGGAAATAAGTTCAGAAAACAGTGTTACATTTTCTTTATTATGTACATTGCATTTGAAAAAAAATCATTTGAATCTGGTGTACTTATTGTTACATAAACCTGGACATCTCAGGAATCTCATTAAATCTACCAAACCTCTCTCAATCTCCAAAGGGAAGAAGCAGATCTATTTATTGTTTCTTTCTGATAATTCACATTGAAGATCTAAGAAGAAAGTTGGAAACATTTTAGAAGGTGCTTCTTTTCTTCTGAATAACTCTTTCAGCTTTTTAATCTATAGAAATAAAGTCTTTGAGATGTTTATCATTAACTACTTTAGGTTCATAATTTAATTTGAGGGCAACATAAGATAACATGACAAATTACAGCCTGATAGACAAAGTGAAATCACACCTGTGTGTATTATGTAACTAGAATGAGACATAAAAGATATCCTAGCTTGTGTCAAGAAAACAGATGTGAAAACAGAATTTAAGAAAAGATCTTTACTGAAGGTAATTAGCTAAAAATTGATGCTTTTACCCTCTATAATGCATGTTGTTGAATGTACTAGATTCCAGATAAAAGATCCATAGATCTTTGTAGATTTGTGGATTATTGTGTCCAACAATTCCTCTTTCTATATCAAAGAATAGAAAAACCTATCACTAGCTTCATCAGGGTCACCAACAATGCAATCCTACTAGATAGCCTTTCACTTGGGTGATGCTGCATGGTCTCCAGCCTGGTCCAGTTCCCAAACCTACATTCTTCCCACATAACACATTACATCTGAGTTTACCAGAGAAAATGAACAGCTCTCCTTGCTGGCAGCTATTACTCCAATTACAAACCCCTAGAGTAAAAACAAACAGAAGATAACCTACATGAAGTTTTGTTAAGCCTGTTCATTTGCTTGCAAATTTCCCTCCATATTTCATCTGTCTGTCTGTCTATCTATCTATCTATCTATCTATCTATCTATCTATTTTAATGTTTTATTTATTTTTGAGACAGAGAGAGACAGAGCATGAGCAGGTGAGGGGCAGAGAGAGAGAGCGAGACACAGAATCTGAAGTGGGCTCCGGGTTCTGAGATGTCAGTACAGAGCCTGATGCAGGGCTCGAACTCACAAACCATGAGATCATGACCTGAGCCAAAGTCAGATGCTCAACTGACTGAGCCACCCAGGCGCCTCCCCCCCCCCCCAAATATTTCTTTAGTATATAAAATGCAAACAATGTTCTGGATCTGCAACTTTGCAGAATCATTTTCCCTATGAAACTCACAGTATTTCTGAGGTGCTAAAGGAAATATTAGAAAAAAGAATCAGCTCTTCTAAAGGGACGCAGCTGAAATAATGCGATGTGAGTTTGGAACTACTCCATGAAGTGCATAATTATTTACATATGACAAGTTTGCTGATCACACCCAGGAGCAGACAAGACATGGCATTGTTTTCTTACAGCTTCCTCAGTGGTCTGTGTGCCTGGATAAAAAGCAAATGCTAAACAAAGAGATAATATTTCACTATAATCAATTGGGTAACTACCTTTGTAAAGTCTAGATGTGAGATAATACATCAAACTTTCATCGAAAGTGTTTTTAAGAAAACTTGTACTTGTTTTTGCTGTTCTATTTTCATTCAAATAAAATATAAAAGAGCAATGTATACTGTTAAAATGATTGCTGTAATGCTATTTTTAGACAGAAGAGGAAATGCCATGATTATTATGAAAAGGTACATTGGCTAAAATGGAGATTCACCCCCCTCCCCACACACATATATTACTGTAAAGATATTTAAATACCGCAGTCTCCCTCAAAACTTTTTCTCTATCACTTTGTTTTTGGTAAATGCAGTGGATATTATTATTTGATCACAATTCTACTGTATTGTCTACTGTATTACTGGAAATGTTGGCTACCTTGCTGCAATCACTATTAGATGCTTTTGATTAATCTGTAGATAAGTGAATTTATTGTTTAGGAAAAGTTTTGGTTTTGGAGTCAATAGAGCTGAGCTGGAATATGTGCAGCTCCACTTACTATGTAAACGAGGTTCTTAATGGGGTTGGAGAAAATGAACACAAAGTGCCTAGCACAGCAGTTGATAGGTAAATGGTAGGAATAATTATGAACCCACTTTGTACACCAGTCCATTCTTATCCAGCACATAAGATGCTTCATTAGAATGATATACCATAAGAAAGTGCCATCTTGTAATCAATCCTTGTTTCATCCATTCTCACAGTGTCTTTAACAAAGGCCCTAAACTATGTTTTGTGGAAAAACATTTTTGGCTTTCATGACGCAGACAAAAATATGAAGGAAAGTCCCCCTTATAACCTTTATTTCTCATTGTAAATCATAATAGATCTATCATCCATCGATATAAAACAATCATCTTGAATATAATTATAATTGAAGCAGTATCATTAATGGTGTAATTGGTTATATTTTACCTATAATTAAAACAGAAATACCTTTTACTTCTTCAAACGTTACTTATTTTTCAAGTTATAAAAAAATGCTACAGATTGGTCCAAATGCTACAATTGGTCCAAATCCTCAAAATATTTAGTCAGCAAACAAGTTGTTTCTATGTATCAGTGCAGGATATTTTGTTGTTTCTGGGAAATGCAAACGAAATGATATATTCATCTTATTCTCTGCAGTTTTACAGTCTACCGGAAAGATAAGGCATGTAAATAATTAACTTTGTTTTATTCTCTTTTTAAAAAAGTTTTTATTTATTTATTGAGAGAGTCAGAGAGTGGGGGAGGGGTAGAGAGAGAGGGAGAGAGAGAATCTCAAGCAGGTTCTGCTTAGTGTGGAGTCCCATGCAGGGCTCTATCTCATGACTATGAGATAGTGACTTGAGCCAATATGAAGTCGGATGCACAACCAACTGAGCCACTCAGGCTCCCCTCAAATTTAATACAAAGCATGAGTCAGGAAATAATGAATAATGAACATGTGTGTGTGTGTGTGTGTGTGTGTGTGCATGTGTGAAAATTTAAATGTGTAGGTACGTTGATTCATGGGGATCCAATGGATTAGGGAGCATGCAAGGGGGATAATCCTATGGAAACATATGCATGTATGATGCCATGAGGGACTCAGGTTGGTTGACAAAGGAGGGGAATGATTTTGAGTACATCATAGGATGTACTACTCACTTTTCCCTTATGTGTAAATGTCTTATACTTAGGCTCATTCTAGAAAAAGGCACCAAAATAAAAGAATAAATTTAAAATAATGCATGTGTTAATCATATGTTTTTTTCCAGAACAGACAGTGCAGGTCTGCTTTGCTTATTTAAATTTTTTGTAAAGTGATTTATCTTAGTATACAAGTAATGACTACTGCAAAATTAAGAAACCACAAAAAAATAAGAAAACCTAGAACTCCATTACTTCAGCACCCAGAAATAATCACTTCTGTGTTACTTTCGGATAAATTTTGAGGCATCGAGTGCATTTACACTATTTTTTGTTTGTTTTATAAAAAAAAGATCACATTATATGTAATTTTTGTAGACTATTTTTTATCTGTTAACATATCAAACTCTATTTCTTCACTGAAATGGGTTATGTGTGGCTCTTTGCACATTTTTTCTGCTTGCTTTAGGATACGTTACTTGAATTTTTGGGTCAAAGGAGGCATATTTAAAATTTCTATAAATATATCCCAATCTAGAAAGGTTGTACCAATTTATACTTGCAGTGAGTTTGCAAAGTATATTTGAGAATTCTCATTTCCCTTAGTGTATGGAGAAATGAGCACTTGCACAGAGATTATAAATTTTTAAGAATTTTATTTATTTATTCATTCATTCATTCATTCATTCACTCACTTAGAGAGAGAGCACGCAAGAGCAGGGAAGGGGCAGAGAGAGAGGGAGAGAGAGAATCCCAAACAGGCTCCACTTTCAGCATGGAGCCCAATGCAGGGCTTGATCCTAGGACTGTGGGATCATGACCTGAGACAAAACCAAGAGTCAGATGCTCAAATGACTGAGCCTCACAGGCACCTCAGATTTTTTTAAAAATCAGTTTTTAACTTTTTTTCATTTTGATAGAGACACATAGCGTTTTATTAATTTACACTTAACCAAAAGGCTGAGAAGTGATAGCATTTTATTAATTTAAAATTAGTTTTTAAATTCTTAATGTATTTGAATATTTTAAAATATATTTTGTTTTTTAAATGCAAATTGGCACTTCAGTTTTCTCACTTTAGCGATTGTTTTTCATGAATCTGTTTGGCTTAACATATTGATTAGTTTTAAGAGCTCTTTATAAACTTGAGATAATAACCCACTGTTACATTTCATAATTTTTTGTTTATTCTTTGTGAATTTTTTTCTTCTGTCCTGCAAAGAATCTGAAATTTGTTTACAATCCTATATCCAAATCCAGTAGTCACAGGACTGTTTATTGAGAGGCCACCCCTTCAACACTAATTTATAATATCACATCTGCTACACAACAAGTTTCCAAAATTACTTGAGTCTGTTTATGGGCTCTTTATGCAGTTACATGGTTGTATTTGTTCACCCTGACGCCAGTAACAAGTATATTACTTACTGACTTGTTTTTTAGTAGCGCAAATCCTCCTATCTTGTATTTCAAAATTGCCTCAGCTTTTTTTCCTAATTTTATTTATTTATTTTGAGAGAGAGAGAGAGAGAGAGAGAAAACGAACCCCAGTCAGGCCCTGCACTGCCAGCACAGAGCCCAACACAGAGCTTGATCTCATGAACCATGAGATCATGACCTGAACCGAAATTAAGAGTCAGATGCTTAACTGACTGAGCCACCCAGGTGTCTGTCTCAGCTATTTTTGACCACTTCCTCTTCCAAATAAATTTTAAGATTCCCTATTGGGATTTTATTAAAATTATACTGCAATTACAGATTGCTTTGGGGCAAACTGACATCAACAATATTGATTCTTCCCAATCACTGACAATACATATTTTCTTAAATAGTCAGGGTTTTTTTCTGGAAAACATTTAAAAAGTGATCTCTGCATACTTTTGCACATTTGTTATATTTCTTTTAGGTCTTATAGGTTTGGTAGCTTCTGTGAATATGATTTTGTTTTGTCTGCTTAAATTTCTGAGTGGTTTGTAGTGGCATGCTAGGGCTGACACCACCTTGCAAGGGCAATTGTGTTCCTCTCTTCCCAGTCCTCCTTCAGTGACACCACACTGGCAGTTTGATATCAGCTATGGTGGGAGTAATTACACCATGGAAATCAGCAGACACTACACATCAGGTTAATCTTTCTTTTTTCCTTTCCTCTCCTCTGCTCCCTTCCCTTCCATCTCTTCCCTTCCTCCCTTCCTTCTTTTTCCTTCCTTAAATATCAGCATATAGCTGGTTGTAGATACTTAGTAGAAATAATATGATCTTGGGGGCGCCTGAGTGGCTTGGTTGGTTAAGCATCCGACTCTTGGTTTCAGCTCAGGTCATGATCTCCCGGTTCGTGAATTCAAGCCTCACGTAGGGCTCCGCGCTGACAATGAGGAGCCTGCTCCAGATTCTCTCCCCTGCCCCTGCCCCTCCCCTGCTTGTGCGCTCGCCCTCTCTCTCTCTCTCTCTCTCTCTCTCAAAATAAACTTAGAAAAAAAGAAATAGTATGATTTTTATAATGCTAATCTTGAATCTAACAAAAATTTTAAATCTCTTATTAGTTTCTATTCGACTGTAGATTATCTTGGATTTTATACATGGACATCAAATAAACTGCAAACACCAGTTTTATGCCTTTTTTCTCAATTTATATATATTATTTTTGTTGTTTAGAACCTCTAGCACAATTCTGGATAAAAATGATGAAAGCGGGCATGTTTGTCTCGCACCCCGGAAGTTCAATGAAACTGGTTCTGAAGTTTTACCGTTAAGTGTCACGTTTGTCATGAGTTTTTGTTAGCTAGCCGTTACTGCCTATGACTTCCATGTGGCCAAAACCAGAGGCAAATGCTCGGGTTTCATTTTATGTGGCCAATCAGGCACATGGAGCACAGTTGACTTCTTCACAGAGCCCTTTGACTTTGGAACATCAGACCCCTGTTTTTCTTTCTACCTCTCTAGCTGTTCTCACTCTCCTTGCTGGTTCTTTTTCATCTCCCTGATTTTGAATGTTGGGGTTCTGGAAATAAGTTATTGAATTTCTTCTCTCTTCTAATTACACACTCACTTATGACTTCAAATACAGTTGGCCCTTGCAAAACACAGGTATTAATGCCACCAGTATTAATGGCACCAGTCTCTTGCCCCTATAGTCAGAAATCAACATGTAACATTTCACTGCCCCCAAACTTAACTACCAATAGCCAACTGTTGACCAGAAATCTTACAGATAACATAAACAGCCAATTAGCACATATTTGTAACTAATATGTATTATGTAGTGTATCCTTACAATAAAGTAAGCTACAGAAAAATATTAAGAACATCGTAAAGAATAGAAAATACATTTACCGTTCTGTATTGTATTTATCGAAAAAAAATGCACGTATAAGTGGACCCATGCCGTTGAAACCCCATGTTGTTCAAAGTTCATCTGTACAATTTTTTGATGGGGTCTAATTTATGTCTCTAGTTTGTTCAGCTCTTCTGAAGTTTAAGTTTGCTTGTCTCACTGCCTACTCGCCACCTCTACTGAAATGTCCAATGTGTATTTCCAAGTGAACACCTGATATTTGCTGCCCCTGCACGACCAGACTTGCTCTGCCTGCATCTTTCACCTTACTGAGGCCAAAACCTTTGGCATCCGCTTTCTTACACTGCACAGTTAGCTTGCCGGCAAATCAAGGCAGTTCTATAAATTTATACAAATGTTTACAAAATAACTTTCCACCACCTTCACTGCTGCCCTCCCTGTCTAAAGCACCATCCTTTTTCCCTCTAGCTTTTCTTTGTTAATCTCCTAATTGGTCTCCCTGTGTTTCTCCTTCTATTTCAGAGCCTTTCCTAAGAGCAGCCGGAACAGTCTTTGTCCTACAGAGAAATCATATGATGGACCAAATAGACTCTCCTCTGTTTAAACTTCTCCAAAGGCTTCCCATCTCTCCCATCTCACTGCAATGTCCGGGGCTCCTGGTGGTTTCCTGCCGTCCTTGTCTCTCTGATCTCATCCCCTACCACTCTCCTCACTCCACCCACACAGGTCTTCTTCCTCATCTGACAGGCCAGACGGGCCCCTCCCTCTGGATTTGGCACTTGCCATGTTCTCGGGCTGGAGTGCCCTTCCCCAGTAGATGGAAGGGTACCTCCTTACTTTCTCCCATGTGTACTCAAATGCCATTTGTCAGTGAGTCCCGCCCTACTCCCCCAATCTAAAGATTTAATCTACCCCTTCTCCCATGATGCTCATCATCTCTTTTCCCTGCATTAATTTCTTTCTCATTGGCGATAGTCATGGTCTAACTAACTTCCTTTTTTATTTTGCATAATTATTATTATTGTGTTCCCTTTCCTCCCCATTAGTGTACAAACTACAGTCAGGTGGAGGGTTATTTTTTTAAATCTGTGTTTGTTTCTTTTAATCTTGCCAAGGCCTAGCAAAGTGCTTATCACATAAAAGGTACTTCATAAATATTTGTTGAGTAAATGAGTAGATCATATTAAGTAAATACGTTGGTTTCCTTTTTGCTGTTGTAACAAATTAACACAAACTTATTGGCCTAAAACAATGCAAATTTCCTTTTTTACGGTCATGGAGGCCAGACTCCGAAATCAGTTTCGCTGGGCTACACAGAAGGTGTTAATAGTGCTGGTTTCTTCTGGGGTTTTGAAGGGTGAATCTTGTTTCCTTGCCTTTTTCAACTTCCAGTGGCTGCCACTGCTCCCTGGTTTATGTTTCTGTGTCCACATCCAAAGCACATCATTCTGATGTCTGCCTCTATCACAACCTCTGTCTCTGATTCCTTCTGCTTCCCTGGACCCACCTGGATAATTCAAGCTACTCTTCCTATCTCAAGATCCTTACCTTAATCACATTGGCAAGGTCCATTTTGCTGTATAAGGTGACACAGGTTCCAGGTGTTAGGATGTGGACATCTATGGGGGGGGGGGCATTATTCAGCCTATTAGAGTAGGGAAACTCCCTTATATTTCAATTATGCTGGTTTAAAAACCAAATTATGAATGTCTTGATTTTATTGAATACTTCTGTATCTGTTGAGATAGTAATTTATATATTTGTCCTTCTGTAATGTCTTTTAAAATTTTTTTATCATAGTAAAAAAGTCATAACATAAGATTTACCATTTTAACCATTTCTTTTTAAAAAATTTTTAATGTTTATTTTTGAGAGACAGAGACAGAGTGCAAGTGGGGGTGGGGTAGAGAGAGAGGGAGACACAGAATCTGAAGCAGGCTCCAGGCTCCAAGCTGTCAGCACAGAGCCAGATGTGGGGCTTGAACTCATGAACTGTGAGATTATGACCTGAGATTAATTAAATTGGATGCTTAATGGACTGAGCCACTCAGGCACTCCTCATTTTATCATTTTTAAGTGCACAGTTCAGGAGTGTCAACTATAGTTACATTGTTACACAACCAATCTCCAGAACCCTTTTGTCTTGCAAAACTAAAACTCTGTATCCATTCAACAACATTCCCTACTTCTCCTCCTCTCCACACCTGGCGCAATGCCAGTGTGCTTTCTTTACATTGTATATGACATTGAGAGATTTTTCTCTTGAACCAGCTTTTCATTTCTAGGCAAAATATGCTACTTGAGTGTCATGTGTTATCATTTTTTAATGCAATACAATTTGCACATATTTTATTTAGAATTTTTTCACTTACATTCTAGTTGGACAAAATTTTCTTTTACTCTTCTTTTTAAATCAGTTATATATTTTTTCAGTTTTATTGGGGTATAATTGACAAAATTGTAGTGTATTTAAAGTATACAAAATGATTAGATACATATACAATGTGGAGGGATTCCCACAATTGAGTTAACGTATCTATCACCTCACAGATTTAGCTTTTCTTTATGTTTCTTTTATTGTTCTTGTCAGACTTACACTCCCCTTACAAATTAAGGTTAATTTTGTCTCACACAATGAGATAGGCAATTTCCCCTGTTTTCTTCTCTGAAAAAGTTTGTATAAAATAGAAATTATTGGGGCGCCTGGGTGGCTCAGTCGGTTCAGCGTATGACTTTGGCTCAGGTCATGATCTCACTGTGAGTTCAAGCTCTGCATCGGGTCTGTGCTGATAGCTCACAGTCTGGAGCCTGCTTCAGATTCTGTGCCCCTCTCTCTTTCTCTTCCCCTTCCCCACTCTCTCTCTCAAAAATAAATAAACATTAAAAAAATTAAAAAATAGAAATTATTTATATCTTTAATAGACTAGATGTTCTTACTGTGTTATTCTGATTTTCTGTTGAGCCAAATTTAACAAGTTTTGTTTTTAGAAAACTATTAAATTTTGAAATATTGGTGAAAACTTTTCAAATAATTCCATTATGGGTTTCTAAATCTTAAAATATATCTCCTTTTTAAATTGCTACTATTGTACATTGTGTCTTTTCTTACTTTGTTTTTCTCAGTCCTCTTAACATGCTGGCTATTATATATAGCACTTGGTTCTGTTTGGCTTTTCTCTCTGTAGAACTCGGGTTAAAGTCCACACTTTTAAAAAAAAATATTTATTTATTTTGAGAGAGAGAGAGAGGATGCAAGCTGCTGGGGGTGGGGGAGTGGGGGGTGGGGGTGGGATGGGGAGGGTGAGGGCAGAGAAAGGGAGGCAGAGAATCCCAAGCAGACTCCACACTGTCAGCACAGAGCCCGATATGGGATTCAGTCTCATGAACCCTGAGATCATGACCTGAGCTGAAATCAAGAGTCAGATGCTTAACTGACTGAGCGACCCAGGCGCCCCCCACCCCTTGTCCACACTTTTATTAGCAAAGCAGCTAAATCCAATCTAATGGAAGCTACACATGTTTACTGCCCAAGGAAATATACAGCTATAGAGAGGAAAAACAGTGCACACTTGATTTAAGAAGGAATGACCCTCACTTCTCCCGACACAGTGTTGTTTTTGGTAATTGTATACCAAAACTGTATGTCAAATGCATATTAAAAGTTGACAACATTTCTACTTTCTGACTTTACAATATTTCAACATTTCTACATTTCAACATTTCTGACTTTAATAAGATAAATGGAAATTATGGTACAGCTAATGGAAAGATCTGGAAGATTATTTTCTTTAAGAAAAAAAAACTATAAGGATTTCAGAAGGGTTTAGGGTGGTTATGGTAGGGACTGCTGAGTTATAAGAAAGAAAAAGAGAAAAAGAGATGAGATTGATGAAATATGGCCAAAGCCACAGCTCATTCTGCCAGTTACATCAAGTCCAGAAAGAAAGCAGGAATAAGCCGAAGAGCCCAGAGAAATGGGCTAAAATAAATGAATAAGGGAGTGAGTCTGAGCAGATAAGGAGGTGAGAGGGCCAGAGATCAGAAGCCAAGAGCCTCCAGGTGGATGACAGTTTGGGGACAATCAGATGGAAGTACTTACGCCTTCACAGGCTACAAAGTCTCTGCCTTGAGAAAGAAGACGAGAATGAGAAAAGATGAGAGACAGTGGGGAGCCTTGGCTGATTTTGCTCGACTCCCCTGGGAGTCGAGCCTTCTGTTGCAGCTCCAAGGGCATTTTCATATTTACACTCAGTGCGCCATCTGTTATTTTCCTGCCTGACTCATTATGAAATCCCCCGTCCCTGCTGGAGTAACTGAAATCTCTGTACCTTCTTCAGTCTCTTTGGAAATGAAAACAGTGATCACCAGGAAGTTGAATCTGCAGGCAGTTATACTCCCTGATCCAACCTGTCTGATGTCCTGGGTCACCCTGGGTGGTTGTGGGCACCCATGTCTCCCGCTGCTGGTCATGCCCTGCTGCTAGCTTTTGCCTGGCTTGGTGAATCAGGGGCTGCTTTGGAGTGGTTTATAAATAAATGCAGCAGGGGAAACTGGAGGAATGTGACCAACAGTTTGCTCTGAGGGATGAGTAAATGAGGAGGTATTATGAGCATCCCAACCACATCCCAAATACATAGTCAAGAGTTTGAATATGTGTTGAAGATCTCTCCCGTCTCCCCCTCCCCCTGTTACTTAACTGTAGGAAAAAGAAAAAAAAAAAAAGACTGGGAAATTAAACCTGAACTCCAGTTTCTAAATAGAGAAACCAGAGTCTCTGAACCAATTTTCCCAAGTCAAGTTCAAGGTAAATGTTTACATTCACATGATCAACTCCTGTGAGAGAATGTGAGGGAGGGAAGGGATTAAAACATGAATGATGACAAATCTTCAAACGAGAGCTTAAGGGGAAGCTTTATGAAGTTTATGTTTTGTAGGCTGGAAAAAGGAAGTACAGTGCTTAACAAACTAAGGGTTTCTAATCTAATGGCATTTGTTTTCTTTCGAGGGAACCCACAGCAGAGTCGTGTATTTACAGCATCCACAGCAGAGCCGAAATGTCTGGTGTGCCGCACAGCCTTCTCTGGGCTCCACCACGTCTGTTAGTTACAGGTGGTCATCCTGGGTTCCGTCAAAATGGCAGCACAGTTGTCTCTGATAAGGCAGGATGCTCCAAACCTCTAGACAAAAACACCTGCTCCTCATTCTCAGGAAACGCTGTTCGAGATTTGACTCAGTTACACAGTGCATGCCATCTCACTCCCGGGAGGGTGGCGATGAAAGCTTTATGCAGATCTCAGTAAGGAGAAATTTTAAAATGTATATAATGTACACTATGTAATACACAACCGATATAATGTAACGTATACATTGATATTATAAATACATATATGCATTTATATACAACCATATATATATATATATATATATATGTATATATATACATATATATACACACACACACACACACACTTTTGGAAAACTGTTGACCCATTTCTAACAAACAAGAAGCATAGTTCTTAGAGAACCACAACTGGAGGATAAACATTTAATCCTGAAATGGTGAGACGAACTCTGGAGCATAGTTACAAAGAGATGACATTGTCACAGAATTCTCACAGATAATTATATCCTACCATAACCTGCCTTCAGTTCGTTGACTTTTCTGGTTTTGATTTGAAGTCCTTTTCTCTTAAATGGTAGAAGGAAATGTTAGTCTCTGAAGATATTCATATCCCTTAAGAGTCATGGGTGTCATTTGATTAGTTTTCTCTATTGTACAGCCTTCAGCTCCCACCTATGTACCACGTTACTGTATATATTTCTCATGAAAGCATTCTCTAGTACTTATGGGATACTGGAGACTTTCTAAAGCTCTAGAAAAGCAGCAGCACATTTCCTTGACTTGAACAGAAAATTAGTTCTCATCACTTTCCCTGCTGTTTAATTTCTTAGTTTCAGGCCAATAGAGAGGAATAAAAAGTAACTAGCAAACTAAGCAAATCATATAATATATTATATAATATATCTACTGATACATGTCTAATGAATTAGGCTATATTTTCAGCAGACAGATGGCATTGTGAATCCTGATACTTGCTAGGTTGCCTTCTAGGTGCTTTTCTTAAAAGTAAAAAATTGAAGAAAGCATTTCTACACTTTCCAGCGGCATCAGCAGGAGTGTGAAATAATTCTTCCTTTCAGTCTGCTCAGCTTGTACTTGGTTAGTCTATTATGCTATATAAAGGCTATAACAACAACAAAAAAAGACTGAAAAACAAAATTCACGTGTGGTGTCTGTCACATCCTAGACTGGGAAATGGCACTAGACTGTTTGCTCAAGGATATAATTTTGCCCTTTGTCTTAATTAGTGGTTGGAAGATTGTGAGGTATAAAAACGGGGTGACATAGAAAAATTAATGCCTGTTCACCTGCAGCCAGCAGGGTCCTAAATTATTTTCTCTTCCTCTGCAACTGACATAGTCATACTGGTAAAAGAATGATCTGATTTGAAAATATGAGAGAGAATGTATGAGCCAGAAATGTAGTACTTTACAGAAGTATGATGACCTTTGTATGAACCATCTAATAAGCACTCTCCACTATCTCCATGTTCTTTTTATTCACAGTTATGGTTTAATTGTGTGATTACTCAGAATTTATTTTAAAAAGAGCAAGTACTGCCTCTGACCTTTGAAAACCATAAGGCACTGCAGAAATACACACACTACTGTTAATTTGGTTTTAATTATTATTACTGGTGTTGAGATTTGTGTCTAGAATCAGATTAGAGTCTGACATCCAAAAGGTTAGGGGGGCATGATACCACACCATTAGGTGGAATTTCAAAAAATGCCATTCAATATTCAAATGGCATTTATTGAACATCTTTTATGGCAGGACTATATTTGACATTTATCTCTAAGTAGGGTTCCAGATTTAGCAAAAAGTAAAAATAAATAAATAAACAAATAAACAAGGCAAAATGAAACAAACCAAACCAGAATAGGACACCCAGTTAAATTTGAGTTTCAGATGAATACTGAATCATCTTATTATTATAATCATTTTATTATTCCAGTATTATCCAAATGTTGCATGCACCCACTTATAGGGAACAATGATTTATTTATCTGAAATTAATATTTAACTGAGCATCCTGAGTTTATCTGGAAACTCTATTTCAAAGCTAAAAAGTCATAATCTCTGAGCTTGGGAAACTTCCTGTAGTGAACAGGTCGATATGTATATTTTACTATTTGGAGTTGCAGCAGGAGTGGAACAATATGCTTTTATTTTTTTAATTTTTAAAGATTTTTTAATTTATTTTTTGAGAGACAGAGAGCAAGCTGGAGAGAGGGACAGAGAGAGAGAGGGAGACCCAGAATCTGAAGCAGGCTTGAGGCTCCAAGCTGTTAGCACAGAGCCTGATGCGGGGCTTGAACTCACGAACTGTGAGATCTTGACCTGCGCTGCAGTTGGATGTTTAACCAACTGAGCCACCCAGGTGCCCCACAATATGCCTTATGAACACGGAAGAAGTGGTAAGCTAACTCAGTGAGCCCAGCTCTTTCTTTCCTCACTAGAAAAGTGCTTGCAGGCTGCTCAAAAATATTCTGTTGTATGCTGAGGTCCCCTAGTCCTATGTAAGACTGATTTTCCTCCCCAGATCGAAATGGCACAGAATAAATAGGTTCGTTTGTCTAGTCTGAACAAGCAGGAAGAGATCACCCTCCTTTGGGTTTGGGTAACTGGGAAGCTTCTGAAGTCATGTAATATCAAATACTGATTTTAAACAACGTGTCATACAAAAACAAAATTTTCTAACTTATCTGGAAGCTGCATCAGGTCACACGTTTTATTTCTTACGCCTAAGGAATGGGTGGCACTATATAACTACATGTTTCTATTTTCTACAGTTGACACCCACATGCAGTACCTCAGTCCCTATCCAAATGCTGAATTTTTGTCATGAACTCGTAACTGCCAGATTGTTGCTTCTCAAGAGAGGTGGAAGTAGCCTGGAGCTAGATTTAGAGTCTCTGCACTCTAGCCCTTGCTGTGCCTAATTTGTGATATGACTTGATTTTAAATTAAATTAGACAGTTGAAATAGATACTTTCTCAAGATCTTGCAACTCTAGAAATTCATAGCTTTAAAATCAAGAAATGCAAATCTAACCCTCCACTTACCCTTAACTTAAAGCTAAGGCCTGAAACTCAAATGTCTACAGGGGTCAGTTTGGAAACTAAATGAATGACAAGCAGGTGGAGTTCACTGTGGCTTGGAAAACACATCAATTTCAACCTGTGGGGAAACTTCAGCTCTAGACAATGCCTCTGATAAGGGAGTGAGGGCCATGGTGGCTAGATGCTGAAAGTTGGCAAGCTTTTTACAAAAGAAGGTGAAATGTATTATTTTTACATAGTATCTTATTTATTATATGGTAATTATATTATATGGCAACTTATTTTGAATATATATATATATATATATAGCAATGCAATATTTTTTAAAAACAGAAAAAAATGTGCCATGTGGATGTGGTTTTTATGCTTCTAATTTGTCCCTGACTTAAAGCATCATTATGTCCATGTGTTTTGTTTGTTTGTTTGTTTGTTTTTGTCTAGATTTCAAATCACCAGAGTTTTTGTCCTTATTCATTGTCTTGTATATGCTGAAGTAATGTGCTGATTTTGAACAAATATTCTAGAATTTGCATGTGGATATTAGTTTTGTCCTCTTCCATTTAGTTGCTTTATAATAATAATTATGATTAACATCTGTTGAACATTTATATGGCCCAGAAACTGTTCCAAGTATGTATATATATTTTTTATTTAAAATTTGTTTATGTTTATTTATTTTTGAGAGAGACAGAGACAGAATGCTAGTGGGTTGGGGCAGAGAGAGAGGGAGGTACAGAATCTGAAGCAGGCTCCAGAGTCTGAGCTGTCAGCACAGAGCCTGACACGGGGCTCGAACTCACGAGCTGTGAGATCATGACCTGAGCCGAAGTCAGACGTTCAACCGACTGAGCCACCCAGGCACCCCCTAAGTATGTATATTTTTATTTCATCTTCAGCAAAACCATGTTAGGTAAACATTATCTTATTATTCAGTGTTTCAGTTAATCTTTGTTCTTTAACAAAGTACCCCAAAATTTAATGACTTAAAACAACAACAATTTATCATTTTTAATGATTCTGTGAACTGGTAATCTGGATGATTTCTTCTGCCCATGCCACCTGGGATTATTCATGTGGCCTGCCATCAGCTGATGGCTCAGCTGAGGCTGAAGGGTCCAAGATAGCCTCGCTCATTTATCTAGCTATTGGCTGTCAGCTAGGGTACCACATGTCTTCTCCACATGAACTCTCGTCCTTCAGTATGCTACACAGGTCATCTTTATAGCATGGTGTTCTGATTTCAAGAAGGTGAAAATAAGAGCTGCAAAGCCTCTTCACACCTAAGCCCAGAACTTGCATATGTTGCATCCATTATATTCTGTTGGTCTAAGCAATTCATAAAGCTAGCCCAGATTTAGTGTGGAGGGGGAGATTACACAAGGGCATGCATTTAGGAAGGCATATTCCATCTGAGGCCGTTTTGTAACAATCTACCATATACAGATACCTAAACTGAGGCATAGAAGATCTGAATAACTCACCTTAGATCAGACCATTTGTAAATAGCAGAATTAGGTTTTGAACCTTCTAGGCCTCTCATTTTTACTTCAGGCCAAAAATTGTATTTCCAGTAACATTGCTCTTTATCCAGTGTAACTTCCTTGAAGGGTAACATTTATTTATAGATATAAGTTTTTGTATCCTTGTTTTAAAAATTGCCCTGTAATTATTCTTGGAATGTCATTTACTTAAAAAGCTGCCCACAGGGAGTTTTAAACAACCACAATTAATATGTAATGTTCTGCACTTTGGTTTAAATGCCAAAAAAGATAGAAACTATGGATTCACATTTAGATCTTTGTTTTTGCCTTTATAGATAGAAAAGGTGCATTAAGTGATGTAGAATTGATTGCATCCATTCATTCCATGTAGAACAAGGTAAGGAAGGGGAAAAAATATGGTAGCTAATATATCCTCTATTCATAAAGAAAAAAAGATAAACTATAATTGTAGATAATTCTGAGAAATACACTATAAAAATGTTCTTAGCTTGTCTTTAATGGGGTTAGGTATGCATCTGAGACTTGAATGCATTATTAGAAATGATTTCTCCAAGCAAATAAAGATTTCATATCCTAGAAAATTAAGCTGTTGACCAGAATGTCAGATTAAACAGATGAAATATCATTTCTTAACATTCTAGGAAAAGTATTGGGATACTTAATGCAAATCAGAAGGACTGTGCATTGGTAAGGATGACTGTTGTCAAACTACAAAATTAAATATACAACACTTTATTAAGTGCTCAAAAGTTGATCTAAGTTTTCTTTATCAGCTGTTAAAAAATAACTAGTTTTGGGGTGTCTGGGTGGCTCAGTCGGTGGAGCATCCGACTTTGGTCAGGTCATGATCTCACAGCTCTTTAGCTCAAACCCCGCGTCAGGCTCTGTGTTGACAGCTCTGAGCCTGGAGCCTGCTTTGGTTTCTGTGTGTCCCTCTCTCTCTCTCTCTGCCCTCCCCCACTCGGGCTCTATCTCTCTCTCAAAAGTAAATATTAAAAAAAAATTTTTTTAAATAACTAGTTTCACTTTGATTGGTCATCATTATTTTCAGATTCTTCCTTTCTCCAAATATTTTCACATATTTTTGTGTGATTCTATTTAGATTCATATACAAGGGAACAAACCAAAGAGAGAGTTACAGTGAAATGGGCTTAATAGGAGCAAGAAAAAGTAGAAAACTTCTGGAGCTATGTGGAATTTTCAAGATCGGTGAGATATCAGTTTGCAATTTGAGTCAAACACACAATATTTATTCACTTCTTGGAAATAAGAAAGTTTGTGCTTCTAGGATAAAATATGGGGAAATTAAGAGCTTATGGATTCTCTTACCAGCGTTAGTAACAACAGTTTTGAGCTTGTCCAATAACTTTTGTTTACCCCAGTTTCTATTCTTTGTAATGGGTATAATGCATGAGCATCCCTTAGGGACAGAGGAGGATATTTTCGTTCTTCCATAGATTTAATATAGGCTCAAGTGACAGGTAAAGAACACTATAGGCCACATCATGGTGTTGCTCTGTTCCTAGATCTGTGTCAGGTCTATATTGGACAGGAATGGGTGGCAGTCAGATGGAGGTGAGGGGAGTGGCAATGGAATGGCTGAAACTGCAATTGTGGCTGGGTCCCCAGTATGAACAGAATAGGGTAACTAGGCCATTTTCCCTTATACTGTCTTATGAGTCTACTTCCTATGGAAAAGCCCAGATGCTTCTAGCCTATGAACATAACTTATAACTGAGACAGATGAATTTTCTTATAATAGCCAAAGCTAAACTGAACACCCATTTTTTTTTCTTGGAAACCATGATTCTGTGTGGATGTACTATTAGAGAAAACCTAAATGGACAAATATTTACACTCAATTTAAGAGACATGCTCACAGATTGTTTTTTGTTGGTCATTTTTACTTTATTTTATTTATTTATTTTTTAATGGTTTCAGGAGTAGAACTTAGTGATTCATCACTTAAATGTAACACCCAGTGCTCATCCCAACAAGTGCCCTCCTTACTGCCTATCACCCATTTAGCCCCATCCACCCACCAGCACCTCTCCAGCAGCCTTCATTTTATTCTCTGTATTTAAGAGTCTCTTATGGTTTTCCTCTTTCACTCTTTTTATCTTATTTTTGCTTCTCTTTCCCTGTGTTCATCTGTTTTATTTCTTAAATTCCACATATGAGTGAAACCATATGATATTTATCTTTCTCTGACTGACTTATTTCACTTAGCAAATATATTCTAGTTCCATCCATGTTGTTGTAAATGGCAAGATTTCATTCTTTTTGATTGCTGTGTAATATATGTACCATACCTTCTTTATCCATTTGTCATCCAATGGACCTTTCCATACTTTGGCAATTATCAACAGTCCTGCTATGAACATTGGGGTGCATGTGCCCCTTTGAATCAGCATTTTTGTATCCTTTGGATAAATACCTAATAGTGCAATTGCTGGGTCATAGGGTAGTTCTATTTTTAATTTTTTGAGGAACCTCCACACTGTTTTCTGGAGTGGCTGCATCAGTTTGCATTCCCACCAGCAGTGCAAAAGAGATCTTCTTTCTCCACATCCTTGCCAACGTCTGTTGTTGCCTGAGTTGTTAATGTTAGCCATTCTGAAAGGTGTGAGGTGGTATGTCATTGTGGTTTTGATTTGTATCTCCCTGATGATGAATGTTGTCAAGCATCTTTTCATGTGTCTGTTAGCCATCTGGATGTCTTCTTTGGGAAAGTGTGTGTTCATGTTTTGTGCCCATTTCTTCACTGGATTATGTGTTTTTTGGGTGTTGAGTTTGATAAATTCTTCATAGATTTTGGATATTAACTTAAAAAAATTTTTTTTAACACTTATTTATTTTTGAGACAGAGAGAGAGAGAGCATGAACAGGGGAGGATCAGAGAAAGGGAGACACAGAATCCGAAACAGGCTCCAGGCTCCGACCTGTCAGCACAGAGCCCGACGTGGGGCTCAAACCCACGGACCATGAGATGATGACCTGAGCCAAGTCCGATGCTTAACCGACTGAGCCACCAAGGCGCCCTTTGGATATTAACTCTTTATCTGATATGTCAATTGCAAATATATTCTCCCATTCTATCGGTTGCCTTTATTTTTGTTGACTGTTTCCTTCGCTGTGCAGAAGCTTTTTATCTTGATGAGGTCCCAATAGTTCACTTTTACTTTTGTTTCCTTTCCCTCAGGATGCTCAAGAATTTTGAGGGAAACTGGTGTAGATGCTTCAACAATTAAAGAATATCATGAAAACACTAGTAATCTTGAAACTAGATATTAATTATTCATTTATTCAACAAATACTTATTAAACAATTATTACTTTTGGATATTATAGTTAACATTGGAGATAGAGTCTTGCACAAAATAGGACATAGTCTGTGTTCATGGAGCTTGTATATGAGATGCTGCTAGCTTCAAAAGGAGAAACCTAACCTTTGCCAACATCAGTTGAGTGAAAACCATCACCAGGATCTAGAGAACACTGTCTCCACATAATGTGATTCTAAAGTACACAATAATAAATGCAGCAGTATATATACAGAGAATACTTTTGTTTTATGTAACAGGGACATGCACTACAGTTTATTACAGCCTCCATGCAAATAGTTTTTGCAGAGATATTTCAAAGGGCCAGATTTAGGAGTAAAATAGAAAAGCAGCTGTATTTATTTGCATATATTTACATGAACACTGCACATTCTTCATTGGAAATTAGAATTTTAAAAAGTTACCTCAAAAATGTAATTTCAAAGTTTTCTTTTCTCAATACCTTCATATAAACCTATTTATGGTTTTTCAAGCATCCATATGAGAGGTTTGGAATACATATTTAGAAGCATTTTTTTCACTAACCACATTAAAAAGATAAAACATTTACCTTTCATAATGTCATAGATGTGCACATCTGCTGAAATTTGAGCCCAGGGAAAGGGATAGCCAGGGCAATGACAGAGTGGCTAGAGCTGGGAAATGAAGAAAGACAAAATTAGTGAGTCCCACATCCTCTTCTCCTCTAATTCAGAGCCAGAGTTGTGGTTCCACCTGTAAGCCCCTTCATATCAAGAAAGATTGGCAAGACTTCCATATATTTTAAGAGAGTTCAGGCTTTCACTGAAATTTCATTTCTATGTCTGTTTTCCAATCATGGTTGTTGTAATAATTAACAGCAATAATAATAATAGCTATTACATGTTATTTCCTTGATGGCTGCCAGTGACTTGTTAAATGCCTTTGTCATTTTATTTAGTTGATAGGGAAAAAACCTATGAGGTAGGTGGTATAATTATTTCATTTTCAGGTAAAGAAACTGACATTCACAGAAGTGACATGAACAAAGACACAGGGTTAATAAGTCGGCTAGCCAAGATTTAAATTAGATCTGTCTGATTCCAAACATTGGCATGTTTACCTCTACTTACCTTGTTAAGAAAAACCATAAGGCAATAATTAGAATAATCATGCATATGAAAAAAGCAAACGCAAACCATTTAGATAGGAGTAGAGATGGTGTTAATACATATGTGAAGTATCTATATAAAAATGATTATACATTCTTTATATAAATCATGCACACAGAAATATAGATAGCAAAACAGATTTTCTTTTAATTCTCACCCTCTGTATTGAAAGCAGCTAAAAAAAACAAAAACCCAAAACACAGCAAAAGCTCAGTGATCAGCCAAGAAGTACTGGATAGGTAAATAGGTCTGGAATATTAAATCATCCTGTCAGCCCCTTTCACATTGGCTGTTCAATATCATGATGAAGCATTCCTGTGTTTAAACTAATAGTTTCAAAACTTCTTGGTACCAACCTGATTAATTCATAAAAGAATCATAAAATCTACACGTTAAAAAAAGAGGATGAAAATAAAAACTGCAAACTCTGGACGATTGCATTACAACTTGATTTTTAGCTCTTCAAATAATTTTACTTAGAAAATGACAGTTTTCATAATTCAGGAACTGGTTGATTTGCTTGCACGTTATGCTTAAGCTTACCAAAAATATGTGCTTAAATTCTTAAAAAAATGAACACAAATCACCAGATTGAGAAGAGGCCTGACTGTCCTAAAAGACCAAACCAAAACAAACAAAAAAAGAGGAAAAAAAAAAACCCACTGCTTTTACATCTCCTTCCAGTGCTCCAAAACCTACGCTTACCTTCTCTATCAATTCAGAAACTTGACTCCAAGTTCCTCTACAGTCTGATTTCACTTTACATGCCTCACTTTATTTCCCTTCAGTCAAGCCAGCATCTTAACTCTGAAGCTGTGTCTGTATACACATCTAATCCCTGCTTCACATCATTGCTTATGTTATAACACACAATGTGTCTGTTTATATGCCATGTCTTTTCTCCTCCTCTTTACCTACTGCACATTCTGTTTAAGCCTTACCTGCCTCACAAGACACATTTTGAAGAGTTCTATTACCCTTATAACCTATTACATTTAGAATCATTACCACAAAGCATATTGTATTGAATGTGTGTGTTAGAGAGAGAGAGAGAGAGAGTGTGTGTGTGTGCGTGCGCGCACTTTTTATTTGGAGGGCACTTTGGCAATATAAAAGTGAAAATATGCAAATCCTTTAATCCCCAGTAATACACACACATATAAATAAATTCTTAACTTTTGTATTTACATATGTACATGTAATAATATACAATATATGATACATGCATATTCATAATGCAAAAACTTCAAAAATAACCTTAAGAGTTACTTACCTCGTTTGGAGACTGGATAAATGTTAACTTCCGTATAGGGAGGTAGGTATATAGATGAAGTTGGAAAATATTAATAACTGATATTTACTATAAACACAATGACAACTTCTTTGTGTTTTTTTCTTTAGTTCTCACAAAAACTTTACTATAGTAAGTGTTATTATCATGCCCTTTTACAGATGAAATGTGGATATATGTTTACATCTGCATACGTGAATTAGAAGGACACACCAGATGTTAAGAGTGGTTGCCCATGGGGAGTGTGATTAATATTGAGGGAGACTTGGTTTTCACTATGTGCCCTTCTATACTGGTTTTTAAAAATATACTTATATTTTTAAATGCATAATAATAACAGAGGAAAACATCTGTTGAGTTTTTCCTTCTAGCTGGACTGTGAACCCTTTTTAGGAAGGAGCCTTGCTGTATCAAATTGTATTGATATATTCAGTGATGTTCTGCTGGAGCACATATTTTCATTGCAGACAAAATAAAAACACAGATGCAGTTTTCATAAATATAAATTCTTAGAAACAGCAAACTCTGCTTTTTTATTCGGGGATATAATATTTTACTTATTTCATATTTGCAGTGTCATAAAATAAATCAAATGCTTTTTAACAACCATAAAGGAACTTCTGAGAATTTGTTCAAGGTAGATACTTTGTGAGAATATAATATCCTTTGAAGTGATTCTGAAGTGAATTGTTCAATTTTTTTTAAGAATTTGAAAAGCATTATAATATACATTTATATGTTTAAACTTGTAGAAATTTTTACCTACTTATACCTTTATATTAAAGTATCAATTAGTTGCTTGTATAAGAGCCATTTAGAAAACCAAAACTCATGTAAAGTAATTCAGTATAATAATAATAATAATCTACTATGGAATATTAAGGTGTTGGAAGGCCTAGGGACCCGCCATGGGAAGACAAGATTACCTGCCTTAGGAAGTTACCACTATTTCTAAGTTCAGGGTTCAAAAGCAGGAGCTCAGGAGCTGGGGACACTAAGCTGAAGCTAGAACCTTGGATCCCAGCTGTCTCGGAAGAACTAGAGCCACGGAGAATACCAGCTGGCAGAGATGATACCAAAGTAGAAAGAGAAGGAAATACCTTGGTTTCGCTTTTCTGCCTGCCAACTCTGTGCCATTGCCTCTCATTGGCTGAAATGGGCCAGGAGTCAATTTGCAAGGGATCTTGGGAAATGTAGTTTACAGAGGTCAGCCCGCCCCCAGTATGCAAAGGAGAGAGGAGAATGATTTGGGGAAAAAACATGCAAATAAACTACATTGTTTTGAAAACTTACCATGATACACAGTAGCACCTCCCACTTCTCCTTTCCTCTTAGCGCCTTTCTTACAGAGGCACTTTTCCTCTTTTAGCCATTTCTTCTGTAGTTTTATTCATAGTTCTAAATAAAAGTCTGCATTGCTACATGGTAATTTTTTAAGTTGATGTATTATATATTGGTTGTCGATGATGGTGGATAAAGATTTAGTTCTCTTATTTGCTCCTCCCTCATTCTTGCAATAGAATTGTTGCAATAGAATTATAGCATTTTAAAATGTAAATCAGCAAGCAGTGTTCACAACCTCATATGATGTACATATTGGTCACTGCTAAACCAAGTATCATGTTAACTTTTCTCATCTTGGATAAGTGTTTGGAAGAATAATCACTGTTCTTTTACTTCATAATTCCTCGTATTTTAAAATATTTTTTCTCATAGTCTTAATTCTTCTCTATTACCCTAAAGTATCATCTACCTTTTTTTTTAAAGTTTATTTATTTATTTTGAGAGAGACAGGAACAGCGTGAGTAGGGAAGGGTCAGAAAGAGAGACAGAATCCCAAGCAGGCTCCACACTGTCAGCGCAGAGCCCTACATGGGGCACAAACTCGAAACCTGAGCCCAAACAGAGAGTCGGATGCTTAACCAGCTCAACCACCCAGGCGCCCCTCATCTACCTTTCTAGTTTTTATTTCATTCTGTTATGTTTTTTAGGAGAATTTCCTTTTGGAGCCTCCTTTCTCTTGCTCTGATCTGGTGACTGCTCTATAATTTAGCCTTGTGCTATCATCTGGGGCTTTGTGTCAGTAATTTCTTGCTTTGGATGCACTTTTCCTCTTTCTTATTACTTTGTTTTTCTGTGGTGTATTTGACAGGAATTCTCTTGCTCTCACTTACTTGCTTCTCACTGTCTTCTCTTTTCTCCTGTTTTCCATGTTAGTAAATTCCCTTTTTCCTCATTCATTTTCTTTTTCTCTATTTCAGGCATTTGTATTTCATAAGCACTTAATCTGTATCAAGCACTTAATCTGCATCCAACACTGAGTTAGCAAATAGGAACCATGCTATTTATTGGCCACTTTATAGCACACTAAATTTATTTCAAATAATTCTTTGGTGTAGGTCACTGAAATAAGCCAATGTTCCAAATCTCTTTCACATTTGATCCAATTATCTTTAACAGTCCCTACTGCATATTTTCTCACAGGTATGGATAAATTGCTTTATACGGGTAATATTTTGAATTTTGGAGCACTTAAAAATTTTCTTAATTTATAAAAATACCTGTTATGAGCCTCAGTGCTCATAAGAACCTATTCTGAAATTACACATATTTGACAAACAAACAGTGTCATTCTAAGTACCTTCCTCAAGAACAGATGTATTCACTGGTAGAGTCAGGAAACCCGGAAATCTTCTTTCTCACCTGTATCCTATAGGCTCCTTATCTGTGGTTTCGCTTTCCACAGGTTCTGTTACCAGAGGTCAACCTTGGTTGGAAGTAGCAGACCCAGTTTCTGACAAATCATCAGGTGAATAGTAGCCTAGGGCTGCATCACACGTTGGAGTCCTACACCTTACTTCCTCTCCTCAGGTCAGCATTTAATCATCTCACAGCATCACAGGAAGAAAGGTGAGTATGAGACAATGCTGGATAATATTTTGAGAGTGATACCACATTCACACAACTTTTATCACAGTATATTGTTATAATTGTTGTATTTTATTCTTGTTGTTAATCTCTTACTGTGCCTTACCTATAAATTAAACTTTCTCATAGATATGTATGTACAGGAAAAAACAGTGTACATAGGGTTTGGTACTGTGTGTGGTTTCAGGCATCCCTTGGGGGTCTGGGAATGTATCCTCTGAGGTAAGTGGCGGGGGGGGAATGACTAGAATACTGTTTGACTATGTGCTCCATGAACTAGTAGTATAAGGTTAACCAAATACGAGGTGTCGCTCCTTGGCTGTAACAATCATTAAGGAAATGATTGAACCAACCTTTATTTATATCCAGTTTCTCTACTTCTTTATCTGGTTTCAGTCTGAGGGCTGGATGTGGCAAAACACAGCATGTTTGAATTGTATGGGAGACTTTTTTTTTTTCCGAATGATTTCAGAGGAGTGTGTGTGCATGTGTGCATGTTCTAGTGCAGCCAAGGGGGCAAGGGTGTTGAGGGTGGAGGTGTTGTTGAGTTGCCAGATGAGCCCATGGAATTTCCTTACCTAAAAATGGTTTAAGATTAGAATATTTCCCTGCTTAAGGAGTTAAGTTTTTCTTCATTAATGTTAGAGAAACCAATTTATATTAAATAATTTCAGATATACACACCCATCTTAATACTTAATCTGTTTTAGTATTGCTGACCTATAGGTCTTCAGAATAAATTTGTGGGATCACATGTTCATTAAAATGATTTCTTTTACTCGTTAATTTTTATTGTTCTTTAAAGAGCCAAATTAACAATAAAATTAACAGGATAACACAATACCATTTGTGAGGCAATGCAGTACATTAGAAATAGCACTCAATTGAAGATTAAGCAATTAGACTCAAGTCCCATGTCTGTTACTCATTTGTTTTTTGGCCCTTGCAAGACACTTGCTTTCTGCTATGTTATTTATCACCCACAAGAGGAGGTGAATGAATGAAGTAGAATCTAAAGATCCCAAAAGTAATTCTCTGATTTCTAATTTTTTTAAAATTAGGTTTATAAGTGCTAGACCAGTTCAGAGACATTCATGGACATAACTATCAAACACCCATTAATACACACAGACACACACTGATACACATTTGAATGATTTTATAGTTTCAGGTAAGTGAAAAGTGTAGATGATTATTTGTTACCATATATATTTTATTTTATATAAAAATATTATATCTTTTTTACTGTCTCTATTTCTGTCTGTCTCTCTATCTCTTTCTCTCTCTCTTTGTCTATACACAGAATGGCCAAACAAATTAGCCAAAGTACAGCCTTTTGAATTCTAACAAATAGATAAGGGGTTAAATCTCCCTTGCTCCATTGCCCTAAGAAAAGGGGTTCTATATATAGAGAGCTATTATTCCTAGCTTTGCTTAGGATGAAAAAAATAGTACTTTATGTTTTTAAGTAAATGAATGTGGAATAAATGTATATAAAGGTCCCTGGTGTATTTATTGCTGTATGTCAGATGAACTGAAAACTTTTCAACATACGGAAGAATTACTCAAGATCTCATTTAACTAAAGGTTTCTGTTTTATTTCCTTTGTGTACATGTTTGGGTATACGATGTGTGTGTGTGTGTGTGTGTGTGTGTGTGTGTGTGTGTGTATTAATTTAATAATACAATTAATGTATTCTGTATTATATAATTACATACATAGTTGTATATACATCAAATATTTAATATGATTTATTTATTTTTACTTTAAAAAATTATTCTCTTGCAAGTCATGCAGTTATTGCCTTTGTAGAAGTTGATATAATGTACTTTGTTACACTGACAAATACCATCTTTCATGATAGGGCTAACAGTACAGCCACATCAAAAGATAAAATAAGAACATTTAGTTGGTATAATGATCTGCATAATATGAAACCAACATTTTTATTCTGAAGTGGCCATGCTTTATTATGCAGGCTTTATTTTGACATAAACATTTTTTAACACTCTTACAGGCAAGAATTAAAGATAGGAAAAGGGGTCAAAAAGGACATAAATTAGGATCAGTGCCCCTAATTTGGTCTACTCCCAGTGGTTCATGTGGAATAATCAGAGGTAAAAAACAAAACAAAAACAAAAACAAAACAGAATTTAGTGGAAAGCTCTGAACTCCTATGTACAGAACAAGATAAGATTCCCTATAGATCTCTCAAATTTAAATCATTTTGATAGAACCATTTGACTTCAACATCAAATAAGATGCATTCATGAACACTATTTGTTCAGCTTGCTTCCAATCTACTTCTTATTATAGCTTTACTAGCCTTAAGTATACACAATTAAGAGCTTTAAGCAATGACAGGATAAATTGTCATGCTTTTTAAATGCCTTATTTATTTGCATTTGAAGATCTTAAAATTAGACATGTTAAAATATGGTGTGCTTCTTGAGTTTTTATGGTAACTAGAGGTATAATTGAAGTAATTTGCTGTGAAATATTTAAAAATCATAGCAAATAGGGGCGCCTGGGTGGCGCAGTCGGTTGAGCGTCCGACTTCAGCTCAGGTCACGATCTCGCGGTCCGTGAGTTTGAGCCCCGCGTCAGGCTCTGGGCTGATGGCTCAGAGCCTGGAGCCTGTTTCCGATTCTGTGTCTCCCTCTCTCTCTGTTCCAAAAATAAATAAACGTTGAAAAAAAATTAAAAAAAAATCATAGCAAATATATTTTCTTTAAAACCACTAGTTCTACATAATATTATATAATCATTCTTTAGTTTTATTTCCTTTTCTGGTATTTTGTTATGGTCCTGTCTTATATAATATGAATAGAAGATTGACTTTTTACAAACAGTTAATTTCATTGCAAGTACTTCTTGGGGCACCTGGGTGGCTCAGTTGGTTAAGTGTCCAACTTTTGATCTCAGCTCAGGTCCTGATCTCAGGGTTGTGAGTCAAGCCCTGTGTTGGGCTCTACACCCAGTGTGGAAAAAGAAAATACTTCCTGATAAAATAAACTACATGTGTACTCCTAAAAATAGCATCTTAATAATTTTTTTCTAGTCATAACATCTCAATACTCTACTACTTTAAGATTTTTTGGTAAATATTTTGTACTTAGACTAAAACTTAACCTTTGCTAATAAATGTAGGCTAAAAGTCAAAATCCTAAAGATATTAGAAGCACAGAATTTGGCCAAATAGAAGTTTTAATTCTACCAGCAGGACCTTAGTTTTGTGTTGTTCTAGTTTGAACTAAGTGTCAGTTTCCAAAGAAAGCCAGAAAGATAAGTTGATCACTTACTCAATAGTTTTACTCATTATTTGTGGAAAGGATCTCTGTATCCAAGTATTTCCTTTTTGAAAAAAAATGTTTATTTATTTTTGAGAGGGAGAGAGAGAGACAGTACTAGAGAGAGAGGGAGACAGAAGATGTGGGGCTCAAACTCACAAACCATGGGATCATGACCTGAGCCAAAGTCGGTAGCTTAACCGATTGAGTCCCCCAGATACCCCTTGTACCTACGTATTTCACAGGAAGAAGGAGGAGAAGAAATCAAATTATTGAAAGAGAACTTGGAAAATGTAATACAATGAAGATTTTCTCAGAGAAAAATGTGGGTGAAGTAAGAGACACTAGGGTTAAAAAAACAAGTGATAGATGTGCAGGAAAGAATGTAAACTTTGGGTCTGAGAAATTATTGATATAATATGAGAAATTTATAAGGAAGAACAATGAAAATTGCTTTATATGAAGTAAGTTTCATATTCAGTTGGACAATCATGGAGGAACACGTGCTTCACCTTGCAGACTTCGGAAGGTCCTGACTCCAAGCGGTCTGACAGGACGCACACACCGTCTCCACTTGAGACTTGCTTTTACTACCGTATATTTCATCCTTGCCTCCCAAGTTATTACCATGATAATTGTTGAATTTCTCATTACAGAAAGCCAGGCTTTCATAAATATTATATGAGGCTATTATTGGCAGGCACAGTGTCAGTTTTTTAAGAAATATGGAAATTCTGTAATTTGAGGTGATTCATTATTTATCTTTTTTATAATTTTAATGAATACAAGTGTCTCTTATTCATTAAAAATAGAACAACAAAAATATCCATCTACCCATTATCCTCTTGATTGATCTGCCTCATTAAGCTAAAGATCCAGGCAGAGCACCTGAAAGCACCTTAATTCTTCTTCAAAGATCATCATCACACTGAAATTATTTGCTTCTGGAGATCATTAATTTCATTTTATGGATGTGAGGATTTTTTTTTTCTGGATTGAGGTAGATTAACATTCCTTTTCACTCACCCCATTCAAGGAATTCTTAGCAATAAAGCAGAACGAAATGGCACATGTGAAACATCATTCATTTCATCTTTGGGGAAAAATCGTTCTAAGGAAAGTCTGGAGAGTAAGCCGAGAGTGGTTTTTTGATCTCATTGTAGGAATGATGGCTGAGGTATTTTGTTTTATTTGACAGGAAATACATGGCTATGTATGTTACTTGTGCATACCAAGAGGTATATAATGATCACATAATTACTCATTATTATTTAAATGCCGGAAACTCCTGGGATTGATACCTGTGCACCTGTATCACCTTTTAAGGAGCCTCTGGGCCTCTATCTACAATGTTTGCCGCTTGGTGCTTGTTAGAATGACCAGTCACTCCTAACTAAATTCAAATCAGTCTCCATGGACTGGTGTTTTGAGGGTTAGCAAAGAAAGACATCTAAAGATGGCTTGGTGATAGGAAAAGATTTCATGTTATTGTAAAGAAAATGCACAACTTTTAAAGATGTATTCTTTCAGTTCTCACTTCTATAATTTTTTTTAAGTGACTGTATGTATCAAATTAAGGCAATTGCTTTCCCTCAAAATTATCCTTCAGATGAGAGGATGTGTTCTTAAGAAGTTTCTCATATAATATGTCTCAATCATTTTGTTTTGAACAACAAAGTTCAGATTTGCTTGAAATGATTTCAAACTGTGCCAAATTTTTATGTTTTTTAAAAAATCTAATCGTATGGGTTAAAAAAAAGGGAAAGAAATGTGAAACAGATTTTATAATTATTCCTAGGGTTGAGGTCTTACAATTGTGAGTGTTGGATATGGTTGTAAATGAGTCTTTTGACAATCACTTGAAAATCATTTGCAGAAAGAAAGACTCGTTTGCGTATGGATCCTTCGGTTCCTTAGAATTTAGAACAAAGTGTTAAACCCAAATAGGTTTAGGACCATCTTCACAGAGAGTGGTGCTTATATTTGGCATCTCCTCTCTTCAGTCTCATTTTACACATAAGTATCAGGACACTTTTCTTGTCTTATGTTCCTATCCCTGCACACACCATTTTCTTTTAAATCTTCCTTGTATTTTAAAACACTTAGAAGTAAAAAACTACATGCTGTGGAAAAGATTCAGTAATACCTCTAACATCACTGTAATGGTGGTGATGATAATGCTATCTAAGGTATATGTGAAGAGTCTCAATGAGAGTGGAAAAGAACATTTCAGAAAGACTCTTCTGTTTTCTGAAGACATGTTGTCCAGTTTGGTAGCCACTAGCCTCATGAGCCAATTTAAATTTAAATGAATGAAAATTAATTTTTTTCTGAAAATAAATGTATATTTAAATGTATACATAATGTTTTCTGAAGCCATGTTTGTCCAGTTTTGTAGCCACTAGCCTCATGAGCTAATTTAAATTTAAATTAATGAAAATTAAATGTAAACATTCAGTTCCTTAGTTGTACTGGTCCCATTTCAAATACCCAATAGCCACATGTGGCCAGTGTGTACCATATTAGATAGAGCAGATATAGAGCAATTCCATCGATGCAGAAAGTTCTGTTGGATGACACTGTACCAGAGAATAATTTTAAATGTCTGGATAATTAAAATAATATTATAAATAGATATTTCACTAATACATTTATATGCCTATATTTCAAGCTCAAATGTTCAAAACATTTTGGAATAAAATGGGAGAATTATCTTACCTTTGAGGTTATTTTATATTTGGGCACACATAGTAATGTATTTAAAATATAAATTGTGTTTATTTTATTAAAAGTCAATGCCTTAAATGCTCCATGCAGTTTGTTAATTTGGAGACAAAGCTAATATTGACACCAAATTTTGAAAAGCAAGTGTTAAAGTCACTGAGTCTAAGATAGTGAATATAGGATTTCATATTTAATAAAAGTTTTACCACTTTCATAATCCTTGATTTCATTTTATCATGACATTTACTGCTATAGGCTTCTGTTTTACAAAAGGGCCCAAGGGTACCAAATAACATGTTATATGAAAATGTAATATAGAATAGTAAAATTTCTGTTTAAGGAAGAGTGAGAATTGTATTGCCTTTAAGATATTTTCTCCCTGGACCCAATAAGCAATTCTTGTAGGAATAGAGGCCTCCCCGACCAGTGGATATAAAGCTGAGTCTTAATGGAATTTAGAAAAAATATATAGAAGACTAGTTTCTAAATTTAAATCATAAACCTGCCTAGTATTCTAGTCAGAAGTTCAGAGTTGTTTTTGCTTGTTTGTTTGGTTGGTTTTTGCAAGTAAATTTCTTTGGTTGTATGGTTTCCTGAAGGAATATTAGCAAAAGGCTTTTGCTGGCATTACATTTGGCTTTAATATTTATGTGAGGAAATAAAATGATTAACTTCTCAGGGTTCTCACCATCTCCTTCTGCATTCCTTAGCTCCAGTTCTCTCTCCTAGTTTCTGAATTTAGAAGGGAGAACATTTTTCCAGTGGAAGTCTTTAGAGATGAGCAGTCTTCACTGTGGAAGTCTTGTGCACCTGCTCCCCAGGGTGCTGCCCAGAGATGTAAAGGGGAAGCCGGGGAGGAAGTAGCATCTCAAGAAACATAGTGTAGGTGCAAGGAGGGTGTTTTGAAGGAGGAGCATTCATCCATCCAATATTAACTGAGCCCCAACTGTTTTACTAGGTACTCTGTAGGGGCTCCACCTAAAACAACCAGCTAACAGATAGGTTTCTGTGACTCCGCAGAGTTAATTTGTCAAGCAAAGGCAAGATGGGCAAAGGAGGAGATAATCCAATAACTTAGGGAATGAAGATAGCATTGCTTTTGATGCCCATGACTTCAAAAGGAGTTAATGAGGAAAGGCAAACACCAAAAACAAACAAAAATCTTAGCCATCTTTTCTTGATCCTCTTTTAAGGACTGAGCACCTTTCATGCATTATCTTATTTAGTTCTTACTGCAACCTTATGAGGACTGTGTTATTTTCAGGTAGCAATAGTCTGGTAGCAAGGCTACATTTCAGGTAGCAAGGAAACCTTGGCTTCCTTAGCCAAGGTGTAAGGAAGTTAGGTAATTACCTGAAAATCACATAACTGGTGAGGTTTTTTTTCTTTTTTCTTTTTTTTTTTTTTAATGAGAAAACTTTGAATTTGTCTAAGAGAGATTCTTTGGAAATTTGCGTATAGGCTCCTAGTGACAAAATTATGGAGATTTTTAGAGGAGGCAAGTAATTATATGAGAGAAATCAGAAGATTCAAGAGAAGATTATACCTCGTGGAATTCAGACATTATTCATAGTGAGAAATAGCTGGTGTTGATAGCAAATGGGGTTTGTGTTTGTTTATTTTTTTGCAAATGAGGAAAGCCAGATTTATGTGTATATATACACACACACAAGAAAAGGACTTAGAGAAACATAAAATGTTAAAGACTAGAGAAAAGGTGAAGAGATGGGGGGGAATAAGGCTGATCAGAGCTAAGATGAGATAGAAACTAGGGTGCAAAGTGGAAGATAAAGGATCTGGATCTTGATGGACTGTATCCTTCAAGAAGTAAGGTGATCACTCAAGGAATGAGGAGGAATCAAAGAAATGAAGGTATTCTTCAGGGAGTTAGCCCTTTTCCAGTATTCATGCAGGCCAGTATTTCTAACCTGATAGAACCTGATACAAGGCAGAATAGTGGCACCACATCAATGGACCTGAAGAGAAAATGGAAGATATCCATGGGTAGGGGGTGACATCCTGTGAAGTGAGGAAAGATGTGTGAATTGTTAAGCCTGTGCCTGAATAAGAGTTAGAAAGTAGCTTCAGAAAGAGAATTTATTTCTTCAACTCTGCACACATTATTTGAAAAGCAGTTAAAAAATAATATAATAAATGACAGGGGCACCCGGGTGGCTCAGTTGGTTAAGCGTTCAATTCTTAGCTTTGGCCCAGGTCATGATCTCATGGTTCAGGAGTTTGAGCCCCTTGCTGGGCTCTGTGCTGATAAAGTGGAGCCTGTTTGAGATTCTGTCCCTCCCCTTCTCTCTCTGCCCTTCCCCTGCTCACTTGCTCTCTCTCAAAATAAATAAGCTTAAAAATTTTTTTTTTAATTAAAAAAATTTTTTAATGTTTATTTATTTTTGAGAGAGACAGAGACAGAATGTGAGTGGGTTAGGGGCAGAGAGAGAGGAAGACACAGAATCCGAAGCAGGCTCCAGGCTCCGAGCTGTCAGCACAGAGCTCGATGCAGGGCTCAAACTCATGAGCCATGAGATCATGACCTGAGCCAAAGTCGGATGCTCAACCAACTGAGCCACTCAGGCACTCCTAAGCTTAAATTTTTTTTTTTTAAATAATAATCAATGACTGATTGACCAAGACATTATTCTTTTCATTTGGGAAAATGATAATATGGTATTTCCTTAGTTATGTATGTGATGAATAAAGATCTTCTTTCACATTTTGGAAGACCCTTGTGTGAATTTAGTCTCAGAGTTGCAGCTTAACAAAAGGAGAGCTAGCTTCATGATAAAATCTTTTCCAATTCTTTGAAGATATAGGGAAACAGAGTTTTATGGATTGATTTATAATTGAACAAGTAAAAAATAGAGAAAACTAGAAGGGCAATACTAAATTCAAAATAATACGAAATCTTGCTACATAAGTTCCAAATATTATTTCTTTTGGCAAGTTGTTTCCCTTTCTCTGTTGTCTGTCTCAATTTTCTTCTTTTTTTGTATTTTTAAGATTTATGCTATCAGTTTCTATAAATGCTATAAACACAAGTATCAGTGCTGCCTAATATATGGTGATTACAAAACCAGTTTCATGGGAAATCAGAAGTTAATATTGATTCCCTTAAAGCAAAAACAACACATGATATCCCATAATAGAATACTTAATTTTTTAATCTACTTATCTTTATAAGATTTCCAGAGCAAGGTAGTAGAAAAGAGAAATGATCTCTATATCCTTGCTAAATAATGGGTATTCATTAAAATACATCAGTAATATTTTGGAAATTTTAAATTGACAATTTTTTTTATTTTTTCCAGTGTTAATCTTTATTGGATTTATATTTTTGGAAGTACACTATTTTTTGATCAAATAAGACAATAAGAAAAAAATCTGAACATAATAAAGGAGTAACACCCAGTGGTCTGGTGCCTTGGCAGTTCGATGGGTCTGATTATCCTGTTTTTAGGACAGTCAAAACTAGTTGGCCCAAGTGTGCTCAACTCTCACAGGTTTTCTATTCTGAGTCTTTATGGAGACCACAACTTCTTAAAAATAGTTAGGTCTATTTTGAACCTAAAAAAGGGTTTTAAAGCTTACTTCACCTGAACCAAACTCTCAGTTCCCTCACAAAGCAAACTCATTACTCAAGTCATCTTGAATACATCTCAGAATTTTCAGAGTTCTGGAAACAAAGGTAAACGCTGACCTTCGGGATTTGTATATTTAGGCCCCCAAGGTATAGAGTGCCAAAGTGCCCCAAAATGGGACCTGCACAGGGCTTTGGAGGCCAGATTGAGAATTTGTAACAAAATGGAGAGAGACAGTTAGTGTTTCCTACCCTTCTTTTTATATACTATGGCTTATTTTAATGTTCCAGGTGTTTAAGCCCCATTGATTGCAAGAACTTGTAAAAATGTGTCCTACTGGTTTTCAAAGCCATATATTATAGGGATTCCCTGTGCCTGGATTCCTGGTGTGGAGGTCTGTTTCTTTCCTGTCTCTGCTCTGGTGGTGTTCCTCCCTCCTGTGGACAGTGCTAGGGGTCCCCTTAGCTCCTGACCATGTCTTCACTATTCCTACCCTCTTTGATGTGGCTTCTTGTCTACATTTAGCTGTGGAGAGCCTCTTCTTCCAGTCTTCATGTTGTTTCACACTGATGTGGGTTGAATCTGTGGGAGAGATGAGCTTAGGGTCCTCCTACTCTGCCATCTTCCCTAGAAGTCCTGCTATGGCTTATTTTAGACTATGATATGTCTTAAATGTCACATACTGGACAGGACTTTAAGATTAATAATAAGTAACATTTGTTGAGCATTATATATGTTTTACCAGCACTATCTACTTAAATGCCACAATATTCCATGACACAGATACTATTATCATCCATATTAATGAGGAAATTGAGGTTTAGACAGGTTAAACTACTTGCTGATGAGATTATATAACTTGATATTCTTAAGTTACAGATGAGGACTCTGAGACTAAGAGATGAGAATTAATCTCTCTGCGGAAGACTGGATTGCTGTTAATTCTGCTCTCCTTCCCTCTGCCATGTGATTTTGCAGAACCATAGAGGGGGCAAAGTATATTTCTCTTTCCCGCTGATGTTGGGTCTGACACTATAACTTCATTCAGCCAACACAGTTTTAGCAGAAGAGTGAGAAGGGCATGTCATAATAGCTACTTCCTTCTCCCTTGACCCTTCCCCAGCTGGCCTGCAGACCCTGGGAACAGAAAAATCAATGTCTTTGTAGGCCATTGAGTTTGGAGTGGTTTGTTCAGCAACATCATTGCGGCAATAACTTAATACACCATCCTTGGCTAATTAACTTATTTTAGATAAATTAATGTTAATACTGAACAGAAGCCAAATGCAAACTAGAAAAATCTGAGTTATCAAGTAAGGAGGCAAAAAAGTAAACAAAACCAAGAACCTAAGGTCTTTTCAGTTAAAATCAGAGAAGTACTTTTTTTTTCATTGTAAAAACCACATGTAACCTATATTAAAGTCTGAATAATTGAAAAAAAGACTCAGAAATAACCACTCTTTTGAAATACTACTAGCACATACTTACTCATTTTATATATTATACTCCAAATGAACTCATAAATTTACCTAATAGTAATTACTTTGCATATGTAGTTTTATATCATGTGTTTCCACTTGTAATTATAAAGTCTTACCCTATTTCTATAGATCTTATAACTTTAGTTTTTAATGGATGCTACATTAAGTGAATTAATCATAATTTACAATTTGATTATTTCCTGAGAATATATTCTGTGCTTGTTCTGAACTAGAATTACTGATTAAAGAGTGTAGACTTTTTGCTCATGTTGCCAAATTGCTTTCCAAAATGGTTATAAAAATTGAGTGTCACCAGCAGTGTGTGAAAGTAATGCTACTTCACTGCTGTTATAATGTAAAAGTTTTCATATTTATTGAGTTTCAACACTTTCTTACATTTTATAGCCAATATTTACTTAAAAATGTGCTACCTCTTTTTTCAAGTTGCATGTTCACATCATTTTACCATTTAACCAATGAATTTCTTACTATTGTTTTTCTAAATTGCATGATTTTTTTAAACATTAAAAAACCCTTCTTTGCCATTATCCTCAGATCTATTGAAGCTTTTATGTGTCTATGAAAGACTATCTCAGGTGGAGATTTGGGGGAAGAAATCATAGGGTATTTGTACAGGCTGTCTCTAAAACACTTTATTTATTTATTTATTTATTTATTTATTTATTCAATCAATCATTCATTCATTCATATATTTATTTTTTTGGTGCAAAAAAAGTGATTTTATTAAAGCACAGGAACAGGACCCATGGGCAGAAAGAGCTGTCCTGGGATAATGAGGAGAGACTGATTATATATTTGGGAGTTGGAGAAGGTAAAGGCAAGGGGAAGTTTCCAGAGGGATTTTCATGTGCAAGAGAAGACTCACAGGATAATGGAGGCCAAGCTGTTGTCAAATACTTTAAATAGAGTTATCTTGGCTTATGGTGGGAGGTATGAAACTAATTTGATTTTTCCCCCAAATTGCAAAGTACTTAATTCAAATAGTGTTTATGAAATACACTTTATACTCTACATAGTTTCATGATGTCTCATTTGGCATATGCTAAATTGTTAACTAGATAATTCTCTCTTCCTAGGTTAACTCCTCTTTTCTATAGCTATTCTTGACTGAACTTTTTAAGAACAGAAAACATAAGTGGCACTTCCTTTTATTTCCCAGTGTTCTGCACAGGAGGCAGTCAGTAAATGTTTATTGTTGTTGACACTGGAGTAAAACATGGAGAAGAGGAAAATCTCTAATACTCCATTTGGTACTCCATGTCTGCTACCCTGACTTACATCAGCAGTACCGTAAGGCATTTTCTGCATTAAACAACAAGACGTTGGTTATATGATAACCTCTGAGATACAAATGAATCTTGGGGCACCTGGGTGGTTCAGTTGGTTAAGCGTTGGAGACTCTTGATTTTGGCTCCAGTCATGATCTCACAGTCATGAGATTGAGCCCTGAGTCGGGCTCTGGGCTGAGCGTGGAGCCTGCTTGGGATTCTCTCTCTCCCCCTCTCCTCTCTGTCCCTCCCCTGCTAGTGCATGTGCCTGTGCACTCTCTCTTTCAAAATAAATAAATACACATTTTAAATGAATCTCACAGGTGGTTCCAGGTGTTGAACATTGAGATTTACTTTGGGACTTCAGGATGTAATGGATAGGAAAGAACATGGTCATAGGATTTGGAAAAGATTCAGAGAAGCAGCCTCTGGAACAAAGAAGATAATTGGAGTTTTAGAAAAGACTGTGACAAAGAAGGAAAAAATAAAAATTGAAATCAGGAAGGTTGCTAAAGACCATGTTTTAGTTTCTTTGTATGTCAAAGAACATGAGTATTAAGGTAAAGCATTTTAAGATTCTGTTTTATTTTTCTAACTTTCTTATTTGCATTTTAAAAAATCTCTCTTTTCATGTAATATTTAGCAGTAAAAACCGTTTTAAACTCAAACTCTCTTAAAGACAGAATCAAAAAGAGAAGCACACTAAAATCCATTCTTGGTGTATCTGAAAGATGAAAGTCTGCGTGCTGGTAACAAACTGGGCCAGATAAACCAATCCCCAAAGCCTGGAGAAAAATTGCATGAGAAAGCTTCAGAGCCATCCCAGAGCAAAAGTGGCATGGTGGAGATGTGAGCTGGTGGGGAGATGGCTGTATGTTTAGGATTTGTTGGCTATTTCCCTTCCTTTATGTATGGCTCTCCATTCTATGTTCTTTTTCTTCTTTGCCCTCCAGCATTTCCTGCCTGGTGGGTGTGTTTACCTCTTGGATCTCTTTTCAATTTAATATATTTTGCTGAGTGATACCAAGTATATGCAAATGATCTCCAAATTTATGGCTCTGAGTTCTGCCCTTTAATTATCTTAAATATCCCACACCTTGCTTTGAGAGAACTTTTGTGTGTGCCCCACCAACAATTCAGACTGAGTATTTTCAAAGCCACGTTCATTATTCTTCACCATTCTTCATCAGCTACTTTTTCTATATTCCCTGTCTTAATTAATAACTTCAACAGCCATACAGTCACTCAAGCAAGAAATATTATAGCTTTCTCAATTCCCTTCTGCTTCATACCTCAAATTCAAAAGTTCATATTCCATATTCAGGCCAGTCTTACTCTTCGAAATGTCTCTGAATTCAGTCTTACAATGGCTCCCATTTTGATGACCCATTTAAAGTCTTACCTGGAGGAGTACAGCAAGTTTCTATTTTACTCATCTTTATCTTTTTGATATATGATCCATTCTCACTTGTACTGAACATATTTCTTTGCATTAAGGAGGGCAGTTGTTGGGATGAGCACTGGGTGTTGTATGTAAGCGATGAACCATAGGAATCTACCCCAAAAACCAAGAGCACACTTTACACACTGTATATTAGCCAATTTGACAATAAATTATATTAAAGAAATAAAATGAAAATCTGGTAGTGATTAATGTTGGCACTTTGTCTACTGTATAAAATCCAAGACATGGCGTCCACCTACTTTTCAACCTCATTACTTGCCACACACATTCATGCTTTCTAAACTTAAGCCATGCCAGGCTGTTTTCCTTTTCTAAATATGTTATGCTGAGTCAGTTTCCATTACTATATGAGTGGTTCCAATAAACTCATCAAGGCAGAATTAATCCTTCTCTCTTGTATTGTCCCATATCACATTCTCTTACAGTGAGTAGCACTCAGAGTTGTTTATACAATAGTAGTATTTGTCTGTGTAGCTTCAGAAACACACGCTAATTGAAGGCAGACCCACTGGGATCTCTCCATCCTTATACCCTCAGGTGCCTTCTCTAAAATGTATCACAGCAGTTTGCACATAGGAGGTGTACTGTGAATGTGCTTTATTGAATTGAATGTCGCCTTCTGTTTATCTAAAAGACTCCACTTGGAGCTCTAGCTCTCAGGTAGTCTCCTCTCCCGGATCTGAAACATCAAAACCCATGCGTATGCACATAGAAAATAACTCAAACAATACATAAAAAAATTCTTACCTGTGGTTACCTCTGGAGAGAAAGATTGGGTGGAGGGGTGCAGAGTTAAACTTAACTTTTTCACTTCACTGTTTTCTGTACCTTTTACAATATTATACTATTTATTTTATAAGATTAAAGTAAATGAAACTTCTCAGCCCCTGTCTCAAACCCAGTCATGCTTGTTTAAAGACTTGAATATACTTTAAACAAATCTGATGTTGACTCAAGAATATGTTTCAAGAGTGGAGAATTATAGAATCCTGCTGTCTGCCTTTTTTATTAATCAGAAAGTTTTATCATGTCAAATTTCTAAGGGAAAAACTGCCCTGAGAAGTGTTTAAAATTTCTTGAATGTGCATATTAAAACATTACTCCAGACTTTAAAACAAAAAGGTAAAATTGAATGTCTATAGCTTACCAATTGCTGTAACTTCTAAATATTTAAAAACATAACTGTTTGATTTATATGATTATAATTTGAATAACTTCTGTTTAAAAATTTTTTTCTTTATATCTCTCCATAAGGCTGAGAAAAAAACAATTGTTGTCAACATATTTAACCCAAGATACAGTGTGTCATTTGTGTCATAATTGTAGAAAAAGTCATTTAGGAATATCTATAATTAGTCTATCTATAATTGAAAATATATGAAGAGTAAGATCATAAAAGGAGTGTTACACACAATATTTTTAATGAGCCATAAACTTACCCTGTATGAAAGTGCTGGCTTTGGATGGGTCTTATACATAATTTGTAACTTCAGTGATAGGATCTTCCTACTTCCTTTTACCCTTCTATAATTAGAGATGTAGGAAACATAAATTATTCTTTTAATTTATTGTTCACGTTGAAGAATTACATGTCATGAAATCCCTTGGTATCTTACTATTTTACCAACAATGATTGTAAGATAAAGAAGATGGTTCTAAGAACAGCTTGAGCTCCTTCTCAGAAGTTGACACTAACCCCCTGAGAGCACATGTAGAAGGGAAGGAGCTGGCAAATTAGGAAATTACAGATAAAGCCTCAGTGCCTTCGCGAGGCATACAGCACTCAGCCTAACTAAGTAAATGCTACTTCCTTCCCCAGAAGACCCTGCACTATTTTAGGAACAGAAGATCAATTGTAGGATTTTTGTGAGGCTAAAAATTATTGGTAAGTCTGATTTCCTTGATATCCTAATTAAAGCAGAGTTTAGATTCTTGAAAGAAGATCATTTCATTTAACTCCTAACTGGGGAAAAAAATATTCTGGGCCCATTCCATCTTGTTATGCTTTATTTATTGTTCTGTACTTTTCATGTTTCTACATTTTTGCGTTGGTGCTCAGAATATGTCTTAATAAGTGCCTTTTGGAACTGAAATTTTTTGTGTTAAACTAGAATCTTTAGTGTAACCGTTTTAGATGACTACGTAATACTGGATGTCAGCATTACTTGTTTTGGTGACATGGTTTGCATCTGACTTAAAGCATGTGCATCAAAATGTTTATCACTACAAAGTAAGAAATAAGGGCCACTTTATTTTGAGTTAAGCAACAATAATAACCAGAGATTTAATCTGACAGGAATTTTCTTCACGGTGATTATTGCTTATTGTGATTTATCACATACACGTGTGATCTTAGCACAAAAACTTGACTTAAATGGCAGGTTTATATTTTCTTTTCCTCGCTTGCTAAAAGGGTATCAATCTCATGATTTTTGTTTTGTCTTTTTTTTTAATTGAGGTATAATTTATATACAGTCACCACAAACAAGATAGTGAACCTAACACTCTCATGGTTGTGAAATGAAAAGATATGTAACATTTTCTATAGTGCTTTCACTGTCACGGAGAGTATAGCACATTGTAAACAAGCAGGCAGTGTGGAGTAAAGCGTAATTGTAAACTGCCTCCAGGGTAAACTGCCTTCCACCCTCTCATCCCTGACCCCAAACCGGTACTCATCTCTACCTCACGTCTTCGAGGAGCTGTTCATCTCTCCAGTTCCTGAAGATACTGGTAGGCATTCTACTTACTGGGGTCTTTACACAATGTAGTACTTGGATAGAAGTAGTGGGCAAAAATTTGGAGTGAATTAGGAAAAATAAAAAACATGATTGACAATGGGAATCCAATAATATGTGTCGTCTGTTCTGATCACATTGTTTTCCTTAGGCAGAGACTCTGACAACTTAAGGACCAAAATGTATAGGTATTGTTTTGGTTACCTGCCTTTTTAAATTTTACTGTAATTACAAGGGAAAAGAATAAGGCAGATAAAGGAGTACAGCTACTTATATAGAAAATTCCGCTTATTAGGGGTTGTTTCATCATATTATTAGAGAATATATAACACATTGTTTTATATCATAAGTCGCAGGATGATGTAAAAAGAACTTAAGGAATCTGGAAATAGAAGACCTGCGTGTAAGTCATTTTTACTGTCTAGTGACTATGGACAAGTGACTTTTTTTTTTCCAGAGGTTCAACTCATTATGAAATGAAGTCGTTAGCTAGATCAGGGGTCAGCAGCTCTTTCTGTAAGGGCTAGTTTACTTTTGCTCTGTGGGCCCTGCAGTCTCAGTTGCAGCTCCTCAACTGGGCCACTGGAGTGTGAAAGCAGCCATAGACTACACTTAAATGAATGAGTGAATGAGCAAGGGAGTGGCTGTGTTATAATGAAATTTTATTTACAGAACCAGGCTGTGGGCAGCAGTTTGTTCACCCTTGAACTAGATAATTTCTAAAACTCTTTTCAAGTATAAATGCTGCTTATTGCATTAAGAATGTGCGTATTTTCTAAGCATCAGAAGTTGTCATAGAATTTTATTACTGAAAGACATCCCAAGAGCTGATTTAGTTCCTCTGTCTACTCAAGCAAGATTATACTTCCATCACCAATGAAGACAGTTATTCAACTACCTGATCTAGTAAAAACATAAATCTCCCTTTACATTCTTTTTTTTTGTAAACTGACTAGATAATAGATAATATATCCAGGGCTAGTGTAAGAATTTGGAAATCTCTTTAATGGCTTTAGGCTGAATATCTTGCCATTTTTAAAATTGACTTTACACATGATAGAAGATAGAAGAATGATAGATCTCTTTTGCATTATTCTTATAGCTTCAAACTCTATGAAACCATTCTTTCTCTTAATAGATCTAAACATTATAAAATTTTTCTTCCATACAAAGAAATTGTCATAAATGGAATTTGTTAGATATGGAATATAGATTTAATAGATGACGAATCATAGCTCCTCTGTGAGCTCTTCAAGTTTTTCACTCTGTTTATCTTTTTTATTTACATTATTTTGTGAGCTTTACAAACAAAACAAAAAGTACCCAAGACAACGTAGTAATCAGAGATTTCATGTAGTAAAAAGTACTGGAATAATCTAGTCTTAAAAAAACATTTATGATCATTGCGACTTCATAGTATAAAAATTCATTGATATAACTAACCTTAATTCAAAATAGATAGAAAAATGTGATAGAATTATAGGATGTATTACATCACCTAAAGTTAGCATTAAATTTTACTTCTCTAATTTCTGCCTCAATATACAAATAACTATTTAGCTTTGTAAATGAATTGATTTTCCTAAATTATATTTAGTGTTTATTAAATATATTTTACTCTGCTATTAATTGGGTAAATGCATACATAAAGCTGCGTTAAAATTCTAAAGAGACAATACTCCCTAAGATTAGTTTAAATTTCCTCCAAGGCCCACAAATATTTGTCCTAGCCAAGCAGAAACTGTAACCAAAAAAAAAAAGATATTGGAAGGCATTCCTGTTTTCATCTTCAAAAATCTTTTCTTCAAATGTTCTTTTTCTATTAAAGTTGAACTCAAAAATCATTAGCTTTCATTGCCTAACCTTATGAAGCTTTGTTCAAGTTAACAATAAATTCTATCAGGGCTGGAACAATGTCTATTTTATATACTCGTATATTTGTTAACATCTAGCAAAGTACCCCATACAAAGCAGATTGACTTGGCTTAATATAGCATCATCTTCATCACCCTCACCATCATCATCATCATCATCAAATCACTATCCTGCTTACTGTGCCATACATTGTGCCTGCCACTTAGATCATTTTATAATCACACAGAAGAACTACACTTTGGGTTTATGTTTATTTTCCTTCTTTATTCCAACTTTTAATTTTGTTCAGATTATTAAAATCTACAGTAAAGTAATTATCAGATCCAGGATTTGAACAAAAGTACTCTCACTGTCCTATTGCACTTTTCTAGCATGTTCCACATGTACCTGGCAGTACACTATAAACCCAGAGATATCTTAATTAGCTCTAAGGAAAAGTATCATTAAACTATTCGACCACTGTCTTATACTACACACAAAGATTAACACAAAATGGATTAAAGACTAGAATGTAAGACTTGAAACCATAAAAATCCTAGAAGCAAACATAGGTGGTAAGTTCTTTGTCATAGGTCTTAGAGATGATTTTTTTTAAATCTGACACCAAAAGCAAAGCAACAAAAGCAATAGTAAATCAGTGGCATTACATCATACCAACAAGCTTCTGCACAGCAAAAAGAAACCATCAATACAATAAAATACAATACAATACAACAAAACATCAATACAATATCTACTGGATGGGAGAAAATATTTGGAAATCAGATACCTGATAAGGGGCTAATGTCCAAAATATAGAAAGAACTCACACAACTCAATGGCAAAAAAACAAATGTCCCGGATTAAAAAATGAGCAGAGGATCTAAATAGACACTTTTCCAGAGAAGACATACAAATGGCCAACATGCATATGAAAAGATTCTCAACAGCACTAATCATCAGGGAAATGCAAATTAAAGCCATGATGAGATATCACCTCACACCTGTTAACATTGCTTTTATCAAAAAGACAAGAGTAACAAATGCTGAGGAGGATATGAAGAAAAGACAACCATTGTGCATTGCTGTTGGGAATGTAAATTGGTGCAGCTGTGAAAAACAGTTCTTTAAAAAGTTAAAAATAGAACTCTCATGTGATCCAGCCATTTGACTTCTGGGTATTTATTTAAAGAAAACAAAAACACTAACTTGAAAAGATATCTGCGTTCCCACATTCATTGCAGCATTATTTACAGTGGCTAAGATAAAAGAGAAATGGATGAAAAGGGTCAAAAGACATACTTACATACATAAATTAAATATATAAATAAATAGCCTTCTTGATATAATAATTAAAAAAAAGCTATGGTTCAAATTACCTAATACATATTTATATGGAACACAGATTTAGCAATCACATAGGGAAGTAGAGTGGTTGCCATAAATACATAATAAAATGTCTCATTCAATAACTTAAAATATTTGTATGTGTTTCAAAAAGTTATCTTCTTATAAAGATGGCAAAGTTATCCAAGTTAGTATTTCTTGGCATTAAAAAAATATCACAAAATAGATGAAATGTTATCCAATCCAGAGTGGTAAATAAAAAGTGTCCAACGAATTTGCCTCTCTGCACCTTAGGAATACAGTCTGGGTTTTTTCTGGACTCTGCCATGAATATCCCTTTCCAACTGTAGATTCAGCTCTCTTTTTATCATTTCCTGCACATACATCTGGGAAAGTATTTTACCGCAAAACTCATGTGAATTAAAATTCATTTTTAAAAAAAGATGGAAAGGAATGAAGCATGAAGCATCACGTAGGGAATTAGTAGTTATTTAATTGAGAGTAACACTATTGTCAAAATTGATGCAAGGTTTGTGAATCACATGACCTGCATGTTTTCACCTCTGAAAGAAAAGCTTCTTTCAACTGCAGGCTTTTCTCATTCATGAAAACTTTTATTTTGCAGACTCCTAAGTGTATTGTAAGAACTCTGTTTAAAAACAGATTACCTTAAAAGAAACAAGAATGGAAAGTGAGAGAATATATTGGAATAAGCATTCACTCATTTTGGCTAACTTGGCCTTGGTGGGGTCATTAGAGAACCATGAACCTGTTAAATACAATTTGCAAATGTTTTCAGTGCTAGTTTTGAGTCATATTGGGCTGAATTTTACGGGTGACCTAATGAGTAATGAACTATTAAAAAATAACTACTCTGATTTTGAAAGAGTTCCATCATTTCAAATTAATTTCAACAAGAGGATAAGGAAATTTCAGATATTCCAAATGTCCTTCATTAGGGAAATCAAGAATGGTTTTCTAAAATATGTTTGGTCTCCATTATAGGCAGAGATTCTGAAACTTTCCAAGGAGCTGTTGAAATTCAGTGATGAGTTTAGATCAGGTGGAATAGCAGAATGGTGTGCCTTTTCTGCCGAGATTTGCTTTAGGAAGTCAAATTCATATCTTCTGTACTAGACTATGTTCTGAAAATACAGTTTTAAGGGACAAAAGGACAGGAAAAAAGTAGAGGAAACCTAGTAGGTCTCTGTCTGATGCTAAATTTTATTACAGTGGTCTCCTCCTCTTTTGAATAATAGTAACAAGTATTACCTACCCAGTGCTTTGTTGTTTGCAAAATTTATTCACATTATTTATTTAAAAAAAGTAAGATCTCATTGTAATCAGTTTCTACTATTGATAAAGATTTTTCCATTAAAAGTTGCCTTTTTTTTTTCCTTGCTCCCTCATCTCCTCCATCCTGAACCAGAACTATTTATTGAAATCCCCGCTGTCACTTTTGTCATAAGTACACATTCCCTATTCTTCTCTATTGGTCTGTCTAACCAGTAGCCTATTCCACAACGAGCTAATTACTCTAACTTTATAATTACATCTGCTAATGTAAAATGTCCTTGATTCTGCTTGAATGCTTGCATTTCCATATGATTTCTGCAGTTTTCTTGTTAATTTATATACACACATATACATATTGCTAAGATGTAAAGTGGGATTTTGTGGAACGTACAGATGAGTTTTGAGAGAACTGACAAAACTGGGCAAAGCACTTAACTGGCACTTAGAGAAAAAGAATGTTCAAATGACCAATAAATGCATCAACACTTCATTACTCATCAGAGAAATTCAAATTAAAACCACTTGACATTTCACTGTATACTTAACCAGAATGTCTAAAATGAAAAATACAGACAGTATCAAGTGTTGGTAAGAATGTGGCACGACTAAAATTCTCAGACAGTATCACTTAGGAAGATCATCTAGCAATATGTATTAAAAATGGCCGTGCTCGCTTCGGCAGCACATATACTAAAATTGGAACGATACAGAGAAGATTAGCATGGCCCTTTGCGCAAGGATGACACGCAAATTCGTGAAGCATTCCATAAAAAAAAAAATGGCCATAGGTATGTCCCATAACCCAGTAATTTCACATCTAAAATACACCCAACAGAAAATATGTTCCCTCAGCATGTGTGTGTGTATTCGTAAATGAATGTTCACTGCAGTACTCTTATGTATTGGCCCAAAGTGAAAACTCCTGTAACCCTGAGCAAGATACCTCTCTGTGCTTTTTGTTTTTCATCTATAAAAGCAGGAAACATCATAGTGAATTATTATTTTTTAAATTTTTTAAATTTTTTAAATTTTATTTTTGAGAGAGACAGAGACAGATTGTGAGCAGGGGAGGGGCAGAGAGAGGCAGAAACAGAATCTGAAGTAGGCTCCAGACTCTGAGCTGGTAGCACAGAGCCCAACATGGGCTTGAACTCACGGACTGTGAGATCATGACCTGAGCTGAAGTCGGAGGCTTAATTGACTGAACCACCCAGGCATCCCTATTGTTGTTGTTGTTGTTGTTATTATTATTATTATCAGCATCAGCATCATTAGGGTGGCTTTGAGGATTAAGCAACTTAATGTGTCTATAGCACTTAGAACAGCTGTCCCTCGTGTATAATAAATAATATGTAAATATCTATTATTAAGATGAAACACATAACAACCGGAAAGATTCTAATATTTCAGCGTCTTAGGTTCCTTCTGTGGCTGAAGCACATTTTGCTTTTGTTCAGAACTATTTGGGTGAAAACTGACAAAGAAACATCCATGTTTGTACTGCTTGTGTCTTCATCAATCAAAGAACATTCATTAATTGTCTCTCCACTGTGTAAAGCATCACCATTATCAAGTCAGACAACAGCATTTATTACCTGTTCCCTGTGTGCAGTGCAGAAAGAAGTATTTATTAAACGTCCACTTTCACATTGTGTCCTGTTCTTTCTAAAGCTAGTCAAAAATCCCTTTTCTGAAATAAAATCATGATTTACAGCTTTATAAAAATAAAGTTACTGTGGCTTTGAATAGTAGGCTGCACAGTATGAATTCCTGTTCATAATTGATGGCAGACATACATTCTTCCTATTACTTAGCACTTAGAATGATGCCAGTTAGCAGCATTATATTGTCCATTTCTCACACGCTTAAGACTATAATATTGATCAGCTCAGTTAGTCTTCCATTCTCTGCGAACAGAAGGGCCCATGGGCAAAGACCTTCTTATTATAAGCTGGTATTCTACTTTATCATTTGAAGAACCATTCAGTTAAAATAGGTGCCGTGGTGGTTAAGGTGCAGACAAGCATGGAAGGAGACATGGCGGGGCAAAGGAAATTTCTGAAGGGCTCTTTTCAAGTGGTTCTGAATCTCAGTGTTTATTTCAGGTGGAGACCATGGCTGGAGGCCAAACAGGATTGTCTGTGACTTTGAGTTGAACCCATCCTTTATAAGTAGGATCTTGATAAAGTTTCTGGACACAAGCCAGAACACCTTGACTTCCGTTTAGGACTAGTAGATAAGCTGGAGTCCTCCCTGCTTACCTTCTTTGTTAGCAAGATGTGAAACCAGTGAGAGTGGCCTGCTTCATTATTGATAGAGACACAAACTGGCTGAAATTCTGTCTTTCAAATCAAGATATAATTTAGTTTCTCATTTTTTAACTTTTAAAGTATACTGTTTCTTTGCAACAAAATTTGAATAATAAGTATCTTTTGTAATTATTAATTCTGTTTTTTGTAATTGGTATGCAAATTAAGTACTTAGGTCTAAAACTGAAATATTAGATTAGAATTCCAGAAGGAATACTGATTTTTTGATTCAGGTACCTCCTCCTAGAGATACCACCTCGTATGTCTTAATTTGCATGTTAAGAACCTCTCTGAATAGAGGCCACAATGTTTTCAAAATATCCACTGAATCTATTCCTTTATCCTTTCCTACATTCAACAACTGTATGGTGTTCACCTGTAATGTACCAGGCACTGTTGTAAAGGCTAGGAATAGAGCAGTGAGAAAGCATACAAGTCCCCACTATCATAATGTTTACATGGCAATGGGGGGAAAGACAGTGGACAAATAACTAAGTACATGAACAAATAACTTCAGATGGTGATTATGTGAAAATGATTAAATAAGTGCTATTATAGAAAGTATGTAGGGAAGATGCAGCTGTTTTCTATAGCATTACTGAGGAGGAACATTTGCACTGAGCCGCAAATAATTACTCTCCAGCTGTGACCAGATTTGGAGGAAGAGCTGGTGTCATCGTTAGGGTGTACTTCATTCAATGAATGTTTATTGAGGGTCACAATCAGGGGACAAAATAATATGACTTTATCCTAGACTTCCAGAATTGTTGAGCAAAAGAAAAGGTATACAGTTTACCCTTGAACAACACAAGGGTTGGTTGCTGACCACCACATAGTCAAAAATCCATGTATAACTCCTCAAAACTGAACTACTAATAGCCTGTTGTTGACCAGAAGCCTTACCTGTAACATAAAGGAATGATTAACACGTATTTTGTATGATATACGTATTATATACTGTATTCTCTTTTTTTATTTTTAAATTATTTTTGAATGTTTATTTTTGAGAGAGAGAGAGAGAGAGAGAGAGAGAGAGAGAAAGCATGAGCGGGGGAGGGGCAGAGAGAGAGGGAGACACAGAATCTGAAGCAGGCTCCAAGCTATCAGCATAGAGCCCGATGCGGGGCTTGAACTCACGAGCCGTGAGATCATGACCTGAGCTGAAGTTGGACACTCAACCGACTGAGCCACCCCAGGCGCCCCAATGTATTCTTAGAATAAAGTAAGCTAGAGGGATGCCTGGGTGGCTCAGTCAGTTTAGCATCTGACTTTGGCTCAAGTCATGATCTCACAGCTCTGGAGTTTGAGCCCTGAATCCGGCTCCATGCTGACAGTTTGGAGCCTGGAATCTGCTTTAGATTCTGTGTCTCCCTCTTTCCGCCCCTTCCCTGCTTGCATTCTGTCTCTTCGTCTTTTTCAAAGATAAATAAACATTAAAAAAATAATGATAATAAAATTAAAATCAAAAGAGCACTGTCACACGTGCAAAGAAAAAGAATAAAGTAAGCTAGAGGAAAGAAAATGATATTAAGAAAATCACACGGCACCTGGATGGGTCAGTCGGTTGACCGTCCGACTTCGGCTCAGGTCATGATCTTGCTGTTCGTGAGTTCGAGCTCCTCATTGGGCTCTGTGCTGACAGCTCAGAGCCTGGAGCCTGCTTAGGATTCTGTGTCTCCCTCTCTCTCTGCCCCTCCCCAGCTCATGCTCTGACTCTCTGTCTCAAAAATAAGTAAACAATCAAAGAAATTTTTAAAAAGAATTTTAAAAAAACCGTAAAGAAAATACTTTTGCAGTATTTTACTGTATTTGTAGAAGAATCCACGTATTAGTGGACCCATGCAGTTCAAATTCGTGTTGTTCAAGGGTCAACCGTATGTGTCCTTGTGTACACATCTCCCTGCATTAGTGAACAATGCAAATTTTACAGAAGGAAGAGAAGGAAATCCCTGAATGAGCTTTATCTGTCATGTCTTTCCTCTAAAATATGATCTTTCAACCATTACCATTTCTTTTTTGCTTTTGCCCTTTCCTCATACAGCTTCAGATTGTTGTCTTCATCTCTGTTTTCATAAAGTCATTCCCTTATTCTCACGCTTCACACTTCAAATGATTCCAGCCTTTGCTAGTTTAGTCCTGTCTTAGTTGCTTTGTCTCTTCATGCCCATCACAGGTGCTAACCAAAGGGCCTTATGGAAGACAGATATTATAGAAAGCAGTGTTCTTTTTGTATTATTTATTTAAGTCATGATATTCACAGTCTCATCAGAAAAGGTTATTATTGTTATTCCATGAAATATCCCTTAGTGAATCTCTTGGAATTCTCACTTGGCTTTGGGAAGTGAAAGAAAATCCATAGCACAACCCCATCCCAGGCCAATAACTATGACTCCAGTGATTCTTTTCTCCTTTATTCTCACTAATTTCTGTAATAGATTGGGAAGCGTGTGTGTGTGTGTGTGTAAATGCTGGAGAAGAAGGTGAGTTGAAATAGCGCCTGAGGAGTGGCAGAGCCGGTTAGGAGACTTTATTGTGATAAGGTGACTTGTACTGAATTTCTGTAGCAGGTTTAATCATTCCTGAGATAAACTCACTTGAGCGTGGAGAATTAACTGTTTTTTTGCATATTTTTGGATATTACTTGCGAATTTTTTTGAGGATTTTTACTTCTGTGTTCGTGAGAGATAATGGTCCATAGTTTTCTTTCTTGAAATAATGTTTTATCTCATTTTAGTATCAGAATAATGTCGGTCCCATAAAATGATATGGACAGCATTTCCTCTTCCCAAGTCTTCTGAAAGAGTTTATGTGAGATTAGTATGTTCTTCATAGACATTTTGAAGAATTTACAAGCAAGGCCGTTTGGGTTCAGAGTTTTTGTTGTGTGAAGATTTATTTATTTATTTATTTTTAAAATTTTTGTTTTAACATTTATTTATTTTTGAGACAGAGAGAGAGCATGAACAGGGAGGGTCAGAGAAAGAGGGAGACACAGAATCCAAAACAGGCTCCAGGCTCTGAGCTGTCAGCACAGACCCTGACGCGGGGCTTGAACCCACGGACCGTGAGATCATGACCTGAGCCGAAGTCGGACGCTTAACCGACTGAGCCACCCAGGCCCCCCTGTTGTGTGAAGATTTAAATTACAGACTAAATTCCTTTAGCCAAAATCAGGTTATTTAGATTTTTAATTTTTTTCTTGTATAGCTTTAGTAGAATTGTTTAAAGATTATGTTCATTTCATCCAAACTGTCAAAGTTATTGTCATCACATTTTTCATAGTAATTCCTTATAGTCCTTTAAAATCTATAAGATGCATCATAATGTCCCTCCTTTATTGCTGATGTTGATAATTTGGGTCTACTTGCTTTCTAGAGTATTATAATTAGAACTTTATCAATTTTTTTACTTCAAAGAATTAGCTTTTGGTTTCATTATTTTTTCTTTATTTGTAAATTTTTATTTTACTGTTCTCAATTTTTTTTTAATTTAAACAAATCAGTTAAAAATATTTTCTAATTTCCCTTGTGTTCTCTACTTTGCCTGTGGATTATTTAGAAGAATATTACTCAATTTCCAAATGTTCAAAATTTTAATTTAATCCTATTGCGGTTGGAGAACATGTTCTACAGTTTTTCAGAACTTTTCAGTTAGTTGAGGCTTGTTTTATGGTTCAGCAAGATCTTTCTTGGTGTTGGGCATCTGTCATATAAACATCAGTCAGTTAAATCACATTGTTTAGTAATGTGACTCACATTTCTGTATGACGTCTGAATATATCTCTATCTGTCCTATCACTTATTAAGAAAGAAGGGCTAAAATCTCTAACTAAAATTGTGAATTTCTAAATATGTCATTTTAGTCTGTTTTGCTTCTGCTTTAAACTGAATTAGTAGTGATATACACATTTAGGATTTTAACATGTTCTTGATGAATTGAAGAGCATCAGGAAATGTCCTCCTTTATTCCTGGTAATATCTCTTGTCCTGACATATACTTCATCAACAGAGTCAATTCACCTTTCTTATTATTAATGTTCACATGGTATACATTCTCCATCCTTTTACTTTTAATGTACCTGTTTCTTTATATTTAAAGATTATTATTTATTTTAAACTTTTTTAATGTTTATTTTGAGAGAGAGAGAGAGAGAGCAAGCATGAGCAGGAGAAGGGCAGAGAGAGAGGGAGAGAGGGTTCATATTCTATCTCTGCTGTTTCTTCCATTTGTCCTCAATTTCCTTATCTATAAAATGAAAATAATCATAATAATTATACCCATTCTGTAGGGTTGTTTTAAGTATTAAATGAGTTAATATATGTAAAATGCTTAGACGTATGCCTGGAGTATAGTAATCAATATATATTAATGTACTAGGTTGTATTATATAAGTATTATAATGCATATAATTAGTTCTGTTGTTACCATCATTACTATTATTATTACTCTTTATCTTCCCACCCTTAACTGGATGATAAGCTCCCAAGGGACCTGGTTGGAAGTTTGATACGTATTTTAAGTGCTCAGTTTCTAACACTTAGTGGATCTTTGATGAATATTTTAGAATATGATGTTTTTATTTTAAGGGTCACTTCAATGGAAGATCATATTATTACTATAATACTTATAGTGGCCATATACTTTTGCCTTGGAACCACACATGGTTTCTAAATTGTATATGTCTAAAAAATTTTTTTTAATGTTCATTTATTTTTGAGAGAGAGAGAGAGAGTGAGCAGGGGAAGGGCAGAGAGAGAGGGAGACACAGAATCTGAAGCAGGCTCCAGGCTCTGAGCTGTCAGCACAGAGCCCAAGGTGGGGCTCGAACTCACAAACTGCAAGATCATGACGTGAGCCGAAGTCGGATGCTTAACCAACTGAGCCACCCAGGCACCCCTAAATTTGATATTTTTAACTAAGAAATCACAAAAGGGATTCATCAGATGGGAAAAATAATTACACATATATATATATATATATATATATATTTTTTTTTTTATAAGTCAAATGGGAGAAGAGTTTAAAAAGTTGAAAACTTCCATAGTGATGCAGTTTTGTAACCTGGAGACTTGACAGGTATATAATTTATTGTAGTAAACTGAAATACTGTCACTTAACTGCCTTGACCTTTCCCTTTATCTTCAAATGGGGCCGTTGCTTATATAAATAATAATACATAGCAGGATAAGTTTTGGAAAAGGACATTATTGCAATTTGTATTTAACTTATTAAGGATCTGGGGAAAATCCCTTGTGCTAGTAATGCTAAACCCACAAAGCAAGTTATAAGAAAAAGTTACTTCCTATTTCTTCTCTGCCACTGTGTAAACATAGCTTGGCAAATGACAAATGGTTGTAGTTTCTGTACCATTCACGACTATCTTAGTATATTTTCCATGTAACTTTGTGTAAAAGCCAAATTTAGTTCAAGCAGTAGTATGTAAGACAGTATTTTAGTATATGGAAATGCAGTATGCACTCAAAAAAGGAGGTAAATGCAGAGAAGTAGAAGACCATGGGGAATATACAGTAGTATATAAAAGGTTTGCTTTAGTACAAGATGAAAAAGATGAACCTTCAAGCAGAAACTCTGTCTACCCAATGATAGATAGAGAGCTTTCATTTAAGTTCAGTGGTGGTATTTGGGACTTAGGTTTACATTTAGAATATTATGTTTTATTTTTCTAATGGAATTATTTTCAAAATGAGAGCAATATATATAAAACTGCATTATGGCCCTTTTGTTCTCTCCCCATCAAGATATAGGATATTTAGTATATTTCAGCCCAGTGAATTTCAAATTTTATTTTAGTTTATAAAAGTTGACTTTTTAAAATTCAGCCCTACCTCACATACCCTAAACATAGCTTTGCATATAGATTGTTTTCTCACATTTTAATGAAAAACCTCATGATTTTAATACTGTGTCACTTAAATCCAAAACCGGAGACATTTCTGCAGTATGTTAAGCAAAAGATATTGGCTTGGATTGAATTTTGACTTTTAAGGTGATTTCGTGAAGTACAGTCACGGTGCTTATACAGTTTCATGGAATAGACATGTCTGTTGTATTTTGTTATTTACCCTTGCAAAGTAAGGTTAAGTCAAATTACGTGAGATATTATATTGTGTGTTAAATGTGGAGTCTGGGTGGACTCCCAAGTTTATCTCTAAGTCTGTTAAGTCATTGATTTTTTTTTTCTTGTTTCCCATGAACTAGCCAAACTTAGTGATACATGGAGTTCACTGGAAGGATATGTTCTTTTAGATAGTTTCGGAGTTCCTGTGGTGCCTGAGTGACTCAGTTGGTTAAGCGTTCAACTGTTGATCTCAGCTTAGGTCTTGATCTCAGGGTCATGAGTTCGAGCCCTGTTGAGCTCCATGCTGGGCATGGGGTCTACATTAGAAAAAAAATACATAGTCTCAGAGTTCCTGAAAAAGCCATCCTCCTCCACTTCCTCCTCCTCTTCATCATGTATATTACTACATCTCTGACTTCTTTAGTCTGTTGATATAATGGATTCCATTAATTGATTTTCAAATGTTGAACCAGTCTTGTATACCTGGAATAGATCCCAGGTATGATTGTTATGTATAATTCTTTTTATACATTCTTGGGCTCAATTTCTAGTATTCTTGAGAATTTTTCCATGTATGCTCATGAGAAATATTGGCCCCTGGTTTTTCTATCTTTAATGTCTGTCTGGTTTTGTGATTGGGATAATGCTGGCCTTAGGAAGTGTTCCTTCTGCTTCTATTTTCTGGAACAGATTGTGGAGAATTGGTATTATTTCTTCTTAAATGTTTGTTAGAATTCATTAGTGAAATCTTCTGGGCCTGGCAGCTTTCAGTTTCTTACACTCACCATCACTGAGCTAAAACAAATAAAAAAGTCTGAGTCCACAGCTCCCTTATTTATTATTCTAGAATGCAGTTGAACTTTCTTCATTGCATAAAGTATTTTGGTCTCTATTTCTTCCATTTTTTATTTGTGTGTGTCAGCCATGAAGAGAGGAGTGTGTGAGGGTGTGTGTGTGTGTGTGTGTGTGAGTGCAAGTGTGTATGGTGTAGGCCATGGGCTTTAGAGGTTAAAAGAAACATGAAGAATTATGAGAGATGACAAATGAATAAACTGGGAGTATCTAAAAAGGAATGGATGATGGGGTGCTGTGGTAAGAAAGCTTGATTATTTCCCCTCAGTAAAAGAAAGTCACAAAAATTTTTATTTATTTGTAAATCTAGATTCCTAAATCTAAATCTGCAAGCAGGGCAGGATAAAGTTCCATAAAACTAAACAAGAAAATGGCATTAGGGGTGCACCTGGGTGGCTCCATTGGTTAAGCATCTGACTCTTGGTTTCAGGTCAGGTCATGATCTCACAGTTCCTGAGACAGTGTGGAGCCTGCTTGGGATTCTTTCTCTCCCTCTCTTTCCCTTCCCCCATCCCTGCTCACATGCTCTCTCTGTCTCTCAAAATAAATAAACATAAAAATAAACAAATAAACAAACAAACAAATAAATAAGTAAATAACTTTAAGGCATAATAGCGAGAAATAAAACTTGATTAAATAGAAATTTCTTGACAGTTTATAAGATACATAAATTATGATACAGGCAAGGCAGAGAATTTGATTCTCCAAATATATTTGCCTATAAAGAAAAAATTTTGATTCTCTAACATAGTTTATCTCCAGTTTCATCTTTGAAGGCAGGGTGTAAGAGGTACTTTGATGGAAAGATTTGAAATAATGGAAATAATAGAAATTGCCCTGGAAATCTCTCCCTAACCTAGTAATGAATAGTTACAGTATTAGCAGACACATGGTTCTTATCCTTAGACTTCAGGGGTGAAGGCCCTGTTCTGGTTTCTGCCAAATCCCTTGAACTGCCTCAAAATTTAATCTTGTTAAAGTATTGCTGCTATTGAGTTTCGCTGTCATTTTATTGCTGTCAGTGATGATATTGATGATGATTATAAAGAAGATGATGGCTTTCCAGGAACTCTGAGATTATCTAAAAAGGGTATACATTCAGTGAACTCCATAAATCCCAAAGCTTAGCAAGGGCATGGGAAACACGGAAAAAACAACTGATTTGATAGATTTAGAGTGGGATTTTTCAGTCTCAGCACTACTGACATTTTGGGCTGATATTTCTTTGTTGTTGGGGATGGAGGGGCGGCTGTCTTCTTCATTGTGGGATATTTACAGTATCCCTGGCCTCCACCATCAGCTGTCAGTAGCATCCTTCTATTGACTCCACTCCCATTTTTGACAATCAGAGATGTCTTTAGATGTTACTTAATGTCCCTTGTGTACTAAACTTACTCCTGATTCATAATCTACTGATCTAGAGTTATGATTGAAGCCCAGGTCAGAATTCACTTTTAATGCCACCATTTAATAGCCTACTTAATTTGACTCAAGCTTACTATTACATCTCCCAAGTATATTCATCTATAAAGCCAGGATCCTTACTATTTGAGAGGTGGTTTTGAATACCTGTTACCCTAGGTTCTTTGCATGTATGATTATGGCTGTTGTACTCAAGGATCTTACAATTTAGTAGAGAAAATGAGGTATTTTAAGTGACTAGATGTACCATATTCTGTACTAAATGACAAAGAAGGGGATAATAGCATACACTAGGTGTTCAGGGAGAGCAAATCAAGTAATAAGCCTCAAGAGAGGCATTTGAATTTTGCCTTGAAGGATTAGATCGGATTTTCAAGAGGTGAAATAGAAATACATTCTTGACAGTGGGATTATCCTACAAAATGACATTGATCTTGAAGGAATGTCAAGTCAATCTGATCAGGTGACTTTATGCTTAGGTTGCCTCCATGAAGAGAATGTAGTTCTCTGTTGACCAGAATAATCTGACGTTTAGGTAGAATAAGCCTCATCAAGCATAACTTATGTGAGTCAATTCTTGAAAGACCAAATTATTTTTAATGTGCTAACAAAATCAGAGATCTGAGCATATGACTCTCACGAAACACATATAGCACTTTGTGAAGCATCTTCTCACCCAAAGGGCCACCATTGTATGCACGGGCCCTGGCCACCTGAATGTTCAAGTAAAATCGTTCTTCCAAGGTGGCAGTAGAGATTAGAAATAATATGTATAAATAACACTCATTGTGACCAAATCTCTGCCTATTCTCTTCTACCTTTGGTAATTGTATTTGGAGTATTTGGGGTATTTGAAGAAAGGAACAGACCAGTCTCATTGACAGAATCTTAGGATATCTCTGAGTGGCATGGGTGGGGTGAGGAAACACTGAAGCTTAATTTGATAGGGTACCATCAAGAATTTCCTCTCTAAGCCTAAATCAACAGCTCAGCTATGTCAGTCCCATGACAAACATCTGGAATATTTCTGGATAGGTGAAGGATTGAGCTTATAAAGTAAGCTCTGCCAACAAATAACAGCTCAACGGGAACATTATTGGTATTTTGGGTGGGACAGTTCCTCATGATGCAGAACTGTCCTGGATATTTAAAAGTGTTTAGCATTTGTTAGCTTTTATCAACCAATACCTTCAGTAGCCCCAAGTCATTGTGACTTCAGTTCTCCCATTTTCATGGCTCCTGGGTTTAGAGACATTATCAGCACATTGAAAATCACTGAATTATATGTTTGACCTTGGGATAATGGTGTGGGGCAAATGGGTGCCTGTGGGAAATCCTCCTTTTGTTCTACATTTCTTCTGCTGTGTTACTAGCCTCCTGGCCATGGGAGTTCAGGAGAAGGGACCTAATTATCCACACTTGATCCCTGGAAAATATCCAAATGGCTCCAGACTCATTTGACATTTTGGCATGAATTGTATTAACATATATCTATCATTGATTGAAAAATGTACCGTTATTTTCTGTACTACTAAAAAGATAAAATGCTGCCAAATAATTTATGAAATATATTTTTAAATCACATAGATTTTGACAGCTCTATACTTATGAAAGAGTTCCTTTAGATTTAGACAAGATTTTTTATCCTATATGATTTTTGTGGATTAAAAACAAATGCAATAAGCAAGATAAAATGAGAAGGTATTCCTAACTTCTTTACATTGTGACTTTTCTAAAAACCATTGTCACTTGGTGTCCATGTTTTTCTACATGATATTGCTCACTATAGTATCAAGAGTGTTCTGTTATTGCCATTGGGATTTAGCAATGTCTTCTGCCTTCAACTGTAATTTTTTTCCTGTTAGAAGTCTTGGGTTTGCTTGTAGGTACATGCTAAAATGTAGTAACAGCTTCATTTACCTGTAGATATATTCTTTAAAGTTCTTTGTTGTTGATTTACAAAAAAATATGGAATTTTGGTTGTTCCTCCAATGTGTAAGTTTTTTTTTACTCATATCAAATTTATCCCCCTTGTGTTCTCATGTTTTTCTGTGAACACAGTAACTTTTTGTTTCAAAGATAAATTGTAGTACAGTCTTTCTGAAGATATTTTCAATGATAACTAAACTCAACATATGTATAGTAACAATCCACTAATACACATAACTCAATTGAAATCATGGCAAATGAACCACCATGACCAAATATGCTTATGTGCTGACAAAGACAACTATTGGCGGACATTGATTGGAATAAGCATCTTGATTACAAAGATGTCAGACTGTGAAAAGTATGTGTATCTTATCCCATGAAACTTAGGTCTCCGAAATAAATAGATACATAATATCAAAATTGTATCTATCCTATATATCAAGTAGGATAAAAGTAAGAGCAAAAACTTATTAAAACTAAAGTTTCTGGGGCTCCTGGATGGTTCAGTCGGTTGAGCGTCTGACTGAGCGTCCGACTTCAGCTCAGGTCATGATCTCACGGTCCATGAGTTCGAGCCCCGCATCAGTCTCTGTGCTGACAGCTCAGAGCCTGGAGCCTGTTTCGGATTCTGTGTCTCCCTCTCTCTCTGCCCCTCCCCGGCTCATGCTCGCTCTCTCTCTCTCTCTCTCTCTCTCTCTCTCTCTCTGTCAAAAATAAATAAACATAAAAAAAAAAGACTAAAGTTTCTGATTTTCATGGCCTGGTCCTGGTTGATAGAGATGGGGATATTATATGACAAAGGGCCCAGGAATGTAGAATCCCAGAGGATGAAGGAGGGAGGGAAATCTCTGCCAGTGGAAGAAGGAGCCCAGAACAGAACCCTGAGTTCTGGGTGAAGCAAGACCACCAAGTGCTTCAAATTGTCAGTACCTGGCACATAGTAGGAGCCCAGTGAATGGTAGGTAGTCCCTACTAATAACTAGAGGCAGTAGAGAATAAAGGTAGAAACTTCAAATAGGAGACTGTTTTTTCAGTAGTTTCCTGAGTGTAGGTGCTAGGTCAGTGTCCAACCCGTGTTTCTTAACCACATTCTGAGACCCAGGGTCTGAGTTCTGCAGACCACTCTGGCTTCTCTCATTCCCTCCCAGCCACACTGGCTTCTCTCCATTCTTCAAACACCCAGAGTAATTGCTCTTTCTGGGTCTTGCTTGTACTGTTTCTTCTGCTTCCAACACTCCCCCAAGACTGACACGTGCCTGCTTCCTTCACATCATCCAGGTTAGACTTCAAATCTCATTTCCTCAGAAAGTTTTTTCTCACCATTTTATTTCAAGTATTCTCTAAATCCTACTTCAGTCACTGTCTGTAATATTAACCTGTTTGTGTCCTTAGTATTACATCTAACTCTCCAGAATGGTGCTATCCAATAAAAATATAATGTGAACCACAGAAGTACATAATTTAAATTTTTTAGTAGTCACATCAAAAAAATATAAAAGAAACAGGAAAAAATAATTTTAATATTATTTAACTCAGTAGATCAAAATCATTACCATTTAAAGGTGTAATCAATATAAAAATTGTAAGTGAGATATTTCATACTCTTCTTATCACTTTACCTTTTCAGAATTTGGTGAGTATTTTATACTTATGGCTCATTCAGCCAGTACTGGTCACATTTCCTGTAGTAGCTACCTGGGTTGCTAATGGCTATTATGTTGGCTAGTGCAAATTCTGGAATAATTTCAGTTTTTAATTTATATATCTGTCTTTATATTCAGTTCATTGTGCTTGTATTTGTGAAAAGAATTTTGGTCTATAAGGTCAGGGAATTTAAATCTGTCAGGTTCATCACTGAATCATAACACCAGGAACAGTACCTGACACACAGTTGGCCTTCAGTAAATATCTGTTAACCTAATCACTTAAATAGATATGAAGTTCAGAACCTGAGATAAGGCTGCATAGTTACCAGGTAAACTCATAGGACAGTAGAGACAGTTAAGAGAGGATAAGAAGAGGCGTAAAGATACTACAGCCACATCTTTTAGACTAAAAACAAAATAAAATATCAGACAATACCAAAACCTTGGTGAGAATGTGGATCAGCTAGAACTCTCATGTTATTGGCAGAAATGCAAAATAATGCCATCATTTTGGAACAGTTTAGCAGTTTACCATAAAAATTAAATACACACTGTCTATATGACCCAGAAAACCCGCTTCTGGGTCCTTATTCCAGTGAGATAAAAATGTGTATTCCCACAAAAATGTATAACATGAATTTATAGCAGCCTTTATTTGTTATCACTGAAAACTGGAAACCCAAATGTCATTTAACTGGTGAACAGATAAATAACCAATGGTACAATCATACAATGAGATGCATTTATCAATAAGTAGGAACAAACCACTTATGCATAACATGGATGCAAAAACATGAATGAACCTCAAATATGTTATGCTAAGTGTTACATGCCATATGATTCCACTTATATGAAATTCTAGAAAAGACAAAACTATAGGGGCAGAGAACAGATCAGCTTTGCCAGGGGCTAAGGTAAGGAACAGCATGAAGAGCAACACTAAAGAGTTCCTAGGAAGTTGTTCTGTAGCTCATAGAACTGAGAACTGTATGTTTAAAAAATGCAAAATGAAACATAAATTAAAAAATAAAATTAAATGACCTCTATAAGTGCATTAAAAAAAAAGAAGCCCTAGAAAATGCACAGTTGCTGTTACAGATGTATCAGCAAACAAGGGAGCACAGAGTTAGGGCACTTGGCATCTGGTAGGAGATGGGTTTCATGCAGTTTGGGGGAGAACAGGTAAATAAAGAGGCTAAAAGCAGGTAGCAGGGACCCAGTCAAGGGCCTGCATACTGATTTAGTCTGGAAGAAAAGAGAGGGTCTAGTAGGGCTGCAGCCTCAGCACAAGGGGTGCTGAGAACCAAGGCGAGTCATGAGGCCTAAAACGAAAACAAAAGCCCTGTTCATAGAAACTCTGGTACTAGTCCAAAGCAGGACGTTGCACAGCTATCCTGATGCTGGGCCAGTGGGCTTGGATCTTATATTCTTTCCTGCTGTGTTGAGGGGAGCTAGTCGTCAGCAGACTGCATTCACTCTGTTTTCCTTTAAAAACAAAGCCATTCAAAGTTTTTTTGCTGAGCTAGAATGCTGGCTGGTCAGGCCCTGGGGGCCCACAGTCCCGATCCCGTTACTGTAGTAGGCTTGATGGCATCTGGAGGTGATGTTCCTGCTGATGACCACCGGCCCACTGGACTGGGGAAAGAGGTCATGATGGCTGCATAGAGCGAATTGGACCTTTTCAATATGCTAGCCTTAGAGGAAACTTCAGACACCAAGGAAGACCCTAATTTAGGCCCCACTATCACCGACAAGCAAATAGTTGACCGCATCTGTTCGAGAGAACTTCAGTCGGCCATCTGGTTCTGCCTGCACAAAAGTGACTTGCAGCGATTGCCTGCCTATGGAACACATTCCAAGAGGGTACTCTGCCAGTTGGGCCACCAAACCCCTGCACTGACTTAGTGCTATAAAGTTTCTTCTTTCCAATAAAGACTAGCCACTGGATTGGCTTCTCTTCAAAAGAAAATCCTTCCGAGTCCTCCGTGGGCTCCTTTCTGCAGGAGGCATTTCCTAGCATCCCTTGAATCTAGGTGTCACCAAATACCTAATTGGGAACAAACAGAAATGATGTAGTGGTTGAGGCATTTCAGAAAGAAATGGAAGTTATAAATGTAAAAGTAACCATAATGGGGAGAATATAGAGGGACATGAGGAGGCTGAAAATAGACCTATGTAGGATGGGAATAAAACAGAATCCAAAAATGAACCAGAAAATACATGTCATAGAAGAAGACTGAAGGAATTAGAATTGAATTGAATCGAATGAGAATCAGGTTATTTGAGGAGAAGAGTGTTTCAAGGAGAAGTCAGCTAGAGGATTTGGGGCAGAGAGATAAAGGCCTATGAGAACAAATCGTAGTTGCACGTGTTTCTTTGGTGGTAGGAACCATGTCTTCCTGCAGAGTACTCCAAAATATTGCTTCTCAGAATCTACAATTTGGCTTTATTTCACATGAGTTAAGGAATTAGTTCTTATATTTCTACCCACTGCAAGCCTATTCTTGCTCATCTACCCCACAGCTCATAGTTTCACTATTGTCTCCATAGTTAATTTTCTTGTATTATTTAAGATCATTAAATATAAATGAAATCAGGCAAAAAAAGTACAAATGTCTTAATAAAAAGGTTATTTTTCAGACATGGGGGTAAAGTTCTGCCTATGCTTCCTCAAAGATTTCCTTGTATGTTAAGTTTGAATGATACTTCTTTAAGTGAGGGGCAAAGAAAAAAAAACTTACATTTTGAGACTGAAATTATTAATGAGAAATGAATTTTTAATATTATTCAATCAGCTGGGAGATTTTAGAAGCCATATGGAATGAACTATCCTATAATACTTTTCAAAAAATGACATCACTCAGTGGGCATACTCTCTGTTGAGCAAACACATACTAATGATGCGTATCATTTATTCAGCCCTTACTCTGTGTTAGAGGCTGAGCACAATGCTTCATTTACTGTTGCCCTTTCTCCACAGATAGGAAAATCTGGGTTCAGTGAGGTCAAGTGAAGTGCCCAAGTACCCTATCTGGTCAGTAAAGAAATGGGGCTCAAATTCAGGTGTTGGATTCTAAAGCCCATTTAATGAACCAGCATAACAAATTGCTTAATTTGAAAGCAGAAAACACATCATAAAAGATAAAGTATAAGGAAAATATATTGGTGAACTGGAAATATACATTATAAGGAATTGATTATTTTGGCTGCAAGACCTCTCATGTACACTGAGAGAGAACTTTACAATTCACAGAAATAGGATGTGTTTTAACTATTAGCCTTTTATTGGAAATGTTAAAATATTTTTCTAGATGTCCTTCGAGTATTAAAAAAATGTCTTTTTGTATGATAGAGGCAAAACATTATCAGGTATATTTCTTGGGAAAAAAAGGAAAGTTTTATTTATTTATTTTTTTAATTAGAAGGAAATGTTAACTAAGTTTCTCAGAAAGTAGGGTTTTACTTAAAGCAATGATTAAAAACAGCCTTTGAATTTTATAAGGTAGTTGTATACAGGTATTACATTACATTTCTTCAGATTAGAAGATGACAGAGGAGTAGGGGGACTCTTGGCTTGCCTTGTCCCTCAAACACTGTGAGGTAAATATCAAATCATTTTGAACACTCAAGAAATTCATCTCAGGACTGAGAGAGCAGAACTGTACAACTACGGGTAGAAAAAAGCATTGTGGAATGTGGGAGCTGCAGAGTTGATTTGGGGGAGAGAACAGCTGTGGGTGCTGCAAAGGGGAGGGAGCCTCAGAGAGAGAAGCAAGAGAAAAAGAAAGAGAAAGAGTGAAAACACACAGGGAATTAAAAAACAAAAACAAAGACACTGTTCCCCAAAACCATTGACTGGGAAAGGGAGAGGGGCTAAATACTACAAGTTTGTATAAACAGCAGAGTGCAGAGTCTGAAGTTTCAGAGGTCCATGCCATCACCGGGGTTGTGTCTGAAGGGCTTGGCTATGTTCTGGTGTCTGGAGGGAAGGCAGACACCTGGGGGCAGGCAGCGTGTGTCCCCTGGGTCACACGGGAGAAGCAGTTCCCCTGCTTGAGTGCATTTGGTAGTGGCAGCACAGCCTCTCTGGGGGCATAAGAACAGGCAGCATGCTGTCTTGTTCCCTAGCATAGAAACAAAGACACCAGCTAAGGGTGGTGAGCTTTGGTGCTAGCTTTTACCTAAGCTTTACCATAAACTCCAAATCGCCGCGTGGTCACACCACCGATTTCTGGGACAAGCCAGGGCGAGCCACACTGCAGTAAGACCCTCCCCCAGAGGATCAGCATGGGTCCACCCTATGCAGATCTCTAAACTTCTGGGTTTTGAAACCCCGCCATGCACCTGAGGAGTGCTGGGCCACCTGGCAGGCAGACAGCTCTGATGCAGGGGAGGGTGAAGGCGGGGATCTGGTAGAAGCCAGGGACATAAGAGAGATGATTATTTGCTCTTCTTTGAGGGCTTCCTGAAGAGTGCCAGGCACCAGCTTCCTGCTCGGGACAAGAGAGGGAATGACACCGTTTTTATCCCCACCCATCAGTACTGACAGACTTTAGGGAGCAAAACAGCGCCACCCAGTGGAGGCTGGAGCTGCCTCCACCAAGCACCCCCCTCCCCCCCACCCCCCACCTGTGCCCTACACATGCATCTCCAGTACGGGGAATATGCCTGAGAATCAGAGTAGCAGGCTTCTTCCTCAGAAGACCAGCACAAACCCCTCAAATGCACCAAGCTGGAAAGCTTCAACGCTACAAGAAATAGGATCTAGTTTCCTTTTTTTTTTTTTTTTTTTGGACCTTTTCTTAATATAACCATTACTCTCAAGAATAGGAACACAACAGGCTTTTCTAACAATCACACACATACACACACACACACACACACACACACACACACACACAAACACACACACACAAAACAGTGACCCAGACAAAATGAGAAGACAGAGGAATTCATCCTGAAAGAAAGAACAGGAAAAGTCATGGCCAGGGGTTTAATTAATACAGATACAAGTAAGATGTCTGAACCAGAATTTAAAACAATACTGGACTTAAATGAATAGAAGACAGTAGAGAATCCCTCTTTCCAGAGATAAGAGAACTAAAACGAGTCAGGCCCAAATAAAAAATGCTTAAACCTAGATGCAAAACTGAATATATGCTATGACAACAGGATGGATGAAACAGTGATAATGGAAAAAAATTATGGAAAATAGTGAAGCTGGAAATAAAAGGGAAAGAAGGGTTTTGGATGACAAATGCAGACTTAGGGAACACGGCAACTCCTTAAAGTGTAAAAACATATGTATCATACAAATAGCAGAAGAAGAGGAGAAAGAAAAACAAGAAGAAGGTTTATCTGAGCAAAGTATAGCTGAAAACTTCCTTCATCTGGGGAAGGAAAAAGACATTAAAATCCAAGAACTATGCAGAACTCCTGTTAAATTCAACAAAAGCCACCATCACCAAGATATGTCATAGTCAAATTCACAAAATACACAGAAAAGGAAAGAATCCTGAAAACAGCAAGGGAAAACAGTTCTTAACCTACAAGGGAAGACAGATCAAGTGTGCAGCATATCTGTCTACAGAGACTTGGCAAGCCAGAAGAGAGTGGCAGGATATATTCAATGTGCTGACTGGGAAAAATATACAGCCAAGAATTCTTTATCCAGCAAGCTTGTCCTCAGAATAGAAAGAGAGATAGTTTCTTAGACAAACAAAAACTAGTGGAGGTTGTGACCACTACACCAGCCCTGCAAGAAATATTAAAGGACTCTTTGGAGAAAAAAGATCAAGAGCGGCAAAGACTAGAAAGGAAGAGAACATCATTAGAAACATCAACTTTCCAGGTAACACAATGGAACTTAATTCCTATCTTTCAGTAATCATTCTGAATGTAAATGGGCTAAATGCTACAATCAAAAGACATAGGGTATCAGAATGGATAAAAATACAACAACAACAAGATCCATGTATGTGCTGCCTACAAGAGACTCGTTTTAGACCTAAAGACACCTGCAGATTGAAAGTGAAGGGATGGAGAACCATCTATCATGCTGATAAATGCCAAAAGAAAGCCAGAGTAGCCATACTTAATATCAGACAAAATAGGTTTTATTTTATTTTATTTTATTTTATTTTATTTTATTTTATTTTATTTTATTTTATTTTATTTTATTTATTTTAAAATTTAAAGCCAAGTTAGTTAACATATAGTGTAATAATGATATAAAGAATAGAATTTAGTGATTCATCACTTACATATAACACCTAGTGCTCATCCCAACAAGTGTCCTCCTTAATGCCCCTCACCCATTTAGCCTATCCTCCCACACAAAACCCTGCCAGCAACCTCAGTTTGTTCTCTGTATTTAAGAGTCTCTTAAGGTTTGTCTCCCTCTTTGTTTTTATATTATTTTTGCTTCCCTTCCCTTATGGTCATATGTTTTGTTTCTTAAATTCCACATATGAGTTAAATCATATGATATTTGTCTTTTTCTGACTGACTTATTTCGCTTAGCATAATACAATCTAGTCCCATCCATGTTGTTGCAAATGGCAAGATTTCTTACTTTTTGATCACTGAGTAATATTCCATTATATACATATACTACATCTTCTTTATTCATTCATCAATTATTGGACATGTGGGCTCTTTCCATACTTTGGCTATTGTCTATAGTGCAGCAACAAATATTGTTGAATGTGCCCCTTCAAATCAGCCCTCCTGTATCCTTTGGATAAATACCTAGTAGTGCCATTTCTGGGTCATTGGGTAGTTCTATTTTTAATTTTTTGAGAAATCTCCATTCTGTTTTCCAGAGTGGCTGTACTGGTTTGCATTCCCACCAGCAGTGAAAAAGGGTTCCCCTTTCTCCACATCCTTGCAAGCATCTGTTGTTGCCTGAGTTGTTAATGTTGGTCATTCTGACTGGTGTGAGGTGGTATCTCAGTGTGGTTTTGATTTGTACTTCCCTGATGAAGAGTGATGTTGAGCATTTTTTCATGTGTCTGTTAGCCATCTGTATGTCTTCTTTGGAGAAGTGTCTATTCATGTCTTCTGGCCATTTCTTCACTGGATTATGGGTGTTGAGTTTGATAAGTTCTTTATAGACTTTGGGTACTAACTCTTTATCTGATAGATCATTTGCAAATAAATTCTTCTATTCTGTCAGTTGCCTTTTAGTTTTGCTGATTGTTTCCTTTGCTGTGCAGGAGCTTTTTATCTTGATGAGGTCCCAGTAGTTCATTTTTGCTTTTGTTTCCCTTGCCTCTGGGAAGACATGTCAAGTAAGATGTTTCTGTGGCTGAGGTCAAAGAGATTGCTGCCTGTTTTATCATCTAGGATTTTGATGGCTTCCTGTCTTATGTTTAGGTCTTTCACTCATTTTGAGTTTATTTCGTGTATGTTGTAAGAAAGTGGTTCAGGTTCATTCTTCTGCCTGTTACTGTCCAGTTCTCCCAGCACCATTTGCTGAAAAGACTGTCTTCATTCCATTGGGTATTCCTTATTGCTTTCTCAAAAATTAGTTGGTCATACATTTATGGGTCCATTTCTGGGTTTTCTATTCTGTTCCATTGATCTGTGTGTCTGTTTTTGTGCCGGTACCATACTGTCTTGATGATTATGGCTTTGTAATATGGCTTGAAGTCTGGAATGGTGATATCTCCACCTTTGGTTTTCTTTTTTAGGATTGCTTTGGCCATATGGGGTCTTTTCTGGTTCCATACAAATTTTAAGATTGTTTCTCTTGCTCTGTGAAGAATACTGGTGTTATTTTGATAGAGATTGCATTAAATATGTAGATTGCTTTGGGTAGTATTGACATTTTAACAACATTTGTTCTTCCAGTCCATGAGCATGGAATGTTTTCACATTCTTCTGTGTCTTTCACAATTTCTTTCATAAGATTTCTATATTGCAGTATGTAGATTTTTCATCTCTTTGGTTAGGTGCAATTTTAAGTTGGCTCAATTCCTTTATTTCTCTTTCTGATGCCTCATTATTAGTTTATAGAAAGGCAACCGAGGGGCATTTGGGTGGCTCAGTTGGTTAAGCATCTGACTTCAGCTCAGGTCATGATCTCCTGGTTTGTGGGTTTGAGCCCCATTTCAGGCTCTGTGCTGACATCTCAGAGCCTGGAGCCTGCTTCAAATTCTGTATTTCCCTCTTTTTCTGCCCTTCCCTGCTCATGCTCTGTCTCTCTCTCAAATATAATAAATAAATGTTAATTTTTTTTTAAATGCAACCGATTTCTATACATTGATTTTATATCCTGTGACTTTGCTGAATTCATGTATCAGTTCTAGCAGTTTTTTCGTGGAGTCTTTTGGGTTTTCCACATAGAGTATAATGTCCACACAAACTAGATTTAAACCAATTTAAACCACTGTAACAAGAGATGAAGAGGGCATTACATTGTAGGTACAGGTTCTATCCATCAGGAAATCTAACAGTTATAAATATTTATGCCCCCATCATGAAAGCACCCAAATATATATATCAATTAATAACAAAAATAAACTCATTGATAATAATACCATAATAGTGGGGGGCTTTAACACTCTGCTTACAGCAATGGACAGATTATCTAAGTAGAAAATCAACAAGGAAACAATGGCTTTGAATGACACACTGGACTGAATGGACTTAACAGATATATTCAGAACATTTTATTCTAAATCAGCAGAATATATCTTCTTTTCAGGTGCACATGGAACATTCTCCTGAATAAATCACATACTGAATTACAAATCAGCCCCCAACAAGTGCACAAAGATTAATACCATACCATACATATTTTCATATCTACAATGCTATGAAACTTGAAGTCAACCACAAGAAAAAATGTAGAAAGACCACAAATACATGGAGATTAAAGAACATCCTACTAAAGAATGAATGAGTTAAACAAGGCATTAAAGAAGAAATTAAAAAATACATGGAAGCAAATGAAAATGAAAACACAACAGTCCAATTCCTTTGGGATGCAGCAAAAGCAGACCAAAGAGGGAAGTATATTACAGTATAGTCCTACCTCAGGAAGCAAGAAAAGTCTAAAATACACAACCTAACTTTACACCTTAAGGAGCTAGGAAAGGAACAGTAAATAAAGTCTGAAGCCAGCAGAAAGGAAATAATAAAGATTAGAGCAGACATCAATGATATAGAAACAAACAACAAAAAACAATAGAACAGATCAATGAAACTAAGAATTGGTTCTTTGAAAGAATTAACAAAATTGATAAATCCCTAGCCATTCTTATCAAAAAGAAGAGAAAGGACCCAAATAAAATCATAGCTAAAAGAGGAGAGATCACAACACCACAGAAAAACAAACAATCCTAAGAGAGTATTATGAAAAAATATATGCCAACAAACTGGGCAATCTGGAAAAAATGGACAAATTTCTAGAAATTCACAAACTACCCAAACTGAAACAGTAAGAAATAGAAAATTTGAAGAGACGTATAACCAGCAAAGAATTTGAATTGATAATCAAAAATCTCCCAACAAACAAAAGTCCGGGGCCAGATGGCTTCCCAGGGGAATTCTGCCAAATATTTATTTTTATTTTTTATTTTTTAGAGAGAGGGTGAGTGCATTGAGTGAGGGAGAGAGAGAGAGAGAGAGAGACGGAGAGAATCCCATGAGGGTCAGAGAGAGAGAGAGAGAGAGAGGGAGAGAAAGATAAGGCGGGGCCCACCTGAAGCAGCGTTCATTTTCACCCAAAGTGGGGCTCGAGCTCCCCTGTTGTGGGGCCCATGCTCACCCAAGGTGGGGTGAGCTCAACTGATGTGGGACTCAAACTCACGAACTGTGAGATTGTGACCTGAGCCAAAGTCAGATGCTTATCTGATTGAGCACCCAGGCACCCTCTGGCATACATTTAAAGAAGAGTTAATCCCTGTTCTACTTTAAGTGTTCCAAAAAATAAAAATTGAAGGAAAACTTCCAAAGTCCTTCTACAAGGCTAGATTACCTTGATTCCAAAACCAGACAAAAACCCCACTAAAAAGGAGAATTACAGGCCAATATCCCTGATGAACATGGATGCAAAAATTCTCAACAAGATACTAGAAAATTTAATCCAACAGTACATTAAAAGAATTATTCACCACGACCAAGTGCGATTTCTTCCTGGGCTGCAGGGGTGGTCCAGTATTTGCAAATCAATCAATGTGATACACCACATTAATAAAAGAAATTACAAGAACCATATAATCATCTCAGTAGACACAGAAAAAGCATTTGATAAAACACAGCATCCATTCTTGATTAAAAAAAAAAGCCTCAACAAAGTAGGTATAGGTGGAACATCCCTCAATTGCATAAGAGACATATATGAAAGACCCTCAGCTATTATCATCCTCAGTGGGGAAAAACTGAAAGCTTTTCCTCTACTTTCAGGGACAAGACCGCGGTGTCCACTCTCACCATTACTATTTAACATGGTACCAGAAGCAATCAGACAACAAAAAGAAATAAAAGGCATCCAAATCAGCAAGGAGGAAATCAAACTTTTGCTATTTGTAGACAACATGATACTCTATGTAGATAACCTGGAAGAATCCACCAAAAAAGTGCTAGAACTAATACATGAATTCAGCAAAGTCACAGGATATAAAAATCAGTGTACAGAAATCTGTGACATTTTTATATACCAATAATGAAACAGCAAAAAAAGAAATCAAAGAATCAATCCCATTTATAGTTGCACCACAAACAATAAGATACTAGGAATAAACATAACCAAAAAGGTAAAAGATCTGTACTCTGAAAACTGTAGGACACTTATGAAAGAAATTGAAAAGGACACAAAGAAATGGGAAAAAATTCCATTCTTGTGGATTGGAAGAACAAATATTGTTAAAATGTCGATACTACCAAAAACACTCTACATATTTAATGCAATCCCTATCAAAATGCCACCAGCATGTTTCACAGAGCTAGAGCAAGCAGTTCTAAAATTTGGAAGGAACTGCAAAGGACCCTTAATAGCCAAAGCAATCCTGAAAAAGGAAAGCAAAGCTGGAGGCATCATGATTCCAGACTTTAAACTATATTACAAAGCTGTAGTCATCAAGACAATATGGTACTGGTATAAAAACAGACACATAGATCTGTGGAGCAGAATGGCAAGCCCAGAAATGAACTGACAACTACATGGTCAACTAATCTTCAACAAAGCAGGAAAGAATATCCAATGGAAAAAAGTTTCTTTAGCAAATGGTGTTGCAAAAACTGAGCAGCAGCACACAGAAGAATGAAACTGGACCACTTTCTTACACAATACACAAAAATAAATTCAAAATGGATGACAGACCTAAATGTGAGACAGGAAACCATCAGAATCCTAAAGGAGAACACAAGCAGAAACCTCTTTGATCTCGGCCATCATAGCTTCTTACTAGACATATCACAGGAGGCAAGGGAAACAAAAGCAAACATGAACTATTGAGACATCATCAAGATAAAAAGTTTCGGCACAGCAAAGGAAACAATCAGTAAAACTAAAAGTCAGCCTACAGAATGGGAGAAGATATTTGCAAATGACATATCTGATATAGGGTTAGTATCCAAAATCTGTAAAGACCTTACCAAACTCAACACCTAAAACACAATCCATTTAAGAATTGGGCAGAAGACATGAATAGACATTTTCCCAAGAAAGCATACATATGGTTAACAGACACATGAAAAGATGCTCAGCATCACTCATCATCAGGGAAATACAAATCAAAACTGCAATGGATTACCACCTCACACCTGTCAGAATGACTAAAATTAACAACACAGGAGACAACAGATGTTAATGAGGATGCAGCAAAAGGAGAACCCTCTTACACTTTGGTGGGAATGCAAACTGGTATAGCCACTGGAGAACACTATGGAGGTTCCCCGAAAAACTAAACAGAAAAACCTTATGATCCAGCATTTGCACTACTAGGTATTTACCCAAAGGATACAAAAATACAAATTTGAAGGGATACACGCACCCTGATGTTTATAGCAACATTATCAACAGGAGCCAAACTATGGAAAGAGCCCAAGTATCTAACAACTTATATGAATGGACAAAGGTGTGGGATAATGAAATATTACTCGGCCATCAAAAAAGAATGAAATCTTGCCATTTTGCATTGCAGCTAGAGTTTATTATGCTAAGTGAAATAATTCAGTCAGAGAAAGACAAGTATATGATTTCACTCATATGTAGAATTTAGGAAACAAAATATACGGGAAGGGGAAAAATGAGAAATAGGAAAGGCAACCATAAAAGACTCTTCAATATAGAGAAGAAACTGGGAGTTGATGGTGGGAGATGGGTGGGGGATGGGCTAGATGGGTGATGAGTATTAAGGAGGGCAGTTGTATTGGTCATGGGGTGTTGTATATAAGTGATGAATCACTAAATTCTACTACTGAAACTAATATTGCACTAAATGGTAACTAACTAGAATTTAAATAAAGATTTGGAAGAAAATATGTTTCTTCAGATTACTATTTTCATTTATTTGGTTAATTCTTTGATCAAAGTTTATTTGAGCTCTTATGTGATGTTAGGAGATATAGAGAGGAATTAAAATCCAGCCTTTGCATTTATGTTCCCTCACATTATTATATAATGGAGATAGCTACTCAATTCTTTATTCTCTTCATAAGAAGCAAAAGAATACAAAAATTTCTCCAAATATTACATGTGTAAGTAGTACCTTTTAGGAATTACTGAATATTCCTAATCTCTATCACATGACCATACTTTAATTGTATCTGTATGAAATGGGTACTAATACTTGCAAAAACACAATTGTCAAGAATATTCTTATGAGATGAAAAAAATGAATGTGGGAAACAAAGACTTAAACATTATTGTGTATTACTGTATTGGACTATAAATTATTTGTTCATTCTTCTATTTCCAGTGCCGAGTGGAAAATGATATAGAGGGTACTCAATAAATACAGCATTGAAAAACAAATAGAGATACAAAAAAGAATAAGAATTTTCAATGACTGGAAGAAGAGATAAATAAATAATTAAAATACAGTGTGACAAATGCTATGATAGAGTTAACACAAGACAAAAAGTGGGTTCAAAACAGGAAATTTCCAGAAGATAATGCTTGAGGTAAACACCTAAGGCTATGTAAACAAAAGGTAGCTAGTTCTTTCCAGAAGTACAGCATGCATGTAAAGGCACAGGGGCACTGCCTACTCTTTTGTAGGAAGTGCCCTGAACAGAGTCACCTGGCCCAGTGTGGCTGAAATACGGTTGTGTGTATATTGAATTTCGATGGCCCTGTCTCTCATCTGTTGTTCTCTACCGCATGACTTCTCTCCCTTCTCCCCCTCATACTCCAGACTCACTTTATGCCTTACTTTATTTCATTTTTACCTGTCCTTTCACTTACTCATCTATCTATTCATTAAAAATATTTATTTGAAAATTATTCCATATTATGCCATTGTGTTGGCTCTGCTAGAATAGGTGCTTTTATCTTTAGTTTGTATATGATGACTTAAATTTGGGCAGTTCCTTCAGTAGCATCGTCCTAAAAGTAGTTAGAAATGGTGATGAATGTGTCCCATCCATGTGACATCACACTGGCTGCCAGAAGCTTGCCTTCACTTTGTTGATCCTTTGTGAAACCTGCCCCAGCCATCTTTTGCCCATGTCTCCAAAGTTTACCCTGCTGCTCTGTCATCCTCCTGTTTATTCATAGCGACATCTAAGAGGAACGGCTAGTAGGGATGGTAGAAGGACCTCTGAGAATGTGAAAATACTTCAGTAGATAACCAAATAGACTGTATTACAAATAGTTCTCTAATGGCTAGCAACTTTTGTTGCTTTCCTTTTGTGTGCACATCTCTTAGTTAGGCCTTGAGGACATAAAGATGAATACAGTATAGTTTTTCCTTTAAGAAATTTGTACTGTGATGAGGATTGGATTTATGTAATTGCATTTCTCAAATTAAGCCACCAAAATTTTAAAAAATTGAAGTATTCCACAAAAGATTTAGATTTATATATATTTTGTTAACTTTATATTTGAAAAAAATTAAAGATTATTAAAAATATGTTTTTTAACTGAAAAAAATTGCTTGTTATAAGTAAAAGTGCCATTTCTCCCCTGAATTGCAGTTAACAATATGGACATAGCTCTTTATTTGAGGCCTTAATGGTATAATTTCATGTTAATAGCATTTTATGTGACTTCACTTCCAACTAATTTCATTTATCTTTAAATATAAATGCAGTGTTTTCCCTATAAATATCTTTAGTATTAACTCTTTTTAAAAGAAAAGACATGAGGGTAATATAAAGTCTTAAGCACTCCTATATAAAATTGCTTGAAGGAAAACAACTTTAATATAAACATAGACATCTCCTTTCTCAAGTGTATATATACTCTAAGATCCTTGAGGGCCAAGATTCCATTTGATTTGCATCTTCAAAAGGACCTAGTACTGTGCATTGTCATAGAAGGTGTTCAGAAAGAATGTATTTGTTGAATTCATCTCTATGTAATGAACATTGCCTATAGATCTACATTTCATTTGTTTAATTAGATCAGTGTGTCTTCTTCAGGTGTTTCCATAGCCAAACATTTGATCACATATTCCAGTGGCTTCTTCCACCAATATGTAAATTATAGATGGAGTTGATGTTTACCGTTGTCTCCAGCAATTAAAAAATGTCATGGAAAACACAAAGACTAAAGAGTCACTAAGATAATACAGAATTACATCATTAAAGAAAAGAAAATGTTTCCGTTTTTACTTTCCAGTTTTTTCTAAGATAAAGATTTTATCATTTTAAGTCCGCGAAGTATTTAAGTTACCTTAGCACCTTTGAATAATGTATTTAAATAGTGGCAATGTACATGCATATATAGAGAGACAACACATATACATATATATTCTACTTACTAATGGTAGAACTAGTTAAAATATGAAAATGCTGTCAATAATTTATGTTGTATACTTATTTCTGTTGCGCATTTATCTTTAGGTCATGTTTTGGATTTATTTACCCTTTTGCATTCAAAGTTGGTCAGTAAAGCAATTTTAACTCAGTGAGACAGATTTAATGCCACAAAAGTTAAGGATGCAAATATTTCCCGAAGTATTATCCATTGGGAATTTGCTTTGCTTTATGTCTGCAAGAACAGGCTCATAATAGTGTGAATTGTGAATATTTAATCTTAATTACATGTGATACTTAAAAAACCTGTGCACATTTCAGAATTTTACAGACACTGTGCAAATCTCACAGGACTATGTGATAAAATAACAAACACAACAGCCTCCAAAAGAATTCTGAAAATTAGCATTTAAAATAAAAGTCATGCCCAAGCCAGGAGATGACTATCTAAAGGAGCAGTTAATATTTCACATGGTTACACAGCGTAACTTCTACACTCTACAAAAAAAACCCAAAGAAAGCACATGTTGAATTTCATATTATCTGACAATTAAAAAAAACACATTTACTTTTCATAACAAAACTAAATTCTGTATGTTTCCAAAAGGTTCTGAGAATTAAAACCAATGATAAAGGCACAAATACTCTTATTACTTTTTTCTCACATGGATACATATTTTCTAATAAAAGGATGTATATCTATGTCTCTAGGTCATGGGGATCTTTAGGGTTTGCAATGGGCTACTGTATGAGAGCTCAGAGACAAACTCTGGTTTGGAGACAGTCACCTTTGTAACTAACCACCTTGATTTCCTCTACCCGATGGCTATGGCCTAGGAAGGCAAAATAAAACCAACATCCTAGACGAGGGAACCTGCCTGTCACTGGGTTTTTGACCTCTTGCCTCATTTAAGACTTTATTATTATCCTAATAATCAGATTTCTTCCTGTCATCTCCAACCTCTCTCTTTCCACTGGCTTTTGTTCTCAGTTTCAAAGATGTATATAGATAAGGTTTTTATTTACTCGAGCATTTGCTTCATTAAGTAATTCTCCCATTTTTTGCGATTCTGCATTTAAAATAATTCTCCCATTTTTGCGAGTCTGTGTTTAAAATATTTCTTGGGGTACCTGGGTGGCTCAGTTGGTTAAGCATCCAGCTTCAGCCCAGGTCATGATCCCATGCTTCATGGGTTCGAGCCCAGCATCAGGCTCTGTGCTGAGAGCTCGGAGCTCAGAGCCTGGAGCCTGCTTCAGATTCTGTGTCTCCCTTTCTCTCTGCCCCTCCCCTTCTTGCACTCTGTCTCTCTGTCTCCCAAAAATAAATAAATATTTTAAAAAATTTTTTAAAAATAAAATTCTTAAACTTCTCTATTCTGTAACCAACACTTACCTTTGCATTCCCACATTGGCTATCTTGTTTGGAGTTTTGGTCAAATTCTGACATGTTTGATTTAATTGATAAGACTGTAACAACAAGTCCTACTGTTTACAAATTGTTAAAAGAAATGACTGCTTCCCTCAGTGTGTTGCTTTGCTCTTATTTGTATAAACAAAATTTATCAAAATATCCTAGGTGTTGCTCCCTATTGAAGTTCAGGAAGACACACAAGGGAAACTAATAGATAAACACATTTATCTGAGGACAAATGAGTAAGTGCAGAATAGGCTTTAATTGAGGTATTGCTATGAAAAGAAATTATTTTTTTTTAATTTTTTTTCTTAAGTTTATTTATTTTTGAGACAGAGAGATACAGAGCATGAACGGGGGAGGGTCAGAGAGAGAGGGAGACACAGAATCGGAAGCAGGCTCCAGGCTCTGAGCCATCAGCCCAGAGCCTGACGCGGGGCTCGAACTCCCGGACCGTGAGATCGTGACCTGAGCTGAAGTCGGACGCTTAACCGACTGAGCCACGCAGGCGCCCCTGAAAAGAAATTATAAAGAGGTAAAGTTCAGTTTTATGTTTTTCAATAGTTTTTGTCATCCAAAAATATTAGTGTTTTTTACACATAATTAATTAAGCAAGAATTTGTCTTAAACAAGGCTGATATCACATAGGTTTGGGTTCTGTTAGGTGTTTTCACTGCTCTTCCCTGGATGCATAGTCCTATAACTGTGTCCTTGCATTGATGTGAGTATAAATTGTTAACTTCCACTGAGGTTACTTGGATGCCTCTCCTGAGACAGGGATTCCTGCCCATTTTCATTAATCAAAACTCATAGATTCAACAAAACAGAGGAGAAATGTACTTTGGAGGTCATTACTGTCTTTTGCAGACATACGTATAGGAACAAAAATTCCTTCTACCTATTGCACATAGAATTAAGGAGTTATGGGGCACCTGGGTGGTTCAGTCAGTTAAGCATCTGACTTCGGCTCACTCCATGATCTCAAGATTTGTGGTTTCAAGCCCTGCATCAGTCTCTGTGCTGACAGCTCAGAGCCTGGAACCTGCTTCAGATTCTGTGTCTCCCTCCCTCTCTGCCCCTCCCACACTCTTGCTCTGTCTCTGTCTTTCAAAACTAAATAAAACATTAAAAAATTAGAAAAAAATAATTAAGGACTTATTTCATGGGTTTCCTTTGGCAAGAAGTTTATTAATATGCTTGAAAAGAAACACCAAAAAATGAAAAAAAAAACAAAAAAGCCTTCTGTAATTAGAAGATGTTGCCTGAAGTACCATGAGAGTGATAATCTGAACCATTTTTTAGTTTCATTTAGTATTTATTTCTGAGACTCAAATATATATATGCTTTGATGTTTTCATTTCTTGTCCCAGGATAACATGAAAAAAAAGGAATGAAAATAAAGGATTCTAAGCAAGTAGATTCTTCTTAAATGTTCTTCCTACATCTTGAGATGAACATACCCCAGAGGCTGACGATTATGAGAATTTTAGCACCCCATTCACCTAAGACAAGTAGTCTCTACCCTTGTATGAAGGTGGGTAGACTTCATAGTCCAAATAGACCAACTGCAGCACTGTGCTGTGAACACAGGGGTGCTTTATGTTCTCGTGGGACGGCCGCCAACCTGGTGTTAGAATTTTGGACTTGAACGAGTGAATAGAACATTCTTGTAAATTGGCTTTAATATTTGCCACCACAGTGTAAACCCTGTTGCTAAGAGCTTTTAAACTTAATAATATTCCAAAGCTCGGGGCACCTGGTTGGCTCACTTGGTTCAGCATCTGACTTCAAATCAGGTCATGGTGTTGTGGTTTGTGAGTTTGAGCCCCGTGTTGGGCTCTTTGCTGACAGCTTCACAGCCTGGAGCCTGCTTCAGATTCTGAGTCTCCCTCTCTCTGCCCCTCCCCACTCGACTGTCCATCACTCTCTCTCAAAAATAAACATTAAAAAAGTAAAAAATAAAAATATTTCAAGCTGACTGAAAAGGCAAACATTAGCAAACTATATCATATTAAATGAAGAGCTTTGCAGTTTGCACTATCCTTGAGTTATCTTGCTTGCAAGTCAAAGTTTCTTGTTGAGCTACTAAGTTAAATTCAATTTTTTTAAAAGGATTATTGTAAAAAACTAAAAGAGCATTAAGAAGCTCTTTAAAAAATACCCTGGTATGTAAGGACACAATGCCATCTAGGGTGTTAGACCTTTTTTTGTTGTTGTTGTTACACACTGTTACTCTTCTGCCAACAAAACTGTTGAGGGAGCCATGGTCCTGAGTCGCGGCCATTACCGCTCCTGCACTGCAGGCCTGCTCAGCAACAAAAAGCTTACTTTAGCACTGACCAAAAACAGGGAGAGGAGGAAAAGAAAAACAGCTGAAAAACTCTAGTCACACAGTATTAAATGACTTGCGACTTGATCATCCAAAAAGCCTACTTTACCAATTTTGCTGCAATGAGAGGAAAACACTTCACTTTATAAAGGGCCATAGGCCTGTTTGTTGCAGGCCATAAATGTCAGTGCTGCGTGTGGGCCTTAACAATGATGCTGCCCCGTCACCCAGGTACTAGTGACCCTCCTGAACTCTCCCCTATGATACACAAGTCCAACTTTTGAGAGATCTGCTACCATTGTATTGTAGAGACACTTCATCTGCAGGCAGAAAAAAATGGAGTTCATTCTGCTAGATTGTTCTTCTGACAGCTGGAATAATTATTTTTGACCCAGCTTTAGAGCTGGATGTGTATTTTAAGCAGTCACACCGATAACTATTTTATAATTTGCTGGGTTTTGATATTTTATTGGCGCATAATAACTGTCCTCATTTATTAAGTTTATCACTGCTCTACAGAGGCATGAATACATTTCAATTAGATTTGTATAAAATGCTGAATCGCAAATTCTTTTCAAATAGAATGAAATGGTCTATCATCTTAGTTCAACCCACTCAGATAATTTGATCCATTTGACTTAATACACATGTAAAACAAATTGCTCTAGTAAATTTGCATATAAAATAGCACCAGTCCTAAAGTCTCTAATATAAACAATTAGTTCCGTGTTTTTATCTCACAGAAACACTGGTTTCCCACACAACAAAAACCAACCTTGTAAAGTTTATATTTCAAAATTATGTTAGGGAGGAAGTGGTACATAACACAAATAGTCCTCCTTTTCTGCTTTGCTGTTCAACAATGAAAACTTCCTTAGACCATTTTGAATATATTCTAAAGATACATACATGCTCTCATTAAAATCAGAAGCATTAAATGAAGTTGCTGTAATTCTGAGTTTAAGTCATTATTCAAATTGAGCAAAAATTCTACTGGAAACACCTTTTAATCTTGGGAAGATAGGTTTATCTTAATATGCAGGTCTGCACAAGCTACATTTAAAAACCAAAAGAGTTCATGCACCTTATTGAAAGAAATATATTAGAATTTGCTCTTGATAAACCTAGAAAGTCACAAAGCCTGAACGGAATGTATTTTTAAGGCTATGTGAATATAGTATTTTTTTTACTGAAATGTATTCAGAATATCCTAGTCATTAAACAAAGCATATCGTGTTCTGTTCTTTCATTGTGTTGATAACAAAACCCCAGATCCTTGAGGCTGATTATAGAAGACATGGTAGAAATTTGCTCCATCAATTTCATCATTAATTTTTCTAACCAGGAATATGGTGTGGCATCTTGCGTGGCATGATTTTTTTTTAACCAGCATTTACATGACTGTGGACAGCTCTGGCATGATTGAGAAATTAGTATTAGGGGTTCCTGGGTGGCAGGTTAAGCTTCTTTTTTGGGCTCAGGTCATGATCTTGTGGTTTGTGCGTTGATGGTGCAGAGCCTGCTTGGGATTCTGTCTCTCTCCTTAAAGAAATTAGTATTAGGAAATATTTTTAATGGCTAATATGTCCCCTAAGAACACTTTCTTATTCTTCACAAATCTCAGTGCAACAAAGGCACACAGTCAGTAACCAATAAGTATTTACTGGTATACTTCTGGAATCCAATCAGGCATTGGTATTATAGAGATGATGGCAAAGCTATTGGGGGAATTCAAGCATTTTTTTATGTGACAAACATGACCAGTCCAACAAAGCAGTTGTTTGATCTTGCATATTTCGATTAAAATATATTTGGAGTTTTACTCTGTGTGTGTGTGTGTGTGTGTGTGTGTGTGTTTATCTAGGACAGGGAGATGATCTGAAACGCATAAACATTTGTACAACAGCTATAGATAGGATGATATTTATTTCTCTTGTCCATTGAATAAATTAAACATCATAATAGTTTATACATCTGTTGGTGTGTATATATCAGTTCCAGGATGCTTTATGTACTGTCCAGAAATAGCATTGACATTTTTTGCAAATTATTTCTTTTGCAAATATTACTTTAAAAATGTAAAGCTCAAGTGAATGTATTAGCCAAGATTTTTAGTGGTGAGACAGTTAGCAAATAAACTGATTGCTACCTGTGAGACACATGGACACCAGACAAGATAACTGAATGTTTAATCAGTTCATTTAAAAACATCAAGAAATCTCTATCTTAAAAACTTAGTCGTATTTTGCAAAAGCTAGGTTTTAAAAGTTATGTATACATGTATTTTTATTATGGTAAGAACACTTAACATGACACCTACTCTCAACAAATTTTTAAATATATTAAACATTTAAAGGTTAAACAAAAGCTTAAACATTTCTGAAAGATAACAGTTGACAATGATTTCCACACACTAACTCATTTGATTCCTCTTCCGCCAAGGTAATGTACATAGTTAAACAATATTTAATATCAGAAAATGAGATAAAAAATAATTTATTTTGCACTACTTGTCTTATTTTATTTACTTATTTTTGAGAGAGGAAGAGAGAGATCAGGGGAGGGGCAGAGAGAGAGGGAGAGAGAGAATTCCAAGCAGGCTCCGTCATGAACCTTGAGATCATGACCTGAGCCGAAATCGTGTCAGACACTTAACTGACTGAGACACCCAGGTACTCCTCAAAAAATGTTTAAATGCGTGGTGCAATATTGTAAATATAGGCACAATGTTGTACAGCAGCTTTCTCTAGAACTTAGTTATCAGCAGTAATTAACTTTAAGGTACTTTTCAAAATTAAAAGTTTGAAGGAAAACATTTTAGCTTATTTGACTAGCAGTACTTACTTTTCTGTTTGTTTTATTAATTTTTTTAATGTGATTGCTTTATGTCTTCAGGATAAATTTGCTCTTTATTAAATCATTTTTCTTATTTTTTGAAAACAAGTAGTGTGTCTTCCCCTTTGGATACAGCCTGATGAGGCATGCGATTTTTGGAGCCAGGTATTTTAACAAATTTTAAAATACTAGAATCCTGCAACATGCCCTTGTTTTGAAAGTAAAGGCTCATGGCAGGTAAATTATCCATGTTACCTGCTTTCATCAAACCTAGTGAATCTGAAGATTTGCAGTTGTTAAAAATACTTATTAAAATTTTCCAACTCCCAAGTTTGCTTTCACAGGGCTTGAATAACTAAAACATTTTCTTGGCAAGAAAACAGTTGAGCTAGGTAGCGCTGGCTAGGATTTGATGACATCTTTCTGTTTGTTCAAAATTAAACCAAGAATTCACCCCCTCTCCAGATATAACCAGTTTTATATGGCAAATGAATCTGTTATAATCTAAAGTAAGTAACGTTTAAGTTTGCCTTTAATACTTTGTCAAACATGAGGACCGAGGTGTGCATAAAGTTATCCAGTACTTCTCTTACTAGATAGCAGGGTTTAATATGTTTTTGATAAAATGCAGTGCTCAGCACAGGGTGCAATTAGCAAATGCCGGCAGGGATGATAGTGAAAGTGGTTATGGCAACTGGCATCCCGGAGACTTCAGATAAAAATCAGTTAGGCTTTTTCCACAGCAAATGTTTTTGTTTGCTAAATTAAACTAAAAACTCATGATGGTATTCACTGATCGATCCCTTGCTAGATTCTCATATGTTATTTGGGACACAACTTTAAGAGAAGCTTAATCATTTCTGAGAGGTAACTGTTGACTATGATTTCCACACACTTTAACTCATTTGATTCCCTTTCTCCCAAAGCAACACATAAAGAATATTTAATATCAGAAAATGAGGCAAAAAAATAATTTATATTATTTTGCACTACTTGTGTGACCAAATTTTTAGATACACTTGGATTTTCACCTGGTCTGGCAAGCAACGGACATATGTCAGGGTATAGGTTAATTCCAGAGAGAACCAAGTGGGACTTTGGGCCAATCTTTGATTTACCAACCCAGCAAGCTTTTCCAAACTATGTTTCAGAAACACTAGGGCACTTTCTTGCTCAAATAACTATGGAAAACAGTGGGCTAAATATAGTGAAACACATTTCTTTGCAGGACTTTTCAGAGCCTTTAATATATGAATATGAACGGCAATTGTCTAAGGATGGCTTATGGTATGTGTCTGCCGGTGCTGTCCTCAATTGTTTTTTCAGATGCTAGTTTCTTTCCTAACCACTTAGCCATGCAGGCTTCCTTTTGGCTGAAGTTTCCCAGAGGGTAACATTCTAATAGGCTGACTTCTGATCCTTAGCCACTGGCTTGCCTCTGTAAGTTTGTGAGTCTGCTGAGGTCATTTTTCTTTTTTCTTCAGTGTCTACACAGAGTGGCCTAGTTGCCATTTACATTTGATAACTTCTAACCTAATTTACTTTCACTTCTGCTAATTCTCATATGTGGCTGTTATTCTTTGCAACTTTTCTTATTATTAAACTGTACAGAAAGAGGACCCCCTGAATCTTGTGAGAAGTAAGTGCTGAGATATGCTGCATCTGACAGTGATGTAATTTACTTGGTGTGATTGGCATTTCTAAAAATTACATTGCCTTTTAATATTTATCTAGCAGAACATCATGAGAATTAGCATACGTAGAACAAACTGTTCGATGATAATGCAAGGAAACTATAATCATACATGTCAACAACTTGTGTCTATTGCTAAGCAAAATGAACTTTTAGGAATAAGCAAATTTAATCGATCTAGGGTAAAGGAAATGAGGGTCCTTCTGTCTTAAGTCACAATGATGCTGAGAGCCCATATTTTCCAAACTTGAGAAGTAACAAACAGAAAGACTCTGAAATGGACCTTGATGTTGCAGGAAAATCGGTGAGGTGGATAAAAAAGAACAGTCTTTTCATCATTAATTTTGAATATGATTAAATTGGTGTCATCTTAAATGTCCAAGGCATATGTCTTTAACATCCATTAGTGAAGGAAGACTTCCTAGAGCTTGCTAAATACTTCCTTCACATTTTGCTGTAATTCTTAATAGATTCAATTTTAGGCTCTTGATTTGATTATTTAGTGTGAGTATCTGCAAGACTGACACATTCAAGAGATGTACCAATACTGGACCCTGAAGTTGGTGCCCATGTTCATTGCTCATTAGAATTGTGAGTGTAAATGGAATACTTGAGGGAAAAGATGAAGTTTCTTATAGTGCTATTCTTAAATTCCATTTTTTCCTTGTAGCCGAGTTCCATTTGAGAAATCAGTCTCTTCTTGCCTCTGGTGTCTGATACATGTGCAATAAGAACACTACTAAATGTAAAATTTGTCCATTTTTACCCTATTTTCCTGGTGCATTGTCACTTCACCTTTTTGTTCCACCAGTAGACTCTCCATGCTGTAAATACACGTAACTCTGGTTCTACTGCCTAAATACTAGGACCTTTTCCAGGATTCCTAAGGACAAAATAATATACTCGAGTAAAAAGCAAGCCTCTGTGTAAACTCATGAGTCCAATTCTTTATTATTCTTCTATCATGACACAGCAGAAAGATATTTTTGCTGTATTAAAGAGCAGAAGCTGTACGAAGAAGGAAATCACACTGAGCATTACAGGAATACTTATTATCTGAGATCAAATAAGTTAATATGACCAGGCCTGGGAATGTTGGGAGAGAATACATTTGACCCTCTATCTCAAAGTCTAAATTAAGTTTAACCAGTCAGAATTCAGGTCAGAAATGTGTTCTCGACATCCATGTGTGGAACAATGAGCAGTCAGCCAGCTGCACTGTGGTGTGCTCACAGTGACTTTTCCCCAAGACTTCGAAGGCAGCCTATTGTGACCAATATCTATTGTCTTCTCTAGAGTGTGAATTCTTTGTTTCCAGGGTGGCCTTCATGTATGCTTTGATGAATTTTCTTGGTTTTGACTCCAGCAACAGTGTGCATTTGAGCTTCCCTGTTTTTCCTTCCTTGTTAAAAGAAAACAAACCCATCATTAACTTTTTAAAATGCAAGTCTGCTATTGTTGCTATTCAACTGAACTAATAAAATGAGTAGCAATGGGAAATTTTCTGATGGATGCCATCTAAATGATTACTATTATTGAATGCCTTAAAATTTATGTTAAATGGGAATGGCATGCTATCAAACTCTTGTGCTATTTTTAGCGTTTATGGCTAGATAAGCTCAAAAAAGAAAAAGAGTTATTTTTTTCTTGGTAACTCACAATAAAATAAAACCAGATTGTTTTGGCAGCTTTATGTCCATTCACTTTTTTTTTCTCTATGTTGTCTAAAAACAAAATGAAACAGAAGAAAACCCTTCTCATCTCTACATATTGAGGATTCATCTTTACAGGGTTTCAGCCAAGTTATTCTTTATGAATCTTCCAACATTTATTGTCAATATATATTAATTTTGGCAGAGGGAAATTTATTAATATTTTTCTAATATACTTAAATAATATTTATCCTCAAACTAATCCCCACAATTCTACTTTTTTAACAAAAAAATGAGGACAAAACTATTATCAAAGTAACCTTTGTTTAGCTAATCACATTTTAGTTGGTGTCTAAATGTCTAACTACTCATTGAGCATAATCTGTAGATGTACAGGATTAACCAACTTTCAAATAGATTTGCAACCATCTGAATGTAGCATTGCTTTTACCAAAACACAAACACTGCCAATTAATGCCCAAGGGGCACAGAGGTAATAAAAAGAATAAACGCCCGTGGTGTAGGTTATCAGCAAAGCTTGTTAACTCTACTTGGAGAACACATTCTAAGTCTATTGAATACATTTCCACTATTTCTCACTTAGTTCAAAGTGCAATCCTTCTTCTCTGGTCTTCCTAATATGACTCTTTCCCTACCTCCCAATTCTATTCAAAATAAATAAGATCCTGTCACAGCCTGGGTAAACCCTCCATTGATTTCTCTTTACACTTAGGATAAATACAAAATCCCAAGTTTGACCCACAGTCAAATCTACACTGAATGACAGGCCACCTTCTTGCTTCCCTGACTTCATCTCACATGAGCATCCCCCATTCTCCATGCTGGAGCTTGTATGGCCTCCTCTCCCCAAATATGTTGAGGTTCTTTCTTCTTTTTTATTTATTTATGTTTATTTTATTTTATTAAAAAATTTTTAAACGTTTATTTATTTTTGAGAGAGAGAGAGACAGAGACAGAGACAGAGGCAGAGACAGAGTGTGAGCAGGGGAGGGGCAGAGAGAGAGGAGACACAGAATCTGAAGCAGGCTCCAGGCTCTGAGCTGTCAGCACAGAGCCTGATGCGGGCTCAAACTTGAGCCTTGAGATCATGACCTGAGCCAAAGTCGGACACTTAATCGACTGAGCCACCCAGGCTCACCCTTCCTTATTTTTTTTTTAAATGTTTATTTAGTTTTGAGAGAGAGAGAGTGCACAATAGGGGTAGGGGCAGAGAGAGAGAGAGAAAATCTCAAGCAGGTTCTGCACTGGCAGCACAGAGCCCCATGTAGGGCTTGGCTTGAATTTATGAACTGTGAATTGTTGACCTGAGCTGAAGTCCGATGCTTAACCAACTGAGCCACCTAAGCATCTCAAGACTAAGTCTTTAACTCCATAAATCTATTTTAGATTTTTGACCTCTAGAACTGTAAGAAACACATTTGTGTTGGTTTAAGCTACAAAGTTTGTGGTAACTTTTCACAGTGGCAATAGGAAATAAATATATTATTAACATGTAGACTTCTCCTAAATTTATAATTTGAGCCCAAATCACACTCTTTTTATGGACTCATATATTTAACAGTCTGTGCAACTTCTTTTTTTCTGAAACAATCTTCAAACTCAATATGTCCAAAACTAAACTTTTGGTCTTCCTCCCAAACCTATTCCATGTGAGTTTTACTCATCTCAGTTGGTCGCAATTCCATTCTTCTTGTTCCTAAAGCCAAAACAGTGGACTCTTTGACTCCTTTCACTCTTTCGCTCCGCCTCTACATCCTCTTTCTTCCTTCCTTCCTTCCTTCCTTCCTTCCTTCCTTCCTTTCTTTCTTTCTTTCTTTCTTTCTTTCTTTCTTTCTTTCTTTCTTTCTGAAATTGTATATCCTTCTACTTTCCATGTATGCCTAAGGACCAAATACTCACCAGTATCTGCATTTTACAGCCCTGATTCAGCCATTCTCATGTCTTGCCTAGATTATTTCAGTAGCTTCTTAGTTTTCCAATGCTTCCAGTCTTGCCTCTCCTAAACTTTCAACACAACAGCCACAATAATCCTTTAAAAATGCAGCACAAATCATGTCATTCTTCAGCTCAGACTCTCAGCAGGACCTCATTTCTTTTCAACCAAAAGTCCCAAAATATACAGTGGTTTGCAAGATCTTTGATGATCAGTGCTGCCCGTTTCCCGTTTAGTTTCCCTTCTTTCTTCCTCACCCCGCCACATCAGCACATGGTCTGCTTTGTTCCTTGAACAGGCACATTCCCTCCATAGGGTTTTTGCACTGACTGTTGCCTCTGCTTACAATTCAGTCCCCCTTCATATCCTCATGGAAAATCTCTCAGCACTTACGTGTGTGTGTGTGCGTGTGTGTGTGTGTGCGTGTGCACGCATGAGGTTCAACAAAACCCACCCCAGCCATATTATAGAACTTCAGTCACACCATCTCTTCCTCACGCCCGGCACTCCCAATTCCCCGTATTGGACTCATTTTCCCATTTTTTCTATCACCCTTAAACAATGTTTTATTATGTTTATTATTCATTTTTTCCCTACTTGAGAGTAGAATAGGGCAGCCAATAAATATTTGTGAATGAATGAATCCCACTTCTCTTCCTTCTGATGAGTTATGTTTTATTATAAACTTAGTACAAAAGCAGGTTTATGATCTTAACAGCCACAATTCTCACTTTTTAATATTACATGCATATGCAGCTCTAAAATCAGTCTCTTAAGTCTTTTCCATATTTTAGAGAAAGATATCCTAAGTGATGTCAGCAGAATGGCTGATTAAGACATTCCTTGCATGTACCCCCTGCCACCACCAACAACAGTAAATTGGCATCTATCCATGGACAAAAGTGCCTCTGTGGGAGGTTTGGGATCTAGGTAGGATATTGTGAAAACACAGGGCAGTCCAAGATGAGGAGAAACGTTTTGAGAAGCCAGGCTTGCACCATGGTCCAGGGGACAGAAATGGAAATAGCTCCATACTCTTGGGGACTGGGCTATGGCTTTGTTTGGCTGTGGGTCTGTCACTAGCACTGTCCCCCAAGTGATGTAGGCAGGCTGGGTCCAAGGACTCAGAGGGGCTTCTGATATCTAGATAGCCTATGTTATATATCTGTGATATATCTAGATATCCATATCTAGATATCTGTAGCCTCACTCTGAGTCTGTGGAGCTAGAATCCCAGACTTGAGCTTGAACATTAAATTCTATCAATCTATAACTTCCCTGTGAGCCATCTACTTAATGTTAGCACTGGGGTTTCAGATGTACTAAACTTTGCCAAATCCCTGAAACATCTCTACATTTATACTGAATTTTTTTTTTCCATGTAGAAAACTTTTAGTTCATTGGTGTACAAAAGTGAGAAACATATTGATGAAAATACAGATAAAACTTTTAACATTCCATAATCCTGTATCTTTGTTAAGAGTGTAAAATTCTTGTTTGCAGGGCCTGGATTTGAATGATCATTTTTGGAAGGAATATCACAAAGCTGCCTGGAATGCTTCCTAAGGTATGAGACCCTTTGGCCTCAATGGTTCTTTTGCATTGTACTGTACAATTTAAAGTGAAATCATGGCTCAAGATTTATAGCTAAATGACACTTAGAAATCAATTAGTATTTCATTGAAAATTACATTACTTAATATATATGTAAGTGTTCATGGATATGAAGTGTAATTGGCTACACACATGACATGAAGATTTGTTATCGCTTATAATTTATATAATGTTCATATTTTCAGGAAACAAAATATTATTAGCACATATTGACCCCCATTATCCACAACAGTGAATTTGAAATATCATTCTAGAAATACTGGCATTGTTAATGATATCATCTTCTTTAAGGTGTGTATAATCTGAATTTTAATTATATTCCAAAAGTAGTTTTCTACTATTTCATCTTGAGTAACAGTGTGAAAAGTCAAATAGTTCTAGTTAAAGCTTCAGCATTTACTTCAGACATGCTGATGAGAAGATTATAAGGAGTCTAAGAAATCAGAAGTTAACTTAATGTCTAGTTTTCCTTGCTGTCACAGTGAATTGCTGTTCAAATGCAGGTTTGAATACTTCTTCACCAAATAATCAATTTTTGAAAATTGAAATCATAGAAAGATGAGGCATATGAGACATGCTGTTTCTGTTTTCTTCTTTTTACATTCCTTCCAGAAAATGATTTTGGTAAAGAAAAACAATAAGGTAAATGAAACCAGGACTTAGTATACTCTTGGGGCAGACACATTGCAGTAATGCAAGATACTCCAATTATAGTTCAGGGAAATGACAGCATCTCTTTAGGACAAGAATAATTCGGTATAGTATTCCTTGATACCTATAGGCTGTATATACAGTATTTCCTGAAATAACACATTTTATTTTCCCAGTTTTCATTTTGGCTAGAAACTTAAGCCAGCACTATTATATGTGTGAGAATAAAAGTTTTGCCATATCTATCAACGTCCTCTCAAAACCAGGTTGATGTCAGTAGTTTATATAATGGAGGCAGATATAGGGAGTCCCAGCTTCTAAAACTTCTGAGGAAGGCCAAACAGCAACTGGAAATACAAATATAGCACATTCAGAGCATATGTTTCTTGCTGAAACTTATCCAGAAATGAGGAGTGAGGCTAGACCACAAGATGCTTAGAATGTTTGCCTAAATGCCATTCCAGATAAGGACTATCCCATTGGGGTGTGGCCACGTGGTGTATCTAAGTCACAACTTTAAAACTTGCTAGTCATGGGACTTAAGAGAAATTACTTAACATTTATAAGTATAGACATTGTCAATTGTTGAGTTGAGGTTCTTCAAAAGAAGGATTGTTATTTAACTTTAAATAAGATCTAAGTAAGATAATTAAACAATATTTAAATTAGACATACATATAAAGTAGCCAGCACATGGTAAGAATTCAGTAGATGTTATTTTCCTGGAGGGTCCTTTACTCATCTGTATTTACGGCCTCCACGTAAGGGAGGCTATGGAATGTAGCTGTTAGGAGAACAGACTCTCGAGTCTATGTAACAAAAATGCACCACAACAGAAGCAAAAATACCAACAGAAGTAAGAAACTGGGTTTAAATCTCGACTTGAACAGTAATTTTGCCACTTTAGTTATTTAGTGTTTCTGAGGCACAGTTTCTTCGTCAATAATAGAGTGATGGTAATAGTGTCAGTGCTCACCCAGCTCAAGAGCACCAGGACCCCCGTCGTGGAGCAAAGCTGGTTTATTGACCTGTTACAATGATGTGGGAATGCACGCCACAGGGAAATATGGAGCACACCAGGAAGGGAATGTTAGAGAAGTTATGATGGGATTCGGGCTTATGTCAACTGATTTTGGCAAGGGCTCAAAGAAGAGTTTGCTCTAGATTGGATGCCTTGGGGAAGCAAGGGTAATTCTATGGTTCATATCTTAATGATTCTCACCTAGAAGACAGAAGCCTTGGCGGAAGCTAAGGCTCTAATCAGCACAGAGGCAGCAGCCACTCAGCTTGGCCAGGCTAAGAGGATGCTTGGTTACTTGTGTGGTTTGGAAATGTTCTTGTGTGTGTCTGGGTTCGGACTTGACTATGGAGTGGTGATATTTTGGTGCTAATCCATCCTGGTCAGTAGCTGATGAGTTTCTGTGATGTGGTTTTACATCCTCAGGAGAACATGAAGGCCTAGCTCATGATGCTAGGCCAGCCCCCAGCTGCCAGGGATTGCTTTCTCCTTCTCAATAGGAATAACCACAGTGTGTTTTAATTAAAAAGAAAACCCACTTTAGGGACATCTGGGTGGCTCAGTGGGTTGAATATCTGACTCTTGACTTTGGCTCAGGTCATGATCTCATGGTTCATGAGTTGGAGCCCCATGTCAGATTCTGTGCTGATAGTGCTCAGCCTGCTTAGGAGTCTCTCTCTCTCTCTCTCTGTTTCTCTCTCACTCCCTGTCTCTCTCTCAAAATAAATAATAAACTTAAAAAATAAAAGAAAATCCACTTTAATAGTGTAAGGTGGGGTTGTGTTATGTGTTATTTTCATTATATGCCTCTAGGTTTTTTTGGTAAGACAGTCCTGTTTTATGTTATATTTACACTTGATTTCTCATTAGGGAATTAAGATCTCACATTCCTTGCATCTTATAAGAAGCATTCAAGTAGGACAATGTCATTTACTGTATCTATGTATATATTCTATTATTATATAATAATATGCTGTATTATTTCTCTGGTTCCTGGTTTCTAGCCCAATTTAGATGAAGTTCAAAAGATGATAATATCAGGAGGTATCATAGTGCTTTCAAATTCTGAATTTAAACATTCAGGTAAATAAAATTGATTATGGATAGTTTCTGACTATATTATTAGACAATATTGAGTAGAGGTTAGGAGCATGGTCTCTGTCTAGAGGTAGTCTGGCTGGGTTTGAATCCTGCTTTAATCCTCTACCAACTGTATAACCTTGGTGTGAGTTCAAACAACAAACAACAACAACAGCACATCTCTGTATTTCTCCTTTATTTACACACTTGATATATTTGACTCCAGATGTATAGGTTTTCCACATATCAAGCAATTCGCTGACAGCAGCCGGATGTCTTACAATTTAATTCTGTTCTCATAATGCCTGGAGATAGAATTAGAGCCCACAAGTTAAGGAATCAGTCCCCCAGGACTGTGTCCTGTCTCCACTTCAGATGCTAACTGTAAGTCCCAGGTTGTCACCTGTACCTCTGACTGACCAGTTATAAATTGAACCTTGAACCTTCCCTGGGTTCAGTAATTTGCCAGAATGGCTCCCAAAACTCAGGAAGACATTTACTTACATGTAGAAGTTTACTATAAAGGTTACAGATGAACATCCAGTGGAGTGGGATGGGGCTGAAAGTTTTAAGCTTCTAATCATGGCTTGGTTTCCCTTGGGAATAGTCCCCATTCTGGTGCCCACCAAAAATTGCCTCTTTAGAACAAAGGACAGTCCTATCACCCAAGAAATTCCAAGGGATTTAGGGGTTCTGTGTCAGGAACTGGAATCAAGGACCAAATATTCGAACAAAGAGGCTCCTCATGCTCTTATCACTGAGGAACTGACAAGGGCTTTATGAGTTCTGTGCCAGGAACCTGGGGCAGAGATGAATATGGATACGTACTTTATTGTATCACACTAGAAAAAGTTTTTTTAAGCTTCTGTGCCTCAATATCTCCAGATCTAAAGTGATTTAAAAAATATCTACCTCATAGAGTCAGTGTGAGGAGTGAGGGAAATAAGACAGTAAAGTGTTTAGAACAAATGCCTGGGACATAATGAGCATTAACAATAACATATAATAAATGTTAGCTGACACATTTTGTAGCCATTTCATTCCATGATAAAGACCCTTTGGATTTATTGTATGTTGATTAAACAACAAATATTCATTGCTTGCAACTCTTTGCAAGAAACTGAATTAGATATGTGGAAGTAGTTACAGTACCTGCCTTCAAGGAGGTTACTCTATAGCTGAGAAATACCTGAATAAGTCTGTAAGAGTTAAGTGCAAATGTCTGTTGCTGACAGTGACAACTGTCATGCTTTTAAGGAAAGAGAATTAATTTCTAGTTACAGTAGACTGGCAAATGTAGTGGTATAGATGGTAAATGGGCTGAGTCCTGGGAGATTTATTGAATTTGGCCATCCAGGAAGATGACAAAATAGCACTCTGTTCAGATGGAACTTCAAGGGCAAATACACGAGAAACCAGATACTAAAAATTCCAACAACAATAGTACAGCCTACAAAAGCAGAGTAGAACACGTACTGAACATAAAACCAAGCACTGAGCTAAGTACTTAAGTTCATTATCTTATTTAATCTTCTTTATGACCTTATAGAAAAGGTAGAATCATTATCCCCATTTAGTGAGGAAAACAAGGCTTAGACGGTTTAATGTGCTTAAGGTTACTAAACTAGCAAATGCGAGGAGGCAATTTAACCAAGATCTAATGGATTCTAGGTCCTAGCTCTTAACCTCTATTGTTCTGTTTCCCCTTAAATAACCTTTGTATATATTATCCCATTTAAGGTCCTCAGTAACTAACCCAGATCCATGTGGCCTGGTCAGATGATGCAAGACATTTAATGCAATGTCAGGAAATTTCTTTGTTCTCTGTACAGAATGGTGAATCCATTGCTATTTGGAGCAATGAAGTGGGGTGATCTTTTTTGAGGATATTTTAACCAATAATCCTGTCTTTCTTATTTATACAGATATTCTTGAAACACTCCATCACTCCCCCTATTATTTTACATAGCCAGACTGAATTGCTGTGTCTTACGAAGAACCTAACAAAATAAGGGAAAGATTGTATTAGAAAACGTTGTCTTTCATTCGCATTTGTAGAAAAGCCCTCTACAAAGTTAGAGTTTATATCATATATGTATACTTTTTTCATGAGGCTGTGAAGCATGTTTTTCTTAGGCTTCCTCACATACATAACTCACACAGGGACTCATGCCAGATACCTAGGCTGTTGAAAAAAATACTTTAATTTTTTAAAATTTTTATTTATTTATTTTGAGAGAGAGAGAGAGAGAGAGAGAGAGAGAGAGAGAGAGAGACAAGGTCATAGAGAGAAGGAGAGAGGGAATCCCAGGTAGGTTCTGTGCTGTCTGCATGGAGCCAGACGTGGGGCTTGAACTACCAAACTGTGAGATCATGACCTGAGCTGAAATCAAGAGTCAGACACTTAACCAACTGAGCCACCCAGGCGTGTACCCCCACCCCCCAAAACAGTCTAAATCATAGATTTAGTGACGGATATCAAAGACCAATGCATCAAGAATTATGCTGTTTGGCAAAGTTGTTCACAAAGCAGCAAAAGAGGCCACATTGCTTAGTTAAGGAAAAAAAAAAAGATAAGATGAACTTTATTCCAACCAATAACCCATCTGTATGCAAGCAACCAACTGCTCCCCTTTTATTTGCTGCTTATTGAAATGTCAATAATTCCCTTATCTCGGGATACACTTCTACATCTGTAAAATCATGACTTTGGCTTATCTAGTTGTCTTTGAAATTAAATAAATCAATGAATAAGAGAAAAAGATAAAATTCGAGGGAGAACTATGGATATAGGATAAATTGTTGAATAAAAAATGAATTCCAAAACCAAAGGACTTCTGTCAAATGGTTGATAATTACCACTGCATACCTAAATCATGACTCTAAATTTACATTTGTAGCTCTTTGGGTTATGCTCAACTCCTGATGGGTTCCTCCATATTTCAGTTTTCTGTTAAAATGTCACAGAAACAGAGTTGTTTTAAAAAATAACAGTATTCTTGGGGTGCTTGGGTGGCTCCACTGGTTAAGAGTCTGACTTCCACTCAGTTGTGAGTTCGAGCCCCACATCAGGCTCTGTGCTGGCAGCTCAGAGTCTGGAGCCTGCTTCGGATTCTGTGTCTCCCTGTCTCTCTCTGCCCCTTCCTTGCATGTGCTCTCTCTCTCTCTCTCCCTCAAAAAAAAAAATAAATAAAATAAAATAAAAATAAGCATTAAAAAATATAACAATATTCTTAATCAGCAATTCCTAGCAACCCAGAGCTGACTCTGATAATTCAAAGTTGAATTCTTCTAAAGCCATTCCAGTGAGAGTATAAAGCTACATTCCACATATTACATGTGTGTTCAGAACTTGTTCTTTAAAATGTAATTAGTATATCTTTAATGAACTTCTTGACTTTCTCCTTTCTGGAACATTCACACCTATGAAACCTTTACTAGGCTCCCAACAACAGTCTTAGAATGAGCTGCTGAGAAGGTGCCAAGTCTCATAACTGGGAGAAGGAGCCAAGACTGTTGTCATTCATGCTGGTGACCCTGTTACCCTCACGGAGGGCACAGGCCTTAGATAGGAAAGGCCTGAGTTTGGGTCATGGCTCTGTCAATTGCTAACAGTGGAATCTCAGTCAAGTTATTTAATTTGTCTGAGTTTAGATTTCCTCATATTGAAAAAAATCTCACCTTGTGAGATTATGTGAACAATGAATACAGTCTTTTCAACTTGTATGTTCAAAGTACTTTGCACAGTGCCTGGCACAATAACACACATTTAATACATGTGAACTCTTATTTTTAAACTTACTGTATGGAAACCAATTTGACAATAAATTTCATATATCGAAAAAAATAAAAATAAAAAATAAAAAAAAATAAACTTACTAATGTAAGTTATTCAGCTAGAAGATTTTAAAGGTCCTTTCCAATCACAGTAATATATACTATTCTTATTCCTTAAATTATTTCTCTGTACCTAAAATTCTGCACCCAATTTCAATGAGTGGGGATCTTCCCCACACCACCAAGCAATCCGCTAACACCAACTGGGGGTCCTATAATTCTGCTAAATTCTGACACTGTCTACCCAGAGACAGGACCAGACTTAATAGGTTAAGGGCTTAATCCCACAAGACTGCCCCCACTGCAGATGTCAGCCAAAAGTCAAGGTTGTTTTCTGTGCTTCTGACCCATTGGCTATAAATCAAGGGTTCCCAAGAGTCTCTCTTTGGGTTTGGTTAATTTGCTAGAACAGCTCACAGAACTCAGGAAACTAGTTTACTCACTAGATTACTGGTTTATGACAAAGGATGTTAGAAGATACAAAACAGTAGCCACATCAAGGGTGACATTGGCACAAAGGAACCTGTCTTCATGGAGTTCAGGGCACAGTGGCATGCACAGGTGGTTCCCTATCCTGGAAGCTTTCCAAACCCCATCCTTCTGGGTTTCTATCGGGAGGCTTCGGTGCATGGGCATGAGTGGTTAAATCATTGGCCGTTGGCCATTGCTTCAACAGCCCCCTCTCCTCTCTGGAAATCATGGGATGGGACTGAAAGTAACTTCCAACCCTCTAATCACACGGCAGGTTCCCCTGGCAACCAGCCCCTAGCTTTAGGTGATTTCCAAGAGTCACCTTACTAACAAAACAAAAGATATTTTTATCACTCTTATCATTTAAGAAATCCCAATGGTCCTAGGAGCTCCATGCTAGAAACGGGAACTTATTTATTATAAACCACAGTGTCACAATACCTCTAGTGTTACATGTCACTTATCGTCCTTTTGTTGTTGTTCTTTACCTTTTTAGGTGTTTGTTATATCTTCGCCTGTATAACAAGTTCCTTGAAGCCAGGCACTGTGTCTGTGCTATTTTATTTTCTCCAGATTTTCCAAATCTTGTTTCTGTTGATGATGCCAATAAATGCCTTTGAAAGACTTCTTCTCTAACTTGTCAGTATTAATTAATTCAGATTCCATGAATATTTCTGTTAGTCCTAGGGAGTAGGGTAGGTGCTTTGGAATATGCAGAGGGAATTCAGAATGTCCTAAACATTCTTTTTATTTCCAAGGAATAGTTTACACACCAGAAACATCTGGCTCATTAAATGGGTATTTACACATTTCTGCATGAATTTGCTTAAAGATTCATAGGGTGACAGCTTTGCACCAAATTATACTTTAGTGGCTTCCAGCATCTTTAATACTGGGGAAAAGTCACTCTGGTTTTTTTTGTTTTTTTTTTTTTGATGGTTTTAAAATACTCACAAAGGGGATTTCAGCACTGATATGAGAAAAAGAAAAGGGCCAACTGCAGAGTACAGGTGGACCCAAACGAATGTGCAGACATTGCCAGGAAAGACTAAACACCTAAGCTTACCAGTGATTGTGTTTTACATAGATAGCTGGAGGTAGAAATCTGCTTTAGAGAAATCTTCCTGAGTCACTTTCAGAGGGGGAAGGGGAAGAACTTCATGCTTGAAGAGTCCCACAAGGAGTAATCTTCCTTTTTCTCTGGGCTCCCCACTGTTTTCAGCAATGGCAAGAATAAAAAATATCTAACTTGCATGCGAGAACATCATGCATTTTCTACATAGAAACATATCTGTAGAGTTTGCTTTAGGTAAGGCTACTGTGTGCAATTAAAAAAGTACAATAACTCTGCTCAGCAATTAGTAGTTGGTTTTCTGTTTGATGTCCTGAGATTGTTCTTCCCCCTACAAAGCTCCCCTTCTGCACCTCAGAAGGATTTAGGGCAGAAGGAAAGGGAAATTTTACCTTACTGAAGATTTCTCCCTGAGAGTTAGCGGTCCACCTCAAATCATGATTGCATTTCTCTATGACGTGTTCAAATAGATGTGTATACCCAGTGCAGCTCCATGCAACCATAATGCTGAAAGAAATCACTGGAAGGATGTCACTGAGGCTGTTTTTACATACTTACCTTTGCCCAGTCTTTTTGTTCAACATTCATCTTTGAGTTTGCACTCCAGTGCTATCTACTTTTCAGCACTGAATCCATTCAGAGTCTGCCCTTTCAGACACTCTAATTTTCAGGCATTTAACCTTTAAAAAATTGACAATTTTTCTCCCCTACAATTTTATGACTTTTGAGTCCATAGAAAGCAGGAAATAAAATGGCATTTTCTTTCTTCAAATTAAAAATAAAAGAAATCTGAAAAGAGAACAGAAAATGAATTGTTGGACCGTCAGTGTCTTCCACGTTAAGACATTGGGTAATAAAATCAAAATGGATCATCAAGTATAGGTCAACTCATATTTGCATTCAAGCATTTTTTAAAAAATAATGTGACATAGGAAGATTTTCTGCAAACCCGAAATGCTTCTTATTTTGAAATCATCCTCTAAATGCAGGGGAATGTTAGAAAACGTAAGAGTAGCTAAGAGTTTTGACCTTTAAGTCATTAATATCCATTATATTTGTTTAGAAATATCATCAAAGATTTCCAAATAATTTATCAGTCTGTGACTATTGGGTTCAGGTGTGCAGCAGGCTCCCTTTCAAGTAATAATACATAAATTAGAGTAGCAATATTTGGACACGTGGTCAGATACCTGAAATCGGAACTGCCTTGGAAAATTCTAGACTTTTTAAAACATTGATTTACACAAAAAGATTGCGTGTGTGTGTGTGTGTGTGTGTGTGTGTGTGTGTGTGCAGCTTTGTTTAAAAGCAAGCCATTCATTCTGAATAGAAGTCCTGTCAGCATTGGACAGCTAATCACCAAGGATGAAGGCTTTACTTAGAATCCAGTGCTCACAAGAGGCCTTATTGCAAAGTCTGGTCCACTGTTTCTGTCAGATTTCAACAATCACAGATTATGGGGAACAAGTTTTTGTTTTTCACATTTCCAAAAATCATTATGAAGGAAGATAAACATATGCTATTTAGAACTATTACTAATCTAAATGTTAAAAATTAGCAACAACTATGAGCAAGCAAATAGAACAAGGTATTATTAACTGAGGCCCACCTATGGAAGAAATAAAGTTTCAACTATAGTTGCTATAAATTTTTCCTCTCACCAGGTCATACTTAACATACCTGGGTCCATTTTGTTGTTGTTATTTCACTTTTGTATTAACATGTTATTGTTTTTGTAGTGTTTTGAGTATTCAAAGATTTTGGGGGTTGAGGAAAAGAGGAACTTTCTTGAAATGGACTTTCTTATTCTACATAATTTGTAATATCTGTAGAGTACATTTTCAGTAAAACTCAGACAGTGAAGTCAAGACAGTTCCTTTACAATAACTTACTGGTGTTCAGCTCTAACTTGCGTCTTAGCAAGACAATGTTTGTTCGGTGTCTCTGTATGGGTATAGGAAAGTTTCTATAGCACAGATACTTATGAAGTTTTCCAATTATCTATGCACTAGTGTTATGAAAATTTTGGTCATGGTAGAAATGTATACATTTATAGAAAATCAGTGTGTGAAGATTTGGAGACTATACACAGACAGGCACATGCACACTTGCAGATACACATACGTATTGCATTAACCTACCCAAGGCAGAAATCTTCCATTAGTTGCTTTTCCATATAATTTTCTGAATGAAATTGAATGAAATGTATTTTGAGGCCCACAGTGGTAGTAACTAATCATCCATTAAGCATCGCCTTCTCTAATACCACTTCAACTCCCTTCCCCTTAAAAAGTTCACTGGGGAAAAATTAAAAAAAAAATTTCCTGGGGGCAGGAAAACCTGGGACCTAGGAGTCTAGGCATCTACAAAGACTTAAGTTATTGGTGGAAAATCAATTGGTGATGACATCTTTTTGAGGAAGAATTTGAGATTGATTTAAGTGAATGCTATACGTGGTCCTGCAACTATTTTTGGTCTAAGAACGACATTCTGCTAAGGACAGAGACACATGTCTAAAACCTTCAATCATTCATGAATAAATGCTCTCCTATTAAGCAGTGTTATGTAATCTTGCTTGGTGTCAGTTTCTATTTTCTTTGTCCCTTGCTGATATTTTTAATGAAATATCTAATTATATCATCTAGGGATCTAGTTCCTTTATGCTCCAAAGAGTTGAAGAAGCTAAACTTTTCTTGTAGCAGGCTATATAAATGGTCTAGTAGTGGGCTTTTCATGACTGTGTAGGGAGTGATGAGTGGGTCCATTTAAAGGCAATTCCCCAGATCTCTCTTAGCTGAATATGGAAAGGAGTGATGTCCTAGAAAAATCTGCTGGCTTGCCAGAGAAACTGCTATTAAAATAAATTTGTTACCAAGTGTTTATTACATTTTATGTTTGCCTCTCATCATAATCCTTCATAACGTGTTTAAACAATTAATTGCCACAATAGCCAACCTTCTGAGGCTTGGAAAGGGACCCTGAGTAGATTGAAAGAGCTATGAATCGCTATTTGTGCAAGAGGGAGAAGAGGCTTTTTGCTGTTGTTAATTAATCACATATTAATTTTACATTTATCGAGTGTTCACAACTTAATGTGAACCACTGAATGTACTTAGAGAGAGATATTAGGCCATTATGGTCTTTTCATACACTGTGCATTCAAGAGTCAAGAGGTGTTTTTTGTTGGGGGCAGTGGGTTTCCAGTGACCCTTGGAAACTTCGCTGGGTGGGGAAAGTAAACATTTTGTCTATAAAGAGCTCTCATGTATCCTAACACTATGTTAGTGTGCAGTAGTCAAGATACCTGACCATATGGCTCCATATTGTCTTTCTACTTTATGTTCCCAGTAATACAACCAAGCTGAAAAATTCTGTTTTCAACCATGCTCTACCCTGTTTTGGTCAGTTGTAATGAAAATATTGATTGGGTGCTTAGTCTGCACGAAACACTTACTTTCATGTAGTCATCACCTTTAATAGGTAGAAATTGTTATTATCCCCATTTCACAGATGCGGTAAATTAAGACTTGATGATTTGAGTGACTTGCTGAAGATCATTCAGCAGAGAGCAGAGCCAGTGTTCTAGCTCAAGCAGTCCTACTACAGAATTCTGTCACCACCTGTCTGTCTGTCTCTCTGTCTATCTATCATCTGTCACCTGTCATATAGCTACCTATCTAGCTATTGAAGTATAGGGAGGTGTGTTTTTTCATCTCACATATTAGAGGCTATTCTCAAATGTCTAGTAATCATTGTTTCTCAGATAACATCAAATTTAAGAGCAAGATGCTAACAACTTTTCCAACACTCTCTGTAGCTGGGTGGTCTTATTGATGGATGGGTCTCTCCATATGTTGATTAGAGAATCGTTCATTTTATTGATAGATATTCAAATTCAGTATCCATAATTCATTTCTTTTGAGCCATTCTTTTGCTTCAGTGGCATCTAGGATGCCAGTGTGAGGGTGCAAGTTAAGGTTCTTTGTGTGTCTTTCAGTGTCTAGTACAGAACATTTTGGGTAGCAACAATAATAGTCAGGTGATGGCTATTTACATGTTTCCTATTTATATGATCATTATGGTATAGGAAGAAAAAAATCTTTCCCACTAATTGTATGTTTTTCCTCACTTTGCTTCATAATTAATTAAAAATTAGAAATAAGCTGAATAAACTGGACAAGTCTTACAGTTCTTTAATTCCTACTTTGAGTTAGACCTACATCAATACTAATTTTCGCAGCAACCCTGCAAGGCAGGTATTACTATGTTCATTTTTTTTCAACTGATAAAACTAAAGCTTGGAAAAGCTTGTATATGTAACACAAAATTAATAAAACTCTTTCACCTTGTATGATATCATTTCATTTTGATCCTCACAACAAATCTTTGTGTGATGATGATTATTTATCTTTGACAAGTGAGAAACAGAGAACTTAGAATGGTGTTTCTTGGGGCACCTGGGTGGCTTAGTCGGTTAAGTGTCTGACTTCGACTCAGGTCATGATGTCACAGTTCATGAGTTCAAGCCCTGTGTTGGGCTTTGTTCTGACAGCTCAGAGCCTGGAGCCTGCTTCAGATTCTGTGTCTCCCTCTTTCTCTGCCCCTCCCCTGCTCGTGCTCTGTCTTTCTCTCTCCCCAAAATAAATAAACATTTAAAAGAGAACAGTATTTCTCGTAATGAGTGACCCTGGGGGTCCCCAAGACCTTTTCAGGGGGATATATATATACATATATGTATATGTATACATATATGTATATATATGTATATATATAAATTTATATGTATATATTCAAGTTTGTTTATTTTAAGGGAGGGGGGGCGGGTAGAGGCAGAGAGAGAATCCCAAGCAGGCTCCATCTCACAAATCGTGAGATCATGACCTGAGCCAAAATCCAGAGCCAGGTGCTTGACCGACTATGCCACCCAGGGGCCCTCAAACTATCTTAATAACGAGACATTAATTTGCCATTTCCCTTCTCCCACACTTTTACAGTGAAGTTTTCAAAGTCTGCATAAGTGATTATGTTTTAAAACCTTAGTTTTAATTTTTAATAGGCTAAATATCAAAAGATACAGCCCACGTATACAAAAGCTCCTTAGAGTTCCTTAATAATTTTCAGAAGTATAATGGATGCTGAGACCAAAATGTTTGACAACTGCTGCCTTAGAGGAATACATTCCTTGTATTCCACAAGGAATACAACTCATTTCTAGTAGAAATGAACTGGCAGTACAGATTTTCTGTGATCTTAGTATACTGTGCTTCCCTGACATTTTGGATATCAGAATCTCCTCTATTTTAATAGAGAAATAAAACTTTCCTAGAGGATAGACTTTATGTGTCCAGCAGAATAGCCCCAATGATATTTACCTTAATTAGTAAACAATTTCTCATGAAGGCCTACAGATCTTTCTTTTCTCTTCTGTATTCAGCATTATCACAGAAATCCACCTGGAATTCGATTGACTTTGAGATATTTGATATTGTTAAAACTCCACTGTGTGGCCAGTAATGATCCTTGTACTACATACCTTTCTTGGAGGCCTTTTGTTTGCAGTATATTTTTACCAAACAAAGTGGCTTCTATCAGAGTTAATCTCTTTGATATTCACAATATAGAACAAAATCAAAGTTTCATACAAGACAGTCTTTGAAAAGCCTAGATATAAGAATTTTTGAATCCTTTTAGGTTGCTGTCTGACTCTGATTATTGGAAAACTACCTAGAAAAAGCTGCCATATTTGACATGTTTGCATGTGATACGTACTAAGGAAAATTTTACAAAGAGATTTTTTTTTTTTCCGAAGATACTGGACTTTGATCTAAGTTTCTGTGAACCAAACAATGTGTTTTTAGACATTTAGGTTGTAATTTCTTGGGAATTATGATGTCTTCCTCTGAGTATTTTTTAATGTTTATTTATATTTGTGAGAGAGAGAGAGAGAGAGAGAGAGAGAGAGCTGGGGAGGGGCAGAGAGAGGGGGGGACAGAGGATCTGAAGCAGCTCCACATTGACAGTGGAGCTCTAACTCACGAATCATGAGATCATGTCCTGAGCTGAAGTCGAACCCTTAACCAACTGAGCCACCCAGGCGTCCCAATGTTCTGAGTTTTAAATAAGTATTTCACATGATAAGAATCATAATAAATTACTGATAATACTTTAGGGAAATTATCAGTAATTAGATTTTGAAGAGATTATCTCAAATTTCAAATTACATAGGGACCCAAAAGTTGAGTCAAAATTTTCATTCTTTTGACTCACAAAAGATTAAATTGCAAATTAAAAACAAATAATTAAAAGTTGATTGTTTTTAGTATGTCAGAGTTCCTTAAATCAAATAGGTATTTCACATAAGAATTATTATAAATTACTGATATTTTAGAAACATTATTAGTGATTGCATTTCAAAGAGATGATCTTGAACTTCAGATTATATAAAGACCCTAAATTTTGAGTCAAAAAAGATTAAATTGCAAACTGTTAAAAAAAAATAAGTAAAATTTGGTGATTTTTAGTGTGTCAAAGTTCCTTATATCAAATATCTGATAAGTGAGAACACTTTCCAACATACAGCCATTTCATTTGCACCAAATTTTCTGGAGTTTGTGAGTAATACTGATTGCTGCAGTTGAATCGATTATGCAACAATCCACACTGATCATTAAGACAGCTGAAATGAGCAGATCAGCCATGGGGCAGTTTGTTTATTTTATGTGTATAGATATAGCTTTAATTCCCGGCACAGAAGTCTCAGAGAAATATCTTAATACAAATATTTTTTCGACTGAGTACACATTAAAGGGTCATTTTCTTCCTTGCTGTGGGAAACAAGAGCTCAGGGACATGGTCTCAGCATGTTGACACTGCACTTAAGGTTTGTAACAAAGTACCTTATTCTCTACCCTATGGGTTAAAAACTGAGCTCTGGTAAATCTACACCAGGAAATCATCTGCAGGTGTTTTTATAGCGAGGAGGGAGTGAGTGTCTGTCTCCTGAATGGGAATAAAATGCCCTTGAGCGTTATGATTATAATGCTTTTTGAATTTTTACAATTTGCTCTTTCCACATCTGGTTGCAAGCAAGGCCTGGATTATGTAAGAGATGCATGCCTCTAAAGGGACTCTTAGCTAGAATCCCCGACTCTCCCCTTAGAGTTTCTTGAACAAGTACAATGTCTGAAAGCTACCAACAGCCCAAACTACGTGTTGATTTTGATTCAACATTTGCGAAAGATTTGCTATCCACATTCAAAATTTCTGAAATATGACACAGGAAAAGTATGAAAAAATATTCATTCACAAAGTATCTAATAAGAGAAGTTCTTTGGTTTTTTTTGTTTTTTTTTTAAATTTTTTTTTAATGTTTATTTATTTTTGAGATAGAGAGAGAGACAGAGCATGAATGGGGGAGGGTCAGAGAGAGGGAGACACAGAATCTGAAACAGGCTCCAGGCTCTGAGCTGTCAGAACAGAGCCCGACGCGGGGCTCGAACTCACGGACCGCGAGATCATGACCTGAGCCGAAGTCGGCCGCCCAACCGACTGAGCCACCCAGGCGCCCCAAGAGAAGTTCTTTGTAATAGGATGATTAAACCCCAAGTTATAGCCCTAAGCCATTTAACTGATAAAAAACAACAACAGAAACACAAAGTATAGAATCCAGTAACACAAAAGAATTTGAATGTTATAGCTGGAGCTCATAAAAGTGAAACTTCACTTTGATTTTTGTGGGCAGCTAACTTGCCATAATGTAACACTTTTTGTGTGACCTCGATATGCCACTATTTCCATGAAATTTACTGGGTAGGTAGTCATCATTTTTTGCCCCTTTTAACACTACACCTTTAGAGGAAAATGACTTGTTTCTAGATTGTCAGCTACTATTTGTTATCCTCTTTGAACTTGTGTTGGCCGAATGTTCCTTGGTGATTCTTTCTGCAGAGGCTGGATTTTGATTTCCTTTTGCCTCTAATTGGTATATAAGGGTTGCCTGCTGTTTTTCTATGTATATTTTTTAATCTTCGCGAAAGGAAAAACACTGAGAAGAACAATGAACACAAATAATTGATGAGTTTTTACTTCTGCTGTGGCTCTCTAAATAGAATATTGAGTCACATTAGGAAAAAAAAATGTCCCTTTCAGAAACCTTGTCCCTTCTCTGTGTGAATGTCCCCTCAATCCTTGGAGTTGTCCAGAGTTCTTTGAAGTTCTTTTGGAGCAGCCAGTCATATGAAGGAGAAATGACTGGTGGCTCAGGGTCTTTTAGAATGACTTTCTTATTTTGGACTCCCTACCAGTGTAGGTTCACTCTTACACGTTGGTGTGATGTGTGAATCTATTTGACAAAAGTGTCAAAGCTTCAGGGTGTGTTTTTTGAAGACTGAAATCAAAGTTGCTGTGGCAAACAATTCAAAATGCGTTCCTCATAATAGCCAAAGAACATTTTTATAATTTCTGTGTGTTAAACTTATTCGCATCTATCATCATATTAGCATGATAGTAGGTATATAGCATAGTGCATGGATATCAGGAAACCATTATAACTTGAATTTGTTTTAAATATTCGAAACATATATTCAGACACCAGTAACGCACACACACTCATAAACACGCTTCGATCTGAAGTCTTCATTTTTCACTCTAGTGATTTCCATCTCATTCAGTGTAAATGATCCATCACTTATATGCATTATTTCCAATAAAATACACCTTATGCTATTAACGTCCTTTAGGCAAGGCACATTTACCTGGTTTATCTCCAGCCAACAGCACAGAGGTGCAGTGGCTGGCTAGTGTATTCAGATATTGCTCTGTGTGTGTGTGTGTGTGTGTGTGTGTGTGACAATTGTACTCTGCCCCCTTTACACCTGCATTTTCACCCATAGGTTTCATTTGTAAAGATACTACAGTGTCTCAGGAGAGGGCATGTCACATAGTCTAAATCTTAGGAGAAATTAGAATCTCTGGGTAAAAGAAAAGAAATGCCAAAGAAAATTAGCAGATCAAGCAAGAATACCTTGGGGCAGCAAGTAGCAAAAAGGGCTGTTCCTCCACCACAGAGTAGGGGGGCAGAAGTGTGCTGCGGTTGAGAGAAAAGGGAAGAGGGACATGCGTTCTGAAGCCCTTACATCAGGACAGGGCCAGCTTTGAGCCACACAAGGGTGGCTGTGGGAAGCAGCGTGGCAGAGGGAAGTCGCGGCAATCCCAGAACCATCTCCTCCAGCGGCTGAAACTGCGCTCCGACCTGGGGCCCCGTGGAGTGAGCCCACGGCAGCCGGTGCTTTTAACACGGGTACCGATGACTCAGGAGCAGCTTTTCTCTTCACCCTCCACCCTCTGGACAGCTGTAAGACCCCCAAACTGCCTGTGGCACAGCACCCTGATGGGCAGAGACCCTCTACGTGATGGAGGCTAAGCGCTCAGCCGGCCTGCGACACGACAGGTTCGCATCAGAAATCTGTGCACGGTTACGTAATAAACAAATGTATAAGCTCACACAGTGCATTTAAAAGTCTGTGATTCATATCTGGGGCAAGTCTGTTATCTCCACATTAGAAAAGAGTAACTTGAGGTTGAGAGAATTTAGAGAATTCACTTAAGATCATAAAAGGGGTAAACACCAAAGCCAGGCTACGCACACTCCAGTCTGTCTGACTTCGAGGATCCATGATCCACTGCTGTACTTTCCCATAATCCAGGATGGAACAGTAGTGTGAGATCCTTCAGCGGGAGCCAGGTGTGGCGATGGGGCATGCACAGTTGTGCCTGTCCAGTTTGAAAGGAGAGTCAGCAGCCCGAAGACTAAAATCGAGTTCTCTTCATTTGGTTTACAAACAATAAAGCTGATGTTTTCAAGTCTGCTAGATTCCCCAGCTATTTCTCATCTGAGTCAAAATCTTTAAGACAAGGTGATGTAATGAATATAATAGCCAATCATCCATTGACCAGCCCACATAGGCACAGTAACGGGAAGCAAAGTAAAGGCAGACTCATGGCTATAAAATCTATTGTTACTATCATACCAAAGCCAAGTAGTTCCTAATAATGTAAAGAATAGCAGGATACTTATTAAAGACCAACCAAAAGCAATGCCTTCGAGAAGCTTATAAGATCAAGTTTTCACGGCTCCTTCAGTACAGTTCCAAAGAACATGACCCTTTTTTTTTTTTTTTTTTTTGCTTTATGGCAAGCTCATTCTGTATTCCCTTCCTCTCTGGATTTTTTGAAGCATCCTTCTAGTTTATATGTTAGCACTTTGTTCCCTTCAGAATTTCTATTTTGCATTTTTCAAAGTTGTTTTTATTTTGGCTGGTATTTATTTCTTATCTTAGCAAACACTTCTTTATGTTAATTTGACCTTTGCATTTGTCTTCAACTTGAGGAGTATCTATTTTGTTAACTTGATGGGGTCGATATGTTTTTAACCTATGTCTGTGGGGATTTGTTGGCTGTGATTTCAAATCTTGCTCTAGTTCTTTCTGTCAGAGACCTCGAGTGAGGAAGGATCATTCTTTTGGGAATTGGTGACTACAGAGAGAATGGAGCAGTAAATGAACATTATGTAGTGCAATCTAGACCAATTCAAGTAAAAGTCAGAAAGATATTTTTCTACTGGGGTATTTATTGTAAAACATCACAGCTCACATTCTAAAAATGATAATTACCATCATAATATTTAACATTTACTGTGCCAGGAAACTTTCTAAGAGGTTTATTTGTATTAAGGCATATAATCTCCATAATAATCCTCAGTATCAGGTACTGTTATTAAGTTCCAACTTATAAATAGGAAAACTAAGACCGAGGTCATGCAGATAGGAAGTAGCAGGGTCAGGAGTCTGCATATTGTGTGTCTGTGTGTGTGGCTTAAGAGCATAGTTAGTGAAATCCACTGCCAAAGCTTAATGGAAATGTTATGTAAGAGTCAGATGAAAAGGTCAAGGTTTACTCATGGTTAAAGGTATGGGGTCATTTTTCTCCTCTCCAAACAAGATCGTCCCTGTCCTTCATGGATAATTAGAAGGACTCTTCCTACTCTTTTTTTTTTTTAAGCTTATTTATTTTCAAGAGAGAGAGTGCACAAGCAGAAGAGGGGCAGAGAGAGAGAACCTCAGGCAGGCTCCACGCTGTCAGTGCTGAGACCTTTACGGGGCTTAGACTCACAAACCATGAGATCATTAGCTGAGCTGAAATCAGGAGTTGGATGCTTAACCGATTGAGCCACCTAGGTGCCCTGAGCTCTTCCTACTCCTACATTCTCCTGGATAATTGGTCACTTACCTTAGGTGTGACCAGAATGGGTCGGCCGACTTAAATGTCATTACCTCTGGGACCCAGATTCTCAGTTCCACAAGAAAATTTGTCTGCGTTTAGGGCATGAAGTACAGTTTTCTTAAGAATCTGATTGACTCCCAGAGACTAAATTTAATGTTGATCGTAATGGGGTCCAGATTGTTGTGTAAAATGATTGTGAAATCTACTTGAAAGTTTAGGGACTTGAGAATCAAGAGAACCCAGGGAGTAAATCTTAGTTCCATCACCAACTAGCCTAGTGACCCTGGACAAATGTCTTCCTCTCTGATATTTAATTCCTTCATTCGTCATATAGGAATGTTTATCTTTCAATGTTTTGGGAGTGGTTAGGAGAAGGGAATGCAAACATCCATCATACATAGGTTCTCAATATGTTTTAACTATAATTTTATCCAAAAGAAAAAAAAAAGTATTTCCACAAAAATGGAGCATTTATTGATACCTTATCATAAACAACATTTCTTTCCAAGACCAATAAAGTATTTAGAATTTTTTTTTCATGAGGCCACAGAATAACTTACATATGGTGACCAACAATTTAATTAAATAGAGTGGTCCAAGCTAATTTTGGGTGACTGAAAGCAACAAATTTTAATGCACACACCACAGTCACTGTTAAAGAATTAAAAACACTAAGTTGTTCCAGAGTCTCGTTCCTATGAAGCAGTTCCTGATCTGATATTCCTCAGTCTTCTGGGTAGCAATGCAGTTGTATGAGCTTGCTTCAGTTAGCTTGGGCTGCTGTGACAAAATGAAGAAATACAAAACAGACTGTGTGGCTCAAGTAGCAGACATTTACTTTCTCACAGTTCTGGAGGCTGGAAGTTGGGAGATGAGGGCACCAGCATGGTGGGGTTCTGGTGAGAAATCTTTCCCGACGCAGAAGGGGTCTGCCTTTCCCGACGAGAAGGGGTCTGCCTTCTCACCATGTGTTCACATGGCTTTTCCTTGGTGCCCGCCACACAGAGAGAATCTCTTTTTTTCTTCTTCTAAGGACACTCTGCTCTTCTAGTCTTACCTCTATTTTCATAACCTGATCAAAATCTAATTACTTCCCCAAAGCCCTGGCTCCAAATACCACCACATTGAAAGTTGGAGCTTCAGAATATGAATGTGGGGGAAACCCAAGCGTTCAGATTATAACAGAACTGTTCTAAACATTTCCAAACAGTAAAATGGGATTCATAGATTTGTCCTCTATAAAACAGCTCAGGCTAATAAAAAACACAAAATTCTTTGTTGTGCTTTTATCAACTCTATGGTAACAATTGTACCACACTGATCATGAATTTACATGTCTGATTTTAAAGACAAAAAATATTGCTTAATAAAATATAGTTTAGTAGAGAAATCTTTTCAAAACACAGTGCTTCTGGTGCTGGAAAGAAAAACAGGATATTTTCAGGTTTAGTTGACAATGAGAGTGGTGGCATGGGTTTGAGGGAAAGAAATCAAGACATGCCTAAGACATGGTAATAGTTGATATCTTGGTAGAATGATCTTCCTGACAATACTTAACCAGATAACAAGAAATTTTTCAATAAAACATAAGGAATTTCTGAAAGAATAAAAAGTCTGTGATCTGTAAAGGTCATGGTTCAAGTGACCGGATAGCCATAGTAGGACATCCCTATCCTCTTAGATTGAATCTCAGTTTTTAGAGTGGATAGTCCCAGGGCACCCCACTTTGTTGTGGAGGCTGGCAATCGAGAGAGAAGGGGGGAATCACTATAAAGTCTGTAACCACAACAGGACAGAGGTGGAGAGCAGCTGGGAGGCACAGCTGGCACATAGTCATGAATTATTAAGGATTTCACTGAATGAGGGGCGCCTGGGTGGCTCAGTTGGTTAAGTGTCCAACTTCGGCTCAGGTCATGATCTTGCGGCTCATGAGTTTGAGCCCCCTGTTGGGCTCTGCGCTGACAGCTCAGAGCCTGGAACCTGCTTCAGATTCTGTGTCTCCCTCTCTCTCCGCCCCTCCCCACTCACACTCTGTCTCTCTCTGTCAAACAATGAATAAATATTTTTAAAAAGTTTAAAAAAAAAGAAGTATGGGGCACCTGGGTGGCTCAGTCGGTTGAGTGTCCAACTTCAGCTCAGGTCACAATCTCATGGTTTGTGAGTTCAAGCCCCACATCACGCTCTGTGCTGACGGCTCTGAGCCTGAAGCTTGCTTCAGATTCTGTGTCTCCCTCTTTCTCTGCCCCCCACATCCGCTCACATTCTGTCTCTCTCTCAAATATAAATAAACATTAAAGAAAAAAAATTTTTTTTTAAAAAAGGATTTCACTGAATGAAGGCAAGCACATTGGAGGAGACAAGGATGATTGCAGCAGGGTAAAGGGTTGTAGTACAGCCCAAGGAAAGAGAGGAGAGAGGAGAAATGAAAAAGAAAGATTTGTGAAAAAGACAACTGTCCCTAAAAGGCTTTTTTTAAATGTTTATTTTTGAAAGAGAGAGAGACAGAGACAGGGGCAGAGAGAGAGGGAGACACAGAATCTGAAGCAGGCTTCAGGCTTTGAGCTGTCAGCATGGAGCCTCATGGGGGCTTGAACCCACGAACTGTGAGATCATGACTTGAGCCCAAGTCAGACGCTTAACCAATTGAGCCACCCAGGCACCCCCTTATAAGGCTTTTATACAATATAATCAAAGCACCAGTAATAGGATATCTTGTTGTCAAATGCTTATATAAGGACCCTCTGTGTTCCCAGCTATATATACAAGTAGAATAATATCCCTTTGTGACAAAGTATTTACGTAATGTTGACCTAATCTTTCTTACTGCTCTTGCAGAAGACTGGATATAACCACCCAGAGTGATGAGACTGACCTACTTCCAAAGATTTTTTTTTCAAAGAATTTCTGCCACCAGTTCTCACACTCAATAACAGCTTTATTTATTTAGCCCTTACAGTTTACAAAGTGCTTTTCATACGTTTTTCTCATTTGGATTTTCACCACTGTTGAGGCAGGAAACACATGTAGTTTATTCCAGTTACAGATAAGCAAGGGCAAGCTCATTCAAAAATCGTGGCCAAGATCAAGTTACTGATTAAGGGGTAGAGTTGGGTCATTAATACAGGTCTTCCAGTACCCAGTTCTTTTAGCTAAATTATGTTGACTCTATACAAATGCTGTCAGAAAGTAATTTTTTTTTCTAAACTAGATTTTTCATGTAATAATGAAGATTCCATTTTTTTTGATTCATAAAAAATGAAGATAGGAAATATTACTAGCAGTATTAGATCAACCCATACTTAAAAAAAAACGATTAAAATTATCCAGCATAATTGTGTTAACCTTTCTACTTATGCCATATTTTCTAACTCTTTAATCATCTTAGGTGGGTCTCATTTCACTGTCTGATTGCTAGAATTTGTGGTAAGCAGTGAGATAAAGTTACTTTACTGTTTCTTACAAAAATACAGACTTTCACAATAAGATAATTACGTGTAGAAAAAATGAACAGTTAAGAACATAACAGCACCTATCTTCTACAAATGAATGAATACAAGACCTGCTGACAATCAGAAAGGTTATTAAAATTGTTCTTGCTGAATACAGTGTGGTGAAATAGAAGCTAACAGTAAAAATGTGCTTAAAAATAAACTTGACTTAGTCTTAAAGAAGTGTTATTACTCTTATAATACTATGGTTTTAAATTATGGTTCTTGTTTTCAGATGTTAAAATTGGAAACTTTATATCCTGGGACCATATCCTTAAACATTTTATAATACTGTGTGGCCGTATGAAATAATGCATATAAAAGCATGTTCGGTGTGACGCTGGGGAAGTATGAGTTAAGGACAATAACGATAGAGTGAATGTTTTCTGTTTTATACATAAGCTTTGCATGTGTATTATTTGTCTGCTCGCCCTGTAAAATAGGTACTGTTATCTTCAGTTTATAACCACATAAACCAGAGTGCTAAGAAATTAGGAGTCTTCTCCAAATATCACACAGCTCCTTTGCTGAACTTGGGGAAGAGACCCAATCTTCTCATTTCAAATTTGAGACTTGCTCCATTTTTTCCACTTTACCTTTCCATCTATTCACATGATTCATGCAGCAATTTTCTACCATCTATCCAATCTAAAAATGTGGATGACATTCAATTTTTAAAGTTTTAGTCCCTTTTGTCTCCTCTGTACTGACAGAATGTACAGAATACCCTTAATAACAAAAAAATCACCTTTTAAAAAACAGTTCCAGGATATTATTGACATTTATAAGCTCACCACAACTTTTCCTATATGTCACCTAACATTATCTTTCATATCTGTGTTGGACTTTATTCTTTCCAGAAGGAATGTTGTTTGTTGTCTGTGTTCAGTTCCATAGCCACCTTTGCCCAAGACATTGAATTGTTTCCAACAACACACGGAGGAGGAAAGCTTCCTCACCTGCTGCAATACAGATGGGGTTCCGGGAGCTGCAGGAGTTTACAATGATCACAAAGAGTTGTGTCCCCATGGGCTTGCCAGCTTTGTAAACCCACAGCCATGGAAGATTATTTCAAGCTGCCTTAGTTTGGGCTGCCATAACACAGTACCATAGATTGGGTAGCTGATGAACAACACAAATTTATTTTTGCAGTTTTGGGGGCTGAAAGTTGGAAGTCAGGATGTCAGCCAGGTCTAGTTCTCGTGAAGCTGTCTTACAGGTGGCACACTGCCAGCTTCTTGTTGTATCCTCAGACGGTCAGAGAGTGAGAAGGGAAGCTGTCCGGTGTCTCTTACTAGGGCACTGCTCCCATTCATGAGGACTCCTTCCTCATAACCTTGCCTAATCCTGATTGCTTCTTGAAGGCCCCACCTCCTAATACCATCACATATTGGGTTAGGGTTTCCACATAGGAATTTTTGGGAGGTGCAAACATCTATTCTGTAACAGAAGAGGTGATGGAAGTAGGTTGGATTTTTAGATTGCTCAGGCATAGACTTGAGTCCCAGCTCTTTCCTTCCGCTTGCTCTGTGTAAATGGCTTAACCATTTTAAAACTCAGTATTCCCAGGCATATTCTCAGTATTCACAGGACCAATAATTATTTAACAGAACTCAGGCAAATGTTAGAAATAATACACAGAAGCTGCTTAGCACTATGCCTTATACATAGTATACATATAATAAATGGTGGCTATTATTATTATCTACTAAGAATGTTATGCTAGGTTTCATATGGCAGAACATTTGCTTCTTTTGGGAACAGATCACACAGAAGGCACACACATTAAAACACTTGATGTACTTATATTTCTAGTTGCAACCGTCTTCTCTAATTGAGAATGAGTTTTCTCTTACATTTGTTTATTCCTTTAAAAACTAGGATTCTTTGGGCTCAGAGCCCATATTGCTTACAGTAGAATATTGCCTTTGGTTAGAATTCCTAGCTGTGTGATTTGGGGGGAATGACTGCAATGGACTTAATGTGTATCCCCAAATTCCTGTGTTAAAATCCTAACCCCCAAGGTGATGGTACTAGGAAGTGGGGCCTTTGGAAGGTGGTTAGGTCCTGAATGGAATTAGTGGCCTTATGAAAGAGGCCCAAGAGAACTCCCTCACGCCTTCTACCATGTGAGGACTCAGTGAGGAGACAGCCATTTATCTATGAACTAGGAAGCAGGCCCTCAAACAGACAACAAATGTGCCAGCGCCTTGATCCTGAACTTGTCATCCTGCAGAACTGTGAAAATGAGCTTCTGTCATTGATGAGCCCCAGCCTTTGGTATTGCTTTAGCAGTGTGAATGGACTGACAGTGACTTAACTTCTCGGTACTTCAGTTTTATCATCTTTAAAGTGAGGTTAATAATAGTTCCTGATTCATAGGGTTGTTGCGATGATCATAGTAATGAGATAGGTGAAGTAAAGTGTGTAGAATACATGCCTGACATGTAGCAAGCATTATAGAATGGTTAGGTATTTACACCATTAACACATAGCGTTTTATAATTTTTTCCATAGTTTCTTTATAAAGATCATCCTCACTTTATTGTCTTTAACTACTTCTCTTCCACTACTGTACTTGTATTTGAATATTTTCAAAACAGATCTTTTCTGGTTCTTTACAAAAGATCTCTTTCCCTTCTCCACTGTCAACAATGGTCCCTACAATGCACAAAGCTCAATATTTTTGTCTCCTTTAATGTGTCATACTCACACAGAACTCCTCATTCTCCCTGAGTCTTTGATCATTTGGGACATTTGCATGTTCTGATTTTTTCCCAGAAGCTTAGCTAATAATGAAAAAAGGAAAAAAATCCCAATTCTCTGCTTTCATCCTTCTTATAGGTGAGGAGAGGGGATATTTCAGTGTTGTAACACAAGGTAGTATATACAATACAAGCATATGTAATATAAGGGAACATACATTATTGGGGGTAGCGCGTGCCATACAAATATGTGTAATACAAGGGCACGTATGTTATTGGAGGTAGCGCGTGTCATACAAATATGTGTAATACAAAGGCACGTATGCTAGATGGGAGATGAGCTGCCACACACAGTGGAGCCACAGGAGCTCAGGTGCTGAGGAAGCCAGTGTGGTCTGGGGAAGCTGGGAAAGGTGGCATGGAAGAAATAGGCAAAGAGCTGGCCTGTGTTCCTAAATGGTAGGGCCTCATTCTAGTTGTTTAGATATGCACAAAGAGGGGTGCATGGTTGGCTCAGTCGGTTAAGCATCCAACTTTGGCTCAGGTCATGATCTCGCGGTTCCTGAGTTCGAGATCCATGTCGGGCTGTGCTGTGCTGACAGCTCAGAGCCTGGAGCCTGCTTTGGATTCTGTGTCTATCTCTGCCCTTCCCCTGCTCATGCTCTGTCTCTCTCTATCTCAAAAATAAACATTAAATTTTTTTTTAAATAAATGCCCAAAGAAATGGATCAAGCTTGTAATGTTTAGAGGAAAGTCTCTACTTAAATGTCCTTCAGGCACTTCTAACTCTCCAACTGCAAACCTATGTCTTGTCTCAGCTTCCCTCTCCCAAATAACCCACCCGCCATCCACACATGTATGCATGCATGCACACACACACACACACACACACACACACACACACACATTCAGCTCTCCAGTATAGCTGTGCAGCACCACTGTGCATCCAATTTTCAATCCAGAAACTGGTAAATTATCCGTGACTTTGCTCTCCTATTGCTCTGGGTCTTTAATTGATCACAAAGTGCTATTGATTCTCCTCCTAAATATCTCTCAAATCTCTCCACTTCTCTTCATCACAAGTGCTGCTACACAATGCAGGCACTATAATTTTGTGCCTGGGTTACGGGAAAGAGCTCCCAATTGTTGTCCCGAAATTTGTCCCCACCAAGAAGCCAGAATGTTATTTCTGAAATGTAAATCTGATTGCTCTTTCTGACCTAAACAGTGTGACTACTCCTTTCAAGGAGCACATTGCTGTAGTGGAATAACTGTAACCTCTGTACCCAACAGCGTTGGGTCCACGGTGGCACTGACAATGGGCTTGGCGGTTTGTGTCACTTGACCTGAGCAGGCAGTGCATTTCCGTGGGGAAGGTTGGAACAACGAAATGTGAGTGGGTTCCTCTCTGAGCATCTTTGACATTTTCCTGGAGGTTCCCAGGTACAGAGCAGGGGACTGAGAATATTTGAGGAGAGGGCTGGCTGATGCTCTTCATTGTGGCTGGTAGGGGTCTTAGCAGTTTGGGTATTAAAATGTTATTTGCATCCACCAGCTGGAGACAGACGGGTTATACACAAATATATAATTAGTGATTCAGTACTGCTCCATGATTTATTTCTTCTGCATGGGATACTGTTCCATGTCTGCCCCACCCATACATAAAATTCCTTATTTTTCTACAGTACTCAGTTTAAAAGATTTCTCTGGGAAGTCTTCCTGGCCACAACCACCCCCACCTCCCACACAGCTGGTTTAGAGATCCCTCTGTGAGGCTTATATCACAAACTTTGTGTGCTCTCTATATATTCCCCACATTGGTTTGCTTGCTGAAAGACAGAGGCTGACCTAAGTGAGAGAGAGAGAGAAAGACTTGTATGAAAACTTGTGGAATGAGATTTTTCTGCTCCCCAAACCTGGTACATATGTGTCTGTGGAAAAGATTAAGAGGAACAGATTGGAGAGAAAAGAAGTGCCTGTACCAAGGGCCTGGGGCAGATTGTATGGGAACTTTCCATCATGTGTGGTAGCATAGGTGTGATAGGAAACTTCTCCCCAACTATCCCCCACCCTCCCAAGCAGGGACTGAACCAACTTCAAGTTTTTCATTAAAAAGGGTGAACAAAAGGCATAGTTTACTATTCCATATATGGTTAATGAAGCAATAATTTGGTTGCTATAGTGCCCTGAGTATTATGCTGTTTGATAAATACTGTTTTGTTTCATTTAACTTCACTTTCACAAAAACTTTCTAATGTAGGCATTTTGCCCATATTTTAAGGGTAAAGAACTGAGGCATATATATGGAAGCCAAATAACTTACCCAAGTGACATAAATGATAAGTAGGAGTTCTGAAACTCTTAACTAGCCCACCAAGTCCAGACTTGATCATTATGCTATTCTACCCTTTTATATTGATTGTATTTTATATTGACCCTTTTATATTGATTTGTAATTTACTGTTTACCTAGATGTCTGTGTATTTGTGCAAGAAGCAGTCACAGCTTATTTATCTATATCCCAAAAACTTAGCAAAGTATATGGCATGTTGTTGAGAGTACAACATAATTAAGGAATAAATGAGTGAATGAAAGAATAATTAGGGAGAGTAGAATGATCCAAAGTACAGTAGCGAAGGGAACTGTTTGCCCGGGATTGGTCCTGCCCCTGGCATTCCAGGGAAGTGGTATTATCGTAAATGAAAACTGGTATTGATTTTGCCCTATTCGAATTATTCTCTGTTGACTATTTCGAGTGGGCATGAGCAAACATGGAACTCACCCACCTGCACACTCATGCCAGCACCTGGCAAGGCCAGAGTGTGCACCTGCTCAGTGCCTCTCCGTCTCTGTTCTACTTGCTGAAATTCTGATGTTCAAAAGGTTACTGGCTCATTCTACAGATTTTCTGTGAATGTTAGATGAACTGAATTAAGGTACTTCAGCATGGAAGGAACATTAGGAATTTTTAAAAAATGAATGAAAGGAATTAGGCTATAAGATACATTGCTAGATGAATATGTTCTAGAGACTGTGGTACGACACAGTTCCGGTAAGTTGGTAATACAGTATGGTGCACTTCAAAATGAGAGTAGATCTCATGTTAAGTGTTATTATGCCCCTGCACACACACACCCCAACAACCAAAGGGACACAAGGACATTTTAGAAGGTGTTGGATATATATGCTGATAGTATTGCTAGTGTTTGCTTATGTCCAGACTCATCAAATTGCACATATTAAATATGTCCAGTTATCTGTACAGTGATGATACTTCAACATGCTAATAAAACTATATATTTGCAACAATTATGTATGAATTTAAGAGGAAGACAAAAGTAAAAAAAAATTACTGATATCTTGACTCCCTGCCTGGTGGCAACTGTGCCTTAATTTTTCTGATTACTAAAGAGAAAATTCTATAGCCCACCTCTATCCCTCTGTACTTAAAGTCTACTGAATTAATCAATTTTTTAATGCAGAATCTTTAAGCCACTGCTTACAGATACGCCGGATGTCAGCTATTGTTACTTCTGCTTTGTTCACTCACACCGAGTCAGCCTGTCTCCTTTATCTTTGACTTGGATTGTTTCTTGCGAGAGCAGCCACTTTTTATTCTTCTCTATGAAAAATTTAAAATTAATACTTCTCAATTCATTTATATCCTGGGTCCATGAAAGGCCTTTCTTTTGTTCAATTACTTATGAATTACCTTTTCCACGTGCTCATCATTGCCAGTCTTAAGGCTTTCAACACTGATTGCCCAGCTGTCCTCAAGAAATGCTTTACTAATTTATATTATTACCACGAGTGTATGAGGATGTTTATCTCCCTTTCCCATCTCCTGTTCTGTAGCTAGCAATTCTTGAGTTTGCCAGAAAATCAGATTTATCTCCTAGGAAAAACTATGTGTCCCATATAACTATTTGCTAAATACATATAAATCATGTATCCATCAAATTCCTCATGCCTCTCCCACCAAGCATTTAAGAGAATACCTCAGTACTTTTTAAAAATTTGCTTAAAATATTTTTCTATTATCTTACATTTATCATTTGAATTTTAAAATCTTCCTGATGCAAGAACACAGGGACCCATGATCAAAGGCAGAAAACGCTGCCAGTGTTTGTTTTCTTTGCATTTGGGAATTAAAGAGAGATATGTATAGAAATATGCTAAGCATGTTAGAAGCTCTAAAGGATTGAAAGTTACACAGGAAAATATAATAATGAGCCAAGAATTATAAATGGAATCCCTGGAAATGAAGGTGACCTGCATAAAGGATGGGTATTATACACACTGATTACAATTTCTGATGCTGCCTTCAAGGGACACCCAGAAAGAAACTGGATTCTGAATGAATCCACAGCATGGATGAAATAAAGAACAAAAACTAGAGAGACAAGGGGCTCCTGGATAGCCCAGTTGGTTAAGCAACTCTTGATTTCAGTTTAGGTCATGATCTCATGATTGGGGAGTTCGAGTCCCGTGTCAGACTCTGCGCTGACAGCACAGAGCCTGCTTGTGATTCTCTCTCCTCCTCTCTCTGACCCTCCTGTGCTCATTCTCTCTGTCTCTTTCTCTCAAAATAAATAAACTTTAAAAAAGAACAACAACAAAAACACCCAGAGAGACAAGATAAGAAAGAAAAGAGAATGTGTCATCCATTGTGTGTGTGTGTGTGTGTGTGTGTTGGAGGAAAGGGATAGGGAAAAGAGGGTGAAACAAATTCAACTAAGCAATTATTTTAAAATTTCAGGAGTCCTTTCTTTTCTGAATGGATTGTATCATTGAAAAGAAGTTTAAAAATAGAAAGTGTTTCTGACAGTTAATTGCTAGAACTCAGGTGAACGATTCTATTACCATAGTAAACTCTACTTCCTGCAAATGAAGGTGCAGAGGAGAGACAGATCACCACCTGTTAGGAGGAGAGGAGGTCCTTGTGGTGTTCTAATAGAACTGACCAATATCTTCCATATCATACATTTCTATTTTTAAAATCTAAAGTTCTTGCACTAGAGTTAAGTATTAGATAAAATCTTCAGGGGACTTATAATATTTTTAGGATGAAAACTACATCAGAAAATTTTACTCTGTAATCCCTTGGTAAGGGACTAGAATGAGTGCTCTTCAAGATGAATTCTGAGTTCTAGAGTCCTATATCCTCCAAGAAAAGAACAGTGCACAATTCTAATTAGAAAAAAAAATGAGTATGGGAAAAATACTCTTCTGTGCAATATAACCAGTATGTGTAAGAGTCTTACTCCTGACATTTATGAACACTTTGAAGGTAGAACTAATCAGCGGGAAATATTCGTAGCACTAACCATTTCCCAAATGTTCCTTTTAAAGAAGAAATCAAGCATGGGGCACCTGGGTGGCTCATCAGTTAAACATCTGACTTCAGCTCAGGTCATGATATCACGGTTCGTGGGTTTGAGCCCCGCGTCGGGCTCTCTGCTGACAGCTCAGAGCCTGGAGCTGCTTCAGATTCTGTGTCTCCTTCTGTGTCTGCCCTACCCCACTCACACTCTGTTTCTCTCTCTCTCTCTCAAAAATAAGCAAACATTAAAACATTTTTTTTAATGAAGAAATCAAGCAAAAAATTACTTGTGGCTAAAATGATTTGGTTCTAATTTTTTTTTTTCAGTTTATTTATTTTAAAAGAGAGAGTGCAAGTAGGGGAGGGGCAGAGAGAGAGAGAATCCCAATCTCTGCACTGTCAGCACAGAGCCCACTGTCAGCACAGGGCTTAAACTCATGAGAACCGTGAGATCATGACCTGAGCTGAAGTCAGACGCTTACCTGACTGAGTCACCCAGGCACCCTGGTTCTAATTCTGTAAACAATGGTATTGTAGCAATACCTGCCTATCAAACAGTTGGTTCATTCAGGTGTTCTCTTTATCTCGCTCTCTGTGGCCCATGTTTGCTCATCAGTGACGATTTGGAGGCCTTGCACACTCCATAGAGACCTTAATCACCAGCTTAACCATATATCATGGAAGACCTAGGGATGCTTTTGAGGCATATTTTGGCCTTGCTTTTGATAGACATTCTCTGAGTTCACCTCTGCATGGAGCACATTTGTGGCTATCCAGGATGCAACTGCCCAACTCCACTGGATACCATTTACATTGAGCTGTGAAACGTGGGTTACCTATCGTCCAGAGGCTTGAAAGTCCATCTCTTTGGGCATGTTTCTTGATTAGTCTTATTAATTATCAGAAGAGAGTATTTACCATGTCTTCTACCTGGTCGATTTCCAAAGATGATTGGCAACAATGCATGTGCAGTGCAGATGTGAGCCCAAGATGAAAACCCTGAACTATCTGCTGTTCCTTTTGATGTAGAAAAGAGCTCCAAAGAGCCAACAGAATCTATTGCTACTTTTAAAAATGTGGAGGGGCGCCTGGGTGGCGCAGTTGGTTAAGCGTCCGACTTCAGCCAGGTCACGATCTCGCGGTCCGGGAGTTCGAGCCCCGCGTCAGGCTCTGGGCTGATGGCTCAGAGCCTGGAGCCTGTTTCCGATTCTGTGTCTCCCTCTCTCTCTGCCCCTCCCCCGTTCATGCTCTGTCTCTCTCTGTCCCAAAAAATAAATAAACTTTGAAAAAAAAATTTAAAAAAATGTGGAGAAATATCAGAACAAATGATATGTCCTACAATTGTAAAGAAGATGGTGCGTTAGTGATTTTGCGAGAGCGCCCTTGGGAGCATGGTGAGAAAATTACCCTGATTGTAGGAAGTTGGGGAGAGAGTAGATGAGAGAAAATAGAGTCAGTACTCATAATGTACTTATTTAAGATTTTTAGCAGGTTTTGTAGCCAAAAAGACTGTAAAGTTCAGTAGGACCCTGGGGTGGTATTTTTAAATTTGGGAAGAGTTTTGGGGTGTTATTTCACAGAAAGAAAGAAGAAAGAGAAATTAAAGACATTGAAAAGGCAAAGAAAATGCTGGATGGGTGAATGGGTAGCAAGTGCCTCCGGCATCGAGAGGGAATGTTACTCTGAGTCCAGGGAGCTTGGTGGACCTTGGAGAAGTGTGTGCACTTCTTCTATGAGGGGCCAGTCTGGGGGCGTGTCCAGATGCCTCTGAGTCTGTCTTCTCTAGCTAAAAATGCATGTTGTTAGTAACGGGTGGGGCTTTTACCAGGGTATTCAGATCCAGAGCTATTTTTCCTGGGCGTTTTGTTTGGGGGTGTCACACAGAGCTACAAATTGGGCAGTGTCAATGTCAGGTAGGTGAATCATGTTGTACTAAAACATAAAAGAGATGTTTATGACCCCCCCACGCATGCAATCTGCTCATAACTTTTCCATCCCTTTCCTCAAAAACTCCATTGGGACTATATCTTCTTACTTTTACATGAGTCTCGGACTATTATCTCGTAACTTCCCCTCCAGGACATCCTTTGATGCTCATCGTATTTATTCTGGTTCTGCCTGTTGACAACATTCCTGGGGGAAGGTGGGAAGCACACATTGAGGATTGTCTTAGGGCCTGCACTACCAAGGATGCGCCCGGCAACAGCTCGTAGGTCACAGTGCAAGGGAAAATTCTGTTCACTTTCAAAAGATAAAAAGTCTCCTTTCTGGGTAAGTTTTATAGAGCTAAATAGAGGCTAGCACACAATCACATTTGGTCTTTTCCCCCTGGTACAGTTCTTTGTAGCATTTTGAATGTATGAATCTTATAAATGGGATTATTTATTGTTTTTTCAAAGAAAATTTGACAGGAGACAGATGAGTGACAATGAGGTGATGGGCCTACTAGTCTAATCATTATAAAATGAAAGGTTTTTTTCACTCAGTAAGACAGCCAATTTTGATTACATGGTAGGATTGCACTTTAAGGGGAAAGGATGCCTATTTGTATTTGAAAGGAAGCAAAGTATATTCTTTGTTCTGATTTTCATAAGTAAATTCATAGATTACTGTATATAAACACAGAGGAAACTCTGTTCTACCACCATCAACATGGCAGAAGTAGAGTCCAGAAAAAATCTAGTATGGTGACATTTAAGCCTTTTGATGTCTGGACAGCACAGAACCACTATTTATGCATGAAAAAGGTCTCTACCTCCTCAGCTTTCACTAGAAACTTAGTTTATCGAACATAATAAGTCAAAAGAGTGAGAGAGATGTGAGGTTAAGAAGTAATGTTTGTTATGAACAGTGAAAAGCCTTGCCCCCAAAGATTCATGGGATTCATAACGTTTATTTATTTTTGAGACAGTGAGAGACAGAGCATGAACGGGTGAGGATCAGAGAGAGAGGGAGACACAGAATCTGAAACAGTCTCCAGGCTCTGAGCTGTCAGCACAGAGCCCGACGTGGGGCTCGAACTTATGGACCGCGAGGTCATGACCTGAGCTGAAGTCGGATGTTTAACCGACTGAGCCACCCTGGCACCCCATGGGGTTTATGTTTTTAGAGTTGTATTACTTCAGAGAGGAAAAAAAAAGAGATCACAGTCATAGTAGCTATTACTGTCAACTGCTTTACGAAGTGATAGAAATATATGTGACGAAGTTTTTAAAAGTAGCACCTTGCTATATTAGAATAATCCCAGCTACCACTGTGTGTCTATGATGGGCAACACATTATGCCAAGCACTTGACTTCTGTTAGCACTAATTTTCACAATCACTTTTAGAAGTTGGAAATGATAGACCTGTTTCATACAGGAGGCCACTGGGGTGCAGAGAGAAACTGTGCTCGGGTATTTTGCACATGGAAGTACCCGGACTCTAAAGACCATAACCTTTCCTCTGTCTCTTGATGCCTCATTCTATTGTAGGGTATTGCTGTTTGATGACAGGTTAAGGTAGAGTGTGACAATCTTCAAAGACAAGTAAGCAAATTGAATAGAAAATAGCCACTTTATATAACAATTAAAGTAAAAAACTAAAAACAAAAAATGCACTTTGAGATTAATTCACGTGTTGAAAACAGTATTGCTATCTCCAGACAAAAGCACATTGCAGAGATTTAACTGAGGAGTCTTGTACAGGCAGAGGTTCCCAGGATAGAATAACTCTGGACCCCTTTCCTTCTGGCTGTCCTTTAATTCACCATTGAAGAATCTTCTCTAACAAATCACCTGTGCTGTGTGTCTGTTCTTGAGACTCATTAATTATTTCTTCTCAGGCAGAGAGCATGAAGGTAAATCCTCCACAGAAAAGAGGCAATTGTACTAGAATATTAGAACATTTTATAGCCACATCCACAGTTTTGCGTAGGCAAATAATCTTGCCCCAACTCCCTTTCCACTTTGTTCTTTATTATAAATGAGTAAGCCCTTCTCATGTTAAAGATATTGCTGCCAATAACTATGAAAAAATAGATACAGATTTATCAAATTTGGCCTGCAATACTATCTGGATCTTTACAGAAATAGTTTGTCGACTCCTGCTCTAGATAAATTAGCTGATTTTATTTATTTATTTACTTGTTAATTTATTTTAATGTTTATTCATTTTTGAGAGAGAGAGAGAGAGAGAGAGAGAGAGAGAGAGAACATGAGCAGACAGGGCAGAGGGAGAGGGAGACATAGAATCCGAAGCAGGCTCCTGGCTCTGAGCTGTCAGCAGAGAGCCTGACGCGGGGCTCAGACCCATGAACCATGAGATCATGACCTGAGCTGAAGTTGGATGCCTAACCAACTGAGCCACCCAGGCACCCCAAGCTGATTTTAGAGTGAATCATTCTTGTTGTGTTGAATAATGTTAACATAATTGTAACTGATTTGGAAAGCAATTTTTCCAGTGTCCTCGTGTATAAGACAAAGATAATGAATGAGTTTATGCCTGGTACCTGTTTTTCAAACTTAGAATCCCATTAAATGCCTTAGCTGGCATTTTGGAAGACACAGGTAGTAGTTTGCTAGTAGAAAATTAATGCTGCCCAAGTTTCAAAGTTCTTAACTCTTATCTTTTCATATCCCACGATCTTTCTTACCTCATCGCGCTGCCTTCAGTGCATCCAGTAGCTTGGCCTCAGGAAATTCTATTTATGAAGTTCTCAAACATGAGATCTCTTGATAAATTATTCTTTCCAGAATCAGGCTGGCAAGCCAACCTATTTTCTCCCTCAGAAAAACAACAAAGACCGACTTGCCTCTTCCATTATTCACAAGTGAACCCTCAGCAGCTGCTTTATTAAGACCACAATACTGAGAGTTCTAACGCTCTCTAAACTTAAATTCAGCATCAGGCACATGTGAACAAGCTTCCAAAGCAGCTTCCAATTGTCCTTCTCCTCTTACGGCCTAGAAAGCCTCAAGGGACACGATAGCCTCTCTTGGGGAAAATGGGGCTACGCTCTAAGTGTAAATTATGTCCAGAGAGACAGTAAAGAAGACTGGTGTTTGGAGATGTATCTGAGCCTTCTCATTCTCTTCACACAGCCCTCAGGGTCATCTGTCTTGTTGAATGTTGCCAATAGGTCATCTCACGAAAAGTCACAAGTTGGAGTCACGGTGCCATTATTTCCAACTACTTCCTCACTTGCTAAAACACACGCAGGAACTTCATAAGTAGACTTTCCTGAGGCCAAGCTAATGGATGCACTGAAGGTGGCGCAATGAGGTGAGAAAGATTGCGGAATCCAAATGACCCAGGTTTAAACTCAGTTATGCCATTTCCTCGTCCATGTGGCAAGAGGCACCTAATTGCTCTGAGTCTTAGAAACTCACCTGGAAAATGGGGTGTTCCTCACAAGACTGTTGGAAGATTAAATGTGGTAATATATGAAAAATACATAATTGTTTATCTACCAGGTGTGCAATACTAAACATCGTTATATTTTTTCCGTCCACTAGGATTCTATACCTTTTTCATATTTTAGAAACAAAATACTTACACTGGTCCATAGAAACACTGTACTCTTCTCTACAGTCCTCCACTCTACGAACTGAGCTATCGAAGGGCGCTCGACACTGTACTCTTAAAAAGGTCGAGAAAGCACATGCACACGTATACACAGACACATACTACTCACTTGTCTCTTACTTAAACATAATCTTGGCATAACTTGATGGGGAAAGAACAGTCAGTTTGGGTTTAGTAGTGTCAAGATTCTCCTTTCTGATTTATGGTCTTCATGTGCAGAGTGAGAGGGTGGGACCTAATGTTCCCATAGAGCCGTATCACATGTATGTTTCTGGCATGGTCAGATCCTGATTCCTTTATGGGAATGTTTGTATAGAGCTCCCAGCTCTCAATTATCCATTCTCCTTATTTACGTATTTGGAGTGGCACAGAATACAACATACACTTATATTTATGGCTTGGGAATGCCATGTTGCACTTTAACATACATACAAATATGGGATTATGGAAATGTGCTTTAATTCCTCCTGTCTTCTGCTTGAAGCTATTCCAGGCTTCCCACCCTACCATGGAACAGCTAAATCACAGCCATCTCTTCCTAATGAAATAGGGTCAGGGTAAGCTAGCCTCTGCCCCTTTTCTCTCTTTCTCTTCCATTCTCTTGCTTTCTCTTCTCAGTGGGTTTGCTCATCACTATGTTTCTCACTTGGGGCAGGTAATGAAGTACTTTGGGTTAAACACATCCTGCTGATGGGGCACCTGGGTGGCTCAGTCAGTTAAGCATCCGACTTCAGCTCAGGTCATGATCTCATGGTTTGTGGGTTCAAGCCCCACATCAGGCTCTGTGCTGACAGTTCAGAGCCTGGAATCTGCTTCAGATTCTGTGTCTCCCTCTCTCTGCCCCTCCCCTGTGTGCGTGCGCTCGCTCTCTCTCTCTCTCTCTCTCTCTCAAAAATGAATAAACATTAAAAATTGAAAAAAAATTAAAAAATGAAACACATCCTGCTGGTCTGTAGACTGCATGTGGGAATGAAAGCCAGAGAGACTGAACAATATTAACAGTTAGCTCTTCTGTTTAATTATATCAGTGTGAACCATGAAAGATAACTGAAAGTTGATCAAGTTCTTTTCCAGAGGATGATTGTTATTTACTCTCTGCTTTTGTCTTCTTGTGGCTGATTTCCTGTACAGAACTGAAGTGGTGTCTCTGTTCTCCTGAGACTGTGTGCTTTCCTCTCCTTTTTATATCATGCTGCAAGCTATTATTATGAGAACAGTAATGAACGAAATAAATCCTCTTACTGTAGGCAGATAATCTCTACTCCATGAGATAATTATCAGATCTCATGGGAATTTGTTTTTAAACTCACTTCATAATGATGGCTCTCTTCTCTGAAGATGCTCCATCACGTCTAATAGAATGTAATCACAAACCATGGTGGGATGTGTAGTAGTTGTTTAAAATCCATCTCCTAAGAAAAAGAGAAGGGGGAAACTTAATTATATCTAATGGCTGTTGATCTCCCAAGAGGTTAGTCCTTCCTACCTGACAGAAAACAGTGGTCTGAGAATCCAGGAAATCTGATAAGTAATTTAACTATTTTGGAAAAGGTGAGTGATCCACTTATATTACATGTCAAGGCTACCATCTAAATGAGAAGCACTAGGAATTGCATATTCCGTAAAGAGAAACTGACAAGCAGAATAAGGGTCAAAGCTAATACTATAAAAATACAAGTGGAAGAATCCCCTTTGAATCTCAAATCATAGAACAGTCTGCAAACAATAGATTTTTCATTTAATTATAGCAACTATCCTGAACATTTTGCATATTGGCAAATATAACAGATAATGAATTATTGATCCAACAGAAGTTCTGGAAATGCGGAACTTAACTAAGTTGTCTATTTTCCATTGGAAGGCACACTGATATAGTAGGAGAAGGGGGGCAATCTATTGATCCACCCCCAAAATCCTTCTGCCTCACACTGATAAAAGAAAAGAAAAAAGCTGAGCATGTTCTAAGCCTGGTTTGCCTCTGATAAAAAATTCTGCAGAGAGAAAAGTACTTGGACCTCCTAAAATCTGGTGTCACTGTCATGAGTGAGTTTTGAGTTTTATCAGCACCACATGTAAAAATTAGCAGTTGAATTGTTTACCCAGAAGCAGACACTTACTATGTGTTTCTAAATGAAGTGTGATGGATTTTATCTTGCTGATAAGAGACAGGAGTACTGATAATCTTTCCTGAGATATTTTCCTTTACATTCATTTCTGAAATAAAGTGAGTTGGGGGTAGATAGTAGTAAGGATTCTTATTTCTGAGAAGAGGTAGACTGCTTTCACTCTCGTGCCCCAACCAATCTTAAAATTCGAAATTGGATCCTATCAGAGTCAACCACAATAAGTCAGGAAAAGAGCATCTCAGTGAGCTGGTAAAAGTTTATTATTCCAGTAACTTAGATTTCATTTTAACCTATTTATCCGTTTCCTTAACAAATAGCCATTGTGCACCTACTCTGTTCCAGGCACAGTGTCTAACACTGTGGAGTCAAAAGAAGAATTGGACATGGTTTAATTGCTTGGGAGAAATAAACAAGTAAATCACATCCACAACAAAATGTAATAATGCCTACAATGGACATAAGGCACGATGCTGAGACAATTCAGGAGGATCTAAATTATCGAGGAAGTTTCCCCTAAGATGTGAGTAGGCATTAACTTCATAAGCTGGAACAACAGATCTTGCCTTATACGTCCAGATCGAATGTAGGGAGGCCTGATGTGCATGCTCAGAGCAGTTGGCTCTGCCTCTAACAGAAATTGCAGATGTCGTGAGTGTCAGGGGTGAGGTCAGAGGAACAGTGGGTACCCAGTCAGGGCTAATTAAGGACTTCGTTGTTTAGAAGAAAACACTGGAGGGTTGTTGAAGGACTTGAAGCAGGAGATTGACTTGACTACACATGTGGTTTGATTATAGCCTCTCCCAGCTGTATGAAGGTACATTTGGGGGAACCAAGACCAGAGATGAAGAACACTTCAGAAAACATAGATTCCATGCAAGAAATGATCAAACCCTGAATAATAATCATTACCCTTAACTGAATACATATCATAAGCCAGTAGTATGCTAAGTGTTTTATAATCATCTCATTTAATCTTTATAAGAAATCTGTAGAGTCGGTATTAGCAAACCCATTTTAAAGACAGAGAACTGAGATTCAGGGAATTTAGATAGATTGAGATTGCATAACTATTGCATAAAGTCATTTGTCCTTAAAACCAAAACTTGGATCCAAGTTTTTTTGACTCCAGAATACACCAGGAGGCATCAGGCAATACTTTTATGGTCAATGGTAAAAGTCATTTAAAAGACAAGTGTACCATTCACCAAAAGAATTCGGATACAGACACAGAGTTTGGGGGGAAAGATAATGAGATACTTTGTGGATATGCTGAATTTGTTGTTGTTGGTTTGTGTTTTGTTTTTTTTTTAGTTATTTATTTGTTTATTTATTTATTTATTTATTTAATATAATTTATTGTCAAATTGGTTTCCATATAACACCCAGTGCTCATCCCAACAGGTGCCCTCCTCAATGCCCATCACCCACTTTCCCCTCTCTCCCACCCTCCCCCCATCAACCCCCAGTTTGTTCTCAGTATTTAAGAGTATCTTATGGTTTGCCTCCTTCCCTCTCTGTAACTCCCCCCCCCCTTTCCCCCGGTCTTCTGTTAAGTTTCTCAGGATCCACATATGAGTGAAAACATATGGTATATGTCTTTCCAGTTGGACATCTAAGAAGAGATGTCACTGAGCAATTTATATACTTATCTAGAATTCAGAAGAGACTTGTCTAGAGACTTATCCACAGGGCAGTCACAGAAAGCCATATAAATGGCCTTTCACCCAGACAGAAGTACGAAGTGAAAAGAATAGTGGGTTAAGACAAAACCCTAGGAAACATTACTAAGCAGAAGGGAAGTCCATAGTGGGGTTAGAAGACTATCCAGGATGAGCCCAGTGTGAAGTCAATCCATCAAGATGAATTATGCATTTCATGTACAGAGGGTAATGTGTTGGGTCCTATAGCTGATGCAGGAAGGTAGCAGAACATCAGAATTTCCCCCTCAGGAATATTGGGGAGAAAATTGCATGTGTACACATAAACAAAAGGTTAAAATTAATACAAAAATTTACAAAACCACTAAGCAAAGTAAGAAATGCTACCAGGCAGAATACTGAAAATTTCTTACAAGTCGTTTAGGGAGTAAGATCTCTAAATTAGGAGGATTAAGAAATTGCTTGGTGAACTGAGTTAATAAGAAGGACTTCATGGAAAACGAAAGAACTGATTTCAAATTTAACTGTGCTTAAACAAACCATCTTGCTTAAAATTCAGATTTCTGGGCGTGTCCTCAGTTGATCTGATTCAGCAGGTTGGAATTTGAACAGTTACCAAGGACTCCAGGTGATTCTGAAGCAGATGATCTATCAATTCCAACTTGAGAAATACCATTTTAGAAATGTTACAATGTGGGCAGCCGTGCTGAGTGGTCTGTGCTGTGTGTGCTGTGGGAAAGGGTGGGCATTTAAGGTGAAGAAAAGGCAAGAATAAAATTCAGTAGTGACGATAAATGAAAAACTGTTTTCACAGATGGTCCAATGGTGTCCAGGTTGGGAAACACTGAGAGATTTAAGTGAAAGACACAGGCCATATTAGGAGAACCTTGAATACCATGTTAGGATTTCTTGTCAACTGAAGAGACTTAATCATACTTTACAGTTCAGCTTACTCAGTGGAGTTTTGCCTTCTGCAGCATCACATTGCTCCTATAACTGAGAAGCTAAAAGTTCTTCTCTAAATGTGCTGACTTTGAGCTCCCTGCGGGGCGGGGGGTGGTGGATAATTAGACATGAGAGAGAAGAAGGTTGAAGTGGTTCCGTCAAAGTCATGCGGTGCTTCATAGCAAGTAAAGAACATAGATTTGACCAAGTTGCCCTGCAACCATCTGTCAACTAGGCGATCATAGCATTCTGCTTTGCTTAGGCTCTTGCTCTTTTGAGAATGATGACATTTTCAAAAAAACCTTTTTTTCTCCCTACAAAGTGGTGTTTGAAACACACTAACAGGCATAAATTACTGTTTGCAACAACCCATGAAGTTATTCCTCCAAACTGTAGATGTGTGAAGGCACAGGCAAAAAAGTGGAAATTTAATCCAGGACGCTGACAATGAATTGATATGCCTTTGCTTGGTCTTATTTTGAAATTTCTTTTATAACATTATGACATTTTGTCAGTAGCTCATAGACTTTTATTTGGCTCAAAAAAAAAAAAAGGACGTTAGTTTGAATTAAAGGAGAAAAAAAGAAAGGGAAGTAACAAGATTTATGATGGAATATTGTGATTTTTTTTAACTGCCCCAGTGGAGCCGCAGCTCCTGTAAATCTTCGTACTGCTGGGCTAACCAGCAAAATGGCAAACCCACAGCCCTGCAAACCCCAGGACGTACTGGACTCTTCCACCTTTGTTTTCATCTGAGAGCCGTCACTGGGTGCTGTGGAAGTCCTGCCCACACTGGACTGCCGGGGCCGGTGGTGCTGGGCACACGAGTTGGAATGGGAAAGCGACACCTAATGTGGAAACAAATGCACACATACTTCATCAGATAGTCATGGTATTACAGAGAAAAGTAATCTGGGGTAAGAAATAGAAAAAATACTTGTTTGGGGGCTGGGGTTGATTATTTTATACAGGGCTTTCACAGAAGACCTCACTGATGTTGGTGACATTGGAGAGACCTGAGTAAAAGATAAGAAAGCACCAGGCAGGTGTCTGGGAGGAGAGAGTTCTGTGGTGGATTTATGGTAACTTCAGGCTGCAGTGTCAACTTTATTGTGATGCTGTGCTGGACGGATGTTTGTGTTTTTTGTTGTTGTTGTTTATTTATTTTTGAGACAGAGAGAGACAGAGCATGAATGGGGGAGGGTCAGAGAGAGGGAGACACAGAATCTGAAACAGGCTACAGGCTCTGAGCTGTCAGCACAGAGCCCGACGCGGGGCTCGAACTCACGGACCGCGAGATCATGACCTGAGCCGAAGTCGGCCCCTTAACCAGTCGACTGAGCCACCCAGGCGCCCCTGGATGGATGTTTTTAATGATGTAGACCAGAAACCTATGGCAGTTATGCATGCTTTCATAAATAACACTGAATGTTATGTATAATAAGATAATAACATGCTCACCTTTTGTACAATAACCATCTCTCTAACCGCCAAGCTTTCCAGAACAACTTTCTCCCATGCATTGGCTTTAGAAAAACTTGGTGATGTGGAACAGAAGAGGGAGACATAATATCCAAGGTGGGAACATTTAAATTCACTTGTCAAGTAACATTTTATAAATCTACCTTTTCTAGATCTCAACACTGTAACAATTCAAGGTTAAAAGAAATGTGGTGTTCTCTGGGCAAGGCATCATGATGGTTCTTCCCAAGAGGAAGAGGAAAAACAGCTGCATAATAAATTTGTTTTATTTTACAGAAGTCTTTGTTGATATATTGCATTTTGAACAATTTGTCCTTTCTACTCATAAGGAATAAATAAGATTCTGACAGATCTTCCTGGTTCCAAATTCAGGCTATGCTAGTCCAGTGTTTATTTTCCTGGCTTCTTCAAAGTGTCTTAAATCCATCATGATTCACTCTCTTTCAAATATGTATTCTCTAATTGCCTGGGATATTTGTCTGTCATCTCTTTTGCATTGAAGTGAGCTTCTTAGAAAAATCCCTCTGTGTCCTAAGATATCAGTCTCTTTGGATGTACATCTTCTCCTGAAACAAAACCATTCATTTTTTTTATCTTTTACCTCCTACTCTATGTCAAGTTTCCTCTCAAACTCTCCAATACCTTTTAACTTATCCTCTGTTAAATTGGAAAATGACTATCTCATAAAATTTTATGCATCCAGAATAGATAATAAATGTAGGCAATTAACAAAGAAGCCATCTTTTTGTAAAATCAGTGCTAAGATAGACCCAGTGCCGATAAACATACATACATGGGTATTTCAACATTTTATTTCAAATATCTTATTAGTAAACAAGATACATTTGTATCAGATGATGAGTCCTCTGAAGGCCAAACAAAGAAATGATTATAATTCCAGAGCAGTAGCAGTAAACACTTCCTTGTGGCCTTATTCCAATGTCAGCACTTCATTTTAATGGTAACTGGATATCTGCTGTTCATTGTGAAATCCTTGAATATACTTAACAACCTGCTTAGAGTCTATTGAGTTTATGGGGATGACCAAATGAGGCCTGAAAATTTATTGTAAGGAAATTGTGCAGATTATATGAGAGATATTCATTCTAATTTAGGGCTGAGCAGGAGCACGCAAAATGTAAAGATTTGAATAGGACAGTGTTCAAGCAGGTGCAGTCTTACCTGTTATCACTCTTCATCATTGTCAAGTGTCTCCCCTGTTTAGTATATTTCTCTCAATTCTTGATTAGCAGCCTCCAGAGCTGTCCCTAGGGTGTGATAACACTAACATGATAATTCAGATAGCACTTTACAATTTACAAGGCATTTTTTACGTGTCACATTTTTAATGCTCTCAACAATCCCAAGAAGCAGGCTTTATTCTGGTTATGTCATGTATGAGGGGAAAGGGGCTTAATTAAATTGATTCAGGATAGTTAGTTAAGTAAGGGCCATTTTCTTCTTCCTCCAAAACTGAGCTTCTTTAATAAAATTCTTTTAATGTTTATTTTTGAGAGAGAGAGAGCCAGAGTGCAAGTGGGGGAGGGGCAGAGACAGAGGGAGACCCAGAATCTGAAGCAGGCTCCAGGCTCTGAGCTGTCAGCACAGCAAGTGCCCAATGTGGGGCTTGAACCCACGAACTGTGAGATCATGACCTGAACCGAACTCAGACACTTAACCGACTGCCTGAGCCACCCAAGTGCCCCCAAAATGCATATGTATTTGTGTTTGGTTTTGTTTGGCTATCCAGCATGCACTTCCCTTTCCTAATTAATGGAGGGAGGAGTAAGCTATCCCCATGTGTGTGGTTCGGTGGGTCAGCTCTGCTGCCCACTATGGAAACTGTAAAGGGCCAGATCCTCTTCTTCTCCATACCAGGCAGTAAGAGTGTGGCTCATTAACTGGACTCAGTTAACTTAATTTCTAGGACTGAATCTTGATGAAAAAAAAAAGCAAGGATAAGGGAATGATGAAAGTATCCTTTTATTAGATGTGTCTGGCAATGGAAGCATTTGCAGGGCCCAAAAATACACATGAAGGCTCACGTACAAATATTTAAAAGTTATCAATCAATCCAGTTACTTATTGGGATGAGCACTGGGTGCCGTATGGAAGCCAATTTGACAATAAATTATATTTTAAAAATCTAATGAACTGTTTAATAATATTCATATATTTTTATTCTTGTACCTTGACAAATTTTTTTTTCATAAAATCAAGGTAACCAGGTTTGAATTTAGAATTTCCAAATCCCTTGGAGTGGCCCACTGGATTCTGGAAGCCTGGGGGAGAGTGGGCCCCTGGTGCTTGGCCCTGGTCTGTAGGCCCTCACTCTTTCTCTTCGTGTTCCTAGTTCTGACCTGCTCTCTAAGCCATTTTGTGCCTCTGTATGTGGACACCCTGGACTGCAGATCCACACTCCATTTATATCCCCCAACAGAAAGGTGTATCTTAGCCACCCCCGTGTAGGGTCCATTCGTGAGTAGGTAAAGCCTGTGAAGAGGCCTGTATAGTCCTGGAGGTGGATTCAGGACTGTTGATGCAAGGAATTCTGGGGTCTTATGTATCCAGAGCATGGTCAAGAAGGCAGAACTTGGTGTTCCCTTAGATACATAGACTTTTCCTTCATAGAGAAGGTCATATTCAGAAGAGAGCCAAGGTGTGTCCTTTAAAACCCAGAACTTAGGACAAGGGCTCTTCTTGCCTAGACATAGGGTACTACTGGTTGGTGATATCCCATCAGTAATGTGTTAGTTCTTGGCTTCTAGATCCCCTTTGGTTCTTGCTGGTCTTCTAAGCAGGTCCTCTTATCTCCTATTCATTCTCTGAGCCCTCTACATACTTCTAGTCCATTGATTTGACTTAGAGTAGCCAAACTCATATTTTGTTGTTGTTGTTGTTTACAACTGGGAACCTTGTTTGAAACACACAGTCTGCCATTTATTCCACAGGGTGAGGATAGTAAGGGGTTGTCAGTAACTAAACAATGATGGATGAAAACAAACCTGAGCAGTATTAAGTACTGTCCATAATAAATCTTCTACTTTTCTCATGGAAAAACAAGTTGATAGGACAGCTCCTCTGCCTTTTATATATTCTATCAGGTTCTGTCTGCATTTCTTATCATCTTCTTTTCAGGGTAACCTGAGCTAACCCTTCAGGTGAAATATTGAGGGAATAATACAGTGCCTTATGCTGGTTACTGTAAACACTAAAATGCTATTTAGTTACTTAAAAAACAATTAAAAATGTATTCCATATTACGAAATCAACAGATATTCATCAAAGGAAAAGCTTATAAACATAGAGAAACTTAAAAGGGAAGGCACACACTTCTCTAGACATCCTACTGTTTAGAGATATCACTATTATTAACAGATCACTTTTTTGAGCATATCTTTAAGAAAAAAAGGATCATACTATACATGCTTATTTAAAACCTGTTTTATTCACCACATCCTGTATTAGAAGCACTTTCATCTCAATCATTTTTTCCATAATTTTTAAAAATTGGTATTGTATAATTGAATGTTGTGATATTGTTTAACTTAATACTAACTGTTGGACATTTTAGTGGTCTTTAACTTTTACTATTAGAAACAATATTAGTGAATATCCTTGAAATAAAATTACTATACATATGCTTAATTATCTTAAAGGATATACTTCTATGACTGGAATATTCATTATTTGAATACTATTTTAAAATATCATAACTCATGCAAAGGGTAATTACATACTGAACAGCATATATCTAGCATATATTTTGATTAAGAATTAGTAAATATAATTATAAGCCAGCATTATTTAAGTCCTTTGTATAAATCTGATGTGTTACATACAATATACTTTGAAAAGATCTTCAAACAAATCTGGAAGCAAAAGATATCTTTTTTTAATTTAATAGGGAACTACTTTGCTGTAAAAAAACCCAAGCTTTGTTATGATATAATTCACATATCATACAATTTACCCATATAAAGAATATAATTTCATTGGTTTTAGTATATTCAGAGAGTTGTGCAGCCATCACCACGATCAATTCTAGAATATTTTCATTACCTCAAAAAGAAACACTGTACCCCTTAGCCTCTACCACCAACCCCCATCTTCCCCAATCCTAGGCAACCACTTAACTACTTTCTGACTCTATACATTTGCCTATTCTCGACATGATATAAATGGAATCACACAGTGTGTGGTCCTTTGTGATTTACTTCTTTCACTGAGCATGATGTTTTTAAAGTTCCTTATGTTGTATCACTAATTTTTTCCTTTTTATTGCTTAATCATATTTCACTATATGGATATGTCATTGATCAGATGGACATTTGGGTTGTTTCTACTTTGGGCTATTATGAATGTTGCTTCTAAGAATATTTGTGTACAAATGTTTGTGTGAATATATATTTTTTGTTTCTTTTAGGTATATACATAGGAGTGAAATTGCTTGATTATGTGGTAGCTCTGTGTTTAACCACGTGAGGAAATGCCAAACTCTGTTTTCCAAATCAGTTTTACCATTTTACATTTCTACCAGTAGTATAGGAGGGTTCCAGTTTCTCTTCATCAATACATGATATTGTCTGTCTTTTTTATTGTAACCATCCTAGTGGACGCGAAGTGACATCTTATTGTGGCTTTTATTTGAATTTCCTGATGGCTAATGCAGTTTCTCTATTTTTTTTTAACAGAGAGAGTGCAAGTAGGGGCACAGGGAGAGAGAGAGAGAATCTTAAGTAGGCTCCGCATTCAGCATGGAGCCAGACATGGGGCTCAATCCCATGACCCTGGGAACTGAAATCAAGAGGGATGCTCAGCTCAAGTGACTGAGCCGCTTAGGTGCCCTGCAGTTCCTCTATTTTTTAAAAAAAATATTAGCCTTTAAAAAGAAGTGCCGAAACATTAAAAATGAGATATTAACTCCCATTTCACAATGTTTTATGTTGGTAATTAAATTGATTTTCCTTTTGAATTCTTTTTTAAAGAGGTGCCTGGATTGCTCGTTTGGTTAACCGTCTGACTCTTACTTTTGACTCAGGTCATGATCTCACGGTTCATGGGTTCCAACCATGCATCAGGTTGTCTGTCAGCACAGAGCCTGCTTGAGATTCTGTCTCCCTCTCTCTCTTCCCCTCCCCCACTTGCTCTTTATCTCACAAAGTAAATAAACTTAAAAAAATTCTTTTTTTAAAACAAAATAATCCATGAACTATAGTTGTTGTGATTAAAAAAAATATTATATGTTCCTAATGGATTATGACATAGCTAGGCATTATTCTCCTTTCTTATAAATGTTGGCATTCATGGTTATCTGTCTGTGGTTTCTAAGAATTTATCATTTATAGTTTTCTCAAGCATCATGACTAGGCTTAGTAATTTTCTACTAACAAAGAGGTACTAGATATCCTTCAGTTCAGAATGCTGTATTCTTTGATAGGAAAATTAAAGAAATAATACCTCGGAAAAGCAGATTAGCAAATCAAGAGCTTATATTTAATAGATTTTTAATTTTATGTGTTTTAAAAGTTTTATTAAAAGATGGATTTTTACTGCTAATTCACTCAGCTCAAAGGAGGATGTCTGGTATGAAACAATAATGATGGGGTGATAAATACAATGTGATGAACCATCTAATTGGATTTTGAAAGTTAAATCTTGCTGCAGAGAAAACAGCTCTGTGATAATACTTGGAAAACTATATATGAATAAATGTGTAGCTTTATTTTATAATATAGAAATGGCATTCAGCCTGTGAGGTAACAAAGTTTAGTTTGATATCCTTGAGACTTTGAAGAAAGGCTGAAGGGCAAAGTGGTGAATTTGTTTTTAATACAAATCCACATGCATATATTGTAGGTCTCAGATGGATTTGCAGAAAGTCTTGTTCTCAGATGAATAAAAGTGTTCAAGCTCGTTTGAATAAAAACAAATTCAGAGAGCAGTATCTGTGGTGTAAGCCACAACAGGTATCTCATCAATAAACTGAAAGATGGCTCATGGGGCCTCTGGAAGGATCAAGCTTTATATGGATATATATATTCTAAGAAAGGATTTCAGTTGCCTGTTCCATCAAGGACAAGATTGAAGGAGATTCAAATCTAATCTCCTGACTTCTGGAGAATGGACCAAACAGATGACATGGCCAGACTGAAAGATTCATAATAAATCTGGGAGGGGAAAAAAAAGGCTATGAAGCAATACTAAGACACCTACAGGATTGTTTCCACTAGCTTGGAACTTGGATGCCTTAACCTGACCACTGTGTAGCAGTGTGACCCTGAACAAATTGTTCCATTTCTCTGGTCTTCATTTTCCTCCTAAGTAGGGTGGAGACAGCCACATCCCAGGGGCGTTGTGTGAATTAAATGGGATAATGTATTTTCAAGCATTTATTGAAATACAACTTCTCATTGTCCTAGGTATAATAGGCATTCGGTAATGGGTTGAAACAAATGAATAAACAAACAAAACCAATAATGGATTGAGCACTTAGCTCTGTGCCAAGCACTTTTTAAATGTCTTACAGCTATTAAGACATTTACTATATAATCTTCACATCAGTATTTTAAAAATTTTTACCAATGTGGTACAGAAACTCAGAGAAAGTTTCAATGACTTGATCTAAGGTCACACAACTACTAAATAGTGAGCCTAGGATATGAACCCAGACAGCAGTTTTAAACATTATACTATTACTACCCCAATATGTTCAAGCAAATGTAACTTTAGAGTCATAGCACAAATCTAGTGTATTTTATTTTTTATTTTTTTAATGTTTTTTAACAACGCACGCACATGTCAGGGAGAAGAGCAGAGAGTGAGGGAGAGAGAGAATCCCAAGCAGGCTCTGCACTGTCGGCATGTAGCCTGATGTGGGGTTCAGTCCCATGAACCTGTGAGATCATGACCTGAGCCAAAATCAAGAGTTGGATGCTCAGTTGACTAAACCACCTAGGTACCCCAAATCTAGTATATTTTAAAATATAATTATTATTTTTATACCAAAAACTAAAATTGCTTCTTAAAAATTCGTTTGGGAATAAGAATAAATTGAGGACATATAAATTTAGGAAATAGAGTTATTTCATGGGTTTTGTAGTCATCCTTAATAAGATGACTTCATGAAATGACGTAATTCGGTTTTTTTAATAGAGTATTTGATATTTATTTCCATAGGTCACATGACATGATTATTGTAGTGTTTGAGTCAAATAAATTATCTTGGACTTAACTCTCAGTGATTTTAAAGACAGGTAACTTCATGACTCTAGCAAATAGATCATCTAAAAGCCAGGAAGAGTCAGCACACTGCTATTTTATAATTAAAGGTGTTCGTCATACTCAATCACAAGTTCTTCAGCCTCTCCCTAAGTGTATTAATCACCATAACACTGCAGGTCAAGCATGCACCCTTAAGTTTAGGCCCCACAGTGCACTCCAAATCAAATTCCAGACTCACATTTAAAGTGAATCCCCTAGTGAAAGAAAAGATTACCATTTTAAAGCAAGCATTGACCCTCTGGCTCTGATTTAGGACTCTGAGTCTACCATCATCTGCATATGAATATCGAGTCCTTTCTTCCTCAGAGACAGGTGATTGATTCTGCTAAGGCCCTAAAAAATGCCCTGTCTAAAAGGGCAGCCACTAGCCCCAATTCACCTATTGCGCACTGAAATATGGCTAGCCAGAAATGAGATCTGGTATAAGAATAAACTACACACCAGATACAGTAAATTTAGTACTAAAAAAAAGAAAAAGAGAAGGAAAGAATGCGAAATATCTCATTGATATTTTTTTGTAATGAATATATGTTAAAATGCTCACATTTTTGGATGTATTTGTTTAAATAAGCTAATTATTAAAATTAACTTCACATGTTTACCTTTATGAAAGTGGATACAGAAAATTATAAATTCTGTATATTATGTGCACTGTATTTCTGTTGGGCAGTGCTGCTCTAAGAAAACTGATAGATTCTGATTTTTTTTTTTTTTTTGGTTTTGTTTTGTTTAGGAAGACAGAGAACTCAAGCCTTTGAATTAGTGGTCTGGGAAGTACACCCCTAGCCAGAGAAATAGAGTCAAAACTAGGCTGAGAAGGAAGAGCCTTTTGGAGTAGGTCTGTGTTTTCAGTAGAGCCTTTGACCCCATAAAAAAAGGAAGGCTTACTGCTTGTATACAGGCAGGGAATTTGCGTTAACTGGAGAGTGTTCAGGGTTGAGACCATGCATTTCCCAACTGCACAGCAGTCTAATAGCCAAAACCATCGGCCCAAGGCAGTTCTTGGGAAATCTTCTCTGAGGCAGAGATTAGAATGCAGGACGTTTATTGGCAAATATTCTGAAAATTAACACCTGTGGGGAAAGGAAAGAAACAAGATTAGGAAAAGTGAGATATCCAGCTTCCTCAGCTCACCCCATGAGGATTTCTGAAGTTGGGATAGCCCTTCAGAGTTCAAGTTCAAGCAAAGGCAGGAAATTTACACTGACATTATCCAGTCGTTGGATACAGGTTGTCCCCTGGAAGGCAGTGTGACCTTGAGTGAGAGGCTCTCTTCAGTCAGGGGCAATCTTGGCAAGCTTAAGAGCTACGTATAATGGGTGGGAAGGGTAGGTGTAGGTCCTTCAGTTCAGAAGAAGAGTCTAGGCAGCACAGCAGCATCAACTATGGTTCACTCCTTGCTATGCATATTCTACTTTATATAAGTTTGGAGTAGCACCTTCACGGATTCCAGTGGGCTTCTTGGGGGAAAATTCTGAAATCACCACTGCAGCTGATTTCAAGGCCGCAGCTGATTTCAAGGCCACACCTGATACCCAGTTTCTATCTTCTGCTATCCATTCTAGATTTTGCTAATCCTCAAATATCACCTTTACTCTTCTGGATGGATCATGTGATGATGTGGAACCCTGGGCACTATACTTTCCTCAGGCTGTGGCTATTGGACATGTCATTTTACTAATACAGACTGTTGGGGATATTCTAAAAGTGGGTTATCTGATGGCTCAACATATGTCTCTTCATTTGTTCAGGGTATCATAGCAAAATACTTCAGACTGGTATTGTGTCTTAAAAAACAGACATTTATTTCTCAGTTCTGGAGTTGGGAATCCAAGATCAAGGTGGCAACAGATTTGGTGTCTGGAGAGGCTCTGCCTCCTGGTTCATACAAGGATGTTATTCTCTCTGTGTCCTCAGTATGGTGGAAAGGGTATGGGATCTCTCTAAGGTCTTTTTTATAAGGGTACTAATCCTATTCATAAGGGCTCTAATTACCTCTCAAAGGCTCCATGTCCTAATACTGTCACATTGGGGTTTAGGATTTCAACATGTGAACGTGGGGGTTTACACAAATATTCATTCCATTGCAGCCTCCCTATAGTGGCAGTTCTACCTTTTGCAACGAAGGATCATGGATAATCAGGGTTGATTATGCCTATCAGGATGGTGACTCCTCTCTTGTCTGCTGGCCCCTTGCCGTAAGAAATTGAAAGTGCCCAAGTGGCTGCTGTAGGTTAAATTTCAATGGGATGAAGACGTTCTCATGACAGAAACGTTATCCTTTTGGGAACCAAGATCTTTTTTAAGCCCACAGACTCTAGAGTTTCAGAGAGGAAAAGCACACATTCCTCAAAGGGGTAAGGAGGAATGCTGGTAAAGGCACCATTCTACTTCTGCTCCTTGGTTCTCACAATGTAGTCTACTTATTAGAGAACTGGAGCCATATAATGTGTATTGATTTAGGATATATGCTGTGTCCTGGAAGATGTTATTACCTCTCACAGGAAAAATCTGAGTTTGCACCTCCCATTTGTGTTTAAACAGGCTGTTTTGCCATTCTGTCCAGTTGGCATCTTCTGGGTGATGTGGCATGTAATGGAACCAGTAGGTTCCATCATCATGTACCCACTGATGATCCTGCTTTGCTTTAAAGTGGATCCCTCGGACTGACATAACAAGTCAAATGACTATTATTGAACCTAACACTGTAAGCTCTCAGAAAGTGATGTTAGCTGAGACCCTGTGGGCAAGGAAGTAAATCCGTATTCAGAAATTATGTCTATTACTGTCAAGATACATCACGCCTCTTCCAGGAAGAAAGGAGTACACTGTGGGCAACTTGCCACTAGGTGGCTAGCTGATCTCCTCAAGGAATGATGTGATATTGGGGACCAAAGTTTTGTCTTTGTGGTGGGTTGGTATTTGGTAGCAACAGGAGCTAGACCAGCTTTGATGAAAGGGAGTCCATGCTGCTAATCCCACATACAGCCTCCTTCCCTTACACCAAAGCTACTCCCTTTATGTATCCTTTATATTATCACTGGCATTGCCAGTGACAGAAGCTGGCTGATATCACCTGGCTAAGGCATTCGGTGTTGTTGGCCCTTTCAGTACAGATGCTTTCTGGTGGGTGTTAAAATGCAGTTCAAAGATTTTCATACATTGTACTCACTCCCATAGTTCCAATTGCATGCTACTACTCCAGAAATCTTTGTGATCTAATCTCTCTCTCTCTAGGCCCCTGACTATCTCTCCAGGTTATTCATCCCCACCCACAGTTCTGTATATATTCCAACCTGTAGCTCCATCTCATTCTATACAAACTAGATGGCCAAGCATATTGCCTGAAGCTCTGCCCATTGAGAGGATTTCCCCTAATAGCTGTTTCTGAAAGCCACACCTGAGTGGGAGAGGAGGCCAAGCTCCATCAACCAAAAATTGGGGGAAAACTTCCCCTAAAAAGGGTTTGTGGCATTGACAGAGGTTGCTTTCCTCACCAACAGCCAATTCCAAGAGAGTCGACAGTTGAGGATTGACCTCAGCAGCCCTCAGTGTAGCTGAGGGAATATATATCCTTCATTGCTGAGGAGGGACCTGGGAAGAGTATAGCATCTGATATAGTCTATTTTATCTTTGCATAATCTAAGGCTATGAATCAGCACTGCATTATTATCTTAAAAGCTCAAGTTGAAGATGAACACGGAAATCAAATGTAGTGGAAAATTGGGAGATGAAAGAATATTTAGTACCCTGTGAGTTATTTGTATTCCCTACTCATTTCCTCATTGTGTTACTTTGATTGCATTTAAATATATTTTTGACTTTCTGGATATGTCAGATAGGGGTGACTACTTAGCTCTGAGTGATTGAGGGAAGCATAGATAGTTGTGGTTAAGAGTGGCTGGGGGGGGGGGTAAAGTGGGAAGGTCTAGCACCAAAGTGGCAGAAAGGGACATTTGTGGCATGTTTGGGGGTTACCGACTAGATGGATCATCACAAATGAGTCATTATGTTAATGTGGACACAGTCACATGTCCTTGGACCATCTTTATACAGATGCCAGGATGATGTAAAAGCTTCATGTAGAGCCATGAGATCTCTCGGGTTCCTGAATCATCATTTAGTAAGTTCTGCCTGCACTGAGTTAAATAGTTCTGCATCAGCCTGGATGAGTTATTGCAGCTGCAGAAATACATTTATTAACTCCCTGTGAGCAACTTATGCAGTGAATGAATCTGCCTGGATTTTATCAGAGTCACAATCAAAATAAAATCATAACTATTGTTTAACAAACCAAGCACTCTAGAGTTTGAGAAACTGACATTATTTTATATGCATTTATAATAATTTCTTTTACTGCTCATTTTAAAGAAGAGGATTATTACTATAACATCTCTTAGCAAAATAGCTTGGCAGACAAATTTGCTGAAGCTGAATATTATTTCAGTAGAGTCATTAAATTTCTTTTGATACCACAGTTAGCTCAAAAGATAGCACTGTCCATTCAGGAATCCTTAATTCAGTAGGTTCTTTATATGAATCACACTAATGATTCCTCAAAGCTCCTTTAGTCAAAACTATTCAATATTCATCTTCCCCTAAAGCAAAAGTTTTGGTAAGGTATGTAACAAATGCTTACTAGTGTATTTGTAATAGAAGTATCAGAAGGGATTTAATTAAAGTTTAAAGGCAATAAGCCTAAATAACACAATTAAGGATGTGAGAGCTTTTTTTCTGTAAGAATTCTTATGATCATTTAAATTTTAGCAACACTGACATTAACACTCTTAGAAAATAAGAGATGTATTTTTAAAGTATTAAAAAGTACCATTTTCTTTATATATTACTAAAGACCCCTGTCATGCAAATTCTGGTTATGAAACCGGTTTAAGCTTAAAGTATTTTCAACTGCAACACCACAGCAAGATTGTCTTTTTAATCTAGTAGACACCATACTCTTGGTTATCATCTGATCAAACAAGAATGGACTTCTATTAACAAGACATTATTCTTCAGGAAATAGCCACAACGTATACCAAAGTCTGAAACTTCTACAACACAGCATGTAACTGTTCCCTCCAGTTTTCTTACAAGTAGCTTCTGTTGATAAAAGGCAATTGTGTGGTCCTTGTGGGGAAATACCTGAGTTAATAGGAAAGTGACGAATGAAGATCTCAGTAAACATTTGAACTAGACTCCTCTATGGCTCCCACATTCTTTAATATTTAGGAACATTTTATGACACTTGAAACACACTCTCAGAGTAAAAAAAGAATGAACAAAAGACAAAAACCATAAAGAGAATATAAAAAAATTATTTTATCCAAGGGTAATGAAACCTGTGAAGATTATTAGGGAATCCTCTTTTTTATTTGATATTTTAAATACATAAATATAATTTAACATGGGAAATCATATGTGTATTGTTTGGCAACATTTTGTGTCTGTTTATTATTAAAATATATTTCCTACCAATAAATACATTTCTAAAATATGGTTTTTATTTTCAGGTTTTAGTTCATTATATAAATGTAACGTACGTAAATCAATCCATTATTATTTATCATTTAAGCTGTTCACAATATTCACCATTATAAGAATGCTATGTAATTAAATATTGATGCTAATTCTTAATTATTCCACCAGCATAAATTCCCAGAATTAGAATTGCTGTATGCATGTTTTAAGGCTTTTGATAGTTTTTAAAGTCTTTATTGTTCTTAAGGAGAGTCTAATAAATTTGGGTCACATTCCTGGAATAATAGCAAAAATTAATTATGTGGACACAAACCTGACATCTCTGGTGTTGTTTGCTTCCGTTACAGTGCACCTACATTTCATATACTGCCAGGAGTTGTCCATTGATTACTCCATTATCTGTTTATTGAATTTCTGTTACATGCAAAGAACCTGATAGGTACTGTGTATACAACAGTGAATAAAATGTATACAGAGTCACTGCCCTTATAGAGCTTACATTCTAATGTGGAATATAAAGAAACAGGAATTGCAATAAGTAGTATTTCTCAATGTACAGGCAGGGATTTTGTCCCAAAGGCATATCAGAATTACCCATGAAGCGATTCTAAATCTACTATAAACCTTTAAAGAAAATATGGAATTCCAATTAATAATCTCAATAACATTGGGGCACCTGGGTGGCTCAGTTGGCTAAGCATCTGACTTTGGCTCGGGTCATGATCCCGCAGTTCACTAGGCCCACATCAGGGTCTGTGCTGACAGCTCAGAGCCTGGAGCCTGCTTTGGATTCTGTGCCTCTCTCTCTTTGTCTGCCCCTACCCTGCTCATGCTCTGTCTCTGTCTCTCTCTCGTTTTCTTTTTCTCGCTCAAAAATAAATAAACATTAAAAGTGAAAAAAAATCTCAGAAACAATAGATGAAGAACTTATACAAGCCAACACCAAAAACAGAAATAATCCAATTTAAAAATTGGGCAGAGGGCCTGCCTGAATAGACGTTTTTCCATAGAAGACATACAGTTGGCCAGTAGACACATGAAAAGGTGTTCAACACTAGTGATAATTCCCTATCACCAATTACCAGGGAAATGAAAATCGAAACTATAGTGAGATATGATCTTATATCAGTTAGAGTGGCTAAGATCAAAATGAAAAGAAATAACAAGTGCTGGTGAGGATGTGGAGGAGAATGAACCGTAATGCATATTTGGTGGAAATGTAAGTTGGTACAATCACTGTAGGAAACACTGGATTTCCCTCAGAAAATTAAAAATAAAAATATCATACGGTCCAATAATTTCATTATTGGGTATTTACACAAAGCAAATGAAAACACTCCTTCTAAATAATATTTGTACCCCTATGTTTGTTGCAGCATTATTTATAATAGCCAAGATATGGAAGCAACCTATGTAAACAAATGGATAAGGAAAATGTGTGTATGTGTGTGTACTTGTACACACACACACACGCACATGCACACAATGAAATATTACACAGCCATAAAAAGGATGAGATTGTGCCATTTGAGACAACATGGATGGACCTAAAGGGTACAATGCTAAGTGAAATAAGTCAGAATGAGAAAGAAAACACCATATTATTTCACTCATAAGCAGAATATAAAAGAAAGAAATAAGCAAAAAGCAGAATCAAACCTATAATTGCCTGAGAGAGGAGATTGAGGAATACAGTCAATGATACTTTAATAGCAAGGTAATGGGACAGATGGTAGCTACACTCATGGTGAGCATAGCATAATGTATAAACTTGTCAAATCACTACGTTGTACACCTGAAACTAATGTAATGTGTGTCGACTATATGAAAAAAGGAAAATAGAAAAGAAAAGAAAACAGAAAAGAAAAGAAAAGAAAAGAAAAGAAAAAAGAAAAGGAAAGAGATGAAAGGGTGGGAGGAAAGAAGGAGGGAAAGAAGCAAGAATCCCAATAACAGTAAATTAGATAGGGGAGGGTCTTTCAGGTATAGCAAGGAAGAAAAAAGTTTTGAGTATCATTAAAGTATAATATAAAAATTGATATTATACAGAAATTAAGAAAGTAAATTACATGGATTCAGTAAAGTCTCAGAATATAAAATCAATGTACAGAAATTGGTTGCATTTCTATACACCAATAATGAAGCAGCAGAAAGAGAAATCAAGGATTTGATCTCATTTACACTTGCACTGAAAACCATAAAATACCTAGGAATAAACCTAGCCAAGGAAGTTAAAAAATCTGTACATTGAAAACTATAGAAAGTAGGGGCGCCTGGGTGGCTCAGTCGGTTGAGCGTCTGACTTCAGCTCAGGTCATGATCTTACAGTTTGTGGGTTAAAGCCTCACATTAGGCTCTGTGGTGACAGCTTGGAGCCTGGAGCCTGCTTTGGATTCTGTGTCTCCCTCTCTCTCTGCCCCTCCCCTACTCATGCTCTGTCTCTCAAAAATAAATAAAAATGTTAAAAAAAATTTTTTAAAAAGAAAACTATAGAAAGCTTATGAAAAAAGTTGAAGAAGACACAAAGAAAAGGAAAAACATTCCATGCTCATGGATGGGAAGAACCAATACTGTTAAAATGTCAATTCTACCCAAAACAATCTACACATTCAATGCAATCCTATCAAAATAACACTAACATTCTTCCCAGATCTAGAACAAACAATTCTAAAATTTGTATGGAACCAGAGAAGACCCTGAGGAGCCAAAGTAATGTTGAAAAAGAAGGCCAAACCTGGGGGCTTCACAATTCCAGACTTCAAGATGTATTACAAAGCTGTAATCCTCAAGACAGTATGGTACCAGCACAAAAAACAGACACATTGGTCAATGGAATAGAATAGAGAGCCCAGAAATGGACCCACAAATGTATGGCCAACTAATCTTCGACAAAGCAGGAAAGAATATCCAGTGTTATAAAGTAGGATCTTCAGCAAATGGTATTGGGAAAACTGGACAGTGACATACAGAAGAATGAACCTGGACGACTTTCTTAAACCATACACAAAAATAAATTCAAAATGGATGAAAGACCTAAATGTAAGACAGGAAGCCATCAAAATCCTAGAGAAGGAAACAGGCAACAACCTCTTTGACCTCGGCTGCAGCAAGTTCTTACTAGACATGTCTCTGGAGGGAAGGGAAACAAAAGTAAAAATGAACTATTGGGACCTCATCAAGATAAAAAATTTCTGCACAGCAAAGGAAAACATAAGCAAAGCTTAAAGGCAATTGACAGAATGGGAGAAGATATTTGCAAATGACATATCAGGTAAAGAGTTAGTATCCAAAATCTATAAAGAACTTATCAAACTCAACACCCACAAAACACATAATCCAGTGAAGAAATGAGCAAAGACATGAATAGACAGTTTTCCAAAGAAGACATCCAGATGGCCAACAGACATGAAAAGATGCTCAACATCACTCTTCATCAGGGAAATACAAATCAAAACCACAATGAGATCCCATCTCACACCTGTCAGAAGGGCTAAAATCAACAACTCAAGAAACAACATGATGGCAAGGATGTGGAGAAAAGGGAACCCTCTTGCACTACTGGTGGGAATACAAACTGGTGCAGCCACTCTGGAAAATAGTATGGAGGTTTCTAAAAACATTAAAAACAGAGCTACCCTATGACCCAGCAATTGATCTATCAGATATTTATCCAAAGGATACAAAAATGCTGATTGGAAGGGGCACATGCACCCCCCAATATTTATAGAAGTTCTGTTGACAATAGCCAAATTATGGAAAGAGCCCAAATGTCCATTGACTGACAAATGGATAAAAAAGAAGTGGTATATGCACATACATACACAATATTACTTGGTGTTCAAAAATAATGAAATCTTGCCATTTGCAACAGCATGGATAGAACTAGAATGTATTATGCTAACAATATAAGTCAGTCAGAGAAAGACAAATATCATATGATTTCATTCAAATGTGGAATTTAAAAAACAAAACAGATGATTATAGGGGAAGGGAAGGAAAGAAAAGATAAAAAGAGAGGGAGGCAAACCGTAAGAGACTCTTCAATATGGAAAACAAACTGGGGGCTGGTGGAAGGGTGTTGAGTGGAGGGATGGACTAAATGGGTGATGGGCATTAAGGAAGGCACTTACTGGGGTGAGCACAGGTAAGTGATGAATCACTGAATTCTACTCCTGAAGCCATTATTATACTATATGTTAACTAACTTACATTTAAATAAGATTTAAAAAAAAAGAAAGCACATTAGAAGCATCTGGATCAGCCTTGAGCATCAGAAGAAATCATTTCAGAGAAATTATATCTAAGATGATCTGTGAAATATAAAAATAAGTGGGATTAGTTAGTTGGTAGTGAGCATGGTGGGATGTCTATGATATTTCAGCTAGAACCAACAGCAGCTGTAAAATGTTGAAAGTGAGAAATAGTATATTGTAGGAAATGAAAATAATTCAGGATAGTAGGACTGTTGAGTTGAAAGGTATCTTGGTGGGAGAGCAATGTGGTTAGAAAGATTGTGATACATTCATGTAGAAATTGTAAACCATCTTAAGTAGATTTTACTTTAGAACCATGAGAAATCATTGATTGGTATTAAGCAAGGAAATGTCTGATCAGATTTGAAATTTACTCGGATCACTTGGACTACATTGTGGTAAATGAATTGGAGCAGGGCCATGTTAGAAGCATGAGGGAAAATTGCAGTGAGGCTACAAGAAATAATGACGTGGTGATGCTCATGGGGAAGAAGGACAGGGGCTGGTTTATCTGCTGATGACAAGATGTTGTGATTGCTGGAATGGAGAGTGGGATAAGAAAGGGCAAAGAGTGGGCCCCAGAAATCTGGTTTGAGCATCTGGGATGCCACTCACTGAGGTAGGGAATACTTTAGGAGCAGCAGGTGTAGAGAGGGAGGCAGCAGTCATTGCATTTAGTTTGGACAGGTTGAGATTGAGATAGATGACAGGATAATACTGTGCTTGACTGAGCAAGCAGACGAGTCTGAAGCTTAGGAAAAAAATAAGTACAGATAAAGATTGGGACAATGGAGCTAATAATATATATGTATATAGTAATCCGTACCAACCAAGTGTGTAATCACCCAGAGAGTATGTAAAGAATGGGAAAAGAATAGAGGTTAGGTTAGAACTCCCAAAATACCAATATCTAAAGAGCAGAGTCAGGAGCTGTGTGGCTCAGTAGGTTAAGCATCTGACTCCTGATTTCAACTCAGGTCATGGTCTCATTGTTCATGGGACTGAGCCCCATGTTGGGCTCTGCACTGACAGCACAGAGCCTGCTTGGGATTCTCTCTTTCCCTCTCTCTCTGCCCCTCAGCCGGCACACACTCTCTCTCAAAATAAATAAATAAACATTAAAAAAATAATTAAAAGGCAGAAGATTACCACAGAGAAGTCTGAAATGGAGCAACCAAAAGAAAAAAAGAAGCAGGAAGAGTGTAAGTCAGGCAAATCAAGGCAGGAATATTATCATGCCCATTTGATAAGGCCTTGGATAAGATCAGAAATCTCCACAAATACATATTTTTAATTTTTTAATATTTATTTTTGAGAGAGAGACAGAGCGTGAGCAGGGGAAGGGCCAACAGGGAGACAGAAACTGAAGCAGGCTCCAGGCTCTGAGCTGTCAGCACAGAGCTGGATGTGGGGCTTGAACCCACGAACTGTTGAAATCATGACCTGAGCTGAAGTCGGACTCTTAACTGAGTGAGCCACCCAGAAGCCCCTCCACGAATTTATTTTTGAAGTTAATCTATTGAACAGTCAAAACTTAAGATACAAAGGTCCTCATTCCTTAACTATAATTAGCGCTTTTACAATATGAAGAATATCCTCCTACTAATAAAATCAAGAGCAATTTATGAAACATTTATAATCTTTGACATACTTGGTGCAAAGGGGAATATATAAACTAGTGAGAAGTAGCTAATTGGGTTCAAATGAGTCATTCGAATGTTCAGTAAGCAAATTCCATGAGGGCAAAAATGATGTGAGTCATAAATAGTAGAGAACATGAATCATGAACAGCAAATCAACGTGGCATATGGGTGACTGAATTTAAGAAAAGCCTCAGAGTAAAGATTCTCTACTTGCACAAACATAAAGTTTTTGTTTGGTGTTTCTGTCACCAAAAAAGTACTAGTCAGATTTTATACAAATGTGAAAGGATGTGTTTGGAATCATTTGACTTAAAATATATATTACATGACAGAGAGCAAGTTCGTGTGGAAAAGGGGTCTCGGACAGAGGCTGGACTCCAGGGCAGATGCAGTCATGGATTGCTAACTGAGCTGTATGTATCTTACCAGCCATGCCCAACTCTGACAGCAGAGCTCCAAGTGGAGAAACAGAAAGGATTGATTAATTTATTAATGGTTAATAAATCTAGGCAAGGCAGAGCTGGATAGTGGGGACTTACAATTAAAGTTAAACGAGGCTGAAGTTACTATTCTCACTGAATAATGCACCGCCTTTCAAAAAAATGATAAAAATGGGTGTCATTAATGATTAACTTTTGGTGTGCTGTCCTTGACTGCCTTAAGAACAGAGGTATAGAAAGGTTTTCTCTCCTTTACACACTGACTAAAGATTATTGACATGCATACTTAATTTTGATCACCTTTCCATTCAAATTTCTAGTTCATTTCTCCTTAGGGAAATTTCACTGACTGCCCCATTCAGTAGTGCTTTTTGTCACTGTTTCTTTGTCTATTTGGAAAATCTACCCAAAGAATCTACAAAATAGTTCTGTTCAGCAGCATAAGACCCATGCCAAACCTTTAAAATTCCTTCCTATGCTTTTTCTTCTATTTATGTTTATTTTTTCCCCTTCTGGGAAGCTACTGATTTTTCCCATCATAAGTTTTAAGCAAACCTGAGAACAGTTACTAAATTAATGATGTATCAACAGGTGTATATTCACCTTGACAACTTTTCCAAGTTAGCAAAATAAATATTTTTATGACATAGAATCTCCTACACCAGAACATAAGCTGTACAAATAATCCAATAACTTTGTTATGTATTTGCTAGTGGTAGCTCATTAACATATGGGAGATCTGCATTTCATCTCATAAAGCCGTGTTTAAATTTGGCTTTGCTCAACCTAAGCCATGCTTAGCATGTTCTGTTTGGACTTTTGGTTTGCTCTTTCTCTTCCTGCAACACTTTGTTTTGCCTCATAGAACTGTTCTTTTTCAAAGTTGTTTTGGATATTTCAGGTTTGTTATTTCTCCATAAATTTTGGAATCAATTATTCAATTTCTTTAAAGAAAAAGCGTTATGGGATTAAAAAAAATTTTTTTTAAGTTTTATTTATTTATTTATTTAGAGAGAGAGAGAGAGAGAGAGAGAGCGCAGAGTAGGGGGAAAGAGAGGGAGGGAAGAATCCCAAGCAGGCTCCGTAGGACTCGAACTCATGAACCATGAGATCATGACCTAAGCTGAAATCAAGAGTTGGATGTTTAACCGACTGAGCCACCTAGGCGCCCAAAAAACCTTATGGGATTTTGAGTGGCATTGGACTGACCCAGTAGATTTATTTGTGGTGAATTGACATCTAACTAATATTGAGTCTCTGATACGAATACAGTATCTCTACATTTATTTAGCTCTTTGAAATCTTTCATCATTTTAAAATCGTTTTTGGCATGTAAATCATACACATATTTTGTTAGATTTTTCCCTAAGTAGTTGACGTTTTGATGCTATTGTAAATGGTGCTTATTTAAAATTCATTTAATTTTTTGTTAATGTGTGTTTATTTGAGAGAGAGAGAGAGAGAGAGAGCGCGCACACACAAGCAGGGGAGGGGCAGAGAGAGAGGGAGACAGAATCTGAAGCAGGCTCCAGGCTCTGAGCTGTCAGCACAGAGTCCAACACGGGGCTCGAACCCATGAACTGCGAGATCATGACCTGAGCTGAAGTCAGATGCTTAAACGAATGAGCCACCCAGGTGCCCCTGAAATTCATTTTTAAATTGCTTATTCCTATCAAATAAAAATACAGTTGGTATTTGAATCCTTGTATACCCTAAACTTGCTAATTCACATATTAATTCTTGCCATTCACCTATTATTTCTAATAGCTTTTTGTAGATACTTAGTAATTTCCTGTATAGAAAACCTATAGTCATGTTATCTGAGAATAAAGGCTGTTTTCTATGATCTTTTCCAATCTGTGGGATTTTTTAAATGTTTCATTTATTTTTGAGAGAAAGAGAGAGAGCATGCAAGTGGAGGAGGGGGCAGAGAGAGAGGAGGCAGAGGATGGGAAGTGGGCTCCATGCTGACAGCAGAGAGCCCCGTGCAGGACAAGAACTCAGGAACCATGAGATCATGACCTGAGCCAAAGTTGGACGTTCAACCACCATGTGAGCCACCCAGGCACCCCTCCAATCTGTGCATTTTTAAATTTCTGTTTCTGGCCTATTGCACAACACCAACAACATGCTGACTAGGAGTGGTGAGAGCATATATCCTTGGTTCTTAATTTAAAGGAGAAAGCATGTAATCTTTCAACATTAAGTAGGAGTTAGCTGAAGTTTTTGTTTTTATAGATATCTATCATTAGTTTCCTGAGAGATTTTTTTGTTTTTTTAAAATCAGGAGTGAGTGTTAAATTTTGTCAAATGCCTTTCTTGCAACTCTTGAGATAATCATGTTTTTTCTTACACGGTCTGTTAATATGGTGAATTACATTGATTGATTTTCAAATGTTGAGATAGTCTTGCATTCTTGGAATAAACCTCCCTAGGTTGTGATGTATTATCATTTTTATATTTGCTTGAATCAATTTCTTAATAGTTTATTGAGATTTTGTGACTCTTTTTCTGAGAGATATTTGTCTTTTAATTTTCTTATAAAGTTTTTTTTTTTTCTGTTTTTAACTCGGAGAATGAATTGAGAAGTGTATTTTCCTTTTCTGTTTTCTGGAATAATTTTTGTAGAATTAGTTTTATTTCTCCTTTAAATGTAGTCACTTTGTTTTATTTCTTTTTAAAATACATTCACTAGTGAATCCATCTTAGCCTGGAATTTTATTTTTGGAAAGATTTTTCACCACAAATTTGACTGATTTAATACAAGTATAGCTATTCAGAATTTTTTATTTCTTCTTGAGAAGCTTTGGTAGTTAGAGACTTCAAAAGAATTTTTTCATTGTATATAAATCAACACAGTCCAATAAAAATATGATTTAAATGTATGATGTAAAATTTTATAGTAAACATTTTTAGAAAGGTAAGAAGGAATAAGTAAAATTGATTTTAATAATATATTTTATTTAACCCATATATCAAATGTATCAAAATATATTATTCCATCATATAATTAAAATAAAGTTATTATGGAGCTATTTTACATTTTTATTCATTATAAGTCTTTAAAATTAGGTGTGCATGTTCACACTTAAATCACATTTTAATTGAGACAGGTAACATTTGTATGTGTTCAACAGCTACCTGTGACTAATAGCTCTTATAATGGGCAGCACTGATAAGTTATGTGATTTTTTAATATAAACTTGTTCATGATCTTTGTTATTCCATTAATGACTGTAGGATTTGTAGTGATGTCTCTGATCTCATCCTTAGTATTGCTAATTTATATTTTCATTTCATTTTTCCTGATAAACTTGGGTAGTAATTTTCTAATTTTATTCATCTTTTGATAGAACAAGTTTTTGGGTCTGTTGATTTTCTTTATTATTTTTTGGATTGTATTTCATTAATTTTTTTTTCCTCATTTTCACTATTTCCTTCATTTTACTAACTTTTGGCATAATTTTCTCACTTGTTTGTGTTTCTTAAACCAGGAAATTTTAGATTATTGACTTAGCAGCTTTCTTCTTTTTAAGACACATGTTTAATTTTTAAAATTCTTTAAACATTGCTTTTGTTCTATTCCTCTTGATATATTGTGTTTTACTATCTTTCATTTCAAAATGCTTTCTTATTTCTCCAGTCATTTTTTTTTCACCTATAGGTTATTTAGAAGTATATTGTTTGGGGGCACTTGGGTGGCTGAGTCAGTTAAGCATCCGACTTTGGCTCAGGTCATGATCTCACTGTTCATGGGTTCAAGCCCCGCATTGGGTTCTGTGTTGACACCTCAGAGTTTGGAGCCTGCTTCAGATTCTGTCTCTCTCTCTCTGTGCCCCTCCCCCGTTTGTGCTGTATCTCTCTCTCAAAAATAAACATTAAGAAAAAGGGAAGTGTATTGTTCGACCTGTAAATATACATGAATATTTTAAATATTTAAAATTAATTTTTACTTTAATTCATTTTTTGGACATGGAACATTCTTTGTATGGTTTTAATCCTTTCATATTTACTGAAATTAGTTTTATTATTTTTCTTGGTTAATGTTTCATATGCAATTGAAAGGAATTTATATTCTGCTGTTGTTGGATGAAGTGTTCTATAAGTGGGAATTAGATCAGGTTGGTTGATAGTGTTTTTCAATTCTTCTATATTCTTACTCTCTACTTGGCTTATCAGTAATTGAAAGAGAGTGTTAAACTTTCCAAATATAACTGTAGATATGTGTATTTATCAATTCATTTTTACTAGCTTTTGTTTTGTGTATATTGAAGCTTGGTCACTAAGGACACACACATTGATGATTGTTTTGTTCTCTCAGTGACTTAACTCGTTATGAATTCAACCTCTTTACCTTTGGTAATTACTCTTTGCTCTGAAATCTACCTTTTCTGATATTAATATAGCAATTACAGCTCTTTTTTGACTAGTTTTAGCATGTTATATATTTTTCTGACATTTAGTTGTAACATGATATATCTTTTTCTATACTTTGTATTACTGTACATATGTCTTTATGTCAAAAATGGGTTTCTTTTTGACAGCATGTAGTTAGGTCTTTTTTTCTTAATCACACCTGACTCCTGTAATTGGAATATTTAAACTATTACATATAATGTTTACAATATAATTAGGTTGAAATCTACCATCTTGTAATCTGTTTAATTTGTCTCATTTGTTTTGTTGTTGTTTTGCTCATTTTCTTTCCCTTGCCTTATTTTGGATTGGTTATATTGTATTATCCTATATTCTCTCCATTTGCTTATTAGCTATAGTTTTTTAAATGCTATTAGTGGTTTCTCTAGAGTTTCTAATATGCATCTTTAGCTTCACAGTCTAACTTGAGATGATACTATAGTATGTATATTATATACTATTCAAGGTATTGTATTCCTGGTGTGCCTGGGTGGCTCAGTCAGTTAAGCATCTGACTTTGGCTCAGGTCATGATCTCGTGGTTCATGAGTTTAAACCCTACATTGGGCTTTGCGCTGACCGTGTGAAGCCTACTTGGGATTCTCTCTCTCTCTCTCTCTCTCTCTGCCCCTTCCCTACTCTTGCTCTCTCTATCCTTCTTTCTCAAAAATAAACTTTAGAAAATATATTGTATTATTTTGAATATAGTGATCTGTATGCTGGGATACAGTTAACTTTCTTATAATCATTTTGAGACTCTTCAGGGCTGCTTTTAAGCTTTGTTACAGCAGTATCCAACAGAAAGGCCTTAGTGTATAGCTAATTTACACCCATTACTGAAGGAATTCTCTCTGAAAACTACCTAATGACATTTAAATTAGCAAATTTTTCTACTTTTGCTTCATGAATTCTCAGAATTGTGACACCGCTCTCTTTTGGTAATTTTTTCTTTATCTTGTATAATTTCTATGCACACATGTACAAACCTATGCTCAGCAGGAATCTCAGGAGACTCTTCTATAGCTCTCCAGAATCCTCTTCCTTTGTAGGACCCTTTTCTTCCAAAAGTCTGCCCTGAACACCAAAACATACTCCTCAATTCAGCTAAACCACTAGACTCCATTTTGTTTTTATTCCTTATGTTGTGGCTTTGGCACTCTCCAAACATTGATCTGGGGTTCTCATAAAGTATCCTCCTTTGTTTTTCTTTTGTTAGGAATGACTGTTCTTGCTATCTGCTGCTCAAAGTCTGAAACTGTTTTTAAAAACATGTATTTTTATGGTTTCTAGTTGTTTTAGGTGGGAGAGTTAATCTAGTCCTAGTTTTTTTCCCATTGTTGTCAGAAGTGGAAGTCCTTTCTCAATTATTCCAGGCATATAAAAGGACTTTTTTTTTTTTAGAGAGAGAGAGCAAGAGAGAGCATGAGCAGTAAAAGGAGAGAGAGAGAATTTATTTTTATTTTTTTAAGTTTATTTATTTTGAGAGAAAGAGAATGCATGAACAGAGAAGGGGCAGAGAAAGAGGGAGAGAGAATCCCAAACAGGCTCCTTGCTGTCAGCATGGAGCTCAACACAGGGCTCGATCCCACAAACCATGAGATCATGACCTGAGCTGAGATCAAGAGTTGGATGCTCAACTGACTGAGCCACCCAGGCGCCCCAAGACTGTTTGTTTTATAATATCATTTCACATAGTTATATAATAACCCAGCAACTATATCAAAACCTCTTATAAGCATTAGTAGTTTATCTGTATAGTCTTTTGGGTTATCTATTTCAAAAATTAAATTGAATGTTAATATTGTCAGTTTTGTCCCTTCCTTTCTAATTCTTTTGCCCATTTCTTTTTAGTTTATTTTTTATATAAATTGGACAGTGCTTACTAAGTCAAGAAACTGGGCTTTAAAACATATATGCTTTAAAACAAAATGAAATTAGAAAAAAGTTATATGCATGTAAATCTTTTGATGGTTTGTTTTTGTTGTTTTTGAGTTTTTGTTTTTTGCACTGTGCTAAAAATCAGATATATCTCACAGTAAGACAGTGTGCTGTGGACCTTAAAAATTAAGCAACAAAGGTTATGGAACTGCAAATGAGTTTATTTGAGAATAAGGATTGCAAACTTTGGCAAACCATAGACAAGTCCAGAGAGCAAAAGAGGAGAGCCTCCTTTTATAGAGGAAAGGAGGAACGGGGAAGAGGTTGTTTTGAGCAAAAGTTCATGGTAGGAAAATGAGAGTTCAAAGTATTGGTCACTTCTCCTTGGCTGATGTTGCCAAAGAATAGGAAGTCTTTCTTCTTCCTGCTGGACTGTGTAAGCTGTGACAACTGTCAGTGGGTGGGGAGCTCCCTCTTTGTGGCTTCCTGACTTCATTTTGAATGAAGTTTTCTTTATTCATTTTCACATTTTCCCCTTTAGGTAAAGATTGTGTCTTTAAATCATCACTGATCAAGAGTCAGTTTTTTCATATTTAATGGTTTTGTCCCTTGGTGCCAGGAAGCATTTTTCCTGGTTGTCATGTCCCATGTGGAAGGAGAAAGGGCCTAGCAGCTAGAAACCATTCAAGGCTACACTGAGTAACAAGGAAGGGCAAGAGGGAGCTCTCAGGCATTTCCCATTTAGTCTGTACCTTATTGAGGTTGTAAGCATTAGAAATCACCTTGAAGCATCGAGCCAGTGGCATTCTCTTAGGTACAAAATAATTATACAAAGCAAAATGAGGAGCAGGATAATAATGGTCCTAAACTAGGAGGCCAAATCTGAAGGCAACCAGCCAAATACATCAAAAGACCAAGGGTCAGTTAGATTTTCTCCTAACCTGGGATTAAAAATATAAAAATAAGCTATTCTAAATTCCAGAGGTTACCCCCTTAGTGATGGCCTAGATGATAAGAATATCGGCATTATCCTTCTAGGCTAATGCCAAAGTGAGGGAAAGAAATGGAAGATCTGTTAGTTAAAGTTTGAAGTCTTGATCCAGTATCATGGGTGGGATATAGATTAAAGAGACATAAAATAATAAAAGAAGTTCTTCATGGGAAGTTTGGGAGCTGTTACTTTACACATGCATATACAACCTTATTCTAACATGGGAAACATAATTTTTATCAAAATCTTCCAGTAGCCAGTGCACAATATTATCCCACTGGTTTTGTAGCAATCTAAGAATTAAGGAAAATTCATTACTACAAGGAGAACTTGCTGGTTTCATGTTCTCCACAAGAGTCATTAGTGAAAACTGGCTTTAAACTGCATATAAGCCATCTCTAATAGTAATTTAATGTCATATCTCACCATGACATAACACTTGAGGTTTGTTTTCTTTTTAAATGTGAACAGTAATCATGTCACTAGGCAACTAAAAAATTAAGCTTCAAAGAATACACATTCTTTTGAAAATAAATTTAATTGCATTTTAACCTGAAGACAGAAGATGCTGTTTGATAAAGATAACAAAAGTTGTTATGTATGCTTTGAATAATTTCACTTGCAGGTATTAACATTCTGAATAGTTTTTTAAAACATCATTGTTGTATTTAAAATTGGGAATTTACTGACAGACCTATGAATAAAGTCTTTATAATTATTTTGTTCTTAATGTTCCGGCTTCCTTCTTCATATAATCAGCTGATAATTCATATATGAAGAGTCAATCCAATTTTTATACATTGTTCTTTATACATACCATGGTATCTATATTGTCTGTTGTAGCTTTTGCCTTTTAAAATACATGAAAAATAATTCAAATGATTTTATATCTAAATGGAGCTCTATTATTTTGATCAAACAAGGTTATAGAAATTAGGCGTTATTGAAATTTAAATTTTAAAGATTTTAAAGAGGATGGCAACTAACACTTTTCTTTTTCAGTAAAGAATGTTTAAACAGAAATGTAGAAAATTTAGGTCAAGAAAGTGGGAGAACTTCTTGATCAAAAGAAGGTTGATATTGAATTTTGTTTGGGTCTCACCAAATGTATTTTAATAGTTCAGTATTTACCTAGCTTAGATGACTATTCCAATTTAAGATATCATAGGAAGAGGTAGGTAGCACAGTTAAATTTGTGTGAATAATTACATATATAATGTCAGTGTAAATTTGAAATTTATCTGAGCTCATTGAAAAAATAAGAAATATTTTTAAATTTCAGAACAAACATGGGCTTCATAGATTATCTAGGCACTAAAATACAGAAAGTTAAAACTACGAAAATCACTTATTATAAAACCCTCAAGTTTATTTTTTTTAATGTTTATTTATTTTTCAGAGATAGAGACAGAGCATGAGCAGGGGAGGGGCAGAGAGAGAGGGAGACACAGAATCTGAAACAGGCTCTAGTCTCTGAGCTGTCAGCACAGATCCCAGGGCCAGGCTCGAACTCAGGAACAGTGACATCGTGACCTGAGCCAAGTCCGTTGCTTAACCAACTGAGCCACCCTGGTGCCCCTAAAGCCCTCAAGTTTAGTAAAGAAAATTAAAATTCAGAAATCTAAGAAACTTATCCCAAATAATTCACTGGTTTTAAGCAAAATTCACATTAAACTTGCACATTGCACTTTCTGTCATTATTCCACATATAATGAGAAGACTGGACCCAGGTAAATTTTTACCTTTTAGTCTTCAAATCAGTGTTATAAATATGCTCTCCATTATTGAATCCTGTGTGATTAATACACGTCCAGGTGCTGCTATACAGGGAGTCCAGATCTCATTGTCAGTTCTGTCCCTTTAAACATTCAGCTTCTTGATACAATTGTGTGATTTAGGATCAAAGCCCACTTCTGAAGATCATCCTCAGTCTAATTTAATCTTAGGGATTTGATGGAATAAATCTATGGGTGCCCTTGGATATTCAAATTTTAGTGTTAGAAAACTGTTTCTGGTGTCATGAGCCTTTAGGTAGACAGAAACCACGGTCTTTCTGTGCTCTTTGTCTGGCTTGACTTTTTTTTTTTTTTTTTGATCATTTGTTTTTGAGCACTAGTTGTCCAGGAAAAAGAGATACCTGGCATAACCTTCTTCAGGAAAGACAGGATTCAAACCTTTAGTAAAAACCAGTGGTTCAGAAGGAAGACAGGTTCTTAAATTGACTTGAAGGAGGGGACACAGCTATCTAGCGTGATATTAACTGTATTTAACCTAAGTGATACAGTGGGATAAACAGAAGGCTGGTGATCGTTTTAGTTTCTGTGTTAATCCTTTATCAGGCATAGGCAAGTTGTTTAATATGACAGTGGTTGAGCAATCTGTGATTCATAGCTCCACAGACAAGAGAGGATATAATTTTATGGTCTTCATTCTTGAGATCAATAAGCAAATTGTATAGAAGGCCGTTTGTGTCTGAAATAATGAAACAAAGTTGCAAGGCCTGTTTTCTCTATTCCTTCTATTTACTTCACAAAGGACCCCAAGAAAGCTGGGATTTGAAAATAAATAAATAAAAACACATCAGCCCTGCTAGTTATTTATTTTAGGTGAAGCGTACTGCACACAACTTGAGCTGTGTGCAAGAAAAGTGCATAATGAGAAGCCATTACTTTTCTAAGGTTGAAAACAATGAATACGGAAAGCAATACAGAAAATGTGTAAGATGTGAAGGCATGTGTGTCTGTAGGGGGTTGAGTGCTGGGGATGGGAGGGAGCAAAGGGGAGAAAGATATTTTATTGAAATATGGCATAAACTAGAGGCTGAATTATTATGCTTAAACCCTCTCTTCCAAACCAAGTCACCATATGCTGACTATATTCCACTTTTTGCTTCATAAAATATGTAGCAAAAAATGCTTTGCACATAAATCATATTTTGTTAAACTCAGCTCCAAGTGGGTACATGTAAATTATTTTAAGTCCAATCTTAACTTTTTCCCCCCTCAGAATGAATTCTTTATTTATATCACAATCCATTTCTTAGTGCTTTAATTTCATTTTCATGGAGTTTACCAGTTACCTAACCGTGCTTATTCCTTAAGGAAATAAGAATATTCTTCTTTTAGGGTGTATTAAACACATCAACTCTCAAATGAGAAAATATTTTGAAAAGAGATTACATTTATTTTAAATGACCTATAGATGTTTCATGGGTATGGATTTTAAAGTGATCATTAATACCATTTGTTTTAATCACAATGTTTGGTTAACATTATCTGTTCATACAACAAAATGTGATTCTGTCCAGAATCTTTGAGTATCTTTGAGGTCAGTAATACAACTCTAGGATAATTTTAATGTGAGGACCGTGTGAAAGAAAATGGCTCTGTGACATAGCATCCTTTTTAGAGAGGAAAGCAAGCTTCCCAGGCAAATTCCCCAGCAAACTTCCCAGTTAAGAGCAAATTTGCACCCCACTGTTTTCCTTTTTCCCTGAAGGATTTAGTGATGAACATAAAATGAATACATTGTAAACAAAGCAATATGCAGTGTATCTGCATTTCAAATTAGAAGAGATATTTGACATAGCCTGACCACATTCTCTTATCCTTGGAGAAACAAAGGACTAAAGAAGTAAAACAATTCGCTCTAGAACTCAGCTGTCCAAATTCCTGCCTTTTGATGGAAAGAACAGCCTCAGGATTCAGACAGATATGGATTTGGATGTTGGCTGTATGACCTCAGACACAATTTGCCTAACTTCTCTGGGCCAGTCTTTCCTCATCAGTGATAAAAAAGAAATAGAGATAGTAGTTCCTATATTTTAAGTCTGCTTCAAGGATTAGAAATGCACATAAAATGTCTAACACAGGCGCCAACGCATATCACATACTCCAGAAGTGATACCTATAACAGCAGTTAAACTTGAATTAAACTAGGCAAGAGGAAAAGAAATGCTTACATATGAAGTGGCCTATTTTCTTAGCCTCTTAGCTACTTAGCCCAACGTGGGACTTGAACTCACAACCCTGAGATCAAGACATGAGCTGAGATCAAGAGTTGGACGCTGAACTGACTGAGCCACCCAGGCGTCCCTGTTTATTTTTTTATTGAAGTATATTTGATGCACAAAGTTATGTTAGTTTTGGTATACAACATAGTGATGCAACAACTGTATACCTTAATGCTATGCTCACCACGGATGTAGCTGCAGTCTGTCACCATACAGTGCCATTACAATACCATTGACTACATTCCCTGTGCTGTGCCTTTTATTTATGTGACTTGATTCATTCTGTAAGTGGAAGCCCTTCATCCATTTTGCCTATCCCCCACCTCCCTCCTCTCTGACAGCTATCAGTTTGTTCTCTGTATTTATGGTTCTGTTTCTGTTTTGTTTGTTTGTTTTGTTTTTTTTTAGGTCCCAAATATAAGTGAAATCATACAGTATGTGTCTCTTTCTGATTTATTTCACTTAGCATAATACCCTCTAGGTTCATCCGTGTTGCTGCAAATGACAAAATGTTATTCTTTTTTTTTTAATGTTTGCTGATTTTTGAGAGAGACAGAGAAAGAGCACAAGTGGGGGAGGGGCAGAGAGAGATGGAGACAGAGGGTCTGAAGCAGGCTCCAGGCTCTGAGATGACAGCAGTGAGCCTGATGCGAGGCTCAAACTCACGAACCAAGAGATCATGACATGAATCTAAGTCAGACACTTAACCAACTGAACTACCCAGGTGTCCCAAGATGTCATTCTTTTTTATGACTAATATTCCATTGTGTGTGTATGTATATATATTTCACATCTTCTTATCCATTCATCTGTTGATGGACATTTAGGTTGCTTTCATATTTTGGCTATTGTAAATGAGCCTCAATAGACATAGGGGTGCATATATTGTTTATGTTAGAGGTTAGAGTTTTTGCTTTCTTTGGGTAAACACCTAGTCCTTAGCTACTTATTTTAAAACCGTTAACTAAAGCTGGCCATTTTGCAGGCTCATTTGACAGATAAGCGTACTGAATAGCTAAAATTACGACTTAGTTTCTAATCTTTTCCCCATGATAATTGATTTAGACTAAGTAATTTTTGTCAGAAACTAAAGGGCAAGTCAAGAGACTGAGTTAAGGAAAACAGACAATGGGTCACAACATTTCACACTAAAAATACCCCCAAACCATTTTAAGTTAGTAAAATGAGGCAATACACAGAGCCTCACAATTTTGCTATTATATTTCTTCCAGCTATAATTGTGATGTAAATATAAAATACCATAAGTTTCAACTATGGAATTGAAATTGAGGAAAATTTGAAATTTAACAGGAAAATCCTATTGCCCATCACTTGAGGGACATTGTACCAATATAGGATTAATATGAAACATAAGATATTCTGCCAGAGCTACTGTTACAGACCCAAGAACCTATCTAGGCTAAAAAAGAATAAAGTCTTGGCTATAAAGATGTGTTAAACTTCAAAATTCTACCCAGGAGATCTTTTAGTCATGTAGGGACACCTAGGTGGCTCGTTTAATCATCCGACTTTGGATCGGGTCATGATCTCATGGTTTGTGGGTTTGAGCCCCATGTCAGGTCTGTGCTGATGGCTTAGAGCCTGGAGCCTGCTTCGGATTTTGTGTCTCCCTCTCTCTCTGCCCCTCCTCTGCTCACACTCTGTCTCACTCTCACTCTCCTTCAAAAATAAATAAACATTAAAAAAATTAAAAAAAAGAATTAGCCATAGAAATATCATAGTAAACAATTCCATTGCACATCAAAAGAAACAGTCAGTAAAATGAAAATGAATCTTTAAGAATGGGAGAAAAATTGTGCAAACTATTTGTCGAATAAGAGGTTAATATACAGGAGGAGGAGCCAAGATGGTGGAACAGCATGGAAATTTTTTTTGCATCTCACATCCATGAGATACAGCCAGATCAACACTAAACCTCCCTGCACACCTAGAAAACTTATTTGAGGATTAACACAACAATCTGCACAACCTGAACCATAGAACTCAGCAGAAAAAAAATTACCTTTATTTTCAATTTTTATTAAAAATATTTTTCTTTATTTTTTCGACTATATTTTTTACATTTTTGTAATTTTTTCAATTTCCGTTTTACTCCCATCATTTCATTTTATACTATTTCATTGTATTCATTTTCTCAAATTTTCAAACGATTTCCTTTTTTTCCTTTTTCCCTTTTTTCTCTAATCTGTCAAGCTCCTTTCAATAACCAGACTAAAACACAAGCAGAGTCTAGCATCACTGATTTGAGTTGTGTGTGTGTGTGTGTGTGTGTGTTGTTTTTAATTTTTTAATTTTAATCTTTTTTATCTTATCAATTCCTTTTCTTCCTTCAAAATGATGAAACAAAGTAATTCACCCCCCAAAAAGAGCAGGAAGAAACAACAGCCAGGAAGTTAATCAACACAGATACAAGCAAGATGTCTGAACCAGAATTTCGATTCATGATAATAATAATACTAGCTGGGGTCGAAAATAGATGAGAATCCCTCTCTGTAGAGTTAAAGGAAGTAAAAGCTAGTCAGGATGAAATAAAAAATGTTGTAAGTGAGCTGCAAGCTTGATTGGATGCCATGGCAGCAAGGATGGATGAGACAGAGCAGCGAATCAGCAATATAGAGGACAAACTTTTGGAGAATAATGAAGCAGAAAAAAGGGAGACTAAAGCAAAAGAACATGGTTTAGGAATTAGACAAAGCAGTGAGTCATTAAAAAGGAAAAACATCGGAATCATAGGGGTCCGAGAAGATGAAGAGAGAGAAAAAGTGGTAGAAGGGTTATGTGAGCAAATCATGGTTGAAAACTTCCCTAACCTAGAGAAAGACACAGACATCAAAATCCAGGAAGCACAGAGAACTCCCATTAGCTTGAAAAAAAAAAAGACCATCAACAAGGCATATCATGGTCAAATTGACAAAATACTCAGGCAAGGAAAGGATCATGAAGGCAGCAAGGGAAAAACAGTCCTTAACCTACAAGGGAAGACAGGTCAAGTTTGCAGCAGACATATCAACAGAAACTTGGCAGGCCAGAAAGGAGTGGCGGGATATATTCAGTGTGCTGAATCAGAAAAATATGCACCCAAGAATTCTTTATCCATCAAGGCTGACATTCAAAATAGAAGTTGAGATTTAAAGTTTCCTAAACAAACAAAAATTAAAGGAGTTCAGACCACTAAATCAGCTCTGCAAGAAATTTTAAGGGGGACTCTCTGAGGGGTGAATACATGAAAAAAAAAAAAACCAAAGGCAGCAAAGACCAGAAAGGACCAGAGAACACCACCAGAAACCAACTCTACAAGAAACATAAGGGCAGTAAATTCGTATCTTTCAGTACTCACTCTAAACATCAATGGGCTAAATTCCCCAATCAAAAGATATAGGGTATCAGAATGGATAAGAAAACAAGATCCATCTATATGCTGTTTACAAGAAACCCACTTTAAACCTAAAGACACCTTCAGATTGAAAGTAACGGGATAGAGAACCATCTATCGTGTTAATGGTCGACAAAAGAAAACTGGAGTAACCATACTTATATCAGACAATCTAGACTTTAAAATAAAGACTAACGAGAGATGAAGAAGGGCATTATGTCATAATCAAGGGGTGTATCCACCAAAAGACCTAACAATTGTAAACATTTATGCTCCAAATGTGGAAGGACCCAAATAGAAATCAATTAATCACAAACATAAAGAAACTCATTGATAATAATACCATAATAGTATGGGATTTCAACATCCCACTTACAACAATGGACAGGTCATCTAAACAGAAAATCAATAAGGAAACACACTGGACCAGATCGACTTAACAGATATATTCAGAACATTTCATCCTAAAGCAGTGGAATATACATTCTTCTCCAGTGTACATGAAATGTTCTCCAGAATAGACCACATACTGGTGCACAAAACAGCCCTCAACATGTACAAAAAGATCAAGATCATACCGTGCATATTTTCAGACAACAATGCTATGAAACTCACAATCAACCACAAAAAAAAAATTGGAAAGATAACAAATACTTGGAGTCTAAAGAACATCCTACTAAAGAATGAATGGGCCAACCAAGAATTTAACGAGGAAATTAAAAAGTACATGGAAGCCAATGAACATGATAACACCACAGCCCAAAAGCTCTGGGAACCAGCAAAGGTTGTCATATGAGGGAAGTATATAAATCCAGCCTTCCTAAAGAAGGGAAAATTTCTCAGATATACAACCTTACCTTACACCTTAAAGAGCTAGAAAAAGAACAGCAAATAAAACCCCAAGCCAGGAGAAGACAGGAAATAATAAAGATTAGAGCAGAAATTAATGCTATTGAAACCAAAACAACAGTAGAACAGACCAGTGAAACCAGAAGCTGGTTCTTTAAAAGAATTAACAAAATTGATAAACCACCAGACAGTTTGATAAAAATGAAAAAGGAAAGGACCCAAATAAATAAAATCAAGAATGAAAGAGGAGAGATCACAACCGAAACAGCAGAAATGCAAATAATAAGAAGAGAATATTATGAGCAATTATACGCCAATAAAATGGGCAATCTGGAAGAAATAGACAAATTCCTAGAAACATATACACTACCAAAACTGAAACAGGAAGAAATAGAAAATTTGAAGAGACCCATACCCAGTAAAGAAATCGAATTAGTAATCAAAAAAACAAGAGTCCAGGGCCTGATGGCTTTCCAGGGGAATTCTAGCAAACATTTAAGGCAGAGTTAACACCTATTCTCTTGAAGGTGTTCCGAAAAATAGAAATGGAAGGAACACTTCCAAACTCTTTCTATGAAGCCAGAATTACCTTGATTCCAAAACCAGAAAAGACCCCACCAAGAAGGAGAACTATAGACCAATTTCCCTGATGAACATGGATGCAAAAATCCTCAACAAGATATTAGCCAACCAGATCCAACAATACATTAAAGAAATTATTCACCACGACCAAGTGGGATTTATACCTGGGATGCAGGGCTGGTTCAGTATTCACAAAACAATCTGTGATTCATCACATCAATAAAAGAAAGGACAAGAACCACATGATCCTCTCAATAGATGCAGAGAAAGCATTTGACAAAATATAGCATCCTTTCTTGATAAAAACCCTCAAGAAAGTAGGGATAGAAGGATCATACCTAGAGATCATAAAAGCCATATATGAATGACTCAATGCTAATATCATCCTCAATGGGGAAAAACTGAGAGCTTTCCCCCGTAAGGTCAGGAATAAGACAGGGATGTCTACTTTTGCCACCGTTACTCAACATAGTATTGGAAGTCTTAGCTTCAACAGTCAGACAACACAGAGAAATAAAGGGCATCCAAATTGGCCAGGAGGAGGTCAAACTTTTACTCTTTGCAGTGACATGATACTCTATATGGAAAACCCAAAAGATTCCACAATAAAATTGCTAGAACTGATCCATGAATTCAGCAAAATGGCAGAATATAAAACCAATGCACAGAAATCAGTTGCATTCCCATATACCAACAATGAAGCAAAATAAAGAGAAATCAAGGAATTGATCCCATTTACAGTTACACCAAATACTATAAAATACCTAGGAATAAATCTAACCAAATAGGTGAAAAATCTATGCACTGAAAACTATAGAAAGCTTATGAAAGAAATTGAAGAAGACACAAAAAAATGGAAGAAGATTCCATGCTCCTGGATAGGAAGAACATATATTGTTAAAATATCAATACTACCCAAAGCAGTCTACATATTCAGTGCAATCCCTATCAAAATAACACCAGCATTCTTCACAGAGCTACATCAAATAATCCTAAAATTTGTGCGGAACCCAAAAAGACCCTGAATAGCCAAAGCAATCTTGAAAAAGAAAACCAAAGCAGAAGGTATCACAATCCCAGACTTCAAGCTATACTACAAAGCTGTCATCATCAAGACAGTATGGTACTGGCACAAGAACATTCAGATCAATGGAACAGAATAGAAAACCCAGAAATGGACCTACAAACATATGGCCAACTAATCTTTGACAAAGCAGGAAAATGGAATAAAGACAGTCTCTTCAGCAAGTGGTGCTGGGAAAACTGGACAGCGACATGTAGAAGAATGAACCTGGACCACTTTCTTGCACCATACACAAAAATAAATTCAAAATGGATGAAAGACCTAAATGTAAGACCGGAAGCCATCAGAGTCCTCGAGGAGAAAGCAAGCTAAAACCTCTTTGACCTTGGCCTCAGCAACTTCTTACTCAACATGTCTCTGGAGGCAAGGGAAACAAAAGCAAAAATGAACTATTGGGACCTCATCAAAATAAAAAGTTTCTGCACAGCGAAGGAAACAATCAGCAAAACTAAAAGGCAGCCGACAGAATGGGAGAAGATATTTGCAGACAACAACAGATGTTGGCGAGGATGCAGAGAAAGATCTCTTTTGCACTGCTGGTAGGAATGCAAACTGGTACAGCCACACTGGAATACAGTATAGAGGTTCCTCAAAAAGTTAAAAATAGAACTACCCTATGATCCAGCAATTGCACTTCTAGGTATTTATCCAAGGGATACAGGTATGCTGTTTTAAAGGGGCACATGCACCCCAATGTTTATAGCAGCACTATCAATAATAGCCAAAGTATGGAAAGAGCCCAAATGTCCATTGATGGATGAATGGATAAAGAAGATGTGGTATATATATATTCAAAGGATATTACTCGGCAATCAAAAAGAATGAAATCTTGTCATTTGCAACTACGTGAATGGAACTAGAGGCTATTATGGTAAGTGAAATTAGTCAGTTGGAGAAAAACAAATATCATGTGACTTCACCCATATGAGGACATTAAGACACAGAACAGATGAACACAAGGTAAGGGAACCAAAAATAATATAAATACAGGGAAGGGGACAAAACAGAAGAGACTCTTAAATATCGAAAACAAACAGAGGGTTACTGGAGGGGGTGTGGGAGAGAGAATGGGCTAAATGGGTAAGGGGCACTAAGGAATCTACTCCTGAACTCATTGTTGCACTATATGCTAACTTGGATGTAAATTAAAAAAAATAAATAAAAAGTTAAAAAAGAGGTTAATATCCAAAATATATGAAGAATTCATGCAGCTCAATAACAACAACAGCAACAACAACAATAAACAAGCAATCTGATTTAAAAATAGGCAGAGGTATTAAATAGATCTTTTTCTGAAAGACGCTCAACACTGCTTATCATCAGGGAAATGGAAAGCAAAAGCACAATGAGATTTCACCTTACATCTGTTAGAATGGCTGGTATCAAGAAGAGAATGTGGAGAAAAGGAAACTGTATACTGTTGGTGAGAATGTATCTATGGAAAACAATAAGGAATTTCCTCAAAAAATTAAAAACAGAAATAGCATATGGGTCAGTAATTCTACTTCTGGGTATTTATCCAAAGGAATTGAAAATAAGATATTCAAGACGTATCTCCACTCCGTGTTTATTGCAGCATTATTTACAATAGCCAAAAATATGGAAACATCCTAAGAACACACACATACACACACACACACACACACTCACACACACACACACACATAATGGAATCATTATTCAGCTTTGAGAAAGAAGAAAATCACTTGAGGACATTATCATGAGATAAATCAGACCCAAAAAAGTCAAATACTGTATGATATCACTTGTATGTGGAATCTAAAAAATCCAAACTCAAAAACAGGAGAACTGTTGTTTAAGTGTATAAACTTACAACTAGTATACATATAGGCCCTGGAGATCAAGTGCACAGTATAGTAGAAACAACAATATTGTATTGTAATCATTAAACTTTTTAAGAGACTAGATAGCAGTTATTTCCACTTCAAAAAAGAAATAATTATGTGATGTGATAGAGGTACTATCACTACAGCGGGAAATTAATATATAAATAAATCAACATGTTGAACACCTTAAATTTACACAATATTGTACGTCACATATATGTCAACAAAAATTCTTTAAAAACTATTTCATATCTGTCCGAATTATCAACTATTAGGGTCTCTAGGACATTTAGAACATAGAGACCCTAGGTTCTAAACAAATTTCCCAACAAATTCTGTCAACACTGTTATTGTTATCATTAGTCGTCACCATGTTTCCTTATTATAACTTTGTTAGGAATATTGTTCTTAAGTGGAAAACTTGTAATATATGTTTTTCTTACTTTCCTGTCAAATTTCCCAACTGCACTTAAAACAATGCTATTTTTTCCTCAGATTCCCAATATATATACGTATGTGTGTATCTATATATATATGTGTATATATATACGTATTTATATATATGTGTATGTATATATATATACATATATATACACGTATATATATGTATATATGTATGTATATATATATATACATATATATACACGTATATATATGTATATATGTATGTATATATATACGTGTATATATATATAGTATATATATGTATATATATGCTAATAAAACGCTTATAAGTTGATAGCAGTAAAAATAATAAAAATGAAATCCAAAGTTGATTCCTATATCAGGTAACATTTCAACATTTTCAAGGCCTTTTCTTGTCAATCTTTATATAGGTACTGTTTATTCTTTGTTTATTCAGATGTTAGAATAACTTTTTTTAATATTTATTATTTGTTTTTCATTAATAAGTCTAATTTGTCATGTCCTCCAATTTTCATCCTTAAAAGTGGTGCCTTATGATTATCCAGTCACAATGCTTTAAAGATTTAAAAATATGATTCATTCAAATATAAAATTAATATATGTCAAAGATTTATCAACTCAAGCATGAGCAAACTAATAGAATATCAAGTATTTATAAAACATTTGAAGGACAGGGTATTTGTAGACATTTTTAAAAAAAATTCTTGACTTAAGGTTGCTGTGTTAGTACATAACTGATTACAGGGCAATGAAACCAAAGCCTTTGGAGATTTGTTTTCTAGCAAAAAAAAAAAAAAAAAAAAAAGGAAAGAAACCCACCATCTACCCAGTTCGTATGTTACCTCACAGACTCTGAACTCTTAATAAAATTAACAAAATCAAAATAGGTGCAATCTTCTGGAAAATTAAATAATTCTTGTTTGAAACTACTAAACAGTGTTCCAGTCTAACATTGAAAGAACATGTCTATCTTTTTTGCCCTTTTTCTAGTTTCAAATAATTTTCTTTAATATGGCTCACATAAGTTCTTATATAATTATGTTTATACTTTTCTACTATTCCTGAGTTCTATTCCTTTCTGGAGGCTCTAGGGGAAGGAAGTCTCATTCAGAATGTTTCTTGTCAGAGCTGAATTCATTATGGTTACAGGAATATGGCCTTCATCTTCTTGCTGTCAGTGGAGAAGCATTCCCAGCTTCTCAAGGCTGTTAAAATCCTTGGCTGTGGATCCCTCTCTTCATCTTCAAATGATCCTCCAGAAATGAAGGATCAAACATGTTGTGTCTCTGACTCTCTTCTGCCTTCCTTTTCCACTCCTGAGGACTCCAGCAATTAGATGGACCCATCCAGATAATCTAGGATAATCTCTCCGTATCAAGGTCTATCCCCTCAACTGTACATACAAACTTCTTTTTGCCAAATAAGGTAACATATTTACAGGTTTAGGGGATTGAGAAGTAGACATACTTGAGGGGTCTTTATTCTGCTTATCACATTATAAGTGCACAATTGAATGATTATTAGTAAATTTATAAATTTGTGCAAACATCACGTAATTATAGAATGTATTTCATCTGTCCAACCAAATATAGAATGTATTTGGGGTGATGAAATCCCCCAAAGTTTCCTTGTGTCAGTTGGTAGATATGTTCGTGATCTCAGCTCTAGGCAGCCACTAATTTGCTTTCTGTTTTCATAAACTTGCCTGTTCAGGACATTTCATACAAATAAAAACAAAATATTTAATCTTTTGCACAATGTTGAGGTTCATCCATGTTTAGCATATATCTATAGTTTGTTCTCTTTATTATTGACTGTATCCCATTGGTTGTACATATTATGGTTTATTAGTTTACCAATTAATATACATTTTGGTTGTGTCCAGTTGTTGCTTATTATAAATAATTCTATAATAAATATTTCCACATAGATCTGTATGAAAATATATTTTCATTTTTCTTGCATAAATTTCTAGGAGTGGATCATAAGGTAATTTTATGTTTAATTTTCAAGAAACTACCGATTTTTTCCCAAAACATTATATTATTTTAAACTCCCTCTAGCAATGTATAAGGGATCCAGTTTTTTGACTTGTTATTGTCTATCCTTTGATTATTGCCCATCTAGTGGGTATAAAATAGTGTGTAGTTAGTTTTAGTTTATATTTCCCTAATAACACAATGTTAAGTATATTTTCATTTGCTTATCAGATACATATATATATATATTCTTTTCATTTGTGTGTGCATTTTAAAGCTTAAAATTATTAATTTTGATAAAGTATGATGTATCAATGTTTCCCTGTTATAGACTTCACTTTTTTGGTCATATCTACAAACTCTTTGCCCAACCCGAAGTTATGTAGGATTTTCTCCTACATTTTCTACTAGAAAATTTACGGGTTTTTGTTATGTTTTGTTATTTATTTATTTGTTTGTTTGTTTATGGTTGGATTTTTTTGTTTTTGCTGTGATACAAAAATAAGACTTAAGAACAAGTTTCTATTCTTTCTAAAACAAATACACCATTAGATAATAAAAACTGAAAGAATCCCATGTTTTTAATCTTCAAACTAATAAACTTCTTCACATAAATGACTAAAGGATTTTTGAGGATATTTATCAGATGGATATGAAACAGCTATTTATTTCAGTGGAAATAGTTCATATTTAAAGTAAAGGAGGATATGCGGACACCACCACAAAAGCAAACAACTTCAGAAACAACAGTTACAGTCTGATTTTTTTTTTAGTTACTTGTTATTCTTTTTATTTCAGACTCTTTTCTTTTGCACAGGACTTTGTGTTTTGTTGTAATATAATTTATTGTCAAGTTAGCTAACATACAGTGTATACAGTGTGTTCTTGGCTGCAGGAGTAGTTTCCCATGATTCATTGTTTACATGCAACACCCACTGCTCATCCCAACAAGTGCCCTCCTTGATGCCCATCACCAATTTTCTCCTCTCCCCTGCAATCAACCCTCAGTTTGTTCTTTGTATTGAAAGGTCTCTTATGGTGTTCCTCCTTTCTGTTTGAAACTGTTTTTTCCTCTTCCCCTCCCCCATGGTCTTCTGTTATGTTTCTCAAATTCCACATATGAGTGAAAACGTAATGGTATCAGCCCGTCTCTGATTGATTGATTTCACTTAACATAGTACCCTCCATTTCCATCCACATTGTTGCAAATGGCAAGATTTCATTCTTTCTCATTGCTAAGTAGTATTACATTATATAGATAGAGATAGAGATAGAGATAGATGTATATGTATGTATATACACCATATTTTCTTTATCCATTCATCAGTTGGTGGACATTTGGGCTCTTTCCATAATTTGACTGTTGTTGATAGCACTGTTATCCTATCCTATGCTATCCTATCCTATCCTATCCTATCCTATCCTGTCCTATCCTATCCTATCCTATCCTATCCTATCCTATCCTATCCTATGCTATCCTATCCTATCCTATCCTATCCTATATATCACAGTGCCCCTATGAATCAGCACTCCTATATCCTTTGGATAAATTTCTAGTAGTGTTATTGCTGAGTCATAGGGTAATTCTATTTTTAAATTTTTTGAGGAGCCTCCACACTCTTTTCCAGTGTGGCTGCACCAGTTTGCATTCTCACCACCAGTGCAAGAGGGTTCCTGTTTCTCCACATCCTCACCAACATCTGTTGTTTCCTGAGTTGTTAATTTTAGCCACTCTGACTAGTGTGAGGTGGTATCTCACTGTGGTTTTGATTTGTATTCTCCTGATGGTGAGAGATGTTGAGCATCTTTTCATGTGTCTGTTGGACAGCTGGATGTCTTCTTTGGAAAAGTGTCTATTCATGTCTTGTGGCCATTTCTTCACTGGATTATTTGTTTTTTGGGTATTAAGTTTGGTAAGTGGTTTATAGATTTTGGATACTAACCCTTTGTCCAATATGTCATTAGCAAATACCTTCTCCAATTCTGTTGGTTGCCTTTAGTTTTGCTGATTGTTTCCTTTGCTGTGTATCAGCTTTTTATCTTGATGAATTACCAATTGTTCATTTTTGCTTTTATTTCCCTTGCCTTAAGAGACATGTCTAGTAAGAAGTGCTGCAGCTGAGGTCAAAGGGGTTGTTGCCTGTTTTCTCTCCTAGGGTTTTGGCAGTTTCCTGTCTCACATTTAGGTATTACATCCATTTTGGATATATTTTTATGTATGGTGTAAGAAAGTGGTCCAGGTTTATTCTTCTGCATGCTGCTGTCCAGTTCCCCCAGAACCATTTGCTAAAGAGACTGTCTTTTTCCCATTGGATACTCTTTCCTGCTTTGTTGAAGATTAGTTGGCCATACATTTATGCATCCATTTCTGGGTTCTCTATTCTATTCCATTGATCTGTGTGTCTGTTTTTATGGCAATACCATACTGTCTTGATGATTATAGCTTTCCAGTACAGGGTAAAGTCTGGGATTGTGATGCCTCCAGCTTTGGTTTTCTTTTTCAACATTATTTTGGCTATTCGAGGCCTTTTGTGGTTCCAAAAAAATTTTAGGATTATTTGTTCTAGCTCTGAGAAGAATGCTGGTGCGATTTTGATTGGGTTTCAATTGAATGGGTAGATTACTTTGGGTACTATTGACATTTTAACAATATTTGTTCTTCCAATTCATGAGCATGGAATGTTTTTCCATTTATTTGTGTCTTCTTCAATTTATTTCGTAAGTTTTCTGTAGTTTTCAGCATATAGATCTTTTACATCATTGGTTAGGTTTATTCCTAGGTATTTTATGGTTCTTGGTGCATTTGTACATGGGATTGATTCCTTGATTTCTCTTTCTGTTGCTTCATTACCAGTGTATAGAAATGCAGCTGTTTTCTGTACATTGATTTTATATATTGTGACATTGCTGAATTCATGTATCAGTGCTAGCAATTTTTTGGTGGAGTCATTTGGGTTTTCTATGTAGAATATCATTTCATCTGTGATAAGTGGACGTTTGACTTCTTTGCCAGTTTGGATGCGTTTGATTTCATTTTGTTGTCTGATTGCTGAAGCTGGCTTTCAACACTATGTTAAACACATTGGTGAGAGTTGACATCCCTGTTGTGTTCCTGATCTCAGGGGGAAAGCCCTCAGTTTTTCCCTGTTGAGGTTGATATTAGCTGTGGGCCTTTCATATATGGCTTTTATGATGTTAAGGTATGCTCCTTCCATCCTGACTTTCTTGAGGGTTTTTATTAAGAAAAGATGCTGTATGTTATCAAATGCTTTTTTCTGCATCTATTGACAGGATCCTATGTTTCTTATCTTTTCTTCCATTAATGTGATGTATCACATTGATTGATTTGCAAATATTAAAGCAGCCCTGTAGTCCAGGAATGAATGCCACTTGATCATGGTGAGTAATTCTTTTAATATACTGTTGAATTCGATTTGCTAGTATCCTGTTGAGAATTTTTACATCCGTGTTTGTCAGGCATTTTGGCCTGTAATTCTCCTTTTCCATGGGGTCTTTTTCTGGTTTGGGAATCAAGGTAATGCTGGCTTCATAGAATGACTCTGGAAGCTTTCCTTCCATTTCTATTTCTTGGAACAGCTTCAGAAGAGTATGTATTAACTCTGCTTTAAATGTCTGGTAGAATTCCCCTGGGAAACCACCTGGACCAGGACTTTTATTTGTTGGAAGATTTTTGATAAATGATTCAATATATTTGCTGGTTATGGGTCTGTTCAAATTTTCTTTTTTTAATTAAAAAAAAATTTTTTAATGTTGTATTTATTTTTTAGAGAGTGAGAGACAGATTGTGAGCAGGGGAGGGGCCGAGAGAGAGAGACTCAGAATCCAAAGCAGGCTCCAGGCTCTGAGCTGTCAGCATAGAGCCTGATATAAACTCAAACTCACAAACTGTGAGATCATGACTGACCCACCCAGGCACCCATATTTTCAAATTTTCTATTTCTTCCTGTTTGAGTTTGGTAAGGTGTGGATGTCTAGGAATTTGTCCAGTTTTCCAGATTGTGCTGTTTGTTGCCATATAATTTTTCATAGTATCCTTAAATAATTATTTGTATTTCTGTGGTGTTTGTTGTGATCTCTCCTTTTTCATTCGTGATTTTATCTTTTTGGGTTCTTTCTCTTTTCTGTCTGAGAAGTCTGGCTAGGAGTTTATCAAGTTTGTTTATCCTTTCAAAAAACCAGCTCTTAGATTCATTGATCTGTTCTACTGTTTTTTTTTTTTTATTCTACATTGTTTATTTCTGCTCTAATCTTTATTATCTCTTTTACTCTGCCGTCTTTGGGGTTTCTTTGCTGTTCTGCTTCTAGTTCCTTTAGGTTTCAGATTAGGTTCTGTATTTGGGATTTTTCTTGTTTCTTGAGATAGGCCTGGCCTTTGCTGCATCCCAAAGGGTTTGGTCATGTTTTCATTTTCATTTGTTTCCATATATTATGTAATTTCTTCTTTAATTGCCTGGTTGACCCCATTCATTCTTTTTTTTTAATTTTTTTAATGTTTATTTATTTTTGACAGAGAGAGAGAGACAGAGCATGAGCAGGGGAGGGGCAGAGAGAGAGGGAGACACAGAATCCAAAGAAGGCTCCAGGCTCTGAGCTATCAGCATAGAGCCCGACGTGGAGCTCAGACTCACAGACCATGAGATCATGACCCGAGCTAAAGCCAATGCTCAACCGACTGAGCCACCCAGGCGCCCCCCCATTCATTCTTTAGTAGGGTGTTCTTTAACCCCCATGCATTCGGAGTCTTTCCAAATTTTTTCTTATGGTTGATTTGAAGTATCATAGTGTTGTGATCTAAAAATGTGCATGATATTATCTCAATACTGTTATATTTATTTAGGGCTATTTTGTGACCCAGTATGTGATCTATTTTGGAGAACATTCCATGTGCACTTGAGGAGAATGTGTATTCTGCTGCTTTTCAATGATAAGTTCTGAATATATGTGTCAAGTCGATCTGGTCCAGTGTATCATTCAAGGCCATTGTTTCTTTATTGATTTTCTGCCTAGATTATCTGTCCATTGTTGTAAGTGGAGTATTAAAGTCACTTACTATTACCATTTTCTGATCAATAAAATTGCTTATGTTTGTGTAATTGATTTGTATATTTGGGACGTCTCAAGTTGGGGGCATAAACATTTACAATTGTTAGCTCTTCTTGATGGACCCCCTTAATTATGATATAATGCCCTTCTTCATCTCTTGTTACAGTCTGTAGTTTAAAATCTAATTTGTCTGATAGAAGTATCGCTACTCCAGCTTTTTTTGACTTCAAATAGCATGGTAAATGATTCTCCTTCCCCTTACTTTCAATATGCAGGTGTTCTCAGGTCTAAAATGAGTCTTTTGAAGACAGCGTATAGATGGATCTTGGTTTTTTATCCATTCTGATACCCTATGTCTTTTGATTGGGACATTTAGCCCATTTATATTCCGAGTTATTACTGAAAGATATGGATGTAGTGTCATTGTTTTATCTTTAGGTTTCATGCTTGTGGTGATGTCTCTGGTCCTTTGTATTCTTTTTCATCATTCCACTAAGAGTCCCCCTTAGGATCTCCTGCAGGGCTGGTTTAGTGGTCATGAACTCCTTCAGTTTTTGTTTGTCTGGGAAAGCCTTTATCTCTCCTTCTATTCTGAATGACAGCCTTGTTGGATAAAGGATTCTTGGCTGCATTTTTTTCCCTATTCAGCACATGGAATATTTCCTGCCACTCCCTTCTGGCCTGCCAAGTTTCAGGGGACAGGTCTGCTACTACCTTTATGTGTCTACCCTTGTAGGATAAGGCCCATTTGTCCCTAGCTTCTTTCACAATTCTCTCCTTATCTTTGTATTTTGCCTGTTTCACTATGATACGTCATGGTGATGGCCTATTCTCTTTGAATCTGAAGGGAGTTTTCTGTGCCTTCTGGACTTGGATGTCTGCTTCCTTCCCCGGATTAGGGAAGTTCTAAGCCATAATTTGTTCAAATAAACCTTCTGCCCCTTTCTCTTTCTCTACTTCTTCTGGAACTCCTATGATACAGATATTATTATATTTCACTGAATCACTTAGGTCTTTAATTCTTCCCTCATGTTTAGTATTTTCTTATCTCTCTTTATCTTGGCTTCATCATTTCCCATAATTATATCTTTTGTTTCACTTATTCTCCTCTCTGATTTTTCTATCCTTGCTGTCACTTTTTCTGGTTTATTTTGCAGCTCATTTACAACATTTCTTAATTCATTGTGACTATGTCTTACTTCCTTGATCTCTGCTTCAATAGATTCTCTGCTGTCTTTTATGTTTTTATCAAGCCTAGGTATTAGTCTTATGACTATTACTCTAAATTCCTGTTCAGATATATTGTTTATATCTGTTTTGAGCAACTCTCTGGCTGTCATTTCTTCCTGGAATTTCTTTTGAGGAGAATTCTTTCATTAAGTAATTTTGGCTAGTTTTTTGTCTTTTATGTGTTTTAATAGCTTGTTATATGTTCTGCACCTGCGAACACTACCATATTAAGAAGGGTTCATACATTGTCTAGGGCATGGCCCTTCAGGAGGTGTTTTTGGAGTGTGCTGCTTGTTCTCTGTTGTTGCTTTATGTCCCTACTTGTAGTGGTGTTTTGGACCTTCCACAAGGTGTGCTTTGATTTGTTCACTGAAGTAGCCCTGGAAAAAAATTTTTTTAAAGGTGGGGGGGTGGAAGAACCTTATCCCATATACAGAGAGAAATGACAGGAGTGGGGAAAAAAAGAAAAAATGACCAGGTAGAGTTTCAGAGAAACTATATGGCTTAATCCAGGGAGAGAGAGTGAGAGAGAAAGAGAGAGGAAATTAAAGAAGGAGATACAGAAGAGGTAAAAAAAAAAATACATTAAAAATGCCTACTTAAATAAACCAACAACCAAAATAGAGAAGGGAAGAAAGAAGGGAACAAAAAATATACACGTAAAATAAAAATTGACCAAGAATGAAATCAGAAAATGCAGAACTGCTGGACCGATGCCTGATGGTGCCTTGGAATTGGTGGCTGTGCTGGTCTGGAAGAGCGGCCTTCTGGTTCATTCAATTTCAGTGTTGCTCTGGTAGGTATGCAGTTGGCAGGCACGGAGGGATGGGGTTTGGTGTAAGTGGGTACCAACTCCACTGGGGCCCACTGTCCAGTCCCTGAAGCCCCACCGTGTTGGTGATGGGAAGAAAAATGGTAACACCCCAGTCTCTCCTCCACAGATAGCTGTTCCAAACTATACTGTTCAGGCAGTCTTTACAGTGCTTTGTGGGCACAAGCGGGCTGCTTTGTCCTGCTCCACAGTCTCCTGTGCCGCGCAGGCACTTGGCTAGGATTCAAACCCCGATGTCTTAAAGGATCCTGCTCCATCTACCGCCGTTCTGGGGTAGCACCACTCTGCCCAGCCAACAAAGGGCCTCTGGCTGGCAGGCGCCTGCAGTGTCTTTTGTCCTTGGAGCAGCTATATACCTTCTTCCCACAGCACCTGAGGGAGGGGATTGCTCTCTTACACTGTGCCTCTGAGCTCACCAAGGGCTGGCTCCCCCTTAATCCCAGGTGGGTGTACAGGGCAGCAGGCCCAGTCCCAAGAAAGTCCTGCAACACTGGGTCATCACTCCTAAGGCTGTTTCCAAGTCAGAGACTGACTGTCTCCACTTTTTTCCATTCCCTGGTCAGTGGTCTGGAGAGTTTTTCTCTTGTTCAGATGCTTCCACACTTCCACAGCCTGTCTCTCTCTTCCTTTTGTCTCTCTGTGGAAGGAGTTTTCCCTTTGGTGTGTGCATTCACCACCCATTTTATCTCTCCCAATTGGCAGGCACGCACCTCTGGCCCGCCAAGCTGTCCCCTTGGGCTCCTGGAGATGTTTCTGTCACTCTGTAGCCCGGATTCCTGGAATTCCAAGTCTTTGGCCTCAATACTGCTGTTTGAGGTATGAGGGAAATTTGCCCCCCTCGCACCCCCGCCCCACTTCTCCTCCATGTTGACTCCTTTCTTGAGAATTCATAGTTTTAGATCTTAAGTTTAGGTAAGATCTATTTGGAGTTAATTTTTGTGCGTAGTGTGAGGTATGGAAATACTTTTTTATTTTTTTGTAAGTTGACATCTAGGTGTTCCAATGATATTTGTGTTTTTTGTTTGTTTTTTATTTTAAATGCTGACTTTTGAGAACGAGAGAGAGAGAGAGAGAGAGAGCATGCATATGCAAGCAGGGGAGGGGCAGAGAGGGAGGAAGACAGAGGTCCAAAGCAGGCTCTGTGCTGTTAGTGCAGAGCCCGATGTGGGGCTTGAACTCACAAATGGAACCATGAGATCATGACCTGACTGGAAGTCAGATACTTAACTAAGCCACCCAGGTGCCCCATGTGATGTTTGTTGAAAAGCCTATACTTCCCACATTGAATTGTTCTGTAACTTTTTGGAAAGTCAGTCTTCCATTGATACATGAATTTATTTCTGGGCTCTGTTTTTAACCATTGATCTATATATGATTGTGCCTTTGCCAATATCACATTGGTTGATTACTTTATTGCTTGCTTGCTTGCTTGCTTTATTTATTTATTTATTTATTTATTTATTTATTATTGTTTACTGTGGCTTTAGAGTAATTTTCAAAATCAGGTAGCTCTGTGTTTTCAGAATTATTTTGGATAGTCTAGGTTCTGGAAATATCCCAATAAATTTTAGAATAAGCTTGTTAATTATTAACAACAACAACCACAACAAAAAGGCCTGCCAAGCTTTGATAGAAATTGTGTTGAATTTCTAAATTACTTTGGAAAATATTGCCATCCTGACAATATTAGACTTCCAGCTCACTAACATGAAACGTCTCTATTTATTTAAATATTTAATTTCTTTCAGCAGTGTGTTATAGTTTTCAGTATATAAATCTTAAACTTTCATTTTTAAGTTGTTTTAAAAATATTTAATATTTTATACATTTTAAATGGAATATTTTTCTTAATTTAATTTTTGTATTTTTCATTGCTATTGTTTAGAAATGCAAGTGATTTCTATGCATTGACTTTGTATCCCAAGACCTTCCTAAACAATGATTAGTTCTAGTAAATTTTTTTTTATGCATTCTTTCAGGTTCCCCTCATTTAAAATCATTTGCTCTTTAAGGACAGTTGTACTTCATTATTTCCAATATAGATGCATTTAACTAATTAATTAATTAACTGGTTGATATTTTCTTTTTCTTTTTCTTTTTCCTTTTCTATTTTATTTTATTTTTTATATTTCTTATTTTTTTAAATTTTCCTTCTTGAACTTACTAAGAAAGCTAATATAACTGTGAATAGAAATAGTGAACATGACATCCTTAGTGAACATCACATCCTTGCCTTGCTACTGATCTTAGGGGACAACTATCAGTCTTATACCATTTAGTATGATGGATGTAGTTTTTTCATAAATTCCCCTTGTCAATTTGATGAAGTTTCCTTCCATTTCTAGTTTTATAAGACTTGTTTTGTTTTAATCATGAGTAAGTCTTAAGTTGTGCCAAATTATTTTCCTATATCTACTGACATGATTATGTGCTTTTTATCTTTTTTTAAATTTTTTAATGTTTGTTTATTTTTTAATCTTTTTTTAACATTTATTTATTTTTGAGAGGCAGAGAGAGACAGAGTACAATCAGGGGAAGGGCAGAGGGAGAGAAAGAGAGAGAGAGAGAGACAGAATTTGAAGCACGCTCCAGCCTCTGAGCTGTCAGTACATAGCCTGATTGGGGCTCAAAACCACGAACTGTGAGACCATGACCTGAGCTGAACTTGAACGCTTAACTGACTGAGCCACCTAGGTGTCCCAGGTCTTTAATGATTTTAATATGATTGATATATTAAGTTAGTTTTGGGATGTCAGACTAACCTTATATTTCTCAGAAAAACTTCACTCAGTCATGGTGTATAATTCTTTTTATATTTTGCTGGTTCACTTTATAAACATTTTGTTAGGGATATTAATAAAGGATAGTGGTCTATGATTTTCTTTTCTAGTGATGTCTTTGGCTTTTTTATGAGGGTAATACTAGCCGTAGTGGTAAGTGATGAATTGGTGTTATTCCCTCTGTAAATATTTGATAGAATTTATCATTGAGGCTACTGGGCCATAGGCTTTTGTGAGAATATTTTTAATTCCTAATTCAATTTCTATATTTCCCATGGTTGTATTCAGATTTTCTATGGCTTCTTAACCCAGTTTTGGTAATTTATGTCTTTTTAGAAATTTTTATATTTTTTTCTAAGTAATTTAATGTGTTACCATAAAGTTGTCACAGTATTTCATTGTTACTTCCTTTAGTATCTGTGAGTCGGTAAAGAAACACATTCAGAGTTCAAATAATTTCTAGGTCTTCTTTGGCTTTCACTGTTTTTAATACCTTTTCACATCTCTTATGTCATGCTTATTCAACCTGGGGATTGGCAGGGAGTGTGTCTAGTTTGAATCCTCCCTAGTGTCCACTGTACCTGCAGGCATCTTTGTGCATCGATTGGGTCAACCTCAGGCCAGAAGAGTAGCAGTAGGTAAATTATGGTCCATGGGCCAAACCCATGACCTCTGCACTAAAACTGTGTATTTTTTATTATTTATTTTTTTAAGATTATTTTTTAATGTTTATTTTTGAGAGAGAGGAGAGACAGAACACAAGCAGGGGAAGGATAGAGAGAGAGGGAGAGACAGAATCTGAAGTAGGCTCCAGGCACAGAGCCCAACACGGAGCTTAAACTCGCAAACCGTGACATCCTGACCTGAGCTGAAGTCGGACCCTTAACCAACCAAGCCACTCAGGTGCCCCAAAAAACTGTGTGTATTTTTAAAGTAATGAGAAGAAGAAGAAAAAAGAAGAAGGAAAAGAGGAGTAATAGCAAGAAGGGTAGAAGTCCAGAAGGGGGAGGAAAGAGGAGAAGGAGAAGGGAAAACAGATACTGTAGGTGGCCCGCAGAACACAAAATACCTCTCTGGCTCTTTTCAGAAACAGATCGCCTGTCCTCCAGGTAGAGCTGTTGATCCTCCCATGTCTGTCAACAACACTGCTGGATGTGGGTGTCACCCACTGCTTCAAATTTTGAGAATCCCCTTCAGCCATCACAGAAAATCTGCCAGCCCTCACAGCCTGTGCCACCCTGGGGGAAATGGGAGCAGTCCAGGCCAGAATGACTAGGTTCCCACTGCTCTTACCCATCTTACTCATTCAGCAGTTTTTTTGGTTTTTTAATGTTTTTATTTATTTTTGAGAAAGAGAGAGGGAGAGAGAGAGCATGAGCACAACCTGATTACTTCTACATGCTTCTCTTCAATTTCTGATTTTTGCCCTCTTCTTTACTTAAGAATTTCTTTAAAAAATCGCACAGGGAAAATGACTCCCCCCCCCCCCACCACCACCCCGACCCAATCAAATTTTCGTATCAATGAGAGGGGGAGGGGCAGAGAGAGAGAATGAGACAGAGGATCTGAAGCAGGCTCTGTCTGCGCGGACAGCAAAGAGCCTGACGTGGGGCTTGCACCCGCCAATCGTGAGATCGTGTGGGCTGCAGCCCACCAGCTGTGAGATCATGACCCTGGCCAAAACCAGGTGCTCAACCTACTCAATCACCCAGATGCCCCTTCTTCAGCAGTTCTTTTAAGCCTCAGTGCCTCTTAAAATTTGCAAACCTTTAGTCAGTTTCTAGACGACAGAAATGGATGTTTTTGTCAATTTTGCTTAACTTTCAGGCCGCTTTTTTGGAGAGGATTTTCTGACCTCACTTAGCTGTGGTTAGAAGGCCCACCTTCCTTGTAATTCATTTTAAAGAAAACTAAATGCAATACTGAAAAGAAAAAAAAGAATCAAATACTAATTTATCACTACACTATGTTCTTTGCTAAATATTTGTTAGCCAGAACAATTTGGTATATAGAAACTTGGGGATTTAAGAGCCACCAAAGCGAGTATGTTGTAACTTTATTTATTTTCAGGATTTTAAAAAGTCGTAAGATGGCAAAACTGCCCGGTGGCTGAGTCGAGCAGCGTACATTATTACAAGCCCAGATGGGCCATTCAACTGATAAATTGAAACTGGAGACTAAGTAATTGGTGGCAAATTTTCCAAAAGATCGTGTTCCTTCTAAATGTGAAATATTTAGCCAAAGCATCTTTTCTGGTAGGGAATAAATAAGTCAGCCACTGATACTGAATCCTTCTTTAGTACCATGGTCACAAAGATGGATAAACCCTTGACATGGCACGTTTATCTATCCTGTTGCCGTAACTAAATTCCCTCAAAGATAATTTTCCTTCCACTCTCCTCTGGACATCTCATATAAGAGCCAGGAAGTCCACAAAGAAAGGACCCTATGAGTTTTGAAAGCAGACAGAGTGTGGGCCTGATCCCTGGAGTTACGACACTCTCTATTTGCACAACATACTGTGGAAACTAGTTTTAAATCACATTGCTTTGTTTGTGATTCTATTACAGTTACCTGCCCCCAAATTTCTTTTAGAAAAAAAAACATGAAGTTATCTGTTTAAAAAATCCTCTTCTGTTTTTACAAAATAATCTTTTTCTTTGCCCATCTCCATCCTCTATTCCTTGCCCCTAACCGACCCATCCCCTTATAATCTAGATAGTTGATGATCTCCTATAAAGAAATAGTCGGAACCAGCCTACAGGGTTGATGTACATTGTGAAATAAACATAAGTATATCTTATTTCATTGGCTCAGGTTTGGTTGAGTAAATGTGAGTAGAGAGGGTCTGCCTGAGGCAGATCAGGGCTCTGGAGAATGAACACCCAAATGAATGACCAGGAAAGGAAGACACCAATTTTCCGGGGGAGAATTGCCAGCTGTCATTTAAACTCATGTTTGCGCAGCAAAGTAGTGAAGAAATTTGAAAGACAAGATAGCCTTAGCTATAATTTCGCTTCATTATTTTCTCCTACCAATTTATGCTCAACTGTGTGTTGTTGTTGAAGTTCAAATACTTTAAAAAGCAGAATTTACTTTCAGTTGATTTTTTTTCTTTCAATCCACCTTCGCTGATTCTCTTTTATCAGTAAAAGCCTTAGCTATTTGATATGTTCTGCATTAAAGGCACAACCTGATTACTTCTACATGCTTCTCTTCAACTTCTGATTTTGCACTCTTCTTTACTTAAGAATTTCTTTAAAAAATAGCACAGGGAAAATGACTGCCCCCCCACACCCCGACCCAATCAAATTTGTGTTTCAATTAAGACATTTGACACACAGTTTTAACAAATTTCCCAATTATGAATACAAGCACTTTGTTAGAACAACTTCTTTCTGTTTCCTCTCCAACCCTTTAGAAATTCTTCCCTGGGATTATTTTCAGTAGAAAAATGAGCAAACAATCCAACCATTATCTATACAGCATTTTTTTTTGGTAACAAGCAAACCTAGAAATTTTAAGATAAATAACTGACATCCCACCTAAAACAATAAAGTATTCAAAGAAAACTTTTATATAGAATAAAAGAAAGCAGTAATATTTTTGATGGGGTATGAAAGAAGTTATTTTATTTGCAAAAGCAACTTTTTAATATAGCTATCACTAAGTTTCCACTTGTTCCAGCTCACAAAAAAATAATCCTTGCTTCCTGCTAAAATAAATATCACATTGTTTTTGCTGATCTACTAATATAAAATCAGTAAAAAAGCTTTATGAAGTAAAACTTGAATAAAATTGTACAATGCATTTTTATGAGATTTTACACAGTAAAGCACAAAGAAATTAGAAACCTAGATTTTGTAGATTTTTGATCTATTATGAGTTTGCAACAAAAATTGTGTTATATGTATACATATATATACATATATAATGTATGTATATAGAGTGTATGTATAGAAGACTGATAAGATATGTCTTATCAGTCTTAAAGTTCAATATGATCACCATTGTATATACATGGTTTGGTATTTTGAACGACTTGTTAAAAACAATTTTATAATTGAGGAAAACTAATATTGGATCATCAAATGTTTGAGTGAAATATGAAAATCTCAGAAAAACAAAATTTTCAGACAAGATGTTCTCTTTTAAGGGCAGTTAAGAATTAAATGTAGAAAATACAGTATTTATTGAATAGCATTGTAAAAAAAGGAGGTTACTTAAGACAAAACAAACATACACACATTTAAAAGCATTACTTCTATCCACACACTTATTTTCAAGAGGAACTTTTCATCCCTTCTTGTTTTCCAAATGAAATCTATTGTCCAGTCTCTAACTCTTGACATTTCCCCCTCATTACACCTGCAGTTGTTTGCTAGAAGACTCTTTCCAGCCAAGAGGTAAGGTGAGTGATGACATTTATGGCAGAACCCAGAGCTGCAGGCAGTGGGAGTGTTAAAACCAAAAGCAAACCCATTCTGCCACTCTCCCGCCAGTCGTGACTCCATTCTTCTGCAGCAGATGCTTCTTACTGCCAGCCCTAGTGAAAATCTTTTCAAACTCTGACTTAGCTTTCATCCTCTTGTGTGGCCATTGGCTGTCTCTATCATCTCTCATTTCCTGCGACTAATATGCCAACTGCTAACAGTCCAGTTTCCTTCATTTGGACTCAGTCTGAATCATTATAAATACTTCATTTACTTTAAAGGATTCTAAGATGTGTATATAACAGATTTTCACTGTTTTTCTTTTCTTTTAACTGTGAGCTATTAGAGTAGAAGTACTATGATATTGAGTTAGTCTTCCAAGAAAGTATGATTCAGGTTAATACACTACACAAACACGGGTCTGTTGCAATTTTTCGGCCTTTGCCAAAGAGCTAACTGTGTGTCCTTGGGTGAGATATTTAAACATTCTCCCCAAGATTCCTCAGCTAAAAAATGGGGATACTATAAAACATAAACTTAAAACATAGGACTTTTAGAGGCCCCACCAAAGTTATAAAATACAAATGAGAGTTGAATGCTAGTCATTATAACAGAAACTTTCCTTTAAGATCTAACTTAATTCATAACCCTTGGAACATATAACCTATGCTAGTGATTTCTGCCTTTTAATTTTAGAATTTCTATCCGTTTTATGAAATTTCCATAGACGTCCTAACTTGAATAAATTTCCTCCCACTCTATGGAGCAGTCACTATTTAATCATTTAAAATATTCTCTGTTCATTTTATGTTCACTTAAAATATTAACATTTGTCCAAATGGGAAAGAAAGGGGGTAAGCTCGAAGAAAAGCTGGTTTTGAACAGAAATAACATTTGACATAAAGCCAAACCTCCAGGAGCAAGGATCCTAATCGTAATCTTAATCAAGTAACCCTCAATGAAGCATATGCTGCCAGGGGCTCACAGGAAGAGAGAAGTTACAGATAGACAATTCTTTTGGGGCTCTATTTGTAAAAAGAACCTGAAGAATTGTATCATCAACCTCCATTGTTTCAGAATGTTGAATTAAGTTCATAAAGCCTTTAATGGGAGAGCAAATATACATGAATCATGGCTTATCTTTTATCAGTGGGACCTTATTAGGGAGAGACAATTCACCAAGCTAGAGCAGCAGCATCGCCTTCTCGAAGGAGAAGGGACTCCCGCAGCCATCCGGACATCCTGAGAAATGGTTATTTTTCTGTTATTGTTCAGATTCTGGGTTGGGAATTGTGGGAAGGGAAAAATGGACTGTCAGCTCCAGAGCTTGTGAGGGGGTTAAGAGGCAGCTTAGTGAGGAAGGAGGCAGTGATCTTTGAGCCTCCCTGATCAAATTAAATCTGAGTTTATTTTGCCTTTAGTGAAACGCTCTTTAATAAGATATAAAAATTCAGTGGTTTTATGACAGAACTGAGGAGATTATGCCCAAATTGTGAACACCAATGGAACCTTAGGCGTCTACTGTCGGATGCTGCAGAGCCTAAACCTGGGGCTGCAAGGCAGGTGTGGAGTCCATAATGAAGTAGTGATTTAAGGTCATTGTGAGGTGAGAAGAAAACAGAACTTAAAAGGATTTTTCTCTTGTAATACTGTATTTTGCTTTCCAAGTATTGTTTTCTTTTCCTGTTTATTTGATTAGTCTATTTCCTTTGTGCTGACAAACAGAATGTTTGACAGGTACCTGAGTCCTCTGTTACTAGCGTACTTCAGTGGGAAAGATTCTGCAGAAATGGTCCGCCATGTGAAAAGCACTGCCACCTACTGGTATTTATCTCAAACTGCAGCTCAGTTTAGCATAGCCGCTATGATTACATTACCCTGGGGATTACAAAACCAGACCATTCCAGAATGAATAAGAACTTTGGAGAGTTTTCAGTCATTGATTTGATACTCTAACTTTACTGCTGATGCAGAGTACAGAGAGGTTTTTCACTGGTAAGATACACATCACTTAGAAAGTAAATGTGCTCCTCTTGCCCAGAATTAAAATGTCTGCTGTTCACTTAATTAAAAAAAAAAACAAACAAAAAAAAACCAAGTTTTTTGCTCAGGGCATTAAACTCTGTGATGTATAAGGACTTTAAAAACATTTTGATCCTACATTTAGTAATCTATAATTTTAGAAAACAAACCATATTTAGGCAGATATATTGGATAAACTCACATCTAGAGTAACCCTAAAATAGAAATATTAATTATCTCATTTAAAAGGTTCAGTTATACATTTGAATTTCTACCTTCAAAGAATTCAACTGTTTTCCTCAACATGATTTTACTTTTTCAGGGAAATCTTGCCCCAGATTTAAACACTATCAATGCCTGTATGTTTCACATGGGGAAATTCCTCAAAATCTAAGAACATTACACTTCTCAACCTTCAATACACAGCCTCATTAGACTATTCATTTTCCAAGGCTGGTAAAACCCCAAGCCATCATCTCACTGTGTCCACTATTCTAAATTATTATATCATCAACTCTTCTCACCCCTAATAAAAACTTTGCATTGAAAGTCCTACCTTAAACTAATTATTTCAAAATCTTTATAATTATCTTATCTTTACTATCCCCGCTTCCAAGAGGTTACTAAGATTCTGTCAAGTTAGTGATATTCTTTATGACCATAATCAGTGAACTCAGCTTTGCCTAAGCAACAGATTATCATGGTGACATTTTAAAGCAGGATGTTCAATGATAGGTAGATAGATATAGATAAATAGATGATAGATAGATGTTTGGAAAAATATTTTTGAAGCAAAGAGTTATACTTTTGAATGATGACTTTGAATTTTAGTGCCCTAAATCATTGTTGTATACCTTACAGTAAATTATAATGACAGCACATACTATAAAATTGAGACATAATGCAAAGGAAACTACTTAGGTCAGCTGACAAAGTGATATTAAAATATGCACAAAATAACATAAAAGCAAATGGAGAATAGCTTAATTGTTGTCTACAATAACTAAGTTAATTTATATTTCTTAAATGAAAATTAAGTAGACACTAGGCTAAGAACACTGAAACATGTGTATGGGTAATGTCCATTCACAAGATGAAGTAACGAGTCAAATTCAGAAACTCCTCTAATTTAAAAAAAAAAAAAGATATTTGAAGTTTTTGTTTTTGTTGCTATATAATAAATGGTCAGAACAGAAGAAAAATTTTTTAAATCATGAAAAACTGAATTTATTTCTTTACACTAATTAAAACACAGCGAATTGCCCTTTCAGAAAATCTGACCAGTTGATTTGAGTATCAGATGGTAGCATTTATTTAAACATATAGAAGAGACATCTGGAGAACCAGCAATCATCTGCAGTGAGGGGCAAGGTGATGGTAGATGCTACTGTATGAAGTGCAAAACAAACAAACAAGAAAGCACAGACATTCAAGGCATTTTTCCCGGTCATTGCTATTTAAAGACATGAAACATGATTCCAAAATAGCAAGCAAAAATTTGAGAGTAAAAGAATAGTGTAGTAAGCAAAACTATCGTCATTTCAGAAAAGTGGAATTTATTTTTTTTTCAACGTTTTTTATTTATTTTTGGGACAGAGAGAGACAGAGCATGAACGGGCGAGGGGCAGAGAGAGAGGGAGACACAGAATCAGAAACAGGCTCCAGGCTCTGAGCCATCAGCCCAGAGCCTGACGCGGGGCTCGAACTCATGGACCGCGAGATCGTGACCTTGCTGAAGTCGGACGCTTAACCGACTGCGCCACCCAGGCGCCCCAATTTTTTAAGTAAAATTAAAAAGAGTCATTATGTTTACCATCGTGATTATTCCGTCTTTAAGAAAAAAAAAGGAAAAAAATTAAAACATTTTTTTATCGTTGTGACTCATTTTTTCTCTTAAAGGCAACATGTCAGCCATACTAATGTCTTTAACTGAAAACCTTAATATTATATGGTTCTACAAGAAGGGAGGTCATGCTTCATATATACTGAAAATTAATCCTGTGGGAAAGTTTTCAAATGTCATACTATGAGAAATAACTTTAAAAAAACAGGCTTTGGGATTCCAAACTAGAGAAAACTTGTAATACAGAATGAGCAGTTCTTGCTGTAGGGTCTTTCATACTTTATGAATCACATGTGCGATATCATTACTAATGGCTATTTAAATCATTTCCTGGGGGAATGCTCTTACACTGTGGCCTGTGGACACACTTTGATCCTTCAGTGAAAACCTTTTCTCTGTATCACAAACAAATAACTACAAAACTCTGAATGTGATGTGATTTCTTGCAGATCTCTAAGCTGAAATTTATGTTACCAGAAACTGGCATTATCTGGCCAACTTTTAAAATGTGTATTCTGTCCAAGCAAGAGAGCTCCTTGATATAGCCAATGTCCTATTTGCAAGGCACTCATTTTCAAGCTAGCAACTTACTATTAAGTATATATTTATATTTCTCACTGTACCAGCACTTTATGTAGAAGGTTACCACAAATATAGATCACATCAGGACATTTTAAGAAAGAATTTGGGCCATTTAAAGTCCGTGGTATACCACAGAATTGTGTGAATTCCTGTGGGAGCCCACCTTTCAGCAGCAACATGTATGGTTTTTGCAAATCCTGGAAATAAATGGATGACTCTGTTAGCACTTTTAGACATTCCCATCACAGAAAGAAAGAACAATTCAAATATGACTTAATTGGCAGGAGGAATCAAGGAACAAGTTAACGCTCCTTTTCACCAGAATTGTCCAGGAAAAACAAGTTCTTTTCTACCTTTGAACTTATTAATCATTAAAATAATAGATCATCACGCTTGCTCTTAAATTGAAGAGTAGGCAAACTTCAAATCATTGTTTTGCCAAAATTGTTCAATGCTGAGCATAGCATCAAGAGCTTCAAAGTCTCCATTTCATCCTCAAATAGTTTACAAAGTTTTGCTGCAGGCACAATAGAAGCCTTAGGCATGGTTTTCTGGCAGACACACTGATGACAGCAAGATGGTAATTTTGTGGACGGAACTTGCGACATTAGAGGAGAGAGGTTATTTAGCCCAGAGGGTAGCAGGTAGGAGCAGGACACCCCAGGAATGCAGTTTCAGAATTGACAGGGAGTGAATTTCTCAACAAGCTGGAGTTACAGGCAAAGGAGTGAGGTGGGAGAGGGGCGCATGCATTGGCTTGAATCTTGCAGCGTGTTCATCCTGGGTGCGTAGCATTATCAGGAAAAGGGAAACAGTATCTCACATCTCTTTTCCTCTTTTGTTACAAATCCCTACTCTGCAGAAGCAAATGGTGGTGCATTCACACTGGAAAACTCAGCAGCATTTACAAGTAGCGTATTATCACTTCCTTTGGTGCTCATTATACTAACATTAATCATTATAAATTCTTTTGGTGTGACAGTATTTCCTCTTCTTTGATCCCATAAGAAAACCTCAAGCAATGGGTCATTTGCCAGACAAACCAGTGAAGAGGGTTGATTTATTTATTTTTCCCTCTTTCTGGTCATGAATGATTTGAAATGAAGACTTCCCGAGACTAAGAAGTAGGTACGATGACAATCTGAACCCTGTCGAACCTTAATTCCTGTCCTAATATTAGCCAAATTGAACCATCATTAGCATTTGGATTTAAGTTCTACCAGATGACAGTAGCGTATACACAACTAATTAAGAATTTCTTTCAGTAGCTGGTATATATAAAAATGTTTCTTGTGTTTAATGACGTTTACAACCTTGTTTAGGTGAGCATAACATTATGTTCTGTATTACATTTCCTATTAAGTTCAACAGCTTTCTCCTCCTTCCACTCCATATCTTGTTTTCATAATAATAGGACACACAGTTCAAGGCATTAAAACTAGTTCATGGTGTTACACAGTTTTAAGGAATCCTAGTTTGATAGCTAAAGAAATAACGCTGGAGTACCTAAAATGATCGTTTTACATCACGGTCCATTTATTTAAATTAGCTTAGTTTTAAACAAGGAAATGTTGAAGTTTCAGCTGCTTTATTCTTTCAACAAAAAAGGATACCTCTATTCTTTCTTTACACAGATCTTAGGAATTTCCTAATAGTTGCATCCTAGAAGACACTTTGCACTTAGCAGTTTTATTTATTATTATTACCTGTCTTTAAGAACTGCTTGCTGCTAACTGTTACAAATGCACAATAAAGTTTTCTTGTTATTATCTAGCTGCAGTGTTGATTAAGGTACTTAACAATGTGGATGCACACGTCGTTGGCAGTGAAGAAATAAATATTGTCCACTTTGATTTGGATGTTTTGCTATTGTTCATTTTTCAAAGAGCAGAACACTAACCAGCGTGCTGCTTGGGTAGTCCAGGTGTTTTATTCGTTTGTTTTTTAGTTTCAAAGGTTTTGGCTGATTTTTTTAAAAAATTGAGCGATTTTACTCTGCTTCAATAAAGTACTGCACAATCACAATGCGAATTAAGGACTGAAATATTATGCATTCATGGAGGTTAAACAACTAGACATTTATGCCTATATATCCCAGATATGAGTCATGGATGATTAGTTAAAATGTCTTTTATAACACCGCACTGGTTTTATAGAAGTCACTGTCAATAATTGGGAATATGAATAACCCTGTGTACTGTCAAAAGGGAAGCAAAAATAAATAAATAATCTTTGAGAGGTCAGGATTCATTTATTGTTTCATTTTTTTAAATTAAAATTCTGGGATACTGAATACTACTTTCAGGCTAGATCCTGGGAACAAATATAGCCCTTGCTTTCATGGATCTCATAGTCTATAGAAGTGATATATTTTAACCAACTAATAAATCATACAAAATATGTGGTTTAAGGTGGGATCCAAAAAGTGATGAGGGTTAAGTCAGACAAATAGCAAGGGAAAGATTATTCCAGGCAAAGGAGCAATTCCCCAAAGTCCTGAAAGAAAGAAATTACAAAGATGAGAGTGTAGAGTAGACAAGACTGAAATATAAAAATTAATGAATGTATGTATATATTTAAAAGTTATAGGTTTATTAAAAATTGAGAAATATTACAGATTATTTCCCTATACTCCAAATCAGTCCTACTATGTATATTAACATCCTGCATTAGTATGGGACATTTGATGAGCTAATGTCAAATTCTTATTAGCTAAATTTCACAGTTTATTAAGACTTCCTTAGTTTTTACCTGATGTCCATTTTGTGTTCCAGAATTCTATCCAGGATACCAAATTACATTTCTTTGTCTTGTTGCCTTAGGCTCCTCTCAGCTGTAACAGTTTCTCAGACCTTCCTTATTTTTGATGACCTGAACGATTTCAAGGTGTACTATTCAGGTATTTTATAGCATGCCTTCTACTGGAATGTTTCTGACGTTTTTCTCATGACTAGACTGGGGTTATGTTTTTTGGGAGGAGGTTCATGCAAGTAAAGTGCTAAGTTTTGATCACATCTCATTATGGGCATTTACTCTCAACGTGATTTAGTATTGTTGATTTTGACTTTGGTCACTGGACTGAGGTGGATTTGTCATTTTTTCTTTTTCCTCTGTAAAGTTACTCTTCTCCCACCCCCACTTTCCATAATCGACCGTTTGAAAGGCAGTCTTTATGTGCAGCTCACACAGAGGAGAGGATGTTATACTTCACCTCCTTAAGAGCAGAGTAGCTGCATAAATTATTTGGAGTTATTCTGCATAGGAGATTTGTCTCTACTCCCTCATTTATTAATTTATTTAGTCCTTTATATCAACAGGTCTTCATGGACACTTATTTTATATGTTGGGTTATAATCGAATACTACTTTACTTATTGTATTGCTCAAATTGTTCCTGCTTTGGCCATTGGGAGCTCTTTAAGTTGATTTCTTTGTCCCTTTATCATGTGCCCACAATGTGGGGTTTCATTTTGGGCACAGAAGACACTTCTTTAGCTTCTGTCACTACAAGATGCTCCGGGCTCATCCTGTATATTTCCTGCCACAGTGCTAGAATAAACCATTTCCCCCCAAATCTCTGGTCCCTTTATTGGAGAAGGTGCTGGAAAGCAAGATCTGAGTGCTAGATGTATTCACTGCTACTGGAGTGCTATTTCTTTTAGATCCCCTTAGCTGACAGAGCACAGAAATATATGGATGTATCCTGATGCGTTTACATAGGGATATATATGTATTTAAATCAGCTCAACATGACTTTACACTGATGTTGCCAACTTGGATCCACTAACACATGCCTCATTCTAACGTCCTCTTGCTTATCTGTAAATTTTCACCCCAGCTGTAAGAAACCTGACTTCCCTCCCATGATCCATCTACACAGATGTTCAATTCCAGCAAGCATGTGTAACGTACAGAATTGCTAAAGTATACCCTCGTGGGGAACAACTTTATCAACCAGAGTAAAGTGCTTATGTGCTATTCCTTTTCCTTTAGTCTTACAGACTCCACTTAGTTCCAAAGATACTTAGGTCAGCATCTTCTCCCCACCCTCACACATCAGTGAGGTAATGTCATATATTTATAATATGGTTGGATTTTCTTCTCATATTATACATTTATTTCTGGGATCCCTGGCCTCCTATTTTTTTTAATGTGCATTCATTAAGGTCCATTCTTCGTGCTATAAAATTTTTTGAGTTTTAACAAATGCATTGCTATCCACCCACGGTTACAGTATCCTACGGAATAGTTTCACCATCCTAAAAATCCACTGTGCTTTGCTGATTCACCTTTCTTCCTCCCCCTGGAAACCACTGATCTTGTTACTGCTTCTGTAGTTTTGCCTTTTATAAATGCCACATAATTGGAATCATGTAGGCTTTCAGACTGGCTTCCTTCACTAACAGTACCCTTTTAAATTTTCTTTGTGTTTTTTGGTGTTTTAATAAACTTGTTTCTTTTTATCACTGAATATCATTCGATTGCATGGGTCTAGCACATTTTGTTTATCCATTCACCTACAAAAAGACACTTAGGTTTTTGGGTGTATATAAGTTTTGAACTAAAATGGGGCACAGTTACTGGATTACATGGTAAGAGTATGCTTACCTTTGTAAGATTTTGCCAAATTGTCTTCTGATGTGTCTATGCATTTTTTCATTCATCCAAGAAATGAATGGGAGTCCCTGTTGCTCTTGCATCCTAACAAATTTGGTAATGTGAGGCTTTTGATTTTTGTCTTTAGCCACCCTAGTAGACATCCCATTGCTGTTTTAAATCACAGTTCCTTAACATGTTTGAGTGTCTTTTCATATGTTTAGTTGTCATTTCTTTGGGGGGAAGTATCTATTCAGATACTGCTTCTATTTAAAACTTTTTTTCTTATTGCTGAGTTTGGTTTTTGTTTTTAAGTTTATTTATTTTGAGAGAGAGAGAGGGAGCACGGGAGGGACAAAGAGAGGGGGACTGAGCTCATGAACTGCGAGATCATGACCTGAATTGAAATCAAGAGTTGGATGCTTAACCAACCGAGCCACCCAGGGCCCCTGTCTTACTGTTGAGTTTTAAGAATTCTTTGCAGATTTTAGATACAGGTCTTTGTTATGATATCTGTTTTTGCAGTTTTTTTTTTCTTAGTCTCTGGCATGTCTTTTCATTCTCTTGACTGTCTTCAGGGAGCAGAAGTTTTAAATCTTAAAGTCCTACTTACTTTTTTTTCCTTCATTGATTCTGCTTTGGTGCTTCATTTAAAAACTCCAAGGTAACAGATTTTTTAAAATAAACTTCATTTTATGGAGAAGTTTTAGGTTCACAACAATATTGAGCAGAAGACACAGAGATTTCCCATATACTCCCTGTCCCTACATATGCATAGATTATCGTCTCCCACCAGAGCGGTACATTTGTTACAGCTGCTGATGAACCTATAGTGACACATCATCATCACCCAGAGTCCATAGTTTACATTATGGTTCACTCTTGGTGTTGTATATTCTATGGGTTTGGGTGCACCTATAGTGATAAATGCCCATCGTTATGGTGCTATGCAGAGTGGTTTCACTGCCCTTAAAATCCTCCAGGCTCTGCCTATTCACCCCTCACTCCCCAGCCCCTAGCAACCACTGATCTTTTTATAGTCTCCATAGTTTTGTCTTTTAAAAAATGCCATGTAGTTAGAATCCTGTAATATGTAGCCTTTTCAAATTCAATTATTTCATTTAGTAAAATGCATTTAAGAGTCCACATGTGTTTTCATGACTTGATAGCATGTTTCTTTTTAGCACTGAATCATATTTTATATTCTGAATGTGATGAGGTTTTTTGGGGGTGATAGTGGGGTTCGTGGGGTCCAGAGCCGACGGCCAAGAAAGAATTCCTGAAGACGTTTTTGATGCAAAAAAGTGGCTTTTTTAAAGTACGGGGACGGGACCTGTGGGCAGGAAGAGCTACCCCTGACCATGAGGAGAGACTGGTTATATAGGACCCAGTTGGGGGAGGTAAAGTCCAGGGGAAGTTTCCAATGAGATTTTCATATGCTAAAGAAGACTCCCAGGATACTGGAGGCCTAGCTATCTTCAAGCTAAGGTTGTTTTTCCCTCTAGCAAAGCATTAGCATTAAGACAATAGGGAGTTCCTGGAGAAACTTTTTGCTCTGCCTGCCTCAAGTATTGTCAATGGGCTGCAGGTCATAAGGAAATTGAGTTCTATCTGCCATTTCCTTCTGCCTCCCCCCAGCCCCCCACATCAAACGTATTGCAATTTATTTATCCATTCACCTACTAAAGGACATTCTGGTTGCTTCCAAAGATGGAAATTATGAATAAAACTGCCATAAACATTCATGTGCAGATTTTTGTGTGGTCCCATGTTTTTCAACTCCTTTGGTTAAATGCCAAGTAGTATGATTGCTGAGTTGTATGGTAAGAGTATGCTTAGCCTCCTAAGAAACCATCAAACTGTCTTCTAAAGTGACTTTATACTTTTGTGTTCCTACTAGGAATGAATGGAAGTCCCTAATTCGCCACATTCTTGTCAGTATTTGGTGTTGTCAGTATTCTGGATTCTGACCATGCTAATAGGTATGTAGTGATATCTCATTGTTGTCTTAATTTGCATTTCCCCAAAAATATATGACGTGGAACATCTTTTTATATGCTAATTTGCTCTCTGTGTATCTTCCTTAGTGAAGTACTGTTAAGATTTTGGACCATTTTTTAATTGGATTGTTTGTTTACTTACTGTTGAATTTTAACAGCTCTTTGTATAATTTGAGTAATAGTCTTTTATCAGATATGTCTTTTGCAAATATTCTTCCAGTTTTGGCTTACGTTTTTATTCTTTTGAGTGACATAGAGGTTTCTCCTGTGTTTTCTTCTAGAAGTTTTATAGCATTTTGTTTTATGTTTAGATTGAAGATCCATTTTGAGTTAACTATGTGAAAGATTATTTTTTTGCATATGGATGACTAATTTTTCCAGTTCCATTTGTTAAAAAGATTATTTTTTCACCATTGAATGCTTTTGTTCCTTTGTCAGTAATCAGTTGACTGTATTTGTGTGGGAAGACTGTTATATTTTTAAACAATATCACTGGACTATAATTTCATCTCATAAACTTCTCTGGAGTTAAGTGTGCAATTCAATAAGTAAATAAATTTACAAATTTATAGATTTATGCAATAATCACTGTAATCCAGTTTTAGAACTTTTCTTTCACTCAGAAAAGATCTCCTAAGCCCATTTTCAGTTAATTCTCCCCCCTCACCCCTAAGTCTAGGAAACCACTCATCTAATCTACTTTCTCTGTGTATAAGGTTTGCCATTTCTTGTTGGTATGAACGTTTGCATACAAGTTTTTATGTAGCTGTATATTTCATTTCTTGGTATAAATTCCTAGGAGTAGAATTGCTCATTGATATGGTTTGGGTTATATTATTATTTTCAATTTTTTTATTATTGTCATTATAATAGGTATGAAATACTTTCTCAGGGTGGCTTTAATTTGAATTTCCCTGATTGACTAATGACTAAAGCATCTTTTCATATGTTTATTAGCCATTCCTATTCCTTCTTTAGTGAAACTCTATTCAAATTTCACTCACTTTTGACTGAGCTATTCATCTTCTTACAGATTTGTAAGAGTCTTTTATATATACTGGAAAAAAGTCCTTTATCAGGTATATGATTTGCAAATATTTTCTTCCTGTCTGTAACTTATCTTTTCATTTCCTAATAGTGAGTTTTGAAAGCATAAAAGTTTTTAATTGTGATGAAGATCAGTTTGTCATTTTTTTTTTCTTCTATGGGTTGTGTGTTTAGTGTCACATCTAAGAACTCTGCCCAACCCAAATTCACAAAAAAATTTCTTCTTGTTTTCTTCTAGAAATTTTATAATCTTAGTTTTCACATTTAGGTCTATTTTTCATTTTCAGTTAGTTTTTGTGTATTGTGGGAGTAGAGTATCTAAATTCCTCTTGTTGCATGAAGTTTTCCAGTTGTTCTAACACACTTTGTTGAAAAACCATCCTTTCCCCATTGAATTACACTTGCAAAAAATTCATTGATTTTATATGTAAAAGCTTATTTCTGGATTCTTAAACCTATTTCATTGGTTTTTATTTCTATATTTATATAAGAATTACACCTTCTTGGTTACTATACCTTTATAGAAATATTGAATTCAGATATGTAAGTTCTTTGGCTTTATTCTTATTTTTCAAAATTATGTTGCCTTTTGACCTCACCAGATTTATCTTCCTCAGAGCTCTCTGTCACTACTAATGACCCTACCATTCAGGCAATTTTCAGACCAAACTATTTCTTTTTTTTTCGGCAATACTTCATGATTAATTCATCAAAAATCTTGAGAGCTCTACATGACAGATTATAAAGGCCAAGAGTGGAAAGAATGGATACTGGGAGATTAATTAAAAAGCAAATGCAGTAGTTCCTGAAGAAGAGGATATGGTTCTCACAGGATGGTAGGAGTAAGATGGAGAGAAGGGAGTAGATTTGAAATTTATTTTGGCAGTTAGAACCACCATGATTTGTAATACACTGAATATGGACAAATGGGACAGCCAGAGACTTTTACTGAGATAGGAAAACTAAATAAAGGGTGGGTTTGGGAGAAAGTTCGGGAGATGGACAATATTTAAATATTACACACTTTAAATATTAAATCTTTTGTGTGAACCCTTCAGAATCAAATTCTGTAACTCAAAGCAATGGTCATTTTCATAGACTCCCCTTTTTCAGTCTCTTAGCAGTAGATGACACAGCTCATCAGATTTTCCCCTTCTCTATGAGATTTCTTCATTTGGTTTAAACTTTTGGGTTTTTTCCTATCCCATTAGTATCTTCTCCATTTCTTTTGATGGATCTTTCTCCTCTTCATCTAAATAATATAAATAATGGACTACTCAAGTTTTTGGGTTTTTTTTCCCCTTACACTTTGATTTTCTCTGTCTTTACTTATCCTCTAGCTGATAGCATCCAGTCTTATAGATTTTAATTCTACTACTAATGTGATAACTGCCCAACTGATGCCTCCAGTCTTAACTTTCACCTGACCTACAGAATTGTGCCTTCAACCCTGCTTATATGTCTGACAGGCAGCTTACATATAATATCAAAGTCTGAACTCACAATTCCCTCACCAGTTTCTCCCCATCTGAATTCACTTCCTCACTGCTTCCCCTCAGTAAGTGGCACCACCATTAATCAAGCCAAAGACATGAGGGACATCTTTTTTTCTCTCTTTCTGTCATGTCTAATGGCTAATCCAGTGGAATCTTATGGACATGATTTTCAAAACATCAATTATATGCCAGCACTTATCATCATATCTACCATTACTACCCTAGTCCAAACCACTGTTATTTCTACCCTACTTTTACTTCTCCCACTCTTATTTCTTTGAAATATATTTACTGTAGAACAATCACAGTGATATGTAAAAACTTACATCAGACATACTGCTTCCTGGCCTAAGACCATTCATTGGCTCCTCCCCACTTAGAGTTAAAACCAAAATCTTTACATGGCTCACAAGGCACTGCATCATGTGGACCTTATTTCATCTCTGGTCAAGTTTTACTACATCACCACCCTTCTTCTTTTGCTCTGGCCACTCAAACCCTCTCAAGCATAGCCTGCTCCCGGTTCACAGCTGTGTAATGACCTTCAAGTGTGCCTGGCCATAGAAGATAGTTATTGATAACTAAATAGTGATGCTGTTATTAAACACAACCATAACCAACATTAACTTATTTTTCACACCAGAGTATTAGAAGCCATAAACTAGGGGAAAATGAGGGAAAGAAGAGGTGAAGCTAGAGAAAGATACAGTACCAGCAATAATATTTAATAAGAAGTAGTAATATCTAATAAGTAGTAACATCTAATACAGAAATTATGTAAGGAATAAACACCATAACTGAAAAACCAAAGCCTTGATAATAAGTAATGCCCCTCTACCTCATAGCAGGCACGAGTGCTCCTGTGCAGAATCATTGACAGGCACAAGGCTCTCTGAATCATTAGGAGGAAGTTGAAAGACATTGAATCACATCAAGAAAGCAAGAAGGCAGCTTAAAATGATTTAGGAGAAAAAAACCACATTTTATAAATTCATTTAATTCCAATAATTTCACTACTTAAAAAATTGACTTTGCTTATTTGGAGAATTCAGTTTAGTGAAATAATTAATTTCCTAGTGATGCTGAGTGTCGCCCTGCCCAGGTCTCCTTAAGATAGGTAATTGGGGAACTTTTTATCAGTTTCACATAAAGAGATTCAAACTAAATAATAATTTTGTAGTTAGCATAAAATCAATATTTTGCTTTCTAAATAGAGTATTGCTGTTATTTTACTCTATAAAGATTTTCTTCAAAAAAGTAAAATAAACCAACTTTACCTTTTGTTAAAATAGTTTATGCTCCTTGTGGAAATGTAGAAAGAATAGAAAAAAAATCACCTGTGTTCCTCCAGCAAAAGACAAAACACCATTAAACTATATGTGTGTCATGTCAGTATTTTTTTTACATAATTATTTTCTTCCAAAACTCCTCAGATTACTTGTTTTTCTTATTGATAGAAATTAAAATTATTATCTTTTGTTTATCTGAACCCATGCAACATCTCAATAATGTACTTAAAAAAATCCTCTCAATATCCCACAGGATATTGTTAATACCTTTGTTTATCTAAGTTGTATCTCCTTTGTTGATCTAACAATGTCTGTAGTGTGCTTTATTAGAAATATTTTAACAAAAAAATTCTCTTTATTAAAAAAATAAAACTAATAGCACATAACATTTGAATTACAGCATTAAAATATTTGTAATGGAAAAACTTAAACAAGTATGAAATAGAAGTACCTACTATTCATAACAGTCACATCTCTAAAACAAACAAAAAAACCCCATGTAATTCCAATTTAAAATGTATTAAAGCTATATGTTAAGATCCAAATGAAATGCGTATACATTGTTTTAAAGTATTATAATTTAATAGCTATGTATACTGCCAAAACTGTAGAAAGGATTCAGTAATTCATGACAAAAGTGAAATACTACATGGCTATTCAAATTAAATATTTTATTTGTTTTCTGAAAGGCATTCTAATTCTGCAAATAAAATTAAATCGATGTAACCTATTTACATATACAGAAATGCTTTGCCAAGCTTTTACTTCCCAGAAATCTTAACTTTTTTACATTTTTATATCACTCTCTCCTTGATATACATTTGTTTTCTAAGCTTATTTGAGTAAGTTCAAATGGGTAAACTATAGTAATAATCAGAACCGTAGAGGATAATTATTTACTTAATCTCTCTTTTTTTTAAGTTCATTTATTTTTGAGAGAGAGAGAGAGAGAGAGAGAGTGAGTGAACAGGGGATGGACAGAGAGAGAGAGGGTGAGAGAGAGAATCCCAAGCAGGCTCTGCACTGTCAGCACAGAGCCCAGTGCAGGGCTTGAACTCACAAATCATGAGATCATGACCTGAGTTAAAATCAAGAGTCCAACACTTAACTGACTGAACCACCAACGTGACCCTACTTACTTGATCTCTTAAGTAATTTTATGTGTAAAAAGCATCTTCAAGGTCATCTAGGCTCATCAATTTTTTTTTAGAACTTCTTTCTATGAGGTCCCTGATAGATGGTCATCCAGCTGGGAGTTTTCTAGTGACTGAGAACTCACAAGTCATTCACTCCATAATTATATTCATTCTTCCATTATTGATTCAGTTAACCAGTATTCACTGCATATCTACCATTTGCCTGTCAATACACTTGACACTGAATACATAAAGATGAGTAAACCTGAAGAAACATGAACACTATTAGAATGTTTTGTTTTGATTAAGCTTATAAATCTCTTTTTGCCGCTTCTCTCTTCCTGATTGTAAAGATGGTAGCTGTGAAGAATAATCCTAATATTTCTTTGTTACTTTTGAAATGTTTCTGTTAAAAAAAGACAGGAAAAGAAGTAAACATAAAATAAATTTGTGTTCTTAGAGTTCTACAAATATTGACGTAGTCATGGCTCCCTTTACTTTCTTTCTAAAAATCATGCACACAAGCACAATGCACACGCCTTACATTTCTGGGTTAAAATCATCTTTAATTTCTTTATGTGACAGAGTTCCCCAAAGAGTTACTATATTTAAAATTACCTTTTGTCTAAAAATGTCTCTAATATGCTTTTAAATTTGGTACCCAAAATTAAAAAGGTAACCATTGCCTTTTAAATATGGTAACCAGAACTAAACAAAGATTTCCAGCATAGACTAAGAAAACAGGTGCCTCTGTATACTTATGTTTTCAACACTAGTAGCAGAATTTAAGTTGCAGTCATTTTGGAAGAGAGGGAAGGCCAGCCAGTCACACTACTGACTTATATTGAGATTGTTTTCTGCATATAAAGTACTATGTTTTGTTCCTAGGGACTATTGATAAACGAGAATTTTTTTTTCTTTTTACTCCTTGGCAAGATTTTTATCATTTCTATATTTCATTTCATTGTTTTAATCTCATCATTTTAGCCCTTTGCACTTCTGGAATAACGGTTTTGTTACTGGATGTGTATACAGTTCGTTATGCTTCCTTGATTTCAATGATGTATAAATTTGATACTCTCTATAAGTTACTGATTTATAGAAATGTGAACTCAGTTAGGACCACGGGAAAAATCTCAGAAGAAAAAAAATAATGAACCAATAATTAACCCTGAACTTGATAATGAACTTCGACTTGATAATGAACCAACAATCATTTTGTCTCACAAGCCACAAGAAGACCTCGGTGTCCACATTTTTCAGTCTTTATATTAAAATCTTCAAGTCTTGATAACCTGAAGCAGGTAATATTTCCAGCATTTTCTTTATGGATAAGTCCAGTTACCCCGTTTAAAAAGGAAACTGTTGTTTGATAAAATTTCTCAGGCAACCCTTGCTAGATCATTACTATTATTATTATTATTATTATTATTATTATTATTTTACTTTTTTGTGTCAAGTATTAATGGACATCATCTTTGATAATCTGTTCTGGAATGTCATCAAGGATATATCTATATTCTATTTACTTCTTTAACATTTATTTACAATAAATATAATTTTATATGGAATGATTTCTATAAGAAATTACATACTTAGATTTTTTTGTAACTGGAAGAAGATAGGATTAGATCATCTAATCCATCTCATTTTAAAAATGAATAAATTGAGGCATAGAGAAATACATTTATGTCAGTGTAAATCTAATTATGCATTTCATTTAGTGAGGTCCTTCACCATTTGCCAAGGACAATCCTAATTTACTCAAAGAAGTTAACTTGCAAGTTGAAGATACCCTCGGAATTTCCAGATATGACTTTCCATCATTATGAAGTTGAGCATATTTCATAACTACAGTCAAGGGAGTTTATGAATGGCCTGACTCCATCTATTCCACATAACTTACATTAATAAGAATTAGCATTAGATGAGAAAGGGATAAATTGGATACAACCATTACATTAAGTATAATATACCAAACTGTTGCCCTTCTGTCTATTACTGAAGGACAGACCAAGAAAAGACTGAGATTTCTGTGAGGTGAGCTGAAGGGCAGACTCAAAGTTACTGATGCTTCTGGGATATAAACTTGTCATAGAAAATGTAACGTTTTGTCTGAAAATAATTTGAATTTTGCAGAACCTGTTTTCTGAGGTTTCAAATCGGCATTAACTATATCATATTTTTAGCAATCAAAGTTAAAACACTGTGGCGATTTCTTTCTGCCTTTCTTAAATTTATTACATTATTATTACAAAAGTATTTTTTTGAGAAAGAGAGAGCCATGTGGGGTAGGAGCAGAAAGAGAGGGAGGGAGAGAATCTCAAGCAGGCTCTCGCTGTCAGCACAGGGTGGGACACAGGGCTTGATCCCAGGAACTGTGAGATCATGACCTGAGCCGAAATCAAGAATCGGATGCTTAACCGACTGAGCCACCCAGGGGCCCCAATGTGATTCATTTTTTAAAATGAAGATAAAACACGAGTAAATAAGACAAAAAGACACAGTCCTTAAAATGTGAATTCTCTTGTGTCTGTCTCTAAGTGTACTTCTTTCTGCAAGCACCAAGCTTTGTGTTTGTCGGGCCAGGTCGGAGGGCGGAGGTCTTTCTCTCATCTTGAATCAATCCGCACAGCTATTCCTGGTCCCTTGGAAACTGTGTGAGCTTCCACTTCGCTTTGGTTCTACAAAACTGGTTTGAAAAATGGGTTTAGAGCTGTGAGTGAGTGGCATTCTGGTGGTCAGAAAGGTAGCCTCTTGGAAAGAGACTAGTACAGAACTTCAAGATTAATTTTTATATTCATAACTACAATAACAACAATTATTTAGTGGCTTCCTACATGCCAGGTCTCATTTTTATTATATTTAAAAAATTTCACAATCAAGCAGTGAATGCATTCTCACTGTAAATTATTCAGTCATTACACATAAAATAAAATTCAACCCCCATTTGTATGCCGGTCCCCCACAATTAACCACTATCTTCATGTATATAGTTTACACATGTTCTACCAATATGCTTTATATATTATGTATCTGTATATATAAATTCTTTATCATATTACTTTGTATTGTGGACTTTATGTGGAATTAGTTTTTATGTATTGTTCTTCAATTTATTTTTAAGTTTAACAGTATGACTTTGAAAATTCTTTGGCAGTGTATATAGATATACCTTGTTCCTTTACTAAACAGTTGTACTGAACCATGAGCCATCATTTATGGCATTTAGAGGTTCCTTCACTTCTCCAGTTATAAGCAATCTCTTTACAAATTATTGTCTAGGGCAGACCCTAAGAAATAGAATTGTTGGGTCAGAGTATATACTTTTTCTTTATGGTCTTAAATACAATTTTATGGTTTTCTTTATATAAGACTCACATTTTTCTCATTAGATTTATTCCTAATTTAGTATGTGTGTTACTAGTGTGATTGGGCATTTTTGCTTATATTTTCAAATTAGCTATTGCTATTGTTATTGATTTTTGTCTGTTTTTATTTTGTGTGGTGAGCTGGCTGAAGTCACTTAGTTTGTCAGTCAATTTTCTTGACTTTTGTAGGTATATCTTTTTCTTTGTTTCCAATGATTCTTTCATTTATGTATTTATTTTGTATTTTATTTGGAAGGACTTCTAATATAGTGTCAGATAGTGGCACTGATGATAGAGAGTATTCATAGCTTGTTTCTGGAATATTTATTAAGAATACATCTAATGTTTCTTGAGAAGTATGATATAGATTAAATTACTGTATCTACTGTATCTTTGTGAAGAAGTTGCCTCCTACTTTTTGTTTGCTAAATTTGTTTGCTGGTTTATTTGTTTGTATTTAAGAAAAAGTGGATTTTTCATCCTACTCTTATTGAGATATAATTGGCATACAGCACTGCATTATTTTAGGGTGTATAACATGATTTGATATATATGTATATCGAAAAATAGTTACCACGATGATGTTAGTTAACATCACCTCACATAGTTACCATATTTTTTCTTGCCATGAATACTTTTAAGATCTACTCTCTTAGAAAATTTCAAACATACACCAGTATTGTTAACTGTAATTACCATGTAATTTACATTAATGTAATGTAATGTAATGTAATGTAATGTTACATTACATCCCCAGAACTTACTTATCTTATAAATGAAAGTTTGTATGTTTTGACCACCTTCACACATTTCCTTGACCCCTACCCCTTATCTCTGGCAATCACCAATCTGTTCTTTGTATCTGTTTGGTTTTTGTGGGGTTTTAGAAGATTTTTACGTATAAGTGAGATCATACATCATTTGTCTTTCTCTGTCTGACTAATTTCATTTAGCATAATGCTCTCAAGTCAATCTATGTTGCCACAAATGGCAAGGCTTCCTTCTTTTCATTGCTGAGTAATATTTCATCACACGTGCGCACGCGCGCACACACACACACACACACACACACACACAGAACTGGGGGTACAGATACCTTTTTGAGATAGTGATTTTGTTTTCTTTGGATATATGAGAAGTGGAATATCTGGATCATATGGTAGTTATATTTTTAATATATGTTTTTGAAGAAGCTCTATACTGTTTTCTATGGTGGCTTCACCAACTTATAATACTATCAATAGTGCAGAAAAATTGAAGAGGATGGATTTCGTCAAATAATGCTCTAGAATTCATATTTCTAAGACTCATAATGACTATGCCAGGCCAGAGTGTGAAGTGAGGTTCAAAGAGATTAGGTAGAAGGGTAGAACCAGCATCATGAATACTAGAGAAAAGGTGGAAGCTCTTAGGAATCAAAGGAGACCAAATAAAGGAAACTCAATTTTTCTCTTCTTTCTGACCTCTCTGATGGCTCTGTGAAAAGTTGCAGATGCCACTGTAAGGGGACTGGCATCTTACAACCCAACTCCATGCCATCTGAGTCAAAGCCTCCATGATTATATCCTAGCCCAGAGTTACAGAACCATGTAGGTGTGAGTAGAAAAAAAATATTCATCAGTGTGAATTGCTCTTTGCAATCAGACACATCCCGAGTCTGATAATTCTTGTCCTTGCTGTTTGCTGAAACTAAATGGATGAACTCTTGTAAATCACATCAGCCAAATTTCCTTCCAGGCCAATTTGGCAGCTGTCATATAGATATAATTGCAGGGCTCATTTGAGTAGAAATATATTATTAACTAAGATTTTAAATGTTTTGTAAATATCACTGATTTTGATAATACAGTTCTTATTTAGGATTTCTCTAACTAAATATTTATGCTCTTTGGCTATTGTTGTGTAGTATCTTTCTAACCACTTTGTGTGTGTGTGTGGCTACCATTATCTATTCTCTTGGCAATTTTTACACTTTTTTGTGAGAATCATGTTCTTAATGTTTGCAATTTTTCAATATTTTAATGTTTCCATAAAAGTGCCTCTTGTTTAGATGAAAAACATATCTTCACCTTTAGAAAGATGCAAAGCTATGTTTAATAATCAAAACCAAAACTATCCTTAAGAAAGCAGAATTTCTAATAACTAAAAGAGTTTCCTTATTCTGTTTTAGTGTTCTTTCACAATGAATTTTTACTTTAGTTTGGTAAGAACCTGTTCAGTGTCTTACCTCAACTTTCTCTGAAAAGAAGCCAATAATCCTAAGATTGATACAATGTATCAGAAGCACTTTGCAGGAAAGATGAAAAATCCCTTTTCTTTTTCCATCTTTGGTCTATCATGCCTATAAGTACTACATATTTTACAAAAGAAAGGAAATCAGGTTTTGGGTTTTTTTTTTTTCCCCCGAAGAAGAGGGTCTTTCTAAAATTCCATTGTCTTTCACTAAACATTAAGTGCTAATGCCCTGGAGAATAGGGCAGTGGCATTTCTACAGATATGTATGAGGTCTTACCCCTTACAATACCCTACCCTTCTTGTGGGCAGAAATGCAACTGGAGAGGCTGGTGTGACACATGAGCATCCAATCACCAGAAAATGCCATTGGGATGAGTTGGCAAAATTGTAAACTATGTCACAAAGGAGAAATTGTAGGTGGTAAATGTAGGGGGGAATATTTTATGGCAATTAAAAAGGTTCAATTTTAAAAGATAGGCATCATATCTATTAGTATTGCATTTAAACTAATATCTAATTCTAGTAAAACAGATATGCTTATATGTCACTGATAGTAATAAAAGCTGTGCAGTCTCCTTAGGAAGTAATTTGGTAATACATATCAAGAGCAAAAATAATGCACAGCCCCTGGCCCATAAACCTTCTTATTGGTATTTATTTTAAGTAAATAATTGAAAAGTATGAAAATTCTATTATGTAAAATTATATTTAGTTCACTATCATTGATCATAATTATAAAAATAAATTATAAAAAACCCAGAGTGATCACAAACAGGATCTGATTAAGTAAGTTATGGCACCTACATGAAATCCTCAGCATTCTTATTTGTGCGAATTTACCCAAAGACGACATAATAAAATAATATATAATTTAATTGCAAAATATATATTTTTTTATTTTGGTCTAACTGCTATGTTGGAGAAACAAGGCTCATGGGATATAATCAGATATCAACCTATTCAAACCGTTCTTTGAGACCAATCCTTGTCATCTTGGATGGCAATTAGCTCGGGTCCCTTGATTCTCCCAGTCATTCTTAGATAATGAAAAGTCCTACTGACTTCACAAAAACAAAAATAATTTAAAAAATATGTTTTAGAAATTTCTAACATTTTCTTTTAGAAATTAGTTTACTCTAGTACAGTAATTACAACTCCATATTTATTTAAAAGTATTATTTCTGTTCTCCCCAGTCTCAATCCTGGGATGGAAGGTAGGGAGCATGCCAGATTTCTTCTTTCTTTTCCTCTTTTTCACGTTTAGTTTTCCTCTCTTGTCCTTCACACACAACCTTTCACTTTTAATTGACTGATTATGAGAAAACATGGATACCTCTTGGTCTTAGCAGGCATTTAAACTCTCTTAGCAGGCATTCATCTCTCAGTGAATGTTTATAAGGCTTCTTGGAAGACCCTCTTCCTTCTAAGGTCTGAAGCATTTTTAATGACTGATTGCAGATGATTTTCCTACCCGTCGAAGCATCTGACAGCCTTTTTCTTTCTGACAGCCTCTAGAGGGTATTTAAGATAATTCTCACATATCCTTTGCCCAGCAATGCAGTAACCACTCCTTGCCAGCCAGTCTCTTGTAGTTTAGATGGTTCATGTCTGAAATAGACTAGGCCACTGGATCCCAGGCTCCAGAGACCTCATAGCAAGCTCTTTTGTCCCTTTTCATGGCATGGGGTGAGAAGAAAACACCCTCACCCTCATCCATGGGGTGTAAGAAGATATCATAGCTTGTGACAGCTCCTTTTATTTCCAAAAATCCATTTCTCGTCCCCTAAACTTCAAGCCCTTAGGACTCTTTGCTTACATGTCCTTTGTGATTTCTTGAACCTCATTGTGGAATATGATATCGTATTCCACGGTGGAATATGATACCTTCCTCACTGGAGGAAGACCTCAGTGAAATTAAATCTAAAATACTCTCATTTTAAAACTCTGCACCAATTACATTGTTCATTATAATTATAAAGCAGAGGAATTCTAAATATTCAATAAAAAGGAGATGTTAAGTAAATGATTACTTAAATTGAATACAGTGCAGCCTTAAAAAAACAGTAATTTATCACTTTGAGACATATTTAGAATAAAACACTAACAAATGACACAAAATCGCATGCGCTGTATGAGTAAAATTATGTGAAGTATGTGTGTTAAAATTGAGACTCTTATTTACAAAAGAATTGTTTAAAGTTAATAAGTTTTTTAAAAAATAATTTATTGTGAAAGACTATTACATCTCAAAACCTCTATGCTTATTAGAGAAATGGTATTTGTTGGAGTTTGGATGCTGAGCATATGGGTATTTATTTTTTTAATATTTTCGGATTTTGTATGATCTTTGAAAGTGGCATTGCAATATTTGAAGGAGGACTCTAGCAGAAAAGGATCACCAAGAAAATATTTCAGTGCTATAAGATTATGCTTTATCATTCTAAAGTCATTTATTCTTTAGTGGCTGGTTTTATATTTTATACACTTTTATAGTCTCCAAACTTGCACAATTATGACACAAAGAAGGGACTCAATAAACACGTATTAAAAATTAATAAAGTAATTAATAATTAATTAGATATTTATACTGGATCTTGTCAAATTTTTATTTTTATTATCTTTTCTATGGTCTTTTTTCAGGCTGTGTAATACACAGAATATCTAATCAAGTTTTGATGTTAAAATTCTATATATATATTACATATATATCATATATATATATAAATGCTATATATGTATATTCCATATGTATATATAGTCCTATGAGACATATATACATATACATATACATATACATATACATATACATATACATATATATAGTCCTTAAGGTATCAGACAGATGTAGGATAATTATTAGCTAAAAATTTATGGTAATTTTGTTGTTTATCTAACTTAGCACCTAATCTTCTCTCTACTTAGTATAGTTGTTGGCTAATGTCCAAAGAAACTACTTATCCTATTCTTACCTCATGAACCGATAGTGAATTTGCATTTGGAAATATAAATTTTCCTCTCATTTCACTAAAAAAGTGAAGTGCAAAATGAAGCACCTGTTATGAAGCTTATGTGAAAAGTCAACTTGAATAGTTTAAATAAGATGTCACCTTTATGATTTTGAGTATATTAAAGTTCTTCTCTACTTTGCTTCATGATCAAGTATCTGACATTTTTATGCCATATGTTGCTTTTTAGTAACCAGCTTAGAATATGACATTAGAGGGAAAAGCATTACTTGTGGGATGCAGCTTAGAACAGTGGGGACATCAAAGGTTTTGTGTGCATTATTTTATTTGATCTTCACATCCTGATGGGTGTGCCTTTAGTGTTTTCATTTTAAAGACGAGGAAACCAAGGGTTAAGGAAGTAACTTGCTCATGTTCACATGTTAAATGAAAAAGTCGTATTTTTAAAAACAAAATTTTTTTTAACGTTTGCTTATTTTTGAGAGACAGAGCGAGACAGACCATGAGTGGGGGAGGGGCAGAGAGAGAGGGAGACACAGAACCCGAAGCAGACTCCAGGTTCCAGGCTGTCAGCACAGAGATTATGACCTGAGCCGAAGTCGGATGCTCACCCAGGGGCCCCGAAAAAGTCAGATTTAAAACCAGATCTCTCTGACTCCAAATGTCTAGGGGTCGGTAGAGCTGATTTGATTCCCATTTAGTGTAAGATTTGCTGTAGGAATAGGCAAAGCCATTTACTCCATGCGTGTTAGATTCCTCATCCATAAAATAAAAAGTGACCTGTCTAGGTGATCCCTCAAGTTCTCTACCACTTTATTAATTTTGAGTCTCAGAATTTGGAAAATAATGTCTTTGCTTTCAGAACCTTTGAACACCAGGAGTCACGTGCAACTCATCAACTTTCCAAATGGTCCCTTACACTATAGTATATAATGTTAGGGAAGCACCACCATGCTTAGGAAGAAATGCTTCCTAAAGTGTTAGTGAGTTCATAGTACTTGTAGTAAGGCTCAATATCAGGGCCCAAGAGCAAGTCTCTATTTAGGAACACAGAAATATTGGCTCTTAGCTCTAAGACATGTCTTTAAAGTACATGGAGATGAATGAAGCAGATTGATCAAAGTGCTATCCTTAAAACTCCTTGTAATATGATTGTTGCAAACTGTTCTTGTGGGAACATTCAGGGCCAGGTTTCTGTCATCTATACTTTATAACATCCATGGTTTGAGAATTCTTCGTTATTCTCACTTTTATATACATTACAAGCAGCTACAGTGGGAGAAATATAAGCCTACTACAGTTTGGAGGAAGACCTTTCAAGGACTTTATTTATTTTTTTTTTTGATGCGAAGGCATTTCTGCATTAGGTACAGGATTAACAGTATAATTAGAGTAAATCAAAATGTTCTTGCATTGGTTTCATTTTTAGGAAATGTTAATTGCATGTTGCTTTATGCTGTGTCTGTATGATGGACTTCCTTAATTAGATTATGAGTTTTGGTTTGAAGGTCCAACCTCAGGGTAATTAAAACACTGGGTAATTAACCATATTTCCTAAAACATACACTCTGAAAATATTTTTGTAGTCCTATCTCTGTGTTTTATATCTTTTAATGAACATATAATTTTTGTTTGTCTTCTTTCTTATGAAAGAACAGTGTGGAAGATTGTCATTGATGGGCCGCTGTTATACTAAGATGTGGGCTTGACTTTGGCTGATCATAGTCCTGGTATTATTGGCAGAGTTGCATCCATCAGAGAGAGACACTGGCGGTGGTCATTTAAAAATCCTGCCTCTGTCTGCCAGACTGAGTTTTGGCAACAAGAGCCCCTACTTGTGCCAAGAAATAAAGTGTCATTTAATTGTTGGCATATTTCTAGTACATTCCTGAGAACTTGTAGATGTTACAGAGTAATACCCTAGGCTTTTAGTTAAATATCAATTTTTGTAAACTGCAACAAAGCCTTATTTGGAGAAAGAAGACAAAGTGGGAGGGAAAAAGAGGATACACATGAAGCAAGAGACTGTAAGGTAAAAACAACAACCACAAAACCCAAAAAACAAAACCAGAAATACTTAGTTTCTAAGAAAAAAACAACAAAGGAAGGGAGTAAGTAAGATGACAGCCACTTTTGAAATCAAATGAGGTGGGGAATCTTTGGCAATGCAGTCTATGAAAGAGCAGTTGATAGATGTGGATTTTGTTTGGGAGGAAAAATGATTCATCGAGATGATCAATGGATTACAGAGAATGGGGCTTTCGTATTCATTTGTCACAGCCTCCTCCTAGATGGGATGATGGTGCATTGGAGCGTACCAGTCCCTACTTTGCGACTTACTCTTATTCAGGACAAGTTAGCTAACTTCACACAGTGAGGTGAATGGAGATAATAATAAATGCTTTATAGTAGGCAGAATTAAGTAATTTAAGGTAATATATGTAAAGCCCTCTGACCATGCTAGAAGGTCAATGCTTTCTCCTTAGAACTTGTTTCTTCTTTTACAAGCAACACTTTCAATGTGACATGGATACTTTCTACTTCTTCCAGGCATTAGTTTCCTACTGGCTTTACTTTGACTCCACCATGATAGTGACGGCCTTTCTAGAACATCAAGCAGCCCTGGCCCCTCCACATTCTTTTATTTTGCAAGGACCATAAAATACTTCAGCTACCTTTCCCCCTTCGTGACTTCCATGCTGCTGTCACTTGCTTTATTTCCTCTCTCTATATTTTAAAAATCCACATGACATTATTATGGTTTTATATAGTTGATGTTTATTTAAATTTTCTACATACTTACCAGTCTTGTGTTGTTTTTGATTCCTTTTTGTGACTATGGCTTTCCAACTGGGATCATTTTCCTTCTACTAGGAATACTGTCTTTAGTGGAAAGCTGTCTCAATTCTGTTTACCTGAAAATATCTTTATTTTACCTTCATTCCCATTAAAGGATTTTTGCTGGATATGGATTTCTCAGTTTTAGAAATTTGAGAATATGATTCATTATTTTCCAGCTCCTGTTGTTTCTGTGGAGAAATTCATTTTCATTTTATGCAGCATTTATATGGGATCTGTCTTTTATCTCTGACTGTCTGTAAGGTTCCCTGTATTTGATATTCTACAGTTTCAGTAAAATGTGGATTTCTTAGGTTGTTTGTAATTTCTTGTGATTCTAGTATCTATGAGTTGATGTCTTTCAACAATTCTGGAAAATTCTCAGCATTCACTCCTCACATATTGCCTTTTCTTCCCTCTATCCTCTTAAACTATAATTCTTTTTCCCTTCATTCCTTTGATAATATTTATGAAACAAGAATTTATATTCAATGGCTCCGCTTCTTTACCAAATATCACTATTTATTGCTCTAGATCTTAAATTTTCCTATCATACCAAAACTGATTTCTTCAAATTTTTTTGCTTATTCATGTTCACTAAATCTAAAAGCTTTTCTTTGCTTCTCATTATCCTCAGTTTCTCTGTAGAATTCAGCAATATTTATCATCTTCTTTCCTCTTAAAATTTCTCCTCTTCCTAACTTTAAGAGAAAATCAATTTCTTATCACATTTTTATCTTTTCCATTTCCCGCTTTATCTTCTTCACTTGAAATCTGCAAGATATTGATGGGTCTAAGAGTTTTTCCTCAAACTCCTTCTTTTTTCTCTTTCTCATCTCTCCCCCAGAGACCCCAGTGCATGCCTACCCCCTCCACATGGTCAAATAGCCGGATGGTAGGCACGGATTATGTGCTTATGTCCCCAGTGCTCCACTGGTTGTTAGATACTTTGAATACCACCACCACCATTATTATTGTTGTTGTTGTTATTATTATTATTATTATTATTATTATTATCATTATCATTATCTTGTTTCTTCTTTTAAAAGCAACACTTTCAAGGTTGCATTGACACTTTCTACTTATTATTATCTCCAATTTCCACCTCTCTAGCAAGTTCCAATACTATATTTTCGATTAGCTTGGGGACATTTTCATTTGATTTATTTCAAACACCTTAAACTCAACATGCTCTACAGCTAAAATCATTATCTTCCCCCACCCCACCCCCACACTCACGGAGATTCTCCAAATTTTCTTACTGATGTCCTCATATCTCTTAATAGTAGCACTTAATTGTTCTGTCTCTCAAGCATGAAATATCAGAAACACTTTACATTTTACGCTTTAGTTTATCCTAAATCATATCGTCAATTTCTAGTTTTTCTTCTTTGTATATTTCTCTGATTCCTTTCCCCCTTCTTCCTGTTACCATTGACATAACTGAATCCCAACACATCGCACCACTTGGACTTGCTTGTCCTCACTCTCATCTGTCCAGTGTGGCAGAGCCTCGTTAATGTGAAAACACCTTCCTTCCTTCCTTCCTTCCTTCCTTCCTTCCTTCCTTCCTTCCTTTCTTGCTTTCTTTTTTCTTTCTTTCTTTCTTGCTTTCTTTCTTTCTTTCTTTCTTTCTTTCTTTCTTTCAAATTTAAATCCAAGTTACTTTAGTATATAGTGTAATAATGATTTCAGGAATAGAATTTAGTGATTCATCACTTACACGTAACACCCAGTGCTCATCCAAACAAGTGTCTTCCTCAATGCCCATCACCCGTTTAGCCATCCCCCCCACCCACCTCCCCTCCAGCAACCCTCTGTTCTCTGTATTTAAAAGTCTCTTATGGTTTGTATCCCTCTCTGTGAAAACACCACTTTCAAAATGTTTTTTCATATTCACAAAAGGTACTATGGCTCGGAGCAATACTTGCATCAAAGGCCAGTAATTTCCAATTGGCAAGAGAAAATAACTTTATAAATTACAATAAAATGAGTTCTACAAGAATAAAGAAAAGTACAAAGTACAGCACCACTTTTTAAGCTATATGTTTTAACAGATATAAAATAACCCCATTAAATTGGTACACAGTTTTTACACTCCCACTCCCTGTTGCTCATCACAGATGGTAGCAGTTTGAAGACTAGCACCATCCGCTGACGGCGCGTTGAGTGAACCCCTCTTCAGTGCCCATGTCACTAATCTCTGCTGTGCCTATAGAGCAGAATCAATAGGCCAGTTCTAAAATACGCAGATGTCCATGCCCCTGAGAACTAATGATAGAATCTCTGGGAGGGTTGCCAGGGCATAGGCGTTTCAAAACACCTGTAAAATTGATTCTGATACTCAGCCAGGGCTGAGAACTATTGGCTTATGGAGAAAAGTGCGCACTTTCAATTCTCTGTAATCTGGCTCCAGCCTATCTTTTAAATCTCATTAAAATCACTTCTTTCGTATATCCCATATTTCAGTCAATCAGGACCTTTGGCTTTCCCAATTTGATCTGCTCTTTCCCACCTCTGCTGTCAAGTCCCAGTCTGGAATATTCTTCCCACCCCTCCACTATCAACATTCAATCCATCCTTCAAATGGCCGTGTACTGAAAAATATCCCTCATTTACAAAACCATTGCTAATTAATTACAAAAATTAAATTTTCCCTCATCTAAATGTCTGTACTACTCTGGTATTTATGATATTTATCATAGTTTATTTGGATTCTAGTTGTGGAGGCATTGTAGTGTAGAGAGAAAAGAAAAAGAATTTATAGTCAGTAGAACCACTTCTGAGTCAAGACTTTACCTCTTCCTAACTGTGTGACCTGCGATAAGCTCAATAAATTCTCCAAATATGCATATTGAGAATAAAATTTGTAACCTTCATCACAAGATAGGTGTTATAAGTGAACAGTGAACAAGATAATGTATGTTAAAGCAATATCAGTACAAGGTATTATTACCTACTCTACTACATTAGGAGCATGTTTGGGGGATAAGAGTAAGTAATATAAATCTTTATATTTCTACACCCCCAGTAGGATATTTGACACAGCAAGAATTCAGTACATATTTTCACCTAAATGAATAAATGCAATAGCAGATCCCTTACATAGTAAAATTCCTAGTGTGAGTCCCAGTAGGCCATCTTGCCCAAAACTATTTTCAGTAGCTTGTTTGGTACTGATTCCTGAAATTCCAGCATTAGGGTTGTTTCTTTTGGATAAGTACTGATTATGCTAACAAAGATAATTTAAGTCATTCTAATGTATGCCTTTATACACATTTAATCTGTTTATCAGATTATTTTCTCCTCTGACAAAAGGTGTTTAGCATCTCATGAAAACACGGAGAAGTTACTGAAAAGATGGGAAAGGGGTTTTGAGGATATGAAAAATTAATCTAATCCCCTTCACTTTTTTTCCTGGAAGGAACCTGAGTTCATCAAATGACGATAGGTAATCTTGATTGATAATTTGCTATGTTATAGACTAAAATGCTTAGCACTTTACATGAATTATCTTTAATCCTTACTATTTGGTGATATTGAGTCTATTTAATCTCATTTTACTTTTGAGAAAATGCAAACTCAGAGAGTTGGTTAAGGTTATATAACATAACCATTCAGTTATTCAACTAGTAAGTAATGGAGGAATGATTTGAGCCCAGATTTGACACTAGAACCCAAGCTTGGTCATTACAACCCTTCAGTAATTACCCAATAACTATCTGGGGCTAAGGATAGGTGTAAAAGTGTACAAGACCCATAGCCCCTGACTTCAAAGATTTGACATTCCTGTGGAAGAAAAGTCAAATAACAATTACTGTAGGAAATCACACAGAGACTGATGGTAACATGCAGGGATACCTGACTGTACAAGCCAGCTGGGAAAGATGAAAGAGGGTATGTTTCCTGGAGGAGGCCACATAAAAAAACCACCAAGGAGTCTCTTCAGAATGAGCAGATGATGGGCAGAAAATTGAAGTAACATCTAGAATGGTGAACTATTCCATACAGAGAGTGATTTCTCCAAGCGCTTGGAAGTAAAAGACATTATCAACCATTTAGGGAAACTTATTTAGGGATTATGCCTGGAGGATATAGTTAGAGACTGTAGTAGTGGAAGACAAAATAGGAGACATGAGTAAGGACCAAGGAATGTTCAAAACCAAAAGTTATTGTATGGACTATTCATCCTGTGGTTTAGGGAAAAAAAGAAGAAAGGTGCTGGTATTATTTGATTGTAAATGAGTATTTTTGGACATAGACAATATGTATTTAGTTTGCATTTGAAAGATAGTGTGATACAGAACTTAACTCATTCTTCTTTTATATGCCTTAATTTCTTTGGTTACTTTCAATAAGTTCCATATAGTAAGACACATGCTAGCTTTCACCAACAATAAATACTTGAAGCCAAGAATAGTTCCATGATTTGACTTCCTGACATAACCATGAAACTTGCTCTATAGGTCTAATTTCTAGACCAAAGTTATTGCACTGCATATTAAAATCAAGAGGATTCTAGGAATATTATAACTTAAATGCATTCTGATTATAATTATTTCCTAACGCCAACCAACTGATTGAAAACCTCTCCTGGGCCCAGCAGCCATGCGTTCTGCAGGTATACAGTGTCTGGTATCTTCCCCCAAACAAATCCATGCATCTATAAATGCACAGAAAAAAAAAAGATCTCAGGAACAAAAAGAGAAGGAAGGAAAGGGAAGGAAAGGAAGAAGGAAGGAAGGAAGGAAGGAAGGAAGGAAGGAAGGAAGGAAGGAATTATGAGGTACCCTGGAAGACTGGAGGCCATATCAAATTGGTGTGGGTTAGCAAAGTGGGTATTAGAATCCCGTGATGGAAGATGGCTGGAAGTTTCATCAAGAGAACAGAAGAATGGGTTGTAAGAGAAAAACTTCCTTTTATTTTCTCATATAGTGGCAGAAATTAGCAACAGCCCAGATTCTTATATATGTATCCTGAAGTTCCATCAAGGCAGATCAGAAGTTCTACTGGGGTGGAGAAGTTTTTAAAAAAATTATAGACTTTACAGTGTCCCTGAGCCATTGACTCATCTCCCCTCCTGCTTACTGCCCTCAGGCCTGGCAGACTAGATCTATGGAGACTACCCTCTCCTGGTGGAGCTTCATCTGAAGGTTTAAAGCATAAACCTGATCTGAAGGACTGTCTGGTTAACAGTCACTGATGTTAGTGATTCGGTGGTACCTGGGCTTTCTGATCTCGCTCTTATTTAACACTAGCACAGAATATGGCCTGGCCTTAGTTCTCTATATATTACATGCATTTATAAACACAAATAAAAGAAATACAAAGAAATAGACACCATATACTCCACAAATGAGAATTATTAGAGCAGGTAAACCAAGATTTTTTTTTTAAATGATTGTATAGTTAAGACAATAGACTATTAACAATATGGAAAAAGAACAATAAACCATTAAATAGGATGTAGGGGGAATATTAGGAAAGAAAATATAATAGTGGCTATAAAGAACACAATACATGGGATTGATGAGTATAGCGGGATAAATAATTTGACGAGTATAGCGGGAAAGCAAATAAGTGAGCCTAAAGATCAGATTAGAAACTCTCTGAAGGAAAACAACAGGTAAGAGTTAAAAAAATAAAAGCTAAAAGATATAGAGAATAAATGGAATTTTGAATAAGTCCCAGAAGGAGAGAAAAATGCAAAAATAATACATGTGAAGAATTAATAGATATTTTTTAAAATTAAAGAAAGTTGGAAGACTTTAAATTGATAGGGCTGATTAGGGGCCAAATGGAGAATAAAGAGCCACATCTAGATATTATAATGAGAATGAAGAATTCAAAAGCAAAGGAGAATGAAGCATGGAGCATGACTCTTGATCTCAGGGTCGTGAGTTCAAGCCCCACATTGGGCATAGGAATTACTTTAAAAAATAATATCTTAAAAAAAAGATTATCTGCAAAGAAACAAAAATCAAATAGCCATAGACTTCTCGATAGCAAACTGAAAATAATAAGACAAAATAATATTATTTTTAAAGTATTCAAGATAAAGAACCATGAATCTTAAAACATCATCACTAGAGAGGTTGATGTTTAAAGATTAAAGCTTAAAAAATATTTTCACGCATAAAGGTCCTCAGAACTTTTACCATAAAATGGCCCTCATTTAAAATACCTTTTGAAGAACAAAACTATAGATGCTAAAAAGAAATGGAAAGTAAGTATTAACCAAATATCTTGGTTAAGCTTATTTTTATGTTAGGTAAATAAGAGTAAGGATGGAAAAAAAGGAAAAGTGTATTGACAACAATCTAAAACTAAAATTCTAATAATACAATACAATAATTGTATTATTGTATTCTAATATTGTATTCTAATAATATTCTAATAATTCTAATAATACAATACAATAATTTAATAACACCATAGGAAGAGGCAAGACAAAAAATATTAGAAATAATCCAGTTTTTATTGTGTTAGGAGGAAAATATCAACATTCACAAATTGATAGTATAAGTCCTAAGGTAAAGACAACAGTGAAAATAATAAAAATAGAATATGTAATAAACCAGAAGGAGAAAATTTTTTTCGATTGAAAGGAGGAATTATGGGAGGAAGGTATAAAAAGTGAAGAATGAATGAAAAATACAAAATGGCAGAAAGAAGTGTTAATTTAACAATAATTACAATTTACATTTAAATTGGAAATGTGGATTAAGATAGCAGAAATAAGATCTAATTTCAAAATAATATACCCCTTAAAACACAGAGTAAACTTACTAATTAAGAGACCAAGACTCCATAATTGGGTGAAGAATTATGTTGTATGAAAAAGACAAACAAAACAAAAATACTCAGAAAGAATGAAAATGGAAGGATGGAAAATATACACCAGGCAAATAGAAATCAAAGAAAGCTTGGCATTTTCTTAGACAGTTCACACAATGCTGACAGACTGGAGTCAACACTGCAATACAACTAGATCAAAAGGCAGCCACTGTAGAGACAAGGAAGAACTTAGCAACAACCAATGGAGGCACAAGTGAGTCCAGATAAGGACCCAGGAGCATAGGCAGAGGCTGGACTGCACTTGATGAGATGCACTTGATGAGAGAGCCACTGGACTGGAGAAGGCACCAGGTGGATTTGATGCAACAGTTCTGAGAAGTGAACTTTGAGAGCCATTTGTGGAGTAACTGTTATAAGGAATGTGGAGGCTCTGAGCTGATTTGCTACAGAATATCTAATACCTCTTGTAACTGGGCAGTAAGAAGTTAAAAATATGTGACTATTGGGGGCACCTGGGTGGCTCAGTCAGTTAAGCGTCTGACTTCAGCTCAGGTCATGATCTCGTGGTTTGTGAGTTTGAGCCCCATGTCAGGCTCTGTGCTGACAGCTCAGAGCCAGGATCCTGCTATGGATTCTGTGTCTCCCTCTCTCTCTCTGCCCCTTCACTGCTCACACTCTGTCTCTTTCTGTCTCCCAAAAATGAATAAATGGTAAATAAAAAATGAATATGTAACTATTGACCCTTGAACAGCATTGGTTTGAATTACGGGTCCATTTATATATGGATTTTCCACCCATAAATACAGTACAGTACTGTAAATGTATTTTTTCCTCCTTATAGTTTCTTAACATTTTCTTCTCATTTTCTGACTTTATAAGCTTTGTAAGAATACACAGAATATACAATTAATCGACTTTATCAGTAAGGCTTCCAGTCAATAGTAGGTTATTAGTAGTTAAGTTTTTAGAGAGTCACAAGTTATATGCAGATTTTTGACTGTGTAGAAGTGGGGGTGGGGGGTCGGCACCGCTAACCCCTGTGTTGTTCTAGGGCAGCTATAGTCCTGAATGAGAAAGAAAGAAAAAGGTGAATGTGAAAAAATATAGAGTAGCAAGTAAGCAAAAGAAGAAAAGGCGAGAGGGAAGAAGGAAAGAGGGTGAAAGGAAATAAAGAAAAGATAGGTTATAATAAAAAATTAAATATGGCAAGAATAAAAGGCAAAAACTCAGTTTTTTTAAACTGATACAATTATGTGCTTTGCTTTGCCTATAAAAGAGCATTATGTCTGCTTTAGATGAAAACAGATTTGTCTTGCATATAGTCTTAAATATTTGTATGTTTGCATTTTTATTATTTTGTTTGTAAGTTTTTCTGAGATTATGAGATTCTGTTATAAGTAGAAGAAAACAAAAAGCAGACTTTTTTTTAGAGGAACAAATCTGCCCACGCTTGGCTTCCTTCCCTGGGGTCAGCCGTGGGACAGAAATGCAGACTTTGACTTCACATAACCTTTCTCCTACCTGTTCTGAAAGTTCCAAAGTAGCTGTTTTGTGTGGCTGGACCTTGCTCTCACCAGAAATGATACTGGCCTCATTTTGCAATACCATCTGTAACTGACAGCCCAGAGGAGAGAAAATTCATAAAATTTTTATTTTCTGGTATAGAACAGAGGAAAACAGATGTAAAGATTGACCCTATCAGTTTCCTTCCAAGAAGGGGATTTACAGGTCATAGATTATCCTTCCTCATTATAAGAAATTTCCACTGAATTTTGAAAGGTTAGTAAAGGAAGTCTGCCCACACAGAGATAGAGATATCATCGCCTATCATTTTTGTTATTACTTTAGTATTAATTTTTAATACACCTTTCATTTGGTGTGTGGAAGAGATGCAAATATCTATCCCATGTTGTCTTTTTGCATCCAACATCAAGGTAAAAATAAAAGACCCTACCTTGATCTGCCTAGTTTTCATCATTGCCTCTATTAATTGAATATTTCTCTTTTAAGAGTCCATGGATGTTTTCAAGGTAGGAACTTTGGAGTCATTATTTTTATTACTGAGAATTATTAATACTTATTTTTCTATTTAATATTGCATAAGAGAATTCTGTTGCTCTTTCAGAGTAAAAACCTGAAAGTAGATTTAATTTCTAATGGTTTTAATTTTCTCATGGGGAGATGCTTCAGAAGGCTATCTCATGCATGGAGGTAGATATTGAATGTGATATTTAATAAAGACAAATGGGCACAGGAAAGTAAGTTTGTCAGTAATGCTTTGTTGGGCTCTGCCCTTTTAAAATGAGTTAATGACTTTTGCTTCATGACCCATTTCTAATGGTAGCTTGGTCTTTTCTAAGAGGACGCCACTGTCATAGTTCAGAGGTATTAGGCAGTCATGCCTTTGTGGCAAATTAAAAGCACATGGGTAAGACTTAAATGTTACACACCTTTAGAATAAAAGGCCACCAACTAGTTTAATAAAGAAAGTATTTGAAGACAATGATTTGTAAAGTTATGCTTGGTAAGAAAATGTCTTGATCGTCACATTCTGTTTTAAAACATATTTATAAGAACTAGACAAAGCATTTTGAAGTGCACAGCTTTTCTAATTTAATACTATCTTATTGCATATTATATGTTAATGCAGATGGTATTTTATTTATATAAAAGCAGTACTTTGTCTCTTCACTCTGAAAGCAACCATTTTGCTTTATCCGATTTTACTTCATTTGAGTCCTATGTGATCTAGGCTGAAAGTCAAGTCAAGTTAATAAAATCATTTATTTCATTCTAGAGTTACTTTTTGGATCTGGTAGAAAAAGCACAAATGTAAGAATCAAAATCCTGTTACCTAGTTCTATCACTGAACTGGACTCGAGTTATTTAATATTTAATCAAGGACTTTGTCTTCAGAAAAAAAATTAATTCCGTATCACTTACAAGATAACCATTTCAGTTAAGGATATTCATGTAGTGTTTTCTTTAATCTACTGCTACACTGTGGGTTGTAATGGAGAAGTATGGAATTTTGAGTAGGTGAAATAGTCAAGCTCATCACATGTAAACAAGCCATGGTAATAACTGAGCAAACATGATTGCTCCTCAAAGAGCGTCTATAGCAAGAGAATGTTTTGCATATGTGCATGTTAGTCAGGGATGACTATGCAGGAAGTGTTTTTGGGTGCTGGAAAATATAACTTACTTCTTATGTCTTCCATTCTTTCTTAGTGGCTGGTCATTCATAATAATCCAAGGTTGTGTTGAGTTCCTAAAAAACTGTTTCAGACATAATGCCATCTGCAGAGATACGACTGACATACATTCCAGCGATATCTGAAACACAGCCTAGACACAGGGACTGGATCCATTATGTCTTAGTCATTTCCTGTGAGTAGCTCTAGTCTGCCATTTAGTATGTCATCTTAGCATGTGCCTCTTTTAGGTGGACCTACTCTTTCTTTTCCTGGCTATCCACTATGTCTGGAAGATGTCTAGTTCTATATCAAGAGGTGTATGTGTTTGGGGCAACAATGTCTGAGCAAACGACTCTACAGGGGTGCATTAAATCCTGACCCCGTTACTCATTTCTATGTTCAGCCTTGTATGTAGCTAGTTTATTTTGGAGGCAACATAAAGAAGACAATAGCAGGAGGAAAGAACTGGAGATAGAGCAATTCTGAGACCATTACAAAACCCTAGGTGAGAAATTAAGTGTACTTAATTAAGACATGAGGAGGAAAGAGGAGATGAACCCAATCAGCATTTATGGGAAAGACTCCCCCAGTTTGGTGAACAACTAGATGTGAAGGGGCAATATTTGTTTATCCACAACTGTAGTTCATCCAACATGGGTATGGGAGCTCTGTCGTCACCAGGAACCTCAACTCTTACTGCCTGAGACACATAGCCTCCATGCTATAGTATGAATGAACTCCACCTCTCCCATTGCATGTGTGTTCCTGCCAGCAGGAAAGACAGAGAATACTCCATTTTAGAATAGAGGTTCTGGCAGTTGTAGACGTGACTGCTATTGACTTCAAGAGGAAAGAAACAGATACAGTCTGTATTCTGAGTAGACACATGGCCATCTGAAATTTGAGGTTTTATTAATGAAGAAGTAGAGAACAGATATTGAAAACAACTCCCAGTTGTAAAAACTCCCAGGCTGGATTCTCTCTACCCCCCAGCCGCCCAGAAGTAGAAAAATGAAATGAAACTTGGATGTTTTCTTGGTTTTGTCAGCCCAATAGATAGCAGATAAGTTGATGTAAGCATGGTTACAGGATGTAGATGCAGATACACACACATTTACACATATTATACACAGGCATGTACATGTAGAGGTGTGTGTGTTTGGGTCAACAATGTCTGAGCAAACGACTCTACAGCCTACCCCCCCATGTTGACTGAAATCACACTTGCATAGGAAACCAAAAAGGGAACAAAACTTTTAAGTTGAATTACAAGTAGTCCACGAGAAAGATAAATTCTCAAACCAAATGATGTTTAAATTCTCTTTAAGATTTCACGTTATTTCCTTTAAGTTAGAGTAGAAATGGATTTGGGATTTGGGAGACCGAGAGCAGAGCTGTGGATCATTCTATACACATGAAGAGCTCATAAAACGTATGATTAGGAGTAATATTATCCCAATCATAAATTATTACTGAAGATATGCTTCTTGATATAGCTTAAAAATTGTTTACTATATGGCTTTTTATCATTTCCCTGTTTCTATACTGTTCTATCATGTGAAAATGCAGTGATTTAATTTTCAGATCCATAATTAGTATACCAAAGACTCTGCAAATAAAACAATAATATGTTAATTTTCTCTTTGCAAAAATCAATTTCCTGCATATCAAAACACTGGAATAAACCAGGACCTTTTCTCTATTGTTGTATCCTGTTGTATATCCTAACTGTTACGGTTTTAGAATTTTATGACTTAGTTTTTTTGGTATTTCTTTTGTTTTGTTTTGTTTCCAAACACAGTTATTGCTTTGGGCCATTTCTTGTATGAAGAATCAGAAAGTGTGAAAAAGAAAACAGAATGGATCTCTAACATTAGAACCCAGCACATTTGGGGAAGTAGCTAAGACACATAAGCCTTAGATGTTTCAAGGTAGTTGTGTTTGGGAAAAATAGGCAAACTTTAAATCTTAGGTGGCAGAGATAATAACCAGACAGATCTCTTACAACAGTTTTTTCCAGAGAGATAAGAATGTTAATGAGGTCAGAGAGCAGCTCAGTGACGGCATAATAAGTCATGCACATACTGCCTTGAAAGAAAGATGAAAAGAAGTTTAAGGAAGGAAATAAGATTTTAACCCTTGGGATTGAAAGGCCTTCACCATTACTCACATTAGGGTTACTCATTTTAGACTACATAGGACAGAGAGCATTTGATTCTGTAGCTTATTTTCCATCACTACTGATATTAAATTACTGCATTTCAAACTTCAGAAATTGCAAATAAATATATGCTCTGGGTCACTTTGGTACAAAAGGTCCCAGGAAATTTATGACACGGTTTGGGGAGAAAAGGAGAAGACATGCTTCAGCTCAGAGCACCGAGGTTCACACAGCTCTGTGGTAGAATCACTTTGTCAGCATAGACATGCTCCTTCATTGCCATCAAAAATGGTCTTAGGTTTTTACATGTGTTGTTTTTAAATCATTGTAAGAACAGAAAGTTACGGTATTTGGAATTCACTAAGTAGTCAGTGAGACTGTGCCAGTATTTTACATTTGTCATTTCCAAAGGCTGTTTGGGGAGTCCTTTCAGGATATGCCCAATATTTTTTTTAATTTTTTTAATGTTCATTTATTTCTGAGACAGAGAGAGACAGAGCATGAGTGGGGAGGGGCAGAGAGAGAGAGGGAGACACAGAATCTGAAGCATGCTCCAGGCTTTGAGCTGTCAGCACAGAGCCTAATGCGGGGCTTGAACTTGCAAACCGTGAGATCATTACCTGAGCCGAAGTTGGTTGCTCATCTGACTGAGCCACCCAGGCGCCCCAGGATATGCCCAATTTTTATCTGATAATTTTGGTCAGTAGTAATGTATGCTTCAAGTATCTAGCTCTCTTACCAATTTTCCAGAAAAAGTTTTGTATTCAGGTTTGTATGAGTTCATGTATATGAAAGAATTTTATAAACTAGGTGCTATCTGAAAATGAGTTACTGTGATTTTAGAGTAGATACTATAGGAAGCCAGCCTTGTCGAGTAACAGGGGAGAAGCTAGACCCCTCCCTGTCCTCCTTTATACAGGTAAAAGTGTAGCACTAGACATTCAGACAATCTGGACTTCCCTTTCTTCAAATTAAAAGGTGGTTTAATTAGTGATCTTTAAGATTCTTTTCATCTTAAATATTTAGATGTTAGAATAGGTAAATCCAGTGGAAGGTCAAGTAGCACTGAGGTGGAATGCTTAAAAAATATTTAGCCAGTTCAACCATAAAAAGAAATTAAGTACTGACACATGCTACAACATGGAGCACCTCAAATACATTATGCTAAGTGAAAGAGGGCAGAGACAAAACACTGTAAGATTGTACAATTCCATTATGTGAAATGTTCAGAATAGACAAATCCATAGAGACAGAAAGTGGATGAGGGATTGCCCAGGGCTGGGGACATTACAGAGTCCTGGCTAAAGGATGTAGGGTTTCTCTTTGGGGTAATGAAACTATTCTAAAATTGATTGTGGTGATGGATGAACCACTTTGTGTAACCATTAAAGGCCAGCCATGGAATTGTGCATTCAAATGGCTGAATTGGACAGCATGTTAATTATATCTCAATAAAACGTTTAAAAAACGAGATAGCTTTAGTGGTGCCAAGGATAACGTTGGAAGTATCTCAATGATTCTCTTAAAAAAATTTTTTTTAATGTTTATTTATTTTTGAGAGAGACAGAGACAGAGTGTGGTGGGGGGGAGCAGAGAGAGAGGGAGACACAGAATCTGAAACAGGCTCCAGGCTCTGAGCTGTCAGCACAGAGCCCGACGCAGGGCTCAAACTCACGGACCTTGAGATCATGACCTGAGCTGAAGTCAGACGCACAACCAACTAAAACACCCAAGAGCCCCTCAATGGTTCTCTTTTACTGTGATGCCAGTCTCTGGTTAAAAATTACTTGATTGTCCTCACCAGTGAAAATGATCATTAGTGTGGGAAATACAAGATAGGGATAAATTAATCTCAGGGGCTTTCTTACTGACTCCTATCAACCTTTTGCAGTGCCTTTACATGCTTTATTGTTTTCACTCGCTCTCATTTGACAGTGGAGTCTTTATTTCCAGGGCCTCTTACTTTTCAACACATACTTCTGTCTGTAGCTGGTCCCACCTATCACAACCATGGAACTGGATTTTATCTGAGAAATAAACGCTGATCTGCAGAAAAGGTGATTCACAGCTAAGTAATAGTAACACGTATATTTGGCACAGCATATGCATCTTTGAATTTTGCTCTTACAGTTCTGTGATTAGAAGAGATCTTCTTGTCCCCAATTTACAGAAGGAACCAAGGACCAGAGAAGTTAAATGTTTTGTGTAAAGTCAGACAGCTATTAAGTTGCAAATCCTGGATCAGAATTTAATCCTATCCGGTATCAAAAGCCAAGTTCTTTCTTTCACATTGTGCTGACTCTTTTACCAAAATGAAAACAGCTCCCCTTCTGGAATGCTCTGGGCTTTTAAAATAGAGTTGTTAATATAAAACCTCCTAGCAATAGAAATAATCCAGAAAGCTTGGAGAGAAACTGAAACTTGAAAAATCTACCTAACAAAGATCCAGGGAAAATCTACCTAAGTGAAAATCTACCTAAGTATGAAGGATTTTTAGATTTACAAAAAGATTCAATACAGTAGCTTTACAAAACGAGTTCTCATATGCATTTACAATACAATTCAATTTACAGAAATCAGAGGCAGTTTTTATGTTGAAATATTAATCAAAGAACCTAATTTTAATTCCTGGTTCTTCCACTAACTACTTGAGTACCTTGTGAAGCCCACAGGAGCTTCAATTTCCTCAATAATAAAACATGTTGTCTTTTATTCACTCATTCATCCACTTATTCATTCATTTATTCATTCATTCATCAAATACATGCCCAGGTTTTCTACTAAGTGATATGAATTCCATAGTGAGGAAACCCACAGATCAAAACCCTTCTCTGAGGGTCAGCTGCTCATTTGCTATCAGCTGTTTCCAACATTCTCAAACTCTGCTGTTTGTGGTAGGGCTCAGTGTTTCCTTAGGCTCTCTTGCTCTCTGACTTCTGGGTAAGTTCAACGTATAGGAGGTACAGAGTAAGAGAGAAACAAAGTATTTCTCTCACAGTTTCTTTCTTTCTTTCTTTCTTTCTTTCTTTCTTTCTTTCTTTCTTTCTTTCTTTCTTTCTTTTTTTCTAATTTCTTTCTTTCTTTCTTTCTTTCTTTCTTTCTTTCTTTCTTTCTTTCTTTCTTTCGAGAGAAAGCATGAGCAGGGGAAGGACAGAGAGAGAGAGGGGGAGAGAGAGAGAATCCCAAGCAGGCTCCATGCTGTCAGTGCAGAGCCGGATGAGGGGCTCCATCTCATGATTATGAGATCATGACCTGAGCTGAAATCAAGAGCTGAACGGTCAACAGAATGAACCACCCAGGCACCCCAACAGTTACCCTTTTTTTAATGAGCCCTGCTCCTGCCTGGAAGCACCACCATGATTCCGCTTCTAGAAACACTGTTCCTTCCATTATCTCTACAGCAGTAGAAGTGATAACAGCTTCCTACCATTGCAAATATCTCAGTGCCTCATGATCCCATTTTTTTTTTGAAGAAAATGTATAGCCTGTCGTTCCAAGAAACTCTACAAACACCAAGCAAGATAAACACTAAGAAAAACACATCATTGTGTACTATAACCAAACCACTGAAAGCCAGTTAGAAATTCTTGAAACAGTGAGATCAAAAAAGAACAAAAAGGAGTCTTGCTGACTTTTGGTTAGAAACAATGAAAGTAAGACAACAAGACATCTTCAAAGTACTGAAAAACAGCAGGAGCAAAAGTCCCTCTCAACCTAGAATTCTATATCTAGCAAAAATATTCTTCAAAACTGAAAGTGAAATAAAGACATTTTCAGGAAAGAACTGAGAGAATCATCCACCAGCTGACCAGCTGTGTAAGAAATGTTAAAGGAAGTTCTTCAGGCTGAGGGAAAATTATACTAGATGAAAAATTAAATCTGTACAAATGCATGAAGAATGACCAGAAATGGTATATGTGTAGGCAAATATAAAATACTCTTTTGTTTGTAAAAGGTCTTTATAAAATGAGTTTAAAAATAGTAATAATAACAACATATTTAGGCTTTCTAAAACACACAGAAAGTAAAGTGAAAGGTATGAAAACATAGCCAAGTGATGAGGCCAGGGAGAAGAAAAATCTTCTTTTTCTTAAAAGAAAAAAAGGGTTATAGCTAACAAGCAACAAAAATTTAAAAACCTTTATGATTCTATAAGCATGATCTCAGCAACAAATCTATTCTGTTTTTTAAAAGACACCCACTTAAGTTTCATTCAATATTTGCTTAAGTCTTGATTCTGCTATAACTCAAATGTAAAATTGTAAAGAGTATACATGTTTCTAATTTCCATTTGGGAAGAAAAACTAAAAGAAATACATAGGTAAATTTGGAACAACTTCAGTCAGTATACTGCAGGTAATTTACTCCCGCCTCCTCAAGAATTCTGGTCACTTGACCATTTCAATTCTATTCATGGAGACACTTCTTCAATGACATTAAAACCTTGGGATTCACAGACATATTGTGTGATACTATGCTGTCAACACTAGATCCATTAGCTTTTTGAAGGTCTTTGATGTTTCCATGACTGTATAGGTATAATATTTAGGTGTTCTTGGTTGGATAGGTTTTATTTTATTCAAATAGAGTTTTGATTAATTTCAAGTTTCAGTATTAAGCACAATATAATTTTTACTATCTGGCACATTGTCACAGGTTTGGAAAGCTTCTATGTCTTTGAGAATTTAAGACCAGAAAAGTCAAATGGGTATTCTCAAAGTCTTGCTGGAGAAACAAATAAGAATACCAAAATTACAAATTGCTTGGCTAATATTAAAAAAGGAAAACAACAAGTTTTATAGAATTTCTATGTAATTCTTTTGTTGCTCTTATAAAGTTGAGGAATGCACAGTTATACATTAAGATTCCTTTATGAAATATAGTAGTAATTACATTAGTCTTAGTATGCTTTATTTTGAAATTTCACTAAGACTTTAATAAATACAGAGTACAATTTTAGATACAACACCTCAAAACTTTGACTGTATTTGATGCCATTCATCATATTTTCAAGAAGTTTGTGAATAGGAAAGGATTAACCTTGGTAACACAAAGACTTTCAAAATGAATTCTAGGCCAGTTATCATACCAAGACAACATTCATTCATAGTAGAACAAGCACTTATTAAAAATCTCATTTATGCTAAGTGCTGTAAGGGGCACCTTCATGCACTAAAGGCTCATATCTACATATGTATATTAGAATATGTATGGAAGTATATTTGAGAAAGAATGTTCAAGGTCAAAAAAAGATGGAATATGGTTGGGATGAGAGAAAGAGAGACTTGAGACAGAGTTGGAGAGAAAGAGAGAGAGAGATAACAAGGACAAAGTAATTACCAAAGTAATTGAAAAATACTTTTACTTTCTCTACACTTTCTGATTTAGGGTTTAGATAATTAAGCCAAAGGAATATGGATCAAGTCATTGTAACAAATTTAGTATACCCTTTTGATATCTCCTTTGAGGGTTAAATGCACATTGACATCTTAACAATTGCTGAGTGTGCTTGCCAACTTTGGCTCACAAATTTGGTTAAAGAGAGACAGACAGGAAGAAAGGAAAGGACACTGAAGGAGGCAGGGACAAAGGAGAGAAACATAATTTGTTCTTCTTTTATCCCACCATCAGATGAAGGACAAGTTTACATTGAGTTTTCTTAAGAGAAAAATAAATCACTGGATAGTCTTAAAGCTCCTCATAATATTCAGATGCTTGTGGTTGTTTTAAATCTGAAAGAAAAATCATGCACTCATACACACACATGGAATGTGATGAACATATTGCATGGAGATATGCATTTGATTCCAGATGTATTTTCTTAAAGGAGTTAATTCAGTGAGCAGAACAAATATATCATGTGCAAAACCATAATGACAGAAATCATATTGTTTCAGAAATGGAAGTTGGAGAGCTTCTTATATTTTTATTAATGTGAAACATTTTTTTCTATTCTGCATTTGATTGATCACTTCATTCTGTTGCATTTGTACTGTATCTTAAGATTGAGCATGACTCATGCATATATGCTAAAAGCATGAATTTTTCTAAGAGGCCCTAGAGATAGGAAAGACCATGATTTTGAGATTAGCTACTTCATATTGGTTGCATGTTGTCACACACACATACACAAAATGCTGTGCAATAAGCACTCAAACTCAATGGTTTCAAACAGCAATGATTTTTTTTCCCCCTTACCAGTTTGCAGGATTAATGGATCCAGATAAGACAAGAAAGGGAAGTTCTAGTTCAGCTCACATATATGCAGCAGGCCCAAGGTTAGCTAGCTTGTTTGGGTTGGAGTACCTGAGTAGGGATCTGTTCTATGAGTCTTTTATCCTCTTCCTGGGACCCATGGGCTGGCTGGCTGGCAGAAGCACAAAAGAGCAAGCAGAACTATGCAAGGCCTCTTGAAGCTCAGGCACAACGTGAGTTCCATTTCATTCTAGTGGCTAGAGCTGGTCTCGTTGCTGAACTGAGTCGTCTATTGTGTAAGAAATTGCAAAGTCACAGGGTAAGGATTGTGGGTAGAGAAGAGTGAATAATTGAAGTCATTAGTGAAATCTGTCTTGTCTATGCTACAATTGGAAAGACCTGTAAGACACATTTGAGAGTGCGTCAACCATGAATAGTCCATTGATATGAAGAGGATCTACTTCTCAAGCTTCTGTAACTAGATCCCAACATTCAAGGCCTTCCCCGGGCATATCTTTGCTTTTTGTCTATTACTTTCACACTGCCTTTGGAAATAGTGCTGTGCCCTGTAAGTGGAATGATCACATCATTGTATGGGACTGTAGTATATATGGTACTGAGGATGCTGTTTGTACAATGCATTTGCCACCGTATACAAATCCATGCATCAAACCACTGATCCAGTGGTTGTACTAGTCTCATTACTATCATATTTTATTAAGTCTTTTTTCTATCAGTTCTGTTGTAAATAGGAAGTATGAAAATACTTCCATCTAAAGAAAAGCTTATTTTTATGCTTATCCTTACCTATCGCTCTAAGCCTTCTAGGAAACAATATCAAGAAAAGAAATCAAGATTTTGGGATTACAAGGCAACAAAGAAATGTTTTTTTTTTCCTTAATAAGCTGGTGTAATTGTAAGAACAAAGATTTGCAAAGGAAGGGAAGTTCCCAAAAGAATTACACCTTCATTTATATTTTATTTCCCTTCCCATATTTATCTTGTAATACATAAGGTTTATAAGTTTTTGTTTGCCTGGGGGACCTGGATGGCTCCATTGGGTAAGCATCTGACTCTTGATTTCAGCTCAGGTCATGATCTCACAGTTCTGGGTTCAAGCCCCACATTGTGCTCTGTGCTGACTGTGTGGAACCTACTTGAGATTCTCTCTCCATCTCTCTGCCCCTCGTCCATGTGTGTGCGAGCGCACACACACATACACACTCTCTGTCTTAAAATAAATAAATAAACTTAAAAAAAAGTTCTCTCTGCCTATTTGATGTGCAGATAGGTTACTTTATATGTTTCCAGAGTAAATAACAGTTGTTAAAAATAGTCTAACTGCAAAACCATCAGTATATATTGTTCTCTTATTCACAAACTCTGTGCTCTAGCTGTGCCAATAAAATATTTCAAGATAAAGCATCTTATGAAATATATTCTCTTTTTTTACTGTATAATTTGCTTCATTTTTTTTCAGCAAACGCAATCTAAAACTGCAAATATCAACAAATAAAATAACTGTTTTGGTGCTGACTACTGCTTTCTATACTTTGAAATTAAAACTTCTCTACTATAATAGTTTTCGGTAGATTAAAATATTATCTTCTATGATAGCTAAACAGTTTTATATTTAATTAGCTTTCAAGCCCCATGGATGAGTGTTAAGGGTGTTTATCTTTTTTTTCTTTTTTCAATTATAAAAATGAGGCAGTGACAGGATCGATACATTTAGCAACGTTCTTTCAGTTAGATTTTTCTTTTTCTTTTTTTCATCATACATTTTAAAATTACTGAGTAACACACATTAGTGAAACACGAATTAAAATGCCTCATGAAAATGTCAAGAAGATGTTAGCATTAAAGGTATAGTTACATCTTTACAATTCACTCAAAAAGCATTCTTTTCTACTTAAGCTGCAGGGGGTAATCTCTAAATAATAACTAACATTTGAGCAATCTTTTACATTTTGCGAGGCGCCTTTAGCTCTATTTAGCTGCAATTCAGAGAAATGAATTGTTTTAAAGTCACCTAACAAATAAGATGCAGGGCCCACAACCGTATTTTCTGATTTTTAAAATTCTTAACTCTGAAAGCAGTCTGCAGTCTCCATAAGCTTGCAAATCTCTCTACTCCTCATCCCTTTCTTCTCAAATTTTTATAAACTCACTTTATGCCACATACATTGGCAAGACGTTCCTCAATTGTTATTCGGATGGTAACATTCAGTCTTCGTAACTAAATTGGAAATGTTATTACAAGTAGAGATCTCTGGCACGGATTCTTTCATCTCTCTCTCTCCTGTGCCCACAAGCCCTTAACCTCTCCTGGTTTATTAGATGCTTAGTAACGCTTGGTGACTGGATATAAAGAAATGTTTAGTCATTAGAGTAATTTATAGCATTTCCTAGTTCAGACTAATGTGAAGTTTCTTTGATTGAAGTACGTGTGTGCCTGTCTCTAAACCAAGGATTCTGTAGCAGTAAATGGCATTGAATTTCTGGAATATATGGAAAGACTCAGATTTAAGTAGGGTTTGCAGAATTTTGTTGATCCAAACTGTCTTTTCTGAGACTTAGATTAATTTTCTCACTTCCCATTCGGTAAAGTTCCTAAATCTTTTTTCTTAAAAAATAAATTTATGTTTTTCTGCTCTGAATTGTTGAAAGACTTCCAACAGGTCCTGAAAGCACAGTGTTTCATCTCCTAGAGTTTCAATGAACTTTTTTTTTTCTTAATAGCTCGGTGAAACTGGAGAATAATTACTTTTTCAGTTAATGTTAAATTGATGGCATTTTTAAACAAAAAGCTGGCAGCAAATATTATGTCGAGCTGTAGTGTACTGAAGAGTGGTTTGGCCACTTTGCAACTCACCTCGGAGACATCAGACTTCCTTTGGGGTGCCAAGTGCAACATTAAGAATAGGAATAACACAGTGAGATGAAGGGGTGCTGGCATTATTTTGCTCTAGGTGTAGAGTTGTGTATCTCCACACTCTGCTGTGTGAGACCGACTTTCCAATCCGTTTATAACCAGACAGTCCTTTTGCAAAGACCCCCGAAGATCCATTTTCTCACAATCTAACAAATAAGTAGGTATAAAAAAAGTTAACATTAATAAGCCACTGGAATGCTTTAACTCTTCTCTGGTTTGTTCAAAACTTGGGACAAATTCACACCTTTTCAAATGCCTTTTTGTCACACCTTTTCACATGCCTTAAGGACACAAGAAAGAAGTATTTTCCGAGGAGTAAACCAAGTACAGTGCATACTGCACTGGTACCTGGAATGAACTACTGTAGAGCCAGCCCATTCGTAACAGATATTTCGATCAAACAGTGTGCATCCAAAAATATACTTTGTTTTTTTATGAGCAGAACTCTGTGTTGACTACTGTGAGGGACATCTAGTAAGGATGAAACAGTTTGAATTATGACACTACATAAATAAATACATTTAATACATTGTAGAAAGCATTAAATTTAATAATAGATGTACAGATAAAATTATTTGTATTGGGAAGAGAAGAAGAGGTGATCTCCTCTTGGAAGGGGCTAAGAAGTAGTGAGAGAGGCAGCAGAGCCAAAAGTTCTGGGTTGGGATTGCATGTGAAGTGACCCAGGCTGTGGATTTCTACGAGACAGGTATACAGGAAGCAAGCAATTCGAAGTGAGAGAGATTAATTCTAAGCCATAAATGCAAGGTCAGGAATCAAGATGGGGGTCCCAGAGGTGGGAGTTCAGAACCTGGCGTGTCCGACTGAGAACTAAGAGGATTAGAATGAGAACAGTTTTGGAACAAGTAAGGGTGGATGCCAGAGAAAAAATCCACCCACACTGAGTGAGTTTTCTGGGACACCAGACTTGAGGAGCTTGGCTTGGGCTGGTTCCTTTATGGGGCAGGAGAATCCCAAGGAGGGGATGCTGTGTGAGTAGGGAAAGGTTATGCCCAGTTTTTTCTGGCACTGATGGCTGTCTTATGTGGGTGCATGTATGTGTGTTTGAAGAAGGACTGGATTGTTTGTGCTACAGGTTATGTGATTGCCACCATATTTGTGCATGGAATACAGCTTTCTTTGGTCTAGAAAATAGTTGACAAGTGAATATATCATTCAGAATCTAAAAATCACGTTAAGCCTAAATTATCCATATTGGTTAGGTTGAGGTAATCAACTGGATTATACTATTTTTAGTCCTAACTTTAACTGTGTAAATGCAATTATAGTGGACATAGCTCCTCTAAATATATAAAAGAGGCAATGAGGAAATTGGCATATGTTGTTCCTAGTTCTTTTATCTTTTTATTAAAGAGCTTTATTGTGGTATATTTTGTATATCATACACTTCACCCATTTCAGGTATACAATTTGATGATTTTTGGTCACTTTGACAAGTGGCATTAACATCACCCAATTCAGTTTTAGGACATTTCCTTATCACACCTAAGATCCTGCCTGTCTATTTACAGTTGAACCTTCTTCCCAGCCTCAGGACCCGGGCAATAGCTAATTCACTGTCTATTTTTACAAATTTGCCCTTTCTGGACATTTCATATAAATGGAATCTTAAGTCTGTCATCTCTTGTGTTTGGCTTCTTTCACATAGCGTGATGTACGTGTCCATAGCTCATTCTTTTTTAATGCCCAGAAATATCCCATCATATGCTATAGGGGATAGCATACCACAGTTTGCTTATCCATTCACCAACTGACAGAGTGTTTAGTTGTTTTCAGTTTTAGAAATTGTGAATAATGCTGCTATGAACATTTATGTGCAAGTCTTTGTGTGAATATATGTGTCATTTCTCTTGGATCGATTCCTAGGACTGGAGTTGCCATGTGATATGATAGTTTTATGTTTAACATTCTGAAAAAAAATGCCCAATTTTTTGTAATGTTTGTTTATTTTTGAGAGAGAGAGAGAGAGTGTGAGCAGGAGAGGGGCAGAGACAGAGAGAGGAAGACACAGAATCTGAAGCAGGCTCCAGGCTCTGAGTTGTCAGCACAGAGCCCAATGTGGGGCTCAAACTCACAAGCTGTGAGATCATGACCTGAGCCAAAGTCAAATGCTCAAATGACTGAGCCACCCAGTTTCCCCCAAATTGTTTTTTGAAGTGGCTGCCATGGTCCTGTTATCTTGATGTTGATGATGAAGACTATATCTGCTATTACTGCTTCTTATGTGATATTTGTTTTATCATGAGCCAGGATTGTGTCAAATTACATAGATTTAGATTCACAGATTATTTATAGATATATATTCATTCTTTGCTTTCAGTTCTCACAAAAATTCCATGTGGTAGGCACCAGTATTATATTTTCATATGTATCTTGGGTACTTTCACTGTGTTCATGTTTTCAATTGCTTCAATATTAGTAGCCCAGAGTTTAAAAAACAGACCTAATATGTCAAAGGAAAGAAGCTCATGTGTCTAAGAGAAAACAAGAAAGTATCAATATTTGTTGATATTAAGAGGCTGGATAATTTGTGAAGTTTAACATCACGTATGGATGAATTGAATGAGATGCATTTACCTATCGGGTGACCCATTTAAGCAAGAAATGTAGTCTGTTTTAGAAGATGAAGAATCATGACACAAAAACAGACACTCGGATCAATGGAACAGAATAGAGAACCCAGAAATGGACCCACAAACATATGGCCAACTCATCTTTGACAAAGCAGGAAAGAATATCCAATGTTATAAAGTATGTCTCTTCAGCAAGTGGTGCTGGGAAAACTGGACAGCGACATGCAGGAAAATGAACCTGGACCACTTTCTTACACCATACACAAAAATAAACTCAAAGTGGAGGAAAGACCTAAATGTAAGACAGGAAGACATCAAAATCCTTGAGGAGAAAGCAGGCAAAAACCTCTTTGATCTTGGCCGCAGCAACTTCTTATTCAATGTGTCTCCAGAGGCAAGAGAAACAAAAGCAAAAATGAACTACTGGGACCTCATCAAAATAAAAACTTCTGCACAGAGAAGGAAACAATCAGCAAAACTAAAAGGCAACTGACAGAATGGGAGAAGATATTTGCAAATGACATATCAGATAAAGGGTTAGTATCCAAAATCTATAAAGAACTTATCAAACTCAACATCCAAAAAAACAAATCATCCAGTGAAGAAATGGGCAAAAGACATGAATAGACACTTCTCCAAAGAAGACATCCAGGTGGCCAACCGACACATGAAAAAATGCTCCACATCACTCATCATCAGGGAAATACAAATCAAAACCACAATGAGATACCACCTCACACCTGTCAGAATGGCTAACATGAACAACTCAGGCAACAGATGTTGGCAAGGATGCGGAGAAAGAGGATCTCTTTTGTGTTGCTGGTGGGAGTGCAAGCTGGTGCAGCCATTCTGGAAAACAGTACAGATGTTCCTCAAAAAATTAAAATATAACTACCCTACGACCCAGCAATTGCACTACTAGGTATTTATCCAAGGGATACAGGTATGCTATTTCTAAGGGGCACATGCACCCCAATGTTTATAACAGCACTATCAACAATAGCCAAAGTATGGAAAGAGCCCAAATGTTCCATCAATGGATGAATGGATAAAGAAAATATGGTATATATACACAAGGGAGTATTACTTGGCAATCAAAAAGAATGAAATCTTGTCATTTGCAACTATGTGGATGGAACTAGAAGGTATTATGCTAAGTGAAATTAGTCAGAGAAAGACAAGTATCCTATGACTTAACTCATATGAGGACTTTAAGAGACAAAACAGATGCACATAAGGGAAGGGAACCAAAAATAATATAAAAATGGGGGGGCAAAACATAAGAAACTCTTAAATATGGAGAACAAATAGAGGGTTACTAGAGGGAGTGTGGGAGGAGGGATAGGCTAAATGGGTAAGGGGCATTAAGGAATCTATTCCTGAAATCATTGTTGCACTATATGCTAACTAATTTGGATCTATATTTTAAGAAAAAGATGAAGAATCAGACTGATACCCAAGAAATATTCCATGTCTGGGACTTTCCCAAACTTAGCCCATGCCAGCTCATAGATAAGTGGATGAATTCTTCCAGGGCAGATACTAGCTCTGTTGATTGTTTGTCTCTGTTGACTACATCATAATAGAAACACAGTGCATACTTCATTGATCAAATATGGCAAGAAATACACAATTTCCAGAAATATTCTCAGAGATATTAGTTATATCACGGTGAGTACATGCCAAATAGAAGCAACCATGAGGGTATCCAGATGACAGGATTGATAGGTTTTCAGTCCTGAAACTAAAACCATTTCAGCAAGGTGGCCTCACCTCTGTGCTCTAACTTTCCCAATTTGAATTTCCTCCCAAGGCCACACTAAGTCTTTGAGGGTACTTTAATTGTGTATAGTTACATTTACTTGGTCTCATAGAAAAAAAAAAGCTGTGTTAAAGATGGCCCAGTGACGTGGAACTTAGGGTATGCCAAACTTTTACTGAGAGGAAGGAAAAAAGGTGTCTCCCCCACTTTATATGTACTGTATTAACTGAAACAAAATGGTATCTAGATAAAAACATCAATTCTCATACCAGCTAAGATTTAGGCTTAGCTCCTAATAGCTCCTCCAATATTTATTTTTAATATTAAGGAACTTTAACTTAATAATTTTCTCTATTTCTTTCTCTAATTGACTTTGAATGAAGACAGACAAAGGCAGATAAGTAATTAAGACGAAGATGCTGATTGATTAATGCCATTAACATACTTTTTGATTAAAGCTAACATGAATCCAATGGTGGTAAGACAGTGTGTGACTGATATTTTTATACACTGCCTCAGCACTTACTTGGGAAACAACTTGGCAACGACCATCAAAAGCCTTAAAAACGTTGTGCCTGTGACTAGGTAATTCCTCTTCTTGAAATTTGCCCTATGAATGTAAAGATAAATGTGGGAAACATGGAAATACATGGGAAAAGCTATCTGCAGAAAAATATCAGTCACAGGCTCTTTCTGTTTTTAGGTCCTGGAAATAACTTATTTGGACAACAAATAGGGAATGATTAGGTATCTATCAAATGACCCATGTAGTGGCATATAAGATAGCCATTAATAGTGCTGGTGATTACAACTTTGTGGTACACAAGAAGATGCTCATGATAAAGTTTTACATGAAATTGATATAAAGTGTTACATGCATTTTTGATAAATATTTATCTATTTTTTAATAAAGGAAGATATTTTGGAAAAAATAATACCAAAATACTAATAGAATCAGGCTCCTATGTTAAGCACACTGTCTCTTTTTTTGTTTTTGTTTTTGTATGTGGTTATTCAAGATATCCAGGACAACAAAAAATGACAATGAAATTACTCATTACACTTTTAGTTAAAAATAGATTTTTGATTTTCTTTTTGTGTGAGGTAACATCTATTGACTGTTATTCATGGGCTGTATAAGAGGTTTCTATAAATCATATTTTTTAATTCTATTACTATTTCATAGTACAGATATTATTCTTAGCTTCCTTTTGTTGAATGGGAAACCATAGCTTATAGAATTAATCTTGTTAAGTGAGGTATAGCAAGGGGTGGGGGGAGTGCAGCATTGAATGAAATCCTAATCCTGGCCAGTTCCCTCCAGAGCATAACCTCTTAACCAATACATTGTGTACTTCAAAACTGGAACTGGGGATTGGGTGATAATCTTGAGACCTTACAGATTAAGTGCCTGAAAAGAAAGGAAGAACAGTCCTTCTAGATTTTGGTTTGGCATGAACAGAATTTTCATGTCTGAATTTTTCACTCGTAGTCGGGAGTTTGGTAGCATGAACTCTGATGCATGGATGGGATTGAGAGTCGGAACAAGCAAAAAAGGCTTTGGCATGTTTCTTCATGATAGGTTTTACTTTTCCTCCTGACTCAACTCTAAACCATCATCAGACTCCTACTTGATATCAGGGATCACTCAGTTAAGTCTCTTGGGGACAGGAACCACTGCTGGCCATATTTGGGATTCCTGGACAACATTGTCTTCTAAACAGGAGAGTTTTGGGGAACGTGCAGTCTGGACAGAAAGAAACAGGAGTGTTGCTGTGGCTCCCTCCCTGATCCGAGAGCCAGGGAGATCAATCTTTATATGAGATTTTCAAAGTGGTTGGGTGGTATTTCCTTTCCCTTTCCTTGAGATTATCTGACTCACCCTGTCTGATCAACTGAGACAATCCTCTGAGAACAACTCTGAATGAGAATTACAGTAATAGCCTTTGTCTGACAGCGAAGAGATTTCCCTGAGCCAATATTTTTGGCCTGGAGATGAGCCCAAAGCAGTTTTACACTAGACCAGTTGAATTTGTCTCGAAAAAATATTTGTTTGCCCTGACTGTTTGGAATTTGAATGGGGAGTGGGAAGATCCAGCTGGTGGCTGTGAAGTGTGACAGTGTTTATTCCAATGAGATGGCTAAAGAGGGAGTATCTATTCAAGGGAAGAACCTCCTTTCCATGTGAAATGTCCATGCATCCAATCTCTGTATGACTCTTCCACTCTCTCCGCCACCCCACCGCCTTTAGAATGAATTTGACACTCTTGTTTTGGCTGAAACAAAAACAAAAACAAACGAAAAGAGAAAGCCACTATAACATCTCCCACTCTCTTCCTATCACACAGCACAGTAGCCAGGAGTGCCTTATGGAATTACAGGAAGGAAACAGTGCAGTTTCCGTGCTGTTTGGAACAGTTTATAATAGAGCCCAAAGGCACATAATTTAGAAAAATGAAGAACTGAGTAGCTTTGGGTGGAATAATGTCCAGAACTGATACCATCAGATCACAGACTGTGTGGTGAATAAAACCACTGGCTTCCTTTTAGCCATGTGCCTTACTCAGCCCCCTCCTTAAATTGTGAGAATTTGACCCAGGAAAGGAGATTTGGCCTTAATCTCCAAATTCATATATCCGTGTTCCTCCTGCCCCAAACTGAGCCATTTGTAACAATTTACACAGTAATAAATAAATGATCCTGTTGTGATGAAACAAATGGCCTTTAATCACGAATTCGTTGAATCCTTAATAAATATTGATTACCATCATGATTATAATGACGTGATCGGTTACAATAAATTTTTAAGTAAACAGTACTACACCTGCACGCAACCAGAGGAAGATTTGATATCAATCCAGCAACAAAAGTTCTCTTTCTAACCTTCCTCATTCTCAACTGCCATTTGTTTTTAAAGGGGTTTTAAATGAACATTAAACATTTCACAAACTTGCTTTTTATGCTCAATAATTTATTTCTTGTTAGAACAGTTTTTCAGGCTAATTAAGATAAATTGTTTGTAATGAACAGAAACCTGGCATTCACAGACTGGCTTGAAGACTGAATTCTGAATGGCTGAAAGAGGAGGAATCTTTAAATTAGAAGGTGATTACTTATTCTGTAATTTGCTGGTCAAAGAAAGTACATATTCTTGATTCAGATTACCCTCCATATGTAGGTTGTGTTTTCTAAAGCAGTGCCAATATTTAAAACAAAGCTTGCTTGCTAATTTATGGATTAAAAATCTTTTTGAAGGATCGGAAGTCCAATTTGAGCACATCTTGGAAGATTAGCACTTATCTCTGAAATGGGCCTGTTGAATTTTTTCAGAGATCTGTTTCTTTCCTTTCACTTTCTACTTTCAGATTTTCCACATTTCTTCAATTCCTAGTCTAAATGTCATTTTAGAAGGAAAAGGATGCTCAATAGACTGAACTCAGGGACCCTGGTGAAATGACATAGTTTTCTCTTCTATAAAGGCATAGGGTAAAACAACATGATCTTGTAAGAACCTTTCAGCCCTGAAATTCAATAATTCCGAGTTTTTCTTCATTCCTACATATTCTCATTGCATTTGTAGTAACTTCCATCCCTAGGTTTATTAAGAGACCACCTGTCGTCTATTTTGCAGCAGATATCCTGTGGACCCATACTTATGGGGAAAAATGGTTTGGTTGCTTATTTATTAGTTTTATTTAATAACACATCATTCAATTGCAGAGTGTGCGAACACCAGCTGGCTTCATGCTGATCATCATCTATTATAAGCACACAAAGCTTACTTAATATCAAGAAAGTGAATTTTTACAGAAGTCTGCTTTATTAAGATGTCTCTTATTCTTGAAATAGCTTTTTATAAGGGGATCTAAAAGGGAGAGGATATTGAGACAAAGATAAAAACTTCAGTTCTAATGATCAGAAAATCATTTCTTAGTCTGTGTCTGTAGAAAAGTATGGGTCAAGATCTAGGATCCCATGTGCCTTAGCCATGTATAAATTAAGATGGTTGATGAATTGAATGCATGGTTATTTTAAGCCATCGGGGGAAAAAAAAAGAGCTGGGTCATTTTGTTTACATCTTACCACGTGACATTCTAAAGCACTTTAAAATACTGGAGTGGAGCTCCCTGGGTTTACTGCACGTCAGCACAACTCTTACTTCTTGCTGCCCCTCAGAGAACTGAATGAACCTGGCAGCCTACGGATCTGAGGTTAGCAGCACAGATCCTTCAGAGCACGGTGCATACAGGTCGTCTCCATGGTCATCTTGTGTGTGTTGGTCTGTCCTTCACTGTTTTCTTCACTGTCCTTCACCCGCTGCCATCGACAATTTCTTGATTTTAAAGACTTTTACTGAAGTTTTGAAGAGGTCAGGGAAAGGCATGTGTCATGCATTCTTTCACCTCTTTACCCATCTCTCTACTGTTCTCCCTCACCTTTTTAAATCTTTAATGTAGAAATCGCCCTTTTTTGCCTCAGCAAGGACAGCATCCCTGATATGCAGTTTCTTTTCATCATTAAATATTTTCTAGAAAAATTTGTTGGATGAATATTTCCCCTTCCCCACCTGGTCACTTATGGGACCCCTCCCATGTTAGTAGATATTTCATATAAAAAGTTTAGAATGCCACTTTATTATTTGTTTTATTCTGAAACTTTTCACATCCCTTAATGGGCTATTGAATTGTGTGAATTTCCATGGAGGGGAGAGTGAGAACTATAATAATCTACTTTGGCCAAACATACAAAATCTTTTTTGTTTTTTCCCCTTAGAACCCTTAATGACATCTTTGTAGTACATTAAGTCCTCTGGTACAGTTTTAGAAATTTACTCTCAAGAAAGATGATGCTGATTTTCCATTATGTGCTGACAGAGAATGTGAACGAGGAAGGAAATAGAAGGCACAACCTGGCCTGGTGGGCTGCACTTGAATTTTAGGCAGAGGAACAGGGTATAGCTAGAAGGCAAAGTGGGACATTTTTACACACATACTTTGAAATGTGCAATCTTCTCATCAGGATCCTATTATTAACTGGTTCCCAACCTTTGTGAATATCAGGACCTCTCTTTCACATCCAAATTTTATGTTTTCCCACATGATTAAGTCATCATACTTTTTTTCTATGTATTGAGAAAATATATAATAATAAAAGCTACTATGATAACAAGAAACAACTACACACCTATAACAATAGTTAAAATCCAGAAAGCGGGTAGTACCAAATGCTGATGGGGATATGGAGCCACAGGAACTCTCTCATTGCTGGTGGGAATGCAAAATGGTATAGCCGCTTTGGGAGTACTTACAAAATTAAAGTTTTTTACAAAATTAAGCAGACTTTTACCATATGACCCAGTTATTACACTCCTTGATACTTCTCCAAATAAATTGAAAATATATCCACACAAAACCCTGCACATTAACTTTATAGTAGCTTTATTCATAATTGCCAAAACTTCAGAGCAATCAAGATGCCCTTCATTAGTTGAATGGATAAATAAACTGTGGTACATCCAGACAATGGAATATTAATCAGCAATAAAAAGAAATGAACTATCAAGCCATGAAACTTAAATGCCTATTACCAAGTGAAAGAAGGCAATCTGAAAAGGCTACATACTGTGTGATTCCAGCTATATGACATTCTAGAAAAGGCAAAACTAGGGAACCAGTGAAAAGATCAGTGGTTGTCAGGTGTTCATACAGAGGGACGGATGAATAGACAGAGCCCAGAGGATTTTTAGGGCGGTGGAACCATGCTGTATGATACTACAAATGGTGGATATGTGCCATTATACATTAATCAAAACTCATAGAATGTCCAAAACCAAGAGTGCACCCTCATGTAAATTATAGACTTCGGGTGATAATGATATATCAGGGTTATGTTCATCAGTCGTAACTCCATTGCAGGGTGCTGACAGTTTGAGAATCTCTACATTGTGGAGGCAGAGGGGATATGGGAACTCTCTGTACTTGTGAACCTAAAATGGCTCCAAAAAAAAAAGTATTAAAAATTAAATCATTACAAAATACACTTACCCTTTGATCCAGTAATCACATTCTTGGGTATTTATCCCCAGGGAAATAAAAACTTATATACACAATACATGCACACACACACAAGCTTTTATGACCTTAGCAATCTCTTTAAGTTACTTTGCAGTCTGTTATTCAGAATAGCAGCTTGTGATTCCTTTGAAAATAGTACCTGGTGTAGTTGTAGAATAAGGGACCTCTTGGGGGGTGTTGGGGAGTGGCAGATTAGGAACGATTGCCTTATGTAAAATGGCCTGATTTGGAGCTTTTGAGTTCTAACATCAAAGTCTCCTTCTTACACCGGTTACTTGCATCATAGAACCATCATCTTGAGTTTCTGCACGCATATGCTACTTGCGTAACGGTATTTCAGCCAGGCTCTTCAATGTAGAAGAATGATCACAGAAACTCTGCATAAACATCAGCACCAAGCACATATAGAACATCTTTCATGGACTCTCAGTTTTCATACTGAGGATATGAAGTTTGAAGCCAGGCCTCTCTCAGGACCTCAGTCACTGCTCACTTAGTCCCGTGTATTCTGTGACAGCAAAACTCTTCATCTGAAGGGCTTTGTAAAAAAAATGACCAAACAGGTTGTTTGGAATATTTTGTTGAGATATTTGCTACTTTGGTATTTATGTTGTTTATTTGTGGTGAGAGTGTACCTGCTTCATCAGTTGGTAACCACTTAATTTAACGTACATTAGCGTGCATTTATTGTTCTCATTATCATACTTTTAATATAGATACCCTTTGTAGAGTACTTGCTATTTGCCAGGCAACTATGTTGGTAGTTTATATTTAAAGTAACAAAAATAACAATCTCATAACATAACTTTGCACAATAGGTGTTGTTACCATTTTACAAATCAAAATACTGTAAGGCCCAACGATGTAAAGACATTTGATAATGGTGACCGAGCTCATAAGTAGCAGCACTATGATTTGGAACCCAAACCTAGCCAATATTTAAATGATAGTAGTAGGGGCACCTGGGTGGCTCAGTCAGTTAAGCCTCAGACTCTTAGGGAGTTGGAGCCCACGTTGTCATCAGGCTCTGCACTGGCAGCACAGAGCCTGTTTAGGATTCTCTGTCTCCCTTTCTCTCTACCCCTCCCCCACTTGTGCTGTCTCTGTTTCTCTCAAAATAGATAAATAAACTTTAAAGAAAAAAACAACATAGGGGAGCTGAGTGACTCAGTCAGTTGAGCATCCAACTTTGGCTCAGGTCATGATCTCGTAGTTTGTGAGTTCGAGCCCCACATCGGGCTCTCTACTGGTGGCACGGAGCCTGCTTCAGATCCTCTGTTCCTCTCTCTCTCTCTCTCTCTCTCTCTCTCTCTCTCTCTGCCCCTCCCCCACTCACTCTCTCTGTCTCTCTCAAAATAAATACTTAAAAAAATAAATATATTAAAAAAATAAAAAATAAAAAAATAAATGATAGTAGTAATAATGATGTGAAGACTCATTGCTATAGTTTTAGACAAGGACTGATCTTTTCACATGTTTCTTTGTTATAACAGCTAGCAGTTAAGAGCCTTGGCTCTAGACTAAACTGCCAGGGTTAGAATCCTGGTTACATGTTATGTGATCATAACCAAGTTACTAATTTCTCCATGCTTGCATTACCCATCTTACTATGGAATAGCAATACACTTAGAAAGTTGCCATGAAAATCAATGAATCAATATATGTAAATATGTTTAGAACAGCGACTCATACATAGTAAGCAATCCTTCTATATTAGTTACTATTATTATTAAAGATTTTAAAAATTAAACATTTTAGATGATACTACCACAACATTACTGTTGTAGAATGTGTACATACAGGTTTTCATTGCCAACAAACACTCCTTGAAACTGATTATTCAATCTTCTCCATTCACTATGGAACACACTGGAACCAACGAGGTCCCTGACCTAAACTGGTCTGTTGGATTCATCTTTGAACATCTCCATCAGCCTCAGGTTGCTGGCCAGCCACCATCTCCCTGATTGTAGATATGGCACATATTTGGAAGATGCTTAAAATGAAGGGTGTGAAGCCACAATTTTCTATTTTTGAAAATCCTATGAATCATAAATCCCATAGCATCATTTTATTGTAGAGAATATGAGATTATTCTTACCTCTTTATTTATAATTTGGTACCTGGGATACCTTAGCGTCAGTGTTGATAAGAACTCAAGGTATTGTAAAGTAGGTTTAGAAATGTATTTTTAAGTCCTGATATTCTATAAGAAAAATATCTTAAAACAGCAAGGTTGCTCTATGTTAGATTACATAGTTTGAAATTACATTAGTTGTGGAAACATCAACTTTGCTGACATCAGATACATTTCTCCCTGAAAGAAAGATGGAAAAGAGCTTTATGAGACAGTTAACCAGAGCAGAGATGCTATATTTTTGACATAACCTGATATTCATTCATTGGGCCACTACAGTTGTATTCAGCATCTCACATAAAAAAAAATACACTCATTCATACACATAAAAATATATAACTTGTTTGTGGCACAATCCAGTATGCAAACTCTTTCCTTCACTGGTCTTTTAAGATCAGAGTTCACATTTCTACAACCATGTTTTCAAACTATAACTGTTACCCTGGGGTTGCACTTTTCTTTGATCTTAGGAAAATCTTTACGTTTTTCCAACAATGATATGAAAACATCTAAAAACAGTTGGGCTCAAACTCTGTATTCAAAGATGATTTTACACAGGCTAGATCTAATACCCCTGGGATACGTAGCATAGGAAGTGTTTCATTTTGTGTCAGGTCATTATTACCAATAGGTATGAGAGAAATTAGGATCTAATAACTAATTTTATAATTAACTTATAATTTATTTTTAAAATAGAAATGTACAGGGTAATTTGGAGAAAACATTCCAGATATTTAGATAAACAGTTACCATGAACAGGCTTTACTTATTTCATGTTCTATGTATTGGACAAAGCACATATGCCAGGTGAGATGTGCTTAATGATGAAAATAATAAAAAAGATAAAGATATTTCTTAAAATGAGAAACACTCCACGAGAACTTATCAGGTGAGGGCTTGCATGAGATGCAGACAGAATGCTTCTCCCTTTGCTTCCAGAACCCCTGAGGGGAGGCTTACATCAGAAACAAAATGTGCGTCTCATTAAAAAATTGTAGCCTTAAATAGTTGTAAATCTTTGATTCCTCACTCAAGAATGTAGTCCTCCTACAGCCTGACAGAGAAAGAGAAAGGAAGCACATTTTTGCTTCCTTTCTTAAAGTAATTAAGAGTCTGCTATATCTTTAAAGTGTTTTATTCTTACAAAGAGAGAAAATGATGGAAAGTGTGTTTAAAAATGTAATAGATGCTTCTCAAGGAAATGAGCATAACACATTTGGGAATAGGATCACAGCAAAATGAAAATTTTAGCCATCACATTTTAAACTCACACAGCCAGATGAGTGTGGCTGGAGAATGTGAACTTAAATACTGTTCCGTTAGTACCTGCAGCATTTGTAGAAATTTCTGAATACAGTAATTGAATCATTTAGATAGAGTGTGAGCATAATATTTCTATTCTATTGGACTCTGAGTTGGTTAAACACGAAATGGAGAATTGTGATAAGAAATGAAATTGAGGGCACTCAGTAGATATAGGTCATCAGTAATAAATGCATTTACAGCAACAAAATACTATAAGACAATTACTATAAAATATTGAGTAATGAATTCAGGAAATGGTGGTTGGTCTCCATGAAAAGAGTTGATAGGCTCAATCTGGTTCTTAGTGCTCATTCAAAGGTGTTTACCACATGACAACTTCACAAAGGAAACACCAGAGGGGCCTCGACAGAGCCATTGGTTCATTTGTCTACTTTTTTCCTCAGTCCCACTAGAAAATCTGTAAAAATCTTGCCAATTAGGCCTGCAAAGGAAACAAACACATGTGTGGTCCAATTGGAGGAACGAGGGAAGCACAGATAGAATGTGCATAGAAAAGGACATTCCAAATGTTGCTGGTGCTGTATCTGTTAGTAATTATATCACAATCCATTTGGAACATGTTTTTTTAAATCCAGAATAGTACATAAATTACTTAGTACCAGCCTGAAAACTCTTTAGTACATGTTGCCACTAGATAAATCTAAAAATTAAAAGTAGTGTTGAGAACATTTTATAGCAATTTAACAGGATAGCTTTATGTTTATCAATTCCAATAATAAAGAAATTAGGGGTTATGTTATGTATGTGTTTTTTAATATCAATGTTCTAGTAATTCATTTTTAATTTTATTTGACAAAGTGTTGATTCTGCAGCAAACTGGGAAAAAAATATGATTCTTTACCATAGACAGTTGAGAAACCTATGTTTGGATTGTAGCTAAATGGAGGTGCGGGGGTTAACAAACTACAATCTGCAGAGTGTTCTAATTTTTTTTTTTAATTGGCCCACAGTGAATCTGCCTTCACATATGAATGTTTGCAATTGATTTGATGATAAGGAGTATGAACTGTGAACCTAATCTAAGCAAAACATTATCACCTCCTCCAAAAAAATTTCCATCTTCTCACTGATGAAGTTTTGGGCTGATGGTGGGGTGGTCCAGAGCTGACGGCCAAGAAAGAATTCTTGAAGACTTCTTTGGCGCAAAAAGGTGATTTTATTAAAGCAAGGAAACAGGACCTGTGGGCAGGAAGAGCTGTACTGGGGCTGTAATGGGTAACTGATTACATACCCTCAGGTTGGGAGGGTGTTAGGGATAGAGTAAGACTCTAAGGTATTTTGGAAGCAAAGTTTCCAGGACCTTGAGGGGCTAGCTGCATTAGGAAAATGGCATTTATTACCATTTAGTAAAATCTCAGTCTTCAGACCCTTCAGATGTGTATCAGGGGGCCGTAAACTAAGAGTATGATTGCCTGCATATATATTGGGGTAGTTGAGATAAAGGAAGTTTCCAAAGGAATTTTTATATGTTAAAGTAGACTTACAGGATCCCGGGGGTTGGGATAATGTTAATCCAAGATTTCCTTTTGTCCTTAGCAAAGTGTCATCATTGAAGCAGCTGAGTTCCTAGAGGAGGTCCCTCTGCCTATTTCAAGCACTTTTCAATGGGCTGTAGGCTATAAGGGAATTTAATTTTTTATTTGCCTTAGTTTCCCACATCACCGTGGCAAGCACTTAAACCCCTTTCCTTTGTTCTTGGGTAGCCAGGAGTGTCCGAGGAACATCACACATACTCCACCTGGCTGGGGGGAGAGTGGGGTGTGTTGTTAGCCTGTACTTTGACCTCAGCTCACCCCACGCTCCCTCATCATCTTTAGTAGATTTATATTACAAATTTGTGTGCCCAATTTGTATTATATTCTGAATTTCAATGATAAAAATTTGTGGAAATTTTGTTTCTCCCTTATTATATATATACTTACATGGTATCCTTGATTTTTTTTTTCTTGTTGTCCCACGAAGCCTAAAATATTTACAGTCCAGACCTTTAAAGAAGAAGTGTGTCAGCCAGTGGTTTTTCAACCAGACAGGTTTTTCAACTCTCAACGAGTGCAAAAATGTACATTCAATCTCAAACAATAAATAGTTTACATATATACATAGTAGTATAATTCAAATACATACAGATATCATTGTAAATAAGTCCAAATTAAGCTTTATAAATTTGTAGCTTTTAAAGTAGGCATTTTATTTTCATGTCTTTATTACACATTTGTATCATAAAATAATGCATGCAAAATATTTTCAAAAAAATTAAGAAGAGTATCAAATGAAAGAAGACTCCCTTTGATTTCTTTTCAAACCCAATCTAACTCTAGAGAGAGCTTTGAACCATTTCTTTTTAAAACTTCTGCTGGTGCCCTTTTTAACAATTCTACTCCTGAAACACCAGTATTGTACTGTATGTTAACAAACTAAAGTTTAAATTAAAAAAATTCTGTTGGTAGTTACCACCATAATTCTAAAGATAATGCCTTTTTTTTTTTTTTTTACAATTTATCAGTTTTAGATATTGCCTCTTAATACCCTTCTATAGAAGTGGAAAGATTCAGCTTAATACTGTTTCCACTTCTCCCTTTTTCATAAATTAAGGAAACCTATTCTTTTAGTTTTTCCACTGATTTCATTGGACTTTTAAATAATGTACACAAATGTTTCATTTCTTTCCCCAGCTACTTTAAACCTCTCTTGATGCCCCAATTTATTAAGGCTTCTATTTTTTGCTACATGCCTCTTCCCCATTTCTTTCTCTCATCTTCTGTTGGCTCTACCTTTGTGTAGGCAAAACTGGTAGCATTTACTTTCAGATCTCTAAGTATTATATCTTTTTTTTAAGCCAGTCTTAACATTTGCAAATAAATACATGCCTTCTACTTTTCCTCCATATCCCCATATGGTAATTGCTTCAAAAATAGGCTTGTAATTCAAGTTAGTCAATAAGACTCCGTCCCATGACTTTTGTTTTTAACTATTGGAAAAGAGACACTTTTCAATTGTCGACAGTACTTGCCTTCAAAAACTTCCATTAGGTGTTTACTGGACCATCTGAATTTAGCCTTTATTTCTTGTGCTTTTTTTTTCTCATACTCTCTCTGTTTGCCTTTTTAGTCTGTATTTTGGGAAATTTCTCATGCTTCCCCCCCTCCCCATCTGACCAATGTGACTCAGTGGATAATAACATGACAATGTAAGTTTTAATTTCTGAGATCCATTTCTTATTCTCTGATGCTCTTTTCTCATAGCAACCTCGTCTTATTTTATCATTATATGTTTTCTCAAATTCCCTAAGAACTTAGAATTGTTTAGACTTCTTTCCTTACTTGTGGCAGTATCCTTTTTGTTTCCCCCAAGATCGGTTGTCCTCATTGTTTATGGTGGCATTTCTCTTTCATAATCCTGCTGCATCACACATGTCTACTGTCCTTAGAGGCTGGATGTGGCGATGTCTCCTATGGTGCCTTCTACCATCTTCCTGGTCAATGGAGCATCATAGGTAGGATTTGTGGATCGAGGAGAGGTAACAAACTGAAGGCTCCTTTAAAGCATTCACTAGTCAGAGGGCATTTCTGAGACAGTGGAAGCAAAGAAATTCCTCACTCTCACTTCACCTAGATGGTGGTCTCCGTTTGGATGCATTCCAGAATGAGAAGATGTGGGGGAAATACACAAGTGGAATGAACATCCTCATTGCCTGAAACATAATGACAGTCCACACAGACTAACCTTCTAGATAGATTTACTACTCTGAACACACCAACATGTTCAGATGTAATGAAATAGTTGGGATCCACAGATCAACTTTACATCATGACAGAATAAGGATACTGATTATTGTAGATATGCTGCTCTACACCTACTGAGAGACTCAGTAAACTCAACCCTTAATACAAAATGCCACTTCTTAACACAAAGAGATTGACCTCTCCAGATATACTGTGCACATTCTAAAACCTGTGGGGTGCCTTGTCCACACTGCCCTGGCCATTTTTATTGGAGGGGAGGTTGGACTGAGATCATTAGGACCCCATGGACCACCTTTTATTCCTTCCATTTATGAAATATTTAGAAACATTTCCCTAAGTTTCAGGTTGGTGAGGATTTCATTTGCTTATTCAAGCCAATGTACATTTAAGCATTCATTGGTCAGGAGAAAACCATGCCACTTTAGAAATGTTGGCAATGACAGACAAAGGTCAATAATGGTTCCAGGGATTATATGTCTTTATGGGGTATACTTAATCTTTTGAAATCAACCTAACAATTTTGTCCAGCATGTAAGTTTTTGACATTGGTCATGATTTTGATGCTAATAAGGCATTTAATAACAATTTTATAACCCTTATTCTCAATCTGCATTCAATCAAGCTACTTCAGCAGTATTTGCTGATTTCTTCCAAAGTCATTTTAGTCATTGACTTAATGTTACTCACAAAATACTATATTGAAAGAACAAAATGGTTAATTAGATTACAAATAAAATATGTGAATAAATGAATAAAAATATTAATATTCTATTAATAACAGTTATGTGTTAGATAGAAATAATGCCCTTGAAGGTCTAATGACTGGCCTGATTAAGGCATCTGAGATCACTTTCACAGGGCAGACAGTAAGAATTAGACACGATTGATTTTTGTGAACAAAATATTATTCATCTCAAGTCACACTGTTAAAAAACTTATTTATTAAAACCAACACTGAAAAGGAAGAATATCTTTAGGGGCACCGGGGTGGCTCCATCGGTTAAGCATTTGACTTTGGCTCAGGTCATGGCCTTGCAGTTTGTGGGTTTGAGCCCCATATTGGGATCTGTGCTGACAGCTCAGAGCCTGGAGCCTGCTTCAGATTCTGTGCCTCCCTTTCTTTCTACCCCTCCATGCTCACACTCTGTCTCTCTCAAAAAATAATTTTTTTTTTTAAGAAAAGGAACACGGGGTGCCTGGGTGGCTCACTGGGTTAAGCGTCCATCTTCAGCTTAGGTCATGATCTCATGGTTTGTGGGTTCAAGTGCCACGTTGGGCTCCATGCCGATGGCTCAGGGCCTGGAGCCTGCTTCAGATTCTGTGTCTCCCTCTCTCTCTGCCCCACCCCCATTTGCGCTCTTTCTCTGTCTCTCAAAAATGAATAAATGTTAAAAAAAATTTAAAAAGAAAAGGAACAAAATCTTTAAAGTAATATGTACATCATCTAAAATGAAGTTAAAAGGAATGAACAGAATAGACTATTTATTGTGTTTGTTTTTTCTATTTATTTATTTATTTATTTATTTATTTATTTACTTTAAGCTTATTTATTTATTTTGAGATAGAGAGAGAAAGGGAGTGCTCAAACAGGGAGGAGCAGAGAGAGAGGGGGAGAGAGAATCCCAAGCAGGCTCTGCACTGTCAACCCAGAGCCCGACATGGGGCTTGACCTCATAAGCCATAAAATCATAACCTGAGCTGATATCAAGAGTCAGATGATTAACCGACCAAACTACCCAGGTTTTTCAGCTACCCCTGCTTTTTCTTCATATTTGAAAATATAAGATTTTATTGAAATCTTAAATACTTGCTTTGGTAGACATCATGTGTAATCAAATGAGCTTTGGTTTGAAAAGGCTTGGACAGATATATAGTTCAACAAGAATGTATTTTATGCTTCTCACTTCATATGTAAAAACTGATACACTTAGGATATCTAGATCCCATTTTCCTCTACATCTCTAGCAACTGCCCCAATTTCAAAACCTTCTGTTTTCTTTTTTTAATTTAAAAGATCTTTGTATGGTAAATTCTTAATATACTCATTTATTCAACACAATGCCTCCCGTGTACCAAATTTGCAAGAATTTGGAATTTCCAAAAGGTTCTAATTTTTATTTGTTTGGTTGGTTAGCTTCGTGAAACCCCTCTTTGAGATTGCTTAAAGTTGTGAATTTTTAAAGAGTAAGAAGGTATCTCTTTCATCTTTTTTAGTACAATGCTTTGCATGCGGTAGATACAATAAAGGTTTACAGATTTATATTAAATGTGGTACTACCACCTATTCAAGACTTGGTTATAAAACAGGTCGATTCTCTATTCTCTGGACTCTTATTTTCTTTCTAATCACCTATCTTGGGGACATACTTCTCCAAATGTAACCTTTACCTTTAATTTTACTGAAATCTGTCTGCCTCCTAAGAACCTTCTCCTGCAGCCCTCTCAAACATTTTTTCCCGCAACCCAATTATATTGGTCCCTTTTGGGGTGGTTGTTGTCTTTTCCCCTTCTTATTGCCATATTCTCACCAGGAGAGTAAGGAAATGAGGACAGAGAAGCAGCTCCTGGTCTTTTTCTCCAACTCCTGCCATTATTCTTGGAGATTTCGTTATCTGTGAATCTTAGCTTCTCAGTTCCATTATTTAGATCTTTTTGCTCCAATAATTGCATGTGCTCTCCACTCCCATTACCATAATCTAGACTATAACTTCTCAGTATTAAAATTTCAAGCTGCTAAGTCTCTGATGACCACCTAGTGTCTTTCCAAGTTACTCCATCAATGCTTCAAGCCCACCTAATTAGGACCTTAAATCCATGTGCCCCTTTCATAGGTCATTTTTCCTTTCACATTCTCACTTTCCTTCTTACTTGGCTTAGAATTGATGGCTCATCATTATAGAACTATAGTACCTTTTTCAAAATCCTTGGGAACAAATGTGTTTCAGAATTCAAGAATTTTTTAAAAATGTGGTAAAGTATACATAACATAAAATTTGTCCTTGTAACCATTGTAAATGTACACTTAAGCATTCACACTGTAGCACAATCAATCTCCAGAACTCTTTTCATCTTGCAAAACTGAAAGTCTGTATCCATAAAGGAAGAACTCTCTACTCCTCGCCTCCTCTTAGCCCCTGGCAACAACCATTTTAGTTTCTGTCTCTGAATTTGATTATTCTAGGCCCTCATTTAAGTGGGATGTGCAGTATTTGCCTTTTTGTGACTAGTTTATTTGTTTTAATATAATGCCCTCAAGGTTTCATCCATGTTGCAGTATGTGTCAGAATTTTGTGTCTTCTTAAGGCTGAATAATTCTCCACTGTAGGTATAAACTACATTTTGTTTGTCCATTCATAGGTTAGTGGACACGTGGGTTGCTTATAACTTTTGGCTGTTGTGAATAATGCCGTTATGAACACGAGTGTAAAATGTCTTCAATATCCTGCTTTCAATTCTTTTGGGTGTGTGTCCAAAAATGGAATTGCTGGAACATATGGTATTTCTAATTTTAAGTTTTTGAGAAACTGCTTTATTGTTTTCCATAGCAGCTACACCATTTTACATTCCAACTAACAGTGTGCAAGGGTCCCAATTTCTCCACGTTTTCAGAAACACTTGTTATTTTCTGTTTTTGTTTGTTTGTTTTTTATAATAATCATCCTAATGGGTGTGAGGAGGTATCCTGTTGTGGTTTTGATTTGCATTTCCCTAATGGTTAGTGATGTTGAGCATCTTTTTTTATGTGCTTGTTGTCCATTTTCTACTTTATCATTTTCATGATGCCTTGCAATCTCTATAATCACTTAAAACTATACTTGTGAATCCAGTTATTGTAGTATACTACTTACCACATTTATTAGACTCAACCACAACACTATGGCCTATTATTTGAAATTATACATGTATATTGTTTTCTGGGATAGAATGACTTAGTTTTATGGCAGTAAAATTGTTGCAATCTAAGTTTTAAAGGAAAGGGATTGTTCTAATGACTAGTTTTATTTATTTTTTGACAGATTGTCAAATTTTTAAGAGCCACATGATGACTATAAGTATATAGCTGTCAAGAGTTATAGAAATGCTTTTATTTTAAATATGTAATTTGTTTGGTTTTATTACAAAATTTATCCAGACAACAAAATAAAAAAAGTAAAATCAATACAACTTCCCACATTTATGGATGCCATTTACATGAAAGGACTATCTTTATTTTGTAATGCATAAAATAAAATATAGAAATAATAAGCTCATGACATTACATAATCTTAAAATTCCACTATACTTGTATAACTTTACACAAAGCCTATATTTTTGAATGAGCGTTTAAAAACAATAAACATTTAGTAGGTCAGAAACTTGTCTCCAAAGAAATGAAAACTATTAATAAAGAACTCTGTTATTTAATTAGATTTCATCTTAATTAGAAATGAAGGAGATATCCAGTAATATTCCTGGCGTAATTTTACTCTTTAAATCAGTATTTTCATTACATTTTTAAAGTCTAAATTGTGACTTCTTATAATGCTCATGTTGAACAAAACAAGGTTGTTTGGGAATTTATATGTATGTATAAGTATATGACATATATATATATATATAGTATACAGATATATAAATATATATATATTCATATATATATATATATATATATATATATATATATATATATATTCATACCCTGAAAGAATTATACAAGGTAAAGTAGGATGTAAAATGTTGTAAATAACCAATTTATTTTTTCACAAGTCACTTAAAAATGTAGTTGGGCCTTTTACAAGGAACAAAACTCTCAACCAACCAACATGGCAGAGGACATAGTACTAATGAAGACCTGAATAGTAAGTTAGGTAGAAATACACAGTTAGGAGACTGAGTCATATGGTAGGAGAAAAAAACTAACTAAAAATCAAAAAAACATGTTTCTATAAGATCTAGGACAATAAAGAGCAGACCCTAAATTTCCAGGGAAGTATTTAGATTCTGTATCACACTGTTGTTTTGTATCTATAGGTAGCTCTGTTAGTAGGCCAGCAATAGAAGCTGACTATGATTAAGTTAAGCAGAAAATAAGAAAGTGGAGGAATATTGGAGAGTTTACAGAATCAAGGTAGAGTCTGGAAATTCAGGCTCCATAATCAAATAAGAACCAAAGGAGTTGCAAACTCAGCCAAGGTCAAACCATGGGAACACTGATTCTAGGACACTTGATGCTTTTGTGAGTGGACTCAAGATTCCAGGGCTAGTGCTGGGATTTATTTTAAATCCATTTATTTTAAAAACATCTAATTTACATAGGATTAATGTACACAATTTTCATGTATAGTTAATTAAGTTTTGATAACTGTAAACAACTCGGTAATTACCATCTTGATCAAGACAGAACATTTGCATGCCCCAGAACATTCCCTTCATAGTCAAATCTCCATTATCACATCTCAACCAAAAACTGACCTATTTTTTCACTTTTGATTAACTCTGCCTCTTGTAGAAGGTCATATAAATGGAAGGATACACTATGTCATCGCTTGCATCTGGCTGTTTTCACTTAGAATGTTTTGGAACTTGTCCGTATTGTTGTGTTTGTGGTTGCCAGTTAGTGCTAAGTAGTATTCCATTATAAATAGTAATAGTAGTGGCCAAAATGAACAAATCAGGAGACTATAGATGCTGGCGAGGATGTGGAGAAACGGGAACCCTCTTGCACTGTTGGTGGGAATGCAAACTGGTGCAGCCGCTCTGGAAAACAGTGTGGAGGTTCCTCAAAAAATTAAAAATAGACCTACCCTATGACCCAGCAGTAGCACTGCTAGGAATTTACCCAAGGGATACAGGAGTACTGATGCATAGGGGCACTTGTACCCCAATGTTTATAGCAGCACTCTCAACAATAGCCAAATTGTGGAAAAAGCCTAAATGTCCATCAACGGATGAATGGATAAAGAAATTGTGGTTTATATACACAGTGGAGTACTACGTGACAATGAGAAAGAATGAAATCTGGCCCTTTGTAGCAACGTGGATGGAACTGGAGAGTGTGACGCTAAGTGAAATAAGCCATACAGCGAAAGACAGATACCATATGGTTTCACTCTTATGTGGATCCTGAGAAACTTAACAGAAACCCATGGGGGAGGGGAAGAAAAAAAAAAAGAGGTTAGAGTGGGAGAGAGCCAAAGCATAAGAGACTGTTAAAAACTGAGAATAAACTGAGGGTTGATGGGGGGTGGGAGGGAGGGGAGGGTGGGTGATGGGTATTGAGGAGGGCACCTTTTGGGATGAGCACTGGGTGTTTTATGGAAACCAATATGACAATAAACTTCATATATTGAAAAAAGAATAAATAAATAAATAGTTATAGTAATAGTAATACTACTACTACTAGTTAATCTCATCTAAAAGATAAAATAAATCAATATCACAATTAGCTTATATATTCTTCTGTTGACGGACATTTGGGTTGGTTCTACCTTTGAATTATTATGAATGATGCTGCTATCAACATTCTTGTAAAGGCCTTTGCATAGACATGCTTTCATTTCTTTTGGGCAAGTGTATAAAAGTGGAGCTACAGCACCATATTGTAAGTGTATGCTTTACATGAAGCTGATGAAGAGTTCTCAGAGGGCATTGTATCATGTCACAGTTATGCTGGCAATGTTCCAGGTCTGGTTTTCACCAATATTTCATACCATCACTCTTTTTAATTATATCCATCTCAGCGAGGGTTAAGTAGCATACTATCAGGGTTTTAGTTTGTATTTCACTGAAAACTAATGATATTGAAAATATTTTCACATGTTTGTTCCATGTGCCTCATGTTTATTGGCCTTTGTCCATTTTTGTTGGTATGTCAGTTTGAGTCTCTTGACTCTCTTTTATTTGGGTTGCTTTGTTGGATGATTGTATTTTAAGAGTTTTCTTTGTGTTCTGGACACTAGCACTGTGTCAGATACATGATTGCAGATACCTCTCCCAGTCTGGCTAGAATTTTCATTCTCTTTATGGTGATTTTTAAAGAGTGAAGTCCGTTTTATCATTTCAAAAAATGTTTAGTGCTTTTTGTATACTCTCTAGGAAATCGTTGACTATGTCAAGGTAAATGACATTTTTTTTTTCCTATGTTTCCTTTTTAAAACTTTGTTGCTTGGGATTTACGTTTAGGTCTATGATCCATTTTGAATTGATATTTGTGTTGGTGTGACAGAGTCAGGGTTTGATTTTGTGTTTTTGTTTCCCATTTGGATGTTTTGTTTTTCCACTATTTGTTGAAAACAGCCTATTCATTCTTACTACATTACTTTGGTATCTTTATAAAAAAATCAATTGCTTGTATGTGTGAGCCCACTTTGGACTCTGTGGTATATTTCAGTGATCCTTTTGCTAACACCGAACTCTTGTTTACTGTAGCGTCTAGGAAGTCCTAAAATCAGGTAGGTTCAATCTTTCAATTTTATTGTTGTTGTTCTTCTTCTTCCTTTTTTTTAAATAGAAATTTTGGGTTTCCTAGGTCATTTGATTTTATATGAAATTTAGAATCAGTTTGCTGATTTAAAAAATAAATAAATAAAAGCCTGATGGGGTTTTGATTGGCATTTCATTGAATTTCTAGACAGGGAAGAATGAGCATCTTGTTAAATAATGAGTCTGTTTAGTACTTCGACTTATGGATACCAGTCTCTTCAGCAGTCTCAGACTCTGATCTCCACTTCTCACCTAGTGGGACCCTCATTCCCTGCATGGACTCTAGCTACTTGTTATTTAAGTCAGGAAATTGTTCCATGTAGAAAACTGGGATGTATGGTGGGGTGGTAACGGGCTCACCTCCTCGATCTCCCTCTCTCTCAGGGATCACTTTCTTTTGCTCCTATTATGCAATGCCTAGAAACTGTTTTATTGTGTACTCTATCCACTTTTAAAGTTGTTCACCGAGACAGTTACTTTAGCATGGTTGGCAGCAGAAATGAACTAATGCTCAAATCTTAATGACCATCTTGTCAGTTGACTTTCAAAGCTGATTGCCATTAATACTAAACCAACTGGGCCTTCGTCTTTGGGCTTCTATTTCTGTATCTGTAAAACGGGGAAAATAAGTCTCAACCTCATGAAGCTGTTGTAAAGGTGAAACGAGTAAAACATCATTTTGAAACATAACAAGAATATGAATATTAGCTATCTTATTACTTCTGAGTCATTACCTTAAGAGTCAAAAGTCTAGAACAGATAGAACCATGCAATTGGCAGAACCTACTTCATGTGCTCTACCAATTCCTTTGATGCCAAAAAGGTACAGTATCTAGTTCTTTTAACCTCATAATCAGGGAATTTATTGAGAAAGAAAGGGCTTCAGATGTTTGGTACCAGAAAATTAAAAAATATCCTCTAGTACCTTGAACATGGAACTATGGAAAGGTAATATCAATGAAGGTCCCTATGAAGGTTTCTATTTAGCATGGTTATGATCTAACCATAAGAATATAATGAAAACTGTATAGAACACAGTAAAATATACAATAAAAAAAAGCTCAAAGGCATTTTTCCATAATCTACCAACCTACCTTTTATATGTTTGTCATATTCCTTTTAAAAATTATATGTGTGTATATTTGTGTGCATGTATGTGTCTGTGTATTTTAACATAGAGCAGACTTCTTATGTTTTATAAATAAAAATGTCCCTTATAGAACACATAATCTTATTAAGCAAGTGAACAAAATCTTTCTAGAACTCATTTTAATTCAAAGCACTTTTCCCATTAAATATATATCACACTAAAGCATACACTTACCCATTAATTTTCTCAACCCTAAAATGTTTAAATGCTGCCTTGAAAGAATCCTAAGATACTGTTTTTCAAAATGCTGCAAACTAGTGGCAGATACAGAGGAATAAAGACACGATCAGAAACCAGAGACAGCAGACAGGGAAGAAGAGAAGAGAATTTCAAAGCTATTTGGTGGATTCAGAGGAACCCTGTCAATTATTTCTATACTTCTGGTTTGTGCTTTTATTTGTAGGTGCATATGTGCTGAGCGTGAGGGTTGAGTGGGGAGAGAAAGGAACAGTGAAGGAAAGGAACATGAACTTAGCTTTAAAGATAGAAGATACCTTGACCATAATTAGATAAAGCTCACCATTCTCTCTCAACTTCAGGTAGACAGCTTTCTCTGAAAAACCTCACAGAATTTTCCCTGTTCTAAGTGAGCTCCCAGGACAGTAGTAAAAACCAGGATGAATCTCATCGTCTATTGCAAAGGCGAATAACCCTCCACTAGCAGGTATTGGCCACATTGGATTGCTCAGGATCCTTTCACCTGCCATCTTTTTCATTCTATCCCAATTATTTGTATCCCCTTGACCATGAAGCATGAGTACTTTGTGGAAAGTGACTGCCTTGCCTCCCTCCATTGGAATCGGAACACAATTTGGGCAAATGCAAACTGTGACATTTTCTGCAGATTTCTTGGAAAGAAGTTGCATTGTTTTTCCAAGAAGTATACTGGGAAGAAACAATCTTTCTTCCTACTGAGTGTAAGTAAGTAAACATGCCTCTCATGTCAGCAGCTGTTCTTCATCTTTTGACCAGAAGGAGAGGTTTAGGTTAAAGCTAGAGCCAGTTTTGAATTGAAATAATACCACTGAAGACAGAGAGAGACGAGAGATGGAAAAAGTCTGTCTTTGGTAATTTCACTGTGCCACTTGACCAAGTCTTCTGAGCCAGCGACTCAACAACAATTTGAGGTGGTTTTTTTTTTTTTCAATGTTTTATTTATTTTTTGAGAGACAGACAGAGCATGCATGAGCTGGGGAGGGGACAGAGAGAGACAGGGAGACACAGAATCTGAAGCAGGCTCCAGGCTCTGAGCTGTCAGCCCAGAGCCAGATGTGGGGCTTGAACTCATGAACCACGAGATCATGACCTGTGCTGAAGTTGGACACTTAACCGACTGAGCCACCCAGGCACCCCAACAATTTGAGTTTAATTTATTATTACATGCAAAAGATTCTTAAATAATACACTCTCATAGAATGACAGCTTCTAGTCATTCTCTATCTAGAAACATTTATTGATAGAGAATTCTTATTTCCTTTTTTCCAACATTAAAATAAAACAGAATTTGAAATCATAGCTCTGTCTATTCAAGTTCAACCATCTCCTCACGAGATAGTGCAATTTCACGTTTTTCAACTAGATCTCATGTATCTACTTTTAGGTTTAAATTGCCCTCTTTTTAACATTTCTCTCACATACTAGATATTTCTTTGTCAACACTGGCCATTTCTTCTCCCACTATCTCATTACATATAGACCTTCCTTCTCATACTCCTCATTTAGCAATGTTACAATCTTACCTAAAAGAAGGAATCAGAGAGCTTAACTAAAGCTACCATTTATCTGAAAAGCATGAGGGACCTAAGCTCCAGTGAAAGTAAATTTATATGAAGGAGGAGATTAATACTAGAAAATGAGCATTAAGGGGTTCTGTTGAATAGAAATTAAAAGCAACTATTTTTATGGCTATTATCACACTGATTGGAAGTACTATTGCCTTTTGGTTACTAAAGAAATAAAGATATTTTGACTATTTTCTAACTCCTTTTAAGTCTTTCTTAATTTCTTAGTTTTTCAATGTCTAAAATTTGAGTAAGTAATTGGAATACAAACTTGCTAGTTTTGTGCATTTTCATTAGAAATAAGTTTTGAAAAAGTTGTGATACAAGAGTAGACTAAGGGATAGGCAAAGGGTTAAACAATGACAAATTAATAGGAAACAAAATCACTACCAGTACCTTTCCTAAGGCAATGATCTGTGAATTCCTTGGGGTCCGTGAGAATCTTCTTGTTTCTAGGAAGTGATTACTTATTTTATTAATGTTATAATGGTTTGTCCTTACATTTCTGTTATGAATATTTATTTTGTGATATTATGAAAAAACAAACTTCTTTATTGCATCTCATCAAAGGTAATTTTATTCTTTATCAAGGAATCTCCATTCTTTTTTTTATTATTTTTTTAGTGTTTATTTATTTTTGAGAGCGAGACAGCGCACAAGGAGGGAGGAGCAGAGAGAGGGGGAGACACAGAATCTGAAGCAGACTTTAGGCTCTGAGCTGTCAGTGCAGAGCCAGACATGGGGCTCGAACTCACGAACTATGAGATCATGACCTGAGCCAAAGTCAGCCGCTTAACCAACTGAGCCACCCAGGCACCCCAAGGAATCTCCATTCTTTTTCTAATTCAGATTTTTTTTTCTTTTCTGAATAGAATCAGAGCTAAGTGGAGATAGGTGATCTAAAGATTCATCTGTTGGAGTGAAATATAACACTAGTGGGAAAAAGTTGAAGATCCTTTGCATTATAGGCAGCTAATGCCTCTCTAAGTAAATGTCAAGTGAGAACAAAATTAGGACAGAGGCCATAGCATGCTTCTGTGGTTCAGTGTTTATGTGTTTGTTCATGTGGGTTTAGTGTAAGTTAGGTTAGAGAAAGGGACTACTTTTTAAATGCAGAAGAAGGTCTTAAATACCTGAGGAAATAAAAGAAAATATTTGCTTTCTATGTATCTGTATTTATGACTTTATCATTATTAAAAGTTTCCTGGTAAATGGAAAAATTTTAAAAGATGGGATATATTCTCAAATTTTTTAAGTATACTTTATGCAGGACATCAGACATTTGTGCAATAATAACATAGAGCTGTCTGTGGTAGATGGAAAAAGCCCAAATTCACTAGAAAATATATACTAAGTGCTTTTCCAGTCATATGGATGGATTTGTGTTAAACAACTATAGTTTCTCACCTCTTGGTCTCTAACGGATACTTACATATATTTTCAAGTAGGTGGTCAAAAGGAAGGAAGGCTCTAGAAACATGTGACCCAAAGATCAATAGCATTACCTTGGTGAGCTGAAGTAAATGAAACACATGGTACCTCTTTGGAGAAAGTCATAGAAGAATGTATGCAAATATAGTGAGACATTCTCCAAAAAAGAAATGTCTTCTGGGAAGGCATTATTCTTTTCCAATATAGGGTATTGGGTCCCCTTGTTCTCTTTTCTTCTTTCAATTTCTGTATTTTGCAATTACAATAAAAAGATTAGCCATGACAGATAGGAGTTCTTTTTAATAAGAATAATGTATATTATTATAAAATCACACAACCTAATCATACGCTAGCAGATTTTTGAAGAAAGAACAGTACTTTTTCGATCAAGTTAAAATATCTCTTAATGAAAATATGTTTGTGATAAATACCCTTTTCTGTTCAGGATTGGGTGTAAGTACCCAATCCTGGTTGATCTTATATTTATTGCTAGTAGTAAAACTTTATGTATATTTGTGAGGAATTCTTAGTGCTGGCAAGGCTTTGCAAAAGAATGCATTAGTGTTTAAAAGGGACAGCAAAGCTGACCATGGGAAGCCACTGAAAAATGTTTCACAAAACCAAACAGGAGCCCAAAAAAGCATTTGAAAGGTAGAGAATGAGTGATGAAAAAATGGGGAAAGAAAGTAAGGTGAAAATAGGGAAGGATTTGGGGGAGAGCCTATTAGTAGAAACAAATTAAAATAAATCATTAGGCACCCAGGGTGATTATAAAGAAATGAGATAAATGTTCCTGTGTGGCTTATGGAAATGTCTTCTTACTTCAGAATCACACCATGACCTTAAATCTGCTCACATTTGCCTCATGCTGATCCCCATAGCAACGAATTTTCCATTAAGCAAACTTTGAAAATATGAAAGTCTTAATTTATGAACTTCTCAAGGGCGAAAATGGGGTCCTTCATAATTACATATCCAGTCTTTAACACAGTATGTGGCACATTGGGGACATTCAGTAAATATGTAGTGAACAAATATGTTAATAAAAAGAATTCTATTTTAAATAGAAATTTAAATATAATGGAATTATAATTACACTTAAAACTTAATATTTATAAATTCTCTCAAGTTTCCATTTTCTCCCAAGTTTGAACTAATTTAATTCACATGGTTAATTTACCTTTGAAGCTATTTATTAAAGATAAGCAGATTTTAATTCATTTTTCAGAAAATATAAATAAAATATTTTCAATAATTACTGAACTGTATTCTTTCTTCTAACATGATATATTGGGGCAAAAAGGCCTTGACTCTGAATTCCTATTTCTGGGTTTAAATTCCTGATCTGTGTCTTCCTGGGCAAGTCATTCAACATCTCTGAACCGTCACATGGGTACAAAATAACCTATAATTTTATTATTGTTAGGATTAAATGAGATAATGGGTGAGACGATATATAAATATCAATTCTTCTCTTCCTTCCCTTCTGAATTTTGAGAGGATTGACTGACTGATAGGCAAGAACTGACTTCATAAAATAATTTTGAACAAGAATTAGTTTTTATTTAGTTGAAAGCTACTATATTTCTCCATTTCTTCTCTGATGATGTATCAGTAATGTTTTCTCCTCAGTGTATCTCCATTGATCAAATTTCTGTGAGTATTCTTTTTAAATTCAAATGCCTGTTTATTTGCTGAACATAAATTTATCTAGTGGAAAACAGTATCTCAGGTTTATATTCCTGTGGAAATGTATTCAAATAGTTTTCTAGAACTAAAAAGCTAAAGTTGTGAAAGCCAGATGTTATAATATATTGTCTTTCCTTGTCATTACCTATTTGCCTTTCAGTGCCCAACCCAAATACATCTTTTTCCACAAAGAAGCCCTCATCTCCCTGGACAAGAATTCTTTGTTTCCTCAACTCCTTGATTTCCCATTCAGTTTGTTTTCAGCCATATGTGGTGATATTTTTTATTTAATTAACACAGATATATTAAAGGCCAACCATGAGTCAGGCTGGGAATATGAAGACAAATGAAACAGAGGAAAAGAGGAGACAGATGTGTAACCATTCTATAATGTGATATTTACAATGAAGATACATTTATTTTAGCTCTTCCTTGTAATTAACTACCTTATCTTCACTACATTTACAGAGGATTGCATAAAACTTTGCTACATATAATTTTCCTGTTATATTTTACAAGGAAAAAAAACCCACAACAGAATTTTACATGTTATAAACAATACCCCTTAGAATATAATATTCTTATGATTACATTTCTTTCTGAATCAGATTTGTTTACAAGCTAGCAGTTGTATAGAATCAAGACCAAATTTTTAGTCTTAGAACTTAATCTTACCAAGGTCAAAAGTAAAATGCTCAAAAACACATTAGATGGTCATCAACCTTGATTCTGTTCTTTTCAAATGCCATTAATTATTCTGTTACTCATCCTCTCTGTTCATATAGAATGAGTTCTCAAATTCAAAATTGAAACCAGTATTATACTGCATGCACTGTATTCTAGCAGAGTCTTTCATTTGCCCTAACAGACTTTGAGAATCATTTAAAATTCTATAAATTAGTTAGCCGCTAACCCCCTCCCCATTCTAGCCTGAATCTCAGTATAATACATTTAAAAGTGAAATGCAACAGATTAATGTACATTGTATCCCTTGTTCAAAAGTAGACTCTTTACTGTATGATTATTCGCTTCTACCGGTGCTTTTGGTAAACACAAAATGCATCTCTCTCATGTTCATCACTTCCAAATTCATAATGCACATAGAGCAACTATTAGTAGCTATTGGTAATGAAGGATCCATTAGTTCCTTGGTCATGCTTGTCTGATGTACTTAATTTAAAATGCCTAACTATGTAAATAATGCACTATCTTCATTCAGTGTAGCTTTTTAAAAATCTATTTTAAAAATACACTACCTTAACTCATTATACTCCAGGTCTGGTTCTGCTCTAATAGCAACAAATAAGTGGCCATTAAATCTTCCTTTTGTGGGAGTTGCCATTTAACTCTCCTTATTTTCTTTAATAATTAAAAAATGGTAATGTCACTATTAAATGATGCAATTAAGATAAACAGAGAAAGACACTAGGGATATTAGAAACAAAATTGGAATTAACATTAAGGGACACAACTGGCAGTGTTGCACATTTTCTCTGGAACTTGTTTAATAATAAATGTGTTCAAGTAGCATCATCTTAGGCAAAGTCCAGTTGTAAATTTACTGAGATCAGCCACCTTGCAAAAGAGTAAATGGAAATCTGACTAATGAATTTATAGATTACTTAAACGCAGACCTTAATATTTTGTCACCAGCTTTTAAGTGAAATTCACAAAGTAAGTTGCAACCATTCTAGGTTATTAGAAGACATTGATTATTGGTTTGCTCAAGGAGAAGATTTGCTGGCAAATCTTCAATATTTGCAATATCCGTATCAATATTAGGGAAGGATGAAAATAGAATTTTCTTTTCTTCACAAAGTTTGAGATGAATACTCACTGATAAGCTACTTTTGATGCAAAAAGCCTTGCTTACTAGGCATGAAATAATCTTAAGAAAGTTACATGTGGGTATATTTGTTACCACAATAACAGTTTCCTTTTTAATAGACTTGCAGAGACCTGTTGTTGGTGCTTCTAAAATCTACACTCGTCCAAAACAAAAGAAAACAAAACCATTAATTTTTGCCTTATTTAAATATATAACTATTGTTGCTACTATAATTTTGATTGCTACAGACAAAATAAATCCCAAAACTATCATTAACAAAGTTAATCGTGTATCTATGTGTGTGGGGGTTGTTTTAGTACATGAGCATCACCCTCTGTAGGATTTGTGACATTTTTACAACAGTTGTTACGTTATTACACAAGGCTAAGGAAGGAAGAAAATAAGCCTCTGCGTTGTGAAACATAGTTACAGAAATATTTAACACATGGAAACTAACTGTGGCATAAAGGATTCTTCAAATGGTTTTCATAGTGGTGTCCATGCAGAATCTTCCCTGGCATGATCCTCTGCCACGAGTAATTAAACCTTTCTCTTCCAGCAGTAACTGGAAGAGAAACGGTCTAAACCAGAACGCTTAATTGCCAATCTGTCCCAGGAAAGGTCTGAGCCAGAAACTTAGAGAGATAAGGAAATTCTGCTCCAGGCTCCTGTTTCTCATCAGTATGTTAAGTGATGCATTCTGTTTTCAGCAGTGAATCCTGAGGAACTTTGGAATACTGGAGAGAAGGAGACTGATTCAGGCATCCTTTCTGCTCTTCCTGATAAACCTTACACAGGGTTGTTTTTGTCATTTACATAGAATAGCTTGAACATCAACAATGCCTACATTCAAATGTAAATAATAAGGTGTATTCCAGAGGATAGTGTAAAATGCATTTTGGTCCATTTAGTGACTTAAGTTATCTGCTGGATTGCTTCCATCCATAGTAGGGTGGATAATAGGGAACTGGCTCAACAACTTCTCTGTGCAAGGACCATCAAGTTAGGCCTTCCACCTGTAAAAATAAATACCACAATTACTGAATGTGAATATTGCCTACCATAAGTCCTTTCTAAAAGTAGGTGAAGAATAAGGTATAACTTTTGGAGGTACCTGGGTGGCTCAGTTGGTTAAGCATCTGACTCTTGACTGCAGCTCAGGTCATGATCTCATGGTCTGTGAATTTGAGCCCCACATCTGGCTCTGCACTAACAGTAGAGATTCTGTTTCCCTCTCTGCCCCTGCCCTGCTTGATCTCTATCCCTCTCTCAAAACAAACACAAATAAACTTTTTTAAAAAGAATAAATAATAACTCCTTGAGGTATTTAATGTCTGGGAAAAGGTAAATTAAATACTATCGTTATTCAAAATTATAAGAAAAAAAAATTGTGGTCTCCCAAACTCTAAGAGCCACAGGCTTGCTTTAAGTAAATAGAAATTAAAGTTTTCTTTTTTTTTTTTTTAATGCTTGTTTATTTTTGAGAGAGAGAGAGTGCAAGTTGGGGAGGGGCAGAGGGAGGGAGGGGAGACACAGAATCCAAAGCAGGCTCCAGGTTTTGAGCTGTCAGCACAGAGCCTGACCCTGGGCTCAAACTCATGAACCATGACATGAGATCATGACCTGAGTGGAAGTCAGATGCTTAACCAGCTGAGCTACCCAGGTGCCTCTAAGTTAAAGTTTTCTAAACAGTAGTCTAACCACCACATCAGTCCTTAACTCCCCAAATATTTATGAAAAAATTTATAAGAAAGTAAGATAGATGTAGTGTGCACCAAAAAATTCTTTACAAAGATTCTGTTCTAGAAAACACTTACAGCATATTCTCAAAAGACCATCCTTTTATTTTAGTAGGAGGTATAAAGAGAGTTTCTATCACCAGTAAAAGCATAGCAATCCAATGCTGTTTCTTTTTTTTTTTTAAAGAAATTGTTATATATATTTTTTAATTTTTTAATGTTTATTTATTTTTGACAGAGAGAGAGACAGAGCATGAGCAGGGGAGGGGGAGAGAGAGAGAGAGGGAGACACAGAATCCGAAGCAGGCTCCAGGCTCTGAGCTGTCAGCACAGAGCCCGACGCGGGGCTTGAACTCACAGACTGCGAGATCATGACCTGAGTCGAAATCGGAGGCTTAACCGACTGAGCCACCCAGGTGCCCCCCAGTGCTGTTTCAACACACGTAGTTGTGCTTGAAGACTACCTTTCTGGGCGGGTGGGAGGGGGTGGAAAGAGATTTGAATAACATTAAAAATTAATTGTAGTTTCTGATTAGTCTTCTCTCTCTCTATGGGTCTCTCCCTCTTTCTTAAGAATCTAAGATTATATTTGACATCTGTATTAAAAATACAGCAAAGACTAAGACATGGGGATGATTTAAGTATTTCATATGTCCGGATTAATATTTAAAAGACAAGCAGGATATTCATTAAATTAAATATGTTACGGGAAAAATCTCCAACAGCCTGACTTCCACAATCTTATAGCAATTGTTGCTAATATCATTGACCCCCCCCCTACTTGTTTTGCAAAAGGTGGGGAACCCAAGGCTCATGGGGAAGAATCACTTTGAGTTGTTCAGTGTCTCACAGCTAGACAGTAAAAGAGCCCAGCCTAGAGCACTAAGCTCTGCCAATAAATTTTGAGGAGCAAAATTTTGAGGAGCATCTAAAACACTGGGAAAACAAATATCTTGATCAAAAACCTACCTGTTCTCTTTTGTCCTTTAGTGGTTGTTGGCCAGATACTTTTTTTTTTAATCCTATCTTGAGTCTTAATTTATGCATATGTAATTTACTGTATGTATCCTGACTTTCTGCCATATTTTTAGTTTGTCTAACTCATATACAATGAGGAACATTATACTTGGCAACTCAACAAACCTGCAAATACCCAGGGCAAAATATCAATACAAAGTGCCCTGGAATGTGAGGTTTCAAAGGGTTCCAGTTGCATTTTGTTCATATTTGTATCCTAGCCTCTAGCCGTAGGTGACTGTCTAAATATAAGCTAAAATTAATAAAAATTAAATAGTTAAAATTCACTTTCTCAGTTACACAAGCCACATTTCAAGTGCTGCATAGTTTGGAAAAGCTCAGTAGCTCAAATGTGGCTAGGGGCAATTGGATTGGGTGGTGCAGGTACAGAATATGGACAGCATTGAGCAAAGTTCTACTGGGCAGGGACAGTGCTGGTAGAGATGAGCAATAACAGTGGAAACAATATATTAGGGAGAGATTAGAGAGAAGGAAACACAGAGGGAGACAGTTGCTAGATTGATTAGATGGATGGTAGATAAAGATGGAGGGAAGGACAGAGGGTAAAAGGAAGAAGGGGAGACAGAGGAAGGGAAGAACAAGAGAAGGGCAACAGAGATAACGAGCTGAGACTCTGCAGTATTTTAGATGTGTTCTGCTGCTGGGTAATTGTGTAAGAAGTTGGCTCAACAACACTTTTCTAAGCCTTATAAAATGAGAATCAAACCCTCAGTGCACAGCACAGAGGAGCCATGACTTATTATAGGCACCCCCTTCACCTCAATTAATTCAGCATACCCACCGTGAGGTAGGTGCTTTGAAGCAGAGTGAAAAATAGCGGCTTTCAAATTCTTCAGGCAAAAGGAGACAAAAACAGCGGTAACGATAATTTAGGACATGGAGCCTCTGACATTTATATTAGTGGCATAGGGATACAAAACTGGTAAAAAATATCTGTATATCTGTGGTTTAAATCCATGTTTATAATGTTTCCTTGAAGATTGTATACTGAGTTCCCATTGTACCCATCTTTCTGTCATTTCCTACTTGTTTTAAAATCATATTATTATATCATCCACAGAATTAAGTTTAACGTTTTACAAGCCATTTACCAGAGCTAATATGCACCTGTTATTAAGTATCACATATTACCAATGAAGATTATGATCCTTGTCTAATGACTACATGCAGGATTCTTTTTTTATTTCTTAGAAACATATAAAATGAAAATTTTTGAAAAAAGTCATCTATTAGTTTCAGAATCCTTTCCCAGAAATCAATAGTTCTATGAAGAATAGTCTCAGCGGTTTTTCATCACCCCATTTAGAATGGCCCATATGTTGGGGTGGCTGCCTCTTCCCCAAGGAAGCTGTAGTATCTAGAATGCAAGTTTCAAGTCATTATAGAAGCCTGTGGTAGCAGAGTGGAGTTTTCCCATCACATAGTGAAAAAGGAATATAAGCTACCTACGAGCAAATGCATTAAACAAAAGGTTTTCTTAACTACTCTACTAAATCTGTATTGACTTTTCGCTTTGAACTTATAATTTTTTTGCTTATTTATTTATTTTGAGAGAGAGAGAGAGTGGGAGATGGGCAGAGACAGAGGGAGAGAGAGAATCCCAGGCAGGCTCCACGCTATCAGCACAGAGCCCAATGTGGGGCTCGAACTCACAAACCATTAGATCATGACCTGAGCTGAAACTAACTGACTGAGCCACACAGGCACCCCTGAAGTTAAACATTTTAAAATTTTCATTCAAAGTATCAAATCATTCTAATGGGAAAGAGTCTTACCTTTTCTTCAGGATTGGTGGCACTCATGTGAGAATAGAGCCAATTGCAGAAAGACATTTTCCATTTAGATACGTTAGTATACTGAAATATTTTCAAAAGTCACAGTATGACCTACAAGGCAAATTGAACCATTTTTAGTGGGATACCATCCAGACTCAAGATCCATTTCCCCTCATAGCGAAGGGTACTCTCAATCCAAGGAAAGCTTCCAACTGATCTGTTTCTGTAAGTAGGCAAAATCTATTTTAGTTTCTGTCACACATGTTTTTGTTCTGTATGAGTTGTCTGTTGGAGTTTTTTTTAATCTATTCAGTTAACAAATATTTTGCTATTCCAACTATGCTAATTCTGTGGCAGTGAATAAGAAATTATAGTTTCCGGTTCTATGGAGCTTAGAGTTTAACTGCAAACATAAAATCAAACATATAATATATAATATGTAATATAATAATATATCCTACTATATATTTTATGTGTGTGTGTCGTATGTATATATATATATGTATATATATACATATATATACATATATATGTATATATATATTTAATGAAGGAAAATTATGGCTGCCAGGAGAATATATAATGGGTAGACCTAACTAGGGTGAGAGGTCAAAGGAGCGCTCCTGAGCAAGTAGTGTTTGAACTGAGTAGGTACTTCCATGTGAAAAACTAAGGAAGAACATTCTAAAAAGAGGGAACAGCATGTGAAAAAGAGAGTCTAGAATGTTCTAGGAACTGACAGGGCATGTGCCTGGAACAAAAGAGATGTGCCCTGTGGGGCTAGAGAGGGAGGCCAAGGCTGGCGAGGAAATCGAGGAGGTGGTGGATCTGGGGAGGAGGGAGAGGAGCCCGACGTGCTGCCGTGGAGCACGGAGTCAGTGCTCCTGAGAGGCTTGGGGAGAGGAGGACTCAAAGACGGCACGCGAAAGACGGCGTGTGCCCTTGGCAAATGCAGTCTCAGTGTGGATGGATGACTGTGGTGAGCCGTAGTGACATGGGTTGGTAGCAAATGGGAGGTGGAGAAGAGGAGATGAATACTGTAATTAATGCTTTTGAAAAATTTGGCTTTGAAAAGCAGAGGTAAAACAACAGTTGCAGGGAGTAGGTTAGTTTTTATTTTTAAAGATGGTAAATATTAAATTTGATTTAAATGCTGACAGAAAAGGTCCAGGAGAGAGGGGAAAGAAAATGGAGATAGAAAAACAAGAGAGGATAATCACTGGCATACAGAAATACAGGAAGAATGGAATTTTAAATAGTTATGTTTCTTTAAAGTATTATACACGTCTATCTGGAAAAACATTCTATACTGCGCTGTCCTTGGAAAGTCTCTTTGTAGCTCTCTCTCTTTTAATATTAGTTAATTAGTTTAATTTTCATATTTAATCATTTGGCATTGAATTGTTTACTGTGCACTGTCCTGAAACTATCCATAACAGTTTTTACTAGTAATCTCTTACATTAACTTAGCATTCTCCTATTATTAATAAGTTACTAGGCCATATCAGCTAATATGACTGATAAAATTTTGATTTAATTGGCCACTTTCAAGAGTATGTATCTATTCTGAGGTAGAACCTTGTTCTTGGGACTGAAGGAGTTTATGTTACGCGCAGAGTGAATCTCTCGATTCTCTGAAGAGAGAGGGGAAATAAAGAGTAGAAACAGAGAGAGGTAAGATGGCAGCTTAATCCAATCACCAGGAGTGGTTACTGGGATCACAGAGAGATAGGGGAGGGAGCTGGGGGCAAATAAAGCCAAGGACTCCTCTGGGTACAGTTAGAGCAAGCATTTCTCTGTGAGCTATGGGCAAACCAAAGAAACAGTCACTAAGAGCTCTGGGTGACAGTCCTGGAGAGAGCTCAACAGAGTTATTCTGATCTGTGACAAGCAAAGATGGTGTCTGATCATTTGAATGGCTCAGGAAGGTCATGCTAATCTTACAGACACATGAAGAAGTCACGGGACCTGAATAGATAATCAGAGTCCTGTCTACCCTTGACATCAGAATATCAGAAGATGTTCACCTTTTAATCTAGAATATTAAAGCAAAAAAAAAAAAAATCAATTGAATTCTTATATAACAGCAATCAGTATCTAGAATGTATAATTTTAAAATATTTCATTGGCAAAAGAAGCAGGAGAAGGGCAGGAGGCGGGGAGAGGAAGAGAGGGAAGAAGAGGAGGGACAGGAGAGAGAAGAGGAGAAAAACTTAATTTCAGTCTTAATGATGGCTTGAGCCCCACCACTCAGTGGAAGAATCTGTAGAACCTGTAGGACTTTATTTGGAGTTGACATTCTCTATTGTAATTCTACTTTTGTTTATTTTAAAATTTTCTTTTTGTTTCACCAGAAAGGAAAGACGATGTTTATTTTTAGACATGTAAAGTGTACAAATTTTTTTGTTGAAATAATACTAAACATGTACACACATGCAAGTTTATTACAAACTTATTATAAAACTTTATTGAAATATATTAAAGAAGACCCAAATAGATGGAAAGCTAAAACATATCTGGGGTAGGAAAGCTGTGGCAAATATTTTGGAAATAAAGGTTGAATTTATACAGATCCTGTGACTTGGCAGTTGTATTCCTAGATATATAGGTCAGAGAAACTCTGATACACGTATACACAAAGAGACATCATCATTCTCATCATCATTATTATCAACATGGTTAACATTTACTGAGTGTTTACCATACGGTTCTTAAACATGTTGTGTGTATTAACTCACTTATTAGTTTGCACTATATGGAAATGCTGATATTTGACTCTTTTCAGCCTACAAAAATCACAATTACTCGTGATTCAAGATAATATTCTTCTCAATATTCTTATGGAGTAGACTTTATCTCCATTTTATTTATTTATTTATTTATTTATTTATTTATTTATTTATTTATTATTTATTTGGTGGGGGAGGGACAGAGAGAGAGAGGGAGAGAGAGAGAGAATCCTAACAGCACAGAACTTGACACAGAGCTTGATCTCATGACAGTGAGATCATGACCTGAGCTGAAATCAAGAGTTGGACACTTAACTGACTGAGCCACCCAGGAGCCCCTTATCTCCATTTAAAATGGGAAACTGAGGCATGGAGAGATTAAATAATTTTGCCAGGGTTGTTTAGCTATTAAATGGACTGCCATTGATCAAATTCATGTAGCCTGACAGTGGAACCCATGTTCAAAACTGCTATGCCATCCTGCCTCTCAACTTGAAAAGAATGTTCACACCTCAAGATAGCAACAAACCTCAGGACAGCAAAAAAGCCGAAAACAATATAATGTCCCCTAACAGAAGAACAGATAAATAACAGGCACATTCATAGACTCGAATGCTATTAAATAGCAAAAATGAATAGAGTTACTCCTATCCAATTGAGTGACAAAAAGAGGTGTTCCAGAAAAATATATAAAGTATGATTATTTGTATGAAGGTGAAAAACATAGAAAACTGTTACATATTGAGGGATAAAGATGTATGTGATACACATGGGAGTGATCAACACCAAATTACGATGGTGGTTAACACGTGGAGGGAGTGCCACCGGGGAAAGGAGAGGAGGAGATACCATTTGCATTGTGATATTTTAGTTTTAGTCAGGTGGTGGTGATGTGGATGCTTGTGGCCTCATTCTTAAGGCAATTCTGCAGTCAAGAGAAAGAGAAAGAAATACAATAAACAACTCTCGGCAAACAATATGAGGAATAAAATAAATAAGAGCACTTACTAGAGGCGTGATAAAAAAAAGGACATTAAAATTTTCTAGGATGTAAGCAGGAGGTATGATATAATCCCATTTATGCAAATGTAGCCTACATTTGCATATATGTTCAAAAGAGGAACATGACATAGGGATGCCAAGATCTTAACAGTGGTTGTTTCAGTGTGATGAGATTTCAGAGTGATTTATATATTTTTTCTTATATTTGTGTGCAATTTTCAAATGTTTTACAGTCTGAATTTACATTCAGACAAATGATAAAAACAAGGTCTAGCCCACATTTAACTTCCCTCCTAGCTAGGCAGACGCAGGTCTCTCTTGCATTTAGGGTGAGAAAGAAGCAATCAGTGTCTCCTACCTAGTCTGCTCATCAGGTTCAAATTCCAGGTCTGGCAGGTCAATCTAATTAATTATTTAATGAGGTCTCTAGGATTGGTTGGGCTGGGACCATGTCTTCTTCCGGGTTGTTCTTGTATCTTTGACACGCTGAAAGCCATTGTTTTTAACTAGAATGGTTGGGGAAGGGAGAAGCAGCTTTGGTAACTGAGGAAGAGAGAATTTTAAATTCGAAGTTGGGGATGTATTTTAGGAGGATGAATGGCATGGGAAATAGATTGTTAGGAAGACAGCATGGGAGAAAGGATTTGATGTTCTATAGGGGGCATAATTTAGGAGGACAACAGGAGGCTCTTTCCCTGCCTCATGGAAAGGACTCTGTTCCATACATGCCCCTTGCACCGTGAGTGAGCCTTGGGTTACCCTGGAGAGAACTGGAAGTTGGCAATGCTCTTTTTCATGAAGAGTTGACGTGAACACAGATGCAGAACTACCTCATTGCCCAGATAACGAGGTAGAGGATTTTTGAGAGGAAGCCATTGTCCCTGTCTCTACTGGGAGTCTGGAGATTCTGTGTCACTACAAGGCTGGGATTTCATCAGCATCAGGAGTGAGCATCTTGCAGGGTCAGTGACCTTCTGGAGGAGGGCAGATGAGAGGTAAAGCTTCCCAGATGGCTTCCTGGGGAGTTGGAGCAGAAGTGCAAGTAAAGTGTCCGGGAGGCTTGGGGTCTCCTGCTGACAGACCAGGTTATGAGCAGTTGCTTAGAGAGCTCCTAAAAGTTACCAGAAGACTCGAGGAAGCTGATTTTTGGTAACAGAAAGGTGGATCATTTGTTACTACCGGCGAGTACATCTCGTCATGAATGACCAGGGTTATAGGCAGGAATATGGGTTGTATTTATTTTGTCAAATCTGTAACTCTATTAAAGCATGTTATAGTGCTTTTTAGTGTTGTGGAGGACGACTTTTTAGAAAGTTGGTAGAAATTTCGAATTTGGTTTAGATTTATTTGTTTTTTAAATTGCGGAATGAGAGAGCAGTAGAGTGTGAGGGAGAGCTAAGAGAGAGACAGACAGGAAGAAGGGGAGAGGGAAAGAAGGAACTTGAGTGAGACCCAGAAGCAGTGGGGATGGAGAAGAGGGACAAGGGACGGAGACCCGTGATAGCCCTTCAGTCTGTTTTCATAGAGGTGAACAGCCCGTCGCAATGAAAACACAGAGCTGAAACTTGAGAGCCGAACAGAGCTTTAGATTTCATAAATTCCCCAAAGCTCATTATACTGATTAGGAGACACATCTAAAGGCTTCCTTAGGGGAAGAGTATCAGAGTGAACAGATTTCTGTCGAATGTCACATGTTAACTAAAAGCTTAATACATGTATTGTTAGCATTTTCTGAATTGAGTTTCTAGCAAATGAGTAGCAAATGAATCATCCGTAATTACCCGTGTTGGATTAAAGGAGAATGTTTTCCTACTTAAAAGGTGGGCTGGGGTCAGTTTTATGGCAGCATTATTTATGTTTATGCATAAAGACACCTGGTGGCCTGAAATTTCCATTTCCATTCCATCCCTTTAATGTTTTCACAAGTTTGTACATGTTGAACAGAACTGTCTGCTTCCTGCTAAATCCATTAGAAACCGATACAAGGGTGAGAAGAAAGCATGTAAGGGAACAGGTAAGGTATTAGAATTTAAAGGAATGTAGAATAACAGACCAGACTGTGACAAACATGGGTGAAGAGAATTCTCATCTTCAGAATGGAAAAATGAAGGCACAGAAAGTTAAATCAGATACATGTTCTACTCTTTCGTAAGGCATGGCCTCGGGCGGACGTGAAATACTGTCTTATTGTAGTTCCAATTTGCATTCCTCTGATCGCTGCGGAGGTGGAGCGTGTTTTCATATGTTATGCATCGGTGGTGCTTCCTTAACTGAAAATTCCTATTCATATCTTTTGCCAATTGTTATGTAATTTGTCATTTTAAAATTTATCCGTAGGAATTCTTTATACGCTCTTCCTAGCAAACCTTTGGTTTGCAAACACATTCTTTCTACTTGAGACTTGTCCACTTATTGTTTTTAATGGTTTCTTTTGATGATCAGAAGTTCTTTAGGGGCACCTGGGTGGCTCAGTCACGTAAGTATCCTACTCTTGATTTCAGCTCAGGTCACGGACTCATGATTCCTGAGATTGAGCCTCACGTTGGGCCCTGTGTTGTTAGCACAGAGATTGCGCTTGGGATTCTCTCTCTCCCTCTCTCTTTCTGCTCCCCCCCCCCCATAAATAAAAAATAAACTTAGAAAAAAAGAAGTTCTTTATTTTAATGTGGTAGAATTATTAATCTTTCTTTTATGGTTACTACTTTTATACTTTTTTTTAAAAAAAGTTCTATCTTGAAGTAGTTAAAATATTCTTTATAGGGTCTTTTAAAAGTTTTGGGGTGCCTGGGTAGCCCAGTTGGTTAAGCATCCAATTCTTGATTTAAGCTCAGGTTATGGTCTCATGGTTCACGGGATTGAGCCCCGTGTCAGACTCTCGCTAACAGCATGGAGCCTGCTTGGGATTTGCTCTCCCCCTCTCTCTCTCTGCTCCTTTCCCTGCTTGCTCTCTCAAAATAAATAAATAAACATTTTTTAAAAAGTTTGTGATTTTGCCTATAATATTTAATTCTGTAATTTACCTTAAGGTTATACATGTAGAGGATGTCAAATCAAAATGCAATTTTCATTTTCTAAATGAAAATGGATATTTTTGTGAATTTTGAGGTTTTTGAAGCCTGGTTATAGTTTCTGATGGGAAAGACATTATTTTCTTAGGCCAACAGGACAGATTTTTTTTTTTAATTATTGAAAGTAGTTTACATCTGGAGAAGTTAAGCCTGAATTTAAAACAGGATTAGTATTTATAAAAATCTGAAGCTCTTCTCCAATACTAGAAGCCAAGGGGAAGTGTACAAAGACTGAGACACATTTTATAAAGCACTTATTACCTGAGACTTATTCTTTGTACAATTCACTGAGTTATAAGAAAAGAGAATCAGTTTTTGTAAACTTAAAGAGCTTAATTCATCTGCTTTGAATTCCCTTATATCAAAATAATATAAAAACTGTTTCTATACACTGCTAGAAGTTTTGAATTTAGTTATAGATTCTTTGAATCTAGTTATAATTTTTGTATAGAATTACTTTTTTAAAGCTATATTTTTTTCCACAAATAAATACATTGTGAGTAACAGTCTCCTTGAAAGATTCTCTTATTTATTCATTTCTGATTTTTATGCATTCCCTCTCACAGTGAGATTGACAAGCAACTGAGCTTAAAAGGGTCAAAACATCAGGAGACTTATTTCTTGAGATGTGGGGCTCAAAATTCACTTACACGTTCAAAACTGATCCAAAGTTCTTATTTTTATTACTTACACATTTACATAAGTGAAGCTTCCTATTCCCTCCCACGGATAGAAAGCCATTCTTCCAGCCTAGTGGGCGTGGTTGGCTGACCGCAGAGTATGTCTGCCAGACTCCCTGTGCAACAAGGGTGGTAAGCAGACACGGGTGTGGACAGCGGGGCTGAGTCAGCGGTAGTGAAGGGGTCCCTGCTCAGGTGAATGTAGGGAAAAACACTGTAATTGGGAAGAGAGCTGGGCCTTCCTCCACACGGTGGACAAAGACCACTTTCTTACACGTCTGAAGGGCCAGAAGTAAAAGTCAGCCCACAGCATGAGTGCCCAGGGCTGGGAGGACTTGAAGCTTGTCTTGAGGGGAAAGTACTCCCTCTTGTTAATAAAATGGAATCCAGTACAAATCTGGTGCTCTCTGATCCTCCGTCGGGGAGAGAAAATAAGGGGAGAGAGTGAGAACAGGGCAGAAGTTCTCAGCCTCAAAACCACCTCCTCAGAACCCTGCATCTAGATCAGACTAAGTCTTTTTACCTTGTGCCCACCTAAAGTCAACCGCCATGTCCACACCCAGGGGACATGACAACATTTGCTAGTTTATATTTGTGGCAGTTCTTCTCATGGTCACTTGTGTGGCACACGTGCCTTTCAGTTTGTACTGTAACCATTTGCTATATGTCTTGTTTTCTCTAGTACATTGAATGTTCTCCAGGGACATGGTTCATGTCTCAGACATGTGTTTTTTCCACTGCACAGAAAACACTGAAGTATCTTGTGGAGAATCATGGTCCCAAATCACACTGGTCTCAAGGCCCTCCCTCCACCTGCGCGGAAGTCCACAGGTAGGTCTGTGAACTAATGCATCCTAAGGGAAGTGAGGTTATGGCAAACAAAAATATGCTTCAAAATAACATCATCCTTCTAAAGAGAAAGGGTAGATCCGAGGATCTAGTTCTGATTGTTCTCTTAGTGTATGTGAAATTTACAGACAGGATGAGGCTATAGAAAAAAAAAAGCCAATAAAAAATTACCAAAGCAGATGAAACTGAGGTGTACATGAACATTACTTTGTGGGGCAGAGGATGTAGGAGATTTCTCTCTGTCATGGAGTACTAAGTGCTTTCAGTGAATGGAGGACTTCAAAGGATGCAGCACCTTTCATTCAGCACATTCAGGGTCCTGATGTTTCCATGACTGAAGCAACCAATGGTCGGGGAGACCACCATCCCTTGAGTCAATTACCTTGAGTGTAAGGCGACCCCTTTCTTGGCACTGATATCAGATCCGTGACCAGTTTCAGAGACTAACAACTCATGAGATGCTTTGAGTTTTCTTGTACAGAAATTACCTCAGGCATCAGAAGAAAATTACTCATGCACTTATTTGAAACATTTGTGCTTATACCTGTGGGACATTTTAAAGAGATCTTGGGACTGGAGATCCACAGTGGTAAAAGGAGACGAGGAGGAAACACTGCCTGCTGGATCCTAAAATGTGGATGTAGCAGCTAGAGGAAAACTCGCTTTACTTGTGCAGAGTAGAGGCACAAACAATATTTGTTGACTAACAGCCAACCTTCAAAATTTTATTTCTGTGGGAAACCAATTCAGAATTTTCAGAAAACCATGGAAAAACAGAGAGATATAAAGAAATGGAGAGAGTTTTATTTCTTACATTATGTTTTCTTTACCTCTTTGATTGTCCTCATCAATTTTGAATTTGGATTTTCAGAATTCAATTCATGGAAGCTCATCTTTTTCCCTTCTGACTTTATAGCTACAATTTATCCAACAAGTATGAACTTTGGGTTATGGCTATATGGTTCTACCAACTATATTGCCCTGGCTGGAATAGCTAGATATGAGAACCTTTATCTTGTCTTGCATTCAGTTAAGCTTTTTCTATGAAATACCATCATTTACTAAAGTAATGAAATAAAATAGTAACAAGCCTTACATTATTTGCTATAAACAAGCAGACAGAACATAGAATAAAGTTAAACATATATCTGTATTTAAGTTAATTACGTCTTTTGCAGTGAATGTGAAATGATTTCTTTCACTATTTCATCCAACTCTAGCTTTCCTTAAAAATTAAAGAAGAGTTGGGGCGCCTGGGTGGCTCAGTCAATTGGGCGTCTGACTTTGGCTCAGGTCATGATCTCACGGTTCGTGAATTTGAGCCTGGCATCGGGCTCTGTGCTGACAGCTCAGAGCCTGGTACTTGCTTCAGATTCTGTGTTTCCCCCTCTCTTTGCCCCTCCCTTGCTTGCACTCAGTCTCTCTCTATCTCTCTCAAAAATAAATAAACATTAACAAAAAATTTTAAAAAATTAATGTAGAGCAGTTAACTTTTTCTTACTCTACAGGCATCAACAATTCCAGAGACCTGGAATGTAGTAAAATTTCTTGAGTGCTCATGAATTTTGCCCACTCATATGAGTGAGATTTCACAGCAACTTAATGATACTTCATGGCCTTCTTAGACTTACCCAAAAGATGATTTTGATTGGTTCAACTGGCACTCCTATTTAGCTCTAGCATATTCTTTTTACCCCATTTGAGCAAAAGGACAAGAAACTGCCCCTCCCCCTTTTCATGCATATAGTATTATTTGTCTGCTTCCTTTCATTTTAGAACAAAACTGGAAAATCAAAAAACAAAAGCAAAACAAACACAAAAAACATAAAATCCTAACTGTTCAAGCATGTCCCTAAATCACAGGGGACATGTTTTTTTGTTTTGTTTTCTTTTGATTTTATCTATTTTTTTTTTATCTATTATCTATTTTTTTTTTATCGCAATCAGCAGATTTTTATTCCTGATGCCCAAGGTACCATATCACTTACTCTAATTAAGAGCTTAGGCATTTCATATGCTCTGTTTCAATAATTAAGATTATAAAACAACCAACCTTGGAGATTCATAACACATATTTAAGCTTGATTCTTAACGGAGCTCTGCATTTTTCTCCTCTCTGGTCACTGTCAAATTCAAATGAACAGAAGTACAGAATTGAGAATTTCTTCTGTTATCTCATTCCGTGGTAGGACCTCACCTGATATGCCTAATTTTCTTATTTCCTTCATTGAATAGAAAGAGTGGCGCAGAAAATATGAATGGCACTTTTTAAAGGTTAAATGATATCCATACAGAATTATAAGTCACAAGTAGGTGTTTGTGATGTGACTGAGATTATTTCAAGAAATGACTTTGACTTTAACATTCTGTCTATTGCTAAAAAAGAAGAAAAAAATTTTTGGCTCTTCAGTTGTAGAAAAACAATTACATATGAACCACTGTTACCTCTTAAGAAAACATTTTTCTATCACAAATCAACAGCATGAAAGCAACAGCATTATCATTATTTTAGCCAAATGCACTTTTCCAAATCTAAAGTTTACATTGCTTTTTTAAAATGATAATGAACTGGTTCTTCAGCCCAATACGAAACCTTCTTCAAATGGCCTATAGCTTTAGAAATGCTTTAAAACATCAATATTCTCTTCATAAGTCTGATCCTTAAAAACTGAAAACTGGAAAGTCATAGAAAACATCACGATGGTTAAATTTTAGGAAAAAAGAAAAAATTAGGGTAAGCACATTATAGTACAAATCCAACATGATGTTTTGAATCCTTATGTTCTATATGCACACTTCTTTTTGAAAGCTAAAAGATACAGTATTTTGATTAGAAATAATATTTAAGGCAGATATTTATCCTTCCTACAAGGGAGATGTTATAAAAATAAGAAAGAAAAATATTCATGAGTTCAGTCTAGCACTGAACCAAACCCACCACTTGGTCTCAAAATTTAAGAGATATTTAACATTAAAATATCCTTGTGTTTGCTTTATCTCATTTGTTGCATTATTCTTTTTTTTAAAGTGTTAATCACCAGCGTCCAGAATCTCTTTCCTAGCCCTTTAGAACTCTGACATGTATGACCACTTCAGCAACTTATGAATGCAGGACACGTTATTTGTCTTCATATGACCAGTCTTCTTTTCTTCCACATGACTGATCTTTTTGTGGTGGCAAAATTGGGAATTAGGTTATTTTTCTTTTGTATTTTAAGTTTCATCCTCTAACTAGCTTTGTTCTGGATGCCTAGAAACCATCATGTTGCCCCCAAACCCCATCTGTTTTTCTGACCTTTCCAGGGAAGCCTGCTCCCCACCCCCACCCCAGAGCATGCCCAGTGCTGATGGAGAGTGGGAAAATTTTGCTGTCCTGGAAATATGAGGCTCTTTATTCTACTCTTATTCAAGATAAACTTTGAGTGCCCTACTGTTTCTCAGTGTATACTTGCCTTTTGGGGGGAATAATTTCCAGACCTGGCACATTCCTCTCTGGAGACCAAGCATTCTGGTTTGTCCAGGACCATCCCAACATAATTAAGGCCCAACATAATTGTTAATGCTGCCCCTTATACTTTCAGAAATGTCCCTGTTTGGACAATAATTTAGATGGCCACCTTAGCTATAGATCTATACTTATCTTCAACTTTTACAAAAGAGCAAGTGGGTTGACACCTGAAAAGAGAACACTGGTTTTAGTGATTGGAATATTTTACTGGTCTTTGAGAAAGCCTTTATCTGGGGATTCGTGGGACTTGAAACAAAATGAATTGAAGAGTGTGAAACTGAATAAAGGAAACCTTATTTTAAACGGAGACGGGAGGCCAAAAGGGAGCGCCTTCATGCACTGCTACTCCTTGCAGCCCTGGGCAAAATGAATAGAAAGGAGCCTACACTTTACCTAACTGAAGCAGGGGGAAGAAAGGTTTTCTCCTCCCCTGTTAATAGTCCAACCAATGAGAGACTGCCATAACTCAGCCAATGAGAAGCCATTACACTTTTTTTTTTAATTTATTTTGCTACTACACTTTGAACTCCCGGTTTACTCCAATGGACTTTTTGTGTATAACAGCCGTCCCCGCCCCCTACCCCTCTCTAACCTTCATCTATAAAAGAGTGTTCCTCTCCTTTCTTCTCTAGACTTGCCTGTGGTTTTGCTTCAGCTTACATGTGTGGAATTGCAATTACCCGCTATTTTTGAACAAACCCATTTTTCTGGTAAAATAACTGAGGCAGTTTTATTCTTAAAATTGACACGAGAGATTTAAGGAGAGGACCATACCTGGAAGGGAAGGGAAAATCTTTCACAATGAATCAAAGCAATTCAGACTCGACATTTCCAAAATAAACCTCATCATTTCCTATTCATCCTACCAGCGGCTCAAAAACCGGTTTTCTTTGTCAAATCTCTTATGTCTTTGCCACCCTCCCACCCAACGTCTACCTACACTATGCTTAGAATCTACAGCATCGTGTTTTGGGTTTTTTTCCTCACAGACAGTTACTCTTTCATTACTGTGTGTTCCAACTCTGTCACTAGATCTGAATCAAAGAATCTCATTGGTTTTGCCTGTGTTTGGATTATTGCCACAACCTTCTAACCAACTACTTTCTTCTCCCTTTTCATTCATGTTTCACACTATTGATGGACTACTATTTCCTAGAGAAACATTTATCCTGTCCCAGACTACTTTAAAACTTCTGTCTGCTTTCTACTGCCAATAAGGTAACGATCAAACTGCTTAACAGGGCATGGGAGATCTTTCAAAATCTAATACCAATACATTTTCCATTGTAGTCCGTGCCCTTTGTTCATCAAACTGAAACTCTGGCCGTGCTAAAGTCTATTAGTTCCTAAAGATACAGGTCCTTTCTTCTCTCTGTTTCTTTGCTCTTTCCTTTGCTAGAATGTCCTCTTCCTTCTCATCCCACCCCACCACCTTCCATGCTTTGTAAATGTCCATATAGCCTTCAAGAGCCAACTCAAAAACGCCATCTTCTATCCAAAGCTTTTTCCAACTGGTTTTTAAGCAGAAGTTTGTATTACCTTCCTTTTGTCCCATTGCACTTTTAAAAATGTATTCATTCCACCACTTACAGTATAGGCCCAACTGGTAAGTGACTATCTAACTTTCAATTGTCAAATGTTTCAGGGCAGTGCCCAAGCTTTATTTGTCTTTATATTAAGAAAACTTAACAAAGGCTAGAACATAATTAGCACTCAGTCTGTATTTGTTGATAAAGATGAAGACTTGTCTGAGGCACCTTGCTGACTTAGTCAGCTGAGTATCCAACTCTTGATTTCAGCTCAGGTCATGATATCAGGGTTCATGAGATCAAGCCCGTGTCAGGCTCTGTGCTGACAGCATAGTGCATGCTTGGGATTCTCTCTCTCCCTCTCCCTCTGCCCCTCCCACCTTCAAAATAAATAAATAAACTTTTTAAAAAATCTGATAAAAAAATGAAGACTTCTCATAAATTTCACCCTGAGAGTTCTCTGTACCTGTTTTCTACCTTCTTTGGAAAACATGTATTCACTTTACTTTTTATTTTTCATTGACTCTGGTTCCCTTCAGTCTTATGATTTTATCTTTTGTTTCTCCACAAACTTAAGAATTTGCAGCATCCCAATATAACATCTAGAGTTCTGCTGATAACACTTGGAGAAATATAACATTATAAATTAATTTTGATATTTTAGGTGATTACTTGGTAATACAGTGATAATATACAACAATATCTATTGTGGGTACTAAAATTTTACAGCAATACACAAGCATAAGGTAGTCATGCACATGATTCAGAAGATGCTTATATTAATTTTCTAAATATTTTTATCAAAAGCAAAACACATAATAAAAGAGTCTTACAGAGAATCCCTAGACCTCTAACAGATCCCATGATGCCATTTTGAGAACCATTGCACTATGGAGAACTCACTTCTTGTGTGCATTGCCAGTGAATTATGCAGAGAATATATCAAGTGTCACAAAATGAATACTGTGGACATTTGACCACAGAGGGAACCTGCACCACCCTCACAGTCATACCTCATCAAAGAAGAAAGAGTTTGACCAGGGGATAGTACTAAGACTAGAAGGTTGAGAAGGTGGAGAGCAGAAGGAAAGAATGAGAGAAGGGAAGCCATAGTAGCAAAGCAGAGAGCTGAACTGGCTGTGGATATGTTCCCCTTCATGGATTTGTAGGGGACATAATGCACCGTAGGATCTTAACGTCTGCCATAAGCAACCTGCCATGGCATTTCTGCAATTAGAAATTTCAGTGTTCCATGTAAGAGTCTATTTCTTGCTTGGTAAGGAACATGGTCTCCAGAAATTCTGTGAAAAAATATCCATGAATTATAGGACAAAAACAAAAGAAAAAACAACAAACAAACAGACCAGGTATTCTGTTTCATTTTCTACAGCAATTTTTTTTATTGTATATTGACTTCTTTTTAGCCACCTGCTATCTTCAGAGGTCTAAGAAACTGAGGCTGTGACACATAAGAGCAGCAACAACAAATGTAATAACACAGACCATCTGATAAAAGCGTAAGTGCCAGGGGAGGGGGAGATGTTCTATTTATTTTACCTTTATGAAATCATTTAGCCCATAAAATTACCTTATGGTAATTTAGGTGCTATTATAAGTATCATTTTAGAGATGGGGAAACTGCCAAACATCGTATCTGTTGATTTTGCCATTATGTTCATCTAGTCTTCTTTTCAAGAAAACCTCTGGCCATGAACAGAACTAAAGATAAGGACAAGGTGACTCAGAAGGAATACATCTGTACAGTTAGAGCCCATTTTCAACATATACCCAATGGAATAGGAGTATCCTTTTAATTTAACCAAAATAAATATTCATTCAATGTAAATGTATTAACTTTAAACTTACAGGCATGGGGCTGGGAGCTGAGAATTGACAGCTCAGTGTAATACAAATAAAAGTTGAGAAATATATGTGGAAACACCTTATATATGGAAAGCAATCTGTCTTCAAGGAGCAATATGTTATGCATAAAACTCTCAGTACCATGCCATTCTCCAAGCTTCTAGTCTATTCTTTCTAGCCTCATCAAAGAATTTACCAAGCAAAACCATTTTTTACTTCAAAATAGGTTCCTCTATTCTTGCGTCTGAAGATCAAAACTATTTATTGCCTGCCCTTTGATAGAATTGACCAGAGAAGACTGCGCTTTATTTAGATAGGGCTTTCGTTTGTATTCTCAAAAATTATTGTTGAAACTGGTACAAGTCATTCTGGAAAACAGTATGGAGGTTCCTCAGAAAATTAAAAACAGAACTATCCTATGACCCAGCAATTGCACTACTAGGTATTTATCCATAGGATACAAAAATGCTGTTTTGAAGGGGCACATGCACCCCAATGTTTACAGCATCACTATCAACAATAGCCAAAGTATGGAAAGAGCCCAAATGTCCACTGATGGATGAATGGATAAAGAAGATGTGGTATATATATATATATATATATATATATATATATATATACACAATGGAGTATTACTCGGCAGTCAAAAAGAACAAAATCTTGCATTTGCAATTATGTGAATGGAAGTAGAATGTATTATGCTAGGCAAAATAAGTCAGTCAGAAAAGATAAATGTCATATGATTTCACTCGTGTGGAATTTAAGAAACACAACAGATGGACATAGGGGAAGGGAAGGAAAAATAAGACAAAAACAGAGAGGCAAACCACAAGTGAGTCTTAAATACAGAGAACAAATTAAGGGTTGCTGGAAGGGTATGGGGGGATGAGCTAAATGGGTGATGGGCATTAGGGAGGGCACTGAGTGTTCTATGTAAGTGATGAATCACTAAATTCTATTCCTGAGACCATTAGTACCCTATATGTTAGCTAACTTGGATTTAAATTAAACAAACAAAAAACAAAAACCACTTTCTTGAGCATCTACTCTCTGCCGGGCACTGATAGGTGCTATTTAGATAGCAGTGGACAAGATAGAAATGGTTCTGAGTCTCATGGACATTACTGCCTAATGTGTGCTTTTGTGGGCAGCAGCTAAGTGAAAAAACATGTGCTACAAATCAACAGTTATTTATTCAAATTGCTAGCAGTAATGTGGCATACCTCCAGTGATTTATCGTGCAGGAATCCCCCTTGCTGTGCATGTTCCTGCAAAGTCTCATTAAGACCTTTAAACTAAAAATATCTGATCCAGCTAAATTTTGGGAAAGGAAACTATTATTTGAGGAATTCATTTTCAGCAGCTGAGTGCCTCAGGAAGTTAGTAATGCCCTATGGAGCTTTATGCCTCTGGTCCTCTCATTTGAAACCAGCAGAGGTTGGAACAGTTCTTAGTTATTAACATCTAATGGCTGTTTTGTGACTTCTCAAGTGCGTTGGACTCCTCCTTCCAAGTCCCAGGGAATGGAAAGATACTTATTTGAATTTAATTAACTCAGAGGAGATTCAGCCTAAAGGATATCGATTGAATATACTTAGTACTGACTGTTCCTACATTTTCCCTACACCTTTATGATGGATTTGTTGGACTAATTTCCAGGAGTATGTGGAATAGAAACCCCACCTAGAAGTAAAGCCCACGGTAGGAAGTGACTGTCACCACTGCTCTCCCTCGGTGCCTACATTATGTTCTCATCTCTGGCTGTATCCGTCTTACTGCATAACACCCCTTGCAGAAAGCCTCCTTGTGGTCCAGGGAAAAGCTCCGTAAAACACAGGTGAATGGCAACAAATGAGACTTCCAATCTTTTTTTTTTTTTTTTTTTCCCGTTGGGGCAAACTCTCAGTCTATCTTTCTGTCCTAAATGTGTGCACACAAATGTTACTTTGTTAATCTAGAAAAACAAAACAAAAAAACCCTTCCATTTTGATAAGAGTCTCTGAAAACTTCCTTTCTGCCATCTAAATTCATACTGAGACTGAAGAGATGCTACGGGTAGACCCAATGTGATTTTGCAGATGCTGTGAAAACCTGTAAAAGTAATTCATTTTCATATTCATTCATTCTCAAATATTCTCAAATATTTATTGCCGGCCTGCTGCACATCAGGTATTGTGTTAGGTATTATAGGCCGAACCAAGAGCAAGAAAGATATCATTACTGCTCTTAGGGGGGTTTCAGACTCAGATGTATATTTATTTACTCAGCTACTTAACTAGTATGTGTTGTTTAAGGGATCATGGAACATTCCAAAAATGAAGAGGAAAGCACCCTGAGGAATAAGAGCAGATTCCCCGGACTAGGAGAATAGACGTAGGATCAGAAAAGGGGAGATAAGTCCTCGGAGGCAGTTCGGAGATAGAATCCACATGGGATGAATTCTGAGGGGTGGAGGAAGCGTAGGTGCTGATGTGGGGGAGGAATTGAAATTTTTTCACAGCCTCTACCGAAGGTGACTGGGAGGATTGCTCGTGCCATTAAACCAAGTTGGAAGATGGAGGATGAGAAGCGGGTGGAAGGCAGGTTTTGGGGGAGAAAAGGGTGATAGTGGGAGAAGGAGGAGAGCATTGAGATTGGCTGAATTTGAGAGGATGCGCCCACCGTGTCCTTTTATGATAGGAAAAGATAGGCCTGTTTTAAAAAGCAGAGAGGGAAAGGTTAGCACCCGAGGTCCCCGGGGTGGGGAAAAACAACATATTTTGGAACAATGCAAACTCCCTCTGGGGTAAGGTTCCTTTTTAGAATGTAACAGACACCGCCTACTCCCCCTCAGGAATTTGACATAAGCAGTAGACCATAAAACGTATGACCCATAGGGAGTGATATGGCCATAGACCACCCCTCATACAATAGAAATGAGCCAATCAAGAATGGGCGACTCAGCACCTAGAGCTATCAAGCTCATAAGGGTAGAACCCAAGAAGAAACGAGGGGGAAGGGAAGGGAGGGCTGACCAGAACCGTGTAAAACAAAGACCTTTGCCTGTAGTCACGGGCATTCACTTTCAAGTGTCTCCTCTCTGCAAAGAGAGCTTGCATATTATTCTTACTTTCTAATCTCCTACTGTAATAAACTTCTGCTTGCTGCTCATTTTATTCTGTGTCCACCTCTTCATTCTTCAAAGCTGCAAGACAACGAATCCCAGGTATTGAGGTAAAAAATCCTGCAACACTTCTACATTCCAGCAAGAGACTATGAGCTACTCTCATCTCAGGAAAGAATGGAACTTCTTCACCAGATGCATGTGTTAGGTATTATTTGCTTTTAATTCTAGATCTCGCTCCCAAAGGGTTTTTGGTAGCTTAGAAAGATCCACAGAATAAAGCAGGATAAAATGGAAATGAGGACATCCGGGCTGTGATGGATATTTCTATGAAATTAATCCCCCTCACAAAATAAAAATCGTTAGTTTTTGCTGTTTATATACCTGGAGCTTCCTGGATCTCATCCTATCCAAAGTTTGGTGGCTTGACTTTTTCTTCAGTTCTGTGAGATAATCTAGATCTTTTTAAACTTTTGTCCCCTTCAAACAGCCAGAGAAGGTTTTCTACTGAAGAATCCTAACCTGATGTTTAAAATATTCCTAGGTGTTGCAAATCGCAGAATCTTGACTGTGTCACCAGCTGAGCTGAAGTAACGTGAGGCACAATGAGAACTCTCTACTGGTCTGGAAAACTGGAAATCCTGTGACATAGCAAAGTGGTTGTTTAAATTCCATGTCTTGTGCCTTGGCAATCAGTCCACATACTTCCTAGGCTGGAGATTAGTTACTTGGTAGAAAAATAACAGAGTTTGGCATGTGCTGACTAATTTTCAAAGATTCCATGAAAAGAGACAACCTTTACTTTAGTTATAACTTGGTAATGTAAGAGCAAAAAAAAAGTAAAAACATTTTATTTTGTTTCATTTTGTCTATTAATGAGCCCTTTTCTGGCCTATGACTGGAAATTTGTGATAGCTAAGAGATTGGAGTCTTCGAAGATACAAAGCTAGGCTTGATGGGCTGAACTAGGTCAGTGTCCAAAAAGTAAGATAAGAAATAGAGTAGAGGGAAAGATAGGACCTCAGGGAAGATAGACACGGCAGGCCTACCCAAGCACCTCCTGGTCAGGGTCTTCATCATAAGAAGCCAAGGCTAAAATGAAGTCTGAGGGCAAAGGACAGGTCACTCTTGGCTCCTTCCCTGAGGCTTCTGCTTCAGCTTCTGCTGGAGGCAGATGAACTCAATACCAGCTAAAGTAGGACAGCCCCAGTGGAGAATCCTATTCAGGCCGTCTGAGCTATGCCAATAGAAGTAAATAAAGAAGATCCTCACAGAAAGAACTGGAAGACAGGTTGGTGAACCAAGAAGCTCATTCTGCTGGGAGCAATCCAGTTCTTACTTTCTATGGACCCATTACCAACTCTGCTATTTTGGCGTCTTTTCAAAAGAAGAGGAGGGATTTGTTTCATTTTATAATTATTCTTTTACACCTCCACCACTGCATACTGTGTGTATTGGGGATGGTTAAATATATCACCGAAGTATGTTTAAATATGTCATTTAACTATGGGTTGCTCCACCAGTAGAAGTTAGTCTGGATTTGACCTAGAGACATTCGTGTCACTCAAAAATCCTGACCTTGGATCTGGAGGCAGATACTTGTCTAGAGGACAAGATTTTATGATCTCTTTCCTTGGGGAGGAATTGAGTGGATTTTAGATGAATATTTAATATGTGCATTAAGTTTGGTGTGGATATTTTTAAAATTCATATTTGAATAGAAGAATCAACATGCAAATAGGAATGAGATGAGCAGTTATTGTGAACATCTGTTGTTTTTGCCTATTTTATCAGCCAGTTTAGGCTAAGAATTATTTGGTGTTCAACCTAGTATTCAGTGGCTTAGAACAACGAAGTCTTATTTTTTGCTCGCGTTACATGCTCTTATGTATGTCCTCTGCCATCTTCGCTCCAAGACCCAAACTGATAGAGCTGCCCTTTCCTGGAACACTTATCTGAAACAGTGGGATGAGAGAGCTCGGCAGAGCACGCCCACGTTCTTAAAGCTTCCACTCAGAGATGACACGTGTCCCTACTGCTTACAGGTAGTTGACCACAGCAAGTCACAAGCCAATGCCGACAACAGTGGGGTTGGGACAGATCATCTTCTCAAGAGGGAAGGCATCATAAGGAAGGATTCTCAATGTTCTTCCTTTTTCTTTTAATAGTCACCCCATTTTCTCTTGGAGAATAATCCCTAACCAACTCGCTGCCAGTGTGGGCTTGGCAGAGTTGACCCAGATCCAGAAGGAACATGAGAGCTTGGGATAGCTAACGAGGACTTTCCATTCCTTGGGCCAAAGCAAATCTAATGAAATTCAGTTCCTGGATGGAGAAATTCTTTTTGTGTTGGAGTTGCTAAGTAGATAGCCTGTAATCTTGGAGCTACAAGGAGTTATCTAAGTGGAGAGAGAATCTGCCTACGAATGAAATCATCATAGGGGCAAACAAAACTGGGAAAGAGAATGGACACGCTGAGGCCTCATGTCAGAATATGACTTCATGTATCTATCCACACCATGGGAAAAGTTCCAAACCTGGAATTCCTAATTATGTTAAGTCTGTATTTTTTTCCCTATGTAGTCAATTTAGGTTTCTGTTTCTTGTAACTTAAATATTACTCATAATAAAGGGCAGAAGTTACTGCCTAACATATATATATGTTCCACGTAAATGGTTCTGTATACTTGGTTATGGGTATGGGACACAGTTTTGGTTACAAGCTTCTTAGCTCTCAACTCAAAGAGAAAAATAGGATTATAATATACCATTGCTGTACCATATCTACTGTTACAAGAAATTGTCCCATGTATGTTAAAAAATGATCACACATTGGTAACTTCCCAATTGCACCCAACCCAGTGCAATTCACAGTACTATATAATGAAAAAAAAATGTCCAGCAACCAACAGCTTTTCTGAGGGTAAATTTCTACACAGGACATTGATACAAAGTATGGTCCAAAGACCAGCAACATTGTCATCACTGGGAATTTGCTATAAATGTAGAATCATAGATCCCACTCAGACTTACTAAATCAGAATTCGTACTTCTACAGTATCTCCAGATGATTTTTTACACATTAAGATATGAGAGGTATCTATATGGGAAACTCCTTGTGATATGCTAAATATCTTCAAGAACACCCCTTGAATATACTTATTTTAAGATTGTACAACACTTCTCATTATAACTTAATGGCATAATGTCAAATAATTCCAGGAGGGTTGAAAAAAATTGTAGGAGGGTGCCTTTGGAAGCAGTTTAGATTATATGATTCAGGTATATATTATTGTTGTGTTTCCAAAAATCAAAACAACAGATATGATCACAACTAATGACCTCCCTAATCTCTCCATACCACAATGAAAGGAACACAAAAATTTCATTGATTCAGGTAAAATGTGGGTCTCCTTATGGCATGGTCCACTCCCTACTTCAAATCTGTTCCAATCTGAGCTATAGTTGATTTCATCTGATGGATTTCTCCACTTGCACTTAAATATAACTGGATATTCTGAGTCTTGTGGCTCACCGTGATTCCCAGGACAGCAGTAATGAGGTTAGCTGGTGACCCCATTCATCAGTCCGTCGGCCTTATCTGGGGAAATTTGGCCTGGACAGTTGGAGACTGACTCCTTCTTCGTGCTTCCCCAGACCAGGTTGCTGACCATGTCACAGCCCCGCTGGCCCTCCTCGTTTCCTCCACGACCACAAGATAAGAATTTGTATCTGCCAGGTTAAAGAGCTGTCTAGGCAGAGGACAGAGCCAATCTCACATAATGTTCAAATTCGGTCATCACTGGTATGGATTAGATTCTTATTTCAGTATAGAGAGAATGGTTTCACTGAGGAGAAAACTAATAAGAGAGGGGCAGTTGACTTTATTAAGGCTGAGTTCTCAATGCACAGTAGTCAGTGTTGTGAGCATCAGTGTGTCAGATTATACATTGCAAATGTTTTGCCTTCCCGTTAATCAGAGCATGGATTGTGCTGCTAACCTGTGTGGAGTAGTGTATGTGAGCACAGCTAACCTGCCTGCATATGGAGTTTCCAGGCACCAGGCACCAAACAGAGGTATAAAGCATCTGGTAAGAACATTTAAAAAAATAAGTAGATTTTTAAAATCTCTCTGCTTCAGCTCCTGGGATAAATTTGCAGTTGGGGAGATCTTTATATACAGACTTAAGCTTCTAATTAGTGAAGGTAACATTTGGGTATAGTTTATCCAGCATAAGTAAACATTCTGAGCTCTTTCATTTGAAACCAACAAAAATAGTATTTCTTCCTTTCTGTTGTTGCTTCTGACTTTATTTTTTTAGGGAATTAGCTTCAATATCTCTGCCATTTGAACAAAAGATGGCACTAGAGAAACTTAGTTTTCTGAAATTAGAATCTATTTCTCTATTTGATTGGAACTAAACAATGGAAACAAAATTGATAGTGCAGATATATTTTTCTCACTGTTAATATGAATGAGTATGTGTGGACATGTACTTAGATCCTTGTACCAATACAACAATTGAAAATCAGAAGGACGAAACGCCAAGAACTCAGCAAGTATATGTGTCTCTTCTTATTCCCTCTGTATTCGTGGATGTATGAGGTGATGTGGTGGTGTTGATTCAAAAGCATTCCAGGAGCAACTGTGCATGAGCCTGGTGGCCGAAAATGGGTCCTATCCGGGGTGACATTGAGGTAATATTTCAAAATTGTATGTAAAAATATCACTTTCATCTTTACTTCTATAACAAAGTAGAACTCTTCTGTGTGATTAGTTTTCACCGACATTAGTTCCAAACAAGTGTGTGTTCCTTGACTGAAGGATTGGTCTGAGAAAATTTTATGTCAATTCTTAACTAATTAGTGTAGCCATTTTGGTGAGATTGTTTGAAGAAACAAGACCTCATGACTATAAAAGAAGAGAGGAAATATACAAGATAGGAAGAGAAGCTTATGAGAAATACTTTATAAAAATACAGTAATACCTTGTTTTAGAAGTCCAATATACACTAAAAAAAATCACCGATTTTAATAGCATTTTTCCATAATTTGGAAAATTAGCAATTAGCTAATTAGCAATTTTCCATAATTTTGGTCTTTCTTTTTCAGTTTTTTTCCTAGGGAATACTGATAAATTAGTCTAAAAAAATAACTTGAGATGTCCAAAACTCAGTGTTCTGGGCATAACCTTAATTTTTTTTTAATATTTATTCATTTTTGAGAAACAAAGAGAGCACAAGCAGGGGAGGGGCAAAGAGAGAAGGAGACCCAGAAGCAGAAGCAGGCTCCAGGCTCTGAGCTGTCAGCGCAGAGCCAGATGCAGGGCTCAAACCGATGGACTACAAGATCATGGCCTGAGCTGAAGTGGGACATTTAACCAACTGAGCCTCCCAGGTGCCCCCATGGGGCATACCTTTAAATATAAAGAAATGATTATTTTGTTGGGACAAACAATTAAAAGAAACAAACATACACCATTAATTAGTCAGAAAAATTTTCCTGCTTATCCCCTAAGTAATGCTGTTCTAAAAAACAAAGGATACTAATCGTTGGTGTGTGTGTATTATTGAGCACTTACTATGTGCCATACCCCTGCCACACGTATTTCTTCCATTGCCTCAGTTAAATTTTATACCAGCCTCTAGGAATTACTTTTCCTTTGAAGGCAGAGGGTCTTGGGAGAACGGTCCCACTGGGCAGGCAACCGTGACAGTATTCAGTGACTTTCCAGGTGGGGAAAGTAAACAAAGATTTTCAAAGCAACAGATTAAGAAAGTAAAATACAGGGGCTCCCGGGTGGCTCAGTCGGTTAAGCATCTGACTTCGGCTCAGGTTATGATCTCACTGTGCGTGAGTTTGAGCCCCGCGTCGGTCTCTGTGCTGACAGCTCAGGGCCTGGAGCCCACTTCGAATCCTGTGTCTCCCTCTCTCTCTGCTCCTTCCCTGCTCATGCTCTCTCTCTCTCTCTCTCTGTCTCTCTCAAAAATAAATAAACTTTAAAAATTAAAAAAACAAAGCAAGTGAAATGCAGAGTTTCCAAGTAGGGCAGTAGAGATGGGAGTGGAAGACTCCCTGATACTGAAGCCTGTACATCTACCAAGAACTTTTAGTTTCTTGAAAGCAACGGATTGTGTGTATTTACCTTTACTAGTTCATGCTAGGACGGAACCCGTAAGTGTTAATAAATCCTGTGAATTTTGTCTTTTAACCATATTTCCTTACTATTCCCTCCTTTCAAACCCCAGCTCTGATACATTAGGTCGTTCCCTCATGTGGACAATTGCAATAAACTCTGAAGTAGTTTTCCTGTCTCTTGGTTGTGTTTTTTTTTTCTTCTGCTTTTCTCATGTTGTTTTATTTATTATTATTTTTTTTTTCATTTTGGTTTTTATTTTTTTAATTTACATCCAAATTAGTTAGCATATAGTGCAACAATGAGTTCAGGAGTAGATTCCTTAGTGCCCCTTACCCATTTAGCCCATCCCCCCTCCCACAACCCCTCCAGTAACCCTCTGTTTGTTCTCCATATTATGGGTCTCTTGTGCTTTGTCCCCCTCCCTGTTTTTATATTATTTTTGTTTCCCTTCCCTTATGTTCATCTGTTTTGTCTCTTAAAGTCCTCATGTGAGTGAAGTCATATGATTTTTGTCTTTCTCTGACTAATTTCACTTAGCATAATACCCTCCAGTTCCATCTACATAATTGCAAATGGCAAGATTTCATTCTTTTTGATTGCCGAGTAATACTCCCCTGTATATATATACCACATCTTCTTTATCCATTCATCCATCGATGGACATTTGGGCTCTTTCCATACTTTGGCTATTGTTGATAGTGCTGCTATAAACATGGGGGTGCTGGTGTCCCTTCGAAAGAGCACACCTGTATCCCTTGGATAAATACCTAGCAGTGCAATTGCTGGGTCGTAGGGTAGTTCTATTTTTAGTTTTTTGAGGAACCTCCATATACTGTTTTCCAGAGTGGCTGCACCAGCTTGCATTCCCAACCTGTCTCTTGTTTTTTTTAACTACAATCAATCTTCCATAAGATTCATGCCCTCTCTACTTGTCCAGTACTTACTCAGATTACCCCTCACACATACAGTGGGCTCATGAAGCTGCTTAGTGTTCTCTGAACATGAAGACAATACAAATTCTATGACAAAATTCCTCCATCACAATACCCTTTTTTCTCTGCTGGAATGACCTTGTCTACCTGGGGGGGGGGGGGGGCAAAAAAAAAAAAAACTCTGACTTATCCTGCAAGACTCATTTCAAAGTTTTCTCTATGGGATTCTTTTGAATCTACCCAGAATTAGCAGGTCTCTTCTCTTTGCTTGCATTGGGTCTTGTATAAACACTGATACAGTAGGTATTACCCTGTGTTGCAATGATTTGGCCTATGCCTGTTTCCTCTAGTAAACTGGAAGTTCATGGAGTCGGAGGCATCTTATTTGCCACAACATCCTTAGAACACATGCACTTGGACTAAATAAATGCTATTTAATGAATTTTTGTTGATCAAGTGGTTAGATAATGCTATGCTTGAGCAATGAGACACTAACAAGTGCCAAAAGGACATTGTTTTCCTTATTAGAGTTTATAATCTCTGACAGAGAAACTTACCTATCCACACAGCATGAAGTCATAGAACTCCAACTCTCCCAGAATGCTGAGAATAGGAGTGTGACACTGTAAGCAGTGCTTACACTACCTAGAAACCCACACAGATTAGCATCACATTGTCTAAAATCGACATCCAACCTCGAGCAAGAATATTGCTCCATGGAATGGTATGGTTAGGTCAAGAGAACAGAATTCACTTGGAAAAAAAATCTAAAAAATAGTATCTTGAGAAGTTACAGTGCTTCTCTCTAAGATGTAATTGATTCAGAAGGATATTTCTTACTAATGGCAAGTTGAATAATTTTAGAATTAACAGATCAAGTTTGGCAAACCATTTGGACCCCTTGATTCCAACTTCCTATTTCTGGCAGGATGCTGATCCCATTTCAATTTGGACACTTCCATAGTGATGGGAATCTCATTGGTTTGGAGGCAACTATTTAATTTTGCATTATTCATGTTAGTTTGAAATCTGTCTTTTTACAATTTCTTCCATTGACTTGTTGGGTTTTTTTTGAAGCTACATTTAATTGTTTTTCCATAGGAAAGCTACATGTATTTGAACACAGCTATCATTTTTCCCAAAGCTTCCTTTCTCCAGGATTAGAAAAACTGCATTTCATGTGGTAATTTCCTATGTGATATTAATTTAAAGCCTTTTAGCTCTATTTGGTTGTATTCCAATGGACAAATTGCAGTGCATTGCTCAAATATGGAATTCAGCACTGCAGACATAACCTATACACTGCAGCCTATAAGGAAACATCATTTCTCACTTTATGTGTATAATATACAAATTTATTGTAATCAAATATTGTATTAGATTCAGTGAATAAGAGGATCAAAATATTGTTTGCCAAGAATTGTTCTTGGGGCTGTGAGAAAGGTGAGTAAACAGAGTCTTTGCTTCAAGAAGCCCACACCGTAACAAAAACTAACAGTACCCTCTTAATATATTCTAATATCTATAATTGAGGTATAAGCAAAGTATGATCACCAAGTGAACTCATATATTGGGCTTTTAGACAATTGAATATCTCTGTGTTTTTGTCAGATGACTTGATATTTGTCAAGATCACCCTAATTCACACTTGTGCTGCTAATTTTTTAAAATCTAAATGTCAGACTCTATGCATATCTTCCCTAATTGTATCTTGTTGATTTTGTTCCAATTCCAGCCTGTCCAGGTCTTTTAAATCTTTATTCTGTCATCAGGCACATTAGTTTTCCTTTCTAAGCTTTGTGTCACCTCTAAGTCTGATAGAAACAGAGAAATTGGCTGCTCTTTACATGAACAAAATGGTTTGTGTTCTATTTTCCCAGCAGAAATATGTGTTTGGGAATTTGGTTAATGGGAAGTGGTAAGGCATATATTTAGAAAAGGCAGTTTATTCACCCTGGACAAATATAGACATTTGGAATTCTACCCGCGATGACTCATAGAAAGCACAGAGGCTTCTCATCCTCTGACTGTTGCACGGTGTTAGCTGTTGGCATATGGTGAAGTCAGGGCCTGAGAAACAAAGGATGGCAATGGTTGATTGCTTTTCACACCAATTTCTGACTGTATTGCAAGTTAAATGGCCACCTCAATTCCAGCCATTTTAGGGTAGTTTATGATGTGCTTACAATAATCAAACTTTTTTAGGGGTGTCTGGGTGGCTCAGTAGGTTGAGCGCCTGACTTCAGTTCAGGTCATGATCTTAACAGTTTGTGAGTTCAAGCCCCGCATCGGGCTCTGTGCTGACAGCTCAGATCCTGGAGCCTGCCTTGGATTCTGTGTTTCCCTCTGCCTCTTCCCCTCCCCAACTTGTTCTCTCTCTCTCCCTCCCCCCCAAAAATAAATAAATAAACAAACAGACAAACAAACATTTTTAAAAAATCAAACTTTCTTTACATCTCCATTTGAATGACATCTTGCTAGGGAGTCCTCTTAACATCTCTGCTTCTGCATTCCTTGTCCCTTGCCCTGCTGCATTGTTTCCCATGGCTCTTGTCACCATCTGGCATATGCCATATGTCTTACTTGTTTATTGTAGGGTTCACTTCATCCCCCCTGCCCACATGCACTGAACTATAAATTCCTTACTACAGTGTCCTCACTGCTCTGAACAGTTCCTGGCATTACTACATGCTCTCTTGGCATGTGCTCAATAAATGTTGAATAAATGAATGGCTATGGTGGTAAATTGTTCTTGTATTTGTCTGGCAAAGGATTTTAAAAAAATAATGACTGATAGAAACATGACAGGGTCGTGTTTACTTGATCCTTGAAAAGATCATATTAATTATACAAAGGATTTTGAGCTTCTCTACATAAAAGAACTTCATATGTACTTTTAGTATATGATGGTGTTCCTTAGTGATGTATACAAAAGGGTTTGTGAAATAGTAATAATAGATACCCTTTCACCAAATTACCACGTAATAAGCTAACTGCTTAACATTTATTTTGTCATTATCACAATATTCTCATAGAGTAGATTTTATTGCGCATTTTGTTTATGTGGAAATGAAGAGCAAAGAACCTTAGCCACTTATCAATGACCCACCGCCACTCAAGGTTCCAGAGCCCCAAACTGTGTCTGTTAAAGCTACCCCCTCCTTGCAACATTTAGTCGCAAGTAATAAGCAAAGAAACAAATGTCTCTTCCTTTTATGAAACTTCTAGTACAGTTGATACAGCAGATCAGAGGTCTGCAGTGAGTATAGCTGTATACTCAGGTTGGCTGTGCTTAGGAAGGTGACCACCAAAATGACATCTGGATATTTTCCACTCCCAGCTTTTCTTGCAAATCAAATTTGCCAAGAAAATCAGGTAAAGTAATGCTTTTGAAGCTGTCAGCATTCTTTACATCTGAAACAAGTTATGCGTTTTCTATCACATTCATCACCCCCTCAACAAAGATTTTATAATCCAAATGGGAGAGCTCTGGGAAGAAAAGTTTGCACTTCTCTTGTGCTGGCAATTTTGTTGGGTAAGATAAACTAACAAAGCTTGCTCTTCAGACCCTATCTGAATTTTGAAACTCTCACAGACGCAATTTTCACCCAGGGGTTACCAGAAGGAAGTAAAGGGATTGTTTATACACCAGACAAATATTGCCGGGAAGGGACTGATGGTGGCTGTACTGTGAGATGGCCCTTTGCAGAGCTATTCTTTCAGCTTCCCCCACGCAGATTGCCTGATGTCAGCCATGACCTTGGATAGCTGCGCTTTTGGAAACCATTAGAGGGAGACCCTCCAGCTTTTGCACCTCTGGTGCATGGCGTAATTATTGATCCCACTCTGCTACACTTTGCTGAAATGTATGTGCTCTGCACTTTTACAGAGGTCGTATCTTCCCCATTTGGAAAACTCTCTCTTTCCTCACGTGCCCAAGCATCATGTGTTTCCTGTCAGCACCACTTACAGAGAGAGGTAAAACGGATGAGAAGGAAGACGGAAAAAGTCAGCACTCCGCAAAGACTATGCAATTTCTTAGGTGCAGTTCCTAACAGTTTCTTCAGTACTGCGCGTGGAGGTCCCTTCCTGTCAACAGTTCTGGGATGGGTAAGCAGATTCTCAGGGTGGCTGCCGTGCCTTCCTCATCTCCTTCAGCCAACGTAAAACGATCCGATTTGAGAAATGTTGGGCTTCATCCCCACAGGCACCTCAGGTCTTGATCTTAATTATGGCAGGGAGCACATAATGGGCTGCTATCCAAGATGAGTTCCAGTCTGACCTAGTGCATTTGAAGACTTTGTAACAAAAGGTGGTGAGCTCATTAACATATAGATAGAGCAGAAACAAAATTCAGACTAACTCCCTTGTAAGACTTCATCCTCCGACCTCAGTCTAGTTTGGAGGCAGCCCATTCAGGGAAATGTAGATCCGTCATAGACCCAGTTTTCCTCATCTCGGCAGAAGGGATAGAGACAGGTACCCAGAAACCCTATTTCCTAAGTAGGCATTCCTGTTTTGACAGCTGTGCAGTAAACCACAGTCCTGCGTCGGGACTCCAAAGCCTTGGTCACTAGGCAGGGTCATACCCACAACACTGCATTTCTTCAGTGCAGGGTCAGTGGGAGAAATAGTGTCACCCTTCCTGAAACACTACTTTCCTTCCTTCGTTACCAGATCAAAAATAATAATAACAACAACAGACCTAGTGAACAGACCATTTAAACATAGTAACTTTAAAACTCTATTCATGAAGTAAAACCATTATTAAGTATCTACTGTATGTGGGACATTGCATAAATTTCTGGAGTGATATAAAATACAGTACCATCTTTTTCAAAATCTTGAAATTTTTGGCGGAGTTTGGGGGGGGGGGAAGAGGGAGGACGCAGACATTGAAACCAGAATTGCCAAGCAGTATTTTGTCATGTCATTTCTTATCTATATCTGTGAACGTTGTCCCCACACCCTCAATTTCATCTGTGACAAGCCAAGTTCTTCATCTTGACAAACAAGATCATCCATGGTCTGTCTAGTCCAGTCTGCTTCTCCCACCTCATCTTTCCCTTTGTCCTGCCTGACATCTTCTAGTCCAGCATCAACTATCTGCCAGCACTTTCCTCGATGTTCCACAGAGGTTTTTCATCTCTATTGCCCTTTCTTTCTATGAAAGAAAGCAGAGACGTCTGAAACATTCCGCTGAATAAAGGCCCACAGACTAAGACAGGAGAAACAAAGTGAGATTGTTTATAGAGAGTTAAGTCTATCCAGAAAAGTATTGTGGTCTTTATTGAGAGGGCAACTGGGAGCCACTGATGGTTCATGAGAAAGAGAATTACATAGTATCATACTTGGTTTTGGCAGCACTGTGGAGGATGGTTTAAAATTCATTGTCTTAGAAATCCAGGAAAGAGTATTTCAAGAGGAGTGTCGCCTCTGTGAAACTGGATGGAACTGAGAAAAGACGACTTGTAGGCATGGAACCAGCAGGGGTGGAGAGGAAGAATAAAACGTGTGACCAGGGGAGGGCAGGAGACACCAGAGGGATGGAGACTGCAAGTGAAGTGGGAGAAGTAACTTTGGAAATTCGTGTAGATTCTTTCCTCTAAGAAAGGAGGGCAGAAGGAGAAAATCTGAGGTGAAAGCAGGGTGGAGGAGATTTAATATTGATAATTCACTATCAAAGTAGGGTATCTTTTATATTCTCATTTAGGGAAAGACAGGTCTGATGATGACTGCAAAGAGAACGAGGGATGGGTTTTGAGTTTGGATAGAGTAGGAAGGGTCCAGGGCAGTGCTGTCGGAAAGAAGAGAAGGAGTCAGTGTTCAGTTAAGAACTGACACCACACCCCTGGGCTCTTGCCTGAAATACCCTATCGTGACTTTTTGTTTCGTTTTTGTGGAGGCCACCACCACGGTTCTAGGTACCTACTGCAGACCAACAAACCACCCTTATATTATATTCATGATCTCTGGGTCGTAAATCAGGACACAGCTTGCCTGGGTGGATCTTCTGCTCCACATGCCACTGGCTGAGGTCACTCCGTTTATTCAGCTGGCGGCTGACGGGCTCTGGAGTGTCCAAGCAGGCTTCACTCTCGTGTCCGGCACTTTGGCAGGCATGGCTGGGAACTCACACACCTGCGTCCCTCTCCATGCACCGGGGAAATTTTACATACAATCCCACCAAGATTCTCCAGACTTCTAACACGGTGGCTTGGGAAAAGAAGCGGCCAGCCAGGCTGCAGGTCTGGGACTGGAAGCCAGCACAGAGCCACTTCCACAGTTGCTTCTTGGTCAAAGCAAGTGGAGAGCTTCTCTGGGGAAGGGAATCTCAAGGGCAGGACCTGCAGCCTACTTCTTGTTGGAAGGGGTGTCAAAGCACTTGGACTACCTGTTTACTTTCGCCAAAGCGTTAGTCATTGTCTAACGTGTATTTTTCTCCTGGATCCCCCACTGGAACACACAGAGCAGTAAGTTTTTCTGTTTTGTCCCAAGGGTCTGATACATAGTAGACACGTCCTATTTGTCCCATGGATGATGGGAGAATGTAGACAGGAGAGTGGGTAATACGGGAATGAAGTGCCCAGGGCTGTGGTCTTCCAGGGAGGTAGGGAAGAACATCAAGCGACTGCAAGTTCATGGGTCCTTCCACATACCTGTATGAAGGTTACAGCACTTCCCATCAGCCACTGTGGCTTAGTAAGGCTGTGGCTTTAGCCTCCAGGAAGAAACCGTATCAGCCTCTTTAGCACACATGCTCCAGAGTCCTAGTGAATATATTTATGTTTATTCCAATGGGAAGCCCTCCTTCAGTTGCATTGACAAGTTACCAATTAATCGTGTGGTTTGTAGGAGTCTTCATCTAAATATCACAGACTGGATTTGCAGTTCAGGAATCCCTCCAAAATTGTGTAGACAGATGTATCATCTTAGGAGAGGCCCTGTGGGTTTCATCAGTCTCTCAAAGGGAGATTTGACCCAAAAATATTACAAAGCACTGTCAGAATAAACTATATTTGGATTTTACCTTTTAAATATGAAAGCTGTCTTTCAAATACTATGAAGAAAAAAAAATAACCTGAAATAGGAAAAAAAAAAAAAGGCCACTTCTAACACAAACTAAGGCCGCTTATGTAGCAAGCAAATTGATGCAATACTATTTAATGATTCCCCCGGAGCTATTAAGTTTGATTTGGTTAGTGGCATGTGAACCTGCAGGGATTTACAGGTAAAGTTATTCTACCTACAAAGAGAAGCCATAGCATTGTGTCAAAAAGTCACTTAAAAAGGAAAAAAAAAAGTATTAGGGGAGACAGACTGTAAAAAGGTATGTTTCTCAATTAGTGCTTAAAAGCCTCTGATTATAATGTGGTAATTTATTTTTTCTTAAAAAGAATCTCCTAAGTATATTTTAACAATTGAACTAAAATTATAACTCCATTATTTGAAAATACTTTCACATACTTTTCTTTCCTCCTCTTTACTCACTAAAAATAAGTTTTTTTTTAAGCTTATGCTTGTCCAACTTTTAACAATATACCAATATAATGGGGATATAGAGGGTCAAGTATTTTAAAAATTGAATAGTTTGGGGGCACCTGGGTGGCTCAATCAGTTAAGTGTCCGACTGTTGATTTTGGCTGAGGTTGCGATCTCACTGTTTGTGAGTTCGAGCCTTGCATTGGGCTCTGTGCTGACTTTGTGGAGCCTGCTTGGGATTCTCTCTTTCTCCTGCTCTCCGTCTGCCCCTCCCCACTCTCATAATAAATAAATAAACTTAAATTGAATAGTGTATAAATTGAGGTTATAAAGATATTAGGGAGAGTATATCTAGAAACATAAAATCTCCAGATAAGCTAATGTAGGTTTAAAATGGTTCATAAATATTAAGATGCAAAGGACTTTATAAAGTTTTGTTCATTTCCTTATTTTTATATGTGAACTACCTAAAGGATATCACTATTAGAGTTTCTTGTTACTTGTTATGACCCAGTTTTACACAGGCTAGAGCTACATCTCAGCCCTTGCCGGATTCCCTTCTCAATGCCCGCATTATGTGAAATGAACAATCACTGCATGAGATCACCCTTGACTTCTTTCCAGTCACACGGATCTGGTACCCTCATCTTCTTAGCTGGAATCTCAGATTCTAGAACTTTCTGGGTCATATAGCCCAGGTGGGAAATGCATAGATAAATACACTTACACAATCTGTATTCTGATTCAGGCCTTGTTCCCAATCCATAGCTCAAATCCTATGTTTCCCCTGTCTGCTCAAAAGTCTACTCCATTACTCAAGATTCTCATGATTTTCCTCCAAGATAATACCTTTACCTCATGTTCCTGATGCTAAACTACTTTATTTTTTCTTTCGAGTGCTGCCGGGACAAAACTCTGTATAACCGTCCATTTTCTTTTCAAGTGCCAGTAATGGCTTCTCATTGCTCAATGAAGCAATACTGTGCCTCTTCTTTCTCTTCTACCAACGCATAGGTGACAGGACCAGTTAGACAAGGATGAGTGAGAATGAGGTTGCAATTTATGATTGATTAATTCATAAATAAAGATCCAACAAAAGAATATAGGAGAATTTTTTTTTTTAATTTCCCCTAGTTTAGGATCCAGGATCCAGGAGTCAACTATGTGAAGATACAGTGTTAGTAAAATATGCACAGTGTGAGTCTGAGTCTGGCACATAGTACAGAAGTGAACGGCTGTATTATACTTTCTGGGTCACAGGAATTTGTGTCCTGTTGGCTCTGGATCTAAATACGTGTGATGTGTGTATGCAAGTGGTAGAGAGACTTGATAGGGAAGCAGCACTCTGGTCCTTGCTGGACATTTGCATAAGTGTAAGAATTGCAGGGGTGCCTGGGTGGCTCAGTGGGTTAAGCAGTGGACTCTTGGTTTTGGCTCAGGTCAAGATCTCCTGTTTGTGGGTTCAAGCCCCGCATCAGGGTCTGCAGCTGGCAGCACAGAGCCTGCGTGGAATTCCCGGTCTCTCCCCATCTGTGCCCCTTCCCGACTCGTATTGTCTCTGTCTCTCTCAAATAAATAAACTTAAAAAAAAAAAAAAGAATAAGAATTGAAGGAAGAAGGTGTGCAAACTCTATGATCAACCTGTGGTCTATTAGTCACCAACATAGGCTCACTCACTCAGTTGGGATAGGCTCTTTCCTTGGCCCCCAAAACAGTAAGCTTCCCTTCTCATCTCTGTTAATGCTGTCACTCTTCATTTGAGACATCCCTCTGTATCTTCTCCACATAGCCAAATCCTTCCGTTCTACTTCGCATTTCATTTCAAATGCCACTGAGATGAGTTCCAATTCCATTTCATTCATGGTGCTATCTCTAGCTTCTTCATACTGACCTGTCTCTTCTCGGAACTTCTGCACACACAGTGAATAATGGCCACTTCATACGCATTCAGTTTCATCAGTAGAGACCAGGGAACATGTTTTTAACTTGTTTTCTGTCTTACATGCCGCCTAGCATAGTTCTAAGAGCAACAAACAGCCTTTGGATGATTGTTTTCATCAAAGCTCAGTTTTTCCAAGAAATTATTAAGCTTTGGGATTGTAATATTTGGAAAGAACAAGAGAGAAATACAACCATCATAAAACCACAGAAGTTAAGACCTGAGAGTGATATTAGACATCATCTCTTTCGACCCCCTCAGTTGATGCACCAGGGTATGCAGAATACGTTGGTAATTTCCATCAAGCTAACCAGTAAACTAGTGACAGACCCAAGGCCGGATCAGGACTCCAGCCCTATTCTAATGCTTTTTGCTAAGCTGGACTGTGGTCTAAAGTACCTCATGAAAGGCAAAATTGATTGAAAAGATTTTAAATATGCTTGCCTTTTGAAATCGTACTTAGGCATGCCTTCGTACAAGCTGCAAAATACGTAGTTTGAGTCCTAGTGTAGCTGACACTGTTGGCTGACTATCCAGTGCCCTTTCTTCCTTTATTATTACATCAGCGTATCCTCACAGAAGCGCAGACAGCCCAGAGGCATGGGTATGTGCCCCGATGAAATCTAAAAGCTCTCAGTCCTCTTGGTGTTGAATCACTGTGTGGTATGGTTTTTTTGTTTGTTTTTTGTTTTTTGTTTTCATTAATAAGATACAATTGTGCAGTCTCTCTCTGCTGGTCAGGACAGCAGCATGGTGGGTGCTGAGGTGTGGGCCTCTCTGGAGCAGCAGCCAGATGGGCACCCTGGCCATCCGCACAGAGGTCGTGGGGCACCCGGAGGTGTTTACAGTTGAAGAACAGTTGAAGAAATGACGCCTCATATCCAGCATTTGAAAGGAGCACATAGTAAGAACTTATTTCTTACAGAGAAGAAGAAAAAAAGCTATTGGCTGGTGACACTTCATGTTCAAACGATCTTGCCAAGCAGTTAGGCGTTGGGAGTGGGGATCTTGGGTTTGCTGAGGAAACAGCCATGCTAGAAAAGCTAAAAGTTGGCCAAAGCTGCGCCATACCCTTGGCACTCTTCTGTGGTGATGGAGATGTGAAATTTGTTCTGGATTCTGCTTTTTTGGAAGGTAGACGCGGAAAGGCGTACTTTCATCCAATGACCAGTGCTGCAACCATGGGATTGAGCCCTGAAGACTTTCCCACATTTGTGAAGAAGACGGGATATGATCTCCCGGTGCTAAATTTTGGTAAAAGCAACGAATTGGGCTGGTGTTTAGAATATGTTTATTTCTGAAAGCTGTTTTTCTTATTTGTAATTTCTTAAAAAAACATTAAAATTGACAAGAATATTTTTTTTAAAAAAAGATAGAATTGAAAATCTGCTGGGAAATGACTACCTATACAAATAAAAACAACGATATCTCTGTGTGGAGAAGATTTTTGGATCTTTATCTCTTTGCCCTTTTTGTGTCTGGAGTTCAGATGTGATACTGGAAGCATAGGATCCATCTTGTGATCATGAGGATGAAAGCCACAACCAAGGATTAAGAACAGTGTGATAGAAGGAATCCAAGTCCTTGATAGCATTCATGAGAAGCTGACCCTGTGCTGAGTCAACTCCAGACTTCTAAATAAGAACTATAAATCCTTCCTTGTCTAGTCCATTAGTTACTACATTTTCCTTTACTTTTGTATAATAACACCCCACTCCCCACCAAAGACATAATCACAAAATATGTTAACATGCAGGAGAACTGGTGACCTTGTCATTCATATTATTTGACGGGGCACTTGGGCAGTGGCTTTGCTGCAGTGGAACTTTTCAGTTCATAAAAGCATAACTGTTTTATAAAATGGCCTAAATATGCTAAGCATTTATCCTAAGCCCTTTAAATATATCATCATCATCATTGTAGAGACTGTGTGAGGAATTCATTGCTATCTTCTTTATAAGGAAGAACATTTAAAGCAGTTGCTTATCACATAGTAAGTGATAAACATCCCTGTGATATGTATGATCATGTTTTGTCCATTGGTCACACCACCTAATAAGCCATGTGAAATGCAGTTGTGTTAATTAATGTACTGTTTTAAAATTTAATATAGTTGACCAACAATCTTGTTTTCTTCTCCAGAAATGAAACTTTAAAACTATAATAAAAAATACAGAACCTGGGGGCGCCTGGGTGGCTCAGCCGGTTGAGCGGCAGACTTCGGCTCAGGTCGTGATCTCGCGGTCCGTGAGTTCAAGCCCCGCGTCGGGCTCTGTGCTGACAGCGCAGAGCCTGGAGCCTGCTTCAGATTGTGTCTCCCTGTCTCTCTGATCCTCCCCCCATTCATGCTCTGTCTCTCTCTGTCTCAAAAATAAATAAACGTTAAAAAAAATTAAAAAAAAATACAGAACCTGGATGATGCATATGTAACCTAGACAGAAAATTAAGTTGTGAAGTTCTGAAACTGTTAATTTGATAGTTTTGTGAAGAATTCATCATAGAACTGATTTCATTTTTTTCTCGGGCTGGAGCTTGGCATTACATTGCGCTGGTAATTATTGCAGGTGTAGAGGCCTCAAACGAACTCAAATGTTACATTCCACAGCCCTTCAGCATTTTGACACCAGGTTCTTTTAAACTGGAATAGCTTCTAGACTTGCTTTCCTCTTACAAAAACATCATCTAGGTTTAGATTCCAAAGGGCGTAAATCCCTAAATCTTTCAGGTAATTTGTGGTTTCTGATTCTTTATTCTCTAGGAATTATTTTCTTCATTGTTCCCTCAGAAAACAAAAGCGAGCATGAAAAATGATAAAGGATGCTCCTAGATAAAAGGAGTAAATATCTATGACAATCAAACAAGACAATTGAATACTCCCACCACTTAAATTGCCAGTAATTAGGGCATCTTTTTTAAAAAGGTAATTGAAAATCTAGTTTTATCAGCTCAACTGAGGAAAGTGGTATTTTGGAGTCAACTGTAAATGTACATCAAGGTAAAAAGTATCTTTCATTCTCTCATTAACACAAGATAATTGAGACAAAACATTTTTCCAGTTTGAACTTTCTGCATATTTTCCACAGTAACATGGAGAAACTCAATCATAGCTTTCTAGATCAGATTCAGATTCTTTATCCAATGTTCAGTGCTTTGGATGAGAGAGTAAAAATTCTCCAAATGTGTAGTTTTACATGAAGACTTCTGGAAAGTGTAGACTATGAACCAAATCTAATACTGATCAGACTAATTGATGATTACCTTGTGGATAATGTGCTATGAGGATCTTTACTGAGATCCTTTCTGAAAGTACTTTATACCACCTTCACTGGGTTTTCATATATTCTCCATAATACAGTTTCACTTGACTGAACACATATTATGTTTTAGAGAGGTCCATGAGCTCCAGTGCAATTGTTTTAGAGGCAATTCCTGCAAAGAGGAGAATCCCAAGTCCCTAAGAGCCTACATCACTATAGCAATCCATTCTTCTCTGTTAGGGAGATGTGAGCTGTAAGACCTCCACGGGTTATCAGCTCAGTGGAGAGACAGTATTTGTAAGCAAGAAACAAATACAAGTAAAATCGGAAACAGTCTATATCCACAAGTTAAACTGGGTGACACAAATCAGAAATACAGCCAGACATCAATGGGAAAAATAGTCATTGTAGTCACAAATCCTGGGACTGGACACCCTGCCCTTTGAGTTTATCCATTCATGCACCCAGTACTCCCTAGGTGACCACTGTGTGCTAGGCACAGTGTTAGACTCAGAATATAACACAGGACTATGACCGCAAGGAGTCTGCAATCTAGTCGAGATGGGAGGAAAAGCTATGTAAATGAGCGGTTGTGGTGCAAAGTGAAAAAGTCTACTCCAGAGAAATGTATAGCTCCCGAGTGTTAGAGAGGAGGGCGCTTCTAATGCAGTGACAATATGGTGAAGAAAGTGCTGAGAATAAAGATAAGTAATTCATTAATTAAAGAAATATTGCCTTTGGATAAAAGCCCAGAAGTGGAATTTCTGGATCATATGTTAGTTCTATTTTTAATTTTTTGAAGAAACTCCATACCATTTTGTATAATAGCGGCACCAGTTTACGTTTGTACCAATAATGCACGAGGGTTCCCTCTTCTCCACATCCACTTGTTATTCCTCGTCATTTTCGATGACAGCCATTCTGACAAGGGTGAGGTGATACCTCATTGTGGTTTTGATTTATATTTCCCTAATGATAAAGTGATATCCAGCACCTTTTCCTGTACCTGTTGACCATTTGTGTATCTTCTTTGGAAAAATGTGTATTCAAGTATTCTGCTCATTGTTTAATCAGATTTTATTTTATTTTATTTTATTTTATTTTATTTTATTTGCTATTGAGCTGTATAAGGAAATGCAAATAGGATCTCAAAGAGATATCTGCACTTCCATTGCAGCGTTATTAACCAAGATAGGGAAACAACCTAAATGTCCACTGGATGAGTAGATAAAGAAGGTATGGAATGCATACACGATAGAATATTGTTCAGCCGTGAGAAAGAAGGAGATCCCGCCATCTGAGAAAAACATGGATGAACTTTGAGGGCATTATGCCAAGTGAAACATCAGAGAGAAAGACAAATACCGTACAATAGCACTGATACGTAGCATCCAAAAAAAGCCGGGGAGTAGTATAATGGTTACCAGGGACTATGGAGAGGATAAATGGGAGATGCTGGTCAACGAGTACAAACTTCCAATAAGATGAATACATTCTGGGCACCTCGTGTCCAGCATGGTGCTTATAGTTAATAACACTGTATTAAATACTTGAAACTTGCTAAGAGAGTCAAGTCTTAAGTGTCCTCACTACAAACATAAGGTAGTTATGTGATGTGGCGCTGTTAGCTAATACTATGGTAGTGATTTTATAAAATATCAAGTCAACACATTCTAGATCTTAAAATTATACCGTGTTTTATGTCAATTACATCTCAATAAAGCTGGAAAAATGTATTTAGTGAGCATCTACTCTGTGTGAATTCTTACATAGTTTTAATGAAATATGCTAAATGCTAGAATAGAGAAAAAGTACTTTGTGAATTTTTTTTTTAAAAGGAAAATTCACTAAGGCTTTAGGGAAGAGGATTTCAAGTGAAGACTCCATTAAGGAGAAAACTACTGAGCTGAATGCATTTTTTGATAGAGAAATTAAAGAAGATCATCAGAATAACAAGCACAGTAATGTAAAAGAGCATCAGTGTGGGGAGCAGAGGAACTCCACTGTGTCAAGACCAAAGGAAGCAGGGAGGAAGGAGGAGAGAGGGAGAGGAAGTAGATGGAGCTGGAAAGTTAAATTGGGGTCAGATAATTGAGGTGCTGTAGGCCAGCTGACGGAAGTGCTAAAAGTCAACCTGGAAGAGGTCGATGTGAAATCCGTGAAAATGAAGGATGCCTTCAAGGAAGAAAGAATACATTAAAAATAGAGGAGCTGAGAGTAGAGAAAGACTAATCCACTTCCTTCCATAAATTTACTTAGGGAGACCAGAAAGAATTGCCCACATTAAGTGCTAATTTTACTAGTCTTCACCTATGACACAAAGATTATTGATGCACCATTAGCGGCCCCGGCATTAGTGGTTTTCCCAGCAGAGGGGATGAATTTGCACTAAATGTCAAGACTGCCTTGTTATCACCTTTTCAAGAAGGCTGGGAGTTATTAACAGTTGTAGGCCAGGGCTCAGACACAGACAAAATTCGGAAGGAGGCAAAATTGTTTTTTAGCTCCCACCAAATTTGTAAATAGGGAGAGAGAGAGAGAGACAAGAGACAGAGAGAAAGAAGAGAAAGGGCACAGAACAATATTCCTTTGGATTACAAATCTGTATATATTTCAAGGAAAATATAACCTGTTTCTAATTGAAGTAATTATAACCCAACAACACTTTGATTTGGCAAGAAATACTGGAACCCTGACTAATTCCTTACAACTTCTTTTGTAAACCTCCTTAAATCTTTCTTGTTTGCAGTAAGAATTCATAGCTTGCCAGCTGGGAATCTTAGAGAGATTTGAGTTTTGTTCCTGGCATTGGGATGGCAAACTACATTCTACCACTCCTAATTGTAAGAGAGACAAGATTCTTGTCCGATCATTCTGAATATAAGGCAATTATGCAAGAACAGTAATTTCTGAGAACACAAATGCACAACTGTGAGCCAGTTTCATTCTTCTGAGATGTACGTCAGAGGGAAACACGGAACATGGAAAGAGTTTGCTAAACTAACAATGAGCAAAACCCTGTAAAACAGCTACTTTGATTCTTTTAGACTGGCTGGCTGCCTAGGAGGTGACCTTGGGCAATTTCAGAAGCAAAGAAATAGAGATTTGAGCCAGAAGGTGGTGAAGAGAGAGGGCAAGTAGTAATGTATTTCTCAGGAGAAATGGTGAACACTCCTCAGTGACCAGGAACCGGTCACATAATATTCATGTGTAATTTTAATATGCGGGAGTGGAACTATTGGTCATCAAAATATATGTGGCATTTCAATTTAATATTTATTTTCCATTGATGATTTTGCAATATAATGTTATTTTCACCCACATTAATGAATGTTGACAATCTATCAGTTCTAAGAATGAGAATAAAAACATTTTGGCGTGTATTCATCTTTAAATGAATTTATTAAAAAGCTCTTGATATTCTCTAGATATTCATGTTAGGGACAACTGATTTTAATTTGTCTTTTTGAAGTCTTCTCAGAACATTCATTAGGAAAGACAGGGCTGCAGGAATTCATACATCAAGGATTTTATGCATGACAAGGTTCTTGAAAAAGACTTAAGTACAGCATGATTCTTGACAACATTTACCACCAGATGATTGCAATTTGCTTACATTAAAAAAAAAAGGTATACATTTGATTCAAATTTGAAACAATGTTGAAATCTTCAACTTGCTGAGACATTAAGTAAGAAATGTAGCCTATAGGAAAAGGAAAAAAAATCACTTTAAAATGCAATGTTTATCATTTCAGGGGGAAAAAAGTGTATTCAGTTTAATATAAATAAAAGTATCTATGCTGTGTAGACAGTGCTGATTATTTCCATTATCTGGCCAATAGCAGAAAGAGAATCATGATGAGAAATGGATGGGAGAGTTGCAGATTCCAGAAAATTTACAGTTCTATTGCATCTTTAGCAGATGAACTTTAAATGAGAGGTTGTGTTGCTTACTAGGAAGTTTTTAAAAATAGATTCATTATAAATAGTGCTACAGTAGGCGGGCTCCACACTGCGGCTGGTGCCTCTTCCCATGCCACTGCTAGGACCCTAACTAAGGCTGTTGTTATTTATTAAGGGGGTACTGCAAATTCCCCTGTTTTGCTTCAAGCACAAAACAGTTCTGGATTTCCCACCCTCACTTGCCCACTTCCCATTTGTTACGGGGTGAGTTGTGTCTCCACCCCCAAAAGATGCTGAAGTTCTAAGCCCATACCTGTGAATGTGACCTTATTTGGAAACGAGGTGGTTAAGGCTGATCAAGTTAAAATGAGGCCATTAGGGTGAGCCCTAATTATATATGATGTCCTTCTAAAAGGGGACATGTGGACATAGAAACAGAGATAGGCCCACAGAGAGAATGGTACCTGAAGAGAGTGGAGTTACATGACCCAGGGAACTATAAGCAACCAAGAGAAAGGCCTGAAACAGTTCCTCCACTAGTACCGTCAGAGGGAGTATCCTGGTTTCAACTTGTAGCCTCCACAACTATGACAGTACATTTCTGTTGTTAAAGCTGCTTGGTCCGTGGCGCTTTGTTATGGAAGTTCTAGCAAACCAACATAATACCCCATTCATTCTATTCCATGGCCAGCATGTACTTTTAAAACTCTGCGCGATTTCACCACGTCTTGGTGATGATGTGGCTTCATTACCGCCTGCGCCTAGAGAGTGTCAGACACTGATTAGGTACTTAGAATTATTTGTTGAAAAACATGATAAATGGCCAAATTAATGACCTACCAAGTTAAGAAAAATTACCTCATTCAAAACATTAAGAAAGTGTACCATCTGTCTTCAACCTGCTTTTTCAATCTTTTACACGTCTCGAACATTACAATCCAACTTGGCTCTTAGCCCCGCTTTCAAAACACTGAGTTTATGCGCTTCACCAGAATATTTTCATGCTCTGTGTATCAGGATCTGTGATGTTCATTTTGCACTGATATTTCATCCTCTGCTAGCTTCTCCTTCAAATTTTAACTGGTTACAACCTATATATTCTTTAAGGTCCATTCCCCCACCTCCTTCGTGAACCCCAGTATTATTCCCCAATTCAATGTTTTATCTACTCTCTCTGAATCCTCAAGCACTTTTGTGACTTATTTTAGGCCATTCAAATTGTTCCTTGGGATGTGGATATCTGGCAACTACATTTATGTCTGTAATTAAATGATAAATTATTTGGGGACTGGGACTGCATTTAATCAGAAGGACACTTCACATGATATGAGTGAAAGTAATACACAGAGTGGATGCTCAACACATATTTTGAGTTCAATTATAAAATTAATGGGCCACATTTAAATGTGATTCTAGGACGGTCTTTGCCGATTTTGCAGGAAAGAGGGAGAAGGGACAACAGAAGCAGAAATGACAGTGATGTGAGCCGAAGAATGAGGCAGCCCCTGCAAACCCAGGAGGCAAGGAGAGGGATTCTTCCCTGAAGACTCCAGGACCCAGCCCTGCCCTCACCTTGATGGTAGTCCTGTAAAACTCATTTCAGAATTACAGTCTCCAAAACTATTGCTGTATTAATTTGTGTTGTTTTAAGCCACTAGTTTTGTGGCCGTTTGCTAACAGCAGCCATAGGAAGTTAATACAGAACTGAAAGTCTTACTACTGGGCACAACAGGATTTCCCTGAGAAATACGATAGAGAAAAGGGTCTTGTAATCAAATATACTGGCCACTGTGACATCTCCCTCTTGGAGATTCAAAACAGCATCTTAGGCTCTGAGGAGACATAAAATAAAGAATCTGTTTAACTCAGCATTTATTAGAAGTGTCTGGCCATATAACCACCCCCCCCCCCACACACACACACACACAAACACATACAGACCACACATCACCTATTAACATCCCACAAGAACACATTTGGGAAATGCTAATGGAGCTAATTAGATCATCAGGCAAGTGTTGCTCACCACTGCAGTACCACAGAGGTATTTCCTTAGCTATACTCAAATATTACCATCTGACATAGCAACTTCTAGTTCCCAAAGTTAAGCTCATCTAGATTCATGCCACATTCATTGTGAACGTCCCTACTAAAAAGTAATAAAGAGCATGTAATGTTCTAAATAATAAAACTATCTTGACATTCAAAACATCAGTGCTTTAGATATTTAGGAATTTTAAAGTAGTCAGAATCATTTGAAGTGTTTATTTATTTATTTTGAGAGAGAGAGAGCAAGCGTGAGCGGGGGAGGGTCGGAGGGGGGGTGGTGGGGAGAGGAAATCCCAAGCAGGCTTCATGCTGTCAGCGCAGAGCCTGATGCTGGGCTCGGTCTCACCGCCCTGGGATCATGACCTGAACCAAAACCAAGAGTCAGATGCCTCACTGACTAAGCCACCCAGGCGCCCCCCTAAAGCTGAATATTCTGATTCTAAATCATCACAGACCACATCATGAAAGAATACTCTGGGTCATCCAGTGAGGTGGTTGTCCTATTTTCCTTAAACCTTGTTAACAAGGAGATGTGTTATCTAAAACCCATGGTTCTTATACTATGATTGTTGATTAACTTGTTTACTTTAGTCAATCAATGTTTATTGATTGCCTAATAGCTGCAAGTTTTGAGGGCTGCAGCGGTGAGGGAAAATGAAAACAAAAGCAATGCCACAAACCCCTCTCCTTGCCTTCATAAATCGTACAGTCTAGGGAGTGGAAAGATATTAGTCTCAGAGTTACACAAATAAATCTATTGGGCAAGCCACAAAATAGACTGCTACTGATAATTTAATTACAGCAGCTTTCATTCAAGTACAGCTTATCTCTAGAAATCAGATCATATTTGGAATCAAAGACAAGAAGCTTTCCTGCAGAGGAAGTTTATTAGTAGACACGACCTTGCTTATTTCAAAACCAGGGAACTCCTCAGATTTTATGTCATAAAATATATCAAGTCTGCTCCCATTTTTTTCAGAACTTAGGTTGTAAAACACTCACAAACATAACAAAACACACAGTGCACTTCAGAGTGACCACTAAAAAGCAGAATGCAGAACATCCCAATCACCTGGGCTGACATTAGGTGGAGGGGAGCAAGGCCATAGCTAGGGTGCAAAATTTAAGGGGTCGCTAAAAAACCCAGTGCTCAAGATAAGTTACTATAATAGCATTAATTTTGATAAAACATCAAAACGAGTGCAAAAATACATGATGAACAAAATATAAAAATTTGAAATAAAGCTGGAATCATTATCACAGATATTTGGCTCAGCATAGCACTGGTCATTACCCTTCTTCCCTCCTCTGCTGTGCGGCTATTGTCTGTTTGTCCATCTAGACTCAGTCCCCACCCTTCTCCAATGGTTTTGTACCTCAGGAAGCTGATCTTCAGAAGCTTCCGTCATTGGTCTCTCTTGGTCTCCTCTTTCTGATTAGGCTCAGCCAATGGGAAATTAGTGCAGTTTAGCAGAGGACACAGATTAGGATATTTATCCCCTGGTTCCTTCCCTACTGAGTGGTGACGAGGGCTATGCTCCCATACCAAAGGCCACAGCTCAGTCTCCCTCCCCCACACCGTGCAACTTACAACCCCCTTGCTCTGATCTTTTGAGTCCAGGAGTGGTGATGGCTTTTTTCCATTGCCCGGATGCTTCTGCATCTGTCCTGAGTCCCCATACCCCTATTCACACCTCTGTAAATAGATTCTTTATCAAACTCTCTGCCGGTATCTTGTTTGAATAGGCTAAATATTCCCTGCTGGGACCCAACAGCCTTGCACCAAGCCAGGTCATGTATATGCAATGCCAAAATATAAACCATGACTAAGCAGTATCTTTACAGTCTATGATTAAGAACTTAATATGATTAGACCTTGTTCCCAAAGCAATGCCTCTCTATGATCTCTCAAGTGTTGACCTGGCTACTTTGGCCTCACAGGACATGCCCCAGTCCAAATCTGGCAACTTACTTGTTTATGGATAGTGAGCAATTTTCAATGTTTGTTAACACTAGGCAAAATACTTGCATAATTAATGTAATTGAGAAAGGTTTGCAAATACATTTTGAACTTAGATGATATGGAGCATTTATTTCATAATTCAGGCATTCAGTCAAAATTTCTCTTAATCATTAGACCAACTTGAACAAAAACTGTTTGGGTTTTTTAAAAACCTGATTAGGTCATTAGATTTATGACGTAATTCTAGGATGGGTTCTGGGCTGAACTGAACTCAAAGGAATGGTTCATATGACTACATCAGTTCCCATCTTGCAAACCATGCACTTTTCACATTAATACTAACAAAAACAATATTCAAAATGGCCTATTTGTCTAATAACGTAATTCTTTCTTGTGAGGATCATAAAATTTTGGTAATTTAATTTTTTCAATGTCAGTTTTGTGGTAATAATTTGGACATTATTACACTATTTTCTTGTTTCCTAATATTAGTGAATGCTTCAGCTTTTAATTTTTAAGTATGCATTTATAATTGCAAACTTTTATTATAAAAAATAGGTTATTTTATCTTATAATAGACTATTACTATGAAAATAATAGAAGGCAGAGATTTATAAATATTAATTTTCATAAAAATATAAGAGCAAATTGATTGAAATAATAACCTATGCTTGTTCTTCATGATAAATGGTAATTAATATATACTTGCTTGTTTTAAGGCAGGACATATGGTAACAATAGCATAATGTCTACTTTTAATAGGCTAATGTATTTTATGAATTAATATAAAGTTCTTTGAGATCCTCAGAAGAACACTGCTGTATAATTGGAAATTAGTAGAAAATCTATAATGCCCTGATTGTAAAATATATGATATTCTATTTATTGATATCCAACCACATTTCCCTTCCCTCCCTTCTCATGTAATACAAGCCATAATGCATTTGTGTTTACATGGGGGATAAGGGACACATAACTTACTCACTGAAATCTTTCTTACATTCTTCAGCTCTTTTTTTTTTAAGTTTATTTATTTGAGGGGCACTTGGGTGGCTCAGTTGGTTAAGCGTTTGACTTCGGCTCAGGTCATGATCTCATGGTTTGGGAGTTTGAACCCCACATCGGGCTCTGTGCTGACAGCTCAGAGCGTGGAGCCTGCTTGGGATTCTGTGTCTCACTCTCTCTCTGCCCCTCCCCTGCTCATGCTCTCTCTCTCTCTCCCTCTCTCTCTCTCTCTCTCCCTCTCCCAAAAATAAACATTAAATTTTTTAAATTAAAAAATAAAAGTTTATTTATTTGAGAGACAGAGAGCGTGAGCAGGGGAGGAGCAGAGAGAGAAGGAGACAGAGAATCCCAAGCAGGCTCTGCACCTTTAGCACAGAGCCAGACGTGGGGCTCGATCCAACAAAGTGTGAGATCATTACCTGAGATGAATGCTTAACTGACTGAGCCACTCAGGCATCCCAGTTCTTCAGCTCTTCAACCTACTGAAGTTTCAGATCTTCATAAAAGGCACTAATGTTCACATCGCTTTCTATGTATTTTACAAGTATCCTCTATAATATCAGATGTTCTGGCTCTTGTAATTTGGTCAAAATTTTATTTACTCACATTATTTATCATTGCTAGAATTTTACAAGGCTATAATATAAATCTGAATATTGAGCCTTCAGAAGTATTCCAACAACTCAAATTCCACAAATTCTTCTCAAATAAAACACGTCAGGGGGGCACAGGCAAAAATGGAGCAAATTAGATTTTTCCTGTTAAGATAGATCAGTCAGGATGCAATGAAATCAATCTAATTCGGGCAGCCACAGAAGCATTATACTAAACCCAAACAATTCGTGTGTGTGTGTGTGTGTGTGTGTGTGTGTGTGTGTTCCTGAGCTTTTCATTTGAAACAGCAAAGTTTAATTAAATGTGGATTGAGACTCCCAACCACGAAATCAGCCCTATTGGATGATAGATGTAAGTAGCTTTGTAGCTCAAGACTACACGCTTAATCCAACTATGTTTTTCAGTTGCCAAGAATTAAATAAATAAATCCCTGCACTTAACATTTACTTGATGCCTTGCTTTTTAAGGACTGAAATGGCAAGTCAGATGAAGGAAAACATAGCTAAATATGTCATGGTTGAGAGTGCTCCATCTATTCTGCGGCCCCTCTCTTACCCCTCCCTGAGAGATTAACCAACACAACGTGTACACGCTCATACTCACCAGTATCAGTGTAATAGAGTCTCTCAGGGCTATCACTTCACTGCCCAGATATTTTAAATGTAAATTAGAACACCTACTGAAATAGATTGAAAAGAAAATTCATAAGATCAATTTCACAGGCCAAAGGAGAGCAAACTAATAATATGGATATTCAAACAATAGAGTACATAAAATAGCAAGGATATCAGGCAATTTGCCCCAAAATTACATATTCCGGGTGACCTAAGTCTACTTGCATATGCCACTGTGCTACTGTTGTCGTGTTTTGTTTTTTCCTCCAGTGGTTTTAGGGCTCTGGTAAAATTCGACCTGCACAGTTTACAAAAAAAGATTGCATTAGCATAACAAGTGTAATAGTAATCACCTCAACATCATGCGCTTATTGCAATCATTATCAAACTCTGTGGATCAGAGTGTCTGTGCTCCAAGGCAGGCGTTCCCAGCATGCCTCTGGAGGGAACGCAAGTTGCATAATGAGAATGGCCAAGGTACAAATTCCCCGTTTTGTTTTGTTTTTGTTTTTTATCCCCTCTGATCATTTGGTTTTTATCTCCTTTGTTATTCCCAGTAGCATCCATTTTTAAAATTACGTACAAGGCATGGATTTTAGTGGCTCTATGCATACACTGCAGAGTTACATGCATCTGGGTTTGAATCCTGATTGTGCCATTTACCTGTCTCGCATTTGGGCAAGTGACTTAACACCAGTAAACTTTTCTCATCTGTAAAGGAAAATGGTACCCAACCCATGGGGCTGTTGCAAGCATTAAATAGCATCATATTTATGGATAGCCTAGCAAACTGCCTAGTGCTATAGAAGGAAGCTGTTTCATAAGTAGCTTCAAAGTATGTTTTTCTTTCTGCATCTCTCCTTTGCTTCCAGTCCACCCAACACACTATTCATCTCTCTCCTGCTTTCTCTGTCTGCATCTTGCCATGCATCGTCCAAAGGTGTGTGCACCAAAACTCTACATCTACTCAGTCTTCCTTTCCGGTATCTGCTCCTATCAGTGCCAACCACAAACTCTACGACCCAGACCCACTGAACTTCTTCCGGTCCACATCACTGAGGGTCTCTCCTTGATCCATACCTTGTATGTGCTCTCTCCCCACTGTGCGAACAAACCTCGGGTCCCTTTTCAGAACTATACTCATGTGTCACCTCCTCATCTCCACACTTGCTTCCTTCTTTCTCTATATCCCCTCTGACCCCAACAGCACTCATCTCCTTGCATTGTAATTAATTGTCTGTGTATTTTTTTTTCTTTCACTAGATGACATTGACCGGAGATCAACCACAAGTATCTCTGGATTTTTGTTCATTTCATTTTCCTTTGCTTGTCCTAATATGCTGACAGTCGTACCACAGGAGTTCAGTACAGGTTTGTTGCATAGAGGCCGGGGCATCTGTGAAACAGAAATAGGCAACAACTGGATTATTCAATGAAACTCAAAGTTGTGTAGCGTGGGAACTGTCGTTAATAATACCGTATTGTATTTCTGAAAGTTGCTAAGAGAGTAGATCTTAAAAATTCTCATCACAAGAAAAATTGTAACGATGCGTGGTAATGAAAGTTAACTAGACTTATCATGATGATCGTTTTGCAGTATGTACATATATTGATCACTATGGTGTACACCTGAAACTAATATAATGTTACATGTCAATTACATCTTGATAAAAACTAAAAACAAAACAAAAACCTTGTTTTCCAACCCTCCCCCTAAAAAAATCACCCTATGTTCACACAGCATGCATGAGTAAGATAGTCCTTGTCCTCTAGATACTGAATATCTTTGAGGAGAGATGAATATGCAAACAGAGAATTGCAATATAACATGCAGTAGAAGGGACTGTGGGCATTCAGAGCAGGATCGCTTACTTAAATACGAAAAAGTTAAAAAAAGCATTCTGATGGGCACCTGGGTGGCTCAGTTGGTTAAGCATCTGACTTTAGCTCAGGTCATGATCTCACTGTTCATGAGTTCAAGCCCCACATGGGACTCTGTGCTGACAGCTCAGAGCCTGCAACCTGATTCTAATTCTGTATGTCCTGCTCTCTCTGCCTTACACTCTATCTCTCTCTCAAAAATAAATATTAAAAAAAATAATTAAAAAAAACATTCTGAAAGTCAAAACCTATGCATCTAAAGGACATCTCTAAAGCATTATCATCATTGTTTACTGTTATCATTTATTTTCAAATTTGGCAAGTACAGCAAATTCCAAACATGTGACCAATGTAAACATCTATGAACTTAATATTCTTGTTAATATAAACAACTATATGGAGAGATTATTACTCCTGTGTAGTAATTTCATATAATTCATATTAACATATTCTTAGCACTAAAATTAAATTATTTCATAATTGCATCTGTGATGTTTCAGAAGCCACATTAAAATGCCTCAGTGACTCAAGGTCAGTGTGAAATTAAGTCCTAATACATGAAGCAAATGGTTATTTGAACATTGTTTGAAATATCTTCAAGTAAGTATTTGTTGAAACATTTCAAAATTTGCCACTCGATATGTAGGACTACGTAGTTGATACTCTAAAGGCCATTTGCTGTCATAAATAGCATAACAATGTACTCTTATCCCCACCCTTTGTTCCTCTTCTCCAAATTTAAGAATCCAACTCTATAGGACTAGATGTGTAGATATGAGGAATTTATGAAAAATTAGAGAAGATGGCTATTTTGTTAACGTTCGTCAAATTCTTTTAAAATTTTTATTTAATTGGCACAGAATTAGTGACTGAAAGATTTTAAAGTAAGCACAAGGGTGGTGAGTCAGCTGGAAGAAACATCCATTAAGAATTACACTTCAGTCTTTGGTAATGTAACTCTTGCTGGGTTAGTAACTCTGTGAGAACACTTTCACATTGAAATGTTCATTTTCAGAGAAGAAAATTCCTAACCATTCTACTTAGCTTTTTTTCTTTTTACCTAATCCATTCAACAAATTTTAACAAATTGTCTTATCTCGGGGCTTATATTTTGTCCTAAAATTTTTGGAGCAGATAATACAGAAACTCCTAGTCTATAACCCCATTACCAATATCTGTAAGAATATTTAGAGTCAACAAGTCATGAAACATAAAGCTGAAAAGCAGCAGTAATTGATTTTGTAGTTTTTTTTTAATGTGTTTATTTTATTTAATTAGAAAGAGAGAGGGTGAGAGAGAGAATCCCAAGCAGGTTCCCCGCTGTTAGCACAGAGCCCGATGTGGGACTTGAACTCCCGAACTGTGAGATTATGACCTGAGCCAAAATGAAGAGTCAGATGGTTAACCGACTGAGCCACCCAGGCACCCCACCTTTTATAGTTTTTGATGTATGGATTATGGATTATATATTTTTTTTCATTTTTGGATACATGTATTAACCATAAGTATTATGGATAAATTATTCATAAAAGTGAGAGTGAGGTATATGAAAAATAAACTAAGGAAAATTACAGATGACTATAAAAATTAATATCCTACTTGCTTCTGTTAACCTGCCTTGTACAGGATTGGCATTACTACGCCTTCCTGCTGTACAGAGAATTCAGACATCCTCACCAGCTTGCTTCACAATTCATCAGGAATAGGGACTATACATATGATTACATGGCAAATGAAAACATTTAGCGTCACAGAAAATAGATTTCTTTCACTGCATTAATGTCAGCCCTTCCACAAACAATAGCAACCCAAGCAAACATGAACACAAACACGCGGAGCGCCCGGGCCTCTGCCTCTTTGTTTCTGGGACTCGGGGCCGACCTGGGCATCTGCAGGGCTTCGATTACAGCTGAAGCTTCCAGAAGCAGCTATGGACGGAAATAAGTCTTTATTCCAAGTGAATGCAAAAAGGACTCTTCTAAAAACATTCATTTTATAGTGCACAGTAGCCTGGCGAAAATAGCAGCACTCTTTTAATTCCCCCATTCTGATAAAAATGAGGACAATAATTGGACAATACACAGGAACAAGCTTGGGTTCTATCTTATTAATCTGCTTCGTGTTAAGAAAGATGAAAAAAAAAAAGAGCTCTCCTTTTACTCCATGTTTTCTTTTGCTTTCATCCAATAAGATAAAAATAATTTAAGTTTTGTAAGTTTTCTTGTATAGGCAATGTAGTCCTGTGGCTTAAAAATCAAAATGACGTGTAAAGAAGATGATTGGAAAGAACCATGATTTTGAGTTTATTTTGTATCCTTCAGTATTTCTTTATATATACAGATACGAAGATATGTTATTTCTCCATTTCTTAGTAAAAAATTGCATACTACAAAGATTGTTCTTTACCTTTCTCTTTTTTGCTTATAATGTATCCTGAAGGCTTCTTCCACAGCAATGTAGAAGCAGTTTGCATTCTTTTTATACAGAAGCGTGGTATTCCATTGGTAGATATGCAACTGTTTATGCATTAATTACTTTTGAGGTTAGGAAATGCAAGCTGAAAGTTTCATGCCCTTTTTTTTTTAAAGATACAAGCTTTTAAATGAGATAAGAATATTTTAGGCCAAAGAAGAAAAAGAGTTTAAATCGAGTGTTCTCAGGTCTTCGATGGATGTTACAGTCATAAGTCAAGAGATGATAGTTTCATGCTCATATTGCAAAATATTATTGGTTCTGAACATACAAGGTAAGTACACACTATATATAACTATATATGGTTTATGTATCAGTATGACAGCTGCTATCTCCAAATATAAAGATAATTTTAAAAACTGGCCACAAAAGCATTTATTTAAAGGTTCTTTGAGATTATACTTGCCTCATAATACTGTATTATTGTCAATGACTGGTTATGTATGTTAATAGTTGTTTCTTCCTTTTAAGTAAGTAAACTCCTTCCCTTGTATTCCCTGTCTTTTGTAAAAATAGGACAGAGCTAAGGATGTTGGGGCTTTACAAACGAGTTTAGTCTATTGTAGCAATACGTGTTCTCAGTATTTTTAAAGCTATAATGTTATTTTCATGACATTCTTTTGCATTATCTGAACCACTCATTCTCTCTGTTGAATAAATAAATTAAAACCAATGATATCCACGTAATTTTCAAAGTGACTTGATGATATTCATCCATAGGCAGAGAAATTCAAGTCAGAAAAGGACCTTCTGGAATCTCTTATCATTTTACAGATAATTCAGTCGAGTGCAGAGAAGTTGAGCGAAGTTGTCCATGATTGTACAGATGAGCCAGGATTTGATTTCAGAAAAGTTGATTCTGACTGATCTTCTTGGTCCTACGAGACCCTGCTTTATCAATTAACAAGCCTGGTGTATGCAACGTACAATGTACAGAAAGAGATGAAGAAAAGAATCAGATCTCCTTTTGTAAGGGTACCAAATATAAACTGAAAGTGTCAAACTTAGCAGAAAGTTAACTTTAATGATAAATGACTTTTACATTTTCAAGGCATTTTGTTTAAAAAAATTTTTAATATTTATTTATATTTGAGAGAGAGAGACAGAGCACGAGCAGGGGAAGGGGCAGAGAGAGACAGACAGACAGAATCTGAAGCAGGCTCCAGGCTCTGAGCTGTCAGCACAGAGCCCAATGCAGGGCTTAAACCCATGAGTGGTGAGATCATGACCTGAGCCAAAGTCGGAGACCCAACCCACTGAGCCACCCAGGGGCACCTTTCAAAGCATCTTAAAAGTAAATTGTCAAGTTCGTAGCAATTGTTGTTATAACTTCGGTGTAATGTTTGGCACGTTCCTAGGACAAGGTCGAGTCTGTGTGTTTTCTGGGTGGTTTCAGAGTGGGTAAGGCCATAGAAGGAGCTAGGCAGCCAAGTCAGGCATCTTTAGCCTTTGGATCTGGTAACTGGAAAGCTACTTGTTGTTGTCCCAGAGGAAGTCATTTCTGGAGGAAGAAGGCTTAATGGATTCAGATGGGTAAAGTTATTCAATTAATAATTATTGGTCACTGGGCCACCTGTGTGGCTCAGTTGGTTAAGTGTCCTCCTTCAGCTCAGGTCATGATCTCACAGGTATGTGGGTATGAGCCCTGCATCGGGCTCTGTGCTGACAGCTCAGAGCCTGGAACCTGCTTCCAATTCTGTCTCCCTCTCTTTCTGTCCCTTCCCTGCTTGTGCTCTGTCTCTCTGTCTCAAACATAAATAAACATAAAATATTTTTTAATAAAAAAATAATAATTGCTGAGCACCTACTACATGCTGTGGACTATTCTAGATTCTGAGGATATAGTGGTCCTATCTTCCTGGGGAGAAGGGCATACTTTTATAGTATCCTAGAAAGTGATAGGTGCTATAAGAAGGATGACAAAGAGTGAATGGGGTTATAATTTAAAGCAGGTGGTTGGGAAAGGTGTTGCCAGTTGAACTATGTCTCATCCCCAAACCGTGCACTAAAGTCCTAACCCCCACACCTCAAATGTGGCTTCGTTTGGATATAGAGTTCTTACAGAGGTAACCAAGTTAGAATGAGGTTATTAGGGTGGGCCCTAAGCTAATATGATTTACAAAAAGGGGAAATTTGGACACAGAGATACACACAGAGGGAAGATGATGTGAATATACAGGGAAATGTCATTTGAACGTGAAGATGGCCATCTCTAGGCCAAGGAGAGGGGCCTGGAACATAGTCTTCCCTCACAGCCCTCAAAGGAAACGACCCTGGTGACGCCTTGATATGGAACTTGTGGCCTCCACAACAGTGGGACAATAAATTCCTGCTGTTCAAGCCATACGTTTCGTGATACTTTTTAAGGCAGCTGTAGTGAACTAATTGAGAAAGTCTCACCGGAAGGCAGTGTGTGAGTGAGGACTTGAAAGTGATGAGAAGGGTGGCTGAAGCTTTTGAGGGAACCGTGTTCCAGGCAGAGAGCAAAGAACTCAGGCCAGAAGCCGCCAGGTCTGTTGGCAGAACATCAGGAGGCTGTGTGGCTGGACCGAACGAGGAAGCCGAAGGAGAGCAGGAGCGGGTGAGGTCAGGAGACGGAGGGCTCGCGGAGGTGCCTTATAAGCCATTGTCAGGACTTAGCTTTTACTACGAGCGAGATAAGAAGCTACTGGTGGTTTCTAAGCAGAGGAGAGATAGGATTTTTACTTCACAAGATCATTTTGCTACAGTGTTGAGCCCAAAACCTGTGAGTGCTGGGGCAGGTGGAAGCAGGGCCACCCTCTAGCCGGCGTTTGCCATCCTCTAAGCAAAGGTGGTGGACACTTGCCCTGGGTTAGCGAACTCGAGCAACGGCTACATTGCGGAAATCTTCTGAAGGTAGAACAGGTAGAGTGGTTTGATGGCCTGGACGTGTGAGAGAAAGAAAGGAGATGAGAACAACTTGAGTTGTCATTGGTGACACTGACGAGAGTGGCAGGGCAAAGGGACCGGAGCGAATTTAACGAGAGAATAGGAAAAGGATGTGATGCAACAAATACAAACATTTTCAAAGAATTTTGCTATGAAGAGGAGCAAGGAAGTGGGAAGACTGGAACAGGGGTGAATGGGGCTAAGAAATATTTTGGGGGCAGAATAAAAACTTGCTTGCATAGTGATGGGAATGACCCAATAAAGACAGAAATTGCTGGGGTCGGTGCTCTGGTAAAGTGCAGAGGGAAGAACTGAGGGAGCAATGACTTTGAGCACAAGGAAAATGCTGATCACTGGGAAGGGCTGGAGGAGGACCAGTGTCTGCAGGGGGGACAAAATTCTCCAACCAGAGAGCAAATTAACTTTAATTCCAGCTCCATTTAGAAAAGTCTCAAGAGAGAATTTTCAATTGGCCTCGCTTGGGTCACAGGTCCACCCTTGGCCAGTGGTGTCCCGGAGGGTAAGATACTGAAATTGGCAATATTTACCAGGACTACGTTTCTTTTGAAAAACTTAAACGTTGAAACCATTAAAAAGGAAAAAAAAAAAAGGTCAAATTAAAGCAGGCCAAAGTAACAGAACACCCAATAGCTTATTTATTCATCCTTCCATTCATTCATTCATTCATTCATTCATTCATTCATTCATTTTGAGAGACTGAAGGAAGGGGCATAAAGAGAGGGAGAGAGAGAGAATATGCATGGGGCATTGAACTCATGAACTGTGAGATCATGACCTGAGCAGAAATCAAGAGTCAGATGCTTAACTGACTGAGCCACCCAGGCACCCAAAAGAGCACCTTTTTTAAGAAAATATTTAAAATAATGTAGCTTGTAGTACTGTAACAATAATGTAAAAATAGTGTGTATATAAAACTGGTAACAATGCATCATTATGTTGCTTGGGAGTTTGGGGACAGGAAAGAGAGAAAGAAGTGTGCCAACATACCAAGAACAGTAAAAACCCTGAATATAAAATTCATAAATCCTAAGTGTTCCTTGAATTTCTTTTTTTTATTCTTTTCTCATTGACACACTGCTGTACTCTCTTACTTTTAAATTGGTAGAGTTCATCACTGGAGACATAGTCTGAAAGGTGGCTTCTTTTAGATTATGGAAGCAGTAGGTTCAGAGGAAGTATTTTTATAAAATAGGCAGTTGTAGCTTGTTTCAAATATGTATCACTTAAGTGAAGCAGAGAGTTGAATAGAATTGCTCAGTGGATATTCTGGGGGAAAAAATGGTCGGGCTAGGTTATTATCGACCTTCTCCAAAGAACTGGGGTTCTAATTCCAATGCATAATTTTTCAACTTCCCAGTTCACTTGAATATATATACACACACAGCTTTAGTGATCAGCTTCTGGATAAGAGAGGGGCAAATTGGAAGAGATAGAAAATCAAAGTGGATGTCTATTAATGCAATTCACAATTCAAACACCTAGAGTAAAACTAGATAGATAGAGGTGGGAAAGAAGAAAAGTTAACAAAAGATTCCAGCTCCTTGACCTAGAACAGAAATCTCAGTATTCATCAAATGCAAGGAGTTATATTACAGGAATCCCTGGACATATTTTTAAGTGCCTTTTCAGCATAAGCCTTAAATTTGAGTCTAGCCTTGATTCTAGTTTAACTAACTGGTTAACTTGGAGAAAACCACTTCCCATCTTTGAGCCTTATTGAATAAATTTCAAAAATTTTAAACTGATGTGAAACATTAATCACTACTTATAATGAATGGTACTCTACTATATATAGTTATAGGCTATATGATATATGCATAATATGCATATATATGGTGTGCATTATATATATCCTGTATGTATTACATATATGTGATATGAGCTGGAAATGTTTTATTTTATTTTATTTTTTAATGTTTTTTTTTTAATTTATTTTTGAGACAGAGAGAGACAGAGCATGAGCAGGGGAGGGGCAGAAAGAGAGTGAGACACAGAATCTGAAGCAGGCTCCAGGCTCTGAGCTGTCAACACAGAGCCCGACGCGGGGCTCAAACTCGCAAAGTGTGAGATCATGATCTGAGCCAAAGTCGGACGCTTAACCGGCTGAGCCACCCAGGTGCCCCCATTTTATTTTATTTTATTTTGACTCTACGTATTGCTTATTAACTGCACAGCCTTCAGCATCATGCCTAGCCTCTCTAAGCTCATGTTTCTTCATTTCATATCTTTGCTGAGTTGTTTTGAGGGTCACATGCAATTTTCTATAGCTTCTGCCACATGTGGGCACCTAAAACTATAAATTATTAATATAATTATTTTTATCTGTTTTCATATTTTTTTTAAATAATGTTTATTTATCTTGAGAGAGACAGAACTGTGGAAGGGCAGAGAGAGTGGGAGAGAAAGAATCCCCACCAGGACAGTGCAGAGATCAACTCAGCCTTGATCCCACAAACCGTAAGATCGTGACCTGAACTGAAACCAGAAGTCAGATACCTAACCATCTGAGCCACCCAGTTACCCCTTTATCTATCTTCATATTCTTTGGCTTTCATGTTATCACACATTTTGAAGATTCATAATCATCTCCACCTTCCATTTCTCATTTTTAGTTCTAAAACCAAAAGAGGAAGGATACCATATGCATTTCTACTATTGTGTATTGTTATCATTATACTTCTAGCACCGGATGCAACAGAGGTTGAGCTTATTGGAAAAAATTGTGACTCAGAAGTAGAAGTGAGTCCTATCAAGTACTTCTCAGAGACGTGTCCTATGAGAATTATTGGTTACACTTGTAGAGCAGATCACTAAACTTGCAGGAGCATGCTCTTAGAACATCAGTGATTTTTCTAAGTAGATCAGGATCTCCTATTAATTGTGAAAGAGACCACTTTTAACTCTGCTTCCCATCACTTCTGGCAGAAAAATGTGGAAGGGCTCGGTGATCCCATTTTAGGTTCCTTTAAAACTTGAATGATGTTGGCAGAATTATGGAAATTGGATTAGTAAGCAACTGCCAAACTCATGATTATACATTTAAATAAATAATAATACATTTAAAACAAATATAAATATTTCCATATATAATTCAAGTATCTTATTTTGATGTAATTTCAGTATAACGCTGTGTGTTCATACTTGAATGTAATTTCCATTGTATTTTTGTGTAACTTCTTTAGCATCCGTATTGTTATGTAATTGACACACAATGAAATTAACCATTCAGTGTTCAATTCAATGGTTTTTCATGTATTCACAGACTTATACAAGCATCACCACAATCTAAGTTTTTGGAATATTTTTATCAACTCAAAAATAAACCCCACATGCATTAACATTTGCTCTATAATCCTTCCTCCCTCACATACCTCAGCCTTATGCCCTAGGCTAATATACTTTCTGTCTTTATTGATTCACCTGTTCTGAACTTCTTTTAAAAATGGCATTGTGTAATATGTGGCCTTTTGTAACTGTCTTCTTTCACTTAACATAATGTTTTCAAGGTTCATCCATATTGTAGCATGTATTGGTACTTTATTCCTTTTTATTATCAAATAACATTTTATTATTTAGGTACACCACATCTTAATTATCTATTCATTGAAGAACATGTGTGATATTTCCATTTTTTTTCCAATTTTGGATGATGCTACTATGAATATTCATGTACAATTTTTGTGTGGGTATATATTTTTCTTTCTCTTGGGTTCACACCTAGAATGGAAATGCTGAGTCAAATGGTAACTGTTTAACATCTTGAGAAACTGATAAAATATTTCCACAGTGGCTGTGCCACTGCTATATTCTTACTAGCCGTGAGTGAGAATTCCAACTTTTCCACGTTATTGTCAACACTTGTTACTGTCTATCTCTTTGATTGTAACCATCATAGTGGGTACAAATTAGTGTCTCATGTGGTTTTAAGTTGCATTTTCCTAATAATTACCGATGTTGAACATGTCTTTCCGTGTTTATTGCCCATTTCTATGTTTTCTTTGGAGGGATGTCTACTCAGCTTCTTTTCTCATTTTTAAATTGAATTGTCCTTTTATTATCAAATTGTAAGGAATATTTACATATTATAGATGTATAAAAGTCCATTATCAGATATGTGATTTTCAGATATTTTCTCTGATTCTCTGGGTTGTCTTTTAACTTTCCTATTGGCATCAATTGTAGCATAAAGGCTTTAATTTTAATGTCATTGAATTTATCTTTTTTGCTGAAGAGCACTTTTTTGGGTGTTATATCTAAGAAACCACTGTCTAAACCAAGGCACACAGATTTACAACTATGTTTTCTTCTCAGCCTTTTATACTTTTGCTCTTATGCTTATGTCTGTAACATATTTTGTGTTGATTTTTGTGAAAAATGTGAGGTGGATGGTCCATCCAAATTTATTCTTTTGCATGCAGGTATTCAGTTGTCTGAGGGCCATCTGTTGAAAATTATTCTTTACCCACTGAATAGTCTTGACACCCTTGTTAGAAATAAACTGACTATAAATGTATGGGTTCTTTCTCTTTTTTTAAATGTTTATTTATTTATTTTGAGAGAGAGCAGGGGAAGGGCATAGAGAGAGGGAGAGAGAGAATCCCAAGCAGGCTCTGCACCCTCAGTGCAGAGCCTAATGCAGAGCTCAGACTCATGAACCATGAGATCATGACCTGAGCCAAAATCAAGTGTCAGACGTTTAACCAACTGAGCCACCCGGGTGCCCCTGTATGGGTTATTTCTCAACTGTCAATTCTATTCAGTTGACCTATAAATTTATCGTTATGCCAGGATTTCACAGTCTGGATTACTATATCTTTGTAGTAAGATTTGAATTTGAGATTTGGTCTTATTTTTGAAGGTTGTTTTGGCATCCTAGATTTCTATACAGATTTTTGAATTAACTTGTCAATTTCTGCTAAAAGTCTTGAGGCCTTCCTGTGATTCACTGTGGCCCTTCCTCCCGCAATGGTCACCTCTGCCTGCTCAGGCTGCCTCTGTCGCTTGGACTGCTCTGGAGAAAACATGGTGTCTGCCCTCAATTTGTGAACAGTGCTAGCCCTCAGCTCAAAGGCAAATAATTGAACTTTGTGAATTGATCAACAAGAATAAGGAACTTATTGCGAGTAACTTATCATATCTGGGCACTATGTTTGGAGCTTCTGGTGTACTGGAACACTTCTTGGGTGTCCTTGCTGTTTTGTTTGCAAGGTTTTCTATGTCCAGCATTCCTGGTTCCCAAATATGATTATTCCAGGTATAGCTTTTCATTAGTACTTATAATGGGGAGCATATTCAATATGCAACAAATAACTTTGCTGGGCTTTGCCATCAGTTAACAAATGCACTTGTGGAAAGCAAACAGCCCCTGGGAGGAATTGGCATCCTTAATGTAGCAATAGACAAGCTTCAGATGAATGCAAACTAACTGACTCCTATACCTGCTAATCTTTGCCAGCTTTGCTTGCAGGCAAAATGCTTTAAGTGTGCCCTTCCATATCTTGACATAGATATGATAGGTAGCTGTAAAGAGAATAGACCTCTATTCATCTTGGGTTTTGTTTTCGGTGTTTTATGTTGCTTTGACAATTTGGGGGCCCTGTGGGCCTGGGGAGGGGTTAGCTAATTCCTAGAGACAGCTAACACCTTGCCTGTGAGCATGCATTTGACATGCAAATTAATCAGTCCCTTCAGATACTCCTCTGCCTGTCTCACTGTCAGACTCCTGCCATTGGGAACATTACCCCCCCCCCCCCCGAATCACCCCAGATCCAGGTATGGGACAACTACGGACCACCACTATAACCCAGAGCCTACCAAAATTATTCAAACATCCATTCCTAAACTTGCTTAGTTTGCCTGCTTTACCTTGCCTGTTTCTTCCCTCAAAAACCAGAATAAAGGCTTTGAGCCACACTTTGCCCTGGTTCCTTCTGCCCCCTGATTGACCGTAGTGCTTCCTCATGTGGTCCTGTGTGGAGTGCTGTGCTCTCTCCTCTTGGGAAGTATAAACGACAATATTTTCAATGGCAATTATCCCCTGATCTATTGGCCTCTCTATATCTGAAAATCCTAGGTACATTTTAGAACAGGAGCCTATGATGCAAAGCACTTTTTATGATACTGTTATATGGAAGAATTATCTGGGCCAGGCTGACGAGCACTTTACTTTTCTGAACAGGCTAAACCCAGGCCTGCTGTGGTGATCAGTCATATCATGTGGGAGTCATGTATAATAAGTGCATTCTAGCTTCTCTGATGCTTCTTAGCAAAGTACAGTAGCTACCAAAACATAACGTCTCAGATTATGAGTAGATTCATTAAGTCCCTTAGCAGTGTTTACCATGAGTTACCACAAATTTATCCAACCAACAATCTTTCAAGACTTTCAAACCTGGTAAATTAATTACAGTGAAATTTTTGCTTAGGATAACATCATGCGACTGGAGAAGCAAAACTTGTTATCTCTTTAAAAGAATCCTGAAAGGCTTGCAAAGACTTTTTAAACATTATTGTCATGAAATTTGGCAAGGTGTGCGCAATTACCTGGACCTCAAGAGACAGAAAAACACATACTACACATGACAGAAGATGGTGAGATTTTTGCAAGCATGTTATGATCAGTTTTTCTAATGACTACCCCAGAATATAATATATAATCCAGCCATGCTTCATAACATTGATCCGGAAATGTTGAAATAAAGAGAGCTTGATGAGTGACCGAAAGCCATGGATTAAGAGGCTGTGGTGAATCCCCAATCTGCACAGAAGAGAATGGGATCACAAGGTGAATCAGTAAACAAACCATATAGTTGCTCTTGAAACTAACATGCATCCTGAGTTAAATAAAGGTGAAACCAACCATCGCCTTGGCCAGAGGCAAATGTTACAAGGGTGGCAAGGGAGGACCAAGACTGTCTCACCTGGATATTAGAGAATTAAACTTTTTTTTTTGACAAATCCTGGCGATATCTCCTAGCTGCAGTACCTTTAACTGCTTGCCCCGTTGCTGAACACAAGCCTCTGCTTGACACAGGCTCCTGCTGGACATGAGAGACTCCATGTTCCTCTCTACAAATACAGCACAAGTTTATTCCTTTGCAGTTCTGGAAGTCAGAAATCCAAACTAAGTTTCACTTAGCTGAAGTGAAGGTACCCACAAGGCTGGTTCCTTCTGGAAGCATTAAGGGGAGAGTCTGTTTCCTTGCCTTTTCCATGTCTAGTGGTTGCCTCTATTCCTTGGCTTGTGGCTCCTTCCCAAACTGCCAAAGTTCTCGACTCCTATCTCTGCTTCAGCAGTTTCATTGCCTTTTGACTCTGACTCCTCCTGTGTCCTTCTGATAAGGACCATTGTGATTTTACTGTATCTATGTGGATAATCCAGTGTGATCTCTCCCTGTCAAAATCCTTAATTAAACCCCATCTGCAAACTCTTTTTCACCATACAAGGGGATATTCACAGGTTCCAGAGATTAGAATGTGGATGGGTTTGGGGCAGTGCGTCACTGCTGCTTAGAGTACTGCCATCTTAACAATACGACGTCTTCTGACTCAAGACCATGGGATGTGTTTTCCTTTGTTTAGATCTTCTTTAATTTCTTTCAACGGTGCTTTGTCGTTTTCAGTGTATAAATTTTTCACTTCTTCTGTTAAATTGATACCTAAGTATTTTATTCTTACTGATCTATTATCAATGGAGTTGCTTGCTTAACTTCATTTTACAAATGATTAACCTAGTATCCAGAAGCGCAATTGATGTTTATATATTAATATCGTATACTACAATCTTATTGACTCATGTATTAGTTCTAATAGCTTTATGGTGGATTATGTAGGATAGTCCATATTCAAGACCATGCCATCTGAAATAGAGATTATTTAATTTCTTCTTTTCCAATCTGGATGACTTTTATTTCATTTTCTTGCCTACTTGCCCTGGATAGAAGTTTCAGTAAAGTATTGAATAGAAATGGTGGGATCAGATATCCTTGTTTCCATTACATATTTATTATAAATGAAATCTCATATTTAATTTAGAAAAATCAGAATTTACAGGTAGGTAAAATATCGGAAAATAAAATCATCTGTACTTCTGCATTTGAATGGAGTAATTTGTAACAGATCAAGCTACTACTAAGAACAGGTAGGGGGGAGAAAAGCCAAATAAAATGTAAAAGATAATTTTTAAAAAATTTTAATGTTTATTTATTTTTGAGAAAGAGACAGAGCACAAGCAGGGTAGGGACAGAGAGAGAGGGAGTCACAGAATCCAAAGCAGGCTCCAGGCTCTGAGCTGGCAGCACAGAGCCGGATGCGGGGCTCGAACCCACAAACTACAAACTGTGAGATCACGACATGAGCCAAAGTCCGACGCTTAAGTGACTAAGTCACCCAAGCATCCCTGTAAAAGCTAATTTTTAATCACATTAGAAAGCTGTGGAAGCAACATGTACTAGAGGAACTCTGGCTGAGGACAGAATTTTGGAAAGGTGAGCTGATCATCTCCAAGTACATTTTTTAGAGGGCATCTGCAATTTTGGATGCAACCTCTCATCTGAGAATATGAGCTTGGCCTCTGTCGAAAGCTTTAGAGGCTAAGGGCCAAGATAAGAAATGAACCAGACACAGACTGAGTCCTAAAAAAACTGAAACCCAAGCTTTACTCAGCTTAGTTTTAAGGTGAGCAGCCCTCCTCTCTGTCTGCATGTTAAAATTTACAAGGTTTTGGTTATAAAAATATTGCTATGTTTGCCTATATAAAGGATTATATAATTGAACACAAGAGAGAGAATAAAACTACAATAAACACACACCTCTACAAACTCAAGTGTTAAAAATCAGACAAGGACAAAATAACCTTTACTAATATATTCAAGGAAAAAAAAGAAAAAGATGAAAAATAGATTAAAAGATGAAAAATTCGGGGCACCTGGGTGGCTCAGTCACCTAGGTGTCCAACTTTGGCTCAGGTCATGATCTTGTAGTTCGTGAGTTCAAGCCCTGCATCAGGCTTGGTGCTGACAGCTGGGAGCCTGAAGCCTGCTTCAGATTCTGTCCCCTTTCTCTCTGCCCCTCCCCCTCTCACTCTCTGTCTCTCTCAAAAATGAATAAACCTTAAAATAAATAAATAAATAATGAAAATTTGTTTTGAATTCTATAAAATGAATAAATGGAAATACTAGGATGGAAAAATTTATACCAAATTATATACTGAGAATTCTATGAATGAATTTATCACAATAACAGGGAAATCAAATGCCAAAATATACAACTAAATTTTTTCCATACTCTCAATGTTAAATTAGGTATCCCTAAAAATTCCATGGGTCAAAAGAAGAAATGAGAATAGATATTAAGCAGTATTTATACCGAATACCATTGAATACAAAACCCATTGAACTTGTGAGATGCAGTCAATGCCGAGTTTAGAAAGAAATTTGCTATTTAAGTGCATGTATCAGAAAATAAATGCCTAAAAATATCAGTGATCTAAATTTGATCTCACTAAGCTAGGAAAAGAACTGTAACCTATATAATGTAGAACGATGCATATAAATAAGACGAGCATTAGTCAACAAAATAGAAGACAAAATATGTAATAGAGAAAAATTAACAAAGCCACAATTTGGTTTACTGGAAAAAATAATAAAAGCAATAAACCGCTATCAAGAAAAGTTAATGGAAAAAAAGAAAACACACGTTACCAGTATCAAGAAGGAAAAAGAGGATTTTAACATATAGAGTCTGTGAAAAGAAAATGAGAGCATGTTTTGAAAGAACTAAAGTCAATGATCTGATTAGAAAGTACATGGAGTTTTGTCCTTTTTGTTTTCAGAAAGCTTTCAAAATCTCCCTGTTACCCTGAGGTTAAACAAGGGCAAATATGATCTGCTGCTTATCCATATTTTCCTCTCATCAGCTGATACTTGACCTGCTCTTCCCTCTTTAGGCCACAGCTATACTGGCTACTGCTTTCTTTCACTCCTTCAACGTTTATTTATTTTTGGGACAGAGAGAGACAGAGCATGAACGGGGAAGGGGCAGAGAGAGAGAGGGAGACACAGAATCGGAAACAGGCTCCAGGCTCTGAGCCATCAGCCCAGAGCCCGACGCGGGGCTCGAACTCATACACCGCGAGATCGTGACCTGGCTGAAGTCGGACGCTTAACCGACTGTGCCACCCAGGCGCCCCATTTCACTCCTTCATAAATACTGATTCTAACCAGCGTCAGGATTTCTACAAATGCTATTGCGTCTGTGTTAGACTAGGTGAGCCAAAGAATCTTTAGTATGGCTCCTTACTCCTGAGAGTCCTTGAAAGCATACTTTGCAATCTTAATTTAACATGATATGATTTCTTGGGATATGAAAAAGCCCAGAGCATAATCTCCAAATAGATTATTGCAGTGAACTCTGTAATCGATTTTTCTTGAATTAAAAAAAATATAATGATAAAAAGTAGTTGACAAATACATAATAGTAGAAAAGAGGAAAAAGCAATCCATATTCCAGTCTTCCAAAAGAAAAGTATTATTAACATTGCTGAGTAGAATTTTATACTTTATTTTTATATAATGTAATTTTAAGTAATTCCCCACATTGTACTTTTTATGAATTTGTAATATTCCATTATATGGATATATCATAAATAATTATTTCTGTTCTGATAGAAAATTAACTTTTGATTCTTTTCTATTATAAATAACACTTTGATTAACATAGTTTTTCATAAAACATTTTTTAATTTAGGGTTATTTCCTTAGACCATATTTCCTAATTATGTCACTATTAGGTCAGAAAGTATGCACAGTTTTGGAATGATTACCACATGATGCCAAAGTACTATCTCAAGCAAAATGCAGGGCACCTGGGTGGCTTAGTTGGTTAAGCAACTGACCCTTAATCTTGGCTCAGGTCTTGATCTCAGGGTCATGAGTTCAAGCCCTGCATTGGGCTCCACTCTGGGTGTGAAGCCTACTCAAACAAAATAATAATAATAATAATAATAATAATAAAGCAAAATGCTGCTGCTCACCTCATTAGAAGAGTATGACGGTGCCCTCTCTTTTAAGCTCTTCCCAAAACCGGATTTTCTCAATTTTAAAAATATTTGCTAATCGGGAATTAGATACCATGTTCATTTTAAAGACACATTTCTATTTATTTTATTGCCAGTACTTTCTACAGAGGTTCATGGTTCTGTTACATTTTCCTTTGTATATGTTTTTACTCCTTTTTTTAATTGCAAGAATATTGTCTTTAGGTTGATAACTTTTCAGACTACTTGAAATCATTAGCAGTAAAGTTACACTGCCCATGTGTATAGAATAGAAAACAACGTATAGATAGATGCCTTTAAGAAGAAAAGGAGGTGTTAGTTTTCACGAAAAGTACTTGAATTGACCTTCAGACCATTTTTCACATAGTTTACAGAAACTAACCATTCCTCAATTTGTTGTTCTTTACTACTTCTTGCAAAGCACTATGTTAGACATAGTTAAAAGCACAAAGTTCCTAAGGAGGCATGTCTGCTCTGTATTGGAGAGAGGTTGCTGATAAAATTGTTAATTAGCAATTTATCAAGATATCCATGTCACTGTGTATTGTAAAATGCCCATGGGCCAAATGTAAATTATTCAAAAATTAACACAGGAAAAGCAAAAGCTGGATCAGCAAGTTGAAGGTCATATCTACCTGATAGACTGAAATGCTAATCAACCCATAATTATTAAAGATGAGTATAGATAGAAATAAGCATTTCTGAACAAAAAAAATACATTATAATTTACCTTAATTCACTTAATAAAACTTTCAAATTAAATTTATGAAATTATTAAGTCAGTCACAATTCCTCTTTAATAAATCTAAAATTTTTCTAGTGAGACTTATACAATGTAGCTTAAATGAAAGGAATTCCAGTTTTTTGTGAAAAATACCAAAAAGAAAGAAAAACAAGGATCATTGCCCTCCACCTCTATTTCCTATGAACACTTTCTAAATTCTGTTCTATTTGTACCATTTCCTTTTTTTTTTACTATGTATTTATTTACTTTTAAGAGAAAGAGAGAGCACACACAAGTGGGGGTGCTGGTGGGGGCAGAGAATCTGAGGTGGGCTCTGGGCTGACAGCAGAGAGCCCAGTGCAGGGCTCAAACTCACGAACCATGAGATCATGACCTGAGCCAAAGTCCGATGCTTAACTGACTGGGCCACCCAGGCGCCCTGTACCATTTCTAAATACAATTACAATATTCAAAAAAATCATGTCAGACACCTAGAGTGCCATAAAAGGCATTAGGGGAAACTAAACAGATTTTATTTTCTACTAGTAACAAATGGGACAAAGACATTTTTTTCTGAATCATAAATGCTAATTTACAGCCACTTGGCAAACAACTAAATGTCTGTACAACAATATAGATGTCACTCTTGGTTAATTATTTTCAGCTTCTATTAAGAATTAATCTAATGTTTGAGTGCATCTCAGGTTTTCTACTATGGTGAACAGTTTATTATCAAATATGTCAGATCATTTCAAGTTAGTAAATATTCATTGGGCCCTATGTGTTTACAGCACTTCTAGCTGTGAGCATTATCACAGTGAAGACAATTCAAGTCCTGCCTTCAATGACATTGAAGTAATGGATATGTTCCTGATTGAACTGGGATTTCGGTTCATCAAACACTTTGTTAATGGCTTACTACCCCCAGAATTGTCCACTTAACTCTGCTCCAGGGAACTGACCAAGTTGCCTACGAGAGCACAAAACACCCTCAAATGGGTGCAAATCAAGAACTTACACAAAAAATAGCATATTTTATTTATTGAACATTTTTATGTGATATAATGAGGAACTTTTTAATATATCTAGTGGGGAATTCTTTATGTATATGTAAATGTTTTTCGCTTTATCCCTTACAACAATGTATAAAAAAGCTAATTTTGTGAAAATCACTTTACGGATGAGAAAACTGTGGCTTAGGGGCTTGATAATTTCACCAAGATCCCGTAACTAGTGACAAGTGTTGCTGACCCACCTGTGATCCCACAGCCTGTGGTGTATCTAAACTGCTCAAGAGCATGGTCTTCTTCAAGGCCAAGCCATTGCTTCCAGAGCCACTTAACTTACAACAAGATACAGCGTGTTTTATGCATTCCTGTCTATAAAGAGAGTAAAGAAACAATCCAACCTCCTCCCGGAGGCTCCTGACTCCATTTCTGATCTGCAGATCTGTAGGGATCTTTCCACTGATTTGCACTCTGATTACCATTTCCTTTTTTGCACAATCAACTGTGGTCTGGTGCCCTTTAAAGAATAAGGAAGAAGCTTTGTGTTAAAATTTTTAAGTACTTTGAATCAAATTGCAAATAAAGTGATCAAACTCTGGGAAAATAGAATCCAAGGTAATAATGCTAATGTAACACTTCCACACAGAGCAGACGCTCAATGTTCAAAGATCCCAACAACCTGTTGATGCAATCATACTTCTAACGGAACAAATCTGTGCTCCTGAGTATATTTCCAAGTTTTAATGAGCATTCACAATGTTAAAGCAATTTGCGTGTTCTTCTTTAATTTATTTGTGTTGAATAGAGCTTATTCAGCCACCAGGAAATGTGCTCAGCCTTATGATCGCTAAAACATAGAGAAGTTTGTGAACACTTTTGAGAAAAGGAAGGTTGTTTGGAGAAAAAGCAGAAGAGGAAGAAATCATGGGCTTTGAGGATATTAGAAAGTAAGCAAGTCTGGTAACCAAGAAACACAGACAGAAAGGAGGCGTTGAGAGAAACCAGCCTTTCCAGAGAAACACTTGGCCCAAGATTATCAGGAGGGTCAGATGGGGAGAACACATCACTTCTGAGGCCTCTTGTGGTGCACAAAAATCCTCTGGTCCAAGAGCACTGACCCATGCCTTCACAGTTGCTTTAAATAGACCAACTCTAACTGGACCCTTCACAGGAAGTCAGCACAGCCTTATGTTTAATTGTTCATCCTCAGGTATGAGTTGCCAAACGAGTGACTGCTTCCTGGCAAATCTGGGCAGGCCCAGGACCCACTGCCTCCTTCATCCATTTTTATCAGACCAAAGTGGGTGTTAATGAATGTGAAAAGTGAGAGATTGTGTTTCTAATGTTTTATAAAAATGTACCAGTTATTCTTTTTCAAATGTTATAAACTCAATTTTTTAGGTTTTACAGATATGTAAACAGTTATTCTAAAATGCTGCTCCTCATGTTCTTGGCTGTAAAAGAAGAAAATTTTGTCTCACTCCCAGGCCACAGAGTGAACTGATTTATATATGCAATTTGATAAACCAATCTTGCTTTTGGATGCAACTTTTGGTAGCTTCTTCAATTATTTTAAAAATGTTTGCTATATCAGTAAGTTCCATAGTTAATTTTTATTGAAACCCAAAAGTGGTTCCTTGAAGGAGAGGATTTGCTGGTCTCATTGGTGGTGATGGGCCTTTGAGAGTCTCAAATGAGATCATGACACTTGCTTTGGAAACTGTAATGTACTCTGTAGTGTGGAAGTAGTATTTTGATTTGGTTTGAATAAAAAGAATAGCAACAAGCAAATATTTGCATTCGGTCTTGTCTAAAGAAATGCACAGCTCTATTAGGTTGTATTGAAAATGAGGAGTGAAGAAACACAGAAATGAGGGAAAACATGAATCAAGCGTCATTTTCTTTTAATACCAAAAAACATATCATACTTTCTCTTGCTTCAGGGGGTTGCCACATGCATGTACTGTCCCCTGCTTGAACACCCCAACCCTCAACCTCTTTACCTGGTTAACCTCGGTACTGTCAGCTTAGGCATCACTTGGGAATATGAGTTGATGAGATTCTTGCAGAACTGGGAGGAAGCTCTGTCTTCTGTCTGGTTTATCATGTGTACAGCATAAAGATGCCATGTCTTTATGGGAAACTCTTCACAGAATAAACTGATTCAAATGAAGGACTCCTTGGAGGTAGAAGTGACCGTGAAAATGTCATCCTTGCTCCCTTGCTCAAATTCCCCTTCCAACCCTGAAATTGACAAAACTTGGGTGAGAGTTCGGTCATCTCCACTGTTTAGGAGGGGGCTTGAGCCAACCTTATGTAAATTCCAGGGAGCTGGGAAACCTCAGCTGATATCTGGAAGACAGGAGCACAACCAGAAGAGTGTAGCCTGTTGTCAGGAGGTTATTTGGTAGAGAGGTGGGGGTAAATAAAGAGAAGACAATGATCACTTTCATTTATGCTACCTTGCAGTATGTACAGAGATGCCTGAATCTTGTTTAGGTGATTCACTGCTCTGTCCTATCCATCTACCTCTCTGGATCATAGGTTCACAATGTTTTATGTTCATTGGGTCTGCTGGGCTCTTAGCCGAGACTTCTTTTATGGATGAAAGACAAATTTATAGACAAAAGGACAAATAGCATGCCTGGAGATAGCATCTTATAGCCCTAGTAATCTTTCCAGAAAATTCAAATCTATAAAAACCTTTTCACAATGTACCAACAATACGGAACTAACGATATGATATCCAGATTATTGAAGGGCTCACAGAATAAACTGTGGCACATATAATCCAATAAAAGTGTTTAGATCTATTGTTCTTTGACTTTTGTTTTAAAAATGATTCAACCAGTGTTTGTGGGGAAAAAACAGTTGTCAATAAATGAGTGGATTTATTCTCTCTCTCTGATGGATTTATTCTCTCTCTCTGATGATTTCTAAAGATAGCCTGTGCCTTTACAGGTGATTTATTGGTCCATAAAAGACCTTCTTTTTAATATAATTTAAGGAATGTAATTTATTTAAACTACAATATTTAACATAAAATCTTCAATAAAGAAAAAAAATGGAGAAGGCAAAATACCATGACGTGTAGATACTTAGACCAAATAGTTCAGATAAGTTCATTTTGTAAAATCTATTGAACTACCTGGTAGTAGGTTCTGAATAGACATTCCTCCTCTGCTTGTGAGCAGTTAGAAAGGACTTTGGGGTAAGGGCTTTGAAGATGAGGAGGTGCCCGTGGCTCTTCTGTCATTAGTTACAGACTTGAGCTGGCAAAATAGACAAGTATTATTGATTTTATGAAATTTGAGAAAATTGCCAGAATTTAAGAAATTGCAACGTGTAAAGTTGGCTGAGGACTCTTACTGTCAACAGGTGGGGAGTGATCATGGTCTAGACCATGGCATTTGTCCCTTAAATCCCACAAATAATGGAGTCTTTATAACAGGGTAAAAATAACACATGGTACCCTTATGTTAACAGCATTCAACTAGAATTCTGAGAAACACCCTTTTTTGAAGAATAGCAGTATTGACCTTTGCAAATAATTCTCACGATAACCATTTCGTGTGTGGGCTTTGAAGTCACAAGAGCAAAGTTTCAATGCTGGCTCCACTCCTCAGTAATTGCGTGACTCTGGGCATTAATTAACCTCTCTGTGTCTCTGTTACTTCACCTATAATGTGGGGATAATTATAGTATCGACCTCATCTGTATGTGCAGGGGTAATAATAGTATCTACCTCAGAGGTGTTTTGAGACTTAAGATAATAAATGTAAAGCATTTAGAACAGTATATACTTAGCAAGGTCTCAATAATAGTAGCTATTAATATCTTTTCAATGTCTTAAATTTACAGATGAGCAAGCAGAAGCTCAGGGAGCCTGTGTGCGCTACAGGTTATGTCTCTAGAAAGTGGCAGAGCGGGGAATAAAGCGCAGTTGCACCTGATTACAAAGCACATATTCCTTCCCACATCATCATATTGTAAGTCTGCATATGGGCCAAAATAAAAGAAGAAAAAGAAGCAGGTCATTGGTTTAGTTAGGTAAGGGAGAGACAGAAAGGAAAGGGTGGCTGATTATGGGAAAATGGTGGGTTTCAGACTCAGCAGTAGGGGCACCTAGTTGGCCCCCGTTGGTTGAGCCTCCCACTCTTGATTTCCGCTCAGGTCGTGATCTCACATGGTTGTGACATCGGATACCCCCCATCCCTGCATTTGGTGCCAAGCTTGGTGTGGAGCCTGCTTAGGATCTCTCTCCCTCTCCCTCTCTCTCTGCCACTCCCCTGCTCACACACACGTGTGTGTGTGTGTGTGTGTGTGTGTGTGTGCATGTGTGAGCGAGCGCTCTCTCTCTCTCTCAAAAAAAAAAAAAGACTCAGCAGTAAGGTTATTTGAGCTGGTGATTTGGTCTAGAATATGACTGTGGTCATGACTTAAGAAAATGAAATAAGGTGGTTGTAGTTTGAAGGTATCCAAAAGTTTATCCTGCTCAGAGATATTCGATATAGGATTGTAAACAAATCTCTTAATATTCTGCGTCTTAGTTTTGCAATTTGTGAAATAAAAAGAATAGACCAAATCATCTTTTTACTTGCCTCTCACATGTAAATCTTTGACTCGGTGACACAATCGGTGTTAGTTTTCATCTGATTTGAACGTCAATCTTTCATATTTTAAATGAACCCTTTAAGTGAGCCCTACCTTATTTATGAATAAATATTTGTTGAGTCCTTACTAAGCATATAAACCATGACAACTATTGTAAGAGTTAAAAAGAGACATTAGTGTTAACCCTTCTCTTAAGACATCTCTCCTGCAGGAAGAGCAGGGCAGACACACAAGACATTCACTGGAAGCAGAAAGCAAGTAGTTCTCTTCTAAGCACTGAAGTGGAATGCTACTGACATTTCAAACCTTGGTGGGTGTGCAGTTTGAGCGGGGCTGAGAATTTGAATAGGGGAGAAAAGAGATACTCTGATTAAGTTTAGGGAACATAAATACTTACATGAACCAAAACAGCTTTGACGGAGTGTAGGGAATGTGAAGACACAACTTAATATATACAAGCCAAATAACCCAGAGGGCAATAAGGAAACAGATAAAGTTTTAAGCAGAAGATGACTAGATTAGAGCTATAACATATTTTGGAAGAACTGTGACAGCAGATGGTTTGGCTTGGGAAAAGAAAGTGAGGAAAGGTCAGCCAGTAAGGAATTGCCATTGTTAATCTATATCACCAATGGACAAATGTGTGTCTTTGGTTGGAGGACCTGGTTTAGCCCGTTGGTAGCCATTAATATGCTTTTTGAATGAATAAATAATGGTTTAAGATTAGAAAAGAGATGAGAAAATGCTCTGCTGACCCATAATAAAATCCAATAGACTTGAGCTGACAAGGATTAATGTAATCCTGACAAAAATATAATAGCATTATAGAAAGCAGATTAAAGAACAGGAGTGTTTTTGTAACACGACCAAAAATACAATCTAATACATTAAAATGTCCATGTTATTTGCAGAATGGCTCTGTTTGATATTTTATTTTCACTCATTTCCATATATACAATCAAAACTCCAATATATTTCACATCCAAGCTTGTGCTATGAAATAGGATAGTCTGGTCAAACAATATTATAATTATACAGCCTTGAAAATTTTACATGAAATCTTTCAAAGAAAGTTTCCTCCACAATATGGATATTGTACAATCAGTTGGTGAGTCCTTTTGCAACATTTCCGTTTCAGTTCAATTTTGGGTGTGCCTGTGGAGGGCCCAAATTAAATAAAACTGGGTGAGGTGAGCCACTTAAGTGTTAATTAGCACAAGACTTCATTGATGGCTGTACAGAAGCCTAGAAAATATAAGGACTGTATTGAACAGGTCCTCCCCTTAAACCGTTTTCTGATATTATTAACATGAGTAAAATATATTATTTTCTATTTATCCTGGATACTTGGCAAATATAACTAGCAAGTTTACACTAGAGCTTACAAATTTACCAGGTCTTGTATAGTTGATTGCTATTGCAATTTTTTTCTTGTCTGCCTAGATGTCTTAGTAACTTTCATATCGTTTCTTATATGACGAACTTTTTTGGAAAGGGGGGGTAGATACATGCCCCAGCCTCCCCCTTAGTACCAAAGAGACATAGCCTCTTTTACAGAAATGGCTCTCCTATCCCATTTTTACCTGTCTTTTGTATTCTGAATCACAGCCCTTAAGCAAAAGAGAGGGAAAGCTAAGTAGGTGGTTACTGTGGAATGTCCTGTACGGTGAGGGTCTGGAAGTAAATGCTGGTATTCTACAGCCTGCCCACTGTGCTTCTCGATGTCCCCTAAATGCATATAGAGACCTGGAAGTACTTCAATAAAAGTAGAAGAAGGCTGTGTTCTCTTACATGATTCAATTTAGTCCTTTCTCTAACTGGTTATTTGAAAAAGTTAGTAAATGGGAGTCATAAGATATGATAGTTATATACCTTAATATTTTATCCATCTATCTATTTAATTGGTAATTTTTGATAGGAGGCTGGACTCATTTTTAAATACGAGTTTACATATTGGGGGTCTGATTTTTTTTTTTTTAGATCACACTCATGATGCATCTTTACAATTTTAGAATTACAGTTTGTTTAGAATGATTAGAACTTAATGACAATCTGGGTGGAGAACCCCAGAGGACTTTCTCCTCCGCACCAGTCTCTTTCGGTTGTCTTGCTCATGCACAAAAAAATAGTATATTTAACAGCCTTGTGTTGATAAGCCTTGCACCAATTTTTTGTTAGTTTTTACAGAAATAACAGCTCTTCTTTTTTGCACCCATATTTCATCACTTTGTTAAGCAGCTAATTAAAATATATAATTATAAGCAAGCCTGCCCTAAACAGGTTTGGGAAAAAACGCAAGGAGCACTTGTTAAGCAGAGGGCTCATGTCACTGTAGCAGAATTGCACCATGCGGGGGGGCTGGAGCCGGCCAGCCACACGATCTCAGTGTGCTGTGGCAAGGTGTTCAATGTAAGAAATGGAGAACATCCATTAACTCCTGAGTTAGTTAAAAGGAGATTGATAAAATAAGCTTATTCCTCCCTGCTTTGTCAGCACCTGGGCTGTTACTGAATCTCTAAAGCAGTTGCTTATTTCAAGCACATATAATACAGATGAGGTAGCTTGATCTTGTATAGTTCCCCAGAATATGGTTTCTTTTGCCTTTAAATAATGGGTACATTTCATAATAAACTAAGCTGTAGCTGAGAGCTACCAATTATTATCAAGCATTCAAAACTTAACAGGTGCTGCGCTCAGTATTTTTAATTATTTTATTTAATCTTTTTAACAACTCTGCAGATTTGATACCACTGTTATCAGCATTAGCAGATGAGGAAACAGAGGCTCAAAAGTGTAAAGTCATCTATCCAGAGTCTCACAGGTAATAGGCACCTGCCGCAGATTAAAATTCACATCCCCGTGAGCATAAAGCTGAAGCATTTAACCATTACACTTTTACTACTGTTCCATTTGTTTATTCATATGTTTTATTACATTTGGGGAATCCATTGATGGATTATGAAGGCTTCTCAACCTTGATTGCTTTCCTATTAGTGTTTCCCTAAAGATGCTCATCTTTAACTTCTCTGTCTAGGGTCCATGCTAATTTCCAAATTTAAATAATCAAAACTCATGCAAACTTTTCATGAGAATATTTTTATCACTCTTAGTTTTTCAGGACCCGAGAGTCCTTCAATCTCTTTTCCTCCTCCCCTCTCTCCTTTCTTTTCGTAAAAATAGTGTCTATTATGACATTCATTAATGTCATAACTGATCTTTCCTGCTTCCATCTTATCCCCCAACAGCCTGTTCACAGCTCAGTAGCCAGAGTGATTCCACTAATACATAAGTCAGACCACATCATTCCTCTGCTCTGGCCTTCCAGTAGCTTCTTGATTTACCAAACGTGCAAACCAGAGTCCCTAAACACATGCAAGGCCTTAAGGGATTTGCTTCTCCATCTCTTTGCCTTTCAGACTTCACCTCCTTCCACCTCTCCCTCCCTCTGTTCTAGCCAGGAGCCTCCTTGCTGTTTATGAACACATCAGACGTGCTCCTGCCTCAGGATTTCTGCATTTGTTGGTCCCTTCCCTGGGATCCACTTCTCTCAAATGTCTACTCCCTCACTACGTGTTGTTTTTGTGTGTGTGTCCAAAAGTCAAACTTGCATTGAGATCTTTTGTTGCCCATCCCACTTAATATTATAAATCCCAGAATTTTCTGTCTCCCTTTCTCACTTACTATACTTTTCTCCATAATACTCATCACCTTCTAATAGTATATATATTTTACTCATTTATGTTGTGTCACGATGTTTGGTGTCTATCAGAGTAAAATGTCTGCTTTGTTCCACTGCTGAATCCTCAGAGCCCAGATAGTGCTCAGCACTGAATAATACTCTCCATTTTGTTGGATGAAAGATTGAAAGAATGAATGAAGATTTCAATAAAAATATTTTATAAAATCATATTGTACGTGGGTAGGAGTGTGAACATGTTTAAAAGCATTAGTGAAACTGTAGGCAGTTTGAAGATCAGGTATTTAGACTCTACATTCAAGGTAGGAAGAAGAATAAATTCATAAGATAAAATAGTATTTTATTTTGACAATGGAAAATTGTTGTTTACCTTCGGAAAGATTTTAAAATGCTGAAATTTCATCACCTAGTGATAGCATAAAGGAGAATGTGACTATATACATATAGTTAAATGACATGTATACATTTTACACATCTCCATATTAGAATCTTAGAAAGTACATTCTCAGGTTTTATTCAGCAAAAAACACCACAGTACTCCGTCTTGTATTATTTTATTAAAAAAATCTTTTTTTAATGCTTATTTATTTTTGAGAGAGAGACAGAGCACGAGCCAGGGAAGGGCAGAGAAAGAGGGAGGCACAGAATCTGAAGCAGGCTCCAGGCTCTGAGCTGTCATTACAGAGCCCGATGTAGGTCTCGAGCCCATAAACTGTGAGATCATGATCTGAGCTGAAATCAGACTCAACCGATTGAGCCACCCAGGCGCCCCTGTCTTGTAGTATTTTATAATCTCCCAAACCAACTTCATGTAAGTCTGTCACAATTAAGGGTCAAAGAACAGGTACAAATGGACTGTATCAAGTAGTTCTTCAGCTTAAAAGCTTGACTAGCAGGGAATTATATCAACCTGTTCTTAAGGTCAGGTTAAGAGAGAGGTTAAATTACACAGCTGAAAGAAACATTCTCAAATCATGCTTGCTGTGTGAGTTTCCATGAGAAATTCAGGGACCAAAAATAAATAACCAGCGTCTTAACTTGGTGCAGAGCAATGTCACATGCTTGCTAGGTGAGTAGACGTGGAAAGATTATACCCATTGTGGCTATTTAGAAGAAATATTCTGGCTTTCTCTTCTATGTTTTTGCCATAATAACTCCTACTCATTTGGCAGGAGAGATTTATCAAGTGTAATTTTAAGATCAATATTAAAGGGAGGCATTTTTACTCACAGGACAACCCAACTGTAGCCACATCTGTCATATCCATACAAGGATTTTGAACTAGGAAGCCTGGATGTTTCTTTCCAATTCTATTGTGGTATGACGCTAACAGATCTTAAAATTCACAATTTGTCTCATATTGCAAGTCTTTTTGAGACCCAAATCATGTCTGTAGTTCTTAGCCACACCATAGCCTTGTCATCATTCTCCATAAATGCTACTTGTTCTATAATGTCAGTTTTAGAACACTACTAAACTAATACCTCTACCAGTTATGTTGCCCTCCTTTTTGACTAGTTAGATGGTGGTAGCCTGACCAGAGGAAATCCTCAAAAGTCATTTCTCCAAGGCTGGCCTGTGAACAAATGAAGCTGGATGATACATTGCTAGCAGGTTTAACACACAAGAAGACCACATTCAGTTGAAAACTCTGTTGTTTTCATGTTCAATTCTGAGTCGCTTCCGGATAGGTAGGGAACATACCAATTGTCCGCTTAATTCAATGTGAGAGAGTCTAGCTCACTCAAGGTTTGTTCCTGGCAATATGGAACAGGACTACAGTGACCTGAGCTTATCTCAATTAGTTTGTGTCTGCTTCTAAAGCTTTATGAGCAATTACTGGAGCAAAAATCTTGAGAATGGGTCAACAAAGGTAGTGCTTTTAGGAAAGATGTTACAGAATTTTAAAAATGAGGTCTACTATGTCACTGCATCTGTTTCTGTTCCTGCAGTTAGCCCTATGGAGGGCAGCCCTCAGATGATTCCTGAGGGGAAATCAGATTGTGTGCTCTCCTCATCCTCCCCTTTTTGACCAAGAAAGATCTAAAAAAAAGCATAGCCATGCTGAGCCAGTGACTTCTCTGGCTACCATTTCCTACACCTGCATCTAACTCCTTACTAAATATATACCTACAGGGCGAGGAGTTTCAAGCAACACTTAACTCAAGTTATCTTTTATAAATCTCAATTCTACAGAGTTGATTTGGGGCAGAAGATCAGTATTTCTTTTTCTAAGATCTCTTGCCTACCAGCATCATGCAAAGGCAAAGAGCTTTCAAGCTCAGATGCTTAGATGCTGTCCTGGACATTCTCTAGCTGCCCTGCAGACCTCCACGCTTTTCCTCCTCAGCGCCACCTCTCCTCTGAAATCCCAATCTTCCTCCATGTACCAGATGCTTGATTGCGTTCCTCAACGTGCGTGGAGTTACCCCTCCATCCTTCTATTTCGTAAATTGTTGCTTCTTCTACCCCTGGTTATAAGTCAAAAACTATTATTCTACCTTCTCATTCTGCCTAGAATCAGTTTCATTTCTGAATGTGGCAGGGACAAGAATGAACATTCAAGTACTCCTCCAATCTCATCTTGGAATTCATTCAAATTTACTCTCATTTCCATTCATCATATCCATCAAGACACAGCTAAAGATTTACTTTGCCTAAAAAGCATTCTTTACGGATCCCCCTCAAATTATTTTAGCACTTCTTTGCACTACTTAAATATTTGCTCGTATTTTAAATATTTCTACATACAAATATTTAATTTCTCCATCCATAAGGTTAAGTCAAGGAAGGAGGCTTTCTTCTCTCATTTTGAAATTTACATTTGGAATCAGAGGGTATTAGACCCACACTTCACCTTAGAGATCATCCAGTCCAATGGCCTCATCGTAATGAGTAAATGGAATCACCTTACAGCCTCCCATTAACATATAACACACTATCCACAGTAAATATGCAACAAGCATTTGTTGAATAAATGGAGTTCAGCTGCTCATTTAACTGGTCTCATTACCTTTACATGGTTGGCAGCATTTATTAAGTGCCCACTTCTGTGTGAAACAGTGGTAGATGCTGAACAAATGGAATTGAATCACAGTATGAGACAGAACACTGAAGCAGTCAACTCTGTTGAAGCTGTACACAGGGCAGAAGGGTTGGGTCGGTGTGACTTGCCAGTAATGAGGTGGTGACTAATGACCAAGTTTCTAGCAGGGAGTGCACATGGCAAGGGGTCTGCCAGTCCTCCGCAAATTAGTAAAAACTGATTTAATGGAAAGAGGAAGGTTTTAGAAGTTGAATGGCAGTGCTGAAGCATCCAGGAAGATGGACCAATCATTCATTTTGTTGTTTGCTGTATTAATGACTGGTTGGGCATAGGATCAACCCTCTTGAGAGAATGTATTCTAGATTCTATCTACATTTCTAATTAGTTCTATTCTTTCCTATCGCAAGATTCTTCCAGGACAGTTCTAGTTGTTGAATCTTTAACGTGCTTTCATGGTTGTTAGAGAAACCGTCTTTATTTAAAGTTTTGTGTTTCATGTTGGAAGCATTTAATTTGAATATCTAAGTTAAAAATGCAGTTAATTGGTCTCTGGCTTAAGAGAGAATATGTTTTAAGCCATGCTCGGAAGCTAAGAATGATTGCCCAAATCTATTTAATCAGTTTCTTTCTTCAGAGAGATGAACTTTAAAGTTCAAAAAAGAGAGGAAGGGCAGAATCAAAGTAGGAAGCTACCTCAGACCAAGGGCAATGAGTACATACAGTCAATGAGTCTAAGTTGGAAAACAGATGACTGAGGCGGAATATTTGGAACGCAAAGTAAATGCTATACACTATAAAAACACACAGTTTTTTAGAAGTGTAATACACATTTATGAAAAAATTCAGACAGTATATAGAGCTGTTTAGAGGAAAGCAAAAGTCTCATATCCCACATTTTGTTTGAAACCCCCCACCCCACCCACCCCCGGATAAAAATATTTGCTATCAGTGCCTATTGATTCCCTCTCAAAAATTCCCAAACACACCTCCACCTCTATTTCACCTACCTACTTACCTCCCTCTCTTTTAATTTACCTACAACCATATTGGGGTGCTTGGGTGGCTCAGGTGGTTAAGTCTCCAACTCCATCGCAGCTCAGCACATATCTCACGGTTGGTGAGTTCGAGCCCTGCCTCCAGCTCTGCTCAGCACAGAGCCTGCTTGGGATTCTCCTTCTCTCCCTCTCTCTCTACTCCACCCTGCTTGTGTCCTCTCTCAAAATAAATAAATACACTTAAAAATTATCTACAGATATCAATTTATATATTTTTATAAGTCTCTGTCTATGGCTATATGGAGTTTTAAGATAAATGAAATTATCATACACCCCATTCTACAACTTTCCCTCTTGTTTTAAAAGTCAACAACATATCTTGATATCTTTTCAAATCAGCAACCATATTCTACCTCCTTTTTTCCCCATTGCAAAATATCCTGTGATATGAGCATACAATTTTTAAACTTAATCACTTCCTTATTGATAGACATTTAGATTACTTCAAGATTTGTTTCATTCAATTCTCCTGGGCATATATCTCTGTGACAGATTCAGAGCATTTTAAAGCCTTCTAAGAGGAGAAGTGAGCAAAGTTTTCAAGAAGGGTACATAGTTAGAGGAGAAATAAGTAAACATGGTTCGAACCAGATGGAATATTGAATGCAATCAGAGTCAGAAACACACTGCATAGTAATACATACATATGAAATTCCTCACTGTGCTCAAATTATTTTTAGTTAAAGCTAAGAAAGTTAGTGAAATTTTCCATATTTAAAAATCCACTTAACACTGATTATATAATCCAAATGATCATTCTGGATATTACCAGTTTTTAAGTTTGAATGAAAGGCATTTATATAGAATAGAAGCAGCTTTTTTTTTCCCTTGGCAACATTTTTCTTTTTTTAAATCAGAGTCAACAGTGAGTCTTTCCAGGAACTGAGCTTTGTACTAAATCATTCTCTGCTTAATTGTTTTTCAGAGATTCCCAAACTACCAATGATTCTTTCCCTCAAGTTTTATAATTCCTGCAGAATTTAGAACAGGAAAATAATTCCAGGTTGGAAAAGCTAGTTTATGATACTTTCAAAATCTATTCAGAATCCACTTCAAATCTGTAAAAAAAAAAAAAAAAAAAAAAGAAAAGAAAAGAAAGAAAGAAAGAAAAGAAAAAGAAAAAAGAAAAAAAAAAAAAAAAAAGAAAAGTCTACTCCAAATCCCCAAGCCAGGAAAAAGGTAATAACCTCTCTCACAAGGATGGCATAAAGAAAATGGTCAAATTACAAATGTTTAATAATGAATTTTATCTCTTTTAGTTATATGCAAAATGAAGAGGGTCAAAATGGAAAGCAAGGTTATTTTTTTTTAAAGATCTTTAAAAGAATCCTTAAACATCTTTAGTCTTGTGAGTGTGGCCCTTGTAATAGGCACATTGTACTGAGGTTAGAGTCTCTCCGTGGTTATGGGGGTATGTTAACTGTATATTTTTGCCCTGCCCTGATAGAGGAGGGGTTTGAACAGAGGAAAGGAGCTGAGAAGACGTGAAAGAAGTCATTTAGACAAGAAATCATTTGCACAAGGCCAGACAAGAGCTTTTCAAGCGCTTGAAAGAAGAGCCAAGGATTGGGAACAGCAATTGCTTTATTATTTAGGATGGCGCATGCATCTAGATTAGTACTTCCCGATTCTTCCATTTGCACCTGGCTGTTACAGTGGGGGTGGACAATGTCATTTCGTTAGCGAGACTGGTGCTCTTGTAAGGCATCAAAGGACTGCAAATATGGTTCTATGAAAGTGGATGGAATATTTAGCAATTTCTGTTATTGTTGGAATGTTAATTTCAGTTGCTGAAGAAAACATTTGTGGCAACTAGTGTCAGAAAATGAACTGTGGGTGGGCACCCAGTTCTTACAAACCTATTTTGGTCTAGAGTTGTAATTCCACTTCAGTAGACTCCGGAGCACGGATGGAACGTGAATTGAAGAAAACCAAAAGGAGAAAGGGCAAGGGAATGGAGAGAATTGAAAGAAAGTGACCCCATACATCTCTAATCTACTGATCGACCAACAGAAATGTTAGTAGTTCTTCGTGGGTATAGAATTGCTAGCGTGTTAGCAAATAGATATTCTCTACGTCTGCATACACAAATCAATTTCATTGAATTAAAAAAAATTCATTTGTTAACTATTCTGCTCAAGTGCAGTGCCAAATCACTAGTGTAATCTTTCATTTTTAAAGCAGTTCTTGTCATTTTGGTAAAGCCATATACTTTTAAGTTTAGGTTGTTTCAAACAAGGAAAGTGACAGAAATCGTATGGCATGGAGGTTGAACTCCTGCATATTTTGTCATGTCTCCTACCAGTACTAGAGCTAAATGTGCCACGCAGCTTGTGCCCAAACATCCAGTATATGACCACGTAGATGTGAATTTAGATGGCCAATTTATTGCAAATCTTTAAGCCATTTGTATTAATAAATACGACATATATGTTGGAGTCATATTAAAGCAGATTTTAACTAAAAGAATGAAAATCATTAGAAATTACAGAGAGCCTTTCAAGTGCTGAAGAAAGGGGAAATAAAACTTTAAAAATGTAATATAAACATATTTCCTGAGTTTTTGCAATTTTAAATGTGAATAAAGGAAGAAAATAGCAACATGTAAGGTAAAGATGGAATAAAATGTTTACATACAGGATCAATACTCACATGAACTATTATTTTTCCTTTTCTATGTATCAATACCATCATTTTCAAGAAGCACAACCAAGGCCTGGTATTTTACAACTGTTGAGAAAGCATTTTTTTTTTAATTACTTGAACAATAATCTAGGAGTTTTTAAAATGATTACATTAGTTGAAGAGAGTAGGAAAGCAATGTATTGACTTCACAACTTCCTTTTTCAAAACTTTCCTATGCTATATTTATTTTATTCATGTACATTTTAGAATTAACTTTCATTTTGAGCAAAGAATGGTATGTCCTTCAGCTGACTGTTACACATGCTATTGTTACGCATGATTATACTTGGTGCTTTCCACATGTCATCATAATTTAAAATTAGATTTAATGCCTTAAACTTGGGTCAAAGTGGTGATGGAGAAACACCAAGTAATTTGATTTTAAGCTGTGCCCTTTTGTTTGTTTGTTTTTTGTTTTTACTTTCCGGCCTATCTCAAAATAAGTTTGTTGTTCTCAGAGACTTCTGGTAACACAGTTGAAGTACCTGATACCATTTCTAACCACATGTAGATCCTTTAAGAAATTAAACTAAGGTGTGTACCCAAAATATGCATAATTCTTACCCTCATTTTCTAAGTAGATAGGAAGCAGTCAGTGAATAACATTTGTTGGGTTCCCACTGGGTGCTGTGCTCAGTGGAGGAGATTATATGTAGAAGTGTTGAAAAACTCTGGGCAATGTATCCATCTGGTCTAGAAGAGTTTCCCTGGTTTACTAATGCTCCCACAAAGGAAAGAGTCCTTTTGACGTCAGTAAGAATTCAGATGAGATGGGAGAGAGGTGAGAAGCTGACCCAGAACCAATAGCTAATTATGATATGTCAGTGGGTAATCCCAACACTCGGTGATAATAAGCCTGAATACTAAAAAATAAAAGCAAAACAGAAAACTAAAATTTGCTGTCTGTATCTGGAAATCCAAGTCAAGGAAGAAAAAAAAGACATAGCAACTCTGTTATTTCATGCAAATTTTTGCTGAGGATTTTGTCGGTTTATTTATCTATCTCTTTTACTTTGATTCAAAATCAGAACTTAAAGAAAATATTAACTTTCCCTTAACCTGATAACTGTTTTGTGGTCTAACTCAATATGTTAACGATATAATCATAAAGACAATATTCTAAACATCAGTGCCCAGAGAAGAACACAACTATAAAGCTGTGTCATCACCATACCAAATGTAGGTATTTGTCTGAGTCATCATGTTGGCTTGATTAAAAAAAAAAAAAAAAAAGGATTTTTATTTTCTTTTTGGGCATTATTCAAATGTAAATTTCCACTGTATGTATTTGATTCAGTTTCTTTTATTCAGTCAAAAACCAATAAATAAGAATTAAGCAATGCAGTATGTCTAGATTTAAACACTATTTATACTATAAACAGATTTAAAAAGCTGTTTCTACTCTAACAAACAGAAATAACACTCCAAAAATGTTCTAAATATCCTTTATAATCGGCTTATTGGCTTCTTTAAATAAATCCCATCACTGCAACTGTTAGCAAATGTCAGAGCCATTATCTTCCATACTTTCTATGGCCATTTCTAAGTTTTTCACTACATTAACATTTCAGATGTTGTTAGTAGTAGGTGATTGAAACAACAACACAGCAAATTAGGTCTATGGTAGTGGTATCAATTCCAAAATTGCTGTCATACGTTTTCAGATTAATATATGAACCAATTACCTTTTTATTTTTTTAATTTTTTTTAACGTTTTTATTTTTGAGACAGATAGCGACAGAGCATTAACAGGGGAGGGTCAGAGAGAGGGAGACACAGAATCTGAAACAGGGTCCAGGCTCTGAGCTGTCAGCACAGAGCCTGATGCGGGCTCGAACTCACAGACCGTGAGATCATGACCTGAACCGAAGTCGGACGCTTAACCGACTGAGCCACCCAGGCGCCCCATCCAATTACCCTTTTAAAAGAGTTGTATCTTCATGGTCACGACGTCTACCTAAGTCAGAGACATGACTTTCTTTCTCTGAGGTAATAAGTACTCATCACAGGCAATGCAATTGCCAAAACTCCTGGAAAAGATATTGAGGCACAAAAAAATACACATAATTTC